>NC_090936.1:39718496-40963080 GCF_040938575.1 Ambystoma mexicanum | reverse complement strand
CATCAGGATTGTTGTCATTATTTTACGTGTTTCGAGCCGGCATTGGCTAGCGTCTGGATCGCTGTCATTATTTCACGGGTTTCTAGGCCGGTGTAGGCTAGTGTCTGGATTGCTGTCATTATTTCACGGGTTTCTAGGCCGGTGTAGGCTAGCGTCTGGATCGCTGTCATTATTTCACGGGTTTCTAGGCCAGCATTGGCTAGCATCTGGATCGCTGTCCTTATTTTACGTGTTTCGAGCCGGCATTGGCTAGCGTCTGGATCGCTGTCATTATTTCACGGGTTTCTAGGCCAGTGTAGGCTAGCGTCTGGATCGCTGTCATTATTTCACGGGTTTCTAGGCCGGTATAGGCTAGCGTCTGGATCGCTGTCATTATTTCATGGGTTTCTAGGCCAGCATTGGCTAGCATCTGGATCGCTGTCATTATTTTACGTGTTTCGAGTCGGCATTGGCTAGCGTCTGGATCGCTGTCATTATTTCACGGGTTTCTAGGCCAGTGTAGGCTAGCGTCTGGATCACTGTCATTATTTCACGGGTGTCTAGGCCGGTGTAGGCTGGCGTCTGGATCGCTGTCATTATTTCATGGGTTTCTAGGCCAGCATTGGCTAGCATCTGGATCGCTGTCATTATTTTACGTGTTTCGAGTCGGCATTGGCTAGCGTCTGGATCGCTGTCATTATTTCACGGGTTTCTAGGCCAGTGTAGGCTAGCGTCTGGATCGCTGTCATTATTTCAAGGGTTTCTAGGCCGGTGTAGGCTAGCGTCTGGATCGCTGTCATTATTTCACGGGTTTCTAGGCCAGCATTGGCTAGCATCTGGATCGCTGTCATTAGTTTACGTGTTTCGAGCCGGCATTGGTTAGCGTCTGGATCGCTGTCATTATTTCACAGTTACACGTAGGGAATGGTTGGTGAACATTTTGCAGAGTTTTGCTGATATTGGGCATCACGTGGCCTAGTGTCGTTTTGGCCGCTGGTCCTTTGCTGTGCCAGGCTGCCTTCAATTTGTCTTCCTCTGCTCTAATTCCTTTTGAGAGTAAATGAGAAAGAGGGTGCCTCTAGGAGGTGGTCTGCTGATGTACAATTCGAGAGACCAAGCTGGGCACCTTTCATCACTGGGCTGCTCATATGTGGCCCCATTTAGGATTTTGCTGTTTCTTTTGGTGATCTCAGGGTGATGCTTATGTTGGCCATATTGACGTTTCATCGCAGGAGATTTGGTTGAAGCCAAATCTGTTGAGGTTTTTGGGCCAAATATGGCCGCAAATATATGTGGGGGGTGGTTAAGGGTAATACTTAAGGTGGTGGTGGCAAAGGGGTGCTGCGGGGGTCTCCCCCCCATATATTTGCGGCCAAATGACTTAAAAGGAGAAAACAGTTCGATGGATTTCAATTCTCCTCGATGAAATCACATTGAACCGATGCTGACCCTCTCTGCTTTGTCATTCTACATGTAGCTGCATATTATGGCATGTCTTTAGTTGCTAGATAAAGGGGTGATTGTTTCGGAATATCTCATAGCTTTGCCAGATACTTGACCCACTGGGGTGGCTCTGCTCATTTTAGGGTCGCCTCAGGGTCGGTTTAGCCCGGCTCATAGTGAAACGAGGCTGGTGGCTTGTGATTTCACTCCAGAGGAGCTTCGCCCTTCCGTATATAAACAACCTGTGTGGCTATTAAGTGTAGTAGCATGTCGGGGCTCAACCCCTGTGGGTCTTATTTAATCAGCCAACCTGGTGCGGGAATTGTCCTTTGCGCATTTGGTGCAGTATTGCATGTTCGCTTCAGATTTGTTAATGTCCAACCTGTCTAGATCTGAAGTGTTGTGGCGAAAGCATGGCTCTCCAGATGTTTTGCCCTACGACTCCCATGATCCCTCACTATTGACTATGCTGTTTAGGGCTGATGGGAGGTGTAGTCCAAAACATGTGTTGGGCCAAAGGTTGGCCTAAAAAAAAAAAGTTACATCTGTGTCTGCGTTCTTCCTCACAACAGGCGCAGTCTGTAGCTACGTGTTATTTGTATTGGTATTTTTTACATTTATAGAGCGCTTTACACCAAATCGCTTTACATTATAACAACACGAATACATAGAATATGATAACAATAGAAACAATAGAAGCAAATTACAAACATGAAGCTAACCAATAAAACAGAATGTAGAACAATTTACCTAGGTCAATACATGAGAAAAGGAATGGGGAGCAGAAAGGGGAGAGATGAGGGAGGCAGGACGGGGGAATAAAATGAAGTTACAAAGGGAGGGGAGGAAGCATAGGAGGAAATGGAGCAGGTAGGGAGAGGTAGGTAGGGGAAGACATGAGGGGAGTGAGAGAGAAGTAAAGGGAGGTAATGAGGGGTGTCAGGGCGGGGAATGGAGAAGAAGAGAGTTCAAGGAGGCACGGAAGGAGGAGTAGGTGGGGTTGGCGCGGATAGAAAGACGTAGGTAGTTCCAGTGTAGGGGGGCCAGGAGCTGAAAGGAGCGGAAACGAGAAGAGGCACATGGGGACAGGGGAACAGTGAGTAGGAAGAGATCAGCAGATCGGAAGGAGCGGGCGGGAGAGTAGAATGAAAGGAGAGAGAGCAAGATTGTGAAGAGATTTAAAGACAAGACAGAGGAAGTGAACTTTAAGTTGGGAGTGAAAAGGAAGCCAGCCAAGGAAGGAAAGCGAAGAGGAAATGGAGTCATGAGGAGCGAGAAGACAAAGGGTACGGATGGCAGAATGGTAGAGGGATTTGAGGGAGGCAAGATGAGAGGCAGTGAGTCCAAAGAGCAGGGGAGTTGCTAGGTCTGGAAAAGACCCGGGGCTAAGCTGATGTCGGCACTGTTGGGACTGGGGGCTAGCTAGTCTTTTGGCTGTAGCTCCTGAGATTCTATCCGGGGCTACAACCAAAAGATCAGGGGCTATAGCCCCCTTAGCCCCCCCCTAGCAACGCCCCTGCCAAAGAGGACGGTAGAGCAATAGAAAAGACAAGAGAAGATGAGGGAGGAGATTAAGAGTTTAGTGGCATGGAAGGTGAGTGAGAATGGACTTTACGAATATTGAAGAGGTGGTAGCAACAGGCGCGAGAGGTAAGAGAAATGTGGTGGGTAAAGGAGAGGGAGGAGTCAATGTGGAGGCCTAGATTGCGGATTTCAGTCCTGCTGCTGGATGGCTCATGGCTGAAAAGCAAAAGCAGCCACCAACACCAGGCACCCTTCCATGTCCCCAAAGAGCGGTGCAGAAAATTAGAAAATGACCCAGGCACGTCCTACGTAAGAAGTACATAAGAGGCAGCGCCAGCATTTGGTGCCGCTACGTGCCCGGGCCACCCAGAGCAAGCTCACTCTCCCCAAGGCTATTGCGCCTTGCAGGGCAACTCGAGCCCGCAACACGCCAGGCAATTGTACCCTCCGGGGCAATTGTGCCCCGGGCAGTGGCCCGCTTTGCCAGGGGCTAGAAATGGGCCTGGCTGTAACATAATGCTTTTTGCGAGACTTAGTTCTTGAACTCCAGATTATAAACAAAGGCTAACAAAATGCATTCAGAAAGATCCAGACAGGGAGGTCTCCTGCTGAGGTCATTTGAGCATTCATTCTGTATGACTGCTTGTGGGGACCACAAGGCCGCTCCGCCTCGCTAGGGATTTAGGGCTTCCTCCCTTTTCCAAGTCTCACAAAAGTCCTTCCCTTGACTGGGGCTTTCCTCTTCTCTGTAACTTATTTTCCTCTTCCAGCCCCTCTGTTTTTTTCACTCAGGGATATAGTGTCCTGTTTACTCACTTTCTCTTCACTGTAGCTCACCCTGATTCTAGATTCCAGGGACTTTCTTGTTCTGGGGCCAAAGTCTCTCCCTCTCTCTTTTCCCCCTTTACTGGTGCAGCCTCCACATCTGGGGTTCAGAGAACTCTTCCCTCCCCCCTCACAGGAGCACAACCCTCTTCTGATGTTCAGTGGACTACTGTGCCCTTCTCTGGGACAGACCCCCACCTCTGGCTTAAGGGGCACTTCTTCTCTGGTGCTCTCCGGCTTCCTAGGTAAACTCCTATTCTCTGTTTTTCTTAGCCTCATTTACAAAGCTTCGCCATTCTCCTATTGGCTGAGACAAACTTTTAAATGCATGTGCTAATTACCTTCCTATTTCAAACTAGGGAAAGAAAGTCTCTAAAAGGCTTTCGCCAATTTGTATCTCTTTCGGGTGCAGTCCATATGCAGGAGTTGGTGTTTGCTGCTATGCTCCTGCCTTGCCTCCTGGCCGTCCCCCTTCACAGAAGTTAATTTTGTGGGTTTCTGAGTTTAACCAGGCCTTTACAATGGCCTGGAAAACCTCTAGTGAGTTACCCACCTGTGCAAAAATAGTTTTTCCTTTGGGGAAGGGGAAGGAAGTATTCCTCTTGTTTATTGCTGCCGGCGAGGGAGGAAACCGTTCTCCTACAGAAGCGCCGCTGCTGTATGGGGCTGGGTTGGCAGGAGATGGTTTCGCCCTTCAAGCATCTGCACCTGTTGACAAAGAGGGTCTTTGTGCACTTGCTGGTTTTCCCACATAGCGTATCTTTCCCTGCATCCCTGAAACACACTCCCGAATCTGCTTTGGGTTTTGGATCTCTAAGCCTGATGCATCTTGGGAGATGCAGTTCTTAATACCCTGTTTCTTTGGGCCCAGGCACTCTCTAACTAGTTGCTCTCTCAGGGGGAACGGGAATAGTTCATGGCTGGTCCTGTCAGTCCTACTCTCAGACACACCTGGCGCGATGTTTGCTCTGTGACTTTGTCACAGTCATTCCTGGACATCTGCATCCCTGCCTGCCATCTGCGGGTATCTCATAATGAGGCATGTACTTGCCCTTGTATGTGGCAATTACTGCAGAACTGAAGAGCAATGGGTGGAAGATTCTTATGAATCATAACCACTGTCATTGTCAGGGTAACCCTTCCAACCACTGTTTTTCATCCTGCCATGCTATCGCAGAAATACAAAGACCATACGCAAATCAGGACTGGTTCCACCCCAAAAGGGACAATCCAGCCCGATATGCTAGGTCACATCCCTTCTGCACAAAACCACAAGCAGCCAAGTCCTGAAGGTTGATGGCTGGAAGATTTTCAATTAATCATAACACTGGCAATGCTCTGGACGACCCTACAGACCATTGTTTTTCTGCCTGCCTTGCCAATACCAAAAGGGGAAAGACTGCAGTCAAATCATGCTATGTCCCACTCCAGAAGCGGGAGTCCAGCCCAAACTGCTAGTTCACTCCGATTTTGCTGGAGATCGCAAGCAACCCCAGACATGTTTTTTTGTCTCAGTTGATCAAATGTAACTTTCCACTCTCAGCACAGCCATCTTGGGAGATCTGGGACACTTGGTTGTGGTGGGCGTTTGTTAAACTGCAGTTTTATGGGAGGCAACCTCACCTACTCCCTGAGGCGTGGCTAGGGTGGGGCTGAGGTGGCTATAGCCCCGGGTCTTTTGATTATAGCCCCGGATAGAACCTCAGGGGCTACAACCAAAAGGCTATAGCTAGCCCCGAATCCCGCCAGTCCCGACATTAGCTTATCCCTTGATCTTTTCCAGACCTAGCAACACCCCTGCCTACTCCTATCCCATGCTCTCCACCCCTGCCCCACTCCGTAATAAACAAGAACGTATGTCTCCTCCCCCCAAAAAACTACATGCACATAAAACTTAGTCCCACCCAAATGCGGTATTCCAGCGCGAACCGCATGCAGTAATGGGAATCAAATTCGGAGAAACTTGTAATGGTGACCACAAGGTGCAGAAACCAAGTCCGAGTGGGGTTTGATGACCTGGGCAAAGATTCCGAGAAACTGATTTGATTGGATAGTCCATGGAGTCAAATCCAGCTGAAAAGGCCCACAAAGTCAGCAATATGCCACCAGTTGCCAGAGTCGATAGGGAGCTTCAATGAACCCTGGCAGATACTGGTTTCTTTAGCTTCAACGTAATGGCCTCACTCTTGCTTTTTGAGAGGGTTAGGCCCAAAGCCGTCTTGGAAGTCGCTTTCAAAGAAGTTCAATGAGATTGCGTGAAAGGTGACTCTGTTGGCGCATATGAGGGTTGCTGTGGGGTGGGTCTCAGGGAGAAAATCTGGGCGGAATTTGACTGGCTTATATGGTTCGAGTATTTCCTGACATAACAAGGGATATGTAGATTAAACATTTAACAGTAGTGGTCTTAGATTAATTTAGCATCATCTGCATTAATAAGGATTCAAATGGCGGATCTTGTCAATTTTGCAAATGAAACACTGTAGCATTTCCAAACAATAGCTATTGTCTGTGCGGAGTTGGCGACAGGACGCGGTTTCTATCTTAACGCCGAAAACTGTTCTCCGCGGTTATTTGGACTGACGGGCTACGCGCGTGTTATTGTTGCAAGATGTTTTGCTTCTTTTGTTGCGACTTGTTAATTGTTCTGTGCTCATCTGTAATTATTTCTTTTTCGATATTTTTCCATTTACGTCACTTTCTCTTCTCCGGTCTGTCAGATATTTTTGGAATAATTAGAGCTCTCTTGAAGCAGCTGTAAGTCGTCGGTAATCTTGATTGATGAATAAATATATTGTATACATTTTAGCTACATTTATTTCTAGGCCTATCCAATTACGTCTTGTTTCTATGCATCGGGAATAGTAAAAACCATTATCAGGATCCTTTGTATAACTAAATGAATACCAGGAATGGGTTTAAAATATTATCACTTTAAAATATTTTCTGTAATACAACTGCCTTGTTCAGTGTAAAGATACATAAGAATATTGCTTTATTATTACTCATTTCTACTACTAATGATAATAATAGTAAAAATAATATTCATAATGTAACATTTTGATATAGCACTTCTAGCAAATAATAGATTTATAATGGTACTCATTTATTGACTCGTAAAGTCGAAGGACTTGTTCGGTCCAGCTGAGTGCTTAACTCACCGAGCTATTTTACCGACTTGTGCGCCAAGTCACTTGGCATTGAGAAATATATTTTTGAATTGAGAGAAAAATCATACAGTCATGCATTCAGAACGTGTACAGCAATTTCTTCAATAAAAATGCACAGTAAAGGGATACAATCTTAATCATGTAACTTCCTCATAAAGGTTTTAAAAATCTCCAAAATGGTAAAATGTACATTTAAGTAAGACCATGTTGTTTTTGCCTAAGTGAGACAACGTCTCTGCTTTATACACATGAATACATCAATTATGCCAGTTGCCAATTTTTCCAATAGGGTTATCTTTCCATTTCAGAGTAATCAATTTCGTTATCGAAGACTATTCAAACAATTAATTAAACTGTGGATCCGACCACTTCTGTTAGCCTCCTGGTAGCAATCACAGTGTAACAGAATGGATAATTATATATCTTTTAAAGATCATTAGCTTGGGAGGGATTCATATTTAGTATTTATTTATTTTTATTTTATATAGCGTGCAAAACCCAGAGGTATCTAGGCACTTAAACTTAAGAGATTGGTTTCAGTGCTTCAGGTTACAGAATAGGAATCGTAAGAAGTGCATTACACATTGTGGAACGTGCAAAGGTAATACATTATACGCAAAGTGCAAAAGAGAAGTACATGATGATCACATCCATTGAGCCTGACCCCATCTTGCAGTGAGGCAGCAACACACAGATGCGAGAGTCCAGCAATGGGCAAATGTATGGTGCCTACCACATGTTGCAGGGCAGCAGCAGCACAGAGATGCGAAAGTCAAATCAGTGGGCAAATACATAGAGCCTACCCCATGTTGCAGGGCGGCAGCAAAACACAGATGCAAAAGTCAAATCAGTGTGCAAATACATGGAGCCTACTCCATGTTGCAAGGCGGCAGCAGCACACAGATTCAAAAGTCAAATCAGTGTGCAAATACATGGAGCCTACTCCATGTTGCAAGGCGGCAGCAGCACACAGATTCAAAAGTCAAATCAGTGTGCAAATACATGGAGCCTACTCCATGTTGCAAGGCGGCAGCAGCACACAGATGGGCAAGTACAAGATGCTTACCCCATGTTGCAGGACAGCAGCAGCAGCATGCACGTGCAATTTAATTAGGTGGCACTATTGGTTTGGAAGGGGGAGGAGGGCAGGACATCAAGGGCAAGAAAGGGGGTGGGGGGCACACAAAGCATCACAGGCGACCAAGGGGGGTGGGGAGTCTGGCTTTGTTTTATTATTCCTTTACCCCAAGGTTTGATATTTAATCCAAGCAGAGTCAGGCAGGGTCAAGCAGTCAGATGGGCCCTAGCTCCCCTATTATGACACTGTGCAACACTGTGGCCACCTTGTCTCCCTTATCACCCCAGCACCTCCAGGGGAGAATCTGTCTCATTCCCCTTTCAAGGAGGGTTTCAAAAATGTATTTGCCCTACACACAGTAAGTGGGTATCTCAGCAATACGTCTTAACTGCTCAGGCACGCAGTACTTTGATGCTAAGAGGTAAGGGCGATCCTCCCATGCAGCCACGACTGTCAGAGAGGGTACCGTGGCCAGTCAGTGGCTCCAAAGAGGGTCAGACCCTAAAGGAGAACACTCCCAGTAATCAGAGAAACCTCATGTAGCTCGAAATCCAGAAGAAAGGAAGGCAAGAGCTGCTTTACTGAAGGAGGTCAACATCCAGGTAGAAATCTGGATAGCAGGATAGCAGAGAGACTAACAGGGCTCTGCACTGATAAGGGATATGAGGAACAGAGTGGAACGAACGGGATTCCAGAAAGGAATAACGATGGGGAGAAAGGCTAGAGACACTGGGAGACTCGGGAACACAAGGACAACACGATACAAGGAGCGTAGCAGCAACATGAGTTGCAACATGAGTTACCTGGACACAGAACCGTCCCTTTAGGCTGACGTACTGGCGGACATCAAAGACAACACCAGGAACGTCAGAGACGTTCTTCCATCGCCATCTTGTAAGGTCTCTAGACCGCTGCTGATGGTGCCTCGGTCAGATCCTGTACCGTTGGTACACCGGAGCGGAGACTGGCCGGCAACGCATCCATAGGGTTTGGTAAGTGCTGACAGGGTCAACCTTATCCTGAACCAATAACCAATTTAACTATTTCTTGATAATATGCATGGACTCAGATGGCTTCATCTGAAGAAGTGAAAAAGATGTTGCCTACTGTGATGTACTTCTAGGGGCTTTGGCTGGTTGGATTTCAATAACAGAAACCGTAGCCTAGCAGATAAAGGCATTAGCGCCCACTTCTAGACCCTTGCTACACCAAGGACAATGTTTGATGTTTGCATGGGCAGCTTAAACGTAAATGGACTGCTTTGCGATTCCGGCATCGAGCTTGCTGTTTCTATCCATTGCACTGTGAGTGTCTTGACTTGGTGAGGGGGCAAAGATGGCCCCTAATGCGTGGCCTTAGATTAACATATGAGGGACGTAAGGGTGCAGAAGTAAAACTCAGCCATGCAGGGGTCATGATGATTATTAGACACTTTTATTCAAGCGAAAAAACGAAAAGAAAACCCTATCTTTCCCTGACTCTAAGAGGGGGTTTTCTGCCTCAACTGAAATAACTAGTGTCAGAATGTCCAAAGCCAAAGTCTCACTGTCCAGTGTCAAAATCCTAACTCTCTTCCTCACACTCTAAGTTTTAAACTAAATGAAAAGGAAGGTCTTAGTAGCTCAAAGGGGGTGACTCACTTCCCTGGACAAAAGACAGTTCTGCGATCTTCACGTCTCCGTTCCCCGGCCTTGTTCAGGCTTGAAATAAAGTTCAGCAATTGTTGGGGAACCCTCTGTTCCCTAGTTGGCCCTTCTCCGGCTTCTCTTTCTGACTCTGGGTCACCGACCCCGATAGGCAGACCTGGTTCCTGTTCTCCAGGCACTGCGATGGCGACGAATAGTCTGGATGCACGCCCAAGCTGTGGTGGGTCCCTGCCCCAGTTGGCAGACCTAGTTTCCTCCTATCAAGCATTGCGACGAAAAAGAATACCTTGGAGGTACTGCCAACCTGTGGTGGGTTCCTGTCCCTGATTGGCAGACCTGGTTACTTACTACCAGGTACTGCGATGACAAAGAGTAGCCTGCATGCACTCCCAAGCTGTGTTGGGTCCCAGCCCCAGTTGGCAGACCTAGTTTCCTCCTACCAGGCATTGAGACAAAGAAGAATACCTTGGATGTACTGCCAAGCTGTGGTGGGTCCCTGACCCTGGTTGGCAGACCCGGTTTCCTTCTACCAGGCACTGCGACGGAGACGAATAGTCTGGATCCACGCCCAAGCTGTGGAGGGTCCCTGCCCCAGTTGGCAGACCTAGTTTCCTCCTACCAGCCATTGCGACGAAGAAGAATACCTTGGATGTACTGCCAAGCTGTGGTGGGTCCCTGACCCTGATTGGCAGACCTGGTTACTTCCTACCAGGTACTGCGATGAAAAAGAGTAGCATGGGTACACTCCCAAGCTGTGGTGGGTCCCTCATCCTGGTTGGCAGACCTGGTTTCCTCCTATCAGGCACTGCGACAAAGACAAATAGTATGGATGCACTCCCAAGCTGTGGTGGTTCCCTGCCCCAGTTGGCAGACCTAGTTTCCTCCAACCAGGCATTGAGACAAAGAGGAATACCTTGGATGTACTGCCATGCTGTGGTGGGTCCCTGATCCTATTGGCAGACCTGGTTGCCTCCTACTAGGTACTGTGATTAAAAAGAGTAGCCTGGGTGCACTCCCAAATTATATAGGGCAATGAACATGTCTGTCCAAAATAAATCCTATTGAATACCAGAATACTGGACCGTAGGACCAAATGCTTGTCTATGTATGCAAGCAAGGTGGAAGTTTACATCCTACTCAGTGTTAGATAAAACACAAAACAATACAACCTCTCGGCTCGTATCAATATCAGAACAGCCCACAATAATCCAAGCACATTGACCTTGCATTGCACTTGAACTGAACTGAATTTCTTTGCCTAGCAATCAGGTGCATGACCGGGTGGAAGAGAGTGACCCATTCTATGATTGATACAGTTTTTATCTTCTTCTCTCTGAGACCTGATGAAGGGGCAGAGATATTAAGTACCTGATACCCCGGACACCTTTGAGCCTGGTAGAGTGTTGCCAATCCGCATTCATTCATCCCTATTACCGGATAAAGCTGGATTCCGGGTCTTAAAATCAAAGGTGGACTGATTTTCCATTTCAAAATGGAGGGCCTAGTGTTCGCCATTTATTTTGAGAAAAGAGGTTTTGAAAAAATAAAAAATGAATGCTCATCTAACATTGTTCCTTAAAGTAGAGAAGCAGGAGGTGAAATAGTCTTTCATCGTGCACACAAGACTGAAGAGGACCTTAATCATAATCACACCCCTGAAGTTATTTTGTCTCTCGTATCCTGTGCTTAGATGCGCTTTGACGGTATCTGGTAATGGCATCGAAAATGTTTCCAACGAAACACTTTACATAGAAAAATATGCATCAAAAATGTTAGCATCGAATGCATATATTAGTTTAGTTTAGTTTAGTTTATTTATTTGTATTGCGCGCCTGGGCTAGAGGCACCTGGGTGCATTTCTTGCAGGGTAAAGGTTACAGCATACAAAGTATTGCTTACAAAGTACAAGTGTTACAGAAATTAGCTGGTACAACTATTACGTCATAAAGTGCAGGTTACAGCAGTACAGTGGGCAAAATAGAGATCATATACATACAAGCTTTATGAGCAGGATACCGCTAAATCCTGCTCAATGAGCCATTTTTTTGTTTGTTGCTTGAGGGCAGGGAAGGAGGGCTCCTCTCTGAGTAGGCTGTGGAGGGTGTTCCATAGTTTGGCCGCAAGGACAGGGAAGCTGGCCCCTCCTGCTGTTTGTAGCTTAAGTCTAGGAATGGACAGCAAGTGAGTGAGAGTAGATCTCAGTGGACGTGGGGCAAAGTGTATATTAAAGCGGTTGGCCAGGTATTCAGGGGCGAGGTTAGCTTGGCATTTGTGGGTGATCGCTAGTGTTTTCAGTGAGATTCTGTGTGCAACCGGTAACCAGTGAAGGCTCCGTCTAGTGTCTGAGATATGTAGTTTCCTGGGAAAGTTAAGAGCAGCCCTGATGGCATTGTTCTGAGTAACCTGAAGTTTGTTAATGTTTCTTTGGTTAGTCTCAAGGTAGAGAGCATTACAATAGTCAATCTTTGACAATATGAGTGTTCTGGCCAGGATGATGCAGTTATTAGATGTAAGAAAGGGTCTGCATGCCGTCATCAGCTTGCATGTGTATGCTGCTGCAGAAACCACTGCGTTGGTTTGTCGATTAAGTGATAGGGTAGAATTTAGATAGATACCAAGGGTTTTAGTATCATCAGACACCTTGATGGTGTTCCCATCAATGATGAATGATTGGAATGCTATGTTAAGTTTATTTAGTCTGACCTGTGAGCCTAAGATAAGTAGCTTGGTCTTATCATTGTTCAAGCAAAGCCCATGATGCGCCATCCAGACTTGAATTACTGTATAGACATCATTGAGCGCTTTGAGTCGGTCGAGTAGTCACCAGTGATAGGGATCATCTGCATAGTTTGTGTAGGTGACACCCAGATAGTCCAGAATATTGAAGAGTGGCTTTGTAAATACATTGTATAATGTGGGGGAAACACAGGACCCTTGCGGGACCCTGCATTGGACTGGAGGGGGCTCAGCAGAAGCAGACGGGGAAAAGGCCCTCATCGTTCTGTTTGACAGGAAGGATCTAATCCATGCAGTGGCATCCTCTGAAATGTGGGCAGCAATTTTGAGGTGATGACAAAGGATTTGGTGGTTGACCAAATCAAAGCTGCTGAAAGGTCAAGCAGAAGAAGGAGTGCCAGTTTGCCCTTGTCTTTTAGGTCCTCAATTTGCGTTTTTAAGTCGTTCAAAGCAGTTTCCGTACCGTGTCGTGGTCGGAAACCTGACTGACGAAGACCCAAAAGTTTGTTATCTTCAAGATAGGCCTGAAATTCTAGATAGGCAGCACGGTCGAGAATTTTCAGGAGAAATGGCACTGTGGTGATGGGTCTGTAGTTAGAGGGGTTACTCGGATCAAGGATAGGTTTTTATGATTAATGGGATTACCCACGCATCTTTCAGATTGTCGGGGACAATGCCAGATTTGAATGAGGTATTAATGAATGTGGTGATGAAGGGGGCAAGGTCGTGGGCTGCCTCCTTGATAATAGGTGCGGGGCAAGAGTCACCTTAACATTTGGAAGGTTTAATCTTGTTGATGTTTTCCACTTCCCGAATGGATAAAGGAGAGAAACAGAAAGGTTTGAAGGAATGTTTAGGTGCTGGTAGTTTATTGGTTAGGAGTTCGCTGGTAGGTCTGGTGGGGGTGGTAAAGGGTTAATTATCATTGTGGTGTCTTATTAAAGGATAAAAAATACAAAAAAATGCATTCAATGCTAACATTTTTGATGCAAACTTTTAGATGCAAAAAACGTTCATTGGAAACTTTTTGATGCAATGACCATAAACACGCTTGGAGTAATTATATTTTTAAAGCACACATTTCTGCTGCATGTACGTCAAGTGGTTGTGTCTTTTAGGCAGCACTGTTCATAGGTTACTTTACCCCAAGTCTGGCAGCTCTCAAGGATTCACATAATCACATGCTCACCCTCATAAAGAATGTTCCGTCTGGTACAGCCTTAAATCCTTGTGTTTGGAGTATTGAGGTATGTTTTGCACGGGCATAAAAAGTGTAAAAAAAAACCTGCAACCTGAATTATGAGTGTAGAATAGGCCACTTGAGCTACCAGGCTCACATGCCACAGTTCCAACCAGTCGCATCAACTCTTAAAGCTCTCTTACGGTTCTCGGCCACTGGGCAAGTTTAACATATTGAGAGGAGCCAGGAATGAGACACGGACACAGGGATTCATGGTATTGGCCAAAGACCGTTATTAAAATGAAAAGGGGTTGGGAAATGCCCCTCTGTCCCTACTCTGAGGTGTTTACCTAACTAAAACTAAGGCTCTGTCCAATGTCAAGATGTTCCAAGCAAAACATCCTGTGTCCAAAATACTATTCTGGCCCTCACATTCTAAAAATCAACTCTAATGAGAAAAGGAAAAATATCTTTGGCTTTTAGTAGTGTACAATTGTTCAAAAAGTAAACATTTAACTCCAACACAAATGTTCCAGAAGGATAGAGTTCCTTGTTCCAGAGGTGGTTCTCTTACCCTGAATTTCTCTTCACTCTGGTTTATATCTTCGAGAATGTCAGCTCCTTAATTTTCTCTTGATCACTAACACAACTGGTATGCAAAACAACTTGACTGTTAGTCTGTCTGAAAGCCTGGTATACTCTCCTGCCAGGCTTTCTCTCCTCTTTAATATGTTTCTTGATGTATCCTTATCAGGACTTCCTAAGGTGGTGTATTTTTTAAACTGTCCAGCTTGACCATCCTAGCAAGCCTTTCTTTCAAGGGCTTTCGTATATGTGCACACTTGCAGTTTGCATCTGCCTGGTATACTCTCCTGCCAGTGCTTTCTTATATCAACATACTTGCATCTTGTATCTGCCTAGTATACTCTTCTGCCAGGGCTTTTCTCATGTGTAGGTCCTTGCAACTTTAATCTGCCAGATATACTCTCCTGCCAAGGCTTTTCATATGTGTGTACTGTGCACCTTTACAAACTTGACAGTCTCTTATATTTACTCTGTTCTGTTTGGAGTCTGCCTGCAATACAATCCTGCTAGGGATTTTTCTTATAGCTATACTGCATACACTAACATACTTGACAGTCTCTTATATTTATTCCGTTCTGTCTCACTTGCTCGTTCTTTCTCATATACTTCATTTAACGTTATTTGCTTTCGCCAGGGTTGCCAATACTCCCTGGTGTATTGGACAAAGAGATTGGAGATCCACACTATGGACAAAACAGTTTGCTGTCATTGTTCATTTGAATTCATCTAGAACTGTTTTGTGCTCAAAGAGTCACAAGTAAGAAAACATAAAGAGGTGTCTGAAGTTTGTCAACATTTCTTATTAAAGCAGTAAATAGTGGCAGGTACATACTTCAATGACAATACCTAAAGATTGAAACCAATATTTTTTGTGAATAATAAACATTTATTTTAGAAATTACATGAAGTAAAAAATACAAATAGCGAATGAAAGAAAAACCAGAAGAATTTAAGATCAAAAGAAACACTTTGACTTGAATCAAATAATAATTAGTTTTTCTATGTAGTAGGCTTATTACTATTTCGAAAAATATCAAGATCCCTATTTGTGTACTCCTGATTAGTTATTTTGTATTACTGTACACTGTATTCTAAAGGCATGATCAATGCATGATCATGTTTGTAGTCTGCCTCCCTTGGGTGGGATCACCAACTCTTGGTTGCATATGTAGGTTCTCCGCGGCAATCCTGTGGCAGCTCTTCGGCATTCCGCTCTCTCTTGCCACCTCTGCTTTGCAGCTTCTGGGCCTCATTACGACCCTGGCGGTAATCCGCCGTCATTACCGCCATGGCGTAATGAACGTTAACGCCGTGGGACGATGGTGTAAAGTGCGCCACATTACGACCCATCGCGCACGAGCATTACGCCATGGCGGTAATGTAAACAGCGCCATGGCGGTAATGCCCCCAAAACGGCACCTACCGGCATCGTATGCGGCGCAAGGTGCACCACCGCCACCGCCGTACATAGCGGTGACCGTAGTTAGCGGTCACCGCAATTAGCGTTGACCGTAGATAAGCGGAACCGGAAGTAGCGTCACCGCGGCGGAACGGGAAAGAGCACGGCGGCCATCTTTAAAAACACAATCCATTGCCATCCTCCGAAACCACTGGACATCCGAGCCTGAGACCCCGCCAATACCGGCTTCAACCTTCTACCTGCAGGAAGATGCCTAAAGTTTTGAAAAAAGCCTGTGACCGCCAGCGGCAAGACCGCTTCTCCAGAGAGGAGCTCACCATTCTAGCGGAGACCCTACAGGAGAACGCTGCAGTGGTATTCTCCAACCAACTGACAAGACCGGCCATAACCAAGAAGAAGGCCATATGGGCACTGGTAGCTCAGCGGGTCAGTGCCGTGGGAACGACACCCCGCAATGTCAAACAGTGCCGCAAGCGGTGGGACGATCTCCGGCTCAGAGTCAGGAGCATACTATCAGCCAACATGAACCTGGCAATGGCAACTGGGGGAGGATCGGAGTCCCCTATAAAATTGCAGCCATGGGAGGAAATCTGTGCCTCCACAATCGGAATGCAGAGCATTGAAGGAGTAGGAGGAATGGAGAGAGGAGCCCCGACATCGGGCGATGCAGGTAGGTGGCTCAAATCAAGGCATGCAAATCTCACCTAAGTCCATTCATGTGAAGTACAATGTTGGCCCATAGTGTGAATGCAACACATCAGCAGGAGACTGCCCACAGATACATCCGATCTGCACCCTGTACACATGCAGCATGCACACCCTAACTGCAGGCACCCACATACCTCCATGCTACTTCCACACAAAAGGGAGTCAACTTTTTTCCCCTGCATGAAATGTGCCACATGTACTAACTGATGAGATGCCAGTCGCCACAATGCCCGGCCAATGTCCGCAGACCCATCAATAACACTCTCCCTCCTCTGTCCCACCACAGGCTCAAATTCCGACCTTGAGGAAGAGGACACCACAGCCTCCACACCCACCAAGAGGGCCAGGCCAACTGTGCCAACGCCACAACCCTCCACCTCTGTCGTCCCGAGGAAAACACCACAGCAGGCAAAATCCATGCAAGGGAAACAGGACAGGGCACAGACAGCCACCCCAGCAGGCAGTACAGCAGCAGCAGCAGCAGCAGCAGACATCACACCAATCATGCCCACAGAAGCCACAGCCTCTGCTGCAAGCAGCACACTTGGGGAGACTGCTGCCATTGCTGCCTCCTCCGATAGTGAAGCAGGGACCTTTGAGGAGAGTGATGTCAGGAGCCCCACAGGCCACCCTCATTCCCCCTACCTGTCCCTAAGCAGCCCGCATGTGGATGCCACACAGGGTCAGCCAGAGGATGACGATTGGCCAGCCACTCCATCCCCGCTGCAGGGGCAGATCAGCCCAATGGGAATGCCACTGCCATTAGCCATGGCCCAGAATCCCAACCATTCTCTGGAGGCGATTGCCACCCGGCAGCAGCAACTTTCCTCGCTGCTCGAAGAACATGTTGCTGAATGTGGGGGGTCAAGTGCAGCAATGGATAAATGTGCTGAGACTGTGAAGGCAGCTATAGAGTCGTCCACAAAGGACATCTGCGCGGAACTAGCTGCTGTGCGGCACGCCATCACTGACCTTGTGCAGACAATACGGGCCATGCGTCCAAATGAGCAGGCAGGATCCTCCTCGGTTGCCAGCTCGACACCGAGCAGCCCCATCCGCCGATCGGGGAGGAACCTCCGCAGCACAGGCAGGGGTGCCCCGGGGGCCAGTGGAGGGGGCTGCCAATAGTGGCCGGACAGTGTAGGAATCCTACTACTGACACTGCTGCACAGACCAACTCACACCTTTGTTGGGATTCCAGGGGGGGGGAGGGTGGAGGGGGGAGTGGGTGTGTTGGGGTGTGCAGGGGGGTGGCGGGGTGGTGTGTTGGGGAGTTAAGGGGGGAGTTCGGGGGGGGTGTGTGCAGGGGGGAGGTGGGAGGTGGGAGGGGGTGTGTTGGGGTGTGCAGGGGGGTGGCGGGGTGGTGTGTTGGGGAGTTAAGGGGGGAGTTGGGGGGGGGGGTGTGCAGGGGGGAGGTGGGAGGTGGGAGGGGGTGTGACACGACAGTACATAGTTCAAATACAATTTATTCGTTTCACAAAAGGAAACGTGTGGACATTTTCATTGCGTATGTGTGCTTTATTGGTGTCCAGTCCTCAGTGTGCATGCCCCAGAGTCACACAGTGCCCCAAGTGCTGTCTCCATGCGATGAACACCAGCCGTGTGTGCTAGAAGCAGTGGTTGATGATACTTTGGCGCATGGCACGCCCCTCCTGTGCATCGCCTCCTCCATGTGGTGGCGCCCCTTCTGCACCCTCCTCATCCTCATCCTCATCGTCAGGTGGTTGCAGTTCTGCGTCAGGGGGCAGGGGCACATTCCGTCTGACGCACATATTGTGCAGCATGACACATGCCATGACGATCTTTGCCACCTTCTCATGGCCATACAGGAGTGCCCCACCAGACCTGCTGAGGCTTCGGAACCGTGCCTTCAGGAGGCCGAATGTCTGCTCTATGACCACACGAGTACGTGTATGTGCACGGTTGTAGTCCTCCTCGTGCTGGTTCTGCGGGTTCCGGACTGGCGTGAGGAGCCACCTCTTCAGGGGGTAGGCTGCATCACCTGTATGTAGGCGAGAATGTATGTGTCAGTCATGTTGTCTGTCCAGGAACATGATGTCCCACCATGGCTGGCATGGAACTGTTACCTTGGCTCACTTCTACATGCACTAATTGATTCACACTATGCAACCAGTATATGCCCATTGCTGCCATGGCCTGTTTAGCATGCCATCACCCTATGTATGCAGAGGGGTTTAGTGCATTGTGAGTGGCCTTCCTCTGTATCCGTTCTCTGTGTTACTCACAGCCAGGTGGAGTATGCATCATCCCCCCCCCCCTTTCAGCCAGGTGGAGTATGCATCATCCCCCCCCCCCTTTCAGCCAGGTGGAGTATGCATCATCCCCCCCCCCCTTTCAGCCAGGTGGAGTATGCATCATCCCCCCCCCCCTTTCTGCCAGGTGGAGTATGCACTGGTACGTCATTCCCATGCCCACTTCCATGACATAGCACTCACCGAGTAGCCAGGATCTTGGGCCTGCATGTCGCTCCATGTAGCGTGGTATTGTGGAGTTCCTCAGGATCATGGAATCATGGGTTGATCCGGGGAATCGGGCACAACAATGTGTGATGATCTTGTTGGAGTCACAGACCATTTGCACGTTGATAGAGTGGAACTGTTTCCGGTTGCGGTACGGTACCTCCATGGCACGTGGAACCACCAATTCCACATGGGTGCAGTCGATGGCACCAATGCAACCGGGTATGCTGGCTAGTGCATGGAAACCCACTTTGGTGTTTGCAATCTCCTGGGCAGTCCGTGGTAATGAGATGTGGTCGTCTGTGTGCTTGAGGAGGGCATCGAGCACTTGGATGAGTGTTCGTGAGAATAATGGTTGTGAAATGCCATGCAGGTGCCCCACTGTGTGCTGGTAGGTGCCTGTGGCCAGGAAGTGGAGTACAGCCACTACCTTCAGTAGGGGGGGGATGGCGGTTGGACTTTCTATCATGCTGACGATGTCGTTGTGTGTCATGTCTACGATGGCGGTGATGGTGTCCCTGTCCAAACGGTACAGGGTGTGGATCTGCTCAGCAGTGAGGTTGTTTGGATTGGCTCTGATGCGTGGGATTGGGGGCTGCCTGCGTGGTGGCACTGGCTGTGCTGGTGGGGCTTGCTGGGCCTGCCTTGCCCTCCTTCTCCTCCTGCGTCTCCTCTGTGCTGCCTGTTGTTGTTGTTGTTGCTGTTGCTGTTGTAGTAGCACATGCATTGCTATCAGGTCCTCCAGCCCCAACATTGCTAGTCGTATTGGCATCATTGTGGAGTGTGACTGGGTGTGGGTAGGGGTGGGGTGTGCTCTTTTTATACTCCCCTGAGTCTGTATTGCCTTCACCTGTGCTGTTTCTGTGCACCTGTGGCAGCTGCATTCACTTGAATTGGCCCTTTACGGTTGGTTCGCGATGGCGTTATTTGCACCATGGCGGTAAGGTACTTAGCGGCCTCAATGATGGCGTTAGGTGCATGTCCGCTTGGGTCGGCATTTGCGTGCCTTTCCGCCATGGCGCTAAGTACGGTGTGGGCGGTCGCGTGCGCGCACCCTTAGCGCAGTTTGCGGCAGCGTTAACTACGATGCCGCTATTGGCATCGTAGTTAACGGTCACGGGTCATGATCGGACCTGGCGGAAAACGATGGCGGTAAGCATTTACCGCCATCGTTTTTCGCTTAGCGCCAGGGTCGTAATGAGGCCCTCTGTGTCTCTTGCAGCTACTGCTCTTCTGTTCGGCGTCTCTCCAGACTTCGGTAGTGTGGAGGCTGCGTTTTGGTACCTGCGGGCACTTGAAAGCCTTTCTTCTGTTTCTGGCCTTGTCACAGCGTGCCCTTCTCTGCAGTCAGCTCTTCTCTGTCGCTTTGGTAAATGGGTTGTCTCCACGGACCTCGCACCAGCCCCACAGTCCCTCGCTCGACACTAAGAGGACTAGAATTCTCCAGCAGGCGTTCCCTTGTCAGCTAGTTCACCGTTTTAAATCTCCCGGCACTGTTCCTGCAACAACTAGAGTGCAGCTTGTGCTCTTGTCCTCCATTGATGTGTCTTCTACGTTACAGTATTTCCCTGTTTAAGGAAAGGGAAGTCAGTTCCTGATGACTTATATGAAAAGTCTGGGAAAGTGTTTTCAGTAGCCTTGAAAGGAAGTTGGGTTTTGATGACTCGTATACAGAGTATGGGGAAGGGTTTTCAGTAACCTTCCTAGGTGCGTGAGGGAGGCATGACAATATACCATCGAGGCAAGGTGAATGGAGGGTATATCCTCAAAAGGAAAAGGGAGATACCATGTCTCATCCGATGATGTCATGTCACTCCCCTGAAACTCGTTTACTCCCTCATATAGCCACCCCAGGGTCAGGATCAGGTAGCAGCTGCCGCCCCCTGACCACATGGGCAGTGGCCACCACTTGGAAAGGAGTGATGACACCGTCAGATTCATCATAATATCCTTGAGGTTATTATAAAACTGTAAAAAGAAAATACATGTCCCACTCTCCATTTTTTCTGAGGGTTTTGAGAAGTTCCCCTTCGCGATGTCCAATGGTCAACGCATGACTGTGTGGACCTTACGTACGCATACTTGCATTCTTATATAAACTGTCACGTGGCACCTTTGCATAGCCGAGCCCCCTTGGAATCAGATTTCACATCCCTATGCATATGTGCGAGCCGGTGTTGAAAAGCGTTAGATTTTGTGTAACGCATGAAGCGAGAGCAGATGCCCGTCTCCTGCTCTGGGATTTAATCAGAATAAAGAGGTAACTTGCAGTTCTTTTCTCCAGCCCCTCTGAGATTTCCGTTTCATGCCACTCGTCTTTTATAAAATGCCGTAACACCTGGCTGCCGCTCAAATTACAATATCCATAATTGCACTGTCATGGCAATGAAAGAACTTTCTAAATTAGCAGGCTCTGAGCGCATAGTAATGTTGGCGTTGATTGTTGTTTCCACAATCACCAATGAGAACAGGCGGTCTCGCTTTTGTTCTTCCAGCCTTTGATCTGACTAACTTGCCGCAATCCTCTTGGCGCTTCATTCTGGAATGGTCCAGAATCCTTTTTTTTCCTTAAAACATTTTATGATTAGAAATGCAGTACACCATGTATTTAAAAAAAGTTCAGGCAACAGAATGTATATTAGTAAATATATATTATTATGATTGAAATCTTTATTTAAACCTGCCGATTTATTTGGCTTATTCACTAGGATTTATGCGGTGCTCCATAGCGAATCCGGTCAGATAGCACAGCGAGTAGAGCGCTCCCTGTGACATCTGTGCAGAACCTGCTGCCGCAGGTTAGAATCCTGGCAGGGTCAAACTCAGCCTTTCACCTTTCCGAGGTCGTTAAATGAGTACCACACACATTGGGTAATAAGCAGCAGCTCAGATGCCTGACGGTTCGTAGCGTTACATAAATGCAAATAATAATAATGTAATGAACTGAGACGTTAACCACCATCCCTACTACTAATGAGAAGCCTAGCCCAGCACCATTTAAATTTACTAAAGTATCCATTGAAGAAACTGAAAAAATGATTGCATACTTGAAGCTGTCCAACTGCAAAGGTGACGATTGCCTTGCCCAAATAATCAAGGGTGCTGCAAGAAACTTAGTTCCCTTCATCTCAAAACTAATTAATGCTTCCTTTTCATCTAATACGGTCCTGAGCAACTTAAAAGAGTCATGGGTTTTACCTCTTCTCAAGAAACAAATGCTAGACCCCTCCATTCCGACTAATTATGGGCCCATTACCACGGTCCCGTTCTTCCTCAAGATAATAGATAGAGTAGCCTATCTTGAAATTCAGAATTATCTTGAGACTAACCAGCTCTTCGACTCCCGCCAATCCGGATTCAGACCACAACATGGTACGGAGATGGCCTTAATTAACCTCAAGGCACAAATTGACAAGCTTAACGATAAAGGAAACACTGCCATGCTGCTCCTCCTTGATCTGTCGGCGTCCTTTGACTTGGTGGACCACGCAGTTTTATGCAAACACCTAGCATCGGCCTCCCACTTCTCGAGCAAAGCCATAGTTTGGGTCCAGTCATTCCTGGACAACAGAACTATGCGAGTCTTCTCCACCTCGGCATCGGCAGACTCTATTCAAACAACATGTGGCGTCCCACAGGGCTCCTGTGTCTCACCAACTATATATAATATATTTACCAAGCCCCTATTTGGCAAATTGGACAGACTGGGTGTCACCTACACAAACTATGCAGATGACACCCAGATCCTCATTCCTCTTTCGGGCAATTCTGTCTCTGATACGGCCTTGGTAAATTAAATATACATCCTCATTCAGGCATGGATGGCAACTCATGGCCTATGACGATAAAACAGAGATCCTGATTCTTGTCTTAGCCTCCAATCTAAAAAAACCTGACACTAAGTATTCCGCCTTCAACATCGATGGTAATATAATTACATTAGCCAAAGAAGTGAAGACGCTAGGCTTCTACCTTGACTCTACCCTAACCTTTAAAAAACAGGTAAATTCCCTGGCCTCATCGACCGCCTACACCTGCAAACATATTAGATCATGTAGGCCATTCCTCACACAAGCCAGCTGCATTATTTTAGCCAATGCCCTAATATTATCTAAACTTGATTACTGTAATGCCCTATATTTGGGCCAATAAATACATCATTAACAAAATCCAGACACTGCAAAACAATGCCCTTAGAACGGCCTTGGACTTCCAGACCAGAGAACATATATCCAATACAAGGAGAGACCATCACTGGCTTAAAATTAGCGATAGGATCCTCTTCAAAACAGTGTTGTTAGCTTTCAAATGTCTAAACAACGCAGCCCCACCTTATTTTATGGAAAGAATAATTAGAAGAACATCCTCTCGCCCCTCCAGAGCGTTTAACTCCTATTGCCTACAAATACCCAGATTTAGGTTTAAAGAAATAGGCGGAAACAGCTTCCTAGTAAAAGTTGCCCAGTACTGGAATGCACTCCCATCTGAGCTTAGAACAGATCAGTCCCACCATAGCTTCAGACGCAATACCCTCACTGGTTGCGATCCAACGACCACTATGACTAACCGTCCTGCACTAGCCTGGAACGACTCTGTTATTTATATATGTATTGACTTTGTTTTAATGTATGTATGCCTCATCTGTCTTTACTCTGCAACTAAGCCATATGTATCCTTGTACTCTGTTGCGCCCAGTTACCCAAGGGTTTGGTGCGCCCTACAAATTAATAAACAAACAATACAGTGTCGAACTACCAGTATTCCGTGTATCCTGTGGTGCTGGGAGCACCTCCCAGGCTTTTCCCAGAAGGCCATGCATGGTCTCCCTGGCTTCTCAATGTTACAGCATGCCTCGTCAATGCACAGGTGCTGTTGCCCCCCTTAGCACAACAATCTGTATTCACCCTCCTTTACCAGGGCACTTCTGAGTGTATTTGTTTTTGCAGCACCCCCGTCTCCTGCAATGTCTCTTGTCCCGCGCTTTTCAGCTCACACAAACATTGAAATGGGCTTGCCTTCTTCCACGCAGATCTCTGTGAAATGTTAAGATGGCGCCATCCTTGATAGGTGCTGTAAATACGCCATCTTCCTGTGCGAGGGGGGCGAGTCCATGGAGACCGAGTTAACCCGCCCACTACCAGTTGTGACTCGCAGAGGTTGGAAGGAGTGGGTTCCTGCAGGCCCACCCTTCCTTCAGAACACTATATATTGATACCTCCCGCAGTAGGCCTAATGCTAAACAGACCAACAGAGGACTACAAGTCCCAGTGTCCATTGGGCCTCAAGACATTTGTCAGGAGAAATTTTTTGCATTTTCAGACTGGCACATGGCCAAGCAGTGAGGAACAGTAATGAGAAACCCGACTGCAGTGCTCAAGAAAGAATGCAGACGCACACAGGCTCACAAATACACTGAACAGACAACATACCCATGTAAACCCTCAGGCCCAATGCGAACACCAAATGTAAAGCCATCATATTTGACCAATACCAAAGACCTACTGCTAAGAATGTAAAAAGGCTCTCGAAAGTTCTAAAGAGAACAAACCATTAACAAGACTGATTCAGCCCCCTCAGGGAGGGAACCAATTTTGGGCCAGGTTCTATAATCACATTAAAGCTCAGGACGATAAGAATAGATGGGAAAAGCTGGGAAAGAGTGGATACTGTAACGAAGCAAACATACTGTTCCAGATTGCCTGGACATTCGGAGACACCGCCATCTAGGAAACCACAGTTAGCTTGTTATTGCTATAACTTCAGACCCAGGGAAGAGGTTGTACTAGCAGAGTGGTTGGTGAGCGCATGGAATCTAGGACCAGGTTCCAGCCTAGAGGTTTTGGAGGAGGAGAAGCCCTCACAAGAGGGTACGAATATCGGCTACCTGAAAAGGACCCTGGTTGAAGCGGAGCGACAATAGCCAATGTGCTGAGAACCATGTCGCAGAGAGACCTAACTGAGTGATTACTGAGAACTTGGTGGTGGCATGAAATGATTATTTATTAAATGATACCTGAGAAACAGGTTCTGGAGAAATCGAGCTCAACGAGTGCTGAGAATCCAGGTCTTGGAGCGACTTGATGAAGGTAAAATGTTGCAAAGTCTAAGGTCAGTTAGAGAGACCTGAAGTGTATGTTGAGAAACCCATGGGTATAGAGAGCCCTGACGAGAATGTTGAAAAAAACCAAGGTCTGGGTGCGACCTGAAATGAATGATGAGAAATCAAAGGTCTGTGAGAAACCTGAAATGAATGATGAGAAATCAAAGGTCTGTGAGAAACCTGAAATGAATGATGAGAAATCAAAGGTCTGTGAGAAACCTGAAATGAATGATGAGAAATCAAAGGTCTGTGAGAAACCTGAAATGAATGATGAGAAATGAATGATGAGAAATCAAAGGTCTGTGAGAAACCTGAAATGAATGATGAGAAATCAAAGGTCTGTGAGAAACCTGAAATGAATGATGAGAAATCAAAGGTCTATGAGAAACCTGAAATAAATGATGAGAAATCAAAGGTCTTGGAGAGACCCGAAATGAATGTTGAGAAACCAAAGGTCTTTGAGAAACCTGAAATGAATGATGAGAAATCAAAGGTCTTGGAGAGACCCGAATTGAATGTTGAGAAATCAAAGGTCTGTGAGAAACCTGAAATGAATGTTGAGAAACCAAAGGTCTGTGAGAAACCTGAAACGAATGTTGAGAAACCAAAGGTCTGTGAGAAACCTGAAATGAATGATGAGAAATCAAAAGTCTTGGAGAGACCTGATAAAGACAATGTTCAGGAAACCCAAGTTCTGGCCGAGACCCAAAAGTGAATATTGCAAGGCTGAGGGGAACCTTAAAAGGAAACCAGAGAAGCCTAAACCTGGCAGAGGTCTTGAGAAGCTTCGTGAAAGCAGGGAGACTGAAGAAGAGTTGTTACTGAGTATCCGTGGAAGAACCCTGCTAGGAGAACTTGTCTGTTTTGTTGTGCTCCATTAGGGCCGGCCATTTGAGAATAGGATGTGTGAATTCTTTGACTGGTCACCCCATGAAACTCTTGTGTCATAGCTCAGGACAGTCTGAAAGCTCATGTCCCATTAGAATTAGGGACTGGGCTTTCTGTTGGCCACATCCC
This sequence comes from Ambystoma mexicanum, assembly GCF_040938575.1. Taxonomy (NCBI): domain Eukaryota; kingdom Metazoa; phylum Chordata; class Amphibia; order Caudata; family Ambystomatidae; genus Ambystoma; species Ambystoma mexicanum. The sequence continues at coordinate 40,937,192 of NC_090936.1, read as the reverse complement.
TGAACCTTTGCTCTCTAGTGTTGGGTGCCCCAGGTGGGATGGTGTTAGGAATCGGGGCCGGTACATCCACACAAACAGAACGGAAGTGTTACCTACGGCATACAACCAGAAATCGCCTACACTCATTTGTCCTTCATCGTTCGCCGTTTCTGTCTAGGTACAGGTTACCATGGCAACGGTATACGTTTCTTTACGCACGGCTGTTACCCAGAAGCAGCGTAGCAGCTGACCACCGTAATGCACAGAGACATACACACAGAACGTATAAGCCCAACCCCCTTGCCTCGGCAGGTTGCTTCTGATTGAGGTTTTGTCCCACTCTTGCTTCGTTTCGTGTGTTTGGGATCCCGCCTGTGAAATTGGACTTTTGTTTAGCCCCCTTTTGTCTCAGCCTCTCCTCATTCCTTGTATTCTGTTCTGCCCTCTTGCTACCTGCTCATTTTCCCCCCTTCCATCCTTGTTTGCTGCTTCTGCCTCAAGTTTCTGTCATTGGTCTGCCCGCTAGTGAAACAGGACCCGGATTGTGCAACGGACTTCTTCTGCCTCACGTTTCTGTCATTGGTCTGCCCACAAGTGAAACAGGACTCGGACTGCTCCTCTTATCTCCTTTTGCCCCACGTTTTGAATGGAACATTGCCTGCACGTTCCGAATACGGATTGTTTACGGATTGCAAGTGGCTATATTTCAACGTCTTCTGCACAATACCCGCACCAGGACTAGAGACGCTTGCTGCCAGGTGCCTGTGTTAGGCGTCCTCGTTCTGTCGGGTGTAGGGCCGAGGAATTCATCTTCATCTTCCGGCACTTTCTGCTTTCAAAGACCACAGCTGCTATTGGAGACACAGCTCAGCTTCCTTACTCAGGTACTGTGATAGCCTGTTATTTTCTAATCTGAATATTGTGCGCTCCCTCTTTGTGGTTCCCTTAGCTTGGGCTGTTTTCCTTTAAATATCGTACTGGGAAATTGGGATCTTGGGGACTTGCCAACATCGCTCAGATTGACCCTTTCTTTTGGACATTCCAGGTTGGTCCCATGTACTCAGAATGGGGAGGGCACCGTTTTCTTGTCATAGATACTGACCATTTCCTCTGTCTTTGCAGCCGGTGTATCCTGGGCGTGTCTCCTCTTCCGACTGCTAGAGCTTTCTGTCTGTTTTGTTTAACAGCAGAGAGGTACAACAGTAGGAAGAATTCCCCGGCTACTGCTTCAGTTTCTTGGATCTCGTGATAGATCCTCCGGAGAGTGGGTTGTGACAGATGGACAAGGACTCTTTGGAATAGGTTACACATTGTTTGTTTTGGACAGGAATCAATGAAGTTGCCGCACACCTGGTGAACCATTACACTTTGTGTTATCCCATCCTTGACACAGTTTGTTGTAGGAACATCCTTTTCGTTTCTAGCTACTTCCCTGGTTCCTACAGCTGTTTACTCCATCCCCTTCCCTGGAAACATCCAGTAAAGACTGTCTTGTGAACCACAGCTCTCTGGTGGCAGAGGTGTCATTGCATACTATAGTTGTTTCTTTCAGAATTGGTAAAATGTCCTCATGCCAAAAGCTTTCAGTTCAGTGGGCAGAAATGTGTCCAATTTTGGTTAAAAAAAACACCCTGCTGGTTTGCCCATGCGCTATCTAATCTAATCTAACAATATAATAAAAGGCTAGATGTATGTTTGTCCCTGTATATTTGTCAGATGCAGTAACTTCGCCTGTTGTCTCCTTTAGAGGGAGCTGTTGCCTTAGGATATATAGAGACAATGCCAATTCACTTAGCTTCTCCTGTTGTCACCCGCAGAGGGAGCTGTTGCCTTAGGATATATAGGGGTCCTACTGTGCTAATGAAAACCTACACTTGGCCTGTGTACACAGGCTTCTACAGTAGGTATTAATACAGGCCTTGCTCAGAGAGGTTTACTCTGTCTTGCAGGCCATTAACAACTAGTATAGACTGAAGCTGACGCCGTTTTGCTCTGTATATGGTTGTTTTCTCATCACCATGTTCACATTTTAGTAAAGTATGTCAATAAGATAATTTTTAAAATGTTTGCTCTCGCAAACTTTCCATGGCGGCCATTCAAAATGAATGGAAAAAGGTAAACAAACAAAATGGCCACCATGGAAAGGGAGAAAGGACTACAAGTAGTACCTTCTTCCTTTCCATTAGAACTTGTTTGGGATTGGGAGTGGGCGCGCTGGGGACAGAAGTGTTCCCAGCGCATCTGCTCCCGAAATGGACCAAAAAGAAGGTAAGTGGGTGGGGTTGGGGGGGCTGGGAGGGGATTGTTTGGATGTGGTGGGTGCGGGGGAATGGAAAACACTTACCTTGATACCTTGATACCTTGATCCCCAGTGGGGGAAGATGGCAGCTTCCAGCTCTGTGGTGGCTCGGAGCGGGGAGCCTCCTCATTGGCTGAGTGGCTGCCACACCCTTCCTGCCAGGGAAAAGAAGGAACGTAGTGGGGAGACGGATTCCAGGGATTCTCGGTCGGGTAATGCCCAGGCGAGGGCCACTGAGATTGCTTGTTACAATCTCATTGTCCGTCGCCGGGTACTAATATAAAGTATTCTCCTCTCCTTTACATAAAACAGAGCTTTCAGTGACAGCGATACCTAATAATGTTGTCTCAGCAGCATGCCATGCAGGTGTGAATATGCACAAATGTACGTTTACAATTATAGGCTCTGAGTGGAAAGGGGGCACTGGCCACTTTGTTATCGCAACTGGGAAAGGGACCTCACTTTGCCCACAGGTGTGATTGTACGCAGGAAAGGCAATCATGATTCTGTTCAGTGTCTCCTCGTCTCCCCTGCTGCGCGCAGCACTCCAGGCGGTCACAGAACATTGTCTCTCTGCAGAGCCCGAGACATCTAAAAGGAAAATGACACTTACCAACCCTTCATAGCAGCTGGTAAAAGGACTAAAAACTGTAATTTGCATCGCTTAAGACATTAATGCTTGGAACTGACAGTCATCCCTCTCTTTCTTATCTAAGCATTTCAAAATATGTATTTTAGAAGGGTGACTGCCAACCTTTTACAGAGTATCCACTTAAAACTGTCTATTGTTTGTGGTGTGTGTATTTTCTTAACTGAACGGCGGAGTAAAGCAAAATCATTCGATGATGTGCACATGTATTTTGCATAGCTCTGTTATGTTGTGTGTGTTGAGGGGGCTCTTAATTCCTAACCTGTTGGCTGTATTGTCTAAAAGCATGGATCTGCAAACTTTGGGCCCCAGTAGCTAATTGAATGGCGGGAGATCGTGGGAGTGGTAGTCCAAAACATCTGGAGAGGCGCAGGTTGCAGACCCTTGGGCTAAGGAAAAGTTTCACATTTATTGTGAAAAAGTGTTTTTTTAGAGCTGCCCTATCTGCTAAGAAAGTCATTCTGAGGGATTGGAAAGGTTTGGGTCTATTTGACCTAAAACATTTGACCTAATCACATTTGATTTAATTTATTTGACCTTTTTTTGGTCTAAAATGCGGCGGGCAACTACCCGCAACTCCCCCTCCTTCTTCCTCTCAATCTAATCTATACCCTTACCCACCCCATGGATATATTTAATTAAATTTGTCTGAAAAAAGGTTAAAAAAATGTGATCAAATGTTTTAGGTCAAATGTTTTTAGGTCAATTATCTTACAGTAAAATGCAATCAGAAAGAGAATGATTGTTTTAAGTGAACTACAATCTTCATAATTCTCCTTGGGCTGCACACATACATGTGAAGACCCCCAGACCATGGGCTGTGCTCTTGACTCATGACTGACACTGCCTCAGCTCTCACCTGTTGAAAAATCTCCACGCCCCTGGAGACCTGTCTGCCTGTGCTCAGGGGCAGTAGACTCTAGTATGTGTTGGGGGCACAGGGCTGTTCAACATGCTTGTGGGGTCCTAGTCGGTGATGTCATAGCTCATTCGCTCTTGTTCTGTGTGAATACATAAGAAAGCAACAAAACATGTTCCTGTTGTGAAAATCAACAGTCGACATCCATGCATATAATCCTGGGCAATGTTCCAGTTAGTAAAGACTTAACTAATGCAAACACTATTAAATAATGACTTGCAAATCTAATTGTTAATTTGATATTGTGATTGGTAGCCTCGGTTGGGCTACTGAGCGGCTGAGACATTTAAACTATTTAGGAGTGGGGGGACCATTAATTGTGGAGGGCAGTAATCACCCCCGCCCTACTGCCTTCCCTATTCCCACACAGATTCCTTGGTGGATGGAGACAAACTGAGCAACACATGAATGCTGGCGCATCATCTGCTGACACCACGTGGCTGCTTTTGGCACTTTCTGGTGCTTTTCCTTATTGACAGATGCATTAGTTCTGGTTGAGGGCTAAAGCTCTCTCTTTAACTGGACTTAAAAAAAATACACTCTTCCAGCTTGTGCTCAACAAACAATACTGAATCAGTTCCACTGCTTCCTAGCTAAGCCGGTGCTGTATAGATACCTTCAATACATACTATCTCCATATCTGGTGCAATCCATAGTAAACGTATGCCATACATATTGGTCAGCCCATGCCATAATATCCCTTGTGATCCCAACTCATAATAATTTGGCATTTCAAAAAATCCCATTTTTACCATCACCACCATACACATTATAATTATAATTGTTCTTTCATAACGCGCTTAATACCAGAGACTGGTTTCTAAGCGCGGGATCAGGATTCAAACCTGTATTTGCACTTCATTGTCTTGCTTCCACGACAAACACGTTGCCCCTGAGCTATCCCCCTTCACAATAATAACGCCACTGGACAATAAACATGTTTTACCTCTGGAGTTTTCTGTGGCCACTATTCCAGGAAGTCCTAAACTCAAAAACAGTGAAAGTCTTTAGCTATTAAAAATGGTATTGTGGTTAGAACTGGAGGTCAAACATCTGGCCTCCCTAGTGGCTGCATTGGCGAGTCTTATTCTAGCTATGATGGCCCAACTAAAATCTCAGCACATTGTAAGAAACCTAAGGGTATTCTCCATCATGCTGACCTCGAGAATCCCTTACTCAGGTGGCGAGGGAAGGGCTGGTGCTCTCAGATCGCAACCTTGTGGGTGGACGAGCGAGGCAGGATCACCTGGGTAGGGGAGTCCAGGGTTATGTTCGAGGGAATGGCTCAGGTGAGACACTGTATTGAACCGGGGAGGAAGACGAAATATCAGAGACCGTCTAACTTGAGCAATATCTGCCCTCCCATCCATTCGTTCTGCACTATTTTCACTTCCTTGACTTAATCCTTCCCTTCTTTTTCTCTCTCAGATTCTTCCTCTATCTCTATCTGTCTGATCCTTCTTTCATCACGCTCTTTATATTCATCGCATGTTGACATATTGTGTTGACATGTTGACATAGGGTTCTTTAATCTTGCTTTCTTCCATGTGGTCCTCACTGTTATAAGCGGGGGGCTCGTATGTTTATCAACATACCCCGCCGCTGCTTTTAACCCCCTTAAAGGATAGAATCCCTGTTCTATCAGTGTCTGTACTCTTGTTTTCAGAAGGAGAGGGCGTTGTGTCCTCCCCTTTATGCCTTTATGCTGATTAAGCATCCACTCCTTTTCGGGCGGGTCTTCCTTCTCGCTCTGATACTTTTTCCATAGCTCTAAAATGGCTGATCTTTTCTGCAACTTCTTCCCTGTATATGCAGCATGTAAATATGGGGTCATATGTTGTAATTCAGTTCTTGATAACGAACCTTCTTGAGGCCAAGGCATATACATTTTGTCAGCTGTGCCTTTTACCCTTTCGGCGTGGTAGTTCCTAATCTTGGGTGTACATCTCGGTAATGCCTTACACAAGTCTAGCAGAGGGGTGTCCCCCATAAGTCATCTTTGACCATCAATACTTACTAGACCTTTTATTCTGTTATTACTTTAATCAATTATATCACAAAAGTCAATTAGGTCAAGCACCATCAATTGTCGCCCATTACCAAAACGCAATTATTTTTCTTGCTGTCCTGCTGTTTTATTATGAACACTCTAAACATGCTTCCTGTATTTATTATTCTTTCTCAACCGTTATCCTCCTATGATTGATGTCATTCGCTTCATTTTAGGGTCTGATAACCAGCTAGACTATTAGTATTGTTTTATGTCTCGTGGTTTAACCACAATAAAAGTTTTACGCTGACATATTTATAACCCCAAACAAATGTGCACTTTAATTTTATGTGATCACCTTTCTTTACTTTCTCTACTAAATATATCTCATCTCAAGTTTACCCAATTTTGGAATTTGAAACGCATTCTTCAATCTCAGCCTTGTCTTAGGAATCCCCCAAGAATACCCCACGTGGAGTTTTATGCGTGCCCTTCTGTCCTCTTGGAACCGGGAATTGAGTTATCTCTCTTTCTTTCTCAACCCAAATCCTGGTGCTATATATATTTACACTTACAATACAATCCCTCCCCTTTAGTTGCCACTTTCGATGCTCTACTTATATCCGTTGCTCAGCTCAAGTCCCTTGGTATCAACTCTTCCCCAATCAACCACTTCACCTTCAATCCGCGGGGCCCCCGTGGGGACCGGACAGGAATTTCGTCAAGGGGGCACCTGCCAACCGTCTCTTTTCACATGTGTGTCTTTTCTCCGTTCTCCACAGGGAACGCTGTGATCCTCTGGCTAATGGTGGAAGACGTCAAAAATCTGAGAGTCTAGATCTGGACCCGGGAGACTGGACCAGAACCATCCGCCCGCTACCAAAATGTGCAGTAGCTCCTGGAGCATTCCAAGTATCAGATGGAATTACTAATAAACGATCTCAGACACAAATAACCGGACGGACTCAAAGAATATGGCAAAATACTACGTTATTATCAGCTCAAATAAAGTAGGGTAACCTGGTGAAAAAACAGTTGCAGCTCACTTCCGTTCAACTACATTTCAATTACACAAAGGTTTTATACCTCAATGTACGTCAGCTTTGATGTCATCCAACTTGGCAAACAGTAAAAACCTACTGAAAGAAGGGATTGGTTAAGGCACCATATAAACCCATACTTCATGTGGGTTTAGAAACGTAATTGGCTGCCCCTTTTCTTGAAGCACGTCTTGAACTACCTCTAAATAGGTATAATACAGATATATAGCAGAATAACAGCAGCGGATTGGCCCCTGCAACAATGTATGGTACACTGCTACATCTGCCCTCATGACTGGTTGACATTCTCTCCCAACCTTGGACATTCGGCTCGTTAACAGCACGTAAGCAAAACAGAACCCAGGTGCGGGGAATAACGTCAGACCACTGCCCACTTGGCCAATTAGCCTACCATCTCACATCAGTTAGGCCATAGGCCAATGCTTCTTCTTTATAGTTGACCTTGCTGACTGTTCACTTCCTTGGGCCCTTTAAGGGAGTGTAGGTAAATCACTATCTTCGTCTGGAGCTGAATGAATAGGCCTTGTTTTCTTGTCTTGCACCACGTGTGAGAAGACCACGATTTTGTCGATTATTTTACCTTTTAGTGCTATTCAATTCAATTATACTAGGTGCGATTACTCTTCTTGGCCTCTGGAGACTTGGTTGCTCCGTTTTGCATATGCTTTTTGCATCTTTGACTGTTCATTACTGGGCACTTGCAAATGTTCACTCCTTTACTTAATCTAAGAGGAATATGTTGTGCGTATGTAGCTTATCCTCTTTCACTCCCCTTGTGCCTTGCAATTACCTCTTGATATGCCATCCTTGATCCTAAGCCAAATCAATATTCTTTGTTCTTTGCAAGAATCTGTTTTCCAGCGCCTGTCAGCTCTGCAGCCATGATCTCTCTCTTCAAGGCTTCTTGCTTATTATTTATACAGTCGACGTCCATCTTTTCATCATGGCTGCTTTACCCGTGTTATATTTTCTACTGCAGCACACTTCTATATGTCTCATCTAGCTTGCGTTTCTGCGTATGGACATCTACTAATTCTCTTCTCACTCATCTTCTCAATGGATATGATTTCTTCGTATTCACATGAATGTTACTTTGTTTCTTTAGTTAAGTTTTCATGCTTTAAGAATCTGCGTACCATTTCAGTGAATTCTCCTGTCTTCTCTTTATGACATCACTTTACTCTTGTCTGATTTCACTTCTAGCTCTTCTATGTCCAATGGTGTATGCAGCCATCCTTCCACCACATCAGTGTGAGGGTACGTTTGATACGGTTGTCTGAGTGCATTACGTCTCTCATATATTCGATGCAGTATTTGGATGATACCTGGTGTCATGCAAAGTGCCTTCTTGTTATTCTTCCAGTGTGACAGAGGTGAGGGACGGGCACTAGGGATGACATGTTCATCTGCCTCTCTACAACACAGTTTGGGAAAATGGGAACTTTTGGAGTCTCTATTTGTCCCCTACTGTAGAAGTGATCATCATCTAATGTTAGTGTGTTTTTCTGTCATCTATGCCCTGTTGCGTTGGATCAAAGAGAGGGATAACTCAAGCTCAGATGTATTTGAAAAAGGCAATTCAATATTCCTGTTTACCTTATTTTAAGTAAAGGCTTCACCAAAGACCCCAAATTGGAGGAAAGTCCCACAGTGAGGTATAGTCCTTACAGACATGTATCAGGTCGTGACTGACCTCCAGGACCCCTTATCATTCCAAGTATTAAATACGGTGTTAGACTTGGGAGTTCTGGCAGAAACCTAGAGCCCAGCAGTAATTGTCCCTATTTTCAAAAAGGGGTCATGTTAGATCCAGCCTGCTAATGGCCCACTCCCCGGTGGATTGCAAGGGACATGACCAAGGCATTTGCACGAGCGGACACTCGCGATGGAGGTATTGTACCTAATACAGCAGCGTGCCTAAAGGTGGGGGCGCATTGTGTCACAGCGTCCCCTGCCGCTGCTGATTTTGAAACCTGATAACAAGGAAGGTCTGCTCTATTTTAATTTACTGATACAGAGCAGCCGTAGTGGTGCCCTTGTAGGTCATGACCTTAAAAGCTACCTTTCCCAGGCAGTTTGGTTTCTGTTCACAGTTAATTCTGCTAGGGGGCGCTCAAATGCGTATGGCCAGCTTGTACAGCCGTTCTTGCCCATTTGTGACTTAAAATATCATATCCCTGATCTGATGACGCACCTGCATGATGACACTCTGCATGTTCCTCTGCGTAATTGGAAGCTCTTTCCAGCGGACACATCAAGGACAACTGCAAGTCTTTGTACGAGACCACAACAAAAGCAATTTGTGGACCAGTGATCTGAGCACACTTCTTGGTGCTGGTCCGGGAGTTTCACAAAACCTTTTGTTTCCCAAGCTTCTGGGTGTTTGCAATTGTATGGCATTTGTCGCCTTAAGTACAAAGCCTTTGTAGGTATTTCACACTTGAATGGAGCCCACAGTTCTCTGTGGCGGGAATAGATGAAAAACACCCAAGAGGATGGGTCTCAACCATGATAATTGTTCAGACATGGCTGTGACAAAGTGGTGTTATAGTGAACAGAATCGAGAGTCTGGACAAGAGCTTTGCATTGGCGTATCTAGAACAGACCTATTTTAACCCTAAATGCCTGCGACTTTTGTACGGTACAGCTGACTCCGCACTTTGCTCTATGGCCGCAAAATTTCACTTTTCAACCTTAATATCCCACCCAAATAAGACGGCTCCTCCAAAAGACCTCCTTCTTTGGCCATCTCGGAGTGGCCTCCAATGGTGGGATTTTTTCAGCATACCCACTCAGCACCTGCCCCACCCACAGCAATCATGCCCACCCTCCCCCTACGCACCCTCTCCGCTCCACTGGCTGCTCCAACACTTGCCTGTTCCCCTGCTGGCCCGTGACTTCCTTCTCTGCACCGTGTTCCGTGGTTGGTCACTTGAAGAGGTGGTCCAGGGAATGTGGTCCAGCGACCTTATACCCATGATATTGCACTTTTTGCAATCTCATTATGATATGATATATGATAGTTTATTTTTATAGCGCCTATACACAATGTGTTTCAAAGCGCTTCAAGGCAAGGGAAGGAACAAGGGAAAATACAATGACATTTTTACAGGCCATGAACAGTAAGGATGTGAAATTAACTATCGTACTTGGCCTGACGACATTTCAGATAGTGCAAGAGCTAAGACATAGATAAGGAAGGAAGGGGGCGAGTGGTAAGGAAATGGAAACAGACAGGCGACTACCCTACTAGGCCTGATGACATTTCTGGTAGAGCCGGAGAAAACAAAAGGTGAGGGAGAGGGGTGCAGAAAGGGAGGGGAGGAACAAAACAAGCGACTATCGTACTCGGCCTGACGACATTTCAGATAGTGCAAGAGCTAACACATAGATAAGGAAGGAAGGGGGTGAGTGGTAAGGAAATGGAAACAGACAGGCGACTACCCTACTAGGCCTGACAACATTTCTGGTAGAGCCGGAGAAAACAAAAGGTGAGGGAGAGGGGTGCAGAAAGGGAGGGGAGAAACAAAACAAGCGACTATCATACGAGGCCTGATGACATTTCAGATAGTGCTGGAGGGGACTTGGGGGGAGAGGAAAAAAACAAGTAAGGGGAGGGTTGAGGTGACAGACGAGGTTGCTATCATACTAGGTCCAGGGACAATTCTGATAGAGTAAGTGCATAGAAGAGAGTTAGGGGAGGAGGGGAGGAGATCGGAAAAGGGAGAAAGGGAGAGGAGGAGAGAACAGAGAGTAAGCAGTCAAAAAGAGTGCAGAAGCAAGAGGGGAGAGCAAATACAATTGCAGAAGTCAGTGCCTGGAGGTGGTAGGCGACTTGACGAGCGATAAATGGGCATTAATACCAATGATCAGGTTTGGGGGTGTTTGATCGTAGGAAGAGTGATCGCGGCAAACTGATCGAAAACAAAAAAACAGCCCGCATGTGCTCACTTGTCATATGATCAAACACGCTTAAACCAACCCACCCTGCAACCCCACCCACCATCCCCCTTCCCTGCTTACCTCTTTCCTGTCTGCCTGGTGCACTTCAGCCCTGCAGAGTCAGATCCATCCCTCTAACACAGGTTGGATCCGACGCCGCAGGGTCCTTTTTTTCTTTCCGTCCCCCGTCTCTAATATTAAGGAAGCAGGGAACCGGCACTCAACCCCCCAAGGCGAATACATACCGAACATGTGGAGTGAGGGACACTCCTGCATCCCCCGCTCCACATGCTCGGTATGTATTAGCCTAATTGTTCGGTTTAATTACTGACCAAACTCAGTCAAATGTAACATTTCGGTCAAATAAAACCGAACAATTATACTACTACCAATGATCATTGCGGCTAGATCTCTTATTTGTGTCACGCTCCTGAATTTTGTGGGGAAATTCCATGATTGTTTTCGGAACACACCTTTTCTTGGATTGTAGTTAATACTGATAATTTTTGTAATGTTTATATTATACTATTTATTTTCTTATTTCTAACGGACACAGATATGATGATTGATTGATCAATCGCTCTATGCTGATTTGTGCCTCATACTTGCGCCAGGTGAGGTCCTGCGTTTGGTGATTGTGCATCATTCTTAATGTCATCATACATGCTAAACATGTAGAAAACTTTACTTTATTTCATTTCTAGTGCACATCCATAAACCCGTGGGCGTGAGGGCGCAAACAAGGACATACCTGCGGTCCTCCATATTGCTTATACATTGTGTAGCGAGGGTTGGGCAGACGCTCTTTTGCGCGGTCTTCTCGGTGGGAATTAAGCAGCACTGATGTACACGATGCCAACCACCGAAGATGGAAGCGATGGGGATGTTTGCTAACAATTGCAGTCAAAAGACCTTGAGTTCATTAGGGAATCGCCTGTATAGGTCTGAGGCCCAAGCCTTCCCATACTGCAGGGGTCTGCAGTCTGGGGCACTCCAGATGTTTTGGACAATGGCTCCCATGATCCCCCACCATTGCCTATGCTTGCTTGGGCAGATGGGACTTGTATTCTAAAACATTTGGAGAACTAAAGGTTGCAGACACCTGGCACAGAGCCAGCACGCGTGCTAGCATCAATCATTGTTACAATTCTGTCATGTTGGACCAATCCCTCAATCTTCTGGCCATCACAGAGAGCGCGTCTTCTCATACCGATGTCTCGACCCACTCCGTCCTCCCAGCTCCAAATGACAATATCATTTTCAGAAATATGAAGTTTTGAAGTTGTGTTGAGAACTGCATTTTGATCTTCTCTGACATCAGCACTTGCAAGGAGATTCCAGGGCCCACATATGACTCCCTTGAACACATCTTGTATTTGTATTTGTTTTATTTGTAAAGCGCAGCCAGGCTCATGGGCAACCGGGCGCATCATCTTACATACAGGTTACAGAACGTTACAGTTACATACAGTTAATCAGGAAGATACAGTTGATCCAGGCAGGAGACTCTAGCTCCTCCCATTTACAAGGAGATAATAGAACAGCAAACAAGTCGGTAATAGTAAAGAAAATAAATAAGTAGGGAATACAATAAATACAGTAAGGCAGGAGACAAGCCTAATGATCTAAGGAAGTTAGACTGTCGTTGTATCCATGTCCTGAAGCCAGCGTTTAGTGTTGCGCTTGAATAAATGGAAGGAGGGTTCTGATCTGAGAGAAGCAGGGAGTGTGTTCCATAACTTTGATGCCAGTACAGGGAAGCTAGCACCTCCCGCGTTATGGAGTTTGAATCTCGGGATGGACATTGTGTGCACTTGGGCCGCTCTAAGTGGTCTTGAGGACGTATGCGAGGTGAGTTGGTTAGTAAGGTAGGCTGGAGCGAGGTTGGCCCTAGCTTTGTGTGTTAGAGCAAGAGTTTTGAGCGATATTCTGTGTTCTACCGCAAGCCAACGCAGGTTGCGTCTAGTCTCAGAAATATGCAACTTCTTCGGGATGTTGAGGGCTGCCCTGATAGCATTATTCTGAATTACTTGTAACTTGTTAATGTTTTTGTGGCTAGTACCTAAGTAGAGGGCGTTACAATAACCAATTTTGGACAGAACTAGAGTTCTAGCAAGTGTGATGCAATTAGGTGTGGCAGTGAACGGCCTGCAGGCGGTGATTAGTTTACATGTATATGCGGATGATGTTGCAACCGCATTGGTTTGTTTGGAGAAGGATACGGTGGCGTAAAGGTAAATGCCAAGTGTTTTAGTGTTGTTGGAGACGGTGATGGAGTTACCATCTATAGTAAATGATTTGAAGGCAGTGTTTAGTTTCTTCAGTTTAGCGTGTGTACCAAGGATTAGCAGCTCAGTTTTTTCGTCGTTTAGACAAAGACCGTGTTGCACCATCCATGCTTGTATCACTGAGTAGATTACATTGAGGGTTTTGCTGTCAGTTGCATAGTCTCCAGAGATGCGAATGAGTATCTGGGTGTCGTCCGCATAGTTAGTATACGTAACACCCAGATAGTCAAGGATGTCAAACAGGGGCTTTGTAAAGACATTGTAAAGCGTAGGGGACACACAAGAGCCTTGCGGCACCCCACAAGGTACCGGGGAAGGTTCAGCAGAGTCGGTAGGAGAGAAGACCCTCAAAGACTGTTAGCCAAGAAGGAGCTGATCCAAGAAGTGGCTGAGTCAGAGAAATGTGCTGCAGATTTTAGATGGTGGCAGAGCGTTTGGTGATTGACCAAATCAAAAGCTGCTGACAGATCAAGCAGTAGGAGGAGGGCTAGTTTACCATTGTCTTTTAGTACTTGAATTTGTGTGGTGAGATCTATCAAGGCAATTTCCGTGCCGTTTCTTGGTCGGAAACGGATTGCCTCAGTCCCAATAGGTTGTTAGATTCTAAGTAATTTGCAGGTAAACTGCTCTATCCAATATTTTTAGTAAAAAGGGTACTGTTGTTATAGGCCTGTAGTTAGTCGGGTTGGCAGGGTCTAGAGTCGGTTTTTTGATTAGTGGAATGACCCAAGTGTCTTTTAAGCTATCAGGCACTACTCCAGTTTTGAAAGAGGCGTTGATAAGGTTGTTGATAAATGGCGCAAGGTTATGTGCAGCTGCTTTGATGATCGGGGCGGGGCAGGGCAGGCATCACTTTGGCAATTAGATGGTTTGAGTTTCCTAATGATATTTTCCACTTCCCAGATTGACAGGGGTGAGAAACTAAATGGTTTGCAAGTGGGCTCAAAGGTGGAGGTCTTACTAGGATATTGTTTGTAATCAGGGTCAGAGAGAAGCATACATTTTTTCACATTCATTTTAGATTGTAGCAAGGCTATTTTATCCAAGAGAGCCTTCTGGATGTTACTACACCATAATGCATCTGTGATACATTTGTCAACAGGGGCAAGAGGAGAGTCCAGTTATTTTAGAATCTTAAACAAAGTTCTTTTGTATTTGATTCCGCTTGTATGATCCTTTTGTTGTAGGTGTCTTTTTTAGCAAGTATAATGGCCTTTTTGTAGTTGGATGATGTTAGGGTCAGCTCATTCTTATTAGTTACTGAAGGACACTTTTCCCAGTGTGCTTCTGCAGTTCTCTTAGTTTTGCGCAATTCCCTTAGATGCGGCGTGAACCACGAATTCAGATGACATTGAGGTTTAGGTTTCCGCAATTTTAAAGGGTTGATGGTATTCAGTGCTTCAAGTATTGCCTGATTGTAAGTATCCACTAGGACTGTGGGGTCAGAAGTGGAAGTATTGTTGAGGAGGGGGAGTATTAAAGGAAAGAGTTTATCAGGTGTAATGTCTTTCTTGTGCCTGGTGTAGGTGGCTGGAGCAATGATTGGTGCAGGACATAGTGTAGTGGCTTTGATGGAGAAGGTTATTTTGTGGTGATCGGACCAAATACATGGTTCGTTAGATAGAAGATCAATAGTGCAATTAAGGTTGGTGAGCCAGTCCAATGTTCTTCCTTTGATATGTGTGGGCTCGTGAATGATATGGGCGTGACCAAGGTCTGATAGAGTGTTGGCTAGGTCAATGGCGTTAGTATTCATGGGGTCATTAAGTCCAACGTTAAAATCACCAAGTAAGATACTTTGTGAATTAGGTTTGGCATTAGTAGGTATAAGGGACGCAATGTCCTCAGTGAATGTGGATATAGGTCCTGGTGGTCGGTAGATGAGGTGCACTGTTGCTGAATGGTTAGGTGATAGTGGTAGTTTGATGGACAGGGATTCAGCAGAGGGGATTTGTAAGTCCTGAATGTCTCTAATGTCAATGGTGTTTTTGAAAATGAAGGCGAGACCGCCTCCCTTCACCTGGTTGGTGTTTCTATCACATCTAATGATAGCATAGTCATTAGGTATGGCTAGAGCCAAGGAGGGGCCAGATGCTGTATTTAGCCAAGTTTCCGTGACCGCATGGAGCAATGTCCAATGCGTGGGCAGGGAGGGACCTAGCATTCAATAAGGCTGCTTTGATGAAAGTGTCTTTTGCAGGGGTTTTCTGCGTTGGTAGGGGAGTGTCAGGCAGAGTGTTAGAGGCCTAGGTAGTGTCTGATTCATTAGCCTGGTTGGCTGGAGTGTTTTGCTGACACACGTGTTTATTTCTCTTATGTGGGTGAGGCTGGGGAGTTTTAGTCCACAATCGAGCACCTAATCTGAGGTTCAAGCGTTTTTCAACCCAATGTCTTCATTTGGGGGAAGCCGTTACACCACCGATGCATGACCAACCAGGAAACAAGCAGTTATTCCTGCATTGCTTAATGTCCCAGCACAGCATCACCTATCACAATCCAGCAGCTCCTGCATCTTACTGCTCACCTTCTGGCTAGATGGCCACTCGTGAAAGAAATGTGATCACGAAAATGGACCGCCTAGCTTATCTATGCTTGTTCTGCCACTATAAATGAAGCCGGCCACAGCCTTGATTTGCCGCTCGCTCTAAACACGAGCATCAGTGCCCTGACAACCATCCAGTCTTTGGTACGACCATTCCTTGACTCTTTTCAACACTGCCTGCAACCATGGCCTGATATTTTGTCCAAAACTCTAAACATGTCCCTTCCTGATCAAAGGTCCTAAACATCTCTGACGGTTTTCCTTGATGCCTTCACAGCCGCTACCAAAAATCCCCCTGACAAGATCATGCACACTCTTGAAACTAGGATGAACATTGCCGTACCCTCCAAATAATGCAAGCTAAGCCCAATAAATGGTTAAATTGTGACATCTCTTTATTGAAGCACAGGGGGGGTGCGGGCGGTAGAACAGTGATGAATGAAATCAAAACCTGCCTCAGATCACAAAACAGCCCATACGACGCAGGATCACTAATGTTGAAAACTTTACCAAGAAATTGGCCTGTGTTAAATGAGCGGCCTCATTGCCCAAATGCCGGCTGCCCCACTTCCAAGCAAACTTTAATACCCTCAGCTCTAACACAGGACTGAGTGCCCCACGCCCCCCACCTCTTCAACCAGATGACTTAGATGACACATCACCCACGGACGTACTACGATATCTGAAAAACTAGGGTGATCAAGATGGGCTTCTCTTCCATCAAACGCCTGCCCATGCCCGAACAGATCTTATTAACATGTCTCACAGGAATGCCGATGGTCCGGTCATGCCATTATCACCTTGTTAGTTAAAGTTTAAACTCTGATCCTGGGAATTCTGTAAAACTACAGGCCCCTCTTAGGCCTCTGCTGTATGGCCAAAAACCTAGACAAATTGGTGTGCAAATGCTACTGAGCGACCTCCAGTCAGGCTTCCACCCTCACGCCCAGGGACATCCTGCAGGGTACATGCGGTATGTCAGAAATAGGAGTAGGATCATCAGACATGTTTAAACAGAATATCTTTATGAATTAAATGAAAAACTCCCTCACCTTGCCCTACTACTACGCTGAGGTTCCCTGACATCAATTCAAAATCTAAAGGGCTTGGCATGACATTTAGTCAACCAAAAAAGTCTGTCCGTAGTCGGAAACCTAGTCTAGCTAACTGGCCCTACCACTATACACAAATGGTAATTCCTAAAGTAAATGCCTGTTAGGCTTGGGATGTTAGGATTTTATAGCTCCCCCCCCCCCCCTCCTCAGTTAATCGGTCTTGAAAATAAATGTTCAACACAGATCTCTGTATTTGGCTTTTGCCAACAGTCTCTTGTTCAAAAGTCACTCCGTTTTCCTGTAGTTTATGAAAGTTTATGAATGAGAAGTAGTTATGTCGAGTTCCGCACCAGTGTTAGTTAAATCCAATTACAAGAATATATACACAAAGTAGAATTATTAGTTAAAAAACGTATGTCCTCAGGTACATAAAGGCAGTCATATTAGGGTACTTTTAACCTTCATAAGCCAACATCATCCTAATGGTGGCACATGCTAATGTTTCTCCCGTTTCCCTTTTGCTCGAAGCGCTTGTTCCCCTGTGTTGAACGACCAACATAGGAGTGTCTGAGGGGATGGAGCTGGAGCCCTGACACTAAACGCAGAAGACTGTGATCCGAGCAGCAGCAAGAACTATTAAAGTGACCAGTGAGTTTATGATTAATGAGAAACCCGCTGTGTGAGAGTGTGAACTTTATTATTTGCGGAATACTTTGTATCGGAGTAGTCGTGTGCTTCGAATGATCATGTTTTTGAAAGTCTCCGTGTCCTTTCATTGTCAATTTCTGAACAGCTGGGAATACTTTGTATCGGAGGGGTCGCCGAACACTGGGCAATTCAATTAAAATGAAACAAACGAATATTGAACAACAGATGAAGCGAAAATGAGATAGAAGTAAAACTCGTAATTATTGAATTCTGAACTGAATCATAACAGAATGAAGACATTTGGAACCCAGAAATGGAACGGTACTTCAAATCCAAACAAACCATTATTTGTTGAAGTGCTGAAATGAATATAACTTTAAAGGATAAGCAAACCACAGTATGTTGAGTTCTAACATGAATGTGACTAAAGAACATACAAACAAAAGATACTGAAGCTTGATTTACAGTGGAACTAAGTTAAAGGAGTATTGATAACAACTTGTGTGAAAGATACCAATTGTAGGAACCAGTATTTGAAAACAAAATTAACTTAACTGTGGAACTTAAAATATATCTTGGGGAAGGGAACCCCGAGTCCTGACTTTGGGAAGGGAACCCTAAGTTCCGATTAAGACTATTTCATCATAAGTCCAAGAAAGGCAATTTTTAGACTTTTTTGCAGAACTATTTTTCACTTGGGGAAGGGAGCTGAAAGGAAGCTGCAAGCTGGAAGAAGCTCAGAACTTTGTGTTAAACACTGTTTTCTTTTGGGTGATGACATTCGTACACATTGTACAGATTTAGTTCTGTGGTAAATTATAGGTTTTGGACCCAGACAGATTCTTCAGTTGAACTCTTTGGCTCAGGCTGTCCTTAGCTTTATTTACGTAGGTAAATCCCACCTCAGTATAGGGCAAGTTAGGCCTTTTTCCATCCTGACTTTAAATTAAGAAAGTATTTGATTTTGAATTCTCACTCTGTTACCTGTGTCTTGCTTCATGATGCCTTGGCAATCATTAGTTGATCTGATTATGTCTGAAATAGTGTAATTGTACATATGTCAATACATAATCATATTTGTTACACATTAGCTCGCTTTCAATCCTCACAAAATCAATTTACAGTAGTCCATTGCCACATTTCAAAGAAACCGCTGTCGTTTCTTGAGGGATCGTTGTTCTTGCGGAATTCTAGTAGCACAAATAATGCACAGATCTCAGTTCTTTAATAAGGTTATCTTATTTGTCCAGATATCATCCTTCCAGTGTTCGTGCTGTGCGCTTCAATATTCATTCTGTTTGATTTTCCATATATATATATATATGTCCAGTTTAGGTTGTTCCATAGCTTCTTTCCAGATGACGGTGTTCCAAATATGATAATGTATTAACAACATATGTAAATTCACACTATTTGGGACGGAATCAGATCAATTAATGGTGCAATTACGCCTCGTCTCAGGGTTGAAATCAGCAGTTGTGCTATGGTCAACTCTCCCTCATGGACCTCCGGACATGCTGGTCATCTTCGACTCTCGTGTCTTTGCTTGGTCGCTTTGGACGTTTACTGGGCCCTCTCACCCCCCGGTTTACACTCTGCTCAGATATTTCCTTGTTCATACTCTGAGCTTTGGGCCGCCATTGGTGTGGCGTGAGGAAGACCTCGGGCTCTAGACTTTAGCACCAGGTTCTTAGGCGCAACCTGCCTCACGCACTGATCCTCAAGTTAGTTGGGGGTGAAAACAGCGTCTTGCCCTCTAAAAAGTATACACCAGGCAATGCAGCAAAGAAAAGACACTTCGCAAAAAGAAGTGTATTGCAGTCCGCCTGTGCCAGGATGCCACCCTCGAAAAAACATTTCCTGCATTTCTTCTCCACAAATGTTGCTGCAATTCTTTTCATATAAATGTAATGTTAAAGCAAATCTGCAGGTCTGACCGACTCCAGGCCTTGAGGGCTGGGATCCTGGTGGGTTTTCAGGATGCCCCTCTTTAATATTCATGAGGAAAAATGGGCCTACATTTAGAATCATTGTATGCAAATGTATCTCATGAATATTAATGAGGGATATCCTGAAAACCCAACTTGGATCCGGCCCTCGAGGCCTGGAGTTGGACAACCCTGATAGAGTATGACAAGTCCATCTCATAAGTACGCGCCCTGCTTCCACGTGCGGCCATTAGTGCTGTAATCCAACGTGACCCGTTTCCCCCTACTGCAGACTATAAAACGCAGCTATTTTGACATTTATTTTTTTCTAATTCTGCAATAATTTAACTTCTTTGAGCCTTTTCTTATCTTTCAATATATTTTATTGGTACTTAAGAGACAGGGCAATAACTTACAGGGGCTGTTGGGTTTCTTTTCATCTGGCACTCTGTGATCAGATCTGAAATGCTAATTTGTAATTGGTTATTTATAACGCGCTTAATACCTAGAGGTTTCTAAGCGCGGAACCTGGGATCGAACCTGTGTAACTCCACGCTTACTTCCAAGGCCAGTGCGTTACCCCCGAGCTATCCTCCCAGGGGATGCTAGAAGAAAGAGGCCTTCCTGCCAATTACAGCTGCCCGCAAATATGTCGAGCATCACAATGGCTGCACTCGCAGCAATTTTCCAGGCCTTAACGTGCCTGGGAAGGAAGAGGTTCTTCACATCAAAGAGAGCACTGTTCAGGCGACATCAAAGCCTCACACATCTCTGACCACTGAGGTGCAGTGTGCTTGCTGCTAGAACTCTCTAAGTGGCGGAAGTCTTCAGTGTGATAGATGAGAACTCCTTCAAGTTTAAGTTAGAGATATAATTTGAAAGAGCAAAGCACTGTGCAGTACATAGCGTTAGTGAATGCATGGCACTTGGCTAAAGTAAAAGGGAAGTCATTGAGACAGTGTGGGTGTGGCTGTCCTGCCAGCCACCCCAAGACTCATCATCAGAGGCATTTTCTAACCTAATCTTCTGCCACTTTGAAGATTCTGTTCTTAAAAGGCTAGAATGAACCAGCTGCCTCTTCAAGTCTCGCCGGAAGTTATTCATTCCTGCTGCTTCTTTATTGGATGGGCGAAATTATGGGGAGATGGGGGGGGGGGAATGAAGCATGGGCCGAATCGCAGCGCGCATGCGCGTCAATAGCTTCCGCACAGATGCATATCCGGGTGGGTAGCCAGGAAATTAAACCCGTGCCCGAGGCACGGGACCAACTGTATAAGGATATTAGTCATCTTTTATATAGCGCTTGATACCGGAGTCGCGAGTTTGGTGGCTGCTGGGAAAATGCACACGTTTTTCCATGTGACCTACATGCATCCTTTTTACATACCACTTTGGGGGTTTTCATTTCTTGTAATATATGGCGGCCAACTAACCTAACAAACAATCCCAGTGTCCTATCTTCCCCCTATTTTCTTTTTTCTTCTCTTTCCTTTTCCCTGCCTCTTTTTCTCGGCTTGTTTTTCTAACCTTAATCCTTTCACGCCATGTTCTCTTTCCTTTTATCTCTTTTCAGTATCCTCTCTGTTAGCCTATTTTTTCTTTTTCAGCATTTTCTTTTCCCATGTCATGCATTCTTTTTTTTATACCTATTTTACTTTTTTTTCTAGCTCCTTTTTTCATTTGGAAATGTCCCAATCCTTTCATACATTTTCCCCTCTCGTTTATTTTCTGGCTGCTTCCTTTTTT
The DNA here is from genome assembly GCF_040938575.1 of Ambystoma mexicanum. Taxonomy (NCBI): domain Eukaryota; kingdom Metazoa; phylum Chordata; class Amphibia; order Caudata; family Ambystomatidae; genus Ambystoma; species Ambystoma mexicanum. Next base: position 40,916,146 of record NC_090936.1, on the reverse strand, counting down.
TATGTCCCTCTGACTACGAACACCAGCGCAACCGATTCTGTGTGACTTTAACGAAAACAATTTCAGAAAGGTCATTTTTAACAGAAAAAAACCCCAAAAAACGAATTTTATTTTCTATTAGCGGGGTACACCCCGTTTTCCTATGTGTTTAAGCCCACCCAAACCCGCACCCATCCGTTTTATCCCACCTCAACCCCCTAGCCATCCATTTTATCCCCTTACCGCACACCCATCTATGTTCTAACACAAATTCTGTGGTTTTTTCGCTGTTTTTGTTTCGTTATAAATTCCCTCTCTGTGATACCTTCCTCACTGGATACCGCGCAACCTTCTGGGCAAACACTCAAGTGTCAGCGATGGAAGACCAGAATCAGATCTGTGCTACCGCTGTACAAAGGTGATTTGTGAAATCACAACACACTGGCAATAGCTTATACGTTATTACAGGCGACTTCTGATATGCTTGTATTTTCATACACAAGTCCCTCTAATAAATACATTAAGGTCTGTGTTTGATTCTCTTCTTAGGAGAACATTGAGATGTCACTACTCCTTTGCAAAGATGAAAACACTGTAATGGCAGCTGTGATAACCTATTACAGATTGAGAGTGATGCAGCATTTTCCAAGCAAGACTCTGGAAACTCGAAGCTGGTATTAAAAAAAGAAGAAAGGTAACTATTACTTTATTTATTTATTTATTTATTTATTTATGCATTATATACTTTCAGCCTTACGGCTTTGTATATAGAACATATATTACACACACAGACAATGCACAAATCCACTATTAAAAATGTTCAATAGTGACAATACAACAGTGACATGCAGTATTACACGTACAATGAGAACAGAGCTATATATTTGGAAAGGGGGAGATAGGGACAGAAGAAAAGGCAAAGGAAATGAAGAAAGAAAAGGCAAAGGAGATGCAAAGAGAGATACATTGCAGTGAAAAGCCAGCAAAGGGGAAACCAACAGAAATGAAGAGAATAGAGATTAAAGGAAAAGGGTGAAGAAAAACAGGAGAATAGAAAAAAGTGGGTGTAAGAAAAGGGTGCCGGGAAGTAGAAAGGTAAAATGACAAAAGGGCGCAGTGCTACAAAAAGAGGGGCAGGAAAGCAAATTAAAAGAATAAGATGAGAAAGTCAGCAAAGATGAGGCAAAGAAAATGACACTTGGGTTTTTATGCGGACAAATGTATTATAAGAATGCAATTCTCCCAACTGTATGGAAAGATCCGGCACCCACAGCTCTGTGACCTCATGTAGGATCGGGGCATGCAGCTTTGCCTTTCTGTATGGGCCATGTGGCGAGTCAGAAAAAGGACGCAGACTCTCCGAGGACATCTTTGCCATGGGTTTATTAAAGATTACAAAAGAAGGCCTATCTTTCACCATCACTATGAGGTGTTCCCTACCTTGATGACCAACTAAGCTGCTCGTCAGTCATGAGAAAATGTCTAAAAGAATCAGTCCACTGTCCAAAGCTACCCTAACTAAACCCTACCACTATTTTAATCATCTAAAGTGGGGAGAATGAGTCCCTTCTCCTGGTTGTTGTGCTTATGCACATGTGTTCACTTCTTTCCAGAGATCTGATCCATATACAGTCCTTAAATAGTGTCTCGTTATTCGCTGAATGAGTTCCTTCGACTCCCCCAGGGGATTGGTGATCTGAGATCTGATCCATATACAGTCCTTAAAAAGTGTCTCGTTATTCGCTGAATGAGTTCCTTCGACTCCCCCAGGTGATTGGTGATCTGAGATCTGATCCATGTACAGTCCTTAAATAGTGTCTCGTTATTCGCTGTATGAGTTCCTTCGACTCCCCCAGAGGATTGGTGATCTTCTTCTCCTCTTTGTTAGGGTTCCTTGCTGTCGTCAGAATCCTCCTCTCTTTATCATCAGATTCTGAATGTACCTGGATCGTGTCCTTTTCTCAGGGGCTTTTTTGTCCAAATGCTTACAATTCCCCTTTTCCAAAACTGCTCTTTCTTGTATAAGGTTAATCTTAGGGACCTCTCTAGTCTTTAGTTCCCAAATGTCTCTGTTTTTTTGTGTTCCACTCTCTGTCTGTTGGCTATTGGGCGATCTTGCCCTTTTCCCAAGGTATCAACACTCCAATTCTATTCCTTTAACTGAGTGTTTTCCGTATTTCACGTTACCACATTATTATAGTTTAACGTTATCAGCTTGTTTTCCACAATTGCGTCATTTGTACTGGGACGAGTTTCATTACTTCTATAACGAGTCTCTTGTGGCTTACCGGTATTCCAGTTCTCCCTGTTAGCTTCAGTATTCTAGGGGAACGTCTCCGGTGCCTGTGGGTACTTCGGGTATTTTCCTTCCTTCGGTTTGCTTCTCGGTTTGCTTTCCACAATGTCTGCTTTCTGTACATTTCTGTCTCCCATTTGGCTTTTTGATACCGCTGCAGGCAATTGGTTTGTTCGGTACTTCCTCTCTGAGGTGGTGTCGGCGTTGTTGAAAGGGCTGCCTGCCCATCATCATTGCTTTGTGGTCACGCCAACACCCTCTTCAGCCGTCTCGGCTGCCTGTTTCTCTGACACGCCGGGTTTACAGCAGGTCTTGCTTCAGCTTGAAGCAGTTCTGAACTTTGCAGGTTTTGCCGCCTGCGTCAGCTCCGCCTCCTTCAGGGGCTAGCCATACAGGGGGATTCCCCTGTCTGTCTCTGCCTTCCTCTCTTTCCCTGCCTCCCCTTGGCGTCTCCTCCCTCTTCAACGTACTCGGTACAATCCATTGGAGATTGGGATTCAAAGGGACAGCTTCTCTTTCTGCTTGATAATGGTGTACGTTTACTTTATCTTCGTCCCAGTCATGGAACGTAATGATTTGGTGTATTAGTTAGTTCCATACAGGCCATCACATGGAGGGCATCCGGGAGTCCTTGTCCCCAAAGGGGGAATCTCTCCCGGTGAGGTCCCACTTGTCTCGAGCCCTATGGAGGGTGATGCAGAGCAGGCTCACATCCCTAGCCTCACAGGGGGGCACTCATATCCTAGTAGCCTAGAGGTGGGTGGTCTTCCCTCATGCAGTCAGTTCAGAAAATAGATATTATAAACAGACAATCTTTATACGTAGAATGAGAGCAGAGCTTCAAAGGGAAGCGATCATGATATAAGGAAGAAAGAGGGATGAAAGAGGACAGAATTCAAAGGAAGCCCCACCTTAGGGTCTTCTACCTCTCATTTACTAAAAGCTCATGGCAGAGCGGTAGCATGCTAGTGGCACCGTGAGAAGGTATGTGGCGCCACCGATTTGCTAAAACCTCGGACAACTCAAGAATGATCGACCAGGCGGAGTGAGCCCACTGGCACCCCCAGCCTCGGCTATCTACGCACACTGATAACGCCTGGTTATCCGTACGACTCCCCCAAGGCGGAACCCTTTGCCTCTTTTCCTCACTCATCTTTCCACTCAATCCCCTCTGTCTTCTTGCCCTATTCACCTTCGTGTCCCATCCCCCCCCCAGCCCACGCAATGCATCCCTTTGCCCGACTCCTCTTTTGAGCCGCAGCATCTTTTTATCTTTTTGCCCTCCATCTGTTTCTATAGCTCACTAGCCTACAATGCTGGCCTCTTTCCCCCGTTCCTCTCCACACACCCCAAAGGGAGTCTCCTCATTTAAATCCGGTGGTCTAGCGTTTTCTTTTTCCCTTCCGCCATGATGCAAGCTTGGCTGCTCCTTTCCAAGCCCTGCTCCCCTATCTCCCCCCCTACCCCCTGCATGCTGTATTGCTGTTGCATTTCTGGGCTAGATGACACTCCCACAAGCAACAGAAGACAGGGCCTTTCCTCTTATCATCACTCACCCCACCCACCTGCCCTCATTGAGGGGACATCACCACCATTTCCTTACAGCTATAAAGCTGGCCATTTATTTTCTGCGCTCTCACAATGAGGTCATTTCCACTTTCTCTTCATGAGTGTGTGTGGTGCCGGTAAGATAGCTCAGCGGGTTGAGCGCTCGCTGCTGCGATCTATGTTTGATCTGCAGGTTCGCATCCCGGCAGGCCAACTCAGCCTTTCATCCTTCTGAGGTCGCTAAATGAGTACCAACTCCGGTTGGTATGATAAATGTATGTAAATATTTTCTTTGTAAAGCGCGTTGGTTTAAGGCGCTATATAAATAACGAATCATAAACATATGGGAATGGCTGGACTGTGGACGTGGGCAGAACCTCTACATTGCTCTTGGATAAAGCAACCATTCTGCTCTATATTTGTGTATGTATGTATATGAGTTTGGTATTGTACACCTGTTTTTCTCTGAAAATAAAAGCAACAGGTCTTGACGGGTTAATCAGCGAAGGGACCTGACATGGGCGTAGTAGAAAACGTATGGCTCTGGAAATTACGCCCACAGCAATTATTAATTCATAACATCTCTGGTGAACCTCTGATGCACAATGAATCATGCAAACACATGCATGCATAATTAGCCAAGTGTATGCAGCGCGTTAACAGATTGCATAGAAAACAGCAGCAGCTAATAGGGAGCGCGTCGGGCTTGAAATGAAGAGGCAACGAGACATCTGACATTCTCCACCCGGCTGCGGAGCCTCAAGTGTAATGATGACTAAGTAATTAATTCATTTGCAAAAACTGGAGAAAAAAACAGTGCCCGTCTTCTTAAAGGGATATACCCTATTTTCAGCTTTCTTGGCCCGATTCAGAACCAGGTGTTAATGACCGAAAAAGTCATTTTGAGGTTTACGTACACTTTCAGTAATTAACAGCTATTCTCATGTTGTTGGATTTTTCCGAAAGCGCCACTTTCGGATCCTGTGCGCCCGACTGGCTGGAAACCAGACTGGCAATTTCGGAAACCGCAATTTGGCATGGTTATTCTGCTGTCACTCTTCCCCATTAGCAATACTGTTCAATTATCGGAGAAATAAGGCAGCTCCTTGGTGGCGGCCCCGCTTTCTGCACTTTCGCTATTGTGGAGGAGTGACACCAGAAGGGCACGGTACTATTCAAAATGTAGCGCTGTGGATGCCAAGTGGCACAGAACTGTTGCAGAACACAGTAGAGAGAGGTGCTGCTTTCTGTGCACCTAACCTGTGCCTGGTGACGTAAAACATTTAATGGTTCGCACCAGCATTCATTTTTAGGCAATCGGAATGCAGATGTGGGTTTGGTACTTGCATAGCAGGGGACTGATTGGAGGGGTAGGTGGGACTGACATTCTCACAGCACTACATTGGTTTCCAGACTTGAAGGAGAGAGCTAACTGGTGCCAGCAGGTGTTCTCGACAGCACTTTCGTTAAAAATTTAAGATTTTCATGCTATTTAAAGAACATGCTGCCGAGACTTGCAATCCGCCCCTTTTTGCCGAAAAGAGGCGGATTGCAGACAGGGCACTGTCGTGCACTGCGCTGACGCCCAGGCCAGCTTCAGAATACGCGTGGTGCCTGGGCTTCAGGAAAAGGCGCAGTGAAACATGCTGTTTAATGAGAATCGGGCCCTCTGTGTCCCTTTTTAATTTTCACTGTTAGGTGGTGTAACTATAACAAAACAAATTGCACTTGAGTGACAATAGTAAAATGGGGTGTGAGGAGCGTCACACAGTCTGTGGGTGTTGTTTGTTTTTTTTTACCCGTCCACTGACTACCTGTGCCCTTGTTAGTTTCTATGTCCATTCCACCCGCCACCTGACCCTCTTTGCAGAAAGCACAACCCTTCTGGGATCTTTTTTCAGCTAGTTGTATCATGCAGTAACATTAAACTTTGCATTGTATGAGACCTTCCAGTGTTATTTCTAAACACTCTTATGAAAGTGAATGCCTCATTTGCTGCAGTAAATGCACTCCTGGTATAATAAAACTGTCTTAACCAAGTTTGCTTTCAGCCACTTGATTTATAAACAATATATGTGACCCCCACAACTGTTCTTAGCACATAGATCCTGTTAAAAACAAGCATTGGCAAAACATACAGTTTTGATTTGTGTATAGTGTGGTAAGTCAAAAGGAGGTGTTGCCCACTTTATGTCATTCTACCATTATCTTTATTTGAATAATAAGAAAAAAATACCTTACTACGCCTAACATGTGGGCTTCCCTGCCTCACCATAGTAACTACGGTGCTTGTCTTCTGTAGTGAAGTCCAGAAGTAATTGGTCTGTTTTCCATCCAACTCTAAGCTATTCTGTCCCTACCACTATGCAACGACGACAGAAAGCCAGGAGAAGGACTCACGTCTCCCGGAAAGGCTTCTTCAGCTTCTGAACAACAAAAGTCTAGGAGAATGACCCGCCCCTCTCATAGAGGTTTTTCCTTGCTTTTAATTTGATTTGTAATTCTCAGATATTGTTAAGCAATATCTTTAAGTAACTGATGTAGTTCCTGTACATGACTGTTCCCAGGCTCCCTTTCCCCTTCTTGCTTTCTGGGAAGGCCTCTCCTCTTTAGGCTTGTGAACGTTAGGAATTTTGGGCAAATGTCTCTCTTTAGAGTCTCTGAAAGTCCTTTTCTTCCTTGTTCTACTAAGGATAATGACTCCCTCTTCATATCCTTCTTATTCTTAATGTTATTCTGTTTCTTCACTTCTTGGTGTATTAGACAATGAGTGTCATATTCGCCTCCTTCTGACTCACTGTCTTCTATGTGGAATTGCTTAGTGTCTAGCGGGTATGGGTCAAAGGATCGAAAGCTAAAGGATTGAATGGTCAAAGGATCGACACCAAAGGACCGAAAATAAAAGGATGGATTATTTTTTTAATTCTTTTTTAAAAATTTTTTTTTTGGGGGTGGGGGGTCCGCCCAACCCCTGTTTTTTGTGGTAAAACTTTTTTCCCTAAACGAAAACCCCAAAAAAATGTAATTAAAAAAAAATGTGATCCTTTTGTTTTCGGTCCTTTGGTGTCGATCCTTTGTCCAGTCGACCCTTTGTAGTCGACCCTTGGACCGGACACCCTGTCTAGCCACTTACTGGGATGAGTAGGCTGAGTCCCAGGGTACTTGATACTCTTCTTAACGTCAATTTGAACACTGGGACGAGTAGGTTGAATCCCAGAGTATTTGTTACTCTTCTTAACTTTTGTTCGACTAGTGCAAAAACGTGCACTTTCAGTGAATCTTTCAAACAGGGCAATGTTTGACCGAGTGATATGATGTGATATGGCATCTATAACGTGCCTATGCACAAGTGTTTCAAGCCGCGACGAGACAAGGGAGGGGAAACAGAGGGAAACAGAGACAACTATCTTACTAGGCCAGGTGGCATTGAGATCGCACAAGTGCAGGGGAGGGGGAGAGGGAAAAGTGCAAGTGGGAATGGGGAGGGGACAGTGCAGTACATAGGATAAGAATAAAATACTCAAAATGAGAAGTGCAGCCAAGTGGTAGCAGGTGCAGGGTAAGTGCAGACATCAGGTGTCAGGTGCTGGTAGGAGGCTGTAGGGATAGAGAAACAGCCCCCGAGTGCACAGGTGTGCCAGGGGGGCAGAGCAAGTGTGCAACTGGTGGGGAGGGGACCTGGGCCCGACAAACAGAGAGTAGCCAGGTGACCAGTGCAATTTCAGTGTCAGCCAGGAATTCAACAGGGGAGAGGAGGAGAGAAAGCAGAAGCAAAGAGGAAGGTCTTGAGGTGCTTCCGGAACTGGAGATGGTTCTCCTCAAGTTTCAGAGATGAAAGGAGGCTGTTCCAGAGCGAGGCCCCAGCCGAAGAAAGAAAGAGATCTACCACCAACTCGTTGCTCGGAGAAGCGAATGATCCTAAGGGAGTTGGAGGAGGATGAGCAAAGCCCTTGTGAAGGAAGATATTTAGGAAGAGAGAGTTGAAGGTAATGAGGCCCCATACCACAGAAGCCATTGTGGACAATGCAGAGGGTTTTGAACTTAATCCTCACAGTCACTGGGAGCCAATGTATAGATTTCAGTCATGGAGCGATACAATGCCTGGGCTTGAGGCCAAGAACAAGTCTTGCAGTCCTGTTTTGGATGAGTTGCAGAGGGTGTACAGTAGAGGCAGGCAGATTTAGAAAGAGGCTGTTGCAGTAGTCCAGCCCAGAGAGATCCAGCGCTATGGAGACAGTGAGCTTCTGGAAGAAGGAGAGGAAAGGAAGAATACCTCTGAGGAGGTGCAGCTCGTAGTGTGACTTCTTAGAGATGTCAGAGATGTGAGGAGAGAAGGAGAGTGTGGAGTCGAAGATGACCCCAAGGTTTTTGGCTTCAGAGGTGGGAGCAGGAAGAGGGCCAAGAGAGGCCGGCCAGAGAGTGATAGGAAAGGAGGGAGCAGGTGTGCCGCTGAGGAGAATCTCAGTCTTACTGGCATTAAGGCAGAGATTGTTGGCGGCACACCATTCCTGGATAGCAGACAGACCGTCAGAGATGAGAGAAGGAGAAGAGGTGGCTGAAGGGAGCCTGAAAACGAGCTGAGTGTCATCCGCATAGCACTGAAAGTTGGGGCAGATGCGGTGAGCAAGAACTGCCAGCTATTGATAGAAAAGCCAGGGAGAGAGGTTAGACCCCTGGGGAACACCACAGTTATAGATAGAGATAGAGGAGAGTAGAGGAAGGACCCAAGTTGGACCTGGGAGGGTCGATCGGAGATGAAAGAAGTCAGCCAAGCCAGGGCCTGATCGTTGATACCCAAGTTATCACCGAGACGGTTGAGCAGCCTGGCATGGTTGACCATGTCAAAGGCAGAACAATTTGCGAACACTTTGCCCTTTTAGGTAAAGCAAACATTGCCCTGGTGCAAAAGTTCATTAAAAAAACATCTTTTTTGCCAGTTAGCTAATACAGTGCAAAGTTAATTGACCTTTTAAATCCCTCAAGAAAATTACTGTTCCTTTGATGTTTCACAATCCAAGGAAGTGGAATATGCAGACTGCAATTACTATTTTACCGTCCTGTTGAAAAGAAAACTCAGATTTGTTTTAATTTTTTTTTTATTGTTCATTTATAACAGCGAGTGGTTTCTAAGCGCGGGATCGGGATTCAAACCTGTGTTGCACCGCGTTGTCTTGCTTCCAAGACAAACGCTTGGCCCCTGAGCTATCCTGAGTGCAAGTGACCTCATTCTTCAAGGCTATAAAAATTCAGCATCAGCCATGAATCTCCTTATTGGTCGATTGATATGGCAAACACTATCTAGTCCCCCAACAGATCTGCGATACCCTATACTTGAATCGTCATCAGGCATGCCAAAAATCCCAATCAACTATATGTGATTATGGTCTTGCTCATAAAATGCTTTTATAAATAATGAGTAAACTAATGCTGTCGTTTTCCTCTGAGATGCGTCATCAGCGGCCGCTCCCCTCTACCACGTCTCCAGTGAGAACGTTGCATCTCATTATTTTTCCAGTATTTGATATCGCATTGACATAGCTCCAAGGAGCAGCGGAGGACTTCAGGAGAATATTTATTTAAGCAGAGAGCTCTGAACTTGAGGTTGCCCCTTTAAGGGAATGTGTCCCTCCCATGTGTGTTGTCCTTTTAACAATGGCTATGACTGTGTCATGGCACAAGCTAATAAAACGAGCCCCTGCAGGCACGTGCAACAGAACGGCTGCAGACTCCCAAAGAGGAACGACTGAGTCTGTCTCTCATTTAGGCCAGCAGGCCCACACCGTGTGAGCATGGGCCTGCAGGCCATGATGCCGTGGGGCCCTCGAGCCAGCGTGGTGGCAAGGGTCAGCATGGTCATGGGTATGGCTCGACCTACTCCCACTAAAGACCGGGTGTCCCCCGGCAACCACCAGAGGTACTGGGCCTCTAGGGTGCTGATGATGCATAGCACCCATGGGGGCCTGCTGGATGCCCCCACAACAGTGCAGCACGTTGTGACCGGATTACAGAAATCACTTGTCAAATCCAGATTTTAGTATGTAATTTGGAAAACAAACTGTACAGTTGTCTTGTAGCTCACAGCACATCTTTATTTTCTTACCAAGGGCTGACTTTGGGATTCGAACCCTGGTTTCCATGAGTTCCAAAGTCAGCCACGTATGCAGTAGGCAACATCTTCTCATTCTTGTGAAATGCTGAAAACAAAAGGAGAGACAATTCAGATTGTAATAGACATGTTGTGACTTTAGATGTAGCTTTTCAAATATCTATGATTGTAAGTGCAGCAAAAAATATGAGCGCATCTTCCGAGCCCCCACATAGTACTGCATTATCAGGGACATAACTCTGGAAGCCCTGCTGAGGGCCCCCCTGGCCCCGCTATCATGCCCCCCCCACTAAGCATGTGCCACATCAGGGGCCCCACACCGCAGGGGCTGCGGAGGACCCTGTTACGCCAGTGTGCATTAGGTAACCTTAACTCGTCCTCTAAAATATAATATGCCTCTTAACAGCATTTGCCAAGTACAAACAGTAAGGTGCATATTAAATGCACTGTCTGGCTTTTCTTTTGAATGTGGGATTATTTAAGTGATTCTGGGTTTCCAAGCCTGTTTACATGCCTTCCTAAAAAAAAATCCTTAATGGCACCTTCCATGTATTGTGGCGTGCCGGAGGAAGGAGTCGGACAAAGAGGTGGCATTTTGGCCAACAAACCTTTATTAAATAATAAGGAAAGAAAATCTAACCCTCCTTATTCTACCTAAGTAAGGAAACTGTGGTGCTCGTCGTCAGGATGGCTGCCCAACACAAAATAACCGTCCTCTATCCCAAATTCTCCTCTACCCAAGCCCTACTGATAAAGCATAACCAGCCGAAGTTATCCAGGAGGATGTCTCCTCCTCCTGGTATCAGCAGTCTTCAGCAGTATCGATAGTTCCAGACAACAATAGCCTTTCCTCAATTTAGCTACAGTCTTGTGATTGAATCAGAGAATGACTCACCTTCTTCACATATCACAACTTTCCCCAATATTGAAGATTCAAAATAATAATGGGTTCTATCCATGCTTAACGCGTTGGTCTGATGAAATAGCGCCCAATTTACCAACCAGCAGAATGGCTCTCTTCCCCTGGTATCATGAATACTTTACACAGTTTTTGTGACTTTACTTAAGAATTCCTGTGACTCCTTCCAAGCTCTTCTCCAAGTACTTGGATTGCAAACCTTAGCGTCACCAGAGCTAGGGAGATTGCTCCCAAGGCTTCCCACACTTTTATTAGTTCTCTCTTGGTCAGTCTTGCTTTTCTGCCAACCACTGAAATGAGGGAGATCACTCTCGATGCACTCTTCCTTGTAAACACTGTGATGAGGGTGATGACTCCCGATCCACTCTTCCTTATAAACACTTAGACGAGGGAGATTACCCTGATGCACTTTTCCTTGTAAACACTGTGACGAGGGAGATTACTCCAGATGCACTCTTCAGGGTCACTAGAGTTAGGGTGGCTACTGTGATGAGGGAGATTACTCCTGGTGCACTCTTCAGGGTCACTAGAGTTAGGGTGGCTACTGTGATGAGGGAGATTACTCCTGGTAAACTCTTCCGGATCATTAGCTTTAGGGTGGTTACTGTGATGAGGGAGATTAGTCCTGATGTACTCAGTAATCCTCCCCAAAAGCCTACCGGGTCTACCGTGGTCCCCGTTACCTTCTTCTTGGAGCAACCACGCTGCTGGTTCTTCCCGGGGTCTTGGATTCATCCGCTCTTCTTTGCTGTTCCTTCTTCTCTGTTCTCCACTCCGCCGCTCTGCACTGGTCCTGCAAGGTACTTGGTATTTCGGTTTGGCGCAGCTGTCAGACCAAATGGTCCACCTCAGCGAGGTCACACCACTGACGACCTTCTTCCAGCTGCTGTTTGCCTCAACGCTCCTGCCTTCTCCAGAGCGCCCCTCCAACCTGGACTCAGTGTCCTCTCCATCGAGGAACGACCTCTGTAGCTTGTCTCTCCACTCCCAGGTTTGAACACCCAGGGTTTCCACTGTCCACGCCAGCTTCTCTCTTTTTGTAATCCTTTCTCTCTCTTTATATTCTGAAGCTGATCCCTCTCCAGAGGACTATCAAAGTCTTTCTCTGATTTCCATTGGGTAATCTTCATGTCTCCTCAGGGCCTCCTCTTATCAGTACTGTTTAGCTTTGATGAGGGAGCAATCAGCACCACCCCTTGGATCTTCTTCACAGTACTTGAGGAAAAGGTATTCAAATGCCCTTGTCTTTTCCTGGTCATATTTTGGTCAGTCTCAGGTATCACCATACATGACAGTAGTACTCTCAGGTTGTTTAGCTCGGGTTTGCGGAGATCTCAAGGGCACACGCGTTAGGGAGTTCCATCATGGAATGGGAGCCCACATCCTCATGAGGGAAATCCCTCCCTGTGAGGCCCTCCTGCTTTTACCACCCCATGGAGGAATATCGGGTAGTGGCCTCACCGCCTTAGTCTCACACAGAATGTTTTATCCCCTTGGGTTGAAGTTACGTGATCCCACGATTCATCAGAGTATGTGCGTGACTGGTTGCATTAACAGGAATCCCTATGGATTCAGTCTGGATATTGTAGGTGCATGAAAAGGCGGATTCCATAGGAATTTCAGAACCTCTGCTTGCATGAAAATTCAATGCGGATGGAGATGCAGGTGATTTGCAGCATGAGGCTCCTGGGGGTAGGTGAGATTGGGATTAACGATCGGTCCCCAATAGGCCACGTATTAATAGAATAATCACGCAATATTCAAATTTCACGCAGTTTTTCTGTGATCATAATTTCATCATGGTTGCATTGACATCAGATTGAGTGTATTGGTAGTGGAGATCCTAGTAAATGAATACATGCGTGTGTTGTAGGTGACCCCTGTAACAGGTTTTGAGAGTAGGAGTAATTTATAATGGATGTGTGTGTATGAGAATGAGAACAGGTAATCCCTATGTTTTTTTAATTGTATTATTTTGTTTTAATTTACAACCACAGTGCACACCATTTTGTTGCATATTAGTGTCTGTGTTTAGTTCTTTAAATGCACATGTTTTTGCTCAAGGAATGCAAATTAGAATTATAGCAGTAGTATTGAAGACTATGGGCCTCATTATGATGTTGCTGTCAACCCTTTGACACTGATTCTGCCACCTGATGTTCCGATGTCACTGGGATATCACAAGTGGTGGCGCAGCGGTAAATCCCCATTCCTGGACTCCATGGGAATGGGAATGGGGTCACTGAAGCACTGGTCCGGAAAAGGTGCCAAGGACGTTGCTACCAGCACCCTTATTTCTGGACCGCCGTACTTGTAATGAGGCCCATTGTGTGCGCATTGGGGGGTTTTGTTTTATCCGAGTGGTATGTGCAGACATGGCCAAAGGGTCTTGGTGTCTTTTGGCAATTTAGTTTTGTTGCATGAAGGACCTTATTCTTGAGAGGGACAGTAGAATGACATTGCTTTGGTATTGTTAATAGGTGAGCTGCTTTGCAGGAGTGCGCCATTGACTCTTTAGTTGTGTTTGCCAGGGGTGGCTGTTGTTTTGGGGTTTCATTTTGTTGTCCTATTACTTTTTTTCCTTGGATATGTTTTCGGATGCCAATTTGAGGTTGTTGCACTATTTGCAGTAAACATTTATGTGTTGTGGGATATTGGAAGTTACTTTGGAGACGCCGAGGTGGAGTAGACGCAATTCTTCCGATGCACGTCGTCTGGACTAAGTTATACAGCTCATCCAATCATTTGACCGGATGTCAACAAGGGCTGTGTCCAAATTGAATCTTTGCAATTGATAAGAATGCTTGATGTCGAATGGTGCACCATGAAAAGGAAGAAGTCGAACGATGAGGAGAACACAAGACCGAATTCTCTGTACCATTCCATCCAGCTACCATCATCATCTTAGCCAGAGAAGGGAGCCTGTTGACGGCGCATAAGGGATCAATAAACTGGAATTCATTGTGTTTCAAACCACTTCCCAGGAACCCCTGCAGTGATGACCTTACCCAGCATATCTGGGCCAGCTCTCGCAGGAACAGCCCTCCACACAACAATGCCATACATGAAGACTGCAAAGCAGCTGCGATCCGACAGGGAGAGCAGTACTCCTGCTCCCACTTTGGAAGTATGCATGCAGACATCAAGGAGAATCCCTTGATCCCCCGAGAGACTCAAGGGGCCTCATTCCAAGTTTACCGGACTGGAAATAAGGATGCCGGTAGCAACTTATCGGCACCCTTTCCGGACCTGCAAACTACAACTCTGTCTGCCAGGGCCGTTGCACCCTGTGGGTCTGACCAGCTGGGTGCAAAGGCCCCAGAAAGCAGAGGTGCCATGGAAGCACCGGCACTGTTAACACCGTGCCGGTGTCATGAACCGTCGTCTGCGTCCCTTCTGGAACTCCTGGTCCCTGACCCATAGGGGATTGAATGCAGTGATCCTTCAAACATGGCCGCTCGGAACGGAACGCTCCTGGTCAGTCTCTACATTTCACGCTGCACACTTTACCAAAGAGACACGCCCCCGCGGCTCTGCGCGTCTCAACGCTACTGCTTGTTGTAGTCGGACGTGTGTTGCCGGAGTTCATTTGCGGCTCCCTTTTGAATCCTTGTTCCCAGTTCCTTGAAACCTCGTCCTTCCTCCCATTCCTCCACCTATCTTCCTGGAATTCGTCCGCGCTCGGGTCACGGCGTTCCGTGCCTCTGAGCGTAACTTCATTGCATCCTGGTATCCATCCTGGACTTCTGAACGCTCCCGGAAACTGAATAGCAAACCTCATGCTGGAATCCGAGGACCAGCGTTCGGGTTTGTACAAATCCCAGACCGTCAGAAAGAAGACATCCCAGAAGGTCGCAAGCAAACAACAAAAGTAGGTGAGAAGGGGAGAGACTTGTGACAGATTGAGACACCTAAAACACGATACAGACACAGAGATGGAAGCCGCTGTTCAAGACCTCATGCAAGGCATGCAGGATCTAACCACGGAGGTACAGAACCTCAAGGCTGAGAATGCTGCATTAAAACAGCCAGTTTTGTCATGTGACTCTGCAACTAAAGAAAGCGTGTTATTGGGAGGAGTAGTGGACTAGTATGATGGTTCTTCCAAGACTCTCCGTGCCTTCCTTGATTCATGTTTAGTGCACTTCACCTTCAAGCCCTACTATTTCTCCACTCCTAGAGCAAAGGTGGGCTTTATGATCTCACACCTCACTGGAAATGCATTGACTTGGGCAACCCCCCTCGTCAATGCAGGTGACGCTCTCCTGGATGATTATGATGGGTTTGTGAGTGCTCTAAAGGAAATATTTGATCACCCAGAACAGGTGTACAGTGCTCAAGAAACACTGCTTGAGTTTCAACAAGGATCCCAGGATATGCTCACTTATGTGACTCGTTTCAAACAGCTCGTGAAGGAAGCAGGTTGGTCGCCCGAAGTTAGCTTCACTCTCTTCCGAAGAGGTCTGAATGAAGAAATAAAAGATGAGTTAGCTAGGGTAGCCCGCCCAAGCTCCTTCCAGGCTCTTATGGACCTTTCCTTACAAATAGACTTCTGAATCCAAGAAAGAAGAGCAGAGAAAAAGAAGTCTAAATCGGCTGTCTAAAAGACCACCACAGAACATCCGCCTAGATCAGAGCCCAGAGTTTGTCCTACCCTGGACCCAGAACCCATGCAACTAGGGCCCTTCCATGGACCCATTACCCCACAAGAAAGGATGCGACGGATCCACACTGGTCTGTGCATGTATTGCGCCTCCGATAAACACCTCATGAGAGAATGCCCTATTGCTCCTCCATGGCGTTCGGGAAACGCCAGCTCCCGATCCTAGAAGGGGCACAGTGTCGGGAGAGAGATGTTTGCTCCACATCAATTCCATCCTTGAACTCTCCTGGACAAAATAATCCTGTGGTTCTATCGCCTTCCAAGACAGAATCCTACCCCATCCTGGCATTAGTAGATTGCGGAGCTATGGGCGTATTCCTAGATCATGATTGGGTCACTGCTCACAACATTCCTCATGAAAGCCGAGTAACAATGCAACCGGTAGAGGCCATTGATGGGAGACCTATCTTCAGGACCCATAACCCTTCAGGCTAAAGAGATTCTACTCTATAAACCATCATTGAGAGAGGATCAAATTCGACATTATAAAATCAGCCCATTATCCGATGGTTCTTGGAATGCCCTGGTTACAAAGGCATAACCCCTACATCAATTGGGCAGCAGGCTCCCTGTTCCTTGGATCTGAACACTGTATGTCACACTGCTTGTCCCTCGATACCTTACCGAAGCCTTCTGAAGACTCACAAGAGAGCCAATATAATCCAGTCACCGTTTCTAACATCATCCAGATTCCCAAGGCCTACCAAGCCTTTTCTGATGTGTTTTCGACCGCTATAGTTCAAGCTCTCCCTCCTCAGAGGCCAGAGGATTGCGCCATTGATACTGAACCTTCAGCAGTGATTCCTTTCGGCAGGATGTTTATATTATCAGAACCTGAAAAAAGGGCCCTCCGGGAATACCTGGATACTAACCTGGAAAATGACACCATACGACAATCTAAATCCCCAGCGGGTGCTTCATTGTTCTTTGTTCCCAAGAAAGATACCAAAGAACTCAGACCATGTTTAGACTACTGTGGCCTTAATCAGTGCACTCTCCCTTGCCCCTCATCTCGGATATCTTGGAAGCAGTCAGAGGTGCAGTAATCTTCACAAAATTAGACCTAAGGGGGTGCCTACCATCTCATTCATATAAAGGATGGTGATGAATGGAAAACAGCCTTTCGAACCCCCTCTGGCCATTTTGAATACCTGATTATGCCCTTTGGACTTGCTAATGCCCCAGCGGTTTTCCAACGTTTCATGGACCGAGTGTTCTCTGATATGTTGTTCCTCTTCATCATCGTATATCTAGACGATATACTGATATACTCAAAGGACCATCTAAAACATGAAGAGCATGTGAAGGCAGTCTTACAACGTCTACGTGAACATAAACTCCTGGCCAAGCCCGAGAAGTGCCTTTTCCATGTATCAACTGTTCACTACCTCGGATTCGTTCTCAGTCCAAAAGGAATTGGAATGGACTCCTCGAAAGTAGACTCCATTTTGTCCTCGCCCACTCCAACTACTGTGAAACAGATTCAATCCTTCCTAGGGCTTGCTAACGTCTATCGGAAATGTATACCAACCTTTTCAGAGATTGTGCACCCTAGCGTCTCAATGTTAAAGAAAGATACCCCCTTCCTGTGGACCTCAACCCAAGATACGGCCTTTCAACGCTTGAGGTCGGAGTTCACACAAGCCCCCATCCTAGCTAGCCCAACCTGACATTGATCAACCCTTTCTTGTTGACACTGATGCTTCCAACTACACCATTGGGGCAGTTCTAAAACAAGAGTTGGATGAAAAGTTAGAACACCCCATCGCCTATCTTTCTCGTACTCTAACTCCCAGTGAAACCCATTACTCCATTTTGGAAAAGGAACTACTAGCCATCAGTCAAGCCTTCACTGACTGGCGTCATCTCCTCCTGGGAGCTAAACACCCAGTTAAGGTTCGCACGGACCATCAGAATCTTCAGGTTCTACAATCCCTAGAATGCAGAAACAGTCGTCAAGCCCATTGGGCTTTCTTTTTTGCTCAATACCAGTTCCAAATCCATCACGTCCCCAGAACACATAACATTATTGCTGATGCCTTATCCAGACATCCAGATTATGAAACCCTTGAGGATCAGACCTTCCCAAAGATGTTTCCCCACACAATATTTGTTGCCCAAGCACTCACTCTCCTGGAGAGCATTCAGAGCCAAACTCGAACCTCTGAAACCTGGAAGGAGTTTAAGAGAAATAATAGATGGAATCTCACAACAAAGGACGGATATCTATTCAAGGTCAATCGCTTGGTCATTCCCACTCCTGGACTGAGACAAAGGATCACAAGCCTATGCCATGATACCTTTCATTCGGGACATCGTGGGATTACCAACACCCTCTATCTTTGGTGGCCGAAGATGAAGGACGATATCAGGATCCATATCCAGACATGTGCAGTTTGCAATCGGAACAAACATCATAATAAGAAGCCGGCAGGACTCCTACTCCAACCAGCAATACCAACAAGACCCTGGGAAATCATCGCCACAGATTTTATTGTGGAACTACCATCCTCCAGGGGCTACATGACTATCATGGTCACTATTGATTTGTTTACTCATATGGCTCATTTTATACCTTTATCCAAACTGCCATCCTCATCTGACCTTGCCGGAATCTTCCTGGAACACATATTCCGGCTTCATGGGCTACCTTCCAAGACCATTTCTGACTGAGGACCCCAGTACATATCTCAGTTCTGGAAGCAATTATGTTGTATACTAGGAATCCAACGTGCCTTGTCTTCAGGCTACCACCCACAAACCAATGGAGCTACTGAATGTGTAAACCAAACTCTTGAACAATACCTTTGTTGCTTCGCTACCAAGGTCCAGGATGATTGGTCACTCTTAATACCTGTGGCCGAATTCGCTTATAACAATTCAGATCATTCAGCTATCAAGACCAGTCCCTTCTTCTGTAGTCAAGGATTCCATCCATCAGTTCTACCCTCTGTACTCCCACACCCTACCCCAGTGCCTACGGTAGATTCCTGGATTGAAACCCTTATTACAGTACACAAAGAAGTTAAGGAACATCTAGAAAGGGCCCGAAGAGACGTCAAACGTTATGTTGACTCCAAAAGAAGACCTGGACCCTCCTACTCTGTAGGCGATAAAGTCTGGTTATCCTCGAAGCTCCTTCTTTCACATCTACGCCCAAATAAATTGGCTCCTAGGTATTACGGTCCTTTTTCTATACAAGAAATCGTCAACCCAGTGGCCTTTCGACTTCGGTTACCAGAATCCTGGAAAAGGATCCACCCAGTATTCCATACTTCTCTGCTAAAACCATATATTCATTCATCTCGAACAGCTCCTAGATCTACCCCTGTGATTGTAAATGACCAACTAGAATACGAGGTTTCCAGAATCTGTGACTCTAGATACTGATGTGGTCAACTACAATATTTGGTTGAATGGAAAGGATACCCTCCCAGTGAGCGCACCTGGGAACCCATGTCAAACATGAATGCCCCCAGGCTTGGTTCGAAGATTCCATTTTATTCATCTGGGCAAGCCCGAAGGAGCTGGGCTTCAGAGGAGGCATACTGTCATGACCCGTCGTATGCGTCCCTTCTGGAACTCCGGGTCCCTGACCCATAGGGCATTGAATGCAGTGATCCTTCCAACATAGCCGCTCGGAACGGAACGCTCCTGGTCAGTCTCTATGTTCCACGATGCACGCTTTACAAAAGAGACACGCCCCCGCGGCTCTGCGCGTCTCAACGCTACCACTTGTTGTAGTCGGACGTGTGTTGCTGGAGTTCATTCGGGGATCCCTTTTGAATCCTTGTTCCCAGTTCCTTGAAACCCCATCCTTCCTCCCATTCCTCTACCTATCTTCCTGGAATTCTTCCGCGCTCGGGTCACGGCGTTCCGTGCCTCAGAGCGTAACTTCATTGCATCCTGGTATCCATCTTGGACATCTGAACGCTCCCGGAAACTGAATAGCGAACCTCACGCTGGAATCCGAGGACCAGCGTTCGGGTTTGTACAAATCCCGGACCGTCAGAAAGAAGACATCCAAGAAGGTCACAAGCAAACAACAAAAGCAGGTGAGAAGGGGAGAGACTTGTGACAGCCGATGCCTCTGAGTCCCCATTCCAGTGGAGTCCTATGAGACTCCACGGTAATGGGGACTAACATTTTCCGCTGCTTGACTTCCTGGGCCGCCGGAACTTGTAATGACCTGCTGGCACCGGGAAGTCAGGCGGGCGGAAATTGTGTCATGAGGTTGGCAGTAACCAGCAGGTGTCACCGGCAGGCTACTGCCAACCTCGTAATGAGGCCCAAGGACTTTGTGTGGGGTTAAGTTTTCGCTGTGAGACTAGGGTGCTGATTTGTTGTAGGGAGATAGGGTCGGGTAGCGCCTTTTGCTGCTGTGACCATGCAGTAATGCGTTGTTAGTGCATAGTGCGAGCAGACATGCACGCACCAGATCATGTGGTGATGCAGGAAAGCAGCACCATGTCAGTAAAATCCACACGGCTTCTTCGCATGTGCCAGAGAACCCCATGTGGAGCCACAGCCACCTAGTTGTGTCTAATTCAATATACTGTGTTTGTGCCTGCTGAAACCATTGTGGTTATCCTGTGCACTGTAGTGACCCATCAACGGATGATACTGGCTGGGGGTACCTTATCTAGGGGTATCATCTATCCTATCACTGGTGCTGATAAAAGGTGGCATTTTAATTTGCTTCAAAGACTTCCTGCTGCAGTTGCCCCATTTCCACTACTCTGCGCCCCTTGTAAGGTGCTGACTTTAAAACCAGAAGCTTGTGTTTGAGACCCACACTTGGTATTTGCGATCCTGTGTAAAAGGCTTATAATTAAATATGAGACATTGAAATGCCTAAAATATGACCCCCAACACTGGCAGGAGTCAGGAATAAAACTCAAACACAAATTAGCCATTGTTTTGGTTATAGACTTTTATTAAAACAAAAGGGGTTGGGAAAAAGGCCTCTCTGATCCTGCTCTAAGAGGAATTTCATTACCTAAACCAAAACTAAGGAGCAGTCTGTGTCAGGATGTCCAAATCAAGCTGTCATTGTGTCCAAATGTTCTATACGTATTTCTATAAAGGTGAAAGGAGAAAGGTCTTTAATCTTTGATGCTTTTTGAAAAAAAGTGTTTGTAAAGACAATATAAGTAGTTCCAACTCAAAAGTTCTTCAGGGATAAAGAATCCCTGTTCCAGAGGGTGACTCCCTTCCCCTGGATTCCTCTTTATCACAAACAGTTCTTTTTTTCAGAGATTTCTTGTGTTTTGTTGGGACGACAGTGTCACTGTTACTCACACACGGTTCTATAGTTCGAATCACTTCAAAGTTCTTGTCCTGTTTGTCTGGCCCTCAGAGTCTTAATATCCTTGCTTAGGACCTCTTGGGTCCACACATTTGCAAATTACACAGTATACTGTCAGGCTACGACCCTGGAAGTTGTGGCAGAAGTGGAGACACTAGCGGTTGCGTTTCATTTTTGTTTGGAGACTCGGTCTAGTCCTCATCCAACATGGCCGCCTAGTGTTTATCAACGCACCGTTCCCTTGGAACGATGCGTTGTATCCATCACTTCCTCTTGGACTTCGCTGCTGTACTTTCTCTTGCTTACAGCCCTCCTATATATTTACGCTAGGCCTTCCCTGTTTTTTTCTGTCCTTGTTAATTTCTTTCTACGCTCAACCTCTTACGGTTTCTGACTTCTCGTTTTATCTATCTTCTATTCTTTCCCGTGATCCGTGGTTTGCTTACATCCCACAGCCCTTACACAGTGGGGTTTTTCTGTTCTCGCCTTCTTGCTTTCACTTTCCCTATTCATACTGTACCTCGATCTTACCCAGGCTTTTTACCGCGGGCTTCGGTCTATACTATTCTTTTCTGTTTCTGTAATCTGGATTCTGCGTAGTTCACGCTCCCTCTGTTTTTCACTAACTGTTCCATCTTTGTTCATTTCCGGTCACGAGCGGGATTCTTGTCTTGTCCTCCGTCCGAATATCTCACTCTGTGTAAATTCTGAGTTTATATTTATATTCCACTGTCCTTCTCATTTTTCGTTTGTTTAAGCCTTTCTCCTGTTGCCATTTCTGTTCTGACTGAATTGACATCCTCATGGAGTACCCCTGCTTCTGGACAGAGAGGCTTCCATGCAGTCTCTCCTTATTTCAAGACTTGAAAGATACTTTCCCGGCAAGATGTACCTGTGACACTATCTTGATTCCAAGTTATATTTCTTACCAGACCGCCAGAGCGGTTTCTGAAAGTGCCACTTACCTGAACCATTCATCATCTGTGACCACATCTGGGCAATATCTGCGACACCACCCAGGGTTTTTTGGTGCCTTCTGGCTTTTTCCCTGGACTTTGGGGTAGGCTCCTTGGAGTTCCCCGTGACTTGGTATCCACACCAGTGAAGGTGGGCTCTGAGCGAGCTAGACCCTACTTGCACAGAAAGAAGGAGAAGAAGCCCAAGGAAAGAAAGAGTCCAGACTCCAGGAAGATAAGAAAGAGGAAACAGACTGAAACTAGAGCTAGTTCTTCGGAAGGTCAAGGTGAGGATGAGGTTCGGGAGGGTACCCCATTGCACGACATATACGGTCCTGCTGGGGCTCTTGTATCTTCACCCTTGTCTTTGCCTGGTATGCTCTCCTGCCAAGACTTCCTATTCTTCATGCATTTGAAATTGCCTGGTATACCTTTATGCCAAAACTTCTTGTATACATCCACTTCCAAAATTGTAAATCCAATTTGTTGAACAATACATCCTCTTGATATAGCATTCGCTTCTGTGCTTCCATGTATTTGCATTCCATTCACTTTCCCTTTTTATAAATAATCTCTCTGTTTTTTCTTGTTCTTTAGTCTGTTTTATTATTATTTGCATTTGGTGTGCCTGCCGATACACCCGAGTCCCCACTGTCCTTGGGTTTACTCACCAGCTTTTGTTGGCATTGTCACACTCTTGCGCAGTCACTCAGTGAAGGTACTATTCCTGTTTTCCCTCTGCGACTGCTTTCTATGCGTCTTTAGATTTCCTGCGGCTTCCCTTCAGCACACTGGTTTCAGATTGGGCTCTCGCAGGTAAGGGTCTGCTGTCTCGGGTTGGTGAACACTCAGGAGTCTCTTCTGCTCTCCCGGTGTCTCCGTAGCATCTCCCCTCAACTTCTCTCAGAGTTTCCCTTCTTCTTCTGCCTCGAGCGGCGTGGCTCTGCCACATCTATTTGGGACCTCAAACCTCACTAAGCGTCGGACCGTTCTCTCTCCAACAACCGCAGCCTCTTACACTGGGCTGCCGGTTTTGATATTTACCAGGCATAGGTGTTTTCGAGCCAACAGCTAGAACGCTTGTTGGGCTGAAAGCCTCTTTCATTCTGCACTGCTCTTCTCCTCTTCCTCGTCCCAGTATTCAGAGGATTCCTGGACAAGGAATCCATTATTGGTGTTTGATAAAAAGGAGTTTGGATAATCACTTTCAACATGCCTGGGTGGTAAAGCAGTTCTGGGTGAAATAGAAATGATAAATGCGTTCTCATTACTTCCACATGGTAAGCCAAAGTTGGGAGTTTGGTTTGTATGCTTTGGTGAAGATTATTTTCTATTCATCCAAGGAGGAAGAGCGGGGGTATGGCAATAGGCCATGGGGGTATTGGGTATGAGAGGATTATCTTCAAGGGCAAATGGGGGATACAGACCATGTCTCATCAACTGAAGCCATGATATCTCCCCTGTGGCTATCTTCCTCCATGTGATCCTCCCTCATATAGCCGCCCCCCCAGGGTCAGGATCAGGTAGCGGCTGCTGTCCCCTGGCCTCATGGGGAGGAGGTCAGCACCGGGGTAGCTGCGATGACTGTATTGGATTCATCACCACATGGGCTAGAGGTGGAATCTGAGCATGAGGTGGGGAGTGGAGCGCTTAGAAGGCAAATCTAAAGGTGCAGAATGTGGAGCTGTGGTTTGGGGATGAGAAGTAATGGGGTGAGATTGTAGGGGTAAGAGGTTGTGGGTGCAGGAGCTGTCATTGGTGCTGTGGGGGAGGAAGTGTATAGGTGGTGGTGAGGGGAGTTTCAAGGGATGAAGAGTTATTAGGTGGGCTCCACCAGCTGCTGGGAACTCATGGTCTGTCCACAGATGAAAGCTTAGTGGGAAGAGGGGGGGGGGAACTGTAGTGGAAGAAAGTTGGGATGAGATGTGGTAGGGGATGAGGGGGATGATGGGGGAGATGAAGCAAGATGAGAATTGGGAGGTGTGAGATGATTGGGAGCTGCCTGCACAAGGATGGAAAGTGGAGGGGGAGCTATTCAGGTGTGGCTGGAGGTTGGTCGAGGAACAGGGGGAGTTGCCACAGGATGAGAGGCGGTGGAGGGGTGAGGTGTTGGGGGGATGTGATAAGGGGGAGCTGGTGTGTGGTAGAGCGGCTCTGGTGGTGAGTGGGATCTGTTTGCCTATGAGAGATTTTGGGTAATGGAGTAGATTTGTTGTGAAAGGGGGTTCCGTTGTGGGGTTCAAGGGTAGTTGTCAGGGGACACGAGGTGATGAGGGTGGTCTGTCGGAGAGATGTTGTGGGAGTAGGGTGGTGGAGAGGGAGCAGTCCGCGGACAAGGCTGGAGGAGGATGGGAGCCGTCAGCAGAAGATGGATGGTGGAGCGGAGCGATATCAGGGATGAGATGTGGTGGAGGGAGGTCTGTCCGAGGGAACAAGGGTTGTAGAGGGTGAAGGCATGCTCCTAAACACTCACACCAGAAGAAATACAACCCGCTAGGGAAAAAGGCCCAGGAAACTCTTGCAAGGATAACAAGTTTTATTTCTACAAAGATAAGTGTGCCAGCAAAGAACTCTGCTGCCATGGAATGTTCTGGGCAAAAAGGGTGCAAGCAAAAGCTTAAAAGGAGAAACATCATAGATGACGTCATTACATATGGCGAAAACCTGTGTGGCTGGTTGTTGCGACCCTATACATGGTCGGCCTGCTCCATAGGAGTTAACCGGCCATTGGTCCCAGCCCAGTCCGTCCGTCTTCCATCATGTGGGGTCTGCTGGGCTCATCATCTCCAGGGAACCAAGGAAGAAGAAACAATTAGCTACATTTTTCTAACAGTGCTGCTCTATCATTATACAGTGCACCTGGTATGCTCACATACTGGCACAAGCAGAGTCTCGAGGTCCCACTGACACACACACATTTCACTCATTACAATAGTGTCTTCCGGCTTCCAATGCTTCCACCCTCGCTTTTGAAGTATAATGTATCCCTCCCTGTAATCATGTCATTATGAAATAAAGGTGGGACGACCGTACTCTTAGATCTTTTATGGCTGGTTGGTTTATCGTCGGAGGTCTGGGGTCATCTGATATCTATCTGATAGCTATAACTCATAGTTGGCTGGGTGGGGGTTGGAGGCCTGCTCTGGTCTGCTTGTGATAATATGTGCGCAAAGGCCCCCAACACTGTCTCATGACCATAAAGGGCACATTCTTACTTAGAACAAGCCTATTGGCAACAATCTAAGAACAAAGAGGGGTTTCTGTGGAATCTAGCAGTGTGGGCCTATCTCATCAGCACTTGGGCCTGTTCTGATTTCCCTTTCAGGCTTGCGCTTGGAGCCTAACGAGCTAAATACTGCATGGCCGTGCAGGCCATATGCTTCGACTGTGGCTACTTAATATCCGCAAAATGGCATCTACTTATATACGTGCACTACCCCTTAAATTGTGTACAAGATTATGATTGTGTCGGGGCCTTTAGAACACCTCCCGCCCCCTGGTCTATTATAGTTCTCACAATGGGGCACGCCTCACTCTAACGCGCCTAGGGGGGTGTGATGGGTTTGCTGTTGGGAGGATCAAAGATGTGTCACAGATGGCCCACAAATCACTCAGATGCTCCAGAATGGTCCAAGGGTTTTATTGATCATTTTTGGTGGCCCTTGGAGTCGTCTCCCTTGGGAATCCCTCCCTAACCCTAGCGTCCGTATTTCCAGGTTAGTACTACTGATTGGGAACCCATACTGCCTATTACTAGGCAGCTTAACCTATAGGTGGTCTCCCTAAACAATGTCTCTCCAAACTCCCTCAGGAGCTTCCTATCTCTCCCTACTCTAGCCATGTGACAATGGTTTGTAGGGGAGCAGGCAAGAGCCTTGCACTTACCGAGTTGGATGCAGGCTGTTTCTCTCATGGTTCACACACACATCTTCCTTTTTACTCTTACGGTCTTCCCCTTCTTCTTACTCCACCCACCACACTTCTCTCTCACTGGTTTTTCACTCCTGACCCTCACCCTTTGATGTTATCTCTCCTCCCACTCCAATACTCTCCTCCCATCACTCCAGACTATACAAACACCCTCTTTTCACCATGTACTAGTCTTCTCACATTCACCCTATCCTCGCTTTTTTAGACACTTTTTTCGCACTCACACTGCTTTCTCTGTTGCTTTTTGTTCTTGAGTTGGAAAGATCTAAAATAAAAGAGAAACATGAGTGAGCATCGGCAGCTAGAGGCAAGGCTGGAGACAAGGCTCTGCAGGCAAGCATCCTGGCACAATGGGGGGCAGGAATAGGGGCCCTCTCTACTGCCACTTTCTCCTTTAGGGCCAGGAGCGGCTCTGGGTTACTGTGTGGCAGGTCTTTCCCTCCCGCTCTTGACAAGGCTAGGTCACAGGCCTTTTCTTGGGTGGTAGAGGGGGAGCTGCAGTGGGGGGAAAGAACAGTGATGGCGGGGAGCTGTCTGGGGTCGACAAGGGTGGTCGAGGGGGGATGTCAGGGGGAACAAGGGAGGTGTCGGTGAATAAGGTTGCTGAAGGAGGGAGAGCTATGTAGGGACAAGGGTAGAGGGAGAAGAGAGGTAAGGGAAGTTGATGGGGATGAGATGTGGTGGGGTTTTGGGGGTGAAGAACGGTTTGGAAGACGTGACAAAATGGGATTTGTCTTGGTGCGAAAGTTGGTGAAGCGGGGCTGTCAGGGATGAGATGCGGAGGAGCTATCGAGGGGTGCAAGGATGGTAGAGGGGGAGCTGTCGGCAGGGCTCAAGGGCGGTGATGCAGGGGGAGCTGTTGGGGGGACAAGTGAGAGGGTGTAGGGGAAGATGTCGGGTATGGGTTGAGGGGGTGAGAGGTAGGGAAGCTGTTGAGGAATGAGAGGTGGTAAAGGGGTGACAAGAGGTGGGATTTCTCATAGAATGAGAGGTGGTGGAGAGGAAGCTGTTGGGGGTGCAAGGGTGGCACAGGGTGAGGTGTTGGGGTGCAAGGGTGGTGCAAGGGAAGCTGTTTGCGGTACAATGCTGGTGGAGGGAAGCTGTTGGGGGTGCAAGGGTGGTGGAGAGGGAGCTGTTGGGGTACAAGGGTGGTGGAGGGGAGGCTGATTGGGGTAAATGGGTGGTGTAGCGAGGGGGGGCTGTCTGGGGTCAAAGGGCAGTGGAGGGGAAGCTGACTCGAGATAACAGGGTGGTGGATCTTTCTGGGGGACATGGCTGTCCCCCAGAAAGCTATGGGGCGTACAAGAGTTATGGAGGGGGAGCTGTCCGGGGGAACAAGCGGTGATGGAGGAGCTGTCAGGAGCAGAGGCGTTGCTAGGGGGGGTGCTGAAGGGGCTATAGCCCCGCGTCTTTTGGTTGCAGCCCCGGATAGAAGCTCAGGGACCACAACCAAAAGGCTATCGCTAGCCCCGAATCCCGCCATTCCCGACATTAGCTTAGCCCCTGATCTTTTCCAGACCTAGCAACACCCCTGGTCAGGAGACAAGTGGCGGTGGAGAGGGGAGCTGTTGGGGAACGCGACATAGTGGAAGACCTTGTGACCCATGCCAAACCAGACCGGCTGCTCTGCTGATATAACGCTAAACTGTGCCAACCACCACCAACAACCTTTTGTAAATCTCTTGTAGTTGCGTTGTACGCGTTATAGTGTATTCACCTATAATGGTCTTCTCCTGTGTGTTTGTATAGAGTGACCCCACATAGTGTAATTACCGTTGGTGGATCGCATAGTTTTGTTTTTGTTGTTTTTCAGGTTGTTGCTTTGTGCAGTGTAGGGGTTTTATTCAGTGTTTAGTGCCCTGTGCCATGGAGAATTCTGCCAGCACATCTAATTGAAGACTTCTGCCTCATATGCCTCTTAAAATACAGACATTATTAGACTGAGCCACATGGGAACCGTAGAAAAGAGTAGCAACCGTGTACATTGCACTGTGCAGTTCTGTAGAGGAGGCTCCCTTGAACTGTTTCCCAGAGGGCTGGCATTCTTTTGCTGTGGCTGCCCTTCCACTTGGCTGGACCTTTTCTGGCACATGTTGGGAGAGGGACTACAGAAGGGGTCCTGGTCCATGTACAGTAGGCCGAAAAAGCGAACCATCAACTTTGATTCTATAGAGAATTTCATAATCACGGATTATTTTACTGTTCGGTGCTTATAAATGTTCAAAATTATTTTGGAGCATATTGAAACGTTCATGTAGTGAATTGAGTTCAAATGAAAGAAAGAAAAAAGAACAAAGAAACAAACAAGGGAAGGAAAAGATTGAAGGAAAAAAAGGAGAAAGGAAGTAAAGAGGCAACAAGAAAGATGAAGAGAAGGTAAGAGAAAAGGAGGAAAAAGATAGAAATAAAGAAAAGGTAGAAGTGAAAAGTAGAAAGAACAAAATAAAGTAAGGAAGTGGGGAAAAGGGAAGAAAGAGAAGAGAAAGTAAGAAAGAAAAAAGCAAAGAAACAAACAAGGAATGGAAAAGAAGAAAGCAATGAAGGAAAGAGAAACGACAAAAGATGAAAAGGGAAGAAAAGGAGGAAAAGAAAGAAGAAAAGACGGAAGAAAAGAAAAAAATAATAAAGAAAAGTAGAGGAGAAAAGCAGAAAGAACAAAATAAAGTGAGAAAGTTGGGGAAAAGGTAGAAAGAGAGAAAAGAAAGAGGGAGAGAAAGAAAGCAAGACAGAAAAAGGGAAAGACAAACATTCATACAAATGTAAAAAATCAAAACTATATAAATGGATCCGTTCTTGAAGTATATGATTGTGTTTCACATGGGCCATCAACACTTGACAGATTGTGTATTGTGTGCTCATAGAAAATATGAATAGCGAGTTCCTTTGCACAATGCACCATAAAGGAAAGATGGTAATTGAAATGCAGGTCCAGTGAATCTGAACTCCGCCTCGGCACGAGCAGGCAAAACTAGCAGACAAACTGATGGACTTAGTGAACAGATCAAGAAGAAGCAACGTGGGAATCGTGGGCTTGCCAGAGGGCACAGAGCAAGGAGGCTGTTCCTCAGTGTGCCAGATGTGCCAGTCTAAAGCTATCACACATTAGTGCCAGGGTTGGGACACCCTCTTTCAGAAAAGCAAAGCTCTATGAACACGTCCAAAATGGTTGTTTTAACCCAATATTAAAAACCAAGAGCACCATTATTTGCTAATTAATGCTTATACCAAAGTGAACAGATTGCCACGTATGTACATTTCCCTGATCTCCCCCTCACCAAAAATGTAATTCCATGCACGGTTTTCTTTCTAGAAAGCAAAGAGGAGAAATCAGATGCAATCCGCAGATTGTTTCACTGCTAACAGATGAAGCATTTGCAATGGCACAGTTTGTGACCTTGGAAAATGGGATTTAGTCTTTGAGTGCCAGAGCGCCCCCCTCGCAGAATGATCGAGGGGTAAGCATGTCAACACCCATGTGCTCCAAGATGTGTGGGCCGCTGGATAAGTACCTATATCGGAGATATTCCAAAATGAATGCGTTTGCTTTGCGGCAGCGCGTGACTGCTATATATTGGAGCCTTGCCGGTCCACAACGAAGTGTTTATTGGTTTGTGAGTTCTTCATGGGGAAATGATTGGCTTCCAGATTACTCTGTTTTAGTGGAAACTATGAGAGTACTCAAGGAATGCCTCTAATAGATTATTTTTTGTTTGGGCTATTGGGTGGTGCTTTTGCGCCACATATAAGCTGAAACTATTGCATTACAGTACAGATAGGGAGAAGTGGCATTTGAGGAGGGACACAAAGCTTGCAGATTTTGTTTGATTATTTGCCCACACATTGACTCACCATGGCCGTTCCCACCCTCCCCGCCCAAGGCTCGCTTTAATTAAGCTATACCATCAAACTTTGCACTCAAAGTGCCTGCCAGTGCTTTCTCAAAGCAGTCCGCTGAGAGTTAATTGGAGCAGTAAACACGCTACTGGTGTAATAAAAACGTCTATACCAGGTATGCGTTTAGCCACTCGATTGACAAGCACTATGGTGTCCTTCACTGAAGACCTGTTAAAAACAAGCATTGGCAAGTGTAAGTATTAGGCATTTGCCAGGCACTGCTATTAGATGCCCAGGTACTTCCGCCATTGTGCACCTGCTACTATCAATAGCCAGTTAATACCACCAAGGCAGGGCCTGGCCAGAGCTTTCCCATACCTACACAAAAGCCCACATTGTAGACATTTCAAATGCTTAGTTCTGGAAGCAGGCTGGAAGAAGGAAAATGTGTTTGTTTTCTAAATCCAATCGACCCAAGAAGGGGTGGCTTTTCAGGGTCAGAAAAAAATGATTGCATTAACACGGCAAAATGCACGTGCAGCAAATATCTTTGTGACAGCGCGCCACATCTTCACGTGCTTTTGTAAACGGCATGGTGTGTTCATTAGTGTTGATAAAGTCCTGTTCATATATTGTCTTGTGTGGTTGTTGTCGTATGTCACCCCTCCTGGAAGAATGGTAGCTCCCAGGACTTGTGTAATGGTCACATGGTGCTAACCATGTGACCAAGCTAATAAAAGGGGCGAGCCGCTTCCGGTTTGTCAGTCTGACAAAGAACTGACTCTGTGGTGTTATTGGCTGCACCATGCTGGTACCACCACGCCGCGTGCAGCAGGCCTATGGGATGGGCCCTGCATCTGGACGGTGCCCCTGCCACTGTCCTTGGGTTGCAGTGTGAACACTGCTATTGTCGCAGCCCCGGCCTGAGTGCCCCCAGAGCCGGGGCTGCTGTATGCTGGGTGCCCCTAGTCTGGTGATCCGGAGCATCCAGGGTGCTCTCTGGTGTGTCTGAGCTGCCTGCTCACAGCTCCATGGTCCTTGTCGGGTGATCCGAGAGCCAACAAATGTGTCTTAACTGCACAGGTTTATGTGTTCACCAGATGTTGGGATCAGCATTACTCCCCTGGTCATGTGACCCTCTGTTGAAGCTCAGCAGACAGCTCAGGGGCAATTAGAAATCAGTTCAGTCGCATTTCAAAATACTATTCAGATTTTTTGCTAATTTTCAATAAGTCCAGAGACGTCCATTTTAGCGGTTGTAGCGCTAGCCGGGTTAAAGTCCTTTAGCCAGGTCACCAGTGTGAGAACATTATAAGGACAGCCATATAGGAAACGTGGCGGCACTGCAGTCCTTTATTATAATAATTGGTTATTTATAACACGCTTAATACCCAGAGGTTCCTTAGCGCAGACCCGGGGATCGAACCTATGGTGCTCGCGTCGTCTTGCGAGGGTGTTGCCCCTGAGCTACCCTCCCATGCAACGCTGAAGAGTGGTGGATGGAAGGCACGTACCATTGTATGCCGCTCAGCAACCAGTGTTTGGTGGGGGGAGGGGCAATACTAGCCGCTATCCCAACATCTGTAGCATAGCGTGAAAGCGAGGAAGACTCGCGCGCGGAGCCATTCCCCTTCTTCACTAGGCGATACCTAGAGGTCCTGGGTTCACAGAGGAATTACTTGCATGTAAGGAGCGTGTTAAGGCTGGGAGTAGTTATGTGGGTGCGGTAGATCATTCCCAAAGTTCTCACTCTCCTATCAGTCTCAGGGAAAGCTCCAGCCCGATGGCAACAATAATCACGGTACGCAGTCTTTCCATCGAAACGTTTTCCATCGAAACTTATGCAACGAAAAAATGTGCATCGAATGCAGATTTGTGTGGGGTAAATGGTTAATTTTGTTTGGGGTGGGTTGTTAAGAGTAAAAACAGGGAGTTGACGGGACCCCCAAAAGAAAAAACTAAAAACATGCATTAAATGCACATTATTTTGTTGGATAACTTTCGATGCATTTTAATTTCCTTGGAAAGTTTTCGATGTAAAGACACGTAACCAATAATCAGTGTGTTTGTGACCATGGGACCATGCTCACCACCGTGCACTTTCATCTTTCCGGTTTTGTTGGCTCGCGGAGCCTCACAGTGGCCCATTCTACTCTGTTTCACTGCCTTTCCTCCTTTCTGGTTCTGGTCCCCAATTGTTTCCATCTTCTCCCCAAGCGGGGAAAGTCCTCGATTCTTGCTCTCTTGGACACTCATCTGGGGTTCCCCAAGGTTCTGTCTCATCACACTAACTCACCTGCTTCTCTTATCTCAGCGTATGGCTTTAAAGTCCATGGACCCCCAGATCTCACTTCCCTCCCCCTTTTCTGAGGTTATCAGCGTCTTTCTGCCTGCCTAGTTGCTTTCAGTTTATAGAGGGCTTTTTATTTTTCGTGCTTAAGTCTTAAAAAAACGAAATTCTGTTTTTCCTGCATCCAATGCTCCAGATAAGATTTTGCAGTGGGAGTATTTTACTCCCTATTTTTTAAAGTTGGGAGTAAAATGATTTTTTTAGGGGGTAAACATGTCCAATTCCCAATGGGAGTCATTTATAAGTGAGTAAAAATATGTTGCACTGGAAAATGGAAATGGTTTCACAATAATAATTCCTTTGCACCTAGTTATTCATAGACACTAAAAGATACACATTTTCTCCTTCTGATCATGCACGTATGATAGCCGTTTCTTCCTGTGGTACTACTGGTCCAAACATATCAATTGTAATTGGTTGTTTATAACGCCTAAGTGCTGGACCCAGGGATCGAACGTGTGTTTCTCGTGCCGCCTTGCTTCCAAGGAGAGCACGTTGCCCCTGAGCTATCCTCCCGAGTCCATGGAGCTGTGTGGGTGAAAGTGGAGACTCAAGGTCCTATGTGGCTGTTTCCTATTATTTGTTGGGCGCATTTGTAGTCCCTATTATTTTTTGGGGAGCAAGTATATTTGCCGATTTTTAGGGACCAATACACCCCTTATGTGTAGGGCTGCCTGCATTTTCTCCAGTTCTCGTTCCTGTCTTTATTCCCTTCACTCCTCTATTATTACCTATTTCAAAGTCTGCTCAACACTTAGGTTACATTTTTTATCATACGTTTTCCTGTCCGGACCATGGTTTCACACTAGAGCAGGCTTCTCTCTTTCAGTTGTGGTACATTCGTGCAATGTGTCGGATCCATGTAAATCCCTGCAGGCCACTTTTGCCGAAGCTTGGTTTCGTGGGTCTGGATTTGGTGCTGCAGGAAAATTACTTTTCCTGGTTCTGCTCCCCGACTGTCCTCTTGTGTGGGGGGAAATCCCACTACCCCCTACCATCAGCTCCTCACTCCCTCCCCACCTGAACCCCCACCCTGGACACATGTGCAACCTCCAGGCTTGGAGGGCCACAAGGGCCTACTGCTTGCATTCCTGAGACTCCGCCTCCTACCTCCGGTTCCTACCCACTTAGTAACCAAACCATTTCCCCACCCCTCACAGAAACCTCAGCCATCCTACTAATTTTATCTTGTCGACCCGTTGCAGCCGCTCCCGGGTACACAAATGTGCGCTTGCGCTAATCCTGACTGGCTACTGCTTGGGAAAGGCGGCCTGTCAGGAAATTTGTTACGATTAAATTGGCCCGGACCGCGACTCGTCAGCTCCTTGTTTTGTCTGTTACCAAGCTGTTGTTACAATCTTGACGGACTCAATAACTTCTGTCATCTCTATATTGGATGTCCTCCCTATGCCATTGCTCCTGTTTGATCAGTTTCGAATGTTGCCATTTCTATTCCTTTCAGTCTTAATTTTTAGTCTCCGGTTTCTTCTCGCTTTTTACCCTCGCTTCATTGGCTCGCTATAGCTGCGGGATTTGAGTTTCATTGTCTAGGTATAGTTTTTAAACCCGTGCATAGTTTTGACTCCCACTTCTATCTCTGGTCATATTTCTTTGTTTCAGCCTTCTCGCTCACCATGTCCTGCTTCTCAGTTTCTTCTCAGGGTTCTTCTTGTTTTCTTTCTTTTCAATTCTCTTTCTCTTGTTATTCGTTCTTACTCATTTCTTTATTTAAAGAACGTTTAAAGGATTATTTATTGACTAACGAGTCTTCCAATGAAAATATCAGGCTTTTAGTCCTGTGTAATGTAGGTGAATCGGTTTTAGTTGTAACTGCTCACATTGCTTTGATGTTCAATGTAATTTCTTGTCTTATTTTTTACTGTTTGTATTATTTGTGTAAAGCACTTTGGACAAAGGCGCTAAATAAATAACAATATACATAAATAAATAAATATTTGGGCCCTTAGACCCTTCCAGCCTCTTCGATACAGATCAGAGCTTACTGGAGAGTGCCCCTTTGTCTTCTACTATGAGGCCGCCTTTGTGAGCATAACATTTCTTTCTTTAAAATACCACTTGTTTGTAGTAGGCCACTTAATTATGAGTTTGGATCGCGTGGGATATTTACGCCAGAAAGAGTTGTATAGGATACCTGATGCTGTACCTTTCTTTCACCATAACCTCTGTTGTAACTATCTCATGTCATCTGAATTCACAATGAGGTGTTATTTAAAAAATATCCGATATTGAAAATATAACTGCCGGGAAGTGATTGGTTCGTGGAGCAGAAAAATGAAGTTTGCTCCGCGTAGGTGTGTCACTCGCGCATGCATTCCACGCAGGCACGCTCACTGACATTCTCATGCCTTCCAGCACTCACAGTTACACTTTGCCAAGACCACAGCACACCTCCTCCCTTACGAACCACAGAAGAAGAAAACACAGAAAGCATAAGGAGAGAATGCGGCAGACATATGGCCTCATTATGATTATGGTGGTAAGTAGTAAAACTGGAGGTAACTGAGTTACCTCTAATTTTACCACTAGGCCAAATTGTGACTCACCCAAAATTGCTGTTAATTCCACAGGCAGAAATTACTACAGTCAAATTTACTCCGGAGGTAATTCCTCCAACAATTGGCGGAATTATCCACATGGCCAAGCCCGTCGGCCGAATCACCTTAAATAATTAACACCCTTTTTTCCACCGAATTACAAGTTGGGAATCCCCGGAATTTCCTCCAGAAATCAGAGGAATTACAGCCAAAAAAACACAGGATTTGCTGGAGGTAAATGCAGACAGGTCACTGAATTCAAGGTGCAGGTGCACCGATCACCTCGGGAGGAGTATATAAGGGCCACACCCTCCCCCAACGCACATCCATCCAACATGCTGCCACAAGCAAACGTTCATTATGGGCACCACTACCCCCTACCCCACATACTGCTACAGCAGCATACAAGACCCCAGCAGGGAGGGAGACAGACACCACAAAGGCACAGGAGACGCATGGCGTGGGGGCCACCCATACCACATGTCCATCCAAACCTATGGACACCAACGGTCAGCCAATCAGTGACCCTCTACCGTTCGGACCACCCCACCATCACCGACATGGAGTACTTAATATTCAGCAAATTGAAATTGCTACAAGTCTCATGATGCAAGGACAGAAGTGTACAGAACAGACCTAGTACACTGACTGACCCACCTAGGAACACAGAGAGTACTCATGTGATAACAGGTTTCCTGCCATGCAAGGCAGCGCAACACGTTCAGGACACCTCCCACAACCATACTAAGAATGCACTGGACAGAAGTGTACAGAACACACCTAGTACACTGACTGACCCACCTCGGAACACAGAGAGTACTCATGTGATAACAGGTTTCCTGCCATACAAGGCAGCGCAACGTGTTCAGGACACCTGCCACAACCATACTAAGAATGCACTGCAACACCATAACTGAAAAGTGTTTTGCAGATGTCATGTCACTGACAAATCCTCGATCAAAGATGATTAATCCTGCAATGTGACTGACTGCAATTGTACCATGTTTGAATAGTCACATCGACCTCACACAGTCCATGCATGTCTTGCATGGGAAGCTGGCCATCCACAGTCACCATGGCTGAGGACGCATTTCTTAAACCATGACAAACCGCAGTAGGAGGCCTACGGTGATGCACAGAGGAGGACAAGGCCATGCATTGAGAGCACATTCGATGATTACAAAGAATGTCAGCAAGCTCCTTACCCACAATTGCTGTTACAGGTACTCTAGCGTTAAGCCCACGTACATGACGAGCAAGGGCAGGATCTGTGTGCTAACATCCTGGATGGTATTGTATAAGGTAACGTAAAGACAATACTTACGAGGACGAGAAATACCACTTGAAATGTCTGCAAAGCCCATGAACTATGTTGATCAAACAGGGACCCAGAAAGGCTATAACAGCAAAGGGAGGATAACTTAATACATCAGACTCCTGACAAGGGGCAAGTAGTACTAGTGATCACAGAATAGTGATGAAAACATAGGCATTCACACAGGAACTAGCTACAACAGCACACCACACCTAGCAATCAATACGGAACAATGGGAGAAGTGCAAGGGAAAACCAGGAACAGACTCCAAGAGAAAGTAAAGGAACAGGAGCAGGGAAAATGAAATAACAAGGGCAACAGCTCCACCCCTCCCAGCCCAGGGAAGGAAAGGCAAAATAGGACTAAATATTAAAACTACAAATGAGGCATGAATAAAGAATCAAGATTTTGCTGCTGAATAGGGCAAAGTCAAAGGACTAAAGAACATAAACAAACTGGGCTGCACAGAAAGAGGAACGCGCTGGGAATTTCTGACTACAAAACAGAGGAAGATAGACCCTGATACCCTAGGGTCTGGCGCGCATCATAAATAATAAAACAAAGAAACAAAGGCAATCGAGAAAGCAGCAATTACTAATAAGCACACTAAATTCGAAATCCTGGGAAAAGGGAACAAGAAATGAGAAACTAGGAATGAGACACTAAGCTAAGAATCAGGACAAGGGACCAGTTGCAACAGGAACATTGCGTCAATGACCAGCGCTGAGCTGAAGCAAACTGAGGCTTTTAAAGCTGCCTAACCAACACACGTCTTACGTGTGCTGCTTGCTGCACCTGCCAGCCACAGGTGCTGCTTATCCTCCACCCAACCTTGCTCTGAAAGGGTTGAGATGGAGCAATGGGCCAGGCAAGGCATTCTGGGTAGCATAGTCTTTAGATTAAGCTGCTTAATGGCTGCCAAAAACCTGGAATGGATCCGGAAGGGAATTAACATGGAAAATAAGGATGTAGCACTCCCAATTCTCCACAACACTGTCGCGTGAGGTCCAGAAGGAGAGTCCAGTAGGGAATAAACCCCAAATCAGGCCCCCAAGTAGCAGGAACGGGGGCGAAGGGAGCGAATCATGACAACCTCTCATTTCTGGCGCGCTTGTGCGCCGGCTGCTGGAACCATCCTGCTCATCTACTACGGTACTGCAGGCACTTGGAATGCGCCCCTGCCGTACCTGCTGATATTTTCTGGCCTGCACGTTGATGCTCCTGACTGCCTGCGTGCATGGATTTACCATCACATGCAGGGAAGGCACTCACTGCAATGTCTCCTAGCTTTCTCTTCAGGTTACCATAACTGTGGGAGAAACGGCCGTTGCACGCATTCTGAAAGTCAGGCTTTGGTCGTAAAGGAACGCGGCCATCCATTAGTCTGTCCTGATCTAACGTCATCATTAGTAGGATGGACGTCTTGGAGAGAAGAGCGCTCCGTTCACTCATTTCCAGCTGGTTCCAATCACTGTGCTAGTTGCTCTCAGGGACCTGGAGGATCAGCAAACAAGAGGAGCGTTGTGATTCCCTTCATGACTGCTGCAAAACGGCATGGCTGGTAAGGAAAGAGCTATGATCCTGCTGTTGCTGCATAGGATGCCCTGGCCGGCTGAGACATGGGGGCAGCCTCTGGCAATCTGCACCCCCCCGCAGCAGGACAAGTCGCTCATTGCAAGTATGTTGGGAAGTGACAGGTGCCTGGAGCTGAATAATGATGTTTGCTCTGTGTAGGCGAGTACACTGACGTTATCGTTGCAACAGATGGTAGGTGTCTCCCATGGCACAGGTTGTCAACAGGGCACTGTGCCACCCAAGCCTACCGCTCTCCCTACAGCTCTTCTCTTATTTCTCAACAATCATCTCTCGAAACTCATCGCACTTACACGTGCCTCGCACCCGCGTTCCACATATGCACGGTCACTGGTGTTACGGGGCTATGCTACTGCAGGGCTCATGTCTCCTTAAGAGAATGCAACCCTACCACGTGAGAGACATCACGTGGGACGTACGTCAGAAGGAGGGGAGGAGCTTGGCGGGCAGTTAGTACATGTATGTGAATAAAGAGAGACGTGTATTCTCCATTGGTGTGTCTGTCCTCCTTTCGAAGACCCAGTCCGGGCCTAACATTTGGCGACGAGTTGACCTACCAGACCACCGAATCCTCCTCCTCCTTTGCGAGCAGCGATCCCGCTCTGATCCGCGCCGCGGGCACCTTCCAGCCCGGCGCATGTGCCTGATCCCAGGCCCGCCTCCTCCTCACCGTGCCGACAGCGTGTCCGCGCCGCGGCCTACTCCGCGCCCGGCGCCCAGCCTGCCTCCTCCTTGCCGCGCAAACAGCGCGTCCGCGCAGTGGGCGTTTTCCGAGCCCGGCGCCGAGCCTGATCCCAGGCCTGTTTTCTCCTCACCGAGCGGACAGCGCACCCGCGCTGCGAACTGGTCCGCCTCCTCCACCCGAGTGGCCCCAGCGACGTTGCCTGATCCCAGGCGTGCTTTCCTGCAAAAGAACTGCACCACCACGCCACACAGAACCCACGTGCCAAGCACCACGCGGCCTACGCTGACTGCACGACGACCCATCAGCAGGCGCTACGGTAGCCTGGAAGTCGTAAGAGGTGGGTCTGACAACACTGCTGCCACACATAATCAGAGACACACGGACTGCTGTATAATCCCTCAGCATGAGCTCACCTCAGGCCCATCAACCACCAAATGCCCCAGCCCCTGCAAGGAACACAGCAACTACAGCATGGCGCATGCCACCCCCATTTTCAATGATGCCACAAGCAGACAAAGGTCCAAGATGGACTGATTGGCTAGAGGACTTTAACACCTTCATTGATGCTGCTGGGGAAGACAAATCCCCTCGGCTACGCAGCATGTTCCTAAATCTGGCGGCAATGACATCAAAATCCTTACCAAGACCATTCCCCCCGCTGAACAAGCTGACTTCCCAACACTAATAGCGGCCATAAACAGAAGATTAGTAATTGAACCCAACAGAGACTATGAAAGATACGTATTCAACCTATGCACACAGAGGGTCGATGAAACCATTGATGAATTCATAACCCGCCTACGAATTAAAGGGGCCAACTGTCAGTTCGAAGCCTTCTCACTCGACGAAGCCATACGGTTGAGGATTATTGAAGGCTGTTTGTCTCAAAACTTAAAGAAACAACTCCTCAAAAAACCTATCACCATGGAGGAAGTGAGCCAGATGGCCAGAATTCTAGAGAGGGTTGAAAAGCAAGTGTCCCAAATCTCGAACACAGCCTCGACGAGACAAGAGAAAACTGAAACCGTTGCAGCGCTGCAGGCCAGCAACGCAAGACAAGGGGATAAGGGCGTTAACCCCAACTATTCCACAACGCCGAGGACCCAACGCCAATGCTACCGCTGTGGAATGTCTTTCCCTCATGCAGGAACCTGCCCCGCCATTTCACAGAGATGCGGCAACTGCGGCAGAGAGGGACACTTCCAATCAGTCTGCAGAGAAGGCAGACCGTTCCCCACACAAAAGTTCCCGATTGCCCCTCAATTCAGAACGCCGGTTAGAAACCCCCTAACCCAAGCCTACCAACCACGTCCATACGCCCAAAATCCACGGAGATACGTCAGAGTAGTCGAAGAGGTGTACCCCATGGATAACAGTCAAGAGCCCGAGGGTGAAGAGCAAGTCTCCCACATCAGAGACGAATATGACGGGCCCCCAGAACAATTCTCACTATATGAGGGAGGATCTCAAGGGGGCCTACAGGAATTCGACCACTACAATCAGTATCCACACGACGAATATGTAAACCTCATCATGGATGAAGGCGAGGCCTGTGAGGCACCCAAGATTCCCGTTGACATAGCAGGACAACAATTCTGTTTCCTTGTAGACTCGGGAGCCACCGTTAACATAATGGGTGAGAAGGAATTCAATCAGATCACCAACCGGCCGCCCCTGACACCCTCAAACTCCAAGATCTACCAATGGGGGGCCACAACTCCTCTGCAATCGATGGGATTTTTCAGCCGTCGACTCATCCATGATAACCATTCCACCACGATGGACATCCACGTCATTCGCAGCCCTACCAAAGGCAGATGCCTGCTCAGTTACAGAACAGCGTCGTGCCTGGGACTCATAGACATACACGTCGGTGAAGGGGACAAAATCTGTTCGACGGACCCAACACTGGAGGCGCGGGAGAAAGTGTTCTTCCTCGCATCAGCGCTTACCCAAACTGGAACGATGTCGCGCGATGATATCCTAAAAGAGTTCCCTCTTATCTGCAAAGGCCTGGGTCAACTGAAAGGACCACCCGTGAAACTCCACATAGATCCCACCGTCCGACCTGTACCACAACACCCGAGAAGAGTTGGGTTCCATCTTCAGGCCGCAGTGTCGGCAGAACTCAATCAACTCCTAACTGACGGGATAATTGAACCAGCCACGGGTCCGACTCCATGGGTATCCCCGTTGGTAATAGTACCAAAGGAGGGTGGACGGCTTAGACTCTGCGTCAACATGCGCATAGCCAATACAGCAATCCAACGTGAAAGGCATCCTGGGCCACGAATTGAAGATATGATAGTTCAATTGAACAAATCCACCCTCTTCTCAAAACTGGACTTGAACCAGGGTTACCACCAGATGGTACTCCACCCGGAATCCAGAGGGATCACCACGTTTGCCACACACGACGGGCTGTATCGGTACAAACGCCTAAACTTTGGTATCTCGTCAGCTGCAGAAATTTTTCATGAAGCCATCAGGCAACTCATTCGTCCAATCAAAGGCACGCTGAACTACAGCGACGACATACTGGTATTCGGGCGCACCCGTGAAGAACATGACACAGCCCTTCGTGCCACGTGCAAAGCCATCCAGGACGCAGGCCTCACGTTAAATGTGGAAAAATGCAGATTCAGCAAAAGCAAGTTAAAATTTTTCGGACACATCTTCTCGGCCGACGGGATGACACCAGACCCCGACAAAGTGGCCACTATCTTCAATCTGCAAGCCCCAAGACAGATAGCCGACGTCCGTTCCTTCCTGGGTATGGCTGGGTATTGCGCCCGATACATACCCCACTATGCCACCATCACGGAACCTCTTCAGAAGTTACTCCAGAAAGACATGCTCTTCGCCTGGACCACCGAATGCCAGGAGGCGTTTGACTCCATTAAACAGTCCCTAGCAGAAGCGCGGAAGCTGGCCTACTTCGACCCAGAGTGGCACACTGAAATAGTGGTCGATGCGAGTCCGGTGGGACTAGGTGCTATACTCGCCCAGACCAACGGCACCGGCGCTCACCCGAGGCATGTTGTGGCATATGCCAGCAGAGCACTTGCGCCCCCCGAGGCCGCATACTCCCAAGCGGAAAAAGAGAGTCTAGCAGCAGTCTGGGCATGTGAACACTTTCACAACTTTATCATTGGGAAAAGATTCACCCTTATAACGGATCACCAGGCCCTCCTGTCGCTATTTGGGAACCCACGTTCAAAAATGCCCCCCAGAATCGAACGATGGGGCATCCGGCTGCAAGAATATGACTTTCACATCATTCATCGACCGGGGGGCGAACACAATCCAGCCGACTATCTGTCGAGACACCCCTCCGGAACGTCAACGCCAAGACAGGGCGACGTAGAATACATAAGCTATGTCACCACCAACGCACTACCTCCGGCAATGTCACTAGAAACAGTGGCGCTCGCGACAGCAGCGGACCCATCCATGGCCTTGGCGATCGAACTCACAGAACACAACAAGTGGAAAGACTACAAAAGAGCACTGTCAACACACCCAGGAGCAAACCGAGACGAATTGGAAAGGATTGCTAGAATTCACTCAGAGCTGGCGGTACAAGACAGCACCATACTTCTCAGAGGGTGCAGAATAATAATCCCAACAGCCCTGAGGTCTGAAATAATCAAGACAGCACACGAAGGACACAGAGGCGCAGACAACACCAAGCGCCAACTACGACGCCACGTATGGTTTCCTTTTCTCGATGCCTTAGTTGACCGATGGGTAAGAAACTACATTGCATGCCAATGCACGGCCAGAGAGGAGGCACCTGCACCTCTACAAGTGACACAGATCCCGGAACGCCCCTGGGAAAGGGTGGCGGTAGACTTCTACGGGCCCCTAGAGTCAGGAGAATACCTACTCCTGTTCATTGATGAACACTCACGTTTCCCCATTGTCAAAAGGTCATCATCCACGGCATTTGCACAAGTAGCGGCAATCTTTGATGAAGTAGTGAGCGAATGGGGCATACCAGATGTGATCAAATCTGACAACGGACCCCCTTTCTGTGGACATGATTTCTCAAAGCTGGCAAAACACCTGGGGTTTAAACATCAGAAAATAACGCCACTCTGGCCCCAGGCGAACGGCATGGCAGAGCGATTCATGTCATCCATCAAGAAAACAGTACA
Source organism: Ambystoma mexicanum (assembly GCF_040938575.1). Classification (NCBI taxonomy): domain Eukaryota; kingdom Metazoa; phylum Chordata; class Amphibia; order Caudata; family Ambystomatidae; genus Ambystoma; species Ambystoma mexicanum. The sequence goes on along the minus strand of NC_090936.1, from coordinate 40,873,949 downwards.
AAGAGCCAAGCTAGAAAATGTAGATCTCCACCAAGCTCTGTGCAGAATGCTTCGGGACTACAGGAACACGCCGCATGAAGCGACAAACAAGACCCCGGCTGAACTTATGGTAAAGTACCAAGTTCGCACAACGATCATTCAACACCCGTTGAACAGACCTGACACAGACATGCAACTCCTAGAGAGAGATGCGCAGAGAAAAGAACGAGCCCGCACCCAAACCGATGAAAAGCGGCGAGCACGTCCGAAAGACTTTCAAGTAGGAGACGAGGTTTTCGTCCAACAGCCAACAGTAAAGAAGAGTGACCCTAGATTCTCCCTGCAGACACTACAGGTCACGGCCGTTAGAGGAACAATGGTGACCGCCGAAAATGAAGAAAGAGAAATCACAAGGAACTGCTCAAAGTTCAAGTTGGCGACAACCACAGATTCCGAGGGACTCCAAACCCCAGACCCTGAAGCGATGATAGTGGATGGGCGAGACACACTGTGGACGCCTCCAAGGTTCTCTCCTCGGCCAGGAGTCAAGAGGACAGAGAGACCTGAAGAAGATCCTCAAGAAGGTACCAGCACCCGGCCCCAACGCGCCATAAAGAAACCAGCTCGCCTGGTCGAAGAGTGTTGAACTCTATGCAAGGACACCCCCTAACCCAAGCCTACCAACCACGTCCATACGCCCAAAATCCACGGAGATACGTCAGAGTAGTCGAAGAGGTGTACCCCATGGATAACAGTCAAGAGCCCGAGGGTGAAGAGCAAGTCTCCCACATCAGAGACGAATATGACGGGCCCCCAGAACAATTCTCACTATATGAGGGAGGATCTCAAGGGGGCCTACAGGAATTCGACCACTACAATCAGTATCCACACGACGAATATGTAAACCTCATCATGGATGAAGGCGAGGCCTGTGAGGCACCCAAGATTCCCGTTGACATAGCAGGACAACAATTCTGTTTCCTTGTAGACTCGGGAGCCACCGTTAACATAATGGGTGAGAAGGAATTCAATCAGATCACCAACCGGCCGCCCCTGACACCCTCAAACTCCAAGATCTACCAATGGGGGGCCACAACTCCTCTGCAATCGATGGGATTTTTCAGCCGTCGACTCATCCATGATAACCATTCCACCACGATGGACATCCACGTCATTCGCAGCCCTACCAAAGGCAGATGCCTGCTCAGTTACAGAACAGCGTCGTGCCTGGGACTCATAGACATACACGTCGGTGAAGGGGACAAAATCTGTTCGACGGACCCAACACTGGAGGCGCGGGAGAAAGTGTTCTTCCTCGCATCAGCGCTTACCCAAACTGGAACGATGTCGCGCGATGATATCCTAAAAGAGTTCCCTCTTATCTGCAAAGGCCTGGGTCAACTGAAAGGACCACCCGTGAAACTCCACATAGATCCCACCGTCCGACCTGTACCACAACACCCGAGAAGAGTTGGGTTCCATCTTCAGGCCGCAGTGTCGGCAGAACTCAATCAACTCCTAACTGACGGGATAATTGAACCAGCCACGGGTCCGACTCCATGGGTATCCCCGTTGGTAATAGTACCAAAGGAGGGTGGACGGCTTAGACTCTGCGTCAACATGCGCATAGCCAATACAGCAATCCAACGTGAAAGGCATCCTGGGCCACGAATTGAAGATATGATAGTTCAATTGAACAAATCCACCCTCTTCTCAAAACTGGACTTGAACCAGGGTTACCACCAGATGGTACTCCACCCGGAATCCAGAGGGATCACCACGTTTGCCACACACGACGGGCTGTATCGGTACAAACGCCTAAACTTTGGTATCTCGTCAGCTGCAGAAATTTTTCATGAAGCCATCAGGCAACTCATTCGTCCAATCAAAGGCACGCTGAACTACAGCGACGACATACTGGTATTCGGGCGCACCCGTGAAGAACATGACACAGCCCTTCGTGCCACGTGCAAAGCCATCCAGGACGCAGGCCTCACGTTAAATGTGGAAAAATGCAGATTCAGCAAAAGCAAGTTAAAATTTTTCGGACACATCTTCTCGGCCGACGGGATGACACCAGACCCCGACAAAGTGGCCACTATCTTCAATCTGCAAGCCCCAAGACAGATAGCCGACGTCCGTTCCTTCCTGGGTATGGCTGGGTATTGCGCCCGATACATACCCCACTATGCCACCATCACGGAACCTCTTCAGAAGTTACTCCAGAAAGACATGCTCTTCGCCTGGACCACCGAATGCCAGGAGGCGTTTGACTCCATTAAACAGTCCCTAGCAGAAGCGCGGAAGCTGGCCTACTTCGACCCAGAGTGGCACACTGAAATAGTGGTCGATGCGAGTCCGGTGGGACTAGGTGCTATACTCGCCCAGACCAACGGCACCGGCGCTCACCCGAGGCATGTTGTGGCATATGCCAGCAGAGCACTTGCGCCCCCCGAGGCCGCATACTCCCAAGCGGAAAAAGAGAGTCTAGCAGCAGTCTGGGCATGTGAACACTTTCACAACTTTATCATTGGGAAAAGATTCACCCTTATAACGGATCACCAGGCCCTCCTGTCGCTATTTGGGAACCCACGTTCAAAAATGCCCCCCAGAATCGAACGATGGGGCATCCGGCTGCAAGAATATGACTTTCACATCATTCATCGACCGGGGGGCGAACACAATCCAGCCGACTATCTGTCGAGACACCCCTCCGGAACGTCAACGCCAAGACAGGGCGACGTAGAATACATAAGCTATGTCACCACCAACGCACTACCTCCGGCAATGTCACTAGAAACAGTGGCGCTCGCGACAGCAGCGGACCCATCCATGGCCTTGGCGATCGAACTCACAGAACACAACAAGTGGAAAGACTACAAAAGAGCACTGTCAACACACCCAGGAGCAAACCGAGACGAATTGGAAAGGATTGCTAGAATTCACTCAGAGCTGGCGGTACAAGACAGCACCATACTTCTCAGAGGGTGCAGAATAATAATCCCAACAGCCCTGAGGTCTGAAATAATCAAGACAGCACACGAAGGACACAGAGGCGCAGACAACACCAAGCGCCAACTACGACGCCACGTATGGTTTCCTTTTCTCGATGCCTTAGTTGACCGATGGGTAAGAAACTACATTGCATGCCAATGCACGGCCAGAGAGGAGGCACCTGCACCTCTACAAGTGACACAGATCCCGGAACGCCCCTGGGAAAGGGTGGCGGTAGACTTCTACGGGCCCCTAGAGTCAGGAGAATACCTACTCCTGTTCATTGATGAACACTCACGTTTCCCCATTGTCAAAAGGTCATCATCCACGGCATTTGCACAAGTAGCGGCAATCTTTGATGAAGTAGTGAGCGAATGGGGCATACCAGATGTGATCAAATCTGACAACGGACCCCCTTTCTGTGGACATGATTTCTCAAAGCTGGCAAAACACCTGGGGTTTAAACATCAGAAAATAACGCCACTCTGGCCCCAGGCGAACGGCATGGCAGAGCGATTCATGTCATCCATCAAGAAAACAGTACAAAGAGCCAAGCTAGAAAATGTAGATCTCCACCAAGCTCTGTGCAGAATGCTTCGGGACTACAGGAACACGCCGCATGAAGCGACAAACAAGACCCCGGCTGAACTTATGGTAAAGTACCAAGTTCGCACAACGATCATTCAACACCCGTTGAACAGACCTGACACAGACATGCAACTCCTAGAGAGAGATGCGCAGAGAAAAGAACGAGCCCGCACCCAAACCGATGAAAAGCGGCGAGCACGTCCGAAAGACTTTCAAGTAGGAGACGAGGTTTTCGTCCAACAGCCAACAGTAAAGAAGAGTGACCCTAGATTCTCCCTGCAGACACTACAGGTCACGGCCGTTAGAGGAACAATGGTGACCGCCGAAAATGAAGAAAGAGAAATCACAAGGAACTGCTCAAAGTTCAAGTTGGCGACAACCACAGATTCCGAGGGACTCCAAACCCCAGACCCTGAAGCGATGATAGTGGATGGGCGAGACACACTGTGGACGCCTCCAAGGTTCTCTCCTCGGCCAGGAGTCAAGAGGACAGAGAGACCTGAAGAAGATCCTCAAGAAGGTACCAGCACCCGGCCCCAACGCGCCATAAAGAAACCAGCTCGCCTGGTCGAAGAGTGTTGAACTCTATGCAAGGACATTTCGTCCGGGGGTGATGTTACGGGGCTATGCTACTGCAGGGCTCGTGTCTCCTTAAGAGAATGCAACTCTACCACGTGAGAGACATCACGTGGGACGTACGTCAGAAGGAGGGGAGGAGCTTGGCGGGCAGTTAGTACATGTATGTGAATAAAGAGAGACGTGTATTCTCCATCGGTGTGTCTGTCCTCCTTTCGAAGACCCAGTCCGGGCCTAACAACTGGCTTTCCACATATGCACGGTCACTGGCTTTCCACATATGCACGGTCACTGGCTTTCCACATATGCACGGTCACTGGTTTTCCACATATGCACGGTCACTGGCTTTCCACATATGCACGGTCACTGGCTTTCCACATATGCACGGTCACTGGCTTTGCATTTGGCTTTCTCATGCCTTCCAGCACTCACAGTTACACTTTGCCAAGACCACAGCAATAACCTAGCCCTATGCCAAACAAGCCCATAATGTCTAGTTGTGTGCCCAACGCAGACTCACGGTGCGGCAGGTCCATGTTGCCGTTTAGAGAAGTGTGTCTCAATCAGTTACTCTTTATCCTGGGGCCGCTGTGACGAATACAGGAGATTTGTCCCTTCTCCCGAATGAAGGGCCAGCCCCTTTGGTACTAAGGAGATGAGCCTGATACGCAATGCCCTTCCTAGTGGCCAGGGCAAGCGGGATTCCACAGGGGGTGAAATGGAATTCCCAATTCAGGATTCCATCCCAAATTCGTTCACTTCCAAGACCCTGATGTTTGTTGGTTATATGCAAACTGAATGTTGTAAACTTGTACAGGACCTCTTTAAAGTGGATGGCTTGGTTTCTGACTTGTACCCGTTACTGCCTCTTGGTGAAATCGATGACAAATGGAATCTTCCTCTCCATTCAAATGAGGAACCCAGATGCAGCCGGAAGCCAACCCGAGTAGGAGCGAATCGGCTGGAGAGCGAGGAACGCCAGTAAAGTCAATCCTTCAAGGAGGAGCTGAGAGCCACACAGTCGGCATGGTGGGTGGAGACTCAGGTCGGAAGGCTGCTACTTTGATGACAGGGGGGACCCAGAAGAGCCTGAGCCGCTGACGAAGGAAGCTCAACCCATGGAAATGAGACATACCAGTGTCCTGTCCTGCCGCTGCCAAAGCCCTGACAGGGGAAATGCAACACCTAACAACCGGATTCACAGACCAGGGGCAAGCCAAGGGCATGGATCTGCATTGCCCAGAGAGAACGCCTCCAGCAGCGATCAACGCCGATAGAAAGAAGTTACACAACAGCGTACAAGGTGTTGATGGAGGGCGATGAGGCCACAACCGAGCAGACGCAGGGCTGAGATTGTGAATAAACCAGGAGGGGTGAGAGAAGCAGGAAACAAAACCGGGCAAAACAGACCCAGAGCCCACACAGGGATAACAATTTGGATATCCCAGGAGGGGACAAGAGAAGCAACCGAGCAAGCTGGGCTAAACAAGTCTGAAGGCCACATGGAGCTGAGAAATGGAATGCCCCAGGATGTCTAATTGTGGAAGTCTTTTGGATGTGAACTTATTCCTCTCCATTTAGGTAGCAACTACAGGCCTCATGTTCTGCTGGTTGTTTGCACTCTTGGTGTCCTGTGCTTCCACCTCTTTCTGGTTGGTCCGCACAGGGAAAGGTCAGCAAGAACCTCTTCTGAGCAGGAATTATCGAAGGAGTGTGTCTTGACTCGGCCCACTGCCTCAAGGTCACTGTTGTTCGGTTCCCGTTGAAGTCCGGTATCTGCAGATACCGGGAAGAACGCTGCCATCACAAAGGTACTTGGAAGAGAAGGGGACAGGCAGAGGTTCCTCTTGATTTCTGTTTTGTTGGAGGCCTTTGTTTGTTGTTCCCACGTTCGGCAACCGTGCAGGCTAACCATCTATTGATCGGGGAGCTTTGAGGCTCTGGGCACAACTCGGCTCCCAATCACAAGGCTGCATTCATTCTAACTATTGGCGGCCACCCAATCACTGGGAGGGGCTGCAAAATGTACAGCCCACTACCAAAACTTTCTTTCGTGTGCACATCTAAACTTGAATCATAGACACAATTCCCAAACTGGGCCTATCTGGTTCTGGCAACTTTGCCATCTCATTCTGGGGCAGGCTACATCCATGTAAAAAATTAGACGACATGCGTGTGCTAGTCACTCTTTTGCAGTAACAATGTCTGCCTTTGGATCACAGTGCCTCCCCCTGGGCGGCGGGCACTCCCGGGGTACAGAAGGATTTACCCTACTAGAATCGCCCAAAAGCTCCCAACAACCAGTGGAGCCAACACAGTCAGTTGTGTTAGGAAATACAGGAAGTAAATAGACTACCTGCCTGCTTCACTCGGACCCAGAGGGATTTGGGGTTTCTCAGGCGCACATAAAGTATTTGAGTCTCTCATGAGTCCCTGAATTGGTATTCAAAGGTCAGTAAACCAGACAGGGAAAAGTGAAAAACACAGGGACAACCCCTGTGAGTGACAATCTAGGACTTCCGGCCTCACACCTAGCCATAATGATACAGCCATGCGAGCAAAGACATTTCATTTAGTGGCTGCATACCTGTTCCTCTGTGGCTGGAGGTGAACCCCCAAGCATGTCCACTAGGGGACGCTGTTCCGCCAGTGGCTTGTTAACTGCATGGCCCAGCCTACTCTTAAAATGGAAGCATCCGGTCGCAGCCACTGTTGTTGCCAAAGCCCGGTGATTGTTTAGATGACTCACAACCTTTCATTGTCCCGTTGCAACCAACCTCCCCGGAAAACAGCAATAAAATCCACTTTAACAGCTTTGCACTTTAAAAAAAAGAACGCTTTTACTGCCGCGTCCTCCCAGATCCCCAAGGTGAGATGCTCCGATGGGCGGGGGGGGCAGGGGGGGCGGGGCAGTCATGCAAATGCCTTGAGACACTCCTGGAAGAGTGAGCTTTTACAAGCCTCATTTCCTGAGCGCTCGTAAATTATTGAGTCTGTGGTGATGGCTTTTACCGCGTAACTTTTTTACTGCTGATTGGCCGATGAGCGCGCTTCGCCGCGCACGTGCCGTGACCCCAACACAGGAGTCAGTGCAAGGCTCAGAGCGCCCAAGATGGCCTTCGTTTCTTTCCTTTTTCATAGTCCTTTGTCCCGGGAGGATAGCTCAGAGGCAACGCGCTCGCCTTGGAAACAAGGCGTCACAGGTTCGATCCGCGCGCCTAGAAACCTCTAGGTATTAAGCGCATCATAAATAATTTCACCTCACTGATGATCCCCAACAAGGGTGAAACACGTGTATGGGGTTGCTGGTGGTACTCTCGTTCAGATTGGAATTGCCATTGTATTTCGGTGCTGGACTGCCCCTGGGCAGGACAAAGACTGATATGCAAATGGATATTTCCCATCTGTGAAAGGCACAGCGAGTAAAAGCAGTGGCTGCGAACTCTCAAGTGGTTAATAACCACTGAACAGGTTATCATGTCTGTTCTTGCGAGAGAGGGGCGCCCGCTACCTTTGTAAAACTATTTGTTAAGGAACCTGGGATTGGTAACCCTAGGTCTCCTGGGGGCAACCAGACGTGGTCTCCCTCTCACTGTGCTTAGAGAGGCATCAGCTTCACCTCACTGATGATCCCCAACAAGGGTGAAACACGTGTATGGGGTTGCTGGTGGTACTCTCGTTCAGATTGGAATTGCCATTGTATTTCGGTGCTGGACTGCCCCTGGGCAGGACAAAGACTGATATGCAAATGGATATTTCCCATCTGTGAAAGGCACAGTGAGTAAAAGCAGTGGCTGCGAACTCTCAAGTGGTTAATAACCACTGAACAGGTTATCATGTCTGTTCTTGCGAGAGAGGGGCGCCCGCTACCTTTGTAAAACGCATCATAAATAACATATCATATCGTTCCTTGCAACATTTGCTTTACTTTCGATTTTTGAACTATCGCCATTGCCTGAATATTAGCTGTTGCCTACTGGGATTTTTCCTTATTTTGGAAAGACTCTGGGTAACTGCGGTGTCGTTGAATCACGTCATTAAGAGTTATCCTACACAGTGAAGTAACTTTGCTGAAAATGTTGGGACGGGGGCACATGACATCTAAATGAAAGTGGTCCCTGTCAAATGAGTGGGACAAAATGGTGTGCCACAAACGTTGGAGGGTGGGGTGGAAACACCCTTGCCCCCCTCTAAAATTACACCCCTGATCCTACAAGTATTAGGGGTCTGCAACCTGCACCCCTTAACATGTGTTGGACTATAAGTCCCATGATCACCATTGCCTCTGCTGTCTAAGGCTGATGGGAGCTGTAGTCTAAAACATCTGAAAAGCCAAAGGTTGCAGGCGCTGACCGCGTCGCCTTTCTTTATTGTTAAATGAACAGCGGAAGCAGGCTGCGCAGAGGCGTAGACATGTAGGGCCTTAACAGGCAAGGCCCAACCAAAATGTGTACATTCCAACGCAGCAGCGCTGTGTGGGCATTTACAGATGTTAATGTCACTGCGGTGGGCCCTAATACATTAGATTCAGGCCCCACCTGTTAGACGATCCTGGCTACGCCTCCGATGCTGCTGTTCGGCTGAAGTGTCATTCTGCTTCAATATTGGGACACTTCAAAAGAGCGCCACTGTCAGGCTCTGTGCGAATAACTAACACTGTAGGCTCATAGGGTGCAGATGCAAACCCTCCTACTTTTATCAAGAGCGGGTAGGCTTCACCATCCGCCTCAGCTACCCCCACCCGCCAGCAGCGGTGCTGCACCCGATGATGGGAAGTGAGGGGTGGGACAACACCATGCAGCTCTGAAGCTCAGGTCCCTACTTTAGACTATGACCTAGGAATGTTGGGAGAGGGATTGATGGCCAAGAACAAACTAACTTAACAGGGCAAAGTTTGGTATCCGTATAAATGATCGGAAAAAAAAGAATGGTAGAATCGTGTCATGCATCAACTCACTGCTGTGCTGGCTGGGCAGCTGAGCGCGGGGGGGTCCGGTTCTGTGGCGGTGCAGGCCGCACTTGCCATCTGTCCCTGCGCCTGCAGACGGACTACGCTTACCCTTCGCTTCCACTCCTGCCCGGCGGCTTGCTACTTCCCACACGTTGTGGCGCTCCTGTCGCTGTTGGCCCCATCTGCAATGGAGGCGGCCGTGGTAATTGCGGTCGCATTGGAGTCCTGCCCCACTTCCCGGCCGCTCACGTGACCCCTCACGTGAGGCTATACAACACACGGGGAGGTCACGTGTCGGTCACGTGTCAAGGAAGTTATAGTCACGTGACCAGGAAGTCACGAAATAAAAGGAGGCTGATCCAGTTGCTCGGCGCTCCTCAGCTGTTCTAACGGCGATTGGTGACTCCTGTGCTCTGCACTTCGTTCTGGCTTCTTGGATTTGCCCACATTGGATTTGGTGACTATTTTGGACTGCTTGCCTGAACTGCTGTGACTTTTGGACTTTGCTCAACCGGATTGTTTTTCCTCTTCCCTCTTGTCTTGGCACTTTGGATTCGATTATCAGGAATCAAGTACTTTTGTAATTCTTGTCCAAGCCTCAAGCTGTACCTCCAACTTCACGGTGGACCCTGACATCATAGAGGTATCTCCCATCTCCTCTATTTCAAATCACAACACCTTCAGGGGGAACAGTTAGGTATAGAGAGGTAATCGGTCATCCCAACGGGTAGGTGTCTTTGTATTGCTATACATATACACAGTCATAGACCCTGTACCTTGCATACCTAACCCTGTGTTTTTCTTTGCAGCCCTCCGGGACCCGGTGTTCTCTGTTCCTGCCACCTGTGGCCCCAATAACCGCTGTGCGAGTTGTTAGCTCTTCTCTGACTGGTACTTGGGGACGGAGGGATACTAATCCACGTGGACCTCAGATCTTGACAAATTGTTCGAATTTTGGCTGTACCAAAATTATATACAGCTGAAAATGTTGAACAATGCTACCATTCGGAGCCATTATAGTGAACAAGGGGAGTGGGGGTTTCAGGGGTGTCCCCCGCACCATTGCTCATTATAATGGCATCTGGTGTTTCGGGGCTGTCCCCCGCTCCCGATAGGATAAAGTTTAAAAAAAAAAAGAGGACCATTTGGCACCGGTTCCCATCCGCATAAGTGAAGGGAACTGGTGTTGCAGCGAGACAGGGAGTCGGCGGCACACAGCAAGGTGTGCCGCCAACAGGTAAGTAAGGTGGTGGGGCAAGCGGGTTGCCAGAAATGTCAGCGGGAGAAAAAATAAAAGTAATTTTCGTTCAAATAACCTACGTGTTTTTCTTCCACGGACATTTAGCATTTGATTAATTCATGGACAATGCAAAGTTTACCCCTTAATGGGGATCATTTGGCTTAGACCCCTTCATCCTGGAAACAAGGGGCCTCTTCATACCGAATTCTTACTTATGCCGCCCACTCCCATTACCCTTTTCGTTCTGTAGTTCGGAATGGGGAATCCCAGCCTTCATTCATCGTTTCTCTATGGCAAATAAACTCTACACTCAATAATGCAATGATGTGTTTGGAATGTTTATTGAAAACTCAGTGGGCTCGGTTCCAAACATAATATTTCTTTTTCTTTTGCTAATATGAAGAACACGTTCTCACCATTGCTTTGCCACGATACTAAACTCTTATTTCTACCTCTCTGTAACGCTGCCCTACGTTGCACGTAAGTCCCGCCAGATGTCTTGATCCATGTCGAGTCCTAGATCAGAAATATCTCAGACCTGGTGTTGAGTCCTTAGAGATAAGCGCTGTACGACCCTGTTCTGAATCTCTTTATTGACCTGTCCTTGAACCCATGCCAAGTGCGGGGGATGTTTTTTAGGACTATTGTAGACCCTGGTTCCTGGCCCTGGTCCTTGCAAGGGTGTACACTTCACTTACCTGGAGCTGGGACTGTTCACATGTCTACCACCACCCCCACCTCGAGCCCGCTGGGAGGGGTGCTGCACCTGCCAAAATGAAATTGCTGATAACAGCAGATGGGCCACACCCTGAGTTCTTTGATCACTAAGTGACACAAGCACTGAGTGCATTTCATAGGAAACCCAACAGAGACCCCTCTTAATTTAATAATAACGCATATACCTTTTATTCTCTTTCGTTTCCCAGACGCAACAGACCCCTTACCTAATTCAGGTATCACTCACACAGATTATGAGGACAGAGGACGGCATCTGTGGGTGGTCCCATCTTGCTAGGGAGCCTCAGTCATACTGCCACACATTATTCCACTACCTCATGCAAGAGTACTTCCCCTCTACCCCTTCGTTAAATAGTGGCCAATCTACACAAGGCACTACTTAGCTATTAACCCTTCTTAACATTCCCCCTAACACTTATACACTCCCCCTACTTAACCTTTAACCTACTTAACATTTAATTATTAAATATATACAAATAACTACACATACATATATTCATTGGCTTGGAACATATATACAACATAAAACAATATATCACAATGGGGTGATGGCTGCAGTCAGTCACCCCTTCACAGTACCTTGAGGTCTGTCTCTGGGACGCCGGCTCTGTGCTGGCGGAAGGTAATGCCTCTCCCCTGATGGTATATGAAGGGGCCCTGGACACTCTTCTTTAGATGTGCTTTTGAAGCCCTTCATTTTTCTTCCATGGCAGTGTGAATCATGTAGGGCTTTGAAAGCCCTTCATTTTCCTCTGTGGTGGTATGTGTATGTCCAAGTTGGGCTCTGCCCAGATCATCATATGGTCTGTGCTCTATTTAAAGTCCTGGGCGGCCCCCTGGGCAAGTGGAGGTCTGCCCAATCTCACTGCTGCGCCTGCGGCCCTTTATCTTCAGGGTGGGCTCCGTTGGCTGGCCCATCTGCCATCACCACTAAACTCGCTGCTACATTTTGAGTTTGGGCGGCGTCCCCGTTGCTGTGGGGAAGCCGCTACTCTCGCCGCCACGCTCCCTGCGGCCATCTTGTTTCAGGCGGCGTCCCTATTGCAATGGGGACGCCGCCAATCTTACTGCCACACTCCACGGCCTTTCTCGGGCTTTGGGACTGCCCCCCCTGCAAATCGTTGCAAGATGCCTGGACGGGCCACTGCCTTCACCCGGGATGCTCCGCTGGGCTCCCCAGCGCTTTCTTCACTCGTGCCCCTCAACGCAGCAGCCTGGGACTTCCTCCTCTGCCTCTTTTTCACCTGGATGGCCCGCAAAGGCCAACCCGGGACTTCATGTTCACCGCTCTACCCACCAGCTTTCTGCTCACTGCAATTCACCTCCCTGCTGCGCCTAGCATACACAGCCCGGGAGGCCTTCACTGACGGGCCCGCCTCGCTGGCCGTGAGAAAGGCCTTTTGGGGCACAGCTGCCTCCACATGCAGCCCTGGCTGGGGTGTTCTTCATGGGCTGAGGCAGCAACTGTCATGTCGCCTGGGCCCTGGATAGTGTTGGGTCAAGCTGACTCTGACATCAGCAGCTCGGCCCCCCTTGTATCCCTCTTCTGCTCAGACTGCGTGTGCAAAGCACCAGTGAATGGATTTAGGGACAGCGACACCCCAGGTAAGTCTTTTTCTGCTCCTACTCTGCAACTGTCTTTTTCCAACCATCCCTTTAAAAAAATCCTCTTTGTATTCTTTTCTCTCCCCTGTCCAGCCCATTCTTGAGCAGACGAGTGCTATTCTATTGTTCCTTTCTCTTTTCGGCAAGGTAGCTGGCGAGAGTAAGCAGAATGTGAGATGGAGAACTAAAGAAGGTCCCAGGCCCAGAAGAATCCTGCCCCTGTTCCCTACCAGTACGGAAGATAACAGGGAACACTGGTGGAATGGGAAAGCAGACGGGACTCATTACATGCTCTGAAAAACTCGTCCCAGTGGAAGAGAGAAAAACTGGGAAATAAAGTTAAGACATTTGAACAGGTTTAATGAAAGAAAGAGTGGAATAATAAGCGAGCCTGAGAGGGAGATTGTAATTCTGGAAATGCATCGGAGGGACAGGCCTCCGTAACCTTGTCCTTTACTGCTTTTTATCGGGTGTTCTGTGATGTTTTCCACGCAGGAGTTCATGTGGGACTCCTGGCGGTGCAGCTCTCTCTCTTTTGGTTTGGTGAACAGACCCATGGGATACCCTTATGGCACCCATGGGTAGGATTACAACCCTGTGCCCCTAGTGTATGTTTTTGGGCACCTGTGTGTGACCCACAGAGCAGGGTACGGGCTGGTGGCAGCTCCATGCTGAAATTACTGGTGCCCTGAGCGTCCTCCATTTTGGGATGCCCAGGCCCTGTCATTGGGAATCGGTAGATTCCAGATGGAGACAAAATGGCCCCCATGGCCTCTTGGCTTCCATCACCTGTTACCTTGATCTTCCCGAAGTCCCGGAAAGCCCTGCTTCTGTCCTTTCCCCCTGACTGCCTGTTGGGTGGAAGTTCCGTCTATTGTAGTGTGGGGAAGTGCCAACCAGACTGGCTGGAGCCTTCTCAACGACCGTATGTTGTGGGTACGCCTGTGGGTGGCACCTGGGTGAATGGAGTGTGCGACGAATATACATTCTATGATGTGACTGTCTAGTATCTGGTGTTTGACACAATGGTTGAGACAACCCTGCCCGAAACCGGTATGAATGCAGCTTGGAGTGTTGAATGGCTCGTTACTTGTCCCAATACACATATCTTGTTGTGAGTGTCTGGAGAGAAGTGAATGGCCTGAATACCACGTGTGCCTGATTGGCTGCCTGCCTGCATGAATGCCCGTAGTCGTGATTGGATGCTTGAGTGTGACCTAGCGGAATGAATGGGAGATAAACAGTATATCTGGGGACCTCTCACTGCTAGGAATCATGTTCAGAAACTGAAGTCCACTACGACGAGTAACTGGAGTAACTGAAGCTTGATCCTGAAGCCCTGCTGGACGAGAAGAATTGCTGTTGCTCTCCTTCACAATCTGAAAGCTGCTGTGCTTCAAGAACTGACCCAGAGAGGACCTGGTAAAGCGCCCTCATCCCGAGCTACGAGGGACCATCGTGAACAGCTGATCTTTGCCTAAGATCCCTGGTAGACAGACCTTCGACAGGCTGCCGACTGTTGTCCGCCACTGTCGACGACCGCCGTCGCTGACTGGAGCCACCGTGCTCCCGTTGCCTAAGAACTTCATTGATCCAGGGACGCTCTCATCCGCATCGTCGCCGCTGTATCCTGCTGGAGAAGGCCTGACCGTCGACGTGCCGAGGAGCATCCACTGGTGGGTTTCCCGCCTCCCAAAGACCACAGAGATGCCGACGACTCGACGCCCTTGCTGGGCCACAGTTCTTCAACAGTTCTTCAACTCTTTGCGTTCCAGAACTATCGACACCGAGGTGCCCCGTAGCTCGACCTGTTCTCCGTCAGACGTTCGATGACCCGTGACTCCTGCCTGAAAGGGAGGACACTCAAGAAGGGTTGTCGATTTCCCCAATTCGGAACGCTGCAACACCAAGGTACTTGGGGTTGCAGAACTATTGGGAAGTCTGAGGATGAACAATATGTGGACTGGGATTGCATCTTTCTTCTACAGGTTGCCCAGGTGGGGGGGATCTCCACACAGAACTGTGTCTAGGTATCGGGACCAGTATTATGCCTATTGCTCAACCATCCTGCTTTCCTTCCTCTCTCTACTGCTGGTTTCCTCTTTATTTTGATCTGTGTGTCATTTTGACCGTATACACTTGAATAAGATCTAATAACGTTAGTGGTACCACTTTAGAATTGTACATATTTACCATTGTTGATTTTCGGAGCACAAAGTGAGTTATCGTGATTGTGTATATGACCTTAAATATAATAATTATATAAAAACTGTGTTTTAACCGATGCAGTTTGTGGACATTCCTTTGTGGGAGCTCGGGGAGAACACTGTACTTAAGAACCAGCTCGCATCACCTCCCGAGAAGCTAGGCCTTGATTGCTCGACCACAACTACCAATACTAGAGAATCTTGGCAGGGGTCTCTGTGCCTCCCCACTACCATATAGAGAGCGGTAGTGCAGACCCCCCCTCCGGTCTTTACAGAGATCAATATAAATGAAACATTAGTAGAAACTTGTCTCAGTTGAAGTCAGAGAGGTCTGGAAGTAAAGTTAAGAAACTTGAATTACCTTAATGAAAGAAAGAGAATAATAAAAGTCCCTGAGAGGGAAACCAAGAGAATTGGAATACTAGGAGAAACTCATCTCAGTACAATGCAAAGTTAAGCAACTTGACCTGCTCTAAGGAAAGAAAGTGAATAATAAACGTATCTGAGAATGCGATTGATGAGATCAATAGAATTCAAACATTAGGAGAAACGCATATCAGTCGAAGTCTGACAGGTGTAGAAGTAAAGTTAAGAAACTTGAACTGCCATAAAGAAAGTTAGACCATAATAGACATTGCTGAGAGGGGGCTAAATAAGACGAGGACACAACTACCCTGGGAAGAGGGGAAAGCTAACTCCAGGATAAAAGTGAAATAGTGTAATATGAGAGAGGAAGAATGTGATAAACTGACTTGTGTCTCTGTTAGTGAACCAGGAGAAGGACTCCCTTCTCCTGGATGTAAAGTGTTCCAAAGACGCCAAGCTTTTGTCAAAAGTTCCATAAAGTTCTGGGTTTTTGGTAGCCCGAAAAAACAAACAAAACAATTCTACAGGATCCTTGTGGGGCTACGGGAATGACTCCCTTCTCCTAGCTGGCTCCCCAGTGCCTCTTATCGTCCTCAGCAAAACTTGCAATTCCTTTACGGAGGTTTTCACTGATTTGGCTCTCTTTATTTTCTTTATCTCGCCCGACAGGGATGACGAAGATGTCCCCTGAGCCCCTCCCGACTCCCCAGCACAACACTCTTGTGGAAATGCCCAGGGAACTGTAGTACAAAATGATTGACTACGTTTGCTTCTTTACAGTCTCAGATCTTCCAGGCCCCCTCCTGGACTTGTTCTTGTACCCGTTACCTTCTCCCGGGGAGCTGCTCACTGGTTTCGCCAGGGGTCATGGGTCCGCTCTCTCTCTACTTCAGAGAGTTTTCTCTATTCCTTGCCGAATGACTCACAGTCCTTCTCCTGGGATCTCTGTACCATGACGGGGAGCCGTGCCATTTGCTGTAGCTTCTCCAAGGTGGTGCCGATGTAGTTGTACAGGCAGCCTGCCCACCATGGCGATTTCGGAGTCACACCACCACCGGATCTCCCACTCCAGTCGCCTTTGGTTTCTGCTTATTCCGCAAGCCGTATATCCAGCATTTGCTTTGCTGGATCCAGGCACGTCCCTGAGGCTCCGCCTCCTGCTGGTGTTACATTACATGGGGACCCGACCTCCCCTGCTTCAGTATGCGTTCCTCTGTCCTTCCTTCCTTTGACAAGTACTCTTCTTTTATCCTACTCGTCACAGTGGATTGGAGATTTCCATTTATAGGGATAACTTATTTTTCTTCCTGATGGCAACACATTTTACCTTTCTCTTCAGTCAAGTCTGTGTACTTGGAAGTATTTGACATGATACATAGTCCCATTTATACCATCAAATGAAATGGCGTAGGGAGTTCGCACAGGAACGGGAGTCCTTGTCCCCTAAGGGGGAGTCTCTCCCGATGAGGTCCCACTTGCCTCGACCCCTAGGGAGGGTGTTGTGGAGTGGGCTCACCTCCCTAGCCTCTCAGGGGGGGCTACCCCTAGGGGAGAAGGGATGAATTCCCTCAATGCCTTACACTTGTTAAAGATCTTGAGCCTCCTCGCTAAAGTCAGGAGAACAAGGCACTCTCCACCATACCCATGTTCCATTCAAGTCTCAGGTATTTTGCATTTCAGGCTGGTGCCAAGAAGCACACTATCTCTCGCATGGCTTTCTCCCTCTACCCATCTGTGTGCCTGTGTAGGTATGTACGTATGTATGTTTATGTGTTATCACAGAGACATGGCTCACAGAAACCAGTGGCGATATGATTAGTCTGTCGATACCAGAGGGATACTTTATCTTCAGCAGGAATCAAGCATAGGGCCAAGGGGGAGGAGTGGCAGCCATCATCAAGAACCGCTAGCAGATCTTTGAAAAACCAAGCATTTGCGAAAATAGCAAAGTATTACACTTAAAACGTACCCCAACTGCGTGCAGATGCTTCAACCTCATTATAGTCTATCACCCATCAGGAGAAAAGGCTAACTTTAATGAGGAGCTGGTCCAGCTGCTCAATACCACAAATGACGCTAATTGCGCGACACTAGTGGCTGGAGACTTCATTAGATGGCTTCAGGACCGTAGGGACAAAGAAGCAGCTATTTCAGAAGAGGCAGTCCTAGATATCAAATTTCAAGTAGAAAATGAAGAAACCCACAGCTAAATCCGGCACCATCTTGAATTGGGTCATTTCAAGAAACTTGAATGTTAAAATAAAGGACGCCTCCCCTTGCATATGGTCCGACCATTGTGTTATAAATTGTACCATCTTCCTTGAAGGTATCCCAATTAAACCGCCAAACCCCATCAAGGTGGTATACAATCGCAACCTTAAAAACATCAAACCCTTGCACTTGCAGAATTGTCTCCATGACGTGATGTCTATCACGGGGGACACGGATCCTCCCAAATTCTTTGTTGAGGCCTTTAACACCGCCCTGAATAAAATCGTCCCCATCAAGAAGAAATGATGAGGGAAAATGCCAATCACAAAAAGTGGTATACTCCAGAGCTCCCGGTACTGAAGAAACAAAAAAAGAGCATGGAATACGCTTGGTTAAAACTTCCCACAGCTTCCAATAAGGCCAAATGGAAGGTACTCGAACAGGGCTATAAAACCAAAATTATCATGGCCAATAAAAAATTATTCAATGAAGAAATAACTGGGCAAATAACGACTCTAGAAAACCTTTTGAAATTTTTGAAAGCCCTAAGGGACTAACTCCCCCAATCTGCCCGTCGGATCAGGACTAAGTGGATATTGAGCAGGCTTTTGCTAATAAACTTAGGATCGGCCATGATAAGATTGAACATGAGCTAGGCCTTAGATCCGACTCCCAATGCAGGCTATTACCTTTTGATGAAGACAGAGAAGGACAATCTAAATTCTCATTCAAACGCATTACGAATCCTGAGACAGAAATACTTTTTGTTACCGTGCGCCCCATCTCCTGTCGAGAGAACATTATTCTGGCAAAACTAAATCTGGATAATAAAAGTATTTTTGTAACATTCTTTACGAGACTTGTGAATGTTTCCTTTGATTATAGCTCAGTTCCTGAAGCTATCAAAGTAGTCACTATGACCCCTCTGGTGAAGAAGCCCATCCTGGATCCCAAAGATGCAAAAATCCTCAGTCCAATCACTAACTCAAATTTCGTGCTCGAATTCTTGGTTAACGTGGCCCTAGCCAACTACAGGCCCACCTGGAATTGTCCTACTGGTTTCATTGTAAACAATCCAGTTTTAGAGCCGATCACAGTACAGAAACGGCCCTGATCGACTTACAAACCAAAATGCTTGAGATGGTGGACCAGGGGAAAACAGGTCTGTTGGTCTTCTACGATCTTTCCGCAGCATTTGATCTGCTGGATCATGACCGCTTGATCTATACCCTTTCTGATCTGGGGAATTGCGCCCCTCAATCCTCTTATTGGATCAAATATTTCCTTTCTGATAGACAATCTTTAGTATGTTGGGGAAATGCCTATTCTAAATCAGCCCCCATTACCAGCGGTGTCGCACAGGGGGTCTGCATCTCACCCACACTGTTCAATCTATACGTCAGACCCCTATGCAATCTGCGAGAGACCCTAGGGGTCTCTTTCATAAACTATGCAGATGACTCCCAACTGATCTTGGAGATCAGTGGGGATCATAACATCGACTCAAGAAATCTGAACTCCATTCCCAGGGTTATTGAGCACTGGATGACAGAGAACTGGCTTTGCTTAAATGGAGCAAGAACAGAACTCCTGCTTTTCGCCAATACCTTGTCAAGATCCAAACTAGGGAAGGAGTACTTGTGCTTTAGGATCAAGGATTGCACCATCCCTGTAGTGGATAAAGTTAAGACCCTGGGGGTTTTCCTTGACTCATCCCTCAGTGCTGAGAGTCAGGTCAACTATGCCTCAAAGAACTGCCATTATTATCTGAAGCTCCTGAGAAACGTTAGACCTTTTATCTCTGAAGCTAATTGTTCTTCTATTGCTCGAGCGTCATCCTCTCACGCCTTGATTACTGCAATGCCCTACTGGTAGGGGCCAGTAAAAAATGCATGAATCAATTCCAGATCCTTGAAAATGACACGGTGCGTGTTATTAAACACATGCCTAGACACAAGCACATTTCATCCAGCAGACAAACACTACTTTGGCTTCCCATCTCCACCTGGATTAAATTGAAGACAGCCGTCCTGGTACACAAATGCCTGTATGGCAAGGCACCGGCGTACTTGAAAGAGCGTATCTCATTGTACAAACCCAAGTGCGCTCCTCGCTCCGCCAATCTGGGACTGATTAACTCCTTCATGTTCAAAAGGACCAAGGGCTTAGGAAGGGCTTTCCGGTACTGGCGCACAGCTCTGGAACACCGTACCAAGTGCTAGGATTTTCCTGCACAGTCTTAAAAACTAGACTGTTCACTTAACCTGATAAATGTGATATTCTCTCTAAGATTCTCTCTTTTTACCATACCCTCTGGCCTTGAACTCTCGAAGGTCTCTGCGGTCTTGTCCCATTATATATGTATGTGTCCTTGTGTTTTTTGTGCGCCCCGATGCCTGCGGGTTAACAGAGCGAAATAAGCAAATAAAAAAATAAAAACTAGCGACACCCCCACATGCGCACCTTCTTTTTATACCCTGGAGTAAACAACATGCACTTAACTTGGCTTATCAGAATTTGTTTTCCAACTACTCTTGACAGCTGTTTGAAGATTGCATCATCCAGTGGCAGCCATATTGTATAGATCACTGTGCTGATGTCATAAGGGGGAAATAATCCTTACTTTAACAAAACATATCTGTACATTAAAAACCAAATCCACAGGATATTCATTTTGGGTGACCCAGAAATGCATTTGCTACCACTGTGCATTGGCAACTCTGTCTCTATAACTTGTCGAACAAGTTGTTACGATGAGGGAGAGTGGTCAATGGCGAGAGAAACAAATAGACAGAGAAGGAGAGAGAGGGCGTGAGGGAGGCCATATTGGATGTGTATCGTTAGCCTCCCTCCAACTCAGCCAGCGGTTACTTTTCTCTAGTTCATTTACAGTACCTGCTCAGTATCTTTACTACTTCTGTTGGCGCCAATAGAAATACTAATGGCAGAAACCCAGAAAACCGAAAGGTACCCAGGCATTAGATGATAATGTCAGACTCTGAATACAATTCCTTGAGAGTGTCATCGTCATGCGCCCCTGACCGATCTAGTAGAAATGAACACATCAGTGGGCACTGCCCCCTTCTTCCAGATACCCCGGTACTACAACTGCAGAGCAACTCGGAACGCAGAAATTGCCACAGTACGTATCAAACGTTTGGCTCAGTGTGAGGGTTGGTGCTGGCACCGATCCTTTGACCTACTTCAATGAAAGCCTCCCACGAGAGCTGGGAATAACGGTGTACATGGCTGGGGGCAAGGAGTCTCAGCCTCCCCACTGTGGTCTTTGCTGGAGGGCAGAACTGTGGAGGAAACGTACTGGCCATTACCTACATTACTAGGGGACAGTGGGCCTCCTTATAAGTCTGGCGGTCCAGAAATAAGGGTGCACGTATCAGAACCCTTTCTGGGTCACCAAACTACGAGTATGCCTGCAGGGGCCGGTGCTCCCTGCAGGTCTGACCTCCCAGGAGCACCGGCCCCTGCAGGCATGGTTTCCACAGAAGCAGCGGTGCTGGTGCTTCCGTGTCCCCATTCCCGTGGAGTCCTGCGGACTTACAGTTCCCGCCGCCTGACATCCCGGGTCGCCGGCATTTGTAATTTCCGAATGGCATCGGATATCAGGCAGTGGAAACTGTGTTATGAGGACGGCGGCAACCCGCTAGTAGCACCGGCGGGTTACAGCTGACTTCGTAATGGGGCCCACTAGTGAGTTTCAGGGGGTTATACACAGCTGCCCTATACCTTCAGTAAATAATTCTGATCATTCTTTGCTGGTAGTTGGGGCTGGCAAATGTGATTGACTTCTCCTCTAGGGTAACACAAATTTGAAGGTCTGTGCACTTCAGATCCTATCCTGGGTGTACCCTAGGCAGCAGGAAACATACCAGGCTTTCAACGTCTTTGAACACGAGATGTGAGCTGGAACGATCAGCAGCAGCGTTCCACTACTTTTATTTGTTACTGTTAACAGTTCCACTACTTTTATTTGTTACTGTTAACAGTTCCACTACTTTTTTCACACTTCTCCACTTTAACACCCGAATAGCAGTTCCAGTTAAAATTAGATCTGTGTCAACTCAATTGGCTGTCAACCAGGATGTCTGCAACTCTAGCAAAATGTGTTGCACGTGCTCCCGTCCTGCATACTCTGCCCCCTGCCGCGTGTCTTAGCTCTACTACTTTTTTTGATACACTTCTACCACTGGCGAGATGATGGATCATTGGTGGTATGATGTGATTATGCAAAATGTTGAGTGAGGCCACAGTCCTCAAGTTTCTCGTGGCCATGCGCGAGAAGGCCATGTAGCCCTGTGTTTGCTCGGTCCCAGAATGCCGAGCGGAGACAGGACCGCAGGACCTTCTGACACATGGCCATGGGGCACGAGAGAGCTCTGTGAGGCAGGTCTTGCGTTTTTAAGGACCAGTTGGAATAGGCACTGAATCGGTTAGCAGGCCGATAAGAGTAACCCTTGGAGCACACTTGAACGCTGCAGCAGCCAATACGGAACAATCCGGGGGTGGGGTGGGGGTCTGGAGCTCAGGCATGATCTGCCAATACAAGTTCGACTTCACTGTTTTCATGTTCCTTTCTCCTGCCTTCCGTCCCTCCTGTCCAAGTATGAGGCTGGACCGATGCGTGTCAGCGTCCAACCCACGCAACTCCACGGATATGTTTGGATCAGTGGTACCAGCAGATCAGTGGGAAGAGCTCTTGTGTTACTACTGCTTATATGATATGATATATGCTACGGCATTTATAACGCGCCTATACACAAGTGTTTCAAGGTGCGACGAGGCAAGGGAGGGGGAACAGAGGGAAGACAAAGACACCAATCTTACTAGGCCAAGTGACATTGAGATCGCGCAAGTGCAGGGGAGAGGAGCTTTAAGGTTAAACAAGAAGTTTTAATTTGCACAAATTGCTAGGTGCAAAGAAGTATAGATCACAAAAAGACAACCCTAGGTACAGTTTGACTTGCCTAAAATATGCCATCAGTGGCAATTGGAATTCGTATTTCACTTCCTAAAAATCAGTTCTCTCCCAACTTAAAAGACTGGGGAGTAAAATACTCTCGATTAACCCTATAGTTGCGTGTCAAGGTGCCACTCCTTTTCGCCTTGACTCTCTGTAATGGGCGATGGCCTGTTATTAATAATGGCCGTTCCATCCCAGGAGTGAGAGTAATTGAAATTAAAAGAATCGAAAAAATATCGGAATCCATGCAAAGCTTGAGCAAAAGGTTGGCGTTTGTTCGCCGGTTACACTGTCTCACCACTTTGGAAGTTTGCTTCGTCGAGTTCACTACAAGGGTGACTGCCCCCCCCCCCCCCCCTTCAGAAAAGAGAGCGGCTGCAACTCAAAATGGGAGCTGCGTAAGCGCTATGTGTGCCTAACATTTAGATATGCGTGGAGGGGTGGGATATACAGCGCTTTGGTTAGCAGCCCCCCTTTCTGAATAAGCCGCATTGCATGCAAGGTGCGCTGCCTTGTCCATGCTTCGAGCTCCCAGCAGCCTTTGCCAACTAGGGCTTTTTTGTATGGAGAACAACATCTGTTCTTGTTTTTTTTTTTTTAAGCGAATGGGCTGGGAGTTATTATAGCCAAATGAAGGCCGTTTGAAATGTACATGAAATAGCTACCCTCCTGAGGGATCATGGGAATTGTAGTCCAAAACACCTGGAGAGCCGCAGTTTGCAAACCACCCATCTAGTGGCTGCTTTTATAATTGCCATGCCAATGACATAAAACATGTATGAAATATGACCTCATGACCGTGCCTTAGATCCCGTGCCTGTTCAGATGTTGTGCAATTAAAGCACGGAGATAAAATACGACGCACACCGTTTCTTCCCCCTTAAAAAAGGGCGGGCTTTGATGCAAAGCGGTTGGTTTCAGATCCTGGTTTCTAACGCAAGGACTGGAAGCTTTCAGCCATCTCCACGCCACTTCCTCTTTGCTCGTCCTCGTGGATGTTTAAGGTGAGGGAGCACACCTGTGGGGAAAACGAAGAGCTCGAACGTGGCACGCATGACGTGCGGTGGCCAGCACAGTGCCACGAGCAGACTGCTGTGGCATAATGTCACGGGTCCTTTAAGATGGAAGTTACTGCTAAAAGCAGCAGAAACCTATAGGGAGGCCTGCACGGTGCTCTGGGCCCCGCAGGAGTCTGGGAATCCATCCCATTGGGGGTATTCCCACTGCAACCATGTTCCTGGGAAGTGGGGTAATCCAATCCTACAGTCCTATGCCAGCCAATGCCTCCTAGACATGGTAAAGTCACCATTTACAGTACAGCATCACAGGCCCAGATGCTGCCATCGTATGCCAAGTAAAGCCTCAAATGTTCCAATCCTACAGTCCTATGCCAGCCAATGCCTCCTAGACATGGTAAAGGCACCATTTACAGGACAGCATCACAGGCCCAGATGCTGCCATTGTATGCCAAGTACAGCCTCAAATGTTCCAATCCTACAATCCAATGCCAGCCAATGCCTCCTAGACATGGTAAAGTCACCATTTACGGTACAGCATCACAGGCCCAGATGCTGCCATAGTATGCCAAGTACAGCCTCAAATGTTCCAATCCTATGCCAGCCAATGCCTCCTAGACATGGTAAAGTCACCATTTACGGTACAGCATCACAGGCCCAGATGCTGCCATCATATGCCAAGTGCAGCCTCAAATGTTCCAATCCTACAATCCTATGCCAGCCAATGCCTCCTAGACATGGTAAAGTCACCATTTACAGTACAGCATCACAGGCCCAGATGCTGCCATCGTATGCCAAGTGCAGCCTCAAATGTTCCAATCCTACAATCCTATGCCAGCCAATGCCTCCTAGACATGGTAAAGTCACCATTTACAGTACAGCATCACAGGCCCAGATGCTGCCATCGTATGCCAAGTGCAGTCTCAAATGTTCGAATCCTACAACCCTATGCCAGCCAATGCCTCCTAGACATGGTAAAGTCACCATTTACAGTACAGCATCACAGGCCCAGATGCTGCCATCGTATGCCAAGTGCATCCTCAAATGTTCGAATCCTACAATCCTATGCCAGCCAATGCGTTCTAGACATGGTAAAGTCACCATTTACAGGACAGCATCACAGGCCCAGATGCTGCCATCGTATGCCAAGTGCATCCTCAAATGTTCGAATCCTAAAATCCTATGCCAGCCAATGCGTTCTAGACATGGTAAAGTCCCCATTTACAGGACAGCATCACAGGCCCAGATGCTGCCATCGTAGGCCAAGTGCACCCTCAAATGTTCGCATCCTACAATCCTATGCCAGCCAATGCCTCCTAGACATGGTAAAGTCACCATTTACAGTACAGCATCACAGGCCCAGATGCTGCCATCATATGCCAAGTGCAGCCTCAAATGTTCCAATCCTACGCCAGCCAATGCCTCCTAGACATGGTAAAGTCACCATTTACAGTTCAGCATCACAGGCCAGGATGCTGCCATCATATGCCAAGTGCAGCCTCAACTGTTCCAATCCTACAATCCTATGCCAGCCAATGCCTCCTAGACATGGTAAAGTCACCATTTACAGTACAGCATCACAGGCCAGGATGCTGCCATCATATGCCAAGTGCAGCCTCAAATGTTCAAATCCTACAATCCTATGACAGCCAATGCCTCCTAGAAACGGTAAAGTCACCATTGACAGTACAGCATCACAGGTCCAGATGCTGCCATTATATGCCAAGTGCAGCCTCAAATGTTCCAATCCTACAATCCAATGCCAGCCAATGCCTTCTAGACATGGTAAAGTCACCATTTACAGGACAGCATCACAGGCCCAGATGCTGCCATCGTAGGCCAAGTGCAGCCTCAAATGTTCCAATCCTACAATCCTATGCCAGCCAATGCCTCCTAGATATGGTAAAGTCACCATTTACAGTACAGCATCACAGGCCCAGATGCTGCCATCATATGCCAAGTGCAGCCTCAAATCTTCCAATCCTACAATCCTATGCCAGTCAATGCCTCCTAGACATGGTAAAGTCACCATTTACAGTACAGCATCACAGGCCCAGATGCTGCCATTATATGCCAAGTGCAACCTCAAATCTTCCAATCCTACAATCCTATGCCAGCCAATGCCTTCTAGACATGGTAAAGTCACCATTTACGGTACAGCATCACAGGCCCAGATGCTGCCATCGTATGCCAAGTACAGCCTCAAATGTTCCAGCACTACAATCCTACGCCAGCCAATGCCTTCTAGACATGGTAAAGTTACCATTTACTGTCGTTCTCACAGGCCCTGATGCTGCCATCATGTGCCAAGTACAGCCTCAAAGGTTCCAATCCTACAATCCTATGCCAGCCAATGCCTCCTAGACATGGTAAAGTCACCATTTACGGTACAGCATCACAGGCCCAGATGCTGCCATCGTATGCCAAGTACAGCTTCAAATGTTCCAATCCTACAATCCTATGCCAGCCAATGCCTCCTAGACATGGCAAAGTCACCATTTACGGTACAGCATCACAGGCCCAGATGCTGCCATAGTATGCCAAGTACAGCCTCAAATGTTCCAATCCTATGCCAGCCAATGCCTCCTAGACATGGTAAAGTCACCATTTACGGTACAGCATCACAGGCCCATATGCTGCCATAGTATGCCAAGTACAGCCTCAAATGTTCCAATCCTATGCCAGCCAATGCCTCCTAGACATGGTAAAGTCACCATTTACGGTACAGTATCACAGGCCCAGATGCTGCCATCATATGCCAAGTGCAGCCTCAAATGTTCCAATCCTACAATCCTATGCCAGCCAATGCCTCCTAGACATGGTAAAGTCACCATTTACAGTACAGCATCACAGGCCCAGATGCTGCCATCATATGCCAAGTGCAGCTTCAAATGTTCCAATCCTACAATCCTATGCCAGCCAATGCCTCCTAGACATGGTAAAGTCACCATTTACAGTACAGCATCACAGGCCCAGATGCTGCCATCATATGCCAAGTGCAGTCTCAAATGTTCGAATCCTACAATCCTATGCCAGCCAATGCCTCCTAGACATGGTAAAGTCACCATTTACAGTACAGCATCACAGGCCCAGATGCTGCCATCGTATGCCAAGTGCATCCTCAAATGTTCGAATCCTACAATCCTATGCCAGCCAATGCGTTCTAGACATGGTAAAGTCACCATTTACAGGACAGCATCACAGGCCCAGATGCTGCCATCGTATGCCAAGTGCATCCTCAAATGTTCGAATCCTAAAATCCTATGCCAGCCAATGCGTTCTAGACATGGTAAAGTCCCCATTTACAGGACAGCATCACAGGCCCAGATGCTGCCATCGTAGGCCAAGTGCACCCTCAAATGTTCGCATCCTACAATCCTATGCCAGCCAATGCCTCCTAGACATGGTAAAGTCACCATTTACAGTACAGCATCACAGGCCCAGATGCTGCCATCATATGCCAAGTGCAGCCTCAAATGTTCCAATCCTACGCCAGCCAATGCCTCCTAGACATGGTAAAGTCACCATTTACAGTTCAGCATCACAGGCCAGGATGCTGCCATCATATGCCAAGTGCAGCCTCAACTGTTCCAATCCTACAATCCTATGCCAGCCAATGCCTCCTAGACATGGTAAAGTCACCATTTACAGTACAGCATCACAGGCCAGGATGCTGCCATCATATGCCAAGTGCAGCCTCAAATGTTCAAATCCTACAATCCTATGACAGCCAATGCCTCCTAGAAACGGTAAAGTCACCATTGACAGTACAGCATCACAGGTCCAGATGCTGCCATTATATGCCAAGTGCAGCCTCAAATGTTCCAATCCTACAATCCAATGCCAGCCAATGCCTTCTAGACATGGTAAAGTCACCATTTACAGGACAGCATCACAGGCCCAGATGCTGCCATCGTAGGCCAAGTGCAGCCTCAAATGTTCCAATCCTACAATCCTATGCCAGCCAATGCCTCCTAGATATGGTAAAGTCACCATTTACAGTACAGCATCACAGGCCCAGATGCTGCCATCATATGCCAAGTGCAGCCTCATATCTTCCAATCCTACAATCCTATGCCAGTCAATGCCTCCTAGACATGGTAAAGTCACCATTTACAGTACAGCATCACAGGCCCAGATGCTGCCATTATATGCCAAGTGCAACCTCAAATCTTCCAATCCTACAATCCTATGCCAGCCAATGCCTTCTAGACATGGTAAAGTCACCATTTACGGTACAGCATCACAGGCCCAGATGCTGCCATCGTATGCCAAGTACAGCCTCAAATGTTCCAGCACTACAATCCTACGCCAGCCAATGCCTTCTAGACATGGTAAAGTTACCATTTACTGTCGTTCTCACAGGCCCTGATGCTGCCAGCATGTGCCAAGTACAGCCTCAAAGGTTCCAATCCTACAATCCTATGCCAGCCAATGCCTCCTAGACATGGTAAAGTCACCATTTACGGTACAGCATCACAGGCCCAGATGCTGCCATCGTATGCCAAGTACAGCTTCAAATGTTCCAATCCTACAATCCTATGCCAGCCAATGCCTCATAGACATGGTAAAGTCACCATTTACGGTACAGCATCACAGGCCCAGATGCTGCCATAGTATGCCAAGTACAGCCTCAAATGTTCCAATCCTATGCCAGCCAATGCCTCCTAGACATGGTAAAGTCACCATTTACGGTACAGCATCACAGGCCCAGATGCTGCCATAGTATGCCAAGTACAGCCTCAAATGTTCCAATCCTATGCCAGCCAATGCCTCCTAGACATGGTAAAGTCACCATTTACGGTACAGTATCACAGGCCCAGATGCTGCCATCATATGCCAAGTGCAGTCTCAAATGTTCGAATCCTACAATCCTATGCCAGCCAATGCGTTCTAGACATGGTAAAGTCACCATTTACAGGACAGCATCACAGGCCTGGATGCTGCCATCGCAGGCCAAGTGCAGCCTCAAATGTTCCAATCCTACAATCCTATGCCAGCCAATGCCTCCTAGACATGGTAAAGTCACCATTTACAGTACAGCATCACAGGCCCAGATGCTGCCATTATATGCCAAGTGCAA
The DNA here is from genome assembly GCF_040938575.1 of Ambystoma mexicanum. Taxonomy (NCBI): domain Eukaryota; kingdom Metazoa; phylum Chordata; class Amphibia; order Caudata; family Ambystomatidae; genus Ambystoma; species Ambystoma mexicanum. The sequence goes on along the minus strand of NC_090936.1, from coordinate 40,845,417 downwards.
CCTCAAATCTTCCAATCCTACAATCCTATGCCAGCCAATGCCTTCTAGACATGGTAAAGTGACCATTTACGGTACAGCATCACAGGCCCAGATGCTGCCATCGTATGCCAAGTACAGCCTCAAAGGTTCCAGTCCTACAATCCTATGCCAGCCAATGCCTTATAGACATGGTAAAGTCACCATTTACGGTCGTTCTCACAGGCCCAGATGCTGCCATCGTATGCCAAGTACAGCCTCAAAGGTTCCAGTCCTACAATCCTATGCCAGCCAATGCCTTCTAGACATGGTAAAGTCACCATTTACGGTCGTTCTCACAGGCCCCGATGCTGCCATTGTATGCCAAGTACAGCCTCAAAGGTTCCAGTCCTACAATCCTATGCCAGCCAATGCCTTCTAGACATGGTAAAGTCACCATTTATGGTCGTTCTCACAGGCACCGATGCTGCCATCGTATGCCAAGTACAGCCTCAAAGGTTCCAGTCCTACAATCCTATGCCAGCCAATGCCTTCTAGACATGGTAAAGTCACCATTTACGGTCGTTCTCACAGGCCCCGATGCTGCCATCGTATGCCAAGTATAGCCTCAAAGGTTCCAGTCCTACAATCCTATGCCAGCCAATGCCTTCTAGACATGGTAAAGTCACCATTTATGGTCGTTCTCACAGGCACCGATGCTGCCATCGTAGGACAAGTACAGCCTCAAAGGTTCCAGTCCCACAATCCTATGTCAGCCAATGCCTTCTAGACATGGTAAAGTCACAATTTACAGGACAGCATCACAGGCCCAGATGCTGCCATTATATGCCAAGTACAGCCTCAAACCTTCCAGTCCTGCAATCCTATGCCAGCCAATGCTCCTAGACATGGTAAAGTCACCATTTACGGTCAATTCTCAGATGCTGCCATTATATGCCAAGTGCAGCCTTAAATGTTCCAGCACTACAATCCTATGCCATCCAATGCCTTCTAGACATGGAAAAGTCACAATTTATGGTACAGCATCACAGGCCCAGATGCTGCCATTATATGCCAAGTACAGCCTCAAAGGTTCCAGTCCTACAATCCTATGCCAGCCAATGCCTCCTAGACATGGTAAAGTAACCATTTACGGTACAGCATCACAGGCCAAGATGCTGCCATCATATGCCAAGTGCAGCCTCAAATGTTCCAATCCTACAGTCCTATGCCAGCCAATGCCTCCTAGACATGGTAAAGTCACCATTTACAGTACAGCATCACAGGCCCAGATGCTGCCATCATATGCCAAGTGCAGCCTCAAATGTTCGAATCCTACAATCCTATGCCAGCCAATGCCTCCTAGACATGGTAAAGTCACCATTTACAGTACAGCATCACAGGCCCAGATGCTGCCATCATATGCCAAGGGCAGCCTCAAATGTTCAAATCCTACAATCCTATGCCAGCCAATGCCTCCTAGACATGGTAAAGTCACCGTTTACAGTACAGCATCACAGGCCCAGATGCTGCCATCATATGCCAAGTGCAGCCTCAAATGTTCGAATCCTACAATCCTATGCCAGCCAATGCCTCCTTGACATGGTAAAGTCACCGTTTACGGTACAGCATCACAGGCCCAGATGCTGCCATCATATGCCAAGTACAGCCTCAAAGGTTCCAGTCCTACAATCCTATGCCAGCCAATGCCTCCTAGACATGGTAAAGTAACCATTTACGGTACAGCATCACAGGCCACGATGCTGCCATCATATGCCAAGTGCAGCCTCAAATGTTCCAATCCTACAGTCCTATGCCAGCCAATGCCTCCTAGACATGGTAAAGTAACCATTTACAGTACAGCAACACAGGCCACGATGCTGCCATCATATGCCAAGTGCAGCCTCAAATGTTCCAATCCTACAGTCCTATGCCAGCCAATGCCTCCTAGACATGGTAAAGTCACCATTTACAGTACAGCAACACAGGCCCAGATGCTGCCATCGTATGCCAAGCGCAGCCTCAAATGTTCCAATCCTACAATCCTATGCCAGCCAATGCCTCCTAGACATGGTAAAGTCACCATTTACAGTACAGCATCACAGGCCCAGATGCTGCCATCGTATGCCAAGTGCAGCCTCAAATGTTCCAATCCTACAATCCTATGCCAGCCAATGCCTCCTAGACATGGTAAAGTCACCATTTACAGTACAGCATCACAGGCCCAGATGCTGCCATCGTATGCCAAGTGCATCCTCAAATGTTCGAATCCTACAATCCTATGCCAGCCAATGCGTTCTAGACATGGTAAAGTCACCATTTACAGGACAGCATCACAGGCCCAGATGCTGCCATCGTAGGCCAAGTGCACCCTCAAATGTTCGCATCCTACAATCCTATGCCAGCCAATGCCTCCTAGACATGGTAAAGTCACCATTTACAGTACAGCATCACAGGTCCAGATGCTGCCATCGTATGCCAAGTGCATCCTCAAATGTTCGAATCCTACAATCCTATGCCAGCCAATGCCTTCTAGACATGGTAAAATCACCATTTACAGGACAGCATCACAGGCCCAGATGCTGCCATCGTAGGCCAAGTGCACCCTCAAATGTTCGAATCCTACAATCCTATGCCAGCCAATGCCTCCTAGACATGGTAAAGTCACCATTTACAGTACAGCATCACAGGCCCAGATGCTGCCATCATGTGCCAAGTGCAGCCTCAAATGTTCCAATCCTACAATTCTATGCCAGCCAATGCCTCCTAGACATGGTAAAGTCACCATTTACAGTACAGCATCACAGGCCCAGATGCTGCCATCATATGCCAAGTGCAGCCTCAAATGTTCCAATCCTACAATCCTATGCCAGCCAATGCCTCCTAGACACGGACAGCATCACAGGCCCAGATGCTGCCATCGCAGGCCAAGTGCAGCCTCAAATGTTCCAATCCTACAATCCTATGCCAGCCAATACCTCCTAGATATGGTAAAGTCACCATTTACAGTACAGCATGACAGGCCCAGATGCTGCCATCATATGCCAAGTGCAGCCTCAAATGTTCCAATCCTACAATCCTATGCCAGTCAATGCCTCCTACACATGGTAAAGTCACCATTTACAGTACAGCATCACAGGCCCAGATGCTGCCATTATATGCCAAGTGCAACCTCAAATCTTCCAATCCTACAATCCTATGCCAGCCAATGCCTTCTAGACATGGTAAAGTGACAATTTACGGTACAGCATTACAGGCCCAGATGCTGCCATCGTATGCCAAGTACAGCCTCAAATGTTCCAGCACTACAATCCTATGCCAGCCAATGCCTTCTAGACATGGTAAAGTTACCATTTACGGTCGTTCTCACAGGCCCTGATGCTGCCATCATGTGCCAAGTACAGCCTCAAAGGTTCCAGTCCTACAATCCTATGCCAGCCAATGCCTTCTAGACATGGTAAAGTCACCATTTACGGTCGTTCTCACAGGCCCAGATGCTGCCATCGTATGCCAAGTGCAGCCTCAAAGGTTCCAGTCCTACAATCCTATGCCAGCCAATGCCTTCTAGACATGGTAAAGTCACCATTTACGGTCGTTCTCACAGGCCCCGATGCTGCTATCGTATGCCAAGTACAGCCTCAAAGGTTCCAGTCCTACAATCCTATGCCAGCCAATGCCTTCTAGACATGGTAAAGTCACCATTTATGGTCGTTCTCACAGGCACCGATGCTGCCATCGTATGCCAAGTACAGCCTCAAAGGTTCCAGTCCTACAATCCTATGCCAGCCAATGCCTTCTAGACATGGTAAAGTCACCATTTACGGTCGTTCTCACAGGCCCCTATGCTGCCATCGTATGCCAAGTACAGCCTCAAAGGTTCCAGTCCTACAATCCTATGCCAGCCAATGCCTTCTAGACATGGTAAAGTCACCATTTATGGTCGTTCTCACAGGCACCGATGCTGCCATCGTATGCCAAGTACAGCCTCAAATGTTCCAGCACTACAATCCTATGCCAGCCAATGCCTTCTAGACATGGTATAGTAACCATTTACAGTACAGCATCACAGGCCCAGATGCTGCCATCATATGCCAAGTACAGCCTCAAATGTTCCCATCCTACAATCCTATGCCAGCCAATACCTCCTAGACATGGTAAAGTCACCATTTACGGTACAGCATCACAGGCCCAGATGCTGCCATCGTAGGACAAGTACAGCCTCAAAGGTTCCAGTCCTACAATCCTATGTCAGCCAATGCCTTCTAGACATGGTAAAGTCACAATTTACAGGACAGCATCACAGGCCCAGATGCTGCCATTATATGCCAAGTACAGCCTCAAACCTTCCAGTCCTGCAATCCTATGCCAGCCAATGCCTCCTAGACATGGTAAAGTCACCACTTACGGTCAATTCTCACAGGCCCAGATGCTGCCATTATATGTCAAGTGCAGCCTTAAATGTTCCAGCACTACAATCCTATGCCATCCAATGCCTTCTAGACATGGTAAAGTCACAATTTACGGTACAGCATCACAGGCCCAGATGCTGCCATTATATGCCAAGTACAGCCTCAAAGGTTCCAGTCCTACAATCCTATGCCAGCCAATGCCTCCTAGACATGGTAAAGTAACCATTTACGGTACAGCATCACAGGCCAAGATGCTGCCATCATATGCCAAGTGCAGCCTCAAATGTTCCAATCCTACAGTCCTATGCCAGCCAATGCCTCCTAGACATGGTAAAGTCACCATTTACAGTACAGCATCACAGGCCCAGATGCTGCCATCATATGCCAAGTGCAGCCTCAAATGTTCCAATCCTACAATCCTATGCCAGCCAACGCCTCCTAGACATGGTAAAGTCACCATTTACAGAACAGCATCACAGGCCCAGATGCTGCCATCATATGCCAAGTGCAGCCTCAAATGTTCGAATCCTACAATCCTATGCCAGCCAATGCCTCCTAGACATGGTAAAGTCACCATTTACAGTACAGCATCACAGGCCCAGATGCTGCCATTATATGCCAAGTAAAGCCTCAAAGGTTCCAGTCCTACAATCCTATGCCAGCCAATGCCTCCTAGACATGGTAAAGTAACCATTTACGGTACAGCATCACAGGCCACGATGCTGCCATCATATGCCAAGTGAAGCCTCAAATGTTCCAATCCTACAGTCCTATGCCAGCCAATGCCTCCTAGACATGGTAAAGTCACCATTTACAGTACAGCATCACAGGCCCAGATGCTGCCATCATATGCCAAGTGCAGCCTCAAATGTTCCAATCCTACAATCCTATGCCAGCCAATGCCTCCTAGACATGGTAAAGTCACCATTTACAGTACAGCATCACAGGCCCAGATGCTGCCATCGCATGCCAAGTACAGCCTCAAATGTTCCAATCCTACAGTCCTATGCCAGCCAATGCCTCCTAGACATGGTAAAGTCACCATTTACAGTACAGCATCACAGGCCCAGATGCTGCCATCGTATGCCAAGTACAGCCTCAAATGTTCCAATCCTACAGTCCTATGCCAACCAATGCCTCCTAGACATGGTAAAGTCACCATTTACAGTACAGCATCACAGGCCCAGATGCTGCCATCATATGCCAAGAACAGCCTCAAATGTTCCAATCCTACAGTCCTATGCCAGCCAATGCCTCCTAGACATGGTAAAGGCACCATTTACAGGACAGCATCACAGGCCCAGATGCTGCTATCGTATGCCAAGTACAGCCTCAAATGTTCCAATCCTACAATCCTATGCCAGCCAATGCCTCCTAGACATGGTAAAATCACCATTTACGGTACAGCATCACAGGCCCAGATGCTGCCATAGTATGCCAAGTACAGCCTCAAATGTTCCAATCCTATGCCAGCCAATGCCTCCTAGACATGGTAAAGTCACCATTTACGGTACAGCATCACAGGCCCAGATGCTGCCATCATATGCCAAGTGCAGCCTCAAATGTTCCAATCCTACAGTCCTATGCCAGCCAATGCCTCCTAGACATGGTAAAGTCACCATTTACAGTACAGCATCACAGGCCCAGATGCTGCCATCATATGCCAAGTGCAGCCTCAAATGTTCGAATCCTACAATCCTATGCCAGCCAATGCCTCCTAGACATGGTAAAGTACCATTTACAGTACAGCATCACAGGCCCAGATGCTGCCATTATATGCCAAGTGCATCCTAAAATGTTCGAATCCTAGAATCCTATGCCAGCCAATGCGTTCTAGACATGGTAAAGTCACCATTTACAGGACAGCATCACAGGCCCAAATGCTGCCATCGTAGGCCAAGTGCACCCTCAAATGTTCGAATCCTGCAATCCTATGCCAGCCAATGCCTCCTAGACATGGTAAAGTGACCATTTACGGTACAGCATCACAGGCCCAGATGCTGCCATCGTATGCCAAGTACAGCCTCAAAGGTTCCAGTCCTACAATCCTATGCCAGCCAATGCCTTATAGACATGGTAAAGTCACCATTTACGGTCGTTCTCACAGGCCCAGATGCTGCCATCGTATGCCAAGTACAGCCTCAAAGGTTCCAGTCCTACAATCCTATGCCAGCCAATGCCTTCTAGACATGGTAAAGTCACCATTTACGGTCGTTCTCACAGGCCCCGATGCTGCCATTGTATGCCAAGTACAGCCTCAAAGGTTCCAGTCCTACAATCCTATGCCAGCCAATACCTTCTAGACATGGTAAAGTCACCATTTATGGTCGTTCTCACAGGCACCGATGCTGCCATCGTATGCCAAGTACAGCCTCAAAGGTTCCAGTCCTACAATCCTATGCCAGCCAATGCCTTCTAGACATGGTAAAGTCACCATTTACGGTCGTTCTCACAGGCCCCGATGCTGCCATCGTATGCCAAGTACAGCCTCAAAGGTTCCAGTCCTACAATCCTATGCCAGCCAATGCCTTCTAGACATGGTAAAGTCACCATTTATGGTCGTTCTCACAGGCACCGATGCTGCCATCGTAGGACAAGTACAGCCTCAAAGGTTCCAGTCCCACAATCCTATGTCAGCCAATGCCTTCTAGACATGGTAAAGTCACAATTTACAGGACAGCATCACAGGCCCAGATGCTGCCATTATATGCCAAGTACAGCCTCAAACCTTCCAGTCCTGCAATCCTATGCCAGCCAATGCTCCTAGACATGGTAAAGTCACCATTTACGGTCAATTCTCAGATGCTGCCATTATATGCCAAGTGCAGCCTTAAATGTTCCAGCACTACAATCCTATGCCATCCAATGTCTTCTAGACATGGAAAAGTCACAATTTATGGTACAGCATCACAGGCCCAGATGCTGCCATTATATGCCAAGTACAGCCTCAAAGGTTCCAGTCCTACAATCCTATGCCAGCCAATGCCTCCTAGACATGGTAAAGTAACCATTTACGGTACAGCATCACAGGCCAAGATGCTGCCATCATATGCCAAGTGCAGCCTCAAATGTTCCAATCCTACAGTCCTATGCCAGCCAATGCCTCCTAGACATGGTAAAGTCACCATTTACAGTACAGCATCACAGGCCCAGATGCTGCCATCATATGCCAAGTGCAGCCTCAAATGTTCGAATCCTACAATCCTATGCCAGCCAATGCCTCCTAGACATGGTAAAGTCACCATTTACAGTACAGCATCACAGGCCCAGATGCTGCCATCATATGCCAAGGGCAGCCTCAAATGTTCAAATCCTACAATCCTATGCCAGCCAATGCCTCCTAGACATGGTAAAGTCACCGTTTACAGTACAGCATCACAGGCCCAGATGCTGCCATCATATGCCAAGTGCAGCCTCAAATGTTCGAATCCTACAATCCTATGCCAGCCAATGCCTCCTTGACATGGTAAAGTCACCGTTTACGGTACAGCATCACAGGCCCAGATGCTGCCATCATATGCCAAGTACAGCCTCAAAGGTTCCAGTCCTACAATCCTATGCCAGCCAATGCCTCCTAGACATGGTAAAGTAACCATTTACGGTACAGCATCACAGGCCACGATGCTGCCATCATATGCCAAGTGCAGCCTCAAATGTTCCAATCCTACAGTCCTATGCCAGCCAATGCCTCCTAGACATGGTAAAGTAACCATTTACAGTACAGCAACACAGGCCACGATGCTGCCATCATATGTCAAGTGCAGCCTCAAATGTTCCAATCCTACAGTCCTATGCCAGCCAATGCCTCCTAGACATGGTAAAGTCACCATTTACAGTACAGCAACACAGGCCCAGATGCTGCCATCGTATGCCAAGCGCAGCCTCAAATGTTCCAATCCTACAATCCTATGCCAGCCAATGCCTCCTAGACATGGTAAAGTCACCATTTACAGTACAGCATCACAGGCCCAGATGCTGCCATCGTATGCCAAGTGCAGCCTCAAATGTTCCAATCCTACAATCCTATGCCAGCCAATGCCTCCTAGACATGGTAAAGTCACCATTTACAGTACAGCATCACAGGCCCAGATGCTGCCATCGTATGCCAAGTGCATCCTCAAATGTTCGAATCCTACAATCCTATGCCAGCCAATGCGTTCTAGACATGGTAAAGTCACCATTTACAGGACAGCATCACAGGCCCAGATGCTGCCATCGTAGGCCAAGTGCACCCTCAAATGTTCGCATCCTACAATCCTATGCCAGCCAATGCCTCCTAGACATGGTAAAGTCACCATTTACAGTACAGCATCACAGGTCCAGATGCTGCCATCGTATGCCAAGTGCATCCTCAAATGTTCGAATCCTACAATCCTATGCCAGCCAATGCCTTCTAGACATGGTAAAATCACCATTTACAGGACAGCATCACAGGCCCAGATGCTGCCATCGTAGGCCAAGTGCACCCTCAAATGTTCGAATCCTACAATCCTATGCCAGCCAATGCCTCCTAGACATGGTAAAGTCACCATTTACAGTACAGCATCACAGGCCCAGATGCTGCCATCATGTGCCAAGTGCAGCCTCAAATGTTCCAATCCTACAATTCTATGCCAGCCAATGCCTCCTAGACATGGTAAAGTCACCATTTACAGTACAGCATCACAGGCCCAGATGCTGCCATCATATGCCAAGTGCAGCCTCAAATGTTCCAATCCTACAATCCTATGCCAGCCAATGCCTCCTAGACACGGACAGCATCACAGGCCCAGATGCTGCCATCGCAGGCCAAGTGCAGCCTCAAATGTTCCAATCCTACAATCCTATGCCAGCCAATACCTCCTAGATATGGTAAAGTCACCATTTACAGTACAGCATGACAGGCCCAGATGCTGCCATCATATGCCAAGTGCAGCCTCAAATGTTCCAATCCTACAATCCTATGCCAGTCAATGCCTCCTAGACATGGTAAAGTCACCATTTACAGTACAGCATCACAGGCCCAGATGCTGCCATTATATGCCAAGTGCAACCTCAAATCTTCCAATCCTACAATCCTATGCCAGCCAATGCCTTCTAGACATGGTAAAGTGACAATTTACGGTACAGCATTACAGGCCCAGATGCTGCCATCGTATGCCAAGTACAGCCTCAAATGTTCCAGCACTACAATCCTATGCCAGCCAATGCCTTCTAGACATGGTAAAGTTACCATTTACGGTCGTTCTCACAGGCCCTGATGCTGCCATCATGTGCCAAGTACAGCCTCAAAGGTTCCAGTCCTACAATCCTATGCCAGCCAATGCCTTCTAGACATGGTAAAGTCACCATTTACGGTCGTTCTCACAGGCCCAGATGCTGCCATCGTATGCCAAGTGCAGCCTCAAAGGTTCCAGTCCTACAATCCTATGCCAGCCAATGCCTTCTAGACATGGTAAAGTCACCATTTACGGTCGTTCTCACAGGCCCCGATGCTGCTATCGTATGCCAAGTACAGCCTCAAAGGTTCCAGTCCTACAATCCTATGCCAGCCAATGCCTTCTAGACATGGTAAAGTCACCATTTATGGTCGTTCTCACAGGCACCGATGCTGCCATCGTATGCCAAGTACAGCCTCAAAGGTTCCAGTCCTACAATCCTATGCCAGCCAATGCCTTCTAGACATGGTAAAGTCACCATTTACGGTCGTTCTCACAGGCCCCTATGCTGCCATCGTATGCCAAGTACAGCCTCAAAGGTTCCAGTCCTACAATCCTATGCCAGCCAATGCCTTCTAGACATGGTAAAGTCACCATTTATGGTCGTTCTCACAGGCACCGATGCTGCCATCGTATGCCAAGTACAGCCTCAAATGTTCCAGCACTACAATCCTATGCCAGCCAATGCCTTCTAGACATGGTATAGTAACCATTTACAGTACAGCATCACAGGCCCAGATGCTGCCATCATATGCCAAGTACAGCCTCAAATGTTCCCATCCTACAATCCTATGCCAGCCAATACCTCCTAGACATGGTAAAGTCACCATTTACGGTACAGCATAACAGGCCCAGATGCTGCCATCGTAGGACAAGTACAGCCTCAAAGGTTCCAGTCCTACAATCCTATGTCAGCCAATGCCTTCTAGACATGGTAAAGTCACAATTTACAGGACAGCATCACAGGCCCAGATGCTGCCATTATATGCCAAGTACAGCCTCAAACCTTCCAGTCCTGCAATCCTATGCCAGCCAATGCCTCCTAGACATGGTAAAGTCACCACTTACGGTCAATTCTCACAGGCCCAGATGCTGCCATTATATGTCAAGTGCAGCCTTAAATGTTCCAGCACTACAATCCTATGCCATCCAATGCCTTCTAGACATGGTAAAGTCACAATTTACGGTACAGCATCACAGGCCCAGATGCTGCCATTATATGCCAAGTACAGCCTCAAAGGTTCCAGTCCTACAATCCTATGCCAGCCAATGCCTCCTAGACATGGTAAAGTAACCATTTACGGTACAGCATCACAGGCCAAGATGCTGCCATCATATGCCAAGTGCAGCCTCAAATGTTCCAATCCTACAGTCCTATGCCAGCCAATGCCTCCTAGACATGGTAAAGTCACCATTTACAGTACAGCATCACAGGCCCAGATGCTGCCATCATATGCCAAGTGCAGCCTCAAATGTTCCAATCCTACAATCCTATGCCAGCCAACGCCTCCTAGACATGGTAAAGTCACCATTTACAGAACAGCATCACAGGCCCAGATGCTGCCATCATATGCCAAGTGCAGCCTCAAATGTTCGAATCCTACAATCCTATGCCAGCCAATGCCTCCTAGACATGGTAAAGTCACCATTTACAGTACAGCATCACAGGCCCAGATGCTGCCATTATATGCCAAGTAAAGCCTCAAAGGTTCCAGTCCTACAATCCTATGCCAGCCAATGCCTCCTAGACATGGTAAAGTAACCATTTACGGTACAGCATCACAGGCCACGATGCTGCCATCATATGCCAAGTGAAGCCTCAAATGTTCCAATCCTACAGTCCTATGCCAGCCAATGCCTCCTAGACATGGTAAAGTCACCATTTACAGTACAGCATCACAGGCCCAGATGCTGCCATCATATGCCAAGTGCAGCCTCAAATGTTCCAATCCTACAATCCTATGCCAGCCAATGCCTCCTAGACATGGTAAAGTCACCATTTACAGTACAGCATCACAGGCCCAGATGCTGCCATCGCATGCCAAGTACAGCCTCAAATGTTCCAATCCTACAGTCCTATGCCAGCCAATGCCTCCTAGACATGGTAAAGTCACCATTTACAGTACAGCATCACAGGCCCAGATGCTGCCATCGTATGCCAAGTACAGCCTCAAATGTTCCAATCCTACAGTCCTATGCCAGCCAATGCCTCCTAGACATGGTAAAGTCACCATTTACAGTACAGCATCACAGGCCCAGATGCTGCCATCATATGCCAAGTACAGCCTCAAATGTTCCAATCCTACAGTCCTATGCCAGCCAATGCCTCCTAGACATGGTAAAGGCACCATTTACAGGACAGCATCACAGGCCCAGATGCTGCTATCGTATGCCAAGTACAGCCTCAAATGTTCCAATCCTACAATCCTATGCCAGCCAATGCCTCCTAGACATGGTAAAATCACCATTTACGGTACAGCATCACAGGCCCAGATGCTGCCATAGTATGCCAAGTACAGCCTCAAATGTTCCAATCCTATGCCAGCCAATGCCTCCTAGACATGGTAAAGTCACCATTTACGGTACAGCATCACAGACCCAGATGCTGCCATCATATGCCAAGTGCAGCCTCAAATGTTCCAATCCTACAGTCCTATGCCAGCCAATGCCTCCTAGACATGGTAAAGTCACCATTTACAGTACAGCATCACAGGCCCAGATGCTGCCATCATATGCCAAGTGCAGCCTCAAATGTTCGAATCCTACAATCCTATGCCAGCCAATGCCTCCTAGACATGGTAAAGTACCATTTACAGTACAGCATCACAGGCCCAGATGCTGCCATTATATGCCAAGTGCATCCTAAAATGTTCGAATCCTAGAATCCTATGCCAGCCAATGCGTTCTAGACATGGTAAAGTCACCATTTACAGGACAGCATCACAGGCCCAAATGCTGCCATCGTAGGCCAAGTGCACCCTCAAATGTTCGAATCCTGCAATCCTATGCCAGCCAATGCCTCCTAGACATGGTAAAGTCACCATTTACAGTACAGCATCACAGGCCAGATGCTGCCATCATATGCCAAGTGCAGCCTCAAATGTTCCAATCCTATGCCAGCCAATGCCTCCTAGACATGGTAAAGTCACCATTCACAGTACAGCATCACAGGTCCAGATGCTGCCATCATATGCCAAGTGCAGCCTCAAATGTTCCAATCCTACAATCCTATGCCAGCCAATGCCTCCTAGAAACAGTAAAGTCACCATTGACAGTACAGCATCACAGGTCCAGATGCTGCCATCATATGCCAAGTGCAGCCTCAAATGTTCCAACCCTACAATCCTATGCCAGCCAATGCCTCCTAGATATGGTAAAGTCACCATTTACAGTACAGCATCACAGGCCCAGATGCTGCCATCATATGCCAAGTGCAGCCTCAAATGTTCCAATCCTACAATCCTATTCCAGTCAATGCCTCCTAGACATGGTAAAGTCACCATTTACAGTACAGCATCACAGGCCCAGATGCTGCCATCATATGCCAAGTGCAGCCTCAAATCTTCCATATAGTGCTCTTTTATTTTGGGATCTGATGTTCTACTACTTGATTGATGCACCCGACAGAGTGATCTTTGATGTTTGGATCTAATGTACTACTCCTTTATTGATGCATCTGATATAGTTCTCTTTGATGTTTGGGTCTGATGTTCTACCTCCTGATTGATGCACCTGACAGAGTGATCTTTGATGTTTGGATCTAATGTACTACTCCTTGATTGATGCATCTGATATAGTGCTCTTTGATTTTTGGATCTGATGTTCTACTACTTGTTTGATGCACCTGACAGAGTGATCTTTGATGTTTGGATCCAATGTACTACTCCTTGATTGATTCATCTGATATTCTACCCTTTGATCTTTGCATCTGACATACTACTCCTTGATTGATGCATCTTTTAGAGTGATTTTTTATGTTTGGATCCAATGTACTGCTCCTTGATTGATGCATCTGATTTAGTGCTCTTTGATGTTTGGATCTAATGTACTGCTACTTGATTGATGCATCTGATATAGTGCTCTTTGATTTTTGGATCTGATGTTCTACTCCTTGATTGATGCATGTGATACAGTGCTCTTTGATATTTGGATCTGATGTACTGTTCCTTGATTGATGCATGTGATAGAGTGGTCTTTGATATTTGGATCTAATGTACTACTCCTTGATTGGTGCATGTGATACAGTGCTCTTTGATTTTTGGATATGATGTTCTACTACTTCTTTGATGCACCTGACAGAGTGATCTTTGATGTTTGGATCTAATGTACTACTCCTTGATTGATGCAGCTGATATAGTGCTCTTTTATTTTTGGATCTGATGTTCTACTACTTGATTGATGCACCCGATAGAGTGATCTTTGATGTTTGGATCTAATTTACTACTCCTTGATTGATGTATATGATATAGTTTTCTTAGATTTTTGGATCTGATGTTCTACTTCTTGATTGATGCACCTGACAGAGTGATCTTTGATGTTTGGATCTAATGTAGTACTCCTTGATTGATTCATATGATATAGTTCTCTTTGATTTTTGGATCTGATGTTCTACTGCTTGATTGATTCAACTGATAGAGTGATATTTAATGTTTGGATCTAATGTACTACTCCTTGATTGATGCATCTGATATAGTGCTCTTTGATTTTTTGATCTGATGTTCTACTACTTGATTGATGTACCTGATGTTTGGATCTAATGTAATACTCCTTGATTGATGCATATGATATAGTTCTCTTTGATGTTTGGATCTGATGTTCTACTTTTTGATTGATGCATCTGGTAGAGTGATATTTTATGTTTGGATCTAATGTATTACTCCTTGATTGATGCATCTGATATAGTGCTCTTTGATTTTTGGTCCTAATGTACTACTCTTTGATTGATGCATGTGTTATAGTGCTCTTTGGTTTCTGGATCTGTTATAGTGCTCCTTGATTGATGCACCGGATATAGTGCTCTTTGATGTTTGGATCTAATGTACTGCTCCTTGATTGATGCATCTGATATAGTGCTCTCTGATTTTTGGATCTGATGTTCTACTACTTGATTGATGCATCTGATAGAGTGACCTTTGATGTTTGGATCAAATGTACTACTCCTTGATTGATGCATGTGATACAGTGCTCTTTGATATTTGGATCTAATGTACTGCTCCTTAATTGATGCATGTGATAGAGTGGTCTTTGATATTTGGATCTAATGTACTACTCCTTGATTGGTGCATGTGATACAGTGCTCTTTGATTTTTGGATCTTATGTTCTAATTCTTGCTTAGTGCTCTTTGATTTTTGGATCTGATGTTCTACTACTTGTTTGATGCACCTGACAGAGTGATCTTTGATGTTTGGATCTAATGTACTACTCCTTGATTGATGCAGCTGATATAGTGCTCTTTTATTTTGGGATCTGATGTTCTACTACTTGATTGATGCATCCGACAGAGTGATCTTTGATGTTTGGATCTAATGTACTACTCCTTGATTGATGTATATGATATAGTTTTCTTTGATTTTTGGATCTGATGTTCTAGCTCCTGACTGATGCACCTGACAGAGTGATCTTTGATGTTTTGATCTAATTTACTACTCCTTGATTGATGCATCTGATATAGTGCTCTTTGATTTTTGGATCTGATGTTCTACTACTTGATTGATGCACCTGATGTTTGGATCTAATGTACTACTCCTTTATTGATGCATCTGATATAGTTCTCTTTGATGTTTGGGTCTGATGTTCTACCTCCTGATTGATGCACCTGACAGAGTGATCTTTGATGTTTGGATCTAATGTACTACTCCTTGATTGATGCATCTGATATAGTGCTCTTTGATTTTTGGATCTGATGTTCTACTACTTGTTTGATGCACCTGACAGAGTGATCTTTGATGTTTGGATCCAATGTACTACTCCTTGATTGATTCATCTGATATTCTACCCTTTGATCTTCGCATCTGACATACTACTCCTTGATTGATGCATCTTTTAGAGTGATTTTTTATGTTTGGATCCAATGTACTGCTCCTTGATTGATGCATCTGATTTAGTGCTCTTTGATGTTTGGATCTAATGTACTGCTACTTGATTGATGCATCTGATATAGTGCTCTTTGATTTTTGGATCTGATGTTCTACTACTTGATTGCTGCATCTGATAGAGTGATCTTTGATGTTTGGATCAAATGTACTACTCCTTGATTGATGCATGTGATACAGTGCTCTTTGATATTTGGATCTGATGTACTGTTCCTTGATTGATGCATGTGATAGAGTGGTCTTTGATATTTGGATCTAATGTACTACTCCTTGATTGGTGCATGTGATACAGTGCTCTTTGATTTTTGGATCTGATGTTCTACTACTTGTTTGATGCACCTGACAGAGTGATCTTTGATGTTTGGATCTAATGTACTACTCCTTGATTGATGCAGCTGATATAGTGCTCTTTTATTTTTGGATCTGATCTACTGCTTGATTGATGCACCCGACAGAGTGATCTTTGATGTTTGGATCTAATGTACTACTCCTTGATTGATGTATATGATATAGTTTTCTTAGATTTTTGGATCTAATGTTCTACTTCTTGATTGATGCACCTGACAGAGTGATCTTTGATGTTTGGATCTAATGTAGTACTCCTTGATTGATTCATATGATATAGTTCTCTTTGATTTTTGGATCTGATGTTCTACTGCTTGATTGATTCAACTGATAGAGTGATATTTAATGTTTGGATCTAATTTACTACTCCTTGATTGATGCATCTGATATAGTGCTCTTTGATTTTTGGATCTGATGTTCTACTACTTGATTGATGCACCTGATGTTTAGATCTAATGTACTACTCCTTGATTGATGCATATGATATAGTTCTCTTTGATATTTGGATCTGATGTTCTACTTCTTGATTGATGCATCTAGTAGAGTGATATTTAATGTTTGGATCTAATGTATTACTCCTTGATTGATGCATCTGATATAGTGCTCTTTGATTTTTGGATCAGATGTGCTACTCCTTTATTGATGCATCTGATATAGTGCTCTTTGATGTTTGGATCTAATGTACTGCTCCTTGATTGATGCATCTGATATAGTGCTCTTTGATTTTTGGATCAGATGTGCTACTCCTTTATTGATGCATCTGATATAGTGCTCTTTGATGTTTGGATCTAATGTACTGCTCCTTGATTGATGCATCTGATTTGGTGTTCTTTGATTTTTTGTCCTAATGTACTACTCCTTGATTGATGCAAGTGTTATAATGCTCTTTGATTTCTGGATCTGTTGTACTGCTCCTTGATTGATGCATCTGATATAGTGCTCTTTGATGTTTGGATCTAATGTACTACTCCTTGATTGATGCATCTGATATAGTGCTTTTTGAATTTTGGATCTTATGTTCTAGTTCTTGCTTGGTGCATCTGATATAGTTCTCTTGGATTTTTGGATCTGATGTTCTACTTCTTGATTGATGCACCTGACAGATTCTCTTTGATTTTTGGATCCAATGTTCTACTCCTTGATTGAAGCATCTGATATTGTACCCTTTGATCTTTGCATCTGACATACTACTCCTTGATTGATGATCTGATAGAGTGCTCTTTGAATTTTGGATCTAATGTACTGCTCCTTCATTGATGCATCTGATTTAGTGCTCTTTGATTTTTGGATCTGATGTTCTACTACTTGATTGATGCGTGTGATAGAGTGATCTTTGATGTTTGGATCGAATGTACTACTCCTTGATTGATGCATGTGATACAATGCTCTTTGATTTCTGGATCTGTTGTACTGCTCCTTGATTGATGCATCTGATAGAGTGCTCTTTGATTTTTGGATCTGATGTGTTACTCCTTTATTGATGCATCTGATATAGTGCTCTTTGATTTTTTGATCTGATGCTCTACTCCTTGATTGATGCATCTGATATCATGCTCTTTGATTTTTGGATCTGATGTGCTACTCCTTCATTGATGCATGTGATATTGTTCTCTTTGATTTTTGGATCCAATCTTCTACTCCTTGATTGATTCATCTGATATCGTACTCTTTGATCTTTGCACCTGACATATTACTCCTTGATTGATGATCTGATAGAGTGCTCTTTGAATTTTGGATCTGATGTACTACTCCATGATTGATGCATCTGATATCATGCTCTTTGATGTTTGGATCTAATGTACTGCTCCTTGATTTATGTATCGGATTTAGTGCTCTTTGATGTTTGGATCTGATGTACTACTCCTTGATTGATGCATGTGTTATAGTGCTCTTTGATTTTTGGATCTGTTGTACGGCTCCTTGACTGATGCATCTGATACAGTGATCTTTGATGTTTGGATCCAATGTACTATCCTTGATTGATGCATGTGATATAGTGCTCTTTAATTTTTGGATATGATGTTCTACTTCTTGATTGATACATCTGATAGAGTGATCTTTGATGCTTGGATCTAATGTACTACTCCTTGATTGAATTGATGCATATGATATAGTTCTCTTTGATTTTTAGATCTGATGTTCTACTTCTTGATTGATGCATCTGATGTAGTGCTCTTTGGTTTTTTGAATCTGATCTACTCCTTGATTGATGCATCTTATAGTGTGATCTTTTGTTTGGATCTAATGTACTACTCCTTGATTGATGCATCTGATATAGTGCTCTTTGATTTTTGGATCTAAAGTACTACTCCTTGATTGATACATGTGATAAATTCTCTTTGACTTTTGAACCTAATGTACTACTCCTTGATTGATGCATCTGATATATTGCTCTTTGATTTTTGGATCTGATGTGCTACTCCTTGATTGATGCATCTGATGTAGTGCTCTTTGATCTTTGGATCTGATGTCCTACTACTTGATTGATGCACCTGACAGAGTGATATTTAATGTTTGGATCTAATGTACTACTCCTTGATTGATGCATCTGATGTAGTGCTCTTTGATTTTTGAATTTGATGTTCTACTCCTTGATTGATGCATCTGATAGTGTGATCTTTGATGTTTGGATCTAATGTACTACTCCTTGATTGATGCATCTGATATATTGCTCTTTGATTTTTGGATCTAATGTGCCACTCCTTTATTGATGCATCTGATATAGTGCTCTTTGATTTTTGGATATAAAGTACTACTCCTTGATTGATGCATGTGATATAGTTCTCTTTGACTTTTGAACCCAATGTACTAACCCTTGATTGATGCATCTGATATATTGCTCTTTGATTTTTGGATCTGATGTGCTACTCCTTGATTGATGCATCTGATGTAGTGCTCTTTGATTTTTGGATCTGATGTCCTACTACTTGATTGATGCACCTGACAGAGTGATCTTTGATGTTTGGATCTAATGTACTACTTCTTGATTGATACATATCATATAGTTCTCTTTGATATTTTGATCTGATGCTCTACTCCTTGATTGATGTATCTGATAGAGTGATCTTTGATGTTTGGATCTAATGTACTACTCCTTGACTGATGCATCTGATATAGTGCTCTTTGATTTTTGGATCTGATGTTCTTCTCCTTGATTGAGGTATCTCATAGAGTGATCTTTGATGTTTGGATCTAATGTACTACTCCTTGATTGATGCATCTGATATATTGCTCTATGATTTTTGGATCTAAAGTACTACTCCTTGATTGATGCATGTGATATAGTTCTCTTTGATTTTTGGATCTGATGTTCTACTTCCTGATTGATGCATCTGATAGAGTGATATTTAATGTTTGGATCTAAAGTACTACTCCTCGATTGATGCATGTGATATAGGTCTCTTTGATTTTTGGATCCAATGTTCTACTCCTTGATTGATGCATCTGATAGAGTGATCTTTGATGTTTGGATCCAATGCACTACTCCTTGATTGATTCATCTGATATTCTACCCTTTGATCTTTGCATCTGACATACTACTCCTTGATTGATGCATCTTTTAGAGTGATCTTTTATGTTTGGATCCAATGTACTGCTCCTTGATTGATGCATCTGATTTAGTGCTCTTTGATTCTTGGTCCTAATGTACTACTCTTTGATTGATGCATGTGTTATAGTGCTCTTTGGTTTCTGGATCTGTTATAGTGCTCCTTGATTGATGCACCGGATATAGTGCCCTTTGATGTTTGGATCTAATGTACTGCTACTTGATTGATGCATCTGATATAGTGCTCTCTGATTTTTGGATCTGATGTTCTACTACTTGATTGATGCATCTGATAGAGTGATCTTTGATGTTTGGATCAAATGTACTACTCCTTGATTGATGCATGTGATACAGTGCTCTTTGATATTTGGATCTGATGTACTGCTCCTTAATTGATGCATGTGATAGAGTGGTCTTTGATATTTGGATCTTATGTTCTAATTCTTGCTTAGTGCTCTTTGATTTTTGGATCTGATGTTCTACTACTTGTTTGATGCACCTGACAGAGTGATCTTTGATGTTTGGATCTAATGTACTACTCCTTGATTGATGCAGCTGATATAGTGCTCTTTTATTTTTGGATCTGATCTACTACTTGATTGATGCACCCGACAGAGTGATCTTTGATGTTTGGATCTAATGTACTACTCCTTGATTGATGTATATGATATAGTTTTCTTTGATTTTTGGATCTGATGTTCTACTTCTTGATTGATGCACCTGACAGAGTGATCTTTGATGTTTTGATCTAATTTACTACTCCTTGATTGATGCATCTGATATAGTGCTCTTTGATTTTTGGATCTGATGTACTAATCCTTGATTGATGCATCTGATATAGTGCGCTTTGATTTTAGGATCAGATGTGCTACTCCTTTATTGATGCACCTGATGTTTGGATCTAATGTACTACTCCTCTATTGATGCATCTGATATAGTTCTCTTTGATGTTTGGGTCTGATGTTCTACCTCCTGATTGATGCACCTGATATAGTGCTCTTTGATGTTTGGATCTAATGTACTAATCCTTGATTGATGCATCTGATATAGTGCGCTTTGATTTTAGGATCAGATGTGCTACTCCTTTATTGATGCATCTGATATAGTGCTCTTTGATGTTTGGATCTAATGTACTGCTCCTTGATTGATGCATCTGATTTGGTGCTCTTTGATTTTTGGTCCTAGTGTACTACTCCTTGATTGATGCATGTGTTTTAATGCTCTTTGATTTCTGGATCTGTTGTACTGCTCCTTGATTGATGCATCTGATATAGTGCTCTTGGATGTTTGGATCTAATGTACTACTCCTTGATTGATGCATCTGATATAGTGCTTTTTGAATTGTGGATCTTATGTTCTAGTTCTTGCTTGGTGCATCTGATATAGTTCTCTTGGATTTTTGGATCTGATGTTCTACTTCTTGATTGATGCACCTAACAGATTCTCTTTGATTTTTGGATCCAATGTTCTACTCCTTGATTGAAGCATCTGATAGAGTGATCTTTGATGGTTGGATTCAATGTACTACTCCTTGATTGATTTATCTGATATTGTAACCTTTGATCTTTCCATCTGACATACTACTCCTTGATTGATGATCTGATAGAGTGCTCTTTGAATTTTGGATCTAATGTACTGCTCCTTCATTGATGCATCTGATTTAGTGCTCTTTGATTTTTGGATCTGATGTTCTACTACTTGATTGATGCGTGTGATAGAGTGATCTTTGATGTTTGGATTGAATGTACTACTCCTTGATTGATGCATGTGATACAATGCTCTTTGATTTTTGGATCTGATGTACTGCTCCTTGATTGATGCATTTGATATCATGCTCTTTGATGTTTCGATCTAATGTACTGCTCCTTGATTGATTCATCTGATTTAGTGCTCTTTGATTTTTGGTCGTAATGTACTACTCCTTGATTGATGCATGTGTTATAGTGTTCTTTGATTTCTGGATCTGTTGTACTGCTCCTTGATTGATGCATCTGATATCATGCTCTTTGATTTTTGGATCTGATGTGCTACTCCTTCATTGATGCATGTGATATTGTTCTCTTGGATTTTTGGATCCAATCTTCTACTCCTTGATTGATTCATCTGATATCGTACTCTTTGATCTTTGCACCTGACATAGTACTCCTTGATTGATGATCTGATAGAGTGCTCTTTGAATTTTGAATCTGATGTACTACTCCATGATTGATGCATCTGATATCATGCTCTTTGATGTTTGGATCTAATGTACTGCTCCTTGATTTATGTATCGGATTTAGTGCTCTTTGATGTTTGGATCTAATGTACTACTTCTTGATTGATGCATCTGATATAGTGCTCTTTGATTTTTGGATCTGTTGTACGGCTCCTTGACTGATGCATCTGATAGAGTGATCTTTGATGTTTGGATCGAATGTACTACTCCTTGATTGATGCATCTGATACAGTGATCTTTGATGTTTGGATCTAATGTACTACTCCTTGATCGATGCATCTGACAGAGTGATCTTTGTTGTTTGGATCCAATGTACTAATCCTTGATTGATGCATGTGATATGGTGCTCTTTTATTTTTGGATCTGACATACTACTCCTTGATTGATGCATCTGATAGAGTGAGTGATCTTTGATATTTGGATCTAATGTAGTACTCCTTGATTGATGCATGTGATATAGTGCTCTTTAATTTTTGGATCTGAT
This sequence comes from Ambystoma mexicanum, assembly GCF_040938575.1. Classification (NCBI taxonomy): domain Eukaryota; kingdom Metazoa; phylum Chordata; class Amphibia; order Caudata; family Ambystomatidae; genus Ambystoma; species Ambystoma mexicanum. The sequence goes on along the minus strand of NC_090936.1, from coordinate 40,823,171 downwards.
GTTCTACTTCTTGATTGCTGCATCTGATAGAGTGATCTTTGATGTTTGGATCTAATGTACTACTCCTTGATTGATGCATCTGATATATTGCGCTTTGATTTTTGGATCTGATGTGCTACTCCTTTATTGATGCATGTGATATTGTTCTCTTTGATTTTTGGATTCAATGTTCTACTCCTTGATCGATGCACCTGATCGAGTGATCTTTGATATTTGGATCTAATGTAGTACTTCTTGATTGATGCATGTGATATAGTGCTCTTTAATTTTTAGATCTTATGTTCTAGTCCTTTGCCGGTGCATCTGATATAGTGCCCTCTGATGTTTGGATCTAACGTACGGCTCCTTGATTGATGCATCTGATATAGTGCTCTTTGATTTTTGGATTTGATGTACTACTCCTTGATTGATGTGTCTGATATACCAATGGATTGCATCCAGGACACTGTTCTTTAATTTTTTGCATTTGATATACCACCCCCTGACCGTTGGATTGCATCCAGGATACAATTCTTTCATTTGTGCATCTGAAATGCTACTTCCTGGCAGTTGGATTGCATCCAGGACACTGTTCTTTGATTTTTGCATCTAATATACCACTCCCTGGCCGTTGGATTGCATCCGGGACACTGTTCTTTCATTTGTGCATCTTATATAAAACCCCCTGACTGTTTGATTGCATCCAGGACACTAAGTTCTTTCATTTTTCCATTTGATATACCACCCCATGACCGTTCAATTGCATCCAGGACACTGTTCCTTCATCATTGCATCTGATATACCACTCCCTGGCCGTTGGATTGCATGCAGGACACTGCTCTTTCATTTTTGCATCTAACATACCACCCCCTGGCCGTTGGATTGCACCCGGGACACTGTTCTTTCATTTTTGCATCTGATATACCACCCCATGACCGTTGGATTGCATCCAGGACACTGTTCTTTGATTTTTGTATCTGATATACCACTCCCTGACCGTTGGATTGCATCCAGGACACTGTTCCTTCATGATTGCATCTTATATACCACTCCCTGGCTGTTGGATTGCATCCAGGACACTGTTCTGTGATTTTCGCTTCTGATATACCTCTCCCTGGCCGTTGGATTGCATGCAGGACACTGTTCTTTGATTTGTGCATCTGATATATCACCCCCTGACCGTTGGATTGCATGCAGAACACTCTTCTTTGATTATTGCATCTGATATACCACTCGTTGGCCATTGGATTGCATCCAGAACACTGTTCTTTGATTATTGCGTGTGATATACCACTCCCTGGCCATTGGATTGCATCCAGAACACTGTTCTTTGATTTGTACATCGTATATACCACCCCCTGACCGTTGGATTGCATGCAAGGCACTGTTCTTTGATTTTTGCGTCTGATATACCATTTCCTGGCCGTTGGATTGCATCCAGAACACTGTTCTTTGATTTTTGCATCTGATATACCACCCCCTGAGCGTTGGATTGCATGCAGGACACTGTTCTTTGATTTTTGCATCTGACATACCACTCGTTGGCAATTGGATTGCATGCATGGCACTGTTCTTTGATTTTTGCATCTGATATACCACTCCCTGGCTGTTGGATTGCATCCAGGACACTGTTCTTTGATTTCTACATCGTATATACCACCCCCTGACCGTTGGATTGCATTCATGGCACTGTTCTTTGATTTTTTAATCTAATATACCATCCCCTGAGCGTTGGATTGCATCCAGAACACTGTTCTTTGATTTTTGCATCTGAAATACCACCCCAGGACCGTTGGATTGCATGCATGGCACTGTTCTTTGATTTTTGCATCTGATATACCACTGCCTGGCAGTTGGATTGCATGCAGGACACTGTTTTCTGATTTTTGCATCTGATATACCACTCCCGGACTTTGGATTGTATCCAGGACACTGTTCCTTGGATATATAAAGCTATGTGTGAAATAATGCAGCCTCATAAAACAATGATCGTAATCTCATATGGAGCAAGTATGCAAATACTGCATTTAATGGCTGCATGCCCATAGTGCGCCCCTGAAATGGTCTATTCTGTAGTTCTGCTCCCTGACCTCACAATAAGTAAATCTCTGTGGCTGTTGCTATGTGTACACTGTTCTATGATTGTTGCATCACGTATCTAAGCACCAATTCAATTCCTAAATTAAACACAGCACATCCTGATTTTTCTTTCATGTATCTATTTGCTTGTTGGTTTGCACCCTTTACTAACATGTTCCCCATTCTACTTTCCACATTGCGCTACACACCAGCCAATCGTTCACACACCGCAAGTGAACACCCGCTACTATCCATCTCCTTTGCACACGCTTACAGCACCCAAACTCTGCACCTCCCTAACCAGCTTGTTGGGTGCACACTTTAACATTAGGTATAAAACACAGCCCTACATGTTTCGCCCTTTTCCAAGCACTTCTTCAGGACTCACAATATTTATTGTATTCATCGCCATTATGCAAGTGTCTCGTTGGCCATGTTGATCCTGCGTGTCTGAGGTTTACAACAACCGAACCCGCGTCCTATAGATCTGGTGTCAGTATGGTCTCTTTAGACTGCTTGCCCAGGGGGTGCATTTGTTACTTGCTCCATCAGTAACACTGACGGGGAATTTGCAGGGACACCGTTGCATTGCTGCCCCATGGCCTGCAGACGCTGACTCAATATTGCTGAACCAGTTGCAGACTATTTTTATATATTAAAATAAGGAATGCAAACTCCTTAAAGCTCTGGCTTACGAAGGCTAATGCAAAATGGCCCTGATGAAAGGAGCTTGTGCAGCGAAACACTCGATTACAGCTTGATCGAAACAAGCTTATGGCGTCCATGGAAATCCACTATGGTCCTGTAGGAGTATTTCAGCGAAAATAAGAAAGCCCTTCGTTCAGAAAAAGTCGTCAAAGGTCTTAAAATTAGAAGTGATGAAGTGAACGCAATGACAAATAAATGAGTCAGTGGTAAGTGAGGGCACGTGTCCTTAAAAGTGGAGCGAAACAGGAGCCGGCGCGCCAAGCACCTCATCCAGCACCCGCCCAGCACACACAATTTCCCCACATTCTTACATTTAAAAAAATGAAATTCAAACAATGTAGATCATCCAAATGAACACAGACAAAACCTTCACTTTGCACCACAATGCCACACTCCACAGTATTAGGCCCTAAGTGTCTGGCAACTTTGAAACTTTGATATTGTTGATTACCACAAGCTCTGGACTATTTGATGCAATACACCATGTTGACACCATCTGGCAACAAAGCTGAGAAACATATATGCGTGCACCCATGCTCTATACATTGTGGGTCTGTCTGCAACCTAATGGAAGGTGCAATTTCAGCATCCTGTGGCCATAATACAGTAACTTTGCACCAGTGCAACACTAGGGCAAAAATTCACCTAGTGCAAAAAACATTCTTTCAATGCATTTTTGCACCAAGGCGACGGCAAACATTGTTTCTGTAAAACCACCCCTGGTTGATAGATGTAACTATGTTGTTATTAAAAGAGTCATCCTGGTATATTTTACTTTCCTGACAACCTATTCCGCCTGTGCTCTTTTCAGTTCTGTATTTGGAAAAGGCCCTTATCACTGACCGCTGACAATATTCGCCTTTGTGTGTATGGAACAGTGACTTGTTTTTCTGAATATATTTCACTCATTAGCCGGCAACTCAGAATGCTCGCTTTTTCCAGCATGACACATTTAAATGGGTCAATTCTAAATCGGATGACAGAAGAGGTTTTTTTAAATGGCAGACAACCAGCGCCACATGTTTCACAGTGACCTGATTTGAATCTCAGCTTCGAAAGCATTTTTCCGGTCGACCCCCCTCCCACCCTAAAAAACCGTGAAAATGAATGGGAATAATTTGAATTTATTAACATTAACCTTCCAGCGTAAATGTCTACAATAATTATTTTATACTGTTTTTATTATAGCTCTTCATACTGTATACATCCCACTTCTAAGCACTGCACATATAGTTGTTGTTATTTCCCTATTTATCAACCTCTGAAGGATGAAAGGCTGAGCCGGCACTGCCAGGATTCAAACCCGAGAGAAGCGCTTAACTTACTGAGCTATCTGAAGCTAGATTCAACAAATGAAATAGATGGATTGAAGAGTGTACAAATGTTAAAGAAACACGTTAGGGATTAGGGATCAGGAGGGGGACCAGATGGAATCATGTATGGATCCTTGTGAGAAAAGCGATGGGGACAGGGTCTCCTTCCCTGATGTTTCCAAGACATACAATGGTGAGATCTGGCCATGATTGCGGATCACTGTATTTTGGAATTGATACCATAGCAGTTAATTTTTCAAGGATCCTCAAAGCCAACCTACTCCCCATTCTCACAAATGTAGAAGCTATATCCCCGACTATGTGTTTCCTTGTCTCCGGAGGATAGCTTAGGGGCAACGTGCTCGCCTTGGAAGCAAGACGACATGGAGCAACACAGGTTCGATCCCCGGGTTCGTGCTTAGAAACCTCTGGGTATTAAGAGTGTTATAAATAACCTATCATATCATATGTGTTGCCTTATTTTCAAAATATCTTACCTGTGCTATCTCTTTGGTTTTTGGGGCCTCTTCAATTTCTTTGTGTGTCTCCATATGGATTCATCGGATTCAACACGCCTCAGGTTTGGAGGTCGATCCTTCACCTCCCCTCCCCCCATGAGATTGGCCTCTCAGATTATGAGTCCACAGCACCCGTAAATCCAGGAAAATTCAAGGCCCTTTAAGGAAATGACATAATGAAGATTAATCCTGCTAGTTGCGCAGGGAGTCTTGATTCTATTAAAGACACGAAAGCGAGCATTATGCTTCAACTTCTTTAATCCACTCTTCAGCAGTAGAAAAATCAAACAACTTCACATTGTCTTTCTTTTCTTCTTCTTACAAAACTACATTTCCCCTTTTTTTCAGTCGCTTTTGTAGTCCAAAGTACTTCCTGTGAGTAGCCTCTTAATCACTGTCCCTGACTCCTCCTCTTTGTTGGATGCTCTGAACTGTAACTTCATAAGTGTCCCATAACAGCACTGAACACACAAACCAAACGGTCCGGAACAAATCCTTAATAACGAATGCTGTCTCTCTTGTGACCGATCCCAGACCACCCCGGAACCTTCTGCGCTTCGCCTGCCAGCCAGATCAATGAACCGTTCTTCTGGTCCTCTCCTGTAATCCAGAAAAATGTCATTAGGGAGGGAGAATGCACTGCCCTATTTCACACAATCGGAAAATTCATGTTAAACACAAGCCAATGTACAGTTCATACGATGGGCGGGAAAGTAATGCTCGCCTCTTTGTCTTTAATAGACTCAAGACACCCAGCGCAACTAGCAGGAGTAATCTTCATTCTATGTCGAGACAGGGGGCAAGCATTATGCTTGTTTAAAGTGCTGTATTACTACTCCCGGTAGAGACTGATCCCTGCCTGTTGCATAATATCTCTGACCCACCAAACAATTGTGGCCCTTGCACCGCTTTAAACGGTCGCCTATACACAATAAGCAACTGAGAAGTTCCTGCTGGACGATGCTTTGCTGCCCTAGTCTCATATTCCTTAATGTACGATGGGACCCACAACTTCGGATACTGGGACATATACGGATATGAAATAGAGTTCTTTTAGCTAAGGTAAATTTTACTCCCTCTGGACCATACCCCTTTCTATCCACTTCTAGTGCTTTGACATTGGAGACCCTTCTGAACGATACCAGACAAAGGAGCATTGCTAACTTCCCTGACAGTTGGGTGATCAAAAGGCACCTGTTCGTTGGCCAGTCTCCTAAAATTTCAGCACCACCGCTACATCCCAGAGACGTGAGTACTTTGGCACTGCAGTCATGCAGAATCATGCTCCTTTCATGAGCCTCACCACTGCAGGGTGTTCTCCCATCGGGGAGCCGTCCACTGGTGTGTGGCCAGCTGTTATGGCTGACATGTATACTCCTATTGTCCTGAAGGCTTTGCATTCATTTAGGAGGGCAGCCAGGAAATTGAGGGCCGATACTACAGGGGCAGAAACTGGAGGAATACCTCTCCTTGTGCACCAGCTCTACCACTTGTGCCATGCCGCTTTGTAGCTCGTGCAAGTGGATAGCGCCCAGGAGTCTGAGATGAGCTGGGTAGCCGGGCTCAAAATGCCCGGCATAGCCCATCTAGACCAGACACACTGGAGGCGATCAAAGGCAGGGTACATGAGTAATTGCATGTCTGACAGGATAATCCTGGGGAAATCCGAGGAAAGTACCATCAGAGCTGGAAACCAGAATTGTGACTTCCACACAGGCGCTACAATCACTGTCGTCACTTTCTCGATGTGCACTTTCGCCATTACCCTGTTCAACATCACGAATGGGGGAAATGCATAGTGTTTTCTCCCGCTCCAGTCCTGTTAGAATGCGTCTGTCCTGCGTGCCCTGGGCTCTAACCTTCAGCTGAAGAACCTGGACATTTGAGCATTGAGCCTGGATGCAAATAGATCTATCTGAAATGTCCCCAGAATTGATCTAACTTCAGGAAAACCTCTGTGTCGAGCTTCCAGTCACTGGAGTCCGTAAGGTAATGGGAATTCCAGTCTCCTACTACATCGAGAGAACCTGGGAGATACTTAGCTGTGACTGAAAACCCGGCCTGTAGGCAGTAGTGCCAAAAGTCCTTTGCTAGCTCCACCAGGAGTCTGGACCTGGTCCTGCCTAAGTGGTTTATGTCCTTGACTGCTGTGTTGTTGTCCATCCTCAAAAGGATGCAGCCGTTCCCTTTGTCCTTCGTAAACGCTTTGATCGCGAAAAGACCCAGCTAGTAGTTCTAAACAGTTTATATGAAGCTCTAGCTCCCCTGGTGCCCATTTTTCCCCCTGTCTCTGGGGCACTGCATTAGGCTCCCCAGCCTGCTCTGCTGGCACCGGATTCTATGATCAACTATGGACTGTCTCCCAAGATGGCTCACCCATTCTATGCTTCCATGTTCCGCAACCACCAAAGCAATTCTGTACGCGAATCCTGATCACGAGGGACTGGTTGGTGATATCTCAAGCCTTGTTGAAGATACTTGATCTTCAGCCTCTGCAGGGCCCTGTAATGCAGGCGTTCTGCGAATATTGCCTGAATGGAAGAAGCTAATAGGCCCACTACCCTCGCTAAGGAGCGGAGAGACAGGACCTCCTTGACGAGACATGCTCGGAGCTCCTTTTTGATATCTTGAATCTTCCTCGCTAGAAGCTCTAGCGTTGCTCTCCCTGTATCTACTACGAAGCTGAGGAACTCTGTTCTCCTGGGGGGGGGGGGGGTGTCTGACTTCTCCCTGTTCACTAGGAATCCTAGAGACGCTAGGAGATCTGTCACCCGTATGACCTGATATAACAAAGTTTCCCCATTGTCCGCCATCAGGAGGCTGTCATCTAGGTAAATTATTATGTGGATGCCTTTCTTCCTGATGGCTGCTGCTACCAGTCTCATAAGTTTGGTAAATGCCCAAGGGGCTGATGCTAAGCCGAAAGGAAGAGTTTTGAATTGCCAGAATCGCTCTTCCCACCAGAATTCTAGGAACGGGCCATCTACTGGCACTACTGGAACGGTTAGCTATGCACCCTTCAGGTCTATCCTGGCTAACCAGTCATTGTTTCTGAGGGCGTCCCTTGGCTGGTGGATGCCTTCCATTTTAAAGTTCCTGTAGACCACCCCGCCATTGAGCTTTCAAGTGTATCACTAGCCGTACATTCTCCTTTCTGTGAACTAGGAACATGTTGCTGACAAAGTGGGGCCTTGTCGCGTCGCAGCGCTCTATCGCTACTTTCTCCCTGAGCTGCGTGAGCTCGTTGTGGAGATCTTCCTCTGTCTGTGACCTGACCATGATGTCCGGCCTTGATATTTGGGATGGGGTCTCCACAAACTGTAGCCTGAAGCCCTGGCTAGTCTGTAACACCCATGCATCGCAGGACAGTGTGTGCCCGATCTGCCAGAATTGCAATGTCCTCCCTCCTAGTGGAGGATATGCGCTGCATGCATTTCTCACCCGAGACGGGCCCTTTGGCTCTGCCTGCTTCTCTCCCCCTACTTCCCCTGTAGTTTCTTCATCTGGAGGATAAACAAGGCCACTCTATTGAAGCTGTTTTAACAGAACATGGCCTGGCCCAAAAAGTTCTCGTACCTACTCATATAAAAGGGCGAATACTAGACCGGGTAGCCAATTTGAACTGCTCCACTACTATTACCAAAATAACCCCACAACCTTGGACTGACCACCACTTAATTGGTTTCTCGTCCACCATTGAGCCCCAAAAACAGAAAATCCTTGAAATAGCTCCACCTCTCCCTACTAGATGCAAAAAAGACATTACTACTGAAAAACGACTTCCTCTCCTCCTACCTACCCTCACCAACATCTCTGATTATTCCGACCCGAACGCACTAGTAGCAACCTTTAATAACACCGTGGCCAAGGCCCTTGACATTATTGCACCAGTCAAACTCTGTAAAAGCAAACCAAAATCCCATCTTAGTAACTGGTTCACTCTTCAGCTCAAAGAACTACGTATCCAAAAAAGGAAACTCCAAGCCATCTGGCATCACTCTCCCATGATCGAGAATAAAACTACACTAACTAACTTGGCCAATATGTATAAGAACAAAATTATCCTCACCAAAAAGAATACCTTCAGTGCAAGAATCACCAAGGCTAATTCAAATACCAAGGAGCTTTTCGCCATCCTCCGTGACATGGAAAAGCCTATTCCACCCACAGACAATGCCCAGAAAGATAAACAATTGTGCATCAGCATCCAAAATGCGCTATCCAACAAAATAGTTACTGTGCAGACCAAAATAGCAACAAAAAAAAAGCATCCCTGCGCTCCACTGAGACGCCACCCACCCCACCCCTGGGGTCTCCAAACACTGATATACCTTTCAGATTCACTAATATCTCCATCTTGGAAACTGAAACTGTTATACCATCCCTGAAGCCCTCTAACTGCCAGGGCAATAGCTGTCCAGCACAAATAATTAGGGATGCAGCTAGAGATGTAGCCCCCTTTATCTCCGAGGTAATTAGCACCTCCTTCAATTCCAACACTGTCCCTATCATACTTAAAGAATCCTGGGTGCTACCTCTCCTTAAGAAACAGACACTAGCCCCGGCCATTCCCACCAATTACAGACCCTTCACAACTGACCCATTCCTCCTTAAAATTATCGATAGAGTAGCTTACCTCCAAATCCAAAGGTACTTGGAGGCTAACCTTTTACTAGGTTCGCACCAATCTGGATTCAGACCACAACATGGGACGGAAATGGCGCTAATTGACCTCAAGACACAAATCGACGAGTTGAAGGACAAAGGTAAAACAGCTATGCTACTACTCCTCGACCTCTCGGCAGCTTTCGACCTGGTGAATCATGCAGTGTTATGCGAACACCTAGAGTCAGCGGCACACTTCTCGAGTGATGCTATTGCCTGGGTACAATCCTTCCTAGCTAACCGTACGATTAGAGTGTTCTCCCCTTCAGCCCCACCAGACCCAATCCAAATCACGTGTGGCGTTCCACCAGGTTCATGCGTCTCACCGACAATGAATAACATCTTTACCAAGCCCCTCTTCGACAAACTTGACGGGCTAGGCGTCACATTTACTAATTATGCTGATGTCACCCAGATCCTCATACCCCTCTCGGGCAATTTTGTCGAAAATACGGCTCTGGTAAATAGGATATACCTCCTCATTCAAGCATGGATGGCCTCACATGGTCTCTGCCTAAATGATGGAAAATCCTGATTCTGGGTTCTGACACTAACCTAAAAAAACTCAGCCCCAGTTATGCTGCCTTCAACATTGACGGCAACATAATCAAAGTAGTATCTGAGGTAAAAACACTAGGTTTTTACCTTGAGTCCACATTATCACTAAAAAGAACATGCTAGCACTATGGTATCATCGACAGCTTACACCTGTAAACTGATCAGGGCTTGCAGACCCTACTTATCTAAAGCTAGTTGCATTACGCTTGCCAATGCACTGACAATGTCTAAACTAGACTACTGCAACGCCTTATATGTAGGCGCTAACAAAAAAATCCTTAACAAGATGCAAATACTACAAAATAATACCTTGAGAGCTGCCTTGAACATATCTCACAGAGAGCATATTTCAAACCTTAGAAGAGACAAGCATTGGTTAAAAATCAGTGACAGGATTCACCTTAAAATTGCATTCCTTACCTTCAAATGCCTTAACAATGCTGCACCACCCTATCTCTCTGCCAGACTGACCAGAAAAGTCTCAACTCACCACACCAGATCATCCAGCCACCTCTGCCTAGAAATCCCAAGATTCAGACTCTCCAAAGCGGGGGGAGCTACTGCCCTAAGAGTGGAACAACCATATTCGAGATTCAGACATAACTTGCTAAACTGGCTTCTTACCAAGGACTCCTAAAATACTGCTTCACCCACCTATGATTCTATCGTTGATCTATGTTCATGTCCATGTGTGTACCATACTACTGCCCCCACACTGTACCACTGTGTATTTTGTACCCCGTACCTAAACTGTACTCATTGTAAATTGTTTCTTATGCACTGTAAATTGTTTATTCTTATGTAATGACATGTATGCTGTAAGAAAATCTAAAATAATCTTGTAACTGTTGCGCCCAGCTACCCGAGGGTTTGGTGCGCATTACCAAATAAATAAACAAACAAACACCTGGAAGGGAAAATTGAGTCTTGCTGCCTGGACTCACAATAATTGGTCTGATGCCCTGGGGTCTTCGAGAGGAAATGAAGCAACCGGCCTCTCAACCCTGATACCAGTCAGTCCTGCGAAAAACTCTGCTGGGGTAGATCTCCTCATCTCTTTGCTGAAAGCTTCTCCGAATAAGAGGTTCTGCACTGCTTCTCCTGCTTCATAGGTAGCCAGGCCACCCAACTGAGAATCAATTTTTAGTAGGAGGCTCCTGCACCTCTCTGAAGAGATGGCGCAGTTAGCATTCCCTAGGAGGCAGTCTGCTCTCTGTGCTCAGTTAGCTAAGGTCTCTATCATTTTTGCTTGTGGACCTGTGATGTCCAACAGATTCTCTTGACAGCTCCACCAGGACCTGTCTATGCCTTTTCTGAGGTCTTTGTAGGCTTTCATGACAAACGTCATCCTTTTTTGGTCAAGCTATGGTGTTTCGGCCACTATCCTTGCCAGATTGAGGCGCGGGCATTCAGCTCTCATGCGAGCCCTAGTCTCTTTCTTGAGGGCTTTTCGCATTCTCTCTGCCATGTAGTTGGCTACACTCGGAGATGGCTGCCATTCTGAGGACCTGGTATTTCTGATGTCCTCTGGGTCGAACATGTCCGACAGCTCTTCCTCTTGAGGTTCCAGGTGCTTTTCCTTCCTGGCTCTCTTGTGTCCTCCCTGGACCGGTTTACTCTCTTTGTCATGCGCGGAAACTGATGCTTCCGGCGAGCCTTAGCCCACCTCTTCGTCTGTATCACCCATATTGTTTTCCACTGGGGAGGGGGTCTGGAGGTCTGGTACTCCTACCCTTTGGAGGAAGGCTTCTTTAAGCTTACCAAAGGTGTCAACTACATCTGGGGCTTTGTGTTCTGCCCCGTGATGTGGATCCGGGGTAGTAGAAGAAGATTTCCACTTCCGGGTTGTGTTGCTCCCCTGAAGGCTCTCTTTAGTGGTGTTGGTCTCTGCAGACATGTTATTTTTGATCTTCTGGGTGCTTAAGTCTTGCTGCCATAATTGCCTCTGTGGTGGCCAGTCTCGCTTGGATCAGCACACTCCTTCTGCCACGGCTACCACTAGTGAATCCCCCACCCCCTGTTTGAAGCTGAGCGCCAACTCACTCTCGAGTCCCGTTCAGTGTACTGAGGCCCGACGTCTCACCTGCGCTATCGCGCATGCGCTTGCCTCAGCTAGTGTAATCTTGGAAAACGTCCTCACAATTGAAATACACAAATCTAACGTTCGCGCCGAAAATTACGCGCACTCCACCATATCGAAAAACTAATACATGCTTTATCAGTCAATTTACACATAAAGCGACAAATGCTCTGCAACAAGAAAATATATTAATTATCTGGCTGAAGAGCAGCTAAAGAAGAGGAGGAGTCAGGGACAGGATGTTGTTAAGAGGCTACTCACAGGCAGTACTTTGGACTACACAAGAGACTGGAAAAAGGGGAAATGCAGTTTATACCATAAAAAAAGAAAGAAAATGTGAAGTTGTTGGTTTTCTTTTTTACTTGAAATATTGAAACTTCTGAAGAGTAGTTTAAAGAAGTTGAAGCATAATGCTCGCCTCCTGTCTTGACATAGAATTCCAAAAACAAACAATCACTCTGTTGTCTAATTTTTCGTTCTTTAGACTGCTTTTCTTGGGCCGGCATTAAAAAAAGATTGCTCAGGAAACGCTGCCTAACAGTCTGAATACGCGTGTAGGTGGGTTGGGGCATGGGAGTGGCACAAAGAGTAGTTCGCGGGTATGCAACCACCTGATAGGATGAACCCTGTGTCGCCCCTTGCACGCTGCACGGTGGTCAAAAAAGAGCACTCTTGTTGGAGCAGGCTCCATTGGGTGGGATTAAGAGCTGGTACCATTATCTCTAGGGTGGGAGCATGCCTGTTTATTATTATTAATGAATCATTTATTGCACACGAAATAGCGGAGACCACTCTCTAAGCGCGGTCTGTGTAGTTCTTTGTTGTCTTGCTTCCAAGGCGAACGCGTTGCCCCTGAGCTATCCTCCCTCCCGGTTTGAGTCTACATTCTGTCTGCTTCTCTTAGACATGATTTGAGGGCCGGATTGAGACATAAACACAGAGGCAACATTGTTACAGAAAGTAGTGCCGGTGAGAGGCCATGTCAAAGAAAGCGAAATGCCACTCCGCGGAGGAGAACGGGTGACATCTTCTTTAGTGGCCATCTTCATTAGGAATCTCTGCACTTGGGAAGTATTTTACCCCGATGTCATAGCCCACATGTCTGGGATGTCTATTTATTTGTTCTACTGATGATGCAGGAGCCCCCTGCAAAATTACAAGTATCGCCAGCTGTGCCTGGTGTGTCATACGCCAAGCTAGTAATTTGTGTGCTTTCTTTCGCTCTCTTTCGCTATGTCTCTTACAATGTGCCTCCCACCGTCTCAGTATATGTCTCGGTCTATCTGTATCTGTCTCGCCCTCTCTCGCTCTCTCGCTCTCTCGCTCTCTCGCTCTCTCGCTCTATACCTCTCTCTCATGCTCTCTCTGTGGATGCAAAGTGCTTGTTAACTGAAGCGTCCCCAGCAATTGCACACAGCTGCACAACCAGACAAAATAATTCTAATTTCTTGAGGGGGCGGTATTGTTTACAAAAAGCAGATATCAACAAAGGACATTGTTTCATTTTGCTAGAATTGTAAACAGGCTGTTCTCTTGTTATACTTTTACAGTGTTAATTTCTAAGGATCAATTCCAATATGAACATTAGTCATAATAAGAACATGACACTTGTCTTACTGAGCAAAGCACATAATCAAAACCTAGAATAACCAGATATATTATTTTCTGATGGAAGGTTACCATTAAACCATGCACAGTCTGGTGCACTCTTATTATTCTCATTGAAATACCCCTATAAGAAAGGGAAGGGGAGAAATAGCACCAATGAGGGTTTCAGCCTGCTTTGCATTCAAATAAAGAGCATTTTGGGAACAGAAAAAATACCACCAAGTTTTATACATGACAAACATGTCTGTGATAAAGGGATTGTGTTGTTGAATCACTAAGTACTGTAATTAATCATGGGAATCAGTCACCTCTCTCCAGGGGCACCCTTTTCTTGTGAGGCTCGGGAGGTGAGCAAGCAACGCAATACACTCCCTAGGGATAGAGGCAAGCGGGACCTCACTGGCAGAGACTACCCCCTCAGGGATAAGGACTCCCAATTCCAAGAGGAACTTCCTAAGTCACTCCCTCACAATCTATCATTGTCAGCCATAAAATCAAGAAACCAAGAAGACCAAACCAATTTTTGCTATTGTGAGATAACACCTGTAGTTTATGATGAAGAAACTCATGTTGCCAATACTGAGAAGAGTAAGAGTGAGCGAGTGATACAGAGGGCTGAATGGAAAGTGATAGAGGACTATCACCAACTACACATCATCCAAAGAGAGGGAGTAGCTCTGGCAGAGAAAGAAGCCCGGGAGTGTCAATGCCCGGTTGCTGTGAAAACTGAGAGAAGCTGAGAAGTGCAGCGTGCAGACTGGGCCGAAAGCTGGCGCGTGAGTGTGATGCGAGAGCAGCTATAACCCAGAGAAACTGGGGAACGGGAACCCCTGGCGAAGACGCCTAACAGCGAGTGGTGGTGTGACTGCAACGCAGTAGTCTGTCCAGTCCAGCAACAACGGTCGAGACCACGGACCCTCCCGCATCACAGAAGAAGTGCAGAGGAAGACAGCGAGAAGAAGAGTAGAGTAAAGCCAAACTGACAGAGCGAGAAGTTTCCCGTCCTGCAAACAGGCCCGGTGACGCTAACCCAGAGGAAAGGAGGTAACAGGGACAACGAGGGACGTGGGAGGGATATCGGAAGTAATGAGTATATGACTCCTGCTCGTCCCAGTAAGACTGAAGAGTGGAAGTCAAGTGATAATCCTTACTGGCATAATCATTCTCGTCCTAGCAAGAATGAAGAGTGGAAGGCACAACCATAGCTTGTTCCAGTAAGAGTGAAGAGCAAAACCCAAGTGAGAATCATTACTGGGAGTTACCTACTCGTTTCAGTAATAGAGAAGGGTGGAAACCAAATAAGAAACCTGCTGCAAGTGTTTTTAACTGGCCCAGCGAGGGAAGAGAGCGGACATTAATTCAAGAAAGAGTAATATGTACAGAAAACCAAAAAAAGCGAGAAGGAACCTCAGAAGGTGTCAAAGACACGTCGGAGAAGCTGAAGAATCCTGTATCTAAACTGTATGAACCTGTGAAAGTAGTTGCGAGAACTTCCGGAGATTCAACTACTCAAGTGACTTTGCTGAGAAGCAGAACACAGTTCTTCATTTTGGACTCACCACCGTCTGACAAGCACTCTAGTTAGTTTATGTTAGGTAGGGAAAACCTGTAGCATAGGACAGCTAGGAGTTTATATATTTAATTTATCCAAATAAAAGCCTTTAAATGGAAGACACTTGTCTCTGTCCTTCTTCTGACCCGCTACAGTACATAGTCCACACTTGCTTGGTGTTCAATTCAATTTCCAAAACACGCACCCTAGCATTACAATGTTTCTAACATTGAGCCATCTTTACGGATTTGCACAACCTCAGAGTTTGGATGCGAGGATAGAATGCCTGTGACATCAGCCACTCCATTCACTCAGCGTCTGGAGAAAATTCCCCTTGCAGTGGGTTCCAGGGTAAGGAGGGCTATGCACATGCTCAGTTTCCAATGCACAGATATCCTAAGAGATTTGTATAAATAGAATTGCACATAGGTTTCACCACAGTAAGTCATGGACCAGGTCAAAACAAATTTGGAAAGTCATAAAATGGATCCTCCTATTGTTGGAGATACTGAAATGCCATCTCCAAGATGGCTGCTATTTTGGTCACATTACTGCAGTATAATTGCAAAGTCGCACACATTCCACGATTGTGCCTGGCAACGCAGGCAAGTGTGCTTGTCAACTACCAGTTTGTTTTGCGTTTACCTCTTGAATATCTATCTCTTATGCACCTCTTTTGTTGGACTTGCTTAACATTCCTTTGGCAAGCTGCCCATGGAACATTCATCGCTAGATTTTCTCACTGTTATCCACAGGAAGGTAAAATTGCAACAATGTTTCTCAGGTGAGTTACTTTGGAAAGACACATTTAAGCTTATCAAAAAGCAGACGACCCCTGTCTGAACGGTCAGCATTTTGATTCACTTCAGGGAATGGCTTAAAGGTCTGTTGTGTGTGCCTGTCTGTAAGCACATGTGTGTATATGGCTGTAGCTCATTGTAATATGTTGTGGCAAGTCAGAAGAAAGAGTCGGACAAAGGGGTGGCACTTTGTGCAGCAGTTTCATTGGAATTCATAGAAGAATAACCTATCTTTCCCTATAACTAAAGTGTGGGTCCTACCTAACTGAAATCTAACTAGGGTGCTCGTCGTCAGGGTGGTTTTCTAAAGTAAAAAATGTGTCCTCTTTCCAAAACTATCCTAATCTGACCCCAGCACTAATCAGAAAAGGATTCAGCAAACAAAAGTGAGTCCAGGAGAATGACTCCCTTCTCCTGGCCCAGTTGACTCGGCCTCATTGACTGATTTTCTTCTAGCCTTTTGAGACATTTCGGATTAGCCCTTGTAGTTCCTCAGGGGGTTTCTTTGGGCCTTGTCAAGTGTCCGGCAATTATTCCTTCTCAGTGGACAAGCTGATTCTTGCCTTATCTGTGAGATATCTATTGGCTCTGTGAGACAAGCAGGGTATCAGGAGAGACACAGACTCAAAAGTATTTGTTTTAAAACCTTTATTTACTAAGGTTCCTCGGTTGGTGGAATGCCTGACTGGCCCTAACTTTAAAGCCATGGTTCCCTTAACTGATATTTCTAATGGCCGTTGTTGTCTAATAGTCCAAAATAAAAGTCTGTCTGTGTCTAACCTATGCTTGCTTTACAAACATGTGATAGGAAGTCTTTTGAAAAAAGTAAAAATAGTGGTTCAACAAAAGTGGCAAAACCAGAGTTGGTTTCAGATGATCTTCTTACCAGGTCCAATTTGGCCAATGTCACAGAGATGGGTTCACTCGCCAGGGCTGTTCGTAAGACCTTCTCCACAGGGCCCTTACGGTGAATTCAAATACCTTCAGTGTCTTTGAATTCCTTGGGAATCCCTTCCCCAAGCTCAACTGGTTCAAGTTTCAAATGCCACAAAAGAAATGGAACACAGTTCCTCTTGAAGCCCCTCAGTGTTCCCTTCCCCACGTTTCAATCCTTTCAACACTGAAAAGAAAACCAACAAGTCTCCTACTTGGTTGGGTCTTTTAGGGTTCCCTACCCCGGGCAAATGCACCTTCCAGCTTTTAAAAAATAAAATCAGTTTTATCAAGATGGACTTTACTTTCCTCAATAGGCCTTTCAGGGTTCCCTTCCCCAAGCTCAGGCACAAAACAAAATATATTGCAGTACCTTTTTGGTTTCTCAGGGCACCCTTCCTCAAGCTTAGGCCCCTCCAATTCCCAACACCAATTCAACTGGTCAGGATGTGCCTTTCCTTATATATATATTTGTTATTACATGCCATCCTCTCATGGTGGTAGAATCAGAGGTTTTTCGAAAGCGGCAGCCTCTTTGCTGTTCCTCAGCACAGCTATTCTGACCCTTTGCCCCTCTCTTTGTTTCATACTCTTGCTTTCCTTCGCACTTTTGATCTCCAGGTGCTTCCGGCAGCATTTTCGTGTATTCCTTTCCCATTGTTGTGCTCACTTGCACTGTCCTTTATTCCTCCTCTTTGTTGTGCCTCTTGCACGTTTCTTTCATGCTTCTGTGCACCCCTCCACTTGTTTCTTTATTTCCGGGTCTCTCGCATCCTTTTTACATTGTCTTTTTCTTTCGTGCCTCTTGCACCTTTTCCACGGGCTTCTGGCTCTCTTTCCACTTGTATCACTTTACTGTCCTACTTCGTTCCATTTATTATTTCACACACACGTTTCTCCCTAGTTTAGCGCGTACACTGGTACTTGTATCTTTTGCATTATTGAAATCTTCCCGTTAGCTTCAAGCGAACAATCATACAAACGCAGTCCTCTTTCGTACACGTTTCTAGTGTTACTTTGTATCGCGCACTTCACAACCCGGCACTACAATGCTTTCCGACTCACTGGGCTGACTTCTGCGCTTCAGTTCCACAACGGCTCTTCGTTCTGAGGTCAGGGTCTGACTGCCTGCCACTCGGACACTCCTGGGGTGTCTCATCAGCCCTGGGGAACGTGCACTCACATTCACAGGTTCTGCAGAGGACAGCATGCCTCTTGGCTCCCATTACCAGACTTCTTGGCTCCCTGGATTCGCGGCTCCCTCACCACTCTTCAGCTCTTTCGAACTGCAGCTTCCCTGCATCTCGGCATCCCAGTCTCTGGCCTCCTGTCCTGTCACAATCTCACGCGATTGGCAAAGAACTATGCTTTGGGGGTTAGCTGGGACATGTAGTTTGAGTCTCCTTTGCACACAGCCTTCGTCCAGGAGCTGGGTTGTGAAGGCTTCCTAACTGTACATGGACTGTGTTGAGTGGGCTGTGACCAGACAGGAACTTGTGGATTCATTTTCTTCCTCTCTGAGGCTTTCTGAAGATTTGTTTGGTTACTGGAAACAATGATTGGATGTCCAAGATGAGGGTGTAGTTGGGTGTTTCATGGGTTGGCTGGGTTTGAGCGAGTGTGAGCATCATGGAAACAGAAGGAATAGGGGAACTAGCGGTTTTAGGAGATTTCCTTAGGAGTGGTCCTCTAAGCAGCAGCTTTTGATGAGGGGAGGGTTACAGATTTGTGGTGATTCTGCAGAGAATGCAGAGCTTCTCAGATGGGTTCTTCTGGTCACAGGGAATTCTCGAGGGTGAGTAGTGACGCATCTGAATTTGTGCTGTGGGATTTAGCGTGAGCGTATCCCCTTGGGCAATTCTGGACCTTTTTTGTATACGGGTCAATGAGCGATGCACATGGCTTTGATAGTGACACTGCGTTTGATCACTAGTCAGTCGAGAACACCTAAGGCTGGGGAGTTATATTCTCTGCATCCAAGTTGTGATAGACGTCTTGCTGCTGAATCGTACACGCGTTGCAGTTTCCTTAGTAGATGAGTTTGATCGCTCCACTAAAAAGCAGCAGCGTAATCCAGGCATGTGAAGATATTAACTTTGATGTGGTCACTAAATAGGAAACATTTTAGCAATCTGAAGATGCAGTAGAGGATGTAAAGGCGCAAAAAGGAGGCTTTAACCACTGAGTTGATTTGGGAAGTCAGGGACAGGTTAGAGTCCATGCGACAGCCATGAGTCTATGCTTGTTGCACCCAATATATGCCAACAGTTCCATAGTAAAAAGTAATTATTTTGCTAACTGGCCAAGATATGTAGATGTTGCCGCTGTAAGAATACATTCCTGCTGACTGTGCCAGTGATGCCACCGTAAGAACATATACATGCTTGTTTTGCCCAGTATACATCAGTATTGGCACTGTGGGGCCATATGCATGCTGCTCTGGCAAGTATATGTCAGTATGACGGCTGTAAACCATTTTCATGCTGGCAGTGGCCAATGTATAGCAAGATGCCAATGTAAGAACACACTCATCTTGCCTATATCCAATATAAAGCAATATTGTGCTATAAGAACACATGCATAGTGGCTGTACCCTGTATATGACACTACTGCCACTGTCATGCATTGCCATTTTCCGGTATGTGGCATCATTGCCATGCAAAAGCATTAGTAGGACGTATTGGTAGCCTTCCACTGTAAAAAAACATGTTTGTGCAGCTAATGCTCTCAACAAACCCCTCTCCCCAGTGACGTAGCATGGGTCAAGGTCACGGGGCAAGGGGGCCAGCAAAAACCAGTGGTTATGGTGATCTCACCATTCCCACGGCTGCTGTCCCAGGCCATGTGTGGTGTTGAGATCCAACACAGTGTGCTGTAGGCAAAAACAGAAGGCCTCAATCACAGAAGTTGGAAGCTATTGGTTCTAGTACATAGAAAATGTACAGTAGGGTGAAAGGTTCTCTGGGATAATTTTGGGGCAGTAGGGGAGCCCTTCTTCCTCCTCTGCTCCTTTCCATCTTGAAGGTCTCTCTGCAAGTGTGGCTGCTTGGAGTCTTCTAGCATCCCTTTGAGTCGGTCTCACTTGTGTGGATGTCTGTCCAGTGTTCAGACCATCGCAAATTGAATTCATGCTGACGTGGTGTGTCGTGCTCCCGTGCGCGGCAATCCACAGCGGCGCCAAGTGTGCCCAGGGACCACCTGGGGAAGGATGGATTTTCCTGGGCACACTGGTGTTTTCATTTCACGCTGATGTATTTTCATGTTCCTGGTTGGGGATATGACGGACACCCTAGATGCAGCTTCCGCGGGTTCATAACCCAGGATCATTGTTGACATATCAGAATGTGGTAGTAAGTATGACCTACGTTCCTATACAAGCAATGCGTTGTGGCAGCAGCAAAATCAAATGTTAGATCAGAGGCTATAGCCCTGAACCGCTCTCCACGTTCTCCCAAGACACTGCTTATGCCTGGGCAATTTTCCGAAGGACAATTTAACAAAGGCATAATGGACATACATCGCCCAGAAGCATTGAGCAGGTAGAAGAGGGAACGGTTTTGCATGTGTAAATCTGCTCTGACCTGCTGCTTAATATAACAGGCCAATGCTAAGCATGCCTCGTTGGAGTCTTTTATGTGCACTGGCAAGCTCTCTGCTAATTCCTCACCCACTAGGAACTGCTATCACGGTTTCACTATACCAGTATTATAAGCTAGAACAGACATGTCAACTATAGGGCCATATTCCAACGAGGGCTTCTCACTCTGATAGACACTAGTTAACATTATGGGCCAGCATGGCAGGGTGTGTGCATTTGAGGATTGAGGACATTATATACACCATAGAGAAACCAAATTTCGCTCTCCCATCAGTAACCCCAAAGCAAAGGTACATGGTCAGGAAGATGGTGCATCCCCCTGCATTGACATCATAGCAGTTTTCTTATGACTTCCATAATCCTCTGCCATGATGCCACAGCAGGAGAAAACAGCACTCGGGCATTAACGGAGGCCCCGGGGCATTACCTGAAGTGGTAATGGCCCCCCAGGAAGGGGCTTATTGCTATTAGTACTCTGGCCTGTGAGGGGTACCAATAGCATCGTTTTTCATTGGCGAGTGGCGTTTAGCACCCGAAAAAAGCAAAAAAATGGCTGCCATGGAACACGACAAAAAGTCAGTTCTCCCTTTCCTGGAGGCCATTTAAAAGAGTAAAACAATGATAAACAAAGATTATGGCTGCCATGGAATGGGTGAAGGAACTTCATGAAGTCCCTTCTACCATTCAATGGTGGCCATTAAAAAGATTTAAAAAAAAGAAAACAAATAAAATGGTTGCCATGGATCGGGGCGAAGCGACTACACGTATATGGGCCTCATTAGGAGTTTGGAGGTAACCATGGTGCTATTAGCGCCATTGCTGCCTCTAAATCCTTACCGACTCCGCCCTGGTGGATGCAGCTATTACTGCCCCATTCCAAGGTTGGCGGGGAGGTAATTCCCCATTCACCAGGGCCCTTCCCCATTCCCATTTGAGCCCCTATAGGGCTCAATGGGAATGGGGAAGGCGCTAATAACGGTACCGTAAATTGCGGTACCGGTATTAGCACCAAAGTCACTTTGCGGGTCCCATCCTTAACGCCTGGTGGGAGGACCCGCAAAGGGAACTCGTAATAGGGCGGTAAGGGATTACCGGTAACGGTGCCCTTACCGGTACCGGTAATCCCTTACCGCCCGGGTCGTAATGAGGCCCAGAGACCCTTCTCCCTTTACATGGCGGTCACTGAGGGAAGGAACACAGAGGGACGCAGCGGCGATCAGTGCTTTGCCGGGCTGGTAAGGACCCAGTGAGGGCCAAACAGATCGTTTGTAACTATCTGATTGTCCCTCGCCGGGTACTAACACTGTTTATTGTCTCCACAGGAAGCCAGTAGCAGCTATTTCTCTTTCTGAATACTTTATTCTCTTACTATGGCATCACGGCAGGCAGTATGGAGTGCATTATGGGTGCAGTTACCAATGAGGGGAAAGGGAGGATAATGCAGGAAAGTGACCCTTGGTGCAGGAGTAAAAATGGCGGCATGGACGCCGACCTATTAGTAAATTACATGTTTGCAATCTTCACTCCTACCATTCAGTCGCATAATTGTGGTACCCATGTCCTTGTAATGACACTCACTGCATTTAATACCAAAGAAAAAGATACCCTGTAAATTAAATATTCCTGTAAAATACATGTTGGTTTGTAAAAGCAACATTTCAAGCTTTTAAACTTAAAATTACAGGATAGAAAGAGGACACTCAAGCACTGTAATGCTGAACGGAAAAATCTGGTGGGAGGCGTGGGACTTGGATTCTGGCCTTTTGGGATGACGTCTTCTAAATAGAAAAGTGTCTGGAAATATTTAGAGAAAATACTCTTATGCACACTGAAGTTGTGGGTACTTAAAATGACCGAACTTCAATCAACCTTGGATTGAATGGCGATGGCTAAATTGGTGATCCACGGTCTCGCATTCCTATTTTGAATAAGGCAATAAGCCCCGAGACTGTGGGTCATTATGTCCCCGAGGCCCATAGTTACAGGTCTGAGCGCACCAAAGTCCCCGGGTGCATTACCTTATGCAGTGATGGCCTGCAGTCCAGGGGCTAATTGCAATTAGTACCCCCGGCCATTAGACCGGGATAGTAATGGTATTTTTTTCTGGCTGCAAGACGCATTTCCGGAAAAACTTTTTAAAATATAGTTGCCACGGACAGGAAAACAAAGTCCATTTTCTCTTTCCGTGGTGGCCATTAGTGTAAATGAAAAAAAAGGTAACCAAAAATCTGGCGCCATGGGACGGGGAGAAGGGTCATTATGTCCCTGGGACCCATAGTTACAGGTCTGAGTGTAAAAAAGTCCCCGGGGGCATTACCTTATGCTCTGATGGCCCGCAGTCAAGGGGCTTATTGCCATTAGTACCCCTGGCCATTAGACCGGGGTACTAATGGTGGTTTTTTTTCCGGCTGCGAGTCGCGTTTCCGGAATCAAAAAGTAAAAAAATGGCTGTCATGGACAGGAAAACAAAGTCCATTTTCTCTTTCCGTGGCGGTCAAAGTAAACAAAGAAAATGGTCGCTATGGAAGGGGTGAAGGGGCTACGTGTAGTCCCTTCTCCCCTTCCATGATGGCCATTAGTGTAAATGAAAAAAAAGGTAAACAAAAGAAATGGCCGCCATGGGACAGGGAGAAGGGCCATTATGCCCCCAGGGCCCATAGTTACAGGTCTGAGCATAACAAAGTCCCTGGGAGCATTACCTTAAACGGTGATGGCCCACCGTCGAGGGGCTCATTGCCATTAGTATCCCCAGCCATTAGACCAGGGTACTAATGGTGGGTTTTTTTCTGACTTCAAGACGCATTTCGAAAAAAAAAGTAAAAAAATGTCTGCCACGGGCAGGAAAACAAAGTCCATTTTCTCGTTCCGTGGTGGCCATAGTAAACAAAGAAAATGGCAGCCATGGAAGGGGAGAAGGGACTACATGTAGTCCCTTCTCCCTGTCCCATGGCGGCCATTTTTTTGTTTACCTTTTTTTTTCATTTACTCTAATGGCCGCCATGCAAAGGGAGAAGGGACTACACGTAGTCCCTTCTCCCTTTGCATGGCGGCCTCTCCAGAATGGAAAAGTCATGTAGGGACCGTGGCGCGATGCACGCACAGACGTCTTCGGGCTTACAATAGGGTAAGGCTCAGAAACTATCCAATCAGTGCATTGCTTTCTGAATTCTAGCGGCGCTCCGGGTACTAATGGTGGATAGGCATAGCAGGCCCTTGGCCATGGGCCATGGGATGGCATCAGATTTGCATTGATGTGCGGATGTCAACATATGTTGCCAATATTAGGATGATGCCTTCTTTGTGGTTGGCGTGGTCATGCTATCTAAACAAAATGTGCACTCACTGTGCCACTGCATAATCTACCTGTAGAAAACGTGTATGTTTAAAAAAAAACATTTGTAATGTGTACTAGATATTACTAGCAGGGTTCCTCCATCTCATACAGAAAATGCACTATACAGTGTTGAACGATTTTCTACAGTCTGTCCACCTGAAATCAATTCAGGTTAATGTCAGCTGTGTGAACAGCCTTGTCTTGATGGGTAGCACATGAGCTAAATGCTCCCTTCTGACATGGGGCAAAGCATGCATTTCACAAGAACGGCAGGGCGCGCTCAGCCTTTCATCCATCCAAGTCGATAAATCTAGTAGCCCTACATTGGGTATTAATATCACCTATAATTACAGCGCTTAGAAGCAGAAGGAATGCGGCGTGCAGCACTGTATACAAATATTAATTGTTATTGCTAGCTGTAAGCTAGATACTCGTATGCCGCTCTAGCACTCTCACGCACTCTCTTCCTGTTGCACTACATCTTACCGCAACTTTTCATGCGGGTAAGAGTCGTTCTGTCAGAGGCGCGTTTGCTAAAGCTACCTTACCCCTAACAATCACTCTCAGCACATAATTTAGCCTTAATAAGAATGTTACACTTATCTTACTGAGCAAAGCATATTATCAAAACCTAGGCTGAATCCAGAAGAACCCATTGTACATGCCTTCCACAAGTGCAACTCGCAGGAGGCAGTTGCACGTTTTGCACTCTGTATTGCGAAAGGAGGATCTTAAGGCGATTGAGCACGTTTTTTGCTCTTCGCTGTGCACATTTTGAAAATTGCACAGAGGGGAAAGTGTTGCATTAAAGTGTAAATGTAGGTGTCCCCTACGTGCAATTTAAACTTAATGAGTAAAATGTGCCTCGCCCTCTTCTCCTTGCAATTTGTGCTGAGAAGCTGCTAACATTTGCTCCGGCTAGTCTTTGGCCGGTCTAGAGTCCCCTGAGCAGGTGGGTCTCCCCTGTAGCAGAGGTGCTGCAGTGCTGTCTATTTCTGTACACCCCTCACAAGATTGTGTTTGCAACTGTATTCTACTGCACAGGGACATCACTTGCTGCCCATTTTCGAGCTGGGACAACATTTTCAGAAACCTACGTCAAGAAGGGAGACACCCTTTCTTGAAAGCATTAGACAACATATGTCGGAGAAGGTGCGCCCTGAGGCATATGGGTGAGTCGCGCGTTACAAATGTTTTTTATAAATAAATAAATGTATGCATGGGGATGCAACGCCAATGTTTAGGACAACCTCACCCATTTCCACCTTCAATGCACTCCACGTGACAATAGCAAGATGGCTCAAGCTCAGGCTTGATGACAGACTCCTGTGATCTGTCATCACTGAATAGGCTGGCTGAGGCTCATGGGAGTTGTAGTGCAAAACCTCTGGAGGGCCAAATGTTGCAGACAGGCAGAAAACCTACAATGAAACAAAGCTGAGGTTCTGCTGCCAATGGTGTTTGCTGAGTAGGTGAGAAGAAACAAAAGATTGGGATCAGGGCACGGAAACAGAATAAGTGTCTGGGGGAGGGTCCTAGATCAGGCTGTGCTTTAGCCAGAGAGTGCCAAAAAGATGGTCAGGCACCAACCACAGCATTTTAGACTCGAAACAAAGGGTATGTTGGAGTGACCTACAAGGAGAGAGAGACGAATCCAAGAGGCCCCTTGAAGGTATGCCCCAAAAAGCAATGGGTATGATTTTCTCCCGGGACCGGACAAAGCACTGAAGGGTGCAACCCCCTGTGGCCCGTTCAGTCCAGGAAGCAAACTGAGAAAATCTTTATGCCGGATCTTGAGCACAGTGGAGTGCACCCGGTATCTCGCCAGGATCCATGATCCACATGAGATCTGTGATGTGGAGCAGATTCAGAGGGTAGCTGGGCTGGGCTGATGGCAGAATGTTATCACAGTAAAGTAAAAAGGAAAGCTCCAGGAGCGTCCCAGCAATACTGCACAGAAAGTGCTGTGTGCTGCAATAAGAAATTACAGATGCCATAAAGTTGGAGGAGAGCATAACTCCAAAAGAGAGTTTCCAAAAGAGAAACAAAAGGTTCTCGAATACAGTGTAAAGGTCTGAGTGTGGAAAAAAGGGTACCACTCACTCAGCAGAGTCCGATAAAAAAAACAAGAGTGCAGCAGAAAGTGCTGGGCGGGGGACTCACAGGTGATGGGAATAGAAAGTAACATGCCTGTACCCACTTCCATTCTGCAACTGTCACCCCACATAGACTCACTGAGTTGTGAACTGTGTAACCCAGCTATCGCTCACATCAAGATAAATATTAGTGAGCAATATCTCACAACTAGGCAGACTGTACCCTGTGCTAGCTAGTCCAGATAAAATTGCATATATGAGCCAGCGTCACAATTAGACAGAATTGTCAAGATTAGCATTGCATCATATCTAGACCGAATTGTATTTCTAGCTTGAGTCATATCCAGACAGAACTGTGAATGCCAGCTTTCGTCATATATAGATGGAATTATGAATGTCAGCTTGCACCACATGTAGACAGAATTGTTAAGATTAGCCTGTCACATCTAGACAGAATTGTGAATATTAGCTTGCTTCACATCTAAACAGATTTTTTTAAAATATAATGTTTATTGGTTTTCAAACATATCATAAGCAAGCTCTACATTAGCATTACAAATTTAAATTCACCAGTTACATTCCTTTCCCAATCAAGTATTCATTTCCTAAAAATAGCACATTAAAATCAATACTTCTCATAACTTAACATAAGGTATGTCGATGATTTGAAAGGGGTAGAAAGGTTTTCGAACAGAATTGTGAAGATTAGCATGCGTCACATCTAGATAGAATTGTGAAGATTAGCTTGCGTCACATCTAGATAGAATTGTGAAGATTAGCCTTGCGTCACATCTAAACAGAATTGGGAAGACTAGCATTGCATCGCATTTAGACAGAATTATAAAGATTAGTTCTTGTCACATCTAGACAGAATTGTGAAGACTAGCATTGCATTACATGTAGACAGAATTGTGAAGATTAGTATTGTGTCACAACTAGACAGAATTATAAAGATTAGTTCTTGTCACATCTAGACAGAATTGTGAAGATTAGCTTGCGTCACATCTAGATAGAATTGTGAAGATTAGCTTGCGTCACATCTAGATAGAATTGTGAAGATTAGCTTGCGTCACATCTAGACAGAATTGGGAAGACTAGCATTGCATCGCATTTAGACAGAATTATAAAGATTAGTTCTTGTCACATCTAGACAGAATTGTGAAGACTAGCATTGCATTACATGTAGACAGAATTGTGAAGATTAGTATTGTGTCACAACTAGACAGAATTATAAAGATTAGTTCTTGTCACATCTAGACAGAATTGTGAAGATTAGCTTGCGTCACATCTAAACAGAATTGGGAAGACTAGCATTGCATCGCATTTAGACAGAATTATAAAGATTAGTTCTTGTCACATCTAGACAGAATTGTGAAGACTAGCATTGCATTACATGTAGACAGAATTGTGAAGATTAGTATTGTGTCACAACTAGACAGAATTATAAAGATTAGTTCTTGTCACATCTAGACAGAATTGTGAAGATTAGCTTGCGTCACATCTAGATAGAATTGTGAAGATTAGCTTGCGTCACATCTAGATAGAATTGTGAAGATTAGCCTTGCGTCACATCTAAACAGAATTGGGAAGACTAGCATTGCATCACATTTAGACAGAATTATAAAGATTAGTTCTTGTCACATCTAGACAGAATTGTGAAGACTAGCATTGCATTACATGTAGACAGAATTGTGAAGATTAGTATTGTGTCACAACTAGACAGAATTATAAAGATTAGTTCTTGTCACATCTAGACAGAATTGTGAAGACTAGCATTGCATTACATGTAGACAGAATTGTGAAGATTAGTATTGTGTCACAACTAGACAGAATTATAAAGATTAGTTCTTGTCACATCTAGACAGAATTGTGAAGACTAGCATTGCATTACATGTAGACAGAATTGTGAAGATTAGTATTGTGTCACAACTAGACAGAATTATAAAGATTAGTTCTTGTCACATCTAGACAGAATTGTGAAGATTAGCATTGCATTACATGTAGACAGAATTGTGAAGATTAGTATTGTGTCACAACTAGACAGAATTATAAAGATTAGTTCTTGTCACATCTAGACAGAATTGTGAAGATTAGCTTGCGTCACATCTAGATAGAATTGTGAAGATTAGCTTGCGTCACATCTAGATAGAATTGTGAAGATTAGCCTTGCGTCACATCTAGACAGAATTATAAAGATTAGTTCTTGTCACATCTAGACAGAATTGTGAAGACTAGCATTGCATTACATGTAGACAGAATTGTGAAGATTAGTATTGTGTCACAACTAGACAGAATTATAAAGATTAGTTCTTGTCACATCTAGACAGAATTGTGAAGATTAGCTTGCGTCACATCTAGATAGAATTGTGAAGATTAGCCTTGCGTCACATCTAAACAGAATTGGGAAGACTAGCATTGCATCACATTTAGACAGAATTATAAAGATTAGTTCTTGTCACATCTAGACAGAATTGTGAAGACTAGCATTGCATTACATGTAGACAGAATTGTGAAGATTAGTATTGTGTCACAACTAGACAGAATTATAAAGATTAGTTCTTGTCACATCTAGACAGAATTGTGAAGATTAGCTTGCGTCACATCTAGATAGAATTGTGAAGATTAGCTTGCGTCACATCTAGATAGAATTGTGAAGATTAGCTTGCGTCATATCTAGATAGAATTGGGAAGACTAGCATTGCATCACATTTAGACAGAATTATAAAGATTAGTTCTTGTCACATCTAGACAGAATTGTGAAGACTAGCATTGCATTACATGTAGACAGAATTGTGAAGATTAGTATTGTGTCACAACTAGACAGAATTATAAAGATTAGTTCTTGTCACATCTAGACAGAATTGTGAAGATTAGCTTGCGTCACATCTAGATAGAATTGTGAAGATTAGCTTGCGTCACATCTAGATAGAATTGTGAAGATTAGCCTTGCGTCACATCTAAACAGAATTGGGAAGACTAGCATTGCATCACATTTATACAGAATTATAAAGATTAGTTCTTGTCACATCTAGACAGAATTGTGAAGACTAGCATTGCATTACATGTAGACAGAATTGTGAAGATTAGTATTGTGTCACAACTAGACAGAATTTTAAAGATTAGTTCTTGTCACATCTAGACAGAATTGTGAAGATTAGCTTGCGTCACATCTAGATAGAATTGTGAAGATTAGCTTGCGTCACATCTAGATAGAATTGTGAAGATTAGCTTGCGTCACATCTAGACAGAATTGGGAAGACTAGCATTGCATCACATTTAGACAGAATTATAAAGATTAGTTCTTGTCACATCTAGACAGAATTGTGAAGACTAGCATTGCATTACATGTAGACAGAATTGTGAAGATTAGTATTGTGTCACAACTAGACAGAATTATAAAGATTAGTTCTTGTCACATCTAGACAGAATTGTGAAGATTAGCTTGCGTCACATCTAGATAGAATTGTGAAGATTAGCTTGCGTCACATCTAGATAGAATTGTGAAGATTAGCCTTGCGTCACATCTAAACAGAATTGGGAAGACTAGCATTGCATCACATTTAGACAGAATTATAAAGATTAGTTCTTGTCACATCTAGACAGAATTGTGAAGACTAGCATTGCATTACATGTAGACAGAATTGTGAAGATTAGTATTGTGTCACAACTAGACAGAATTATAAAGATTAGTTCTTGTCACATCTAGACAGAATTGTGAAGATTAGCTTGCGTCACATCTAGATAGAATTGTGAAGATTAGCTTGCGTCACATCTAGATAGAATTGTGAAGATTAGCCTTGCGTCACATCTAAACAGAATTGGGAAGACTAGCATTGCATCACATTTAGACAGAATTATAAAGATTAGTTCTTGTCACATCTAGACAGAATTGTGAAGATTAGCTTGCGTCACATCTAGATAGAATTGTGAAGATTAGCTTGCGTCACATCTAGATAGAATTGTGAAGATTAGCCTTGCGTCACATCTAAACAGAATTGGGAAGACTAGCATTGCATCACATTTAGACAGAATTATAAAGATTAGTTCTTGTCACATCTAGACAGAATTGTGAAGACTAGCATTGCATTACATGTAGACAGAATTGTGAAGATTAGTATTGTGTCACAACTAGACAGAATTATAAAGATTAGTTCTTGTCACATCTAGACAGAATTGTGAAGATTAGCTTGCGTCACATCTAGATAGAATTGTGAAGATTAGCTTGCGTCACATCTAGATAGAATTGTGAAGATTAGCTTGCGTCATATCTAGATAGAATTGGGAAGACTAGCATTGCATCACATTTAGACAGAATTATAAAGATTAGTTCTTGTCACATCTAGACAGAATTGTGAAGACTAGCATTGCATTACATGTAGACAGAATTGTGAAGATTAGTATTGTGTCACAACTAGACAGAATTATAAAGATTAGTTCTTGTCACATCTAGACAGAATTGTGAAGATTAGCTTGCGTCACATCTAGATAGAATTGTGAAGATTAGCCTTGCGTCACATCTAAACAGAATTGGGAAGACTAGCATTGCATCGCATTTAGACAGAATTATAAAGATTAGTTCTTGTCACATCTAGACAGAATTGTGAAGACTAGCATTGCATTACATGTAGACAGAATTGTGAAGATTAGTATTGTGTCACAACTAGACAGAATTATAAAGATTAGTTCTTGTCACATCTAGACAGAATTGTGAAGATTAGCTTGCGTCACATCTAGATAGAATTGTGAAGATTAGCTTGCGTCACATCTAGATAGAATTGTGAAGATTAGCTTGCGTCATATCTAGATAGAATTGGGAAGACTAGCATTGCATCACATTTAGACAGAATTATAAAGATTAGTTCTTGTCACATCTAGACAGAATTGTGAAGACTAGCATTGCATTACATGTAGACAGAATTGTGAAGATTAGTATTGTGTCACAACTAGACAGAATTATAAAGATTAGTTCTTGTCACATCTAGACAGAATTGTGAAGATTAGCTTGCGTCACATCTAGATAGAATTGTGAAGATTAGCTTGCGTCACATCTAGATAGAATTGTGAAGATTAGCCTTGCGTCACATCTAAACAGAATTGGGAAGACTAGCATTGCATCACATTTAGACAGAATTATAAAGATTAGTTCTTGTCACATCTAGACAGAATTGTGAAGACTAGCATTGCATTACATGTAGACAGAATTGTGAAGATTAGTATTGTGTCACAACTAGACAGAATTATAAAGATTAGTTCTTGTCACATCTAGACAGAATTGTGAAGATTAGCTTGCGTCACATCTAGATAGAATTGTGAAGATTAGCTTGCGTCACATCTAGATAGAATTGTGAAGATTAGCTTGCGTCACATCTAGACAGAATTGGGAAGACTAGCATTGCATCACATTTAGACAGAATTATAAAGATTAGTTCTTGTCACATCTAGACAGAACTGCAAAGGTTAGTATTGTGTCACATCTAGTGTTAAGAAAGGAAGAAGGCAATGTGCACGGAATCTCACAGTGTACAACTTTGAATCTAAATATGTGCATACAAAACCCAAGACTTGTGTATACTAAAACCCAGGAGAAACAATAATACCTATATATGAAAAGGAATGTGGGGTAAGCACTTAGAACCTCCTTATGACTGAAAGGAAAGTCGGCAAACTCCTTACCCACTATGCTATTACAGATACTGACAGCGCTAAACCCACGTAGAGGGCAAGCAAGGACAGGATCTGTGAGCTGACACTCTGGATGATACAGAATAAGGAACTTAGAAACTGTACTCACGAGGACCGGAAAGACCACTTGAATGTCAGTAAACTCACGAACCCAGTTGATCAAACAGGAACCCTGAAGGCTATAACAGCAATGGGTGGAGGAAACTAAATACATAAGACCCTAGTCAAGGGGCGAGTAGAAATAGTGATATAAAATAGTGAGGAAACAAAAAGGGCATTTACACTGGGACTAGTTACAATAACACCAACACCTAATAATCCATGGGAAATGAATGCAGAAGTGAGATGGAAAACATGGAATGGATCCCAATAGAAAGTAAGGATCAGGAGCAGGGAAAATGATATCACAAAAGGAAACCTTGAGGCAGGAAGCTGAATCTATAAAGGGAAAGACTAAAGCATCAGGTTTTTCAGTAGCAAAGGACGGCAACAAAGAAACAGAAAACACAGGCGAATTGGGCAGCATTAAAGGGTAAAGCACAGAGACAGGCTGTCTGCAGACAGAGGAAGACAGAAAGGGAAATCCAGTGAGCAGAAATCAATTAAGCACAAGAATCCGAAATCCAGGGCAGAGGAACAAGAAACAGGAACTGGGCACTAGGCACAAAAGCTAGGAACAAGGAACAGGAACTAGGTACTAGGCACAAAAGCTAGGAACAAGGAACAAGGGACCAGTCACAACAGGAACACAGCAACAATGACCAGCGCTGGACTGAAGCAAACTGAGGCTTTTAAAGCTGCTTAACGAGCACACCCCTCAGGTGTGCCGCCTGCTGCACCTGCAGCCACAGGTGTTGCCTATCCTCCACCCAGCCTTGTCCTGCAAGGGAGGAGGTGAAGCAGTGAGCCAGGCATTCTGGGAAGCATAGTCATTTGATTAAAGTAGCAGTAGCATGCTGGCTGCCAAAAACCTGGAATGGATCCGGAAGGGAAGTAATTTGGGAAATAAGGTTTTAGCGCTCCCAATTCATTAGGACACTGTAGCATAAGGTTCGGAGGAAATGTCCAGTAGGGAATAAACCCCAAAACATGCCCCCAAGTGGCAGGAACGGGAGCGAAGGGAGCGAGCCGTGACACTATACCCCCTCCCATGGCCGACTCCAGGCGGCTGTTACTCGCACAAAACATCTTCTTTCCATGACAGGAGCGCTTTGTCTTCAGAAGTGGCACTGACGGAAACGATGACCCATGGGCAGAAGCAGAAGGACTGGAATGAATAGAATCAGGCCGCAGTCTATAAGAGCCATAGGCAGGTTTTCGGTGAGGAAGAGACTCATGGGTCGAAGAAAGGCATGAAGGACTTGCAGGACCTGAAGCAGATTTGGAAGGTCCAGGAAGCTCAGTCTCTGGGAGCGAACACTCATACATCATTGAGGAGGGAGGCAGGCTGGTGCAACATGCTTTGGACAATGATTGATGCTCTGGTAGCCCCCCTGCTGAGAGCGGACACACAGGAGGTGAGAAATCAGCAGGTTTCAGGAAATGTTCATGTTCAGACAAAGAAGGTGGCGGCCGAGGTAGAGGTTCGGATCTTCTCTCATCATCCATTTGATTAAAGGCCTGTGGTTGAGGGTGACCAAGGTTCGACTGCATCTGTCCCACGCCTTGGGGGCCTGGAAGTCCAATGGGTTGTACGAGGATGGCACTCCTGGTGTCAGTCATGTAGCCACCTTGTTGCACATGGAATACAACCGCAGGAACGTTTGGCATACCGATAGGAGTGATAGATGCAGTACTTGGCACATCAGGCACATTCGCAGCAGGAGCAATAACGGGCACATTTTGAACTGCAGCAGTCATATCCTTCCTTTGGCTACTAGCACCCGAATGGTGCAGCAGTTGGGGGGCCGTGCCCGTCCCTTCCTTCAGGCTCATGTGGGATCCGGCAACAAAAAGGCTGTCAAGCGGCTGATCCAAACCGGCCCCCAAATGTGAACCGTCCAGCCCGTTATCCTGGTTGGCTACTTGTTCGATGTCTGGGCCATGGCGGATGGTATCCGTCTCCCACTTGTAACACTCCAGGCAAGTCCAACGGCCTTGCATGTAAGGCCCTCCCGAGTCGTGATCCAGCCTGATGTTTCTGGCAGAAGATTCAGACTCAGATGTAGCATATGCGGGAGGTGCTGATTCTACAGTCAAGCAGTTGGGAGAATTAACTTGTGTAAGAGGCAGGCCTTCTGGTGATCCTCCTGAAGCATAAGAAGGGCAGATTGGACGTTCATCCGTAATAAATGGTTGTGATTTAGGAGGTATCTCTGAAGTAGATGAATCTGCAACACGATCAAACAGAGCAGACAGGTGCACCTCCGATATTGGCAGCGAGGCTGAACAGGATACAGGTTTTTCATGAACTGAAGCCAAACTAGCAGTAGGCTCTGGGACCAAAGACAGGCACTCAGGATGTGCTACCGCAGGCTCCATGGCTGAAGGATAATCCGCTGGATGAGTCACTGTAGCCAAAAACAGGCATTCCAGAGGAAATTCAGAGGCTGAGGGCATGCAAGCTGGAGCCGTCTCGTTAGCTGATGACAAACTTGTCAAGGTCTTTGACTCTGACCACGTACATGGTGAAGGCTCTTGAGTGATTGGCAGACATAGCAATTGTTCATTGATTGAAGACACGTTAGACAGTGATGACTGCAGAGCCTTGGACTGGATAATCGAAGAGTCAATGGTTGTAGGAGGACAAACAGAAGTCCCAGAAGTCAACAGACACATTTGTGGCTCAGGAATGGAATGCACCTTTAGGGCGGTTGACTCCTTGGCACCAGTAACCAAAGACTGAGCTGTAACCATGCCGTCCCTCTCCTTAGTGGATGACACAGAGTCTCTTCCTTTGTAAAAGTCAAAATCAACCAGAGGAATCACCATAGTAAAGTCTCTGTTAATCAGGATTTCATCAAATGTCCATTCCTCTGACTTAGCTTCTGAAAGTGGCATATTAACAATCAACAGTTCAGGAATTGCCTGCCGGGTCTTTGGTTCAGTATACTGTGGAATGAGTCCATCAAAACATGAATTTTGTACTGTCTTTGACTGTTCATTGAGACAAAAATTGGCAGAAGAAGGAGCGAACACAGAGGTAGCATCGTTTTCCACATCAGCTTGAATGTCTACTTCAGTCTCAGCAGCTAGATCAAGGGCTGAACCTAAGCCTACAGTAGTGACTGATTCTGTGTATGCCACCATTGTGGATTGTGTTTGGGAATCAGAAGCATGTATGTGTTCAAGCTCAGAATTATGACTGACTGCTAAACAGGAAATCTTAGGTAAAGGAGTGGCTTGTAAATCTTCAGTTAACGGCAATTCCTGACAAACGGTAGAACAATTGTCAGAACCTGTGCCTTGAATAAGTGTTGTGCTAGAAAGAGAACTTTCACTCCCAATAGAATCTTCATATTGACAAGTATCATGACCTACAAAAACCTCCGCACTCAGGGACTGAACAGTATTCACTTCATCAACGGATAAAGTTTGAGGTGTATTCAGAAAAGACCGTAAAGTCTTATTCTCCTCTAGTAAAGTAATGTATTCTTGTTTTAACTCCTCAAGTTCAGCTTTTAGCATGCCCGCCTTAACTGTACATCCCTATCAGTAGGCACAGGGGCAGGCATGGTGGCATCAGGGCTGGATCCTGCCATAACCATCCGGGTGTGCACTGATTGTACATTGTCATTTGCTGCTTGCAGGTTTTGTGATCTATACTCACTCTTACCGACTTGGTCTGTGTTACCCTTAAGCAGACTACTGACATCAGACCTCTTGACATTAGGGACTACAGTAAGTACTTGTGCAGAGGAGTAAGCAGTTGACTGAGGGCTGAAAACAGAAGATATGCAATGAACCCCTCCATTCTTTATGTTTGAATCATGAAACTGTTCAATCTGAGGTAAAGCACAACCGGAATCATGGGGTTCAACAACAGACATCCTCGTGTGTAATAAATCTAACAGTGTGTTGTTTTCCGCTGCTAAGGCTTGTGCGGACATAGAATCTGGATCAAAATTAAAGACAGAACTAGGATCAGGCAATGTACGATGGGCCATCCTGTGGGTAAAATACTCAGCACGTAAATACCCATTTGTATCAAGGAGTTCCCTTAAGTCAGGATCAATGATTTGATTGTCACAGGTAGACTTAGGGTAAACTTTCTGTATTAACTTGTTAGTGACCTTGCTGCCTTTCTTTCTTAAACTGGCCACATTCAGACGGGAATAACGGCTGGTCATTCTGTTAAGAAAGGAAGAAGGCAATGTGCACGGAATCTCACAGTGTACAACTTTGAATCTAAATATGTGCATACAAAACCCAAGACTTGTGTATACTAAAACCCAGGAGAAACAATAATACCTATATATGAAAAGGAATGTGGGGTAAGCACTTAGAACCTCCTTATGACTGAAAGGAAAGTCGGCAAACTCCTTACCCACTATGCTATTACAGATACTGACAGCGCTAAACCCACGTAGAGGGCAAGCAAGGACAGGATCTGTGAGCTGACACTCTGGATGATACAGAATAAGGAACTTAGAAACTGTACTCACGAGGACCGGAAAGACCACTTGAATGTCAGTAAACTCACGAACCCAGTTGATCAAACAGGAACCCTGAAGGCTATAACAGCAATGGGTGGAGGAAACTAAATACATAAGACCCTAGTCAAGGGGCGAGTAGAAATAGTGATATAAAATAGTGAGGAAACAAAAAGGGCATTTACACTGGGACTAGTTACAATAACACCAACACCTAATAATCCATGGGAAATGAATGCAGAAGTGAGATGGAAAACATGGAATGGATCCCAATAGAAAGTAAGGATCAGGAGCAAGGAAAATGATATCACAAAAGGAAACCTTGAGGCAGGAAGCTGAATCTATAAAGGGAAAGACTAAAGCATCAGGTTTTTCAGTAGCAAAGGACGGCAACAAAGAAACAGAAAACACAGGCGAATTGGGCAGCATTAAAGGGTAAAGCACAGAGACAGGCTGCCTGCAGACAGAGGAAGACAGAAAAGGAAATCCAGTGAGCAGAAATCAATTAAGCACAAGAATCCGAAATCCAGGGCAGAGGAACAAGAAACAGGAACTGAGCACTAGGCACAAAAGCTAGGAACAAGGAACAGGAACTAGGTACTAGGCACAAAAGCTAGGAACAAGGAACAAGGGACCAGTCACAACAGGAACACAGCAACAATGACCAGCGCTGGACTGAAGCAAACTGAGGCTTTTAAAGCTGCTTAATGAGCACACCCCTCAGGCGTGCCGCCTGCTGCACCTGCAGCCACAGGTGTTGCCTATCCTCCACCCAGCCTTGTCCTGCAAGGGAGGAGGTGAGGCAGTGAGCCAGGCATTCTGGGAAGCATAGTCATTTGATTAAAGTAGCAGTAGCATGCTGGCTGCCAAAAACCTGGAATGGATCCGGAAGGGAAGTCATTTGGGAAATAAGGTTTTAGCGCTCCCAATTCATCAGGACACTGTAGCATAAGGTTCGGAGGAAATGTCCAGTAGGGAATAAACCCCAAAACATGCCCCCAAGTGGCGGGAACGGGAGCAAAGGGAGCGAGCCGTGACATCTAGATAGAATTGTGAAGATTAGCTCACGTCACATCTAGACAGAATTGTGAAGATTAGCATTATGTCACATCTAGACAGAATTGTGAATATTAGCATTGCGTCAAATCTAGACAGAACTGCGAAGATTAGCATTGCATCACATCTAGACTGAATTGTGAAGATTAGCATTGCATCACATCTAGAAAGAATTGTGAAGATTAGCATTGTGTCACATCTAGACAGGATTGTGAATATTAGCATTGCATCACATCTAAACAGAATTGAGAAGACTAGCATTCCATCACATCTAGACAGAATTATAAAGATTAGCATTGCATCACATCTAGGCAGAACCGTAATACTACCTTGCGTCATATCTAGACAGAATTGTGAAGATTACCATTGCATCACATCTAGACAGAATTGTGAACATTAGCATTGCGTCACATCTAGACAGAATTGTAATACCAGCTTGCGTCATATGTAGACACAATTGTGATGATTAGCATTGCACCACATCTAGACAGGATTGTAATACAATCTGAATCTGTTGCGCAAATTGCGTCAAGCCTGGCATGGCTTGAACCACTTATGAAAAGTCTAATAGGCGATATGCCGGTCAAAGAAAAACAATAAAATAACGCAGTGGTCATAAATTCTTGGAATTGCTGTGACTTTAATAACCTCGAGAAATGGTTTCAGAATACAGTAGATGTACAACTACCAGCAATAATCATACTGCAGGAAACCACGGCAATCCAAGATATTTATTTAGAAGGATATGTAGCTTTTTGTTCTCATGCGGTAAAAGGTATACAAGGCCGTCCATCTGGCGGACTTGCGATCCTTGTGAGACACTTATATTACACTAAGTTGTTGCAAATCTATTCATCCTCAGACATATTGGTGGTGGAAGTGACATCCAAAGCTAGGGTGCTTTCACAGTTGATCATAGTTGCACTGTACTGGAACCCAGCGATAATAACTCTAGATGCCATTATTGAAAATGTGAACTCTGTACTTCTACAAGTTGCTATTGACGCTCCAAATGCACAGATCATCATGGGTGGCGATTTTAATTCAAATCTTAATGAAACAATGATGAAGTCAGATATAGCGTCCAAGTATGAAATATTGGCTTTTGAAAGGGGGCAAATATGGAGGAACTTCTTGAGCGAATGGGAATTGCAAGTAGTGCCCTTTGTACAAAAGGTGCACGCTTATACTTGGGCTCGTGGCATGAAACGCTCAACAATAGATTACCTGGTAATTTCGGACGCACTAGCGGAATTCGCTATAAACTGTAATATCATCCAATCGCGTCTAAGTGATCACTGCATATTGGAGTGTTTGTTAGACAGTAACTTACCAATGTATGAAGCTAAGCCAGTATTATCTTTGTTGGAGATAGACCGCAAATCACTTTCCATCAGGTGGAATTCTAGACTATATAGGCAGCTAAATTATCTGGTTAACAGAGACACGGAAAAAATAAATGTTGAAATGATGTCTAGATTTGATCTTATCGCATGGGAAAGAAAAAATGTTGGTATGATACGTGGTCATCTTGATACCTTGGTAAAGAAATGTTCAATGGCTAAGCAGACCAATTATAAGAAGAGTTACAATGTAGAAATTGCATTGAGGAAAAAACAAAAAAACAACGAAATACGTAAATTGATTAAATCATCCTATACTATAGGGGGTTATGTGATTCAGAAAAAAAAATTCTTACAACCTATAGAAATGATGTCAAACAGTTGAAGATTGGTTCATTTATAGAAACCAACCAAAAAATGATTTTGAACCTAATTGGCAAAAACTCAAGGGAAATTTGGGCAATACTGAAGGATCCCCTATCGAAAGGAAAGCCGGATCTATGCTCTGCAGTAAGTGGGGAAGTATGGTGTGAAATTTATAAGTCCAAATATGCTCTGCCACAGAAAGTTTGTGGGCTACAAACCCTAGATTTAGCTATGAATCTTCCCTCTTAATGTCCTTGGGGCTTGAATGATATTATTTCTATAATAGCAATGCTAAAACCCTCTAAAGCTGCTGGGCCGGATGGCATTCCACCGTGTTTCATAAAGGACGATCCGAAATGATGGGCAAAAATCATCTTAAGGCGGTTGGAATGTGTTTTTAAATCAAAGAAAGTGCCCGAGTAGTGGTTAACTGCGATCATAATTCCATTACATAAAAAGGGTCCCCTGAACGATCCCACCAATTTTAGACCTATAGCCCTAATTGATACCTCTGCGAAGATATTTGCTGCCCTAATATTAAAGGACTTAAACAACTTCATTATAAAACAGAAAATTCTTTCACGGTTTCAAACCGGGTTCCATAAAGGTATGGGTACACAGTTGAATGCAACTCTGTTGGCACATGTACTGAAATCCACCAGGAAGAAAGGCCACGGTCCTTTATATATGGCACTTGTCGATATATCCGGGGCATTTGACTCAGTAATCGGACAACAATTGTGGCAACGAATGCAAGATATTCATATTCCACCTCCCCTGATAGCAATGATTATAATGTTACATTCTAATACTAGTTACAGGATTAAGATTGACAAGGAAGGCTCTTTAACACCACCTATTTTTACACATATAGGTGTAAAGCAAGGCTGTAACCTTGCAGCCACATTGTTCAACCTGTATTTATCTGAAATAGCTACAATTTGGTCTATGTGTAATTCATTTGCGATCAAACTAGGGGATCTTTGCTTGGATTGGTTGGCTTTCGCGGATGATTTGATAATGTTTGATCTTACTCCTTTTGGGCTGCAAAATAAACTTGAATGTCTAGTAAAATTCTGTGAGAATCGCAATCTCCAACTAAACCCAAAGAAATCACATATCTTGGTATTTTCAAACAAGCGAAAGATCGTAAGATACTGATGGAAGATAAAGGGGCTCCTGATTCCACATGCTCTGGGCATGATTTATTTGGGGTACAATTTGAACAACTCTGATTCGCTCAAAAAATGGCATGTAGAAATCTCAATTAAAGCGATGCCACTGATCGCCCAAATGAAACTAATTTACTCAAAAATCTGTAATTTTTCCATGATTCCTTTGATCGATTTCTATAAGTTTAAAGTAGAAGCAATCATTATATACGGCTTAGATCTGTGCTATTTGGAAATTGGTCCTATGCTAAATAAAATCCAAGGAAAAATATGGAAGAAAAAATTACACTTGCCTATGTCACTCCCAAATTCGATCATCATACATGAACTGGGATTGACATCTTTAGCTACCAAATATTTATGGCACAAGCTTGCGTCCCATGCAAAAATTCTGGACCCATTGTCTAATTCCCTTTATGACGATCTTGGTAAAATGCTAAAAAAGGGTATTCCAGCTTCCGTAGCAGAGGCAGGAAAAAGGTGTGATGATAATCTTGTACTATTAGCCATGGAAAGGGAAGATCTAATCAAACGTCCTCAGGTTGTAAAGGCGAGGCTAATACAATGTGTTGGGCAGTGAACTCGGATAAAATTGGGCTATACACCTCATTTAAAGAGTACGCAAAATTTCGGCATAGACAATCACCGGTACTGCCATATTTGAGACAATGTCCTGGCCATAAAATGCGTTCGCTTTATATGAGGTTTAAACTCAACCTCCTTTCAACTTCAGAGCGTACCAAGAAATGGACCAACAGTTTGTATTCAGAAGAGGAAGGATGCAGATTTTGTAAAAATTTTCAAAAAGAAACTTTGAAACATCTTGTTATATACTGCGTCTTCTTTACAAAAGCACGGCAAACTAACTTGCTGAAACATCAAAATGAAATAACAGCTTACCAATGTGAAATGCTTTGGATACAATGTATGTGGGGCTATAGAAGGTCTTTGATCATCGACCTAACACAATTTTTGTATGAAATTGAAAGGAACTTAAAGTGTAAGAACTTCGGCTTAAATGGATTGGCGGATGACCCTTTAGATATATCGGTTAATGAGGCCCTAGTGTACTCAACAGATGAATGAAAGTACTAAAAATTATGTTTATCCCGATGGGGAAATTATTGATCCTAACTTAGTTACATAGTCCACATTCGGTTGGAGGTAGTGTTAATATGATGATATGTAATTGTTGTGTTTTAGACTGTGAATATGGTTTTCT
Organism: Ambystoma mexicanum; assembly: GCF_040938575.1. Lineage (NCBI taxonomy): Eukaryota > Metazoa > Chordata > Amphibia > Caudata > Ambystomatidae > Ambystoma > Ambystoma mexicanum. Next base: position 40,781,917 of record NC_090936.1, on the reverse strand, counting down.
TTTTTCTTTTTCTTTTTTTCCCTTTCTAGCAAAACATCACGATCATGGGACCTCATTTTATTATTGTTCTGATGTTTTTATGGTATTATGTTGTTTTTAAAAGATTGTATACTCATGAAGTAATATTAAGAATTGTTGTAAAGATAATTTGCATCGAAAAACAACAATAAAAAATAAAAAAATAAAAAGCGGCGAGGAAAAGTAAAGATAAAAAAAAAAATACTAGCTTGCGTCAAATGTAGACCGAATTATAAAGATGACCTTGCATCGCATCTGGACAGAATTGTGAAGATTAGCATTACGTCATATCTAGACAGAATTGTAATACTAGCTTGCGTCATATCTAGACGGGATTGTGAAGATTACCATTGCATCACATCTAGACAGAATTGTGAAGATTAGCATTGCGTCACATCTAGACAGAATTGTAATACCAGCTTGCGTCATATCTAGACACAATTGTGATGATTAGCATTGCACCACATCTAGACAGAATTGTAGTACCAGCTTGCGTCATATCTAGACACAATTGTGATGATTAGCATTGCATCACATCTAGACAGAATTGTGAAGATTAGCATTACGTCATATCTAGACAGAATTGTAATACTAGTTTACGTCATATCTAGACGGGATTGTGAAGATTAGCATGCGTCACGCTAAATAGCGATGCCACTAACCAACCCCTCTAAACAATCTCACCCCTCTGCACACACCTCTCACATTCTACACAAACACAACCACACCTCCAAAGCACTACAACCTGCACGCACTTCACTACATCGCAACAGCAAAACATAACACACATAGCCTCGCACAACAACACATGACGGCTACCAACCGAAAAAAAAACACACTTAAGCTCAGCAAACGGTGTTAACCGAACTGAGGCTGCCAACAGCACGTCACCGCTCTCTTGCTCTTTTTCCCACTCAGCCTTACTAACACATCCCACCCTCTTTCCTTTTCTGATCCGCAACAGCGCCAGGGGACCACTACGGCTGTGATAGTGTGCAGTATACATTTCCGCTAACATGACAAGTGGATCAAAGTTGTTGCTAGGTCTGGAACAGATCTGGGGCTTGGCTACTGTCAGGACTCGGGGCTAGCTAGCCTTTCGGTTGTAGCCCCTGAGCTTCTATCCGGGGCTACGACCAAAAGACCCAGCGATATAGCCCCCTCCCAGACCCTCCTGGCAACTCCTCCCAACCAACACCAGAAAGCATTACTTCCTTCAGTTCTCCACCACAGGGGTCTTTCTATGCCCCTCCCTCAACTTTTTCATCATTGATAATCTGCTTCAATGGGTTTAATCCCTAATGCTCTTAATCACTGATCTTTGTTGCTCTTACATTTTTGTAGTTTACACTCTTTCCGTCATATAACTGATTCCAGCATGAAAGTCATGACCTCTGATAATGAGAGCTCTCAAGTGTCGCAGTTCCATGTGTGAGAAAGCCACCCAGCCATGTTTTTTTCTCGGAATTCCGGGATTTGTAGCCCTCCATTTAAAATGGAAAAGGCAAAACTACAATTCCCAGAATTCAAAGAAATAAGCAGGACTGGGCTACTTTCTCAGCTTGGAAGTGGGGCACTTTTTAGAGATGAGGAAAACGCGCAATAAAAAGAAACATGCACACATGTCCGTGGTTGTAAAGACGTGTTGCTGACGTCTTCTTTTTTATTAAATGATTTTACAGCTTTTGATTTAAATCGGTTTCTAGGAAAACCCATTCCATCTGCAAAAGGCCCTGGCAACGGTGCATTTATTTTTAATATGGGCACGAATATTAATTTCCTGGCAGTTGTGCACGACCAGCGGATTCTGCTTTGTTGCGCCACTTTTCATGTCTGCGCATTTCGCGCAGCAGAGTTGCACGCTCCCAGTCCCGCCCGCGGCAGGGTTGGTACTCGGTTGTCGGCAGGGCCTGGACTCTTTAGCCTCCCTAATGCAGGGGCACGGCACGTCTCCCCTCGTTTGGCGACTGACGCGTTCCCTTGGCAACAGTGACTGGCCAATTACCAGGGAAGCTCCCATGATGCTCATCGCCAGCATTTATTATTTTTCCCTCGCTGCCAGCGACGACTTATCGTTGGTAGGGCGAGTCTGAAAAAAGGTATTAATAGAGGTTGCCGACGTTTTACACAAAAGGCACCTGGGATTACACCGTGAAAGGCCTCTCGGGGTGTGCTATGTAACATGGGGTATATTTTTGGAAGGGCATTCCGATGCAAGGGGGATGGGTGAAGTACTCTTCCATAGCTTGTCTTGTCGCACTTGTGTACATGCGTGTTATAAAAATGCCACATCATAGCTTCAAGAATCAGGAGACAGGCCTGGTTGACATTTCTGGTCCAAGCAACCCCCCCATGCTATAATATCTTGGTTTATCCCCATCACCTTCCCCATATCATTATATTCTGATCTCATCACCTGCGATAAATTATATCTTTTAGGGTAATTATTCTCCCTTGAAATTAGGTAATGGCACTCAGTCGATGCTCACGACCAGAGGCGTTGCTAGGGGAGGGCTGAGAGGGCTATAGCCCCGGGTCTTTTGGTTGTAGCCCCGGATAGAAGCTCAGGGGGTTACAAACCAAAGGCTAGCTAGCCCCGAGTCCTGACAGTCCCGACAGTCCCGACATTAGCATAGCCCCTTATCTTTTCCAGACCTAGCAACACCCCTGCTCACGATACACTTAGCATTTCACACACCCTTGTAATGGTTTGGGGGAGCTGGGAGGCAAGTTATAGCAGAGCGAGATAGTTGAATTTGTTTTTTTTGTGGTGGTCCTACGGGTTCTGACCGAGGGTCGAATTTGGCACAGCGAACTCTCAGCGTAGCTTACACCAGGGCTTTGCCCTTCCTTAACTGTAAAAAGGCGCGCAAAGGCGTTGTCGCAGCACTCGGGAGTGGAACCGGAACGGCTGACGGAGCTGTCTGTTGGGACCATCCTTTGCTCCCCCCAGACCCTGCACTTCTCAAATGGTGATCTGCGGACAAGCAATAGGGTTGAATTTGCTTCCATGGATATGGGCATTTGAACTAATACCCCAACATCCCACGATTGTAATTTGGAGGTAGCTACGGATAGCGATCGCTACACCTGGGTTGCTGTTTGCTACGCTGTAGACGGCTTTGTAATCTCTGGCATTTTACCAATCTGACAACGATTGTATTAAAAGTAAGAATACCTTCAGTTAATGCCGGTTTAGTAGCGTGTTTGGAGCCTACCATGAAGCTCTCTTTCATAGAATGCTTTACACATGCTTTTTTGTTTCGATAAAGATTGTTTGAAAAATCAAAGGCCCGTGATCTGGGTCAACCATCATGCAAAACGCCCTCCTGTGATGCCGTAGGCATCAAAGGTTGTGTGAGGTCTTCTCCACTACTCCTGTGATTTTGGTGAAATGATACATCCACTGAACCATTAAGTACTTTTTGGATGCGCGTAACACGGTTTTAATTCACAGATTCAGAGTGGGACGGCCGTTTTCACAAATGTGGGTATGCTCCCTTTTCTATCACTGCCTAAGGCAATCCAGGAACGTTCACAACCAATCGTGGGGCATTGTGCCAGTGATACCACGTTCCTGACGCCAATCAAGGGGAGACATGCCATGCCCCTTCATTAGGGAGACTAAAGTGTCTAGTTCGTGGACAACCGAGTTCCAGCCTCGTCCGTGGGGCGTGCAAGTGCTCCTACAATGCAATGCCCTGAATCGCACAGGCCGAGGACAATCATCACGCATCAAACAATGGTTCGACTACAGTGGAAGCCCTCTGCAAACAGGGGTTATTCCTGGGCCCTTTATACTCCACTAAAGCCCCATTCTAGGTCTTTGGCATGAGAAACCTGTGTTTTTTGCCTGGTCTATAGCAAAACCAAAAGATGATGGTTGGAAGGTTTTGAATCAATCATAACCACTGGCACTGCTCAGGGCAGTCCTCCAGGCCATTGATTTTCAGCCTGCCAAGCCATTACAGAAGGGGAAAGACCATATGCAAATCAGGCTTGGTTCCCCCCCTGAAATGGGCAGTCCAGCCCGAACTACTAGGTGTGACGAATCAGGGGTATTCATCCCTTCTTCCCTAGGGGAGTCACCCCCTCTGAGGCTCGGGAGGTGAGCCCACTCAGCAAAACCCTTCCTAGGGGTTTGGGAAAGCAGGACCTCACAGGGAGTGACTCCCCTTTAGAAGAAAGGAACTCCCATTCCCATGGGGAATTCCCTATACATAAGGTATTATCTGCCTACATGGGAGCAAGAAATACTGACCATACCTCTACGTGTTTGGCTCAAGGTAATACTGACAATAACTCGATGTGTTTGGCTCCAGGCAATGCCGAACTTTCCTCATGCTTGACAGCCTGTGGTGAACAATATGCCAGTTTTGAAATTCGGAGCTAGAATAAAGGGCCAACAACCCTTGAATGGAGGAGGACAAATCCAATGCTGAGTCGAGACTCAGACGTGAGAATTTCAGAAAGGGACAGAGCCGCGCAGTCCAACGGAGCTGGCTGCAGCGTGCCCCAGGGAAGACGCTTTCCATCAAACATGGAAGCGCGTGGACCTGAGAGCCAGAGGCCACACAAGCGAACTGGACCTGGAGCGTGACCACGTACAGGACGTGGTGGACCCGGAGCACGCAAACAGATGCCGAGTCCAGGGACGAAGGTAGGACTGGGTCATTTGCTCTCATTCCGAGAGCCAACAAGAGAGAAAACGAGACGAGCGGAAAGAGAAGACCGCTAGCATCAAGCGTGGGAGAGCGACAAGCCATGGAGAACACTGATATTGCTTATGAGACAGACCCTCAATGGAGCAAGCACTGAAACACAGCAGATACCAGGGTTGTCCAGGTTGGAGGGAGGAGAATAGAAGAGAGAATGAGCAGCGAAGAGGGAAGGATTATCCTAAACCCATCCAAGGGTCGCAGGGTTCTGAGAGAAGAGCGAGCCCGAGACAAGGACAAGGGTTATGGGAGCCTGAGAAGCCTGAGTTGATAAATCTCAAGAAGGGTCACAGTGACCCAAGAAAACTAAGATAACCAGAAGCAGAGAGGGGTCATAGGAGCCCTAAAGAACTAAGGGAGATAGTGGGTCAGTAAACCCCAAAGGATCCACAGCGGGAATATTAAGCAGAGTGACAAGAAAGAACTAGACAAGTAAAAGGGTTACAGAAGCCTGAGAAACCAGAACAATACAAACCTCCCAGAGGGTCTCAGGGACCCACAAAAACTAAGAGAGCCAGGAGGAGACAGGGGCCACAGGTACCCTAAACCACTAAGAAAGATATTGGGTCAGGGGCCCACAGGGAAACACAGGGGCACAATAGGCAGAGTGAAAAGTAGATATCAGGGGAGCTTGGAGACCCCCAAAACCAGGTTGAACTGGAAAGAGATCGACCAAGTTGGTGGAAAGGGATCAGGGAAATATCCCTCCACTTAAAGACATTTGGTCATTTTGTTTTTCTAGGAACTCAAGCCTTTTGTTCGAACTTTGGGGAACTTTGATGAACTTTTGATAGACTGTTAAGAACTGCTTTCTTTTGTAGAACTGCTAGTTACTTCTAATCATTGGATCCAAACCCAGGAATGATTCATGGGGCAACCAGAGATACCTTTGTGAAGAACCACGAGTGCAGTTTACTCCACCTATTTTCTATTACGTTTTGCTAAGTTGTATGGCCAGTTTATTGAATAGGTTTGGACCAAGAACTATTTAATTTTTTTTTACTAGTCACAAGCACCTTAATTTAGCTAGGAAGGGAACGCCCTTTTAGTAGTAGTGTCAGTGAGGTGCTTTCTTTTAATTTAAATAAAACTATGTTCAAATATATGATCTAGTCCATGTCCTTCTGGCTTGGCACATATGTCACATCCGTGCTGCATGAGATCACAAGCATCCGCAGACATGTTTTGGCCCCATTGTACCTGATATCAGCTGTGCTGCTCCCATTGGTAGCAGTGCCTGACTGATTTGCCTAGCACTTCCAGCTGGGCTGCTCCCATTGGTAGAAAAGACAAACAAGTTCCCAAGTCGGGAACTCACGTCCCCTGCACACTATCGTATGTCTGGAATACCAGACCAAAAATTCATCATTTAAATTCACTCTATCACTTCATCAGGGGCAATACAATTTCTAGAAAAGGATTATGCAAAAAACAACAATAAATTCAATCTCATAAAATCTCAAAAACATTCAAAGCCTAAAACTTGCCCCTGATGAAGAGTATGAAATACTCGAAACGCGTTGGGCCCCCTTCGACTACATCATGAATAACATGAAGATGGTTATTGTGACCTAAATTGACTGAACGCTCATTTCTTCTTAACTGTTTCTCGTTTACATTGTTTTCTCTCCAAAATATGTGATACAACTACTTACCTAAAATAGAGTGAACTTAAATGATGAAGTTTTGGTCTGGTATTCCAGACATACGATAGTATGCAGGGGACGTGAGTTCCCGACTTGGGAACTTGTTTGTCTTTTCTGCATTTAGGCAACCTAGGTGTCAAGGTTGCATCTTTCTCCTCTGCACCTCGAATGTATTTTGTAATTAGTAATCCATTAACTAAGTATTGACTAGAGTACATTAAATCCCTGACAATAGGGTGTGCTTCTACTGTCCATATTTTTCTTTGCCTGCTCCCATTGGTGGCAGTACCTGACCGATTTGCAAACGGCTGGACCCCTTTTTCAATTGCGCAGACAGGCTAAAAAGGGGTGGGGTGGGAATTTGCCCAGAGCAGTGCCAGTGGCTTAGTCATTGAATACCTTCCACCCACCACTTTTATGGTTAGGTTTTGCCTCATCTATCCATATTTTTCATTTCGAAATCCACATCTGTTTCATCAGAAACTCAGATACTGGATGTACCGTAGTGATCTTAAGCTGCTCGGGGTCAATGCACCTTATGCACTGTGTTCCCTGGTGCAACTCTCTTTCAACAGCTTACAGTATGGCAGTCTTTTGTTATTCTAATGGGATCCAGGTTGCTGTACCCCAGGATTGTCCCTGCAAGAACTTTGGAGACCCATGTGAGAGTGAGTTGGATACAAGAGTGGCCATGTATGGTCATCACAGCTGCACTTACCTTTATGGGGGGTATACTCTCTCTGGCTCCTTTCACCCCAGGGGCTGGCTGGCGGACGAGGCGTGGACTAATGGTGCTATTACGGGTCATGGCCTGACGGTGGGAGCACCAAGGATCCACATGCCATGGGCCCCGCCATCATGCCGAAACTGCATGCATGGGGACCAGCAACACCACACGCCTGTGCATCCACGTTTTGGTTGGCATCCTGCTTTGCCTTGGCAAAGATGCTAGAGGTAACAAACCTCCGCTTACCGGTGTCAGGGGGTTTAAACCCAGCACGCTCTGACATGGACACGTCTTAATGCTCTCTGTATGTCCTTGTGGCCCTGTCCCTAGTATCTTTCTTTTCTTTGCCTGAATCCTGCTGCCTCCCTCTTGCCCTCTTTCCTACCGTTCCTCTACCTCTTGCCTCTCTGGCTTCCCTTCCTGACCAGCCATACCCCTCTCTGGCCTGCTACCATTCTGTTCCCTTCACCTGGTTCCATGCCTATGCCTGCTGCCATCCTGAGACCAGCACCTGGTTCCATGCCTGCACCAGCTACCATCTTGAGGCCATCACCTGGTTCCAAGCCTACACCAGCTACCTTCTTGATGCCATCACCTGGTTCCACGCCTACACCAGCTACCTTCCTGAGGCCAGCACCTGGTTCCATGCTTACACCAGCTACCATCTTGAGACCATCACCTGGTTCCACGCCTACACCAGCTACCATCCTGAGGCCAGCACCTGGTTCCATGCCTACACCAGCTACCATCTTGAGGCCATCACCTGGTTCCACGCCTACACCAGCTACCATCCTGAGGCCAGCACCTGGTTCCACGCCGACTCCAGCTACCATCCTGAGGCCAGCACCTGGTTCCACGCCTACACCAGGTACCATCTTGAGGCCATCACCTGGTTCCACGCCTACAACAGCTACCATCTGTTGCCAGCATCGGGTTTCACAACTGCCTACAGCAACTGCAGTCCAGCTCCCCAGTCCACATCTAGTGCCTGTCCTTGGGGAGCTGTACCGTGGTAAAGGCAGCCGGCCTGCACTAGCCTTTTCTGTGTACATCCATGGAGGGCATTCTGAAGCCTGCTCTAGCACCACGTCTGCCTTCCCCACACACTCTGGATCTCTGGATTCCAGCTCTAGCCATCCAGATCGACCACAGAGAACAGGTACTCAGCAACAACGAGACCATTAACATGAAGAGACCAAGGCGTGTGCTCTCTTTTCCTGAGCCAGGAGGATTAGCTACGTTTCAAGCCCTCAAAGATTCCTTGTCTTCAAGAAGGTGCTGACGACCCATCCCTGGGCAGAATCAATGTATAAAGTAAATATGGGTAATGAGTACAATTCACGCAATACTGTTTGGTATGTAAAAATATACTATAATTCATGAACGATTGGCTCCAAAGAAGAAACGTAAGGAAGTCTGTCCATTAGAGTGTCATATGCCTTATGAATTGTGTGCCAGGTCTTCCACTGCGCTAATCACTACTACCTCACCTGGCTGATTTTTATATATGTAGATACAGCTATTGCATATATAGATATATAGTAAAGTGCCGACTGTACTGGACCTCCCGTTACCATAAAGAGACCAAGGCATGGCCCTCACTTTCCATAGACTGGCAGGAACAGCTGAGTGGCAAGACCCCTGGAGATCCCTCGTGCACAAGGATGACCGATTCTACTCTCACGTTTCAACAATTTTTGAAACCCAACATAACGTTGATGGTGTTTGGTAAACAGTTGCAAAACAGCCGGCTGTTATCTAATTTTTATTTCATGTTATTTTAAGGTAGATATTGTGACGTTCCTTCAGATAGCGTTTCTTTTCCCCAAGGGGGTCATCCTTTCCATGAGGCTAGGGAGGTGCGGCCGCTAACCAGTAGTCCCCCTAGGGGTGGTGAAATGTGGGAAGACCTCATGGGGAGGAACTCCCTCCTAGGGATAAGGACTTGAGTCATGGACACAACCTCTGTTATTCCAGACCCCCGTAATTCCCGACCCCCTGAGGTAGGAACATCACCCCAATCTTTTGTTCCTAAACTAAGTTCAGAAATCATGTGCTATTGTATAGGGTCCGACAATCAGGACGTATTAAATACTGAGACGAGGAAGTACCTAAGGCTGCTACAGTGGAGCGAGAAGACCGCTCGACCAGCTGTAGGCAATTGGACTTACGTTACGCCTAGGCGGACCGGGCTATATGAAGGCACCCGAAACAAATGATGCAGGCTTTGAAGAGACAGAGGCAGAGAGGAAGATAACTTTGGAAAGTGAGGTCCAGGTCGAAAGAGACCTGGAAGTAGAAGGCTGAACTGAGAAGCTATAGAGAGGGACGTGGAGGGTGCGGTTCAAGGGCATGCACAAGGACGTCCCACAGGCCAACTGGCAGTTGGCAATAGCAGACCACGAATAGAGGTTGGAGAAGGCATCCTACACAAAGGCAGTAGACAGAACATTACAGAAGTAAAACTTGGTGGCCGGGGTGAAGGTGAGACCGAAATAGAGAAGAGGTGGTCCCATGCCCTGGCAACTCAAACGTGTGTTGTTCTGAGATGTCTCGAAAGCACCTTACCAATTAGCTGAGAGGAGGATTAGCAGGAGGTATATTGCGGTGGCATGACCTGTAATGGGTGGGCCGTGCGGTCTGACAACTACAATCTCAGGAAGCATCATTGCGAGATCAGAGTTTGAAGGGGTGGGGGACTTACGAGAACAATCCTCTACAAAGACATAACACCCTGAACATGTTGGAGATAAAAGGCCCTCCCACATGCACCCCAGAATCGTCCAGGGCTGATCTATGGAGCGAGAAATAATAATCGTTCTTTTAAAAAAAGCATACTGTTTTGAACTTGTTAGTGGTCAACACCTAAATCCCATCAAGAGTCAACACATAAAAATCCACAGGGTTAATACTTCTTTTTGAAATAAGGAGAAGAATCATACCTTAGTCTTCTTCATTGTCTTTTCTTTTTGAGAAAGCATAAAACCAAATCCCTCCTCTCTTTTAAAAATAATTGGGAGATAACCGACAAGTCGAAAATAATTAAGACTGTAAACCAGGATGATGCACAGAAAGTTGTGAACCATTTTGCACCAGCGTTCCCGGGACAGATCCACAAGAGGGTGGTGCTGGAGAGTCGAGAGGGGCTCAGGGAGCATCTTCGTCATCCCAGTGGGAGCAAGCCAAAGAGTATAAAGAAAGTAGAGTGTGTAGACATCTCATTGAGAGAACTGCCAGTGTTGTTGCAAAACATAAAGAACATTGGGGAGCCAGCTAGAAGAAGGGAGTCATTCTCCTATCCCAGTGAAATCCTCACAGAATTGCCGTTATTTACTTTGAAAGACTTTTACATCCAGGAGAAGGGCGCTATTCTCCTGTGCCATAAAAAGAACCAGAACTTTACTATTGTTTTCTGTAGTGACAGGGATAGTATAGGAGCTTTTGGACTGAGACAGCAGCTTTTTGATTTGGACTTTAACGGACTTCCTGATGAGCACCCGAGTTTTCTTAGTTCAGGCAGGGAAACCCATTAGACTTAAGGATAAACAGATTTGACATTTACATTAAATAAACGTCTATAGCAACCAATATGGCACCACTTGGTCAGTCTCATCATTCTTTGTCGCCACAATATGTGTAGTATCACAACAATGGATGGATCTGCCCTTTTTGTCGGCACGAATCCGTATTCTAAATTAAGACGGTCCCTCAGGAAGAATTCTACTGCCTCTGTAAGCAGCTGTCCTTAGGTCACGCTGATGTTCCGCCATCTAATAGGGACAGCTGGAGAGAAAACGTCCCTATATCTAAACTAAACTAAAAAAGTATGATTTTCATTCGTAAAAGTTTGTTGTACTGTACAACAGCGGAGTAGAACTGCAACAGATACAGGGCCTCATCACAAGTCTGGCGTTAACCCGACGCTTATCGCTGACTGGGAATAGTGTTACTGCCGGGTCGTGCAGCGGAATTAGCGCTGCATCACAACCTGCCGTGAACGCGCCCGACTTCGGCAGTAATGCTATTAGCGCCCGGTGGTAACTGTGCCAAAATAAGGGCTACCGCTGAGAAAGCGGTGCTAATAGCGCTACTGCTGTCAATCCCAGCAATCCCGGCGCTATTAGCGCCAACGTTAATAGCGCTGGTGGAAATTGCATCACCGCCGGAACGGCAAACATCGCGTTGGCCATTTTGGAAAACACAATCCATTACATATCTCCACTTCCTACAGCCATCTGGTCCTGATAAGAAGCAAAAATGGCCCAGGAGAGGATAAGAGGCAAGGTGGCCGAACCTCGACTGTGCTAACCCAAATTTAGCGAGAGGCTGATGGTTCTCACAGATGAGGTCATTGCACACTGTGAGGAACTTTATGGCAAGCGCCAACGTTAGACACTGGGCAGCGCAGGACAGCCATCTAGAATTCCATCTGCCAGAAGGTGACAGCAGTATCAAGCGTACCCCATGATGGAGAGGACTGCTGCAATCGGTAGAACGACTTGAGGGTCAGGGTGCGGGGACTGCAGTCACAACACCGCTGGGAGTCCCTGGAGACTGGAAGAGGCACTGTTGAGCCACTGGTCTTCACTGCCTGGGAGGAGAAATGCAGCACAGTGCTGGACCTTGAAGGGCTAGAGGGAGTCGGCAGTGCAGAGGTCGGTGCCAGCAGCCAGGAGGCAGGAAGTGATTGAATCCCTCCAACAAAAATGCATGCACAAATTACAGCCAAGCATAAGATGCTCCAGTGGACAGGGACACAAGTCAGCAGACACAGAAGCCGGGCATTCCAACAGGGCAGAGTGACGGGGTGGCACATCAGCCACCCTCCACAGCAACCAGGCTGCAGGGCACCAAGAGTGCCCTGAGCGTCACAGCAGCGGGAAGGGAAGGCAAGTGAACCAAACATGCCATGCGTACCACACCTCCACTGGCGCACCCTGTGCCAGTGGGATTGAGGTGCGTGAGCGACCACATCACCAGGCAGCAGTCATATCAGCATGTTGTGGGCTCAGTAGGCCTACCCCATGTTGGCATGGCAGACAAGCCATAGGGAAGCACATGTCCCAAACACTGACTTGTGCCCGGCCTGCCAATCACCATGCACCACAGTGCAGCCTTGCTGGCTGCACAGCAGTGCTGCATAGAGCCATGACTGTGCCGTGGACTAAGCCACCACCCCCACCCCACCATGTGAGTGCCACCCGGGGACGGAATGTGGGGCCATGAAGGACCACAAGCATGCATGTCAGAGGTAAGCTGCCCCAGCTTGGACACTCTGCCCTACCCACACACAGGCCAAAGACCAACAGGCCATGGGTCACACACCCATCACTACAAGCAACCCCATGACACTGCGCGCACATGCATTCTCCCATGACCAACTGTTAGGAAAAATTCCCATTTATGTTAAGTTTTCCCTCTAGTTGTGTACACCCCCACTTTTTGCAGCTGTTTAAACGCCATAGTCTGACTTTACCAGTGAAGCACAGCCTTCAGCTGCTCTCCACTGGGCTTTTTCCGCTCACTTTGTTTTGGGGAAACTGACATGCCCTTAAAGACAGTCAGTACTGGGAGACTTTGTTTCCCTTAGTCCTTTCCAATGATACAAGTGCACAATGTCCCTTACACTACAGTGTGCTTGGGTCTTCCTTTCATTTCCAAAGGCCCTAGAGTCCCTCAAAGTTCTTTTTAGGAGAAGTGCAGATGTGCCTTGAACAGGGCTGGTGAAAGCTTATCGTTTCGCAAATGTTTAACCCTTTCTTGCCATGAAACCACGCTTACCGCGTTTGGCATAGGAAGGTGGCCTCGCTCCAAAATGAGAGCAACAGGAGGAGGAGGTGACCCTGTGCCCTTGAAACCTCAGTCAGGTAAATGGTGTGCCTATTATTGGGGGAAATCAGCTCCAGGACACTTGTTAGAAGATGAACTAAAAAGGAGCAAGAAACATCAAATTTCACTTACAAAAACATTCGTAAAGAAATATTAGAAGTAAACCACTGGATCATAACAAAAAATTGATTTTTATTTTAGTAAGTTAAAACTAATCTAAAAGAATTTTTTCTATTAAAAAGAAAAAACAAAGACACATTGTATAGATTCATTATATCATAAATGGTTTTTAAAGTGGGGTTAGTGCATAAGGAGACAAAAGAGATAGTGTAAACACTTGATGTAAAACAACCAACTCGTACATGTAGAGCATTGTGTAATTGAACCCGCTCTATCAAATGAACAAGAAAACCTAATTGGTTTCTAAGGTTTTGTGAGAGTCGACATATGTTTCAACTCATGGCATCAAAAACAATCAGGCAAAGCACAAACACATTGTCTGTTGATGCAAGTGTAGCCGTCTTCAGGACAAGAGGAGAAGCACAGTGTAGTTCATTTTGGTAGTGCTGAGTACTTCTTAGTCGCCGTGTTCTTTAACACGATGAACCCACTATATACGACACACGAAAGTTGTGGTTCGCTGCACGGAGTTTTGACGCGGGCAGGTGTCTTAATCACTGAAGGTGTATCGATAAAGGGTGCCTATAATTAATATAATAACCACTGGGGTAGCCTCAAACAGTGTCATTTTATATTAGACAGTCTGGAGGTATCATCCCAGGAATATTGGGTGTTGTACAAATCTCTAAAAAGATCTGCTCGTAGATCTACTTGAGCGGTGTGGCAGCTGGCCGTTTTGCATTAGTCAGAGACGGTATCTTGTGGATGACGTGGGCGCCGCATGTACCAAGCGCATACGGAGCAGCACTTTTATCGCCTTCGGAAGAGCCATGAATCGTCTGCAGGGCAAAGCAGTCCGGAACCTGGAAAACGTGATGGTCAGCTGATCGAACATGCGTGCTGACGTCTGCTGCCCAAAATGGCCATGCCACAAGGTTTTTTGTCCTGTCCTTTGGCCATCTTGCCTCTTTGCCTTCCCCAGGTTGAGCCGACCTGGGTCAGTCCTTATTTGGGCATGCTTTCTCCCACAAAGCGCCAAGCTTTTGCAGGCTTTTGCATGCCTTCTGTGTGTGCCTCCAGGATGTGGGCTGGGGTGTCTAGTTCCAAGACATATCCTGGGTGCCAGAGAGTGCTGTGAATGATTGGACCACTGTGGTCCATGATTGGTCCACGTCTGGTGTGCCTGTATGTGTGCAGATCTCCCATTGGGTCCTCTTTGTTTTGGCGTGAAGGAGATTCTGGATAATAGAAGGCCACAAACACCCTAACCAGGTTGATCTCTTGAGTTCTCACTGAACCTAGAGTAGAATCCAAGAATCCTGAAACTAAGAAGCTGAGTCGAGGAACCACTGGTGACCCACTGGAAGGTTTGCCACCCTGAGCCCGATGTCGTCCTACTGGACCACTCTGCATCTGATCGAACTCTAAAGTCTGCGAAGACGCTTTGACGCTTTAGAATAGTGGGACCAACTATTCTTGGCACCTTCACCAAACCCTTCAAGTAAGCCTTCTCGGAAGTGTCCCTGGATCAACCAGTGGGCTGACCAGCTTGTGCGGGACCTTTGCTCCGACACATCTGCCGTTTCGAGGAGACCCTTGAAACTTGGTACATCGCAAGCTCTATTTTCATGGCACTCTCACACCAAAGTGTGTGCACTTGGCATTTCCAGGTCTGGAATAAAGAGAGAGCGCCCGAACCGGCGTACACACGGTTACCATGTCACCCAGCCATGGTGAAAAACTTTGCAGGTGCCTTGCTGCTATGTCCATCTGAGCCCTGAAGCCTGCTACAGTGAAACTGGCCTGATCCATCCAACAGGATCGGAGAAATTGCCACTGTCCCGCCAGGGAATCATCGCTGTAAATTCACTGCTGAAAGCTGCATTGGTCGGTGAGTACCTGCAACCCTTACTGGTGGCCCCTAGCATCTCCATCTACTTTTACGCATAAGTGTCCCCTGAGGGCCACTCTCCTTTTCACAGATAGCCTGTGCTATCGAACCATTCCCAACTCCTGGAACCTGTTCTGCCCTTTTGGGGAGACCCTCCACGAATATTGTGAACCTGTTCTTTATTGTCTTACCCAACTTTCTGAGCTGCTACAGCCCCTGCAAGAGACCCTGTTTTCCCCCTTCTGCAATATCGCATGCACCAACATCTGAAAGTACATTGAGCGCTAAGCTCCACTCTTCGTAGGGAATGGACTGCCTCTCAGTTAGAGTTTATTTACTGAAGAACTGCCTAAAGACTATATGCACTGCTTGCTTCCTCGCGTTTTAGGTTGTGGACCCATTCTGTGCTTTTATCCCTTTAGGCCACTTCCAGCACTTCCAGGCCCTCAAAGTCTGCCATCACTGCCACGAGCACCGTGCGAAGGCCCAAACACACGCCACACCAAGGCAGAGGTCCTGGCGTGTTACGCTGCAGCACAGCTGGGCCCAGGCAACTCTCACACCACAGGCCACCAGAAGCATTGTGGGCACACTGCTCCCACACCCGCAGCCAGAGGCACAGACAATGAGTCCACACCTGCTGTCAGGGCGACTGAGGAGCCACAGGGGGACACCTGCTCAGGGTCACCACCTGCTGAGGGCCACACTCCCCGGAGAGCCCTCCACGCTGCTAGCGTGCACAGACACCAGAGCCAGAGCCACATATGGCTCCCCTGCATTCAGCCCTGGGCGAGTGCAGAGCCCCTCACCCACACAGCACACTCCAACACGCAGCATGCTTTTGCGGAGGCTCAAAGGACATGGAGTGCAGACAGCAGGAGATGGAGGAGATTGGCCACACACACTCCGCACACCTGCAGGCCATTAGGGACAGCATCCAGTGGGCTACCCGCAGGGTTGTAGGTGCCATGGCGCGGAACAGGGCCGAGACAACAGCTAACACGTCCACCCTGATACTGTATGCCCAACAGGTCAGGGAAATGACAGAAGGTGTCCCTGTACTGGCTGAGGCCATCGGACAGAGCACGGAGGTGCAACGACTGCAACATCTGGGTACAGGCTCCCTCCCATCCACTTCAACCACACCCTCAGAGGGGTCACAGCAGGGCACCCTGCGGCAACAGTCACAGCGTCTTCTGCACCCAAAATCACCAGGGGACCGCAGTGGGGGGGAAGAGGCCATAGTTGTGAAGGACTCTGGAACATTAATTGCCATGAGTGGCTATGCTGGGGAGTTGGTGGGGGCAGTGGGGAGGGAGGATTGTGTGCTGGGAAGTTGGTGGTGGGAGGGGGGACTGTGTGCTGGGAAGTTGGTGGGGGGAGGTGGGAGAGGGGTTGTGTGCTGGGAAGTTGGTGGGGGGAGGTGGGAGGGGGGTTATGTGCTAGGAAGGTAGTGGGGTGAGGTGATATGGGGATTTTGTGCTGGGAAGTGGTGGTGGGAGGGGGTGGAGGGATTGTGTGCTAGGGAGTTGGTGGGGGAGGCGGGAGGCGGGATAGGTGGGGCACTTTATTACCTTAAAACTGTTAAATTCATCAATGCGAGGATATTCCTGATTGTGTCATTGTCATGTTTATTGATAGAGGCAAGTGTCACACAGTTGTGCAGGTCTTGTGCCATGTTAAAATGTCAGAAGAAATTGTCTATCAGTCCCTGGCGGGCCAATCTCCCATCCCTCACACCATCTCTGGCAATGCATTCATTTGCCTCTGCCACAGGCTCACTACATCCTCATCCTCTGGGGGTGACATGCCCACATCAGGGGGTAGTGGGAAATCCCTCTTCAGGCGGATATTGTCCAGCATGGCACACACAAGCACAATTTTACCCACTTTCTCTGGAGTGTACATCAAGGCTTTGCCAGTACAGTCGAGGCAGCGGAAATATGCCTCGAAGTGCCCGAAAGGTACGCTTGATGCCCAAACGGGTCCTGCTGTGAGCATGGTTGTAGACATTATCCTGCAGTGTTTGTGGATCACGCACAGGGGTCATTAGCCAGGGGAGCGGTGGGTATCCAGAGTCACCTGCATGGGGGGAGGCTCAGGCATTAGTCAAAGTGTGAGGTGTGGGGTGGGCATACACAATATCAGGGCAACTGACTACTTGGCATATGGGCCTTCTTTTCATGTCATGTGTCCAATCTATGTCTGTGCATGCTATGTCACTTGTGTCATGTATTGTTGCTGCTTCACATGCACCCTGTCCCCTTGCAGCATATGTTACGTGAGTTGTATGTCAGTGACATGTGCAGCTGACATGGTGGATGGCATGTGGCAGTGTATTTCCCCTGTGCATGTGACATGATGGGTTTCCCATCGTGGGTGGAACCAGGGTAGCGGGCACAGCAGTGGTTGATGTACAGGTTGGAGTTGCAGGCCACCTGCACTTTCAGGGAGTGGTAGTGCTTTCTGTTATGGTACACTGCTTCATGGGCCTAGGGGGCCACCAGTGCAACATGGGTACAGTCCAGGGCAGCAATCACATTTGGCATTTGACCTGGGGTGGTAGGCAGTGAGATGTGGCGTTGCACTTGCCGCAAGAGGGCTTCAAGCACTTAGCGCATCACTGCACAGAAAGTGGGCTGGGCCATGCCGTGCATCATGGCCACTGAGTGCTGGAAGGGGACCCTTTCGAGGAATTGTAGGACAGACACTAGCTTCAGTAAGTGGGGGCACCGCTGTCTGAATGTTTATCCTGCTCCCTATGTCGGCCTGTATTGTGCTGAGCAGCTCTGTTATGGTCTCCCTGTTCAGATGGTACAGGGTGACCAACTGGCTGTCACTAAGGGTCCAGGGTGAGGGCCCAACCCTGGGGATCGGTGCATGCCTTGCCTGTCCTCTCCTCCTCCCTCCAAATCCCCATTGTACTCAGTGTGCCCTGTCCTGGTTGTCTTGCATCTCTACTTCCAGGCACAGAATGAGCAGCTGCCTGTCCCAGGTTACAGTGGGTAGTGGCAGCATGGTGTTGGAAACAGTGTTTGGGGTAGGGCAGTGCCTTATGTAGCCCTCTGGATGTGGATTGGGATCACCTCTGGCTTCATTTCAGGCCCCTGTGTTCATTTACACCAGCTGTAGGCTGGAGGTAACTGCGCTGTGGTTTCGGCAGTATAAGTGCAGGCTTTTGGCGCTAAAACTGCCGAACATGAACTTGTGATGCGGCTGTGCTTGCGCCTCGTTTGGCAGGCTTTAATAGCACCTGTTGCAATAGCACCACCTGTAATTGCTCTGGCTGTAATAGAGCCGGCTGATTTTACAGTCTGCGGTATTTGCGCCGGTTCTTGATCCGGTGGAGCGGTATTGGCGGCGCAAATTCTGTTACTACCACATTTAAGGGTTACCGCTAGACTTGTGATGCGGCCCACAGGCAGCAAGTTATACTTATTAAACTCATCTAATGATACTCCGGGCAGTGATAAGCCCTAGGTCCTGCAAGCCATACTGAATAATAGGAGTCACCCCATCTGACATACAAGCAGGTTCATTGACAGCAGTGGGAGGCAGTCAATAGCTGTCTGCGGTACTCCAAGAGAGTTCAGAGACGACGTGGAGTCGGTATCCATTTTAGGTCCTGAAGAAGGTGACACCAACGTGTTGTTAGATCACTGAAACCTGTCAACCAACCACTCCATTGATATCCTTTTGAAATAAGTGGGATGCTTTGTTATGAATTGATAAACCACAAGGGGTGCTACAAATGGGTGTCACCACCAAGTGGTACTTTTTTAAGAATATAAGAAATGTGTGATTTTTCGGGTGGAGTCATCACTGATCTTCCGGCAGGAACCTCATCCCATGTGGCAAGGTGATGGCAGCTGCTACCTGATCCTGACCCTGGGGGTGGCTATATGGGAGAGGATCACATGGGAGGAGACAGCTTCTGGGGAGATGTCATGGCTCTATCAATGAGACATGGTGTCCCCCATTTTCCTTTGAAAATAATATCCCCATGTCTCAAACCCTCCTGGCCTATTGTCATGCATCTATCCCTTTTTTCTATGAAGTACAGAAAAAAAACCTTTCACCAAATGTATAAACCAGCCTTGCCAATGTGATGGAATCACCTTTTTCAATTCCACTGGTCAATCAATCAGAACTGAGTTGTCATCAAAACATTTATTTCAAGTCCACAAGTCAATAGTCAACAATGGACTTCAGTTCCCAGATTCTCCGAAATACTGGGACGAGGAAGAGAGGTCGAGCAATGTGGAGCAGGAGAGAATGCAAGCTCAGCGAGCATTCTAGCGTTTTCTGGCACACACCTGTGCCAGGTAAATATAAGCAGCCCAAACCGAGAATCAAAGACAGTGGCGACTGGTGAGAGAGAGCTGCACCTCTCTATGAGGAGCGGGGAACCGAAGAGCCGGGACCGGTGTGGTGGAGCCAGGAGGCTCACCGTCGTGGGAGCAGGAAGCGGCTGAGCCGAGAGAATCTGCAGGAATGCCAGAAGTCAGTAAGGGACAAGTGGGCATTTGAACGACAACAGACAAAGGAACGCAGCGTTCCGCTTACCGATGCCAAGAGGAAAGCAGGCATGTCCAGTGGAAGCCACGTACGTCCGGCGAACAAAAGAAAGGCGGCCATGAGAAGAAGGCAGATGGGAATCCTCCATCTGCAGAAGGCAAAAGAACAGCGCAATGCCAAGGAAGACTGGTGAGTCCAACCAGAAGCAGCAGTGACACCGGGGGGGTATTGGCAAGCATGCCGCATGTGAGAATATGAGAACCAATTAATTTAAAAGGAGATAAAGAATGGACATATTGAAGAATTGGGGTTTAAATCACATACAACCCCTGTTCTAATGTGTGAATGTACACATTGCAAATACTTGAGAACCATAGAGAGGATAACATATCAAATAGATACATTATCCAACATTATATATAAACAGATTTTTGAGCAGGTAAAGACCCCAAGTGAGCAGAAGTCCTGGCAAGAGAGTATACCAGGTAGTCACAACTGTGAGGATTCTAGAAGCCCTGGCAAGAAAGTATACCAGGCAATCACAATTGTGTGAAAACCAGTTCCCCGGCAGGAGAGTATACCAGGCAGTTATTAGTGTGTGAAAACCAGAAGCCCTGGCAGGAGAGTATACCAGGCAATTTCAAGTGTGTAAAACAGAAGTCCTGGCAGGGGAGTATACCAGGCAATCAAAAAGGATTGTGTTAAACAAGAAAGAAGAAGACCACACCACCTGAGAGAGAGAAATACCAGTTGTTCTGAAAGAAACCAAAATTGTAAAGCCAGACATTTTTTTTGGAGAGGCTCAAAGAATGTTGTATCAATGAGTAAAAGAAGAATCCAGGGGAAGGGAACTACCCTCTAGAGCCAAAACTTTCTTCCCTGAAGAACCTTTGTGTAAAGCATTTAGTCTTCCTTTTTGCTGTTGTGTATAATAACCTCAAGGAGTAAAGAAGAATCCAGTGGAAGGGAGCCACCCTCTGGAGCCAAGACTTTCTTCCTTGAAGAACATTTGTTTGAACCATTCATTCTTCCCTATTTAACACTTTTCTGAACCTTCTAAGGTTAAATACATTTCTCCTTTTCACCTAATAGTTTAGTTTGTAGTGTGAGGGTCAGACAAGAATGTTGGACACAAGACAGTTTTGTTTTTGACATCTTGACACGGACAGATCCTTAATTTTGGTTTAGGTAGGAAAATTCCTTTTAGAGCAGGTTAGGCCTTTTCCCAACCCATTTTTATTTGAATAAATGTCTTTAACTAAAAACATGGTACGCTTGTTTTCGAGTTTCATGCCTGACTCCTCACAAGTGGTACACACTCAGGAAAAGGCAGAATAAAAGTTTAATAAGTAAACCTTCAGGACTGTATTCTTTTAACAGTTGCAGCTCTACTCCGCTGTTTTATAGTACAACAAGCTTTTAATAATACAAATCATACTTTGTTAGTCTACTTTAGTTATAGGGACAGCTGTTTACAGGGGTAGTAGAGTTCTTCCTGAGGGACCAGCTTAGTTTAGAGTAGGATTGGTGCAATCAAAAAGGGCATATTCATCCATTGTTGTTATCCTGTCATTTCACCACGGGTGGAATCTCCCCATGATTTTGAGTTTTTTTGTTTTTAGTTAAGTGACCTGTTGTGAGATTGTGCCACAATATGTGTGACAAAGTCACCTGGGTGAAGTTATGAGAGGGGGCTGAGAAGATTCTGGCGGCCAGGGGAAGCTGCAATGCAACCCCTGGATGTGGTAAATGGAGTATCGGCACGAGCCAATCCACCTTCCCAGCCGCATTCCCCCAGGCCGCTCCGATACTTCCACCAATTCCCTTTGCAGGGGGAAGAAATGGCAGAGGCAGACGGGAAGCTGTCTGAGTCCGAAAGCCACAAGCAGGTTGCCAGACAGAGACAGGACTCAAGCATTCAGTAGCAAGCTGCCACACATATACAGACAGAAAGATACAATCAGTTACATACAACTCCAAAGTGAATCAACAGGTCATGCAGTAGCCATGACACTTTTGCCTCACCTTACACAGATAGACAATGACAACACCCTGCACAAAACCCCCCACACTTGGAGCTAGGGGATGCACAGAGGAAGTAGGTCAGCACTAAGAAAGAGAGCCAATCAGGATCAGAGAAACACAAGAAGCAATAGAGCGGACAATAAGAAAACCTATTGCCCCACGCACCCTATTACCTATCATATGCGAGGCAGCCACATGCTCACTATCTGTGTGGGGCAGCGGATGGTGTTCCTGACATCTCGCATTGCAGAGAGACTCAGATGAGGAGAAGAGGAGAAAGGGGGAGGGGTGGAGAGGTCCTAGAGGTCCTTGAATAGGAGGCATGCTTTGGCCAAGCCAACAAGGCCAAGAGAGGCAAGACAGGGTTGGTGATGAGGCCAGTTGGGGCAGGGCTGGAGTTAGGCAACATTGAAAGGGCTGAAGCAGTTGGATGCCCTGTTGACCTGGACTCAAAGACTGGTGGGTTCCAACACCTACCGACCCAGAGAGAGAGAGAGAGCAAGGTAGATAGCGAGTGAGAGTGCATGTGTGAGAGGTAGAGCGATAAACCAGATGCCATAGACAGAACTCTAGTGGGGTGAGCAAGTTCGCTAAATAAACCAAAGGACGCTTGCTCATGACATTTGCTTAGAATTAAAAAAAAAACACCAGGCAATGGGTGTTGTCCCACTGAGCCCAGAGTAGTTTGACCCTCCTAGAAGCAACTAGGGATGGCCCAGTGAACCCAGTGGCAACCAAATCCAAAAGGATGATGGTGGATGTTGGCCAATTGGTACCGAGATGGTCAACACCTCCCAGGAGAAACCAGGTGTTGACCCTTCGACCATTGACACTGAGGCCTCAGGGGGCGCCATGATGGAAACACTACCCCTTACTTTGGTCCTTTTCCTAGGTTAGGGAACCTGTACTTAGAAACACTTGGTCCTACTTAGAGGACGGGTAAGACATTGACACCCCCCACTATTTTATGTTGTGCCCCTTATTCGGACTTATATTTAGTCATACCAAAGTTCATTTTTATTTGTCTCCCTATAGTTACCATATGTCTTTATGCAACCTGCAACCCGTGTAATGAGTAATTTAACTGCGCGCGCGAGCTCCTGTATATCCCTTCTGCCGGTGACATATGTTTTTTGGAATGCTCTGTCTTCATCTTTAGTCGACATCAGTGCAGTGCAAGCGAGTGAAGTGTGGATTCTAAAGATACACATGTCCTAACCATCTGTTCAATGTATCTGCAGTCTGTTTACATTGCAAAGCTGCTTTATAGATTGTGTTCTATGTCTAAATTGAATACAATATGTTTCTTGCCTGAATTATTTCTTAGTTTACTGCACAAACCTGCTAATTTTATTGCATGGTTTTTGGCGTTTCCTTTTTATGTCTAGATATAGAGAGGTTTAACACTTTGCCGGAGCTATCCCAGTTGTATTTCAGGAATAACCTGGTATGTTATGTTAAAGGTTCTTATACCGTGCACTGTTGCCACCTGAGTGGTCTCTTGGCGCCGTGGCGGATCTATAAGGCAAGGAAGGTGGGGGGTGGTTAGTAGGATTGCGAGGGAAAAGAGCGAGAGAACGGTGATGTGCTGTTGGCGGCTTCAGTTCGATGACACCATTCACTGAGTGTAAGTGTGATTTTCGATTGGTGGCGAGATTATATGTGGTTTGTTTCTGTGTTGTGAAGTACGTGCGGTTTGTGGTGCTGTAGAGTTATGCTTGTGTTTAGTTCAGGGTTTGAGAAGGGGTATGCAGAAGAGTGAGTTTTTAGTAGGGTTTGTTAGTGGCAATGCATTCCTACCCCCGCTGTTCTGAGTAAATGCGATCCATATCCCTTGCCCTGCTGTCAATCAGAAAATGCCACTCGCTGCGTAGGAGCAGTGGCTCAAGCCTGGGCCACATAAAAGACAGCAGCGCTGGTAGCGCCAAGAAAGAACACTGTGCAGACCTCTAGGCCCATCTTCTGATGACATAACGGGGCAGAGCCAACAGCTGCACAGGCTCTCTTTAGTTTTACAAGGCATTCTTCATCCAGAAGAAGTGCACCTTGAGGTTCTCACTTTCAGTGGACAGTGCAGCACCAGAATTGTGCCTGTGACAGGTCATGTTTACATATGTGTTTACTACCATCAGCAACACATCCACATTACTCCCACATCAGGCATGGACGTGCAGACTCCATCCACCAGATATTATATCAATTAAACAGATTTTATGCTTTTTGCTGGGATTTTTATTCACGTTGCATCAATCCCATGATTGATATGGATGCTTTTAAATGCATGTCCATACTGGTGTCAACACTAGAATTCACTAGAATTCTCAAAGATCAATTGAGGCGGCCTAGATTCCAAGATTGGGTCCTTCGTGAAAATATGGATGACCATTGCCCATACCAAGATGGCATCCGTTGTGCAAACATTATGGACGATCGTAGTCTTTCTTTTATCTTAATCAGTTTACTTTGCTTCGCCAAAAGCATTGGCATGTGTGCAGCTTCTGAAGGGGAGGTAAAATGGGAAAGAGGCAAAGAGGAATGGGGGAAGAGAGAGAGAGAGAGAGAGAGAGAGAGAAAGATTAGGTAGAGAAAGAGTTGTGTTGAGGGGTACACTTGGCTTAATAGCAAAGCCACCTGATCCCCAAATAGTCGAAATATTGGGTATCAATCTGCCACGCCCGAGGAGCTTGAGGCACGCAGATTGTCATACATGCCAACCCTCCCGATTTAGGTGGGAGACGCCCGATTTTTAATAGAAAAAGATTGATTTTTTTTTACTCCCGCCTGAAATTATTAAAACCCCAATGCAATTCTATGGGGAAATTCCTTTCTCCCGGTTTCGGGAGCAGAAACTCCCTCGTAGGTGGCCGAGAACGTTGGCATGGATTGTGCATGCAATAGCATGATCCCACTTGTCACTGCTTCCACATCATCGATCCTGGAGGTGCAGCTGCCTCTCCAGGCATAGACAGCAAGGGGTTCACATCTGGATCAGCCTTCAAACCGAGGGGAAAACTCCAGCTGTTTAAAAAATTGACAGAAATGTGGAAACTCGTCTACTGAACAGGAGGAATTTGATCAGGCGTTATATCTCAAAAGGCAGATATGTTAATCTGGTATGGCACACACACAGCTAAAATGTGATTGAGTGTGTTACGGCACACATTACAAGCTATTGTATCTTTCGTCTATCAGTGATGCTCGGGTAGCCAGGTACAATCTTCTAATCCATACTACCATTTTTGGAGGAACACTCATGACTTTTTCACCCAAAAATAAGTCAGTTGAACACAATCAAATGCTTTTTTAGCATATAGTATTACTCAAGATAATGGTGACTATATTCTCCAGTGTTGAACAATTAGGACCAATAATGGTTTTATACCCAAGGGTTCTATTGGTGGAAGATTGTCAATGGGTTTGGCCATATGACCTGGGATGAGGGCCTGACACTCTGTCAGGTCACTCAAATCCCACTTCTGACATCATATGTGGCACGCTAGGAGAAGGAGTGGGACTAGAGGAGGACATGTTTGACGGTAGTGTATTTAAATTACAAGAAAACGCCTCACTGTCCCTAAAACTAAAAGAGATTTCCCTTTGTAATCAAACTAAGGTGTTCATCTATAGTGCAAAACAATATAGTCCTCTGTCCAAACCTACCCACTAAACTGGCCCTACCACTTGTGACGAATAAAGGGATCACATCACTGCTCCCAAGGCGGGAACCTTCCCTGTGAGGCTAGGGAGGTTAGGGGTGGTAAAATGTAGGAGGATCTCAAACGCAGAGACTCACTTCATGGGTACAAGGACGTCCACCCCTTGATGGATCTCCCTAACCCTTTAACTCCTGAGAACCCACAGACCCTTAAGACTCCAGCTGATAGCACTACTACATGCTTCTGAAAGGTTCCTTCCTCTTTGTCTATCAACCCGAACATCACATCTTCTCAAAGTACTGGGAAAGAGGAGAAAATGCAATGAGGGATTTGGAATACTTACTTGCCAATCACTGGTAAGAAGAAATGTATGCAAGGAGTTCTGTGAAGAAGAAGGTCCAAGGAGTTATGCAACACTCTTCTTTAAAATATATAGAAGCTATTGAGAAGAGGTGGCCCTGAGGAGGCATGAAGGTTGCATCACTGAACCAGAAGATGCTCTGCAGTGTTCCAACGAGGAGGGCCCAGGAATGCAATATAAAGGTAGACAAAGGTCACCACCGGCAAGAAGTGATGATACCCTCAAATTCATCACATTCACCTGGTTGGTTGGTATAGCAGTCTCTAAATCAACAGAAGAAGGCTGGGAACCTGAAAAGAAGCTAATGCTGAAAATCAGTCATATGAGGAGAAGGGATTTGTTCTTAACTAGGACATTCATCCTGACAATGAGCACCTTTGTTATCTTTTCTTTAGGTAGGGATTCCCCCTTTAGAATTAGGGAAATATAGGCTTTGGTTTATGATTTATGTAAATGGTTATAGCCAAAATGACACCTTGGTGCCCGTCTTTTCACTCTAGCATGACACACACTTAACAAAAAAGTAAAAGAAAATAGGTGGGGTACCCTGCACGGTTGTTTCTTCTCAAAGGTATCTCTGGCTGTCCCATGAGTCCCTCAAGGGTCTGTATCCAATGGTTAGAATTAAATAAATCAGTTCTACTCAAAGAAAAGCAGCTATTGTCAGTCTATCAATGGTTCCTCAAAGTTCCCCAAAGTTGAAACCAAAAATTCTCCAGTTCCTGGAAAAACAAAATGCTTCTTTAGGCAGAGGGATTTTCCACCACCTTGGTCAATCTCTCACCAGTTCGACATCATTTCAGGTGTCTCCATGATTCCCTGAAATCTGCTTTTCACTCTGCCTATCGTGTCCTTGTGGCTCCTTTGGCGTCCCCTGATCCAATGTCTCCCCTAGTTCTTTAGGGTGCCTGTGACCCCTCTCTCCTTCTGACTCTCTTAGCTTCCTTGGGTTCCTATGACCCTTCTGGAGGTTTGTGCTGTTCCGTTTTCGCAGGTACTGTAACGCTCTGACTTGTCTCATTCTCTGTTATCACTCTGGTTATTGTGCCCCAGTGGCTCCTTTGGGTTCCTTTGACCCAAAATCTCACTTAGTTCTTTGGGGTTACTATGACCCCTCTCTGCTTCTAGCTCTCTTAGTTTTCTTGGATCTCTGTGACCCTTTTCAAGGTTTATGTTGTTCGGATTTCTTGGGCTCCCATAACCCTTTTCCTTTTCTCATTCTTTCTCTGTTCTCAGGTCTCTGTGACCCTTGTATGGGGCTCGGGTAATATTTCCCTCTCCCCGTTCTTCTCCTCCTTCCGTCCTGGGCAATCCCTGTACCTGTTGTGTTGCAGTGCTTGCTCCATTGAGGGTCCGTTTCATCAGCTTGCCACTCATCCACACTGAATGATAGCGGTCTTAGCGTACCACTCGTCTCGTCTCTTTCTCTCTCGCTCAGTCTCAGGTTGGCTCTCAGTCTGAGAGCAGAGGACCCAGTCCTCCCTTTGTTACTAGACTCAGCGTCTGTTTGAGGGCTCCAAGCCCACCACATCCTGTATGTGGTTGCGCCTCAAGGTCCGGTTTGCTTTGTGCGGCCTCTGCTTCTCATGCCTTGGACGTTGCCTCGTCTGGAATACGGCGTCTACCTCTGCACTGCAGGAGGCTATGCTGGTCTGCGTGGCTCTGCCCTTTGCTGACATTCTCACGTCTGAGTCTCGCCTCAGCGCTGGGTTTCTCCTCCAGCATTCAAGGGTTGTTGGCCCCTTATTCTTGCTCCGATATTCAAAAGGGGCGTCTTGTTCACCACCGGCTGTGAAGCATGTGGAAAGTTTAGCATTACCTGAAGCCAAACACATAGAGGTATTGTCAGTGTTAACTTGATTCAAACACATATATCTATTGTCAACATTGCCTTGATCCTTACACATAGAGATAATGTCAACATGTTTAACTCCCATTCAGTGTGTGGCATCTGAGGGAATCCTTACTTCTTTCCCAAGGATATCCTCCTCCCAGGTGGCCAGGGAAAGGCTTTCGCTATCAGATGCTGACCCTGGGGGTGGATATGCGAGGGAGGACTACCTGGGTGGAGGAGAATTCAGGGGAGGAGGTGAAACACAGTATCCCCCATTTCCCTTTCATAATGAGCCCACCATCCCTCAAGCCTTTATAGGCTATTACCAGTCCCTTCCCTGTTTGCCCCCTAAATCATACCCCAATAGACACCAGTTAAGTACTGGGACGAGGAAGAGACCAACTAGAGTCATACATCCTCTCTTTATTGACTCAAACACGTACAAACACCAGTTAGGTACTGGGACGAGGAGGAGGCAAACAAGAGCAATCCAAAACTCCCAAACTAGCAGTGAGCAGTCTAGTCCTTTTTGGACCAATCAACCCAGCGGGAGATTTAAAAGCAGCAAGAACTGAGAAAATGGAGTCAGCTGTGGAAGCAGATCTATGGACTGCTGGAAGAAAGCAGACCTCTCCTGGAAGGCGACGTGACTGATGGAATGTTCGAGGACCCAGGGTTAGATGCAGAGAGTGCGCAGCAGGAAGCGAGGCTGACGGAAGCTGGAGGCATGTGCCCAAATAGGAGAAGGGAGCTACCGTGACCAGGCAAAGCTTCGGACTAAGGCTGGGGCTGCAGTAAAAGCATTGGTGGCAGCAGCAAAGACACAGAGAGTGGCTGGGGAGACGAGGGGCTGCATGAGAGAGAGGGAGTTTGTGGCGGCCAGAAGTCTTGCAGTATCACCGTAAGCACTGACCGGTTAGACAACCTAGGAAGGGGGACACTGGGATGGCAGGTGAGCATGTCAGAACTGTAATGAATGCTAATCTGAATGAAAGCAAGTACTATTGAAATACCAATTTGAATGAAAGCAAGCACCTCTGAAAAGCAAGTGCTTTGGAATACTGATCCTTAGGAAAGCAAACTACTTTTGACTACCTATCGGAATGAAAGCAAGTATTGTTGAATAACGAACTGAGTGAAAGCAGTTTGTGAAATCTAACACTATAAAGGAACTGTTTAACTTTAGAGAGCAAGCATTGGCAAGAGCCAAAAATAAAAGAGTCATAAGCAACCTGTTAAAGTACAACAACTGAATAGTTGCAAAACAAGTAATGATAAAACATCATGAGGATGTATGTGACATGTGAATAAACCAAGCACCACTGTAGAGCTGAAACAGTGGCAACGTGCATGCAAGGTGAAAAGGCAAGTAAGGTGTGTCGGTTGCATGACCTGTAATGGGTGGTCCATGTGGTCTGACAACTGCGCCTAGACCGAGGACACTCACCTATGAAAACACTTGTGATTGAATATAAAGAAGATTTTGTGTGAGCTGAGAATTAAGGAACTGTAAATCGTGAAATTGGTTAAAGGTAACCAAACCAGAAGAACTGGGAAATATTACAAAGACTTATGTTATGCTATGTTATGTTACTTTGCATTTATATAGCGCCTTATATACCATTGGTATGGTCTGAAGGCGCTGGTAGGCTGAACGCCCTTGGGAACCGGAGTTCAAGTCAGTAGAGAGAGTAGAGAGAGTCAAAGGTGCGTGTGAGCACCGGATATGTGTGCAGCTGGTGTGGCATTCGTGTCATAGCTGCTTCTTAGCGGTAGGTGTGGTGGTTGGGGGGTCAATAGTATGTGTTCGTTCTGGCGAGAATTATCCAGACCGATCATGGCTGCGTTACGCCTGAGGAGAACGCCTGGCTGGGGGGTGTGTAACCAGCAGTGTTTAGTTAGAGTGATGGGGAGTATGAGGCAGATGTTGGTATGAGAACAGCTATACCGAATGGTGTCATAGTATCGCTGTGTTCTATTTGAGTGGTGGTGTAAAGAAGAGAGTAAGCGTGGAGATGTGAGTATGGTGGTTTACTGTAGGTGCTTGAGATCGCGCCCACTCCAATACTTCCATGAACTTCATCCGTTCCATGTACTCCAACTGTTCCATGCATTACGACCGTTTCAAGCACTCAGACCATTCCTTTCAGTGTTCTTTCAGACATTCCATGCCCTCCAAACCATTTCATGTACGTCCCGCCATTCTGTGCACTCCAACCCGTTCCATGCACTCCCATCCGTTCCATGCACTCCCATCCGTTCCATCCACTTCAACCATTTTATGCCCTCCACCATTTTATGCACTACTCCCGTCATTCGTTCTAGCCACGTTATCCTTTGTCCATGCATCATCCATACACATAAGTCATCTTCGTACTGATCCTTTCATTCGTTCTACCCATGTTATCCTTACTGCATGCATCATCCATCCACATACGTCATCTTCACACGTTCCATTCACTTAACTATTTGTACCACTTCCCTCGTTCCACCCACTCCACTAGTTCCCCCCACTTCGCTGGTTCCAAGCACATCACCCGTTCATTCACCTACTTCATCCGTTCTACCATTTCACCCGTTCCACCTACTTCACCCATTCTACGTCAGTTCATCGGTTCCATCCACACCCTTCATCCGTTCCATCCACACCCTTCATCCGTTCCAACCCCATGCTTTGCCCGTTCCATCCCCATGCTTTGCCCATTCCATCCCCATACTTCACCCTTTCCATCCCCATACTTCACCCTTTCCATCCCCATACTTCACCCGATATAGGGCTTCCACTTCACCCGTTCACCCTATATAGGGTAGACTTTCAAGACTTTGGTACAGTGACGTTATTAGGGGCACTGTCAAATCCCGCTATGCCAGAGTGGTGTTGTTATATACACTTCTAGAATCAACTTTGTACCAAGAGGAAATTAGGCACACTTCTAAAATCAGCCAAGGCTCGTTAATAGGCACACTTCTAGGTACAACCAGGGCACGCTATCAGGTACAATTCTAAATTCCACCAAGGCACGCTATTAGGCACACTTCTAAGCTCAACTTTGCAGAAATAGGATAATAGGCAGCAAAAACAGTTTTGCAGTGGGGATGATATTAGGCAACCAAATTTAAATTTGCATAGTGAGGATATACAACTAAGGCGCACTAATGGGCACACTTCTAGGTAAACCAAGGGCACGCTATCAGGCACACTTCTAAATTCAACCAGGGCACGATATTAGGCACCCTTCTAAAATTCTGCTTTGCACGGAGAGGATTTTAGGCGCACTTCTAAATTCAACCAAGGCGCGCCGATAGGTACATTCCCAAATTCAACTTTGGACAGAGAGGATATTAGGCAACCCAATTCAACTCTGCACAGAGGAGATATCAGGCACACTTCTAAATTCAACCAGGGCGCTTTAATTTTGCACACTTCTAAAATCAGGCAAGGCACGTTATTAGGCACACTTCTAAATTCAACTTTGCACAGAGAGGATATTAGGTGCATTTCTAAAATCAACCAAGGCGTGCTCATAGGCACACTTCTAAATTCAGCCAAGGCGTGCTAATAGGCACACTTCTAAATTCAGCTTTGCACAGAGAGCGTATTAGGCGCACTTCAAAATTCAACGAGGGAACGCTATTAGGCACACTTTCAAAGTCAACCGGGGCACGTTATTAGGTACATTTCTAGAGTCGACCAGGGCATGTTATTAGGCACACTTCTAAATTTAACTTTGTACAGAGAGGATATTATGCATACTTCTAAATTTAGCCAAGGCGCGCTAATAGGCACACTGCTAAATTCAACTTTGCCCAGAGAGGATAATAGGCGCACTTCTAAGTTCAACTTTGCACAGAGAGGATAATAGGCACATTTCTAGATTCAACTTTGCACAGAGAGGATTTTAGGCACATTTCTAGATTCAACTTTGCACAGAGAGGATAATAGGCACATTTCTAGATTCAACTTTGCACAGAGAGGATAATAGGCACATTTCTAGATTCAACTTTGCACAGAGAGCATTTTAGGCACATTTCTAGATTCAACTTTGCACAGAGAGGATAATAGGCACACTTCCAAGTTCAGCTTTGCACAGAGAGGATAATAGGCACATTTCTAGATTCAACTATGCACAGAGAGGATAATAGGCACATTTCTAGATTCAACTTTGCACAGAGAGGATTTTAGGCACATTTCTAGATTCAACTTTGCACAGAGAGGATAATAGGCACATTTCTAGATTCAACTTTGCACAGAGAGGATATTAGGCATGCTTCAAAATTCAGCGAGGGCATGCTTTTTGGCCCACTTCTAAGGTCAACCAGGGCACGTTAATAGGCACATTTCTAGAGACAGCCAGGGCATGTTTATAGGCACATTTCTAAAGTCGACCATGGCATGTTAATAGGCATACTTCTAAATTCAACTTTGTGCAGAGAGGATATTAGGCACACTTCTAAAGTCAACCGGGGCACGTTAATAGGCACACTTCCAAATTCCACTTTGCACAGGGAGGATATTAGGCGCACTTCAAAATTCAACCAAGGCACGCTCATAGGCACATTTCTAAATTCAACATTGCACAGAGAGGAAATTAGGCACACTTCTAAAGCCAACCAGGGCATGTTAATAGGCACACTTCTAAATTCAATTTTACACCGAGAGGAAATTAGACACAGTTAATGTTAAAGGACATTTGTAACGTGCACAATCACCGCCAAGGTGGTCTCCCGGTGCTCTGGCGGCTCTGAAAAAGCGACGCAAGCTAGGGTTCAGAATCTAAGTGTGGTGCATGTTAAGAATCACATTTCTATCTTGACGCGACGGAGCCAAAGTTCAGAATTCCATACGAGTGTGGCACATGCTAACAATCCCATTTCGATCTAGATGCAGTGCAAGCTAAAGTTCAGTTCCCTAGATGTGTGGCACTAGCATATGCATCACGAAGGCAACATTTGCAGTCCATTTACAGTGGTCAAAAGTCTTCCTAAGTATGTATTGTTTATGTCTATGGCAGTCTACGCTATGGAAGGTAAGGTAGGGTGACAGGGACTTTCTGGAGTAGAGTAATTGCTCTACACCCCACCCATGCAACACTCACAGTTTTGTTGGTGTCTGCTGGCTTCCCTGGCTTCCCCTGTGGACACCTGCTGACACTTCCTGGAGCCGCCTCTGTTGGAGCCGCCCTTGGCCTTGGGGCCCTTAGCCGCGGGGGCTGCCGGGCAGGGGGCTGCCCTGTTAAGGCCGCTTATGACAGCCAGATGGTCCAATCAGGGGAGGTGGGAGGGTTGGGGAGGCGGGAAGAAGCACACGAACAGGGAAATGGAGGCAGGGGAGGGGGCTGGCACTGGGGCACATGGAGGCCTTAAAAAACGAGTACAGCGTGGCCCAGGAGGGTCGCTAAATGGACTGCAGCTCACCTCTTCCCAATGGAAATGGGCGCCAGCACGGTGCTCGCGCCGTGTAGGTCCCAGGAACTGGTCCTCAGATGGTCCAATCAGGGGAGGTGGGAGGGTTGGGGAGGCGGGAAGAAGCACACGAACAGGGAAATGGAGGCAGGGGGGGGCTGGGAGATGGGCTGCACACAGGCACTGGGGCACATGCAGGCCTTAAAAAACGAGTACAGCGTGGCCCAGGAGGGTCGCTAAGTGGACTGCAGCTCACCTCTTCCCAATGGAAATGGGCGCCAGCACGGTGCTCGTGCCGTGTAGGTCCCAGGAACTGGTCCTCAGATGGTCCAATCAGGGTAGGTGGGAGGGTTGGGGAGGCGGGAAGAAGCACACGAACAGGGAAATGGAGGTAGGGGGGGGCTGGGAGATGGGCTGCACACAGGCACTGGGGCACATGGAGGCCTTAAAAAACGAGTACAGCGTGGCCCAGGAGGGTCGCTAAATGGATTGCAGCTCACCTCTTCCCAGTGGAAATGGGCGCCAGCACGGTGCTCGCGCCGTGTAGGTCCCAGGAACTGGTCCTCAGATGGTCCAATCAGGGGAGGTGGGAGGGTTGGGGAGGCGGGAAGAAGCACATGAACAGGGAAATGGAGGCAGGGGAGGGGGCTGGGAGATGGGCTGCACACAGGCACTGGGGCACATGGAGGCCTTAAAAAACGAGTACAGCGTGGCCCAGGAGGGTCGCTAAATGGACTGCAGCTCACCTCTTCCCAATGCATTGAAGAAGTCGAAAAACTTGAAACATTGGGTCAGGGAATCCATTTGCCATCCAAGAGCTGGAAGAAGCTCAAATTATCTATTTGAGCTCTTATTATTTGACATTGATCTCCCTACACATAGCATGCAATTAAATGGGAGGGCAAGCTTAGGTTTTGGACACAGACAGGCATTTACTTTGGTCTTCCTGACATAGACTATCCTTAGTTTCATTTAGGTAGGGAAATCCCACCTTAGCATAGGGCAAGATAGGCCTTTTTCCAACCTCTTTTCTGTTGAATAAAAGTTTGTAGCCCAAACTACAGTTCAGTTGTCTGTGTCTACTTCATGATGCCTTCACAATAGGCAGATAATACCTTGTGTATATGCAGTTTCCAGGGAAATAGAGATCCTTTCCCCCTAGAGGGGAGTGACTCCCAGTGAGTTCCCACTTTCCCAAACCTCTAGGGAGGGTTTTACTAAGCGGGTTCACCTACCTAACGCCAAAGGGGTTTGCTCCACTTGGCGAAAAAGGGATGAATGCCCCTCATTCGTCACAGTTCACACCCAAAAACGTAAAGGAGTTACAAAGATTATTAGATTTTGCAAACTTCTACTGGAGGTTCATCCTGGAATACTCAAAGCTACTGATTGCATACCCTATCCATGCCCAATGCCCTAATGGCATATTGTCATACCTCCCCTCATCCACCTAGGAAGGGTACTGAAAACCTTTTCACAAGATCTTAATCAAGCCGTCAAAATACGACTTTCCTTTTAAGTCTCATGAAAACACCTTCTCAGACTCTACATACAAGTCATCCAGAACTGACTTGCCCTTAAAGATCACTGAGAATACTTACCGAGACTTTACATGCAAGTCGTCAAGAATGGACTTCCATTCCCATAAATACAAGAATACTGTGACGACGAAGGTGAACCGAGGAATACAGATTAAGGGAGACCAAAAGCACAAGCTGCGTTCTCGTTGTTGCGAGCGCATACCTGCGGCAGGGACATTTAAACAGGCAAATCAGATGACAAAGGCACGCTGCTGGAGGGAGAACGCTGCTTCTCTCCGTATAGATCGAGAGACCATTGGGCTGGAGAGAGTTCGTGGAGCCAACCGTCTTGAGGACAAGGAAAATGGAAGCTGACCATGAGTGATAACATACTGCGAGAACGGCAGAGGTGACAGAGGACTTCTGGGAATTTGCAGGTGTTGGAAGGCAGCCTCCACCTTACCGAAGCCCTAAAGGATACAGGACAGACCAGCAAGAGGCAGAGAAGCTGAGAAACAGAGACAAGAAGGAATGAAATGCCAAAAGACCGCCACCAGCTTGCTGCAGGAGTAACAGAATATGCCAGCAAGAGCTGGTGAGCCTGCCCAAGGGAAGCAGGTACACCGGGGCATATTGGCACCTATGCCAAACCCAAATAATTGTTAATTAAGCACATGAAAGAGAAGGAGCAAGTGAGCATTGCTTTAAAAGGGAGAACAGAACAAAAGTAAGAGACTTTCAAGTTTGTGAGTGTATGTAATACACATATAAACTGAAGCCCTGGCAGGATAGTATACCAGGCAGATACAATACCAGATAAAGCAAACATAAGAGACTATCAAGTTTGGAAGTGCACGCAGAGCCCACATGATAAAATCCATGGCAAGAGAGAATAGCAAGCAAATTAAAGGTGCGAGGAAAATACATGTATAGGAAAAGCCTGGGCAGCAAAGTATACCAGGCAGTTGCAAATGTGTGCGTATAAGAGAAGCCCCGGCAGGAGAGTAAACCAGGCAGTTGCAAGTGTGTTCATATAAGAAAGTCCTGCCTGGAGAGTATACCAAGCAGTTGCAAGTATGTACGTATAACAGAAGCCCTGGCAGGAGAGTAAACCAGGCAATTGCAAGTGTGTTCATTTAAGAAAGTCCTGCCTGAAGAGTATACCAGGCAGTTGCAAGTGTGTGGGTATAAGAGAAGCCCTGGCAGGAGAGTATACCAGGCAGCTGCAAGTGTGTGCATATAAGAAAGCCATGGAAGGGAAGCACATCAGGCAAGGACAAGCTGAACAGTGCACATGAAAAACATTGCCTAAAGAGGTCCTGAGAAGCTGTGCTGATCAAGAGCGGAGCAGTGAAAAACTGGCTGGAGAGTACACAAGATATTCTAACAAGATAACGATTAAGAGCCAAGTTGTTTTGTGTACCATTTGTGTTGCTGATCAAGAGAAACTCAAGGAACTGACATCCTTGAATATAAAACAGAGTGAAGAGAAATCCAGGGGAAGGGAACCACCCTCTGGAACAAGGAACTCTATCCTTCTCGAATTTGTAAGTTGCAGTTACACATTTTATTTTTTGAACATTTATACACTACTAAAGCCTAAGACAGTTTCCCGTTTCACGTTAGAGTTGATTTTTAGAATGTGAGGGACATAATAGTACATCGGACATAGGACATTTTGCTTTGGACATTCTGACCATTGACAGACCCTTAGTTTTGGTTTTAGGTAGGGAAACATCTTTTAGAGCAGGGACAGAGAAGCATTTACCAACCCCCTTTAATTATAATAAAGGTCTTTGACCAGAACCATGACTCCCCTGTGTCCGGTCTCATACCTGGCTCCTCACACAGGTCTCCAAAAGGACCGGAAGAAGGCCCAAAAACCTCTGCCACAGGCTGTCAGGAGGGAGACCACAGTCGTGGATATTCTTATCATGAAACCCTATCAGGGTCTCCTCAGAGAGGGTGATCTTTTTTACGAAAATACAGGTTCACCCTATAGAAATGGATGGGTGACCTTGTCGTTCATATGAAAGAGCAAATAGGACCTATAGGAGGACGTACGTAATATATGCTCAGCTGGTATGTCATTATGTGTGTTTTTGCATGCAGATCTCCACAGGAAGCGCCACTGTCTTCTGGCTAATGGTGAAAGCAATCAAGAGTCTGAGAACCTGGATCTGGGCCTAGGTCAATTAGACCTCAACTATCCGCACTGCTACCAAAATGTGCTCTGGCACCTTGAAGTGTCTCACGTGCTGGATGGAATTACCAATGACGATCTTGGACCCAAATAACCAGACAGACTCAAAGAATATGGCAAAGTACTACTTTATTATTAACATAACATAAAGTATGGAAATCTAGCGATCTATAACCTCATCCTACGTGGCAATCTGTAAAACCTATTGAAGGGATTGGTTAAGGGAACATATATAGATATGTATTACGTAAGTACAAGCAATATTACTGGAGACCCCTTATCTGGTGGGCATTCCTTGAACTACCTCTAAATATGTATAATACTGATTAAAGGGGGAAAAATGGCAGCCGGTTGGAATTTGCAACATTGTATAGCATGTTGCTATATAGACCCTCTGATTGGTTGGCGTGCTTTCCCAACCTTGGGCTTTTGGCTCATTAGCAGCACGTAAGCGAAACGAAACTCAGGGGCAGAGAGTAACATCAGACTACTCCCCACTTTCCCAATTAGTCCATCATCTCTCATCAGTCAGTACCTAAGCCAAGGCATCTCCTTTGTAGTTGACCTCAAAACCTGTTCTCTGTTCTGAGACATTCAAGGGAGTGTAGGCACATCATTATCTTTTGGGCTTAATGAATAGTCCTTATTTTTGACTTCTGAATCACGTGTAAGTAGACCACAGATGTGTCAATTTTGACCTTCTATTTACTGCTGTTTGATTTAATTGAGCTCGGTGTCATTAACCTCCTTGGCCTCTGGAGACTTGCTCACTCCATCTTGCATAGGTTTTCTGCAACTTTAACTGTCCAATACTTGGCTCTTGCAGTTGTTTTCCTCTTTACTTAATCTAAGACAATTATGTCTTATATATATGGCCTATCCTTTTGGCTCCCCTTGTGCTTTGCAATTATTCCTTGAAGTAGCATCCTTGATCCCAGGCCAATAGACTCCTCTATATTCCGCACACAAAGCTGTTTATCCAGCATCTCCTGACTCTACAGCCCTGGTCTGTCTCTGAGGTAGCTTACTTGGTTACAATATGAGTCTGACGTCCATATTCACATCATGGCTGCCCTGCACGCATTATGTTTTCTTCTGCAGCAAGCCTCTATATGTATCATCTACCTTGCGTTTCTGCGTATATACAGTTATTATTAGTTAGAAGGTTCCTTTATCTTCTTTATATATATGATTTCTTAATATTTGATTACATGTTTTTCTTGTTACTTCAGTTAAATCTTTATTCTTTGAGTATTTGCATATCATTTCAGTGTGTCTCAATATTTTTCCTCCATGGCGTTACTCTGCTCTTGTCAGATTTCACTTATACCTCTGTGATGTCTAATGGTGTGTGCATAAAGAGCAAGGGGTGATAGGTCGCCTTCCCCTACCTAAAGACCCTAAGTCACACTAGGTTATATCCAAGGTAACCTCATTTAATTTTAAGATTACACATACCACACCTAATAAACACAGGTATTTTACTTTTTACTTTTCAATTTATTATTCAAATCGTAGATATACAAAAACTAAAAAAACCTATAAAAACACATAAAAACACATAAAAAACAAGCTGTGCTAATCACTTACAGTCTAGCAGGTGACGGTCCACCAAGTCTTACACAATATCAGACAGAAAGGAAATGGGAAGAGCAGTATGTATTACTGATGGTATACACACATATAGTTACTAGGAAGAATCAAAGTAAGTTGCAGTCTCCCAACTTGTGATGTTTACCTTCAAGGTTTTTTAACCAGAGCGAATGATCTAATTCTGTGTTTGATTTATTAATCACTCTGTTTAAGTCAGCTTGCATTAATATAGGGTAGCTGCGAGTTGTATAATACACGCCAGCTGTCCTATTCCGATTTGTTCAAACTGAGAGATAGGAATCTACAAATACACAAGTTCCTATTGGCATGTCGACATATGTTTCGGCCCCTTTGACACATACGGGACTCTCTCTGGTGCCGTTGGTCTTGTTGTTAGTCTGACGTCCATATTCACATCATGGCTGCCCTGCACGCATTCTGTTTTCTTCTGCAGCAAGCCTCTATATGTATCATCTACCTTGCGTTTCTGCGTATATACACTTATTAGTTAGAAGGTTCCTTTATCTTCTTTATATATATGATTTTTTAATATTTGATTACATGTTTTTCTTGTTACTTCAGTTAAATCTTTATTCTTTGAGTATTTGCATATCATTTCAGTGTGTCTCAATATCTTTCCTCCATGGCGTTACTCTGCTCTTGTCAGATTTCACTTATACCTCTGTGATGTCTAATGGTGTGTGCAGACATCACTTCACCCTCTCAGTGCGAGGGTACATTTGATATGGTTGTCTGAGTGCATATCGTCTCTCATACATTTGATGCAGTATTAGGATGATAACTGGTGTCCCACATGGGGCTCTTCTCCTGCTGTTCCAATATGACAGAGGTGAGGGGGTGGGAGCTAGGGATGACATGTCCACCTGCTCCTCTACAGCGGTCTGGTTGTGAGATCTTATAATTACATGCACCTGTTTGCTCTAGTACTTCGTATGGTCCATGTCACTTGGACACAAGTTTATTTTCCGAAGTAGTAATAAGATAAGTACCTTTTGACCTATAGAAAAGGATTTTAGAGAAACGTTTTTATCATAGGAGGTCTTTTGCTGTTCCTGTGCCTTAAACATGTGAGTCTGTATCAAAGATCTTACAGCAGTCATATGCTCTTTCAATCTATTTGCAGTCTGGGAGAGTGGAATTGGGGGCTCCTCTCTTTCCTCCTAGGGTTCTCTCAACTTATCCAGGAAATCCCGTGGTTCTGCAAACGGGGAAAATCCTGTTGAGGTCTGAGGGTTTTTTTTAGATTGCAAACAAGGCCCAGGGTATCATTTGGTCCCAATTCTTACCATCTTATTTATTTATTTGGAGGGCACCGAAAGCCTGTGGGCCTCGGGGGGCCCATAACACTCACATCATATGATACAATATGATATGATAAGTTATTTATAACGCGCCTAATACCCAGAGGTTTCTAAGCACGGACCCGGGGATCGAACCTGTGGTGCTCTGTGTCGTCTTGCTTCCAAGGCGAGCACGTTGCTCCTGAGCTCCTGAGCTGTCCTCCCGATGGCACGACGACCATTAAGGAACAGAACAAAAGGGGAGCATACAATCGGGAGGGGTATCACTTGAAAAGATTCATTTTCAAAGCTTTTCTGAAAGACCCTAATGTCTCTTCCGACCTTATGGTAATGGGGAGAGTATTACAAAAGATTGCTTCCTTAACTGGAAAATATCTGCCAAATCCATTAGTATGTCTGGGACAAGGAGAGATAATCTGCTTCTTGGTCAACTAACATTCAAAGAATGGTTTTGAGGGTCTTATTAAATCTTTCCATCAAGCCATCTGTCTGGGGATGGTACACTGATGTTCTGAGGGTGGTAATGTATAACAGTTCTTTAACTTCCCCCATAAGCTTGCTCATGGAAGTAGAGACCTGGTCAGTCAATATATCCTTTGGAAACCCTACTCAGGAGAAAAAAGGGATTAGATGTTTAAGGATTAATTGTGTTGTGTTGACTCTTCAAGGGAAGGCCTCAGGATAACGAATGGCATAATCTACCATAACTACAACGTATTTATTCCCTAGTTTGGAGGTTTCAAGGGGTCTCACAATATCCATACCAATCTGGGAAAATGGGACCTCAATTATTGGCAATGGATTTAAGGGGACTGGTGGTGGTATGTGTGTTCTAGTTTTTTCCTGCAGACTATGCATGCTTGAACAATGTTTTTAATGTCAATGTGAATTGCAGGCCAGTAGAATTTGTTTGTTATATGTGCTTGCGTTTTGGATTGTCTCAGATGGCCTCCCATCAGATGTGAATGGGCTATCTCTTGGACTACTTGTTGTGTGTGACTTTTAGGGACCACAAACTGGGTTTTTACCAGGACCTCTGAAGTGGTGTCTCCCCCATAAAGTAGCGCATGTGTAAAAAAGAAAGAAGGTCCACCTTTTCAATGACCATCTGGCCCCTGCCATGCTTCAGCTAACAAATGGGTGATTTCTTTGGGCAAAGGCTAAGTTGTGGATTATCTCAGGCTAGTATTCCTCAGAGTTCATGGTTGGTAGGGCCTGCAGATGTCTCATCAGCCGCCCCAAAGCCTTTAATCCCTCTGTCTGTGCTTTCCTTCCCAGATTTTTCCTTAAGCCTAGGGAACACTACTTTCTCAAGCTCCCCTTGAGCAAACATATCCCCTTGATGAATTTGGAATGGGTCTTTTCTGTGGTTTTGTAACAATACCTTATCATCACCTCTAAAGTCTGGGTCTATTACTCACACTTAAACAACTATTCCAAATCTCCATGCTAACCCTGACTTGGGTGCTAGTCTGATGTATGTACCAGGGGGTGGAATCAACATGAAATCAGTGGGTGTCAGTCTTTTTTCACCTGGGGGAACGCTCTCATAACGACTACTACAGACATCCAACTTGATCGAGCCCTTAGTGGCTACTGAGGGTTCTGATGCTCTGGCACTTAGCTTATTTGAATCTTACGGCCCCCCAACTCGTATCCGTTGAGCCACATCCCACTCTGACACCATTTGTGAAGGCATCATGAAGCAAGAGACAGACAACAGACTTAAAGTTTAAAATAAAATACTTTATTAAATCAAATGTCAGGATTGTAGAAGGCCTAACTTGCCCTATGCTAAGGTGAGATTTGCATTGCTGGATGAAACCAAGGAAAGCCTGAGCCAATGAGTTCAACTTAAATGTCTGTCTGTGTCCAAAACCTATTCTTGCCCTCACAACTAAAGCTAAACAATGTGTAGGGATGTCACTAATACAATATATAGTGTTTAACTCAAAGTTCTGAGCTTTTTCCAGCTTGCAGCTCTCTTTCAGCTCCCCTTCCCCAAGTTTAAGAAAGTTCTACAAAAAGTCTCAAGATTACCTTTCTCAAGTTAAAGGTGATACAGTTCCAAACAATCCTCTGGGTTCCCGTCCCAAGTTCCAAGTAGCAAAGTTCAAACACAAACATGTCTTGAGGCTCTGTTCTCAAAACAACCACTGTAGTTCCTTAAGACTCAGGATTCCCTTCCCCAAGACTTCAACTTCAGCACCACAATGTCCTTGCTTTTCAGCATTCAGGGCTCACTGGTCTAGGCGCAGTTGTCAGACTGAAAAGTCCACCCGTCACAGGTCAGGCAACCAGGATCCTTGGGCTCTCCAGCCCGCACAAGTTCTTTGGTACTGGATCTTTTGCACCAAGTCACCTTCGCTCAGTTTGTCTTTACTGGCCTCTTGGCGTTTGTGTGTTGAATTTCCTCCTCTGGCCTTTCCTTGTCAGCCTCCTGGCTCGGCCATCACGTGTAACACGTCTCTTGCCAGCCTTTTGCCTTGCTACACTGCATTAATTCACAAATGTTCACTTTGAGGGTATTTTGTTCACATCCCACCCTCTTATGACTTTCTGTCATACTTGTGCCCTTTTCCATATTTGGCACCTTGGCTGTTCTCTTTATTTGTTTGATCCATAAAGTTTTATTGCATTCTGCATTTAATATCAATTCAGTTTTCAGTATGCATTTATGCTGTTTAATGTTTAGTTTCCATTCAATTCGATATTCAATATGCTCTCATTTTGCATAATGTTAAGATTCTATTAATTTTGGTATTCAATATGCATTGGTTTCGTTTAAGTTTAAGTTTCCCACAACCAGAGACTTTCGCAAATGTTCTCTCTGAGACATGAAACCACTCTGATACAAAGTATTCCTTCTCAAACTTCTACAATGTCAATGTTCCTGCTAATGCACTTGTGTACCAAGTTATACCAGGTTTCTCATCTGTCAGAAAGTCACTGGTCCCACAATAACTTTCAAAGCAAATCGGGGCACATGAACCTCTGCTTCTGATGTTAGGGGTCCAACTTCTTCCCCTCGGACACTCCTGTGTCTGCTCACCAACACAGAAGAACGAGCACCTTTGTTTAAATGGAAAGGGACAGCCTCTCTGCACGGCTCCCTTCTACGCCTTCAGTATGTCCCAAGGAGCCCCAGCTCGAATGCCACGCTCCATCAGACTATCTCTCTCTGCAGTCCCCAGCCTCTTAGCATTCTGCAAATGGAAGACCGGCTCACAGCAGTTCCCTCTAACAGCTTGCCTCCTCCCAAACAAGGTCCCCTGCTGTTCGCCCCCACACAGGCCTCCCTGTTGCTCCCTGCCTTTAATTTTATACACCTGCAACCCTTTAACGGTTGCAGGTGTGCTTTCTTTTATTGAGCTTGCCTGACTATGATTAAGGGGGCATGCCTGACCTTCGCAACTCTTTCCAGGCATCTGCCTCGTCCCAGTACTAAAGTGGTGAAATGGCATAGTGTTCATCACTCTTAGTTGCCTCATCCTCGTCTCAGTACCGTCAAGTATCATATGAGTGGAAATGAGGGGAGCTGACTTACAATAAACCCATAAAGGTTGTGGCAGGGCTTGGTAGATTATCGATAGGGAAAGGGGTATACCATGTCTCGCCTGTGTGCCCCCCTCTGCCAATCCCAAAGGACCCTCCACCCAGGTGATCCTCCCTCGCTTCTCCACCCCCAGGGCTGGGTTCCAAGAGTGATGGCATTTCCCTGGCCACCTGAAAAGAGGATCCAGGGGCTTTAGGAGTGAGAATAACCTCAGGTTTCTCACAGGGGTGACTAAAGGATGAATGTTACACAGCAGAATAGGGCA
Organism: Ambystoma mexicanum; assembly: GCF_040938575.1. Taxonomy (NCBI): domain Eukaryota; kingdom Metazoa; phylum Chordata; class Amphibia; order Caudata; family Ambystomatidae; genus Ambystoma; species Ambystoma mexicanum. Next base: position 40,738,712 of record NC_090936.1, on the reverse strand, counting down.
AAGTCAAAGGAATAAAGAACACAGGCAAACTGGAATGTACATGAAAAGGAAAGTACTGGAAAGTACTCACTGCAAAACAGAGCAAGACAGAAAGGGATTCAAGGAAGCAGAACTTACTAATAAGCACCGTAATTCAAAATCCAGGGAGCCAGGGAACAAGAAATAAGAAACTAGGAACTAGACACTAAGCAAAGAACCACCAACAAGGGACCGGTCATAAACAGGAACACTGCATCAACGACCAGCACTGGACTGAAGCAAAGTGAGGCTTTTAATGCTGGCTAACGATCACAGGCCTCAGGTGTGAAGCTTGCTAGCACCTGCAGCCACAAGTGTTACTTATCCTCCACCCGCCCTGGTCCTGCAAGGGTGGGGATGAAGTAATGAGCAAGGAATACTTGCAAGCGTAGCCTTTTGAATATGAAGGCATACTGGCTGATAAAAAACCTGAAATGGATCCAGGAGGGAAGGGAAATGGAAAGCAGGGCTTTTGAGCTCCCACATCAGCACCTTACTGTGTTGTAGGGTTCAGGAGGTAAGTCCCGTATGAAACAGTTCCCAAATCATGCCACCAAGTGGCGGGAACGAGAGCAAAGTGAGCGATTCGTGACATAGATGGTTCCACGTAGGGTGGTATCCCACCACCCATTCTTTTATGGGTCCCACAGGAAGTCACTCTGAGGAAGAGGCAGTCATAGGTAGGCAAGGCACCAACTCTTCCTAGTTTTTTTTATTACCCTTGTCCCCTCTCTTACCTGCCTCTTGAACCTGCTGGTCCTGATGGCCGACAATCGCAAAGCGAATCTGCCTTGGTAAAGGATTGAGGGTAGAGTAAGGTGCAGGGGAAAGTGTCTCAGCCCCCTCATATACCAATGAATATAATATGAGCTGTAACATACAGGATAAGAATACAATGAAAACATGACCGGCTCCTTTGATCTGATGTTCTGCTTCTTTAGCGAATATTTTAGTATCTAGTCTCCAGGTTGACCCAAGAGGGAGTATGGGCAATGCCTCCCTCCATTACATTTGTTTTATACAAGAAGGGGATAACGCACAAACATGTTGTCATAGTACTCCATATTTACCTAACTAACCATCGCTATAAAACATATAAATGAAAGCTAACCCTATCTCGGCATATATAGAAAATGTGCACTTAGAATAAAAAATAGAGTTTTTAGGAAATGGTCTTACTGTAGGTTGCTGGCAGCTGGCCAGGACGGCTTGGTGGCCATTTTTAATGAATGCTGGCAGTGTATTCGTTGCTGGCCACTCTCCTCTGCCTCTGGGGGCTGGCCACCATTGCAGGAGGTGCAGGGGAGGAGAACGTGGAGATACCAGCCCCTGATTAGCTGTTCTCTTTGGACCCCAGGCTGCGCATGCCCGGAGTGGCTCGGGTGGAGGAGAGTAGCAGGGAGAAGCAAGAAGAGTCCCATCCACCGGCCACTTGCACAGAGTGGCCCAACAGTAGGGTGTTGCTAGCTCTGGAAAGGATCAGGGGCTAGGCTAATGTTGGACCTGTCGGGACTCGGTGCTAGCTAGTCTTTTGGTTGTATCTCCTGAGCTTCTATCCGGGGCTACAACCAAAAGACCCGGGGCTATAGCGCCCTCAGCCCCCTCCTAGCAAGGCCAAAGCCTTGGGTTCTGTGAATTCTGGAGTGGCCCGGGTGAAGACTAAGTCCAGACACACACATGCGGAGTGTGCCAGTTCAAGACTAGGAGCAGAGAACTAGGTTCCCATTGCGGTGAAGCACGATGGCCAATGGGGTGGATTATTTCATCCAATCAAAGAAAGCAGTTACATCAAGTAAATGACAAAAAAGTGAACAATCTTGATATCAAAGGAACACACTCATTTCAAGGTCCTTCTTCAGTCCATTGTGCACTGTGCGCATTTTACAGACAATTCTGCATTCATTTGATGTAATTTCATTTTGCGGTCACCCCCTCTTTTGCAGAGGTCAGCCAAGGCTGGGGTGAGAGAGGCAATGTTGTCCTTGGTGGTTCTGGAAGAGCAGGGGATCGCCTGTTTAAAAGAGACTTTCATAGAGTGGACAACTCTAGAGACCTCATCTGGTGCAATGGGTGAGAAGGACGAGAGTATGGGGGAAGTGGGGGCCCAAGGGAGGGATTCGGAGGGGGGCAGATGACAGTGAGGACAGGATATCCAGAGTTTTGGAGAAGTGGGCGGTGTGAGAAACCTGAAGGTGTCTCACCCGTTAGTCCCTGGGGATCTGCTATCAAGGTTGCCAGGACGAGGCCATCGATATTGGATCCAGTTCCTGGGGGTGGAACAGTGCAGGAGGATCACCTGGATGAGGAGTCCTCCGGGAGTGGGAGTGGGACACCAAAAGGCGAGACAAGGTACCCCCTTCCCTATAACACCTTTTCCCCATCTTACCAGGTAGGATATTTCTCCCCTTCCCGACACGGACACTTTCTCACAGATAACTCACTGTGAGCAACAACAAGACAACCCCTCACTTTCTCGTCAGTTTTTTTCTGGATTTTCCTAAACTTACAAGTGAAAACTACAATCCCCATAATTCCTCCCCTCTGTTCTTTTCTAAAGTCACTGAGACGAGGAGGAGAGAGATTGGGATGATGAAGATTACCACAACAGGGAACGACAGACACAAAAAACAGACTCTCCCCATTCTACAGCAGACTGTCCCATTAATGGGCCAGGCTGGCAGGCCTCCCTCTTTAATTACTTGCAGCTGACTCCACTTGTCTCTCCCAGGCAGCATAAAAGGCCTAGCAGGAAAGAACACTTTGAGCGAGTCGGCGATGCTGGAAGTTGCTGGAGAAATCTAGAGTGAGATGAAGAAGCTCTGGAAGACCTGGAAGAGGAAAAAAACGCCCAAACACTGTCCCTGCTATTTGAGAGGAGACTGCAGTGTGGAGGAGGGCGCTGTCCTTGCAGAAGCCAAGACAGGGGAAGCTGGTTTTGCCTGGTGGTACCTATAGCAGAACTCCTCCATTTTGGAATGCCGTTTTGGGGAGCTGTGAAGTGGGAATAAAATTATCACAAGTGGATTCTGGGACTGGGAGTCCAAAAACATACTTTTGAAGATTATGAACATTGTGAGAGGGGTCCGAGGCCAGCAGAGGAAGACCCTTTTGAACTTATTGAGAAGGGTCCGAGTCCATCAGAGAAAGACCCCTGTGAACTTTGTGGAAGGGAGTCCCCTGTGAACTTTGTGGAAGGGGTCCGAGTCCAGTAGAGGGAGACCTTGTGAACTTTTGTGAGAGAAACTGGCACCAGAGATGGAGTGGTCCGGCACCACGTGGGCGCTCATTCAATGGTCTCTGGCTGGTGCCCCCTCTCCCGAACCAGGAGAAACAACAAGTACCAAGAGGCCTTCAGGGAGGCCGGCGTGAGGTGTCAAGGTGGTCACACGAGGTCAAACCAAACCCCCTTGTACAGTTGAAAGTCTTTGACACATTGGGGAAGCAAACGTGAACCCGACTTAGGGATGCCTGCTAAATTAGGGTGAACCCTAACACACCCTAGAACATTGTGATGAATGAACTGTGCGAAGCCTGTCTGGGGGCTTTAGGGAAAACCTGACTGGGACTTTAGAGAGAGAGCCGGACTGGGGGCTTAAAGAAAAGCCTTACTGGGGGATGAGACCCAGACTTAGGTAAAGGGAAGAGCTTAAGGGGTCTAGAATGATTTTTTGTTGAAATGTGAACCCGACGGAGGGGTGTCAAGGGGAAGGGGAAGGGAAGGATGTCCCCTTTCTGATGAGATTTAGAAAAGTGTGAACCGACTGAGGGAATTGTGAAACTGGCATTTGCGCCCGGCTGAGGGTAACGTTGTGCGGTACTATGATATTGTGAAGCACGCACTTGCCATAGAATATCAGAGTGGCCCAGGGAGACGTGATCGCCCTTCGGAAGCCTCTGTTTAAATTGGCAAGTGCTTTGAGAGGCTAACGCTGAAAGAAGGATCGGAGCCCGGCTGAGGGGGAGCCTAGGGTGAAGAGTCATCACCCGACATGAAGGTTACCAGAAGGAACTGTTTGTTTTGTTGTTTTTGGCATATCAGTCCCTCTGAAGCAAGAGACTTTGCATGAGAAGAGACTTGGGGACAGAAGGCATTGATATAGAGAAAAGGAACTGCTGATGGTGCCACCATGTGAATGGGGGCAAGAACAGTACCCCGGGTGACGGGAAGCCCACCTGGGCTCACAATGCAACACACTAAGACTTTTGTAGGAAACTGTTTGTTTTGTTTTGTTTGTTTGAAGGTTATTGTTAAAACTTGGCACAGTTATATGATCTGAACGGAATGTGATACAGTGCAATGCATATCTGTCTTTAATTAACTGCCAATAAAAACATTTAAAAATGAAATAGAGAAATGTAACTGCAAGCTCGTGCCGGAGAAGCCCATGAGTGTGCTTTGCTGAAGAGTCCCGCCTTGTCCCGTGCTAAAAATGAGGGGAACGGAGACACCTGCCATAACATCCTGACTTATCATTTTGTGAAAACTTCTTTCTTTTTTGTGAACATTATCCCACACTATTTTGTAGCATAGCAGTAAGTATTGACAATAGTTGTTTTTAGGATAGGCCCTGTTTATTTGACTAGACTCCATTAGGGCTGTATTATTATTATTTGATGGTCGTAGCTTGCTCCCATCTTAGATTTATGTTTAGATTAGGCATTTATCTCAATCATTTTCACAGTTTAATAAACACCCTTGAACTGTGATCACTTGTGTCTGCATTACTTTGATACCATGCCTTCCTTACAGTGGCCAGTGCACTGCAGAGTGCCTTGGGGGGAGGAGGAGAGGAGGAGACTGCAGTAGGATTGACAAGTTCCTTGCAGATTTTAAAATGTTCAGCCGTGTTATTGGTGGCTCCAGAGATGCAGGCTTGGACATAAGCCCTCTTCTTGGAGCAGATAGCGAGACGATATTGCCTTTGGAGTAGGCGGCAGGCCAGTTTGTCAAAGGATGAGCTAGATGCCTGCCCCTTCCGCTCCGCAGCTTTGCACTTGTGTTTCAAAGCTGACACGTCAGAGTCATACCAAGAGTTCCATCTGGAGGTAGGCTTCATGTGGATCCACATGATGGGGGCAAGGATGTCCAGGGTGTTAGAGATAGAAAGATGGAGATTAGCTAGAACAGAGTCAGAAGGAGAATCAAATGAAGGGGGCGGAAGAGGGATGAAGGAAGAGGAAAATGCAGCAGCTGACCCACGCTTCATCAGGGGAATGACGGAGAAGGAGACTGGCAGTGCGGGTGGAGGTATCATTAGGGTACAGGGGAGGTCACGGTGGGATGAGCGGAGAGTGTGGTCAGACCAGGAGAGAGGGGAAGTTAGAGGGTTGGAGAGTGGGATGTCTGTTGAGATGAGAGCATCGAAGGTTGTCCAGCAGTGTGGGTTGGGCCAGAGGGGAGGATAGTGAGGGAAAGAGAGTCGCAAAGGTTGCGAAGGAGTAAAGTAGCTGCATCTGGAGAGTCGAGATGGATGTTGAAGTCCTCAAGGAAGATAAGTTTGGGGGAGGAGGCAAGAAGAGAGGAGGAGAGGTCCGCCCATTCCGAGAGGAAGATGGAGGCGGATGCGGTGGGAGGGGGGCTATAGATGGTAGCAAGAGTAAGAGAGAAGGTAGGCGAGACAGACAGCCTGCAGACAAGGCTTTCAAAGGATGAGTAGGTTTGAGTGGGGATGATGGTGGCAGGAACCCTCTCAGGGAAGATCAGTGCCACTCTGCCACCAGGCTGGGAGGTCCTGGGATTGGACAGGATTGTGTAGCCCTCTGGGAGAAGAGTGTCAAAATCAGTGACAGAACTGGCCTTGAACCACTTCTCGATGAGAGCAAAGATGTCAAGGTCAAGGTCTTCAAGGAGGAGACGGATGTCGGAGGAGTGTTTGATAGCAGAGTGAGAATTGAGGGTAGCTAAGTGAAGCTGGTTGCCCCTTTAAATCTTTTTTGAGGGGGGGCATGGGGTGGGGTGCCACCACTGGGCAGGATAAGGGGGTTTGAAGGATGGAGGGGTGGCAGGAGATGGGGGAAGTTGAAAAGAGATGGAAGATGCCTGTCAAGAAGGAGGAGGTTGGGCTGAGATCTCTGGGCCGTGATAGTGCCATTGTGATAGACATTAATGGTGCACCTGGAAGACGCAAAGTGATGGGTGTGGAAGAAAAAGAGGAGAGGACAGAAACCATATGGGGAGTCTGTAAGTAAGAGGAAGGAACAGCAAAGAGAATGTCAGTGATAGTCTGTCTGGAGGAAGAATTCATGTATGCAAAGGGCAGACTAGGGTTGGAGCTCAGGGGTGCCTTCTTAAATGTCTTCCTTCCAGACTTCAAGAGAGGGGGGTAGCTGATGGAGAAGCAATTAGAATAGATAGGGGAGAAGTGACAGGGTATGTTATGTTTTGTCAGGACATGCACAGCTGCATTGGTGTGTACACTTCATCTGGTCTACCTTTGCTCCAGGGCATATAGCGCCAGGGCAAGTCTACCTTTGAAAATGGTCACGAGCGGCCCAGGAGCCGCGGGAGTGGGTATATTGTGTACGGCTTGTGAGTCCTGGGCTGCACCATTGCAGTAGAAAAGCCTCTCACCATTACATGTATTCATTTGTATTCATATGTGCTTATTTCATAACCCCATTTATGGAGATGGGATTTCAACTAAGGCCCACCCCCGGGTTGCATGTACTGGTCCGAAACCATTGCGTATGGCATGGATCGCTGTAAAACACCTGTGCATGACTTACTCCTCTGGGAGAGTCAGTAATTGACTCCCAAAGTGGAGAGTAAACATTTTTTTAGGTAGTAAAAATGTGATTCCGATTCCAAGTTGTAGTAAATATTAAGTGAATAAAAATATGTCTGACCTCTGAAACGTTTCTTTCTGTAATGCATACCTCTCTGCATCCACTAATTCATTCACACTGAAAGATGCATTTTTAACTCGAAGTTCAAGTTCAGATCAGGCAGTAATAATATCAGAACTGTCTTCTGGGACACTGCGATGCTGGTAGCCCTGATCCAAACACATCTGCAGGGCTCTGTAAGGGCAAGCAGGGGGCCAGGCCCCTAGCTGATCCAAACGCATCCCTAGGGCTCTGTAGGGAGAAGCAGGGAGACAGGCCCCTAGCTGATCCAAACACATCCCTAGGGCACTGTAAGGGTAAGCAGGGAGGCAGGCCCCTAGCTGATCCAAACACATCCCTAGGGTTCTGTAAGAGGAAGCAGGGAGGCAGGCCCCTAGCTGATCCAAACACATCCCTAGGGCTCTTTTAGGGCAAGCAGGGAGGTAGGCCCCTAGAGGATCCAAACACATCTACGGGGCTCTGTAAGGGGAAGCAGGGAGGCAGGCCCCTAGCTGATCCAAACACATCCCTAAGGCTCTGTAAGGGGAAGCAGGGAGACAGGCCCCTAGCTGATACAAACACATCCCTAGGGCTCTGTAAGGGGAAACGGGGAGGCAGGCCCCTAGCTGATCCAAACACATCCGCAGGGCTCTGTAGGGAGAAGCAGGGAGCCAGGCCCCTAGCTGATCCAAACACATCCCTAGGGCTCTGTAGGGAGAAGCAGGGAGACAGGCCCCTAGCTGATCCAAACACATCCCTAGGGCACTGTAAAGGTAAGCAGGGAGGCAGGCCCCTAGCTGATCCAAACACATCCCTAGGGCTCTGTAAGGGGAAGCAGGGAGACAGGCCCCTAGCTGATCCAAATACATCCCTAGGGCTCTGTAAGGGGAAACGGGGAGACAGGCCCCTAGCTGATCCAAACACATCCGCAGGGCTCTGTAAGGGGAAGCAGGGAGGCAGGTCTCTAGCTGATCCAAACACATCCCTAGGGCTCTGTAAGTGGTAGCAGGGAGCCAGGCACCTAGCTGATCCAAACACATCCCTAAGGCTCTGTAAGGGTAAGCAGGGATGGAGGCTGCTAGCTGATCCAAACACATCCCTAGGGCCCTGTAAGGGAAACAGGGAGGCAGGCACCTAGCTGATCCAAATACATCTCTGGGCTCTGTAAGGGGAAGCAGGGAGCCAGGCCCCTAGCTGATCCAAACATATACCTAGGGCTCTGTAAGGGGAAGCAGGGAGCCAGTCCCCTAGCTGATCCAAACACATCCGGAGGGCTCTGTAAGGGGAAGCAGGGACACAGGCCCTAGCTGACCCAAACACATCCCTAGGGCTCTGTAGGGGGAAGCAGGGAGGCAGGCCCCTAGCTGATCCAAACACATCCACAGGGCTCTGTAAGGGTAAGCAGGGAGGCAGGCCCCTAGCTGATCCAAACACATCCCCAGGGCTCTGTAAGGGGAAGCAGAGAGACGGGCCCTAGCTGACCCAAACACATCCCTAGGGCTCTGTAAGGGGAAGCAGGGAGAAAGGCCCCTATCTGATCTAAACACATCCCTAGGGCTCTGTAAGGGGTAGCAGGGAGCCAGGCCTCTAGCTGATCCAAACACATCCCTAGGACTCTGTAAGGGGAAGCAGGGAGCCAGTCCCCTAGCTGATCCAAACACATCCCTAGGGCTCTGTAAGGGGAAGCAGGGAGACAGGCCCTAGCTGACCTAAACACATCCCGAGGGCTCTGTAAGGGGAAGCAGGGAGACAGCCCATATCTGACCCAAACACATCCCTAGTGCTCTGTAGAGGGAAGCAGGGAGGCAGGCCCCTAGCTGATCCAAACACATCCACAGGGCTCTGTAAGGGGAAGTAGGGAGGCAGGCCCCTAGCTGATCCAAACACATCCCGAGGGCTCTGTAAGGGGAAGCAGGGAGCCAGGCCCCTAGCTGATCCAAACACATCCCTAGGGCTCTGTAGGGGGAAGCAGGGAGGCAGGACCCTAGCTGATCCAAACACATCCACAGGGCTCTGTAAGGGGAAGCAGGGAGGCAGGCCACTAGCTGACCCAAACACATCCCGAGGGCTCTGTAAGGGGAAGCAGGTAGGCAGGCCCTAGCTGATCCAAACACATCCCTAGGGCTCTGTAAGTGGTAGCAGGGAGCCAGGCCCCTAGCTGATCCAAACACATCCCTAGGGATCTGTAAGGGGAAGCAGGGGGCAGGCCCCTATCTGATCCAAACACATCCCGAGGGCTCTGTAAGGGGAAGCAGGGAGCCAGGCCCCTAGCTGATCCAAACACATCCGCAGGGCTCTGTAGGGAGAAGCAGGGAGCCAGGCCCCTAGCTGATCCAAACACATCCCTAGGGCTCTGTAGGGAGAAGCAGGGAGACAGGCCCCTAGCTGATCCAAACTCATCCCTATGGCACTGTAAAGGTAAGCAGGGAGGCAGGCCCCTAGCTGATCCAAACACATCCCTAGGGCTCTGTAAGGGGAAGCAGGGAGACGGGCCCCTAGCTGATCCAAACACATCCCTAGGGCTCTGTAAGGGGAAATGGGGAGGCAGGCCCCTAGCTGATCCAAACACATCCGCAGGGCTCTGTAGGGGAAAGTAGGGGGGCAGGTCTCTAGCTGATCCAAACACATCCCTAGGGCTCTGTAAGTGGTAGCAGGGAGCCAGGCCCCTAGCTGATCCAAACACATCCCTAGGGCTCTGTAAGGGTATGCAGGGAGGGAGGCAGGCTGCTAGCTGATCCAAACACATCCCTAGGGCTCTGTAAGGGAAACAGGGAGGCAGGCCCCTAGCTGATCCAAATACATCTCTGGGTTCTATAAGGGGAAGCAGGGAGCCAGGCCCCTAGCTGATCCAAACACATACCTAGGGCTCTGTAAGGGGAAGCAGGGAGCCAGTCCCCTAGCTGATCCAAACACATCCTGAGGGCTCTGTAAGGGGAAGCAGGGACACAGGCCCTAGCTGACCCAAACACATCCCTAGGGCTCTGTAGGGGGAAGCAGGTAGGCAGGCCCCTAGCTGATCCAAACACATCCACAGGGCTCTATAAGGGTAAGCAGGGAGGCAGGCCCTTAGCTGATCCAAACACATCCCCAGGGCTCTGTAAGGGGAAGCAGAGAGACAGGCCCTAGCTGACCCAAACACATCCCTAGGGCTCTGTAAGGGGAAGCAGGGAGAAAGGCCCCTAGCTGATCCAAAACATCCCTAGGGCTCTGTAAGGGGTAGCAGGGAGCCAGGCCTCTAGCTGATCCAAACACATCCCTAGGACTCTGTAAGGGGAAGCAGGGAGCCAGTCCCCTAGCTGATCCAAACACATCCCTAGGGCTCTGTAAGGGGAAGCAGGGAGACGGGCCCTAGCTGACCTAAACACATCCTGAGGGCTCTGTAAGGGGAAGCAGGGAGGCATCCCATATTGACCCAAACACACCCCTAGTGCTCTGTAGAGGGAAGCAGGGAGGCAGGCCCCTAGCTGATCCAAACACATCCCTAGGGCTCTGTAAGGCAATGCAGGGAGGCAGGCCCCTAGCTGATCCAAACACATCCACAGGGCTCTGTAAGGGGAAGCAGGGAGGCAGGCCCCTAGCTGATCCAAACACATCCCGGGGGCTCTGTAAGGGAAAGCAGGGAGCCAGGCCCCTAGCTGATCCAAACACATCCACAGGGCTCTGTAAGGGGAAGCAGGGAGGCAGGCCACTAGCTGACCCAAACACATCCCGACTGCTCTGTAAGGGGAAGCAGGTAGGCAGGCCCTAGCTGATCCAAACACATCCGCAGGGCTCTGTAAGGGGAAGCAGGGAGAAAGGCCCCTAGCTGATCCAAACACATCCCTAGGGCTCTGTAAGGGGTAGCAGGGAGCCAGGCCTCTAGCTGATCCAAACACATCCCTAGGACTCTGTAAGGGGAAGCAGGGAGCCAGTCCCCTAGCTGATCCAAACACATCCCTAGGGCTCTGTAAGCGGACGCAGGAAGAGAGGCCCCTAGCTGACCCAAATACACCTGCAGGGCTCTGTAGGGAGAAGCAGGGAGCCAGGCCCCTAGCTGATCCAAACACATCCCTAGGGCTCTGCAGGGAGAAGCAGGGAGACAGGCCCCTAGCTCATCCCAACACATCCCTAGGGCACTGTAAGGGTAAGCAGGGAGGCAGGCCCCTAGCTGATTCAAACACATCCCTAGGGCTCTGTAAGAGGAAGCAGGGAGGCAGGCCCCTAGGTGATCCAAATACATCCCTAGGGCTCTTTTAGGGGAAGCAGGGAGGTAGGCCCCTAGAGAATCCAAACACATCCCTAGGGCTCTGTAAGGGGAAACGGGGAGGCAGGCCCCTAGCTGACCCAAACACATCCGCAGGGCTCTGTAGGGAGAAGCAGAGAGCCAGGCCCCTAGCTGATCCAAACACATCCCTAGGGCTCTGTAGGGATAAGCAGGGAGACAGGCCCCTAGATGATCCAAACACAACCCTAGGGCACTGTAAAGGTAAGCAAGGAGGCAGGCCCCTAGCTGATCCTAACACATCCCTAGGGCTCTGTAAGGGGAAGTAGGGAGACAGGCCCCTAGCTGATCCAAACACATCCCTAGGGCTCTGTAAGGGGAAACGGGGATGCAGGCCCCTAGCTGATCCAAACACATCCGCAGGGCTCTGTAAGGGGAAGCAGGGAGGCAGGTCTTTACCTGATCCAAACACATCCCTAGGGCTCTGTAAGTGGTAGCAGGGAGCCAAGCCCCTAGCTGATCCAAACACATCCCTAGGGCTCTGTAAGGGTAAGCAGGGAGGGAGGCTGCTAGCTGATCCAAACACATCCCTAGGGCTCTGTAAGGGAAACAGGGAGGCAGGTCCCTAGCTGATCCAAGTACATCTCTGGGCTCTGTAAGGGGAAGCAGGGAGCCAGGCCCCTAGCTGATCCAAACACATACCTAGGGCTCTGTAAGGGGAAGCAGGGAGCCAGTCCCCTAGCTGATCCAAACACATCCTGAGGGCTCTGTAAGGGGAAGCAGGGGCACAGGCCCTAGCTGACCCAAACACATCCCTAGGGCTCTGTAGGGGGAAGCAGGGAGGCAGGCCCCTAGCTGATCCAAACACATCCACAGGGCTCCGTAAGGGTAAGCAGGGAGGCAGGCCCCTAGCTGATCCAAACACATCCCCAGGGCTCTGTAAGAGGAAGCAGAGAGACAGGCCCTAGCTGACCCAAACGCATCCCTAGGGCTCTGTAAGGGGAAGCAGGGAGAAAGGCCCCTAGCTGATCCAAACACATCCCTAGGGCTCTGTAAGGGGTAGCAGTGAGCCAGGCCTCTAGCTGATCCAAACACATCCCTAGGACTCTGTAAGGGGAAGCAGGGAGCCAGTCCCCTAGCTGATCCAAACACATCCCTAGGGCTCTGTAAGGGGAAGCAGGGAGACAGGCCCTAGAGAATCCAAACACATCTGCGGGGCTCTGTAAGGGGAAGCAGGGAGGCAGGCCCCTATCTGATCCAAACACATCCACAGGGCTCTGTAAGGGGAAGCAGGGAGGCAGGTCCCTAGTTGATCCAAACACATCCCGAGGGCTCTGTAAGGGGAAGCAGGGAGGCAGGCCCCTAGCTGATCCAAACACATCCCTAGGGCTCTGTAGGGGGAAGCAGGGAGGCAGGACCCTAGCTGATCCAAACACATCCACAGGGCTCTGTAAGGGGAAGCAGGGAGGCAGGCCACTAGCTGACCCAAACACATCCCGAGGGCTCTGTAAGGGGAAGCAGGTAGGCAGGCCTTAGCTGATCCAAACACATCCGCAGGGCTCTGTAGGGAGAGGCAGGGAGCCTCCCCTAGATGACCCAAATACATCTGCAGGGCTCTGTAGGGAGAAGCAGGGAGCCAGGCCCCTAGCTGATCCAAACACATCAGCAGGGCTCTGTAAGGGAAAGCAGGGGGGCAGGCCCCTAGCTTATCCAAACACATCCCTAGGGCTCTGTAAACGGACGCAGGGAGAGAGGCCCCTAGCTGACCCAAACACACCCGCAGGGATCTGTAGGGAGAAGCAGGGAGCCAGGCCCCTAGCTGATCCAAACACATCCCTAGGGCTCTGTAGGGAGAAGCAGGGAGACAGGCCCCTAGCTGATCCAAACACATCCCTAGGGCACTGTAAGGGTAAGCAGGGAGGCAGGCCCCTAGCTGATTCAAACACATCCCTAGGGCTCTGTAAGAGGAAGCAGGGAGGCAGGCCCTTAGCTGATCCAAACACATCCCTAGGGCTCTTTTAGGGGAAGCAGGGAGGTAGGCCCCTAGAGAATCCAAACACATCTGCGGGGCTCTGTAAGGGGAAGCAGGGAGGCAGGCCCCTAGCTGATCCAAACACATCCCTAGGGCTCTGTAAGGGGAAACGGGGAGGCAGGCCCCTTGCTGACCCAAACACATCCGCAGGGCTCTGTAGGGAGAAGCAGGGAGCCAGGCCCCTAGCTGATCCAAACACATCCCTAGGGCTCTGTAGGGAGAAGCAGGGAGACAGGCCCCTAGCTGATCCAAACACAACCCTAGGGCACTGTAAAGGTAAGCAAGGAGGCAGGCCCCTAGCTGATCCAAACACATCCCTAGGGCTCTGTAAGGGGAAGCAGGGAGACAGGCCCCTAGCTGATCCAAACACATCCCTAGGGCTCTGTAAGGGGAAACGGGGAGGCAGGCCCCTAGCTGATCCAAACACATCCGCAGGGCTCTGTAAGGGGAAGCAGGGAGGCAGGTCTCTAGCTGATCCAAACACATCCCTAGGGCTCTGTAAATGGTAGCAGGGAGCCAAGCCCTTAGCTGATCCAAACACATCCCTAGGGCTCTGTAAAGGTAAGCAAGGAGGCAGGCCCCTAGCTGATCCAAACACATCCCTAAGGCTCTGTAAGGGGAAGCAGGGAGACAGGCCCCTAGCTGATCCAAACACATCCCTAGGGCTCTGTAAGGGGAAATGGGGAGGCAGGCCCCTAGCTGATCCAAACACATCCGCAGGGCTCTGTAAGGGGAAGCAGGGAGGCAGGTCTTTAGCTGATCCAAACAGATCCCTAGGGCTCTGTAAGTGGTAGCAGGGAGCCAAGCCCCTAGCTGATCCAAACACATCCCTAGGGCTCTGTAAGGGTAAGCAGGGAGGGAGGCCGCTAGCTGATCCAAACACATCCCTAGGGCTCTGTAAGGGAAACAGGGAGGCAGGCCCCTAGCTGATTCAAATACATCTCTGGGGCTCTGTAAGGGGAAGCAGGGAGCCAGGCCCCTAGCTGATCCAAACACATACCTAGGGCTCTGTAAGAGGAAGCAGGGGGCCAGTCCCCTAGCTGATCCAAACACATCCTGAGGGCACTGTAAGGGGAAGCAGGGACACAGGCCCTAGCTGACCCAAACACATCCCTAGGGCTCTGTAGGGGGAAGCAGGGAGGCAGGCCCCTAGCTGACCCAAACCCATCCCTAGGTCTCTGTAAGGGGAAGCAGGGAGACAGGCCCTTAGCTGATCCAAACACATCCCTAGGGCTCTGTAAGGCGTAGCAGGGAGCCAGCCCCCTAGCTGATCCAATCACATCCCTAGGACTCTGTAAGGGGAAGCAGGGAGCCAGTCCCCTAGCTGATCCAAACACATCCCTAGGGCTCTGTAAGGGGTAGAAGGGAAGCCAGGCCCCTAGCTGATCCAAACACATCCCTAGGACTCTGTAAGGGGAAGCAGGGAGACAGGCCCTAGCTGACCCAAACACATCCCTAGGGCTCTGTAAGGGGAAGCAGGGAGACATGCCCCTAGCTGATCCAAACACACCCTAGGGCTCTGTAAGGGGTAGCAGGGAGCCAGGCCCCTAGCTGATCCAAACACATCCCTATGTCTCTGTAAGGGGAAGGAGGGAGCCAGTCCCCTATCTGATCCAAACACATCCATAGGGCTCTGTAAGGGGAAGCAGGGAGACAGGCCCTAGCTGACCTAAACACATCCCGAGGGCTCTGTAAGGGGAAGCGGGGAGACAGCCCCTAGCTGACCCAAACACATCCCTAGTGCTCTGTAGAGGGAAGCAGGGAGGCAGGCCCCTAGCTGATCCAAACACATCCCTGGGGCTCTGTAAGGCAATGCAGGGAGGCAGGCCCCTAGCTGATCCAAACACATCCACGGGGCTTTGTAAGGGGAAGCAGGGAGGCCAGCCCCTAGCTGATCCAAACACATCCCTAGGGCTCTGTAAGGGGAAGCAGGGAGCCAGGCCCCTAGCTGACCCAAACACATCCCTAGGGCTCTGTAAGGGGAAGCAGGGAGACAGGCCCTACCTGATCCAAACACATCCCTAGGGCTCTGTAGGGAGAAACAGGGGGGCAGGCCCCTAGCTGATCCAAACATATATCTAGGGCTCTGTAAGGGGAAGCAGGGAGCCATGCCCCTAGCTGATCCCAACACATCCGCAGGGCTCTGTAAGGGGAAGCAGGGAGCCAGGCTGTTAGGAATCCACCTACCACTAAGCTCCGTTCACGCACACAGGGTTTAAGGGGGTCTGCTAAGTTACTAGATACCTCGCAATATAGCAGGAAACATACTCTTTTCACACCATGGTCTCACGTAAATGCCAAACGCCTCGTTCTACATAAGAACCTGCGCCGTTTTACACATAGTGCTAACGTACACTACATTTCCCAGAAGGCTCAAAATATGGGACGCTACGGTCGTTCCTGGCGGTTGGCCTGGAAACTGTGGCGCTCGTGATGTTTTCGTCATCACGTTTGAATTCCTGTCATGTGACTTGGTCTTATTTAGTTTCCGTTTGCCTTAGATTCAGCGCTTCTGATTAACGCGGAAGTGCGCTTTGTTTCCTGTTTTGAATACTGTTTGGATTTCTGCTGCCTTGACCCCTGATTTCGTGTTTCGGATTGTCCCTGCCTTATCCTTGTCTGCCTTGTTGTTCTGGATTATTTGGATTCTCTGGCTCCTCGACCTTGGAAAGTTTACCTGGACTGCCTGGCTACTTCCTTGTCTGCTTCGTCTCCTGCTCGTATTGTACAGTGTTCTCTGTGCTTCCTGTGGATCAAGTGTACCGGACCTGTTTTACCTTCTCTTCTCTACGATTTTTCAAGCAAGTTGCCTGTATCCCAGTGTTACTTCAGCCCTTTACCGCCTCCCCCTGGCATACACCTTGGACTAGAGACTTCTTTGGGTGTATTGCCTGCGCGTCCTCGTTTCGTCGGGTTCCCTTTCTGGAATTAGTGACTCTACGAAGGTGTCCTCGTTTCGTCGGGCACAGTTGGGCTGTTGCTACCTGGGTACGGCATCTTTGGATAAACCTCTCTTGCTGACTTCTTGGAGTTCCATGAATTTTGGAGGATAGATTTCCTTGTACTTCTTACCGGCTCCTGTATTCCTACCTTACAAGGTTGGTTCTAATACTTAGTACTCTACGACTGTTGCATTGCATTGTGCTGATAACTAACCGGGGCTTTTTTCTATAGGTTACCGGAATTGGCTGACATCCCTTGCTGTTTAACCCTCGGGGCGTCCTCTGGTTTTCCTCCAGATTTTCGTGGATTTCCATCTTTCAAAGAATGTCTCAGTCTGTCCGATATTTGGCGGCCAGTCAGTGACATTGTTGGGAAGATATCTTCGGCTACACTACATGGTCAAGCATTTGCCAAGGATTTCTGACATAGGCGTTCAAATATGCCAGACCAAAGTTAAGGCGGTCCTAGATTGGCCAGTACCTAAGACCCTGAAGGCTTTGCAATCATTTCTTGGCCTTGCAAACTTTTATCGACGTTTCATCAAATCGTTCTCCAAGGTTGCAGCTCCCCTCAGTCGTTTTACCAGCTCTAAGAACAAATTTGAATGGAATTCCGAAGCCGATCAGGCCTTTGAAATGCTGAAACAGGCTTTTACTACGGCTCCGGTGTTGCAGCACCCTGACCTCAAGAAACCCTTTGTGGTGGAGGCGGACGCTTATGATTCTGCTTTGGGAGCAGTATTGTCTCAAGTATGTCCTGATACAGGTTTGTTGAATCCGGTTGCTTACCATTCTCGAAAACTGTCTTCATACGAATGCAATTATACGGTCACAGAAAAAGAACTGCTGGCGGTCCGTGATGCTTTCTTGACTTGGAGACATCATCTGCTAGGCACCAGCACACCTGTCACTGTGTATACAGATCACAGAAATCTGCTTACCCTTCAATCCGTCAAATGCTCTACGGCCAGACATGCATGTTGGCATGATTTTTTTTCCCAATTCTCTTTTGTTATCACGTATTGACCTGGTTCATTACACACCAAGGCGGACGCCTTGTCGCGTCTGGATGGCAATCTCACCAGATGTAGACCTACGGGATCTGTGCTGCTACCTAACCAAGTCGTTTGTGCTTGTACACTTCAGGATTCTATTAAGGTCGCTATTCAGGAGTGGGTTAAGAAGAATCCGCAGCTATTAACTAACGATGAATTTCAGGTCTTTCACTCCCTTCCTTATGTTCGGGGAAAACTTTATCTCCCGGACACCCCTACAAGACAAAAGGCATTGGCGTGGTGTCACGATTCTAAGCTGGCCGCACACCCGGGTATAAAGAAAACATTTGAGCTCCTCCATCGCTGGTGTTGGTGGCTAGGGATGCTCAAAGATGTTCAATTTCATGGTGCCTCTTGTGCCATTTGTGCCCAAGCTAAGTGTTTACGCAGTAAACCAGTGAGTCTGTTGCATCCACTACCAATCCCTGAACATCCTTGGTCCATGATCTCTATGGATTTTATAGTCGAATTACCATCCGTACAAGGCCATGATACCATATGGGTGGTTATTGACTATTTCACTAAATACGCCTTGTTTGTGCCATGCTGTGGTCTCCCGACAGCTCCTGTTTTAGCAGACTTGTTTTTGAAGCACGTATTTCGTCCCTTTGGATTACCATCCATTATAGTGACGGATCGTGGTTCGCAGTTCACTTCTCGATTTTGGCGAGCTCTGACAGGTTGTTTCGGTATTGAAGACCGGTACTCGAGCGCCTATCACCCCCAAACGGATGGGCAAACGGAGAGATTGAACGCTACTCTGGAACAGTATCTCCGTTGTTTGATGATTCATCATCAAGATTCCTGGTTGTCGGCCCTACCATTGGCTGAGTTTGCCTACAATAACGCAGTTCATACGGCCACGGGTACCTCTCCTTTCTTCGCTACTTATGGTCGTCATCCTCGGGCCTTTCCAAGTCCTTTGACCATGACACCCTGCAACCCTGCCGCGGCTACTTGTGCCAACGGATTAAAAAGGACCCATGAGCTCATCAAGCAGCATCTTGTGGAATCTCAGACTCGTAGTAAGTCTTGCGCTGATGCTCATCGTTCTGCATCTCCTTCTTATTCAGTGGGGATGAAAGTTTGGTTGGCTACTAAACATCTTCGCCTACCTGGACGTGCGTCTTTGCAGCCACGCTACGTCGGTCCTTACGAAATCACTGCCATAATCAATCCTGTGGTCGTTCGGCTTGCTTTGCCTAGTTCCTGGAAAATTCACCCTGTGTTTCACGTATCCTTGCTCAAACCTGTACATGCAAATCTTAGGCTACTTCCTCGTTCTAGACCACTGGCTGTTGGGAAGTCTGATGAGTATGAGGTTAGCGGCATTTTGGACACCAGGGTCAAGAGGGGTGTGAGGATGTATTTGGTGGATTGGAAGGGTTATGGGCCAGAGGACCGCACATGGGAACCAGCTGGGAATATACATGCACCTGCTCTCCTTTCTGATTTCTGGTCTATCCGTAGAGTGAGGCGCTCTTTGGGAGAGGGTACTGTTAGGAATCCACCTACCACTAAGCTCCGTTCACGCACACAGGGTTTAAAGGGCTCTGCTAAATTACTAGATACCTCGCAATATAGCAGGAAACATACTCTTTTCACACCAGAGTCTCACGTAAATGCCAAACGCCCCGTTCTACATAAGAACCTGCGCCGTTTTACACATAGTGCTAACGTACACTACATTTCCCAGAAGGCTCAAAATATGGGACGCTACGGTTGTTCCTGGCGGTTGGCCTGGAAACTGTGGCGCTCGTGATGTTTTCGTCATCACGTTTGAATTCCTGTCATGTGACTTGGTCTTATTTAGTTTCCGTTTGCCTTGGATTCAGCGCTTCTGATTAACGCGGAAGTGCGCTTTGTTTCCTGTTTTGAATACTGTTTGGATTTCTGCTGCCTTAACCCCTGATTTCGTGTTTCGGATTGTCCCTGCCTTATCCTTGTCTGCCTTGTTGTTCTGGATTATTTGGATTCTCTGGCTCCTCGACCTTGGAAAGTTTATCTGGACTGCCTGGCTACTTCCTTGTCTGCTTCGTCTCCTGCTCGCATTGTAAAGTGTTCTCTGTGCTTCCTATGGATCAAGTGTACCGGACCTGTTTTACCTTCTCTTCTCTACGGTTTTTCAAGCAAGTTGCCTGTATCCCAGTGTTACTTCAGCCCTTTACCGCCTCCCCCTGGCATACACCTTGGACTAGAGACTTCTTTGGGTGTATTGCCTGCGTGTCCTCGTTTTGTCGGGTTCCCTTTCTGGAACTAGTGACTATACGAAGGCGTCCTCGTTTCGTCGGGCACAGTTGGGCTGTTGCTACCTGGGTACGGCATCTTTGGATAAACCTCTCTTGCTGACTTCTTGGAGTTCCATGAATTTTGGAGGATAGATTTCCTTGTACTTCTTACCGGCTCCTGTATTCCTACCTTATAAGGTTGGTTCTAATACTTAGTACTCTACGACTGTTGCATTGCATTGTGCTGATAACTAACCGGGGCTTTTTTCTATAGGTTACCGGAATTGGCTGACATCCCTTGCTGTTTAACCCTCGGGGCGTCCTCTGGTTTTCCTCCGGATTTTCGTGGATTTCCATCTTTCAAAGAATGTCTCAGTCTGTCCGATACTTGGCGGCCAGTCAGTGACATTGTTGGGAAGATATCTTCGGCTACACTACGTGGTCAAGCATTTGCCAAGGATTTCTGACACAGGCCCCTAGCTGATCCACACACATCCCTAGGGCTCTGTAAGGGGAAGCAGGAAGGTAGGCCCCTCGAGGATCCAAACACATCTGCAGGGCTCTGTAAGGGGTAGCAGGGAGACAGGCCCCTAGCTGATCCAAACACATCCCCAGGGATCTGTAAGGGGAAGCAGGAAGGCAGGCCCTAGCTGATCCAAACACATCCCTAGGGATCTGTAAGAGGAAGCAGGGAGGCAGGCCCTAGCTGATCCAAACACATCCACAGGGCTCTGTAGGGAGAAGCAGGGAGCCAGGCCCCTAGCTGGTCCAAACAAATCCCTAGGGCCCTGTAAGGGGACGCAGGGAGCCAGGCCCCTTTCTGATTCAAACACATCCATAGGGTTCTGTAGGGGAAGTAGGGGGGTATGCCCCTAGCTGATCAAAACACATCCCTAGGGCTCTGTACGGGGAAGCACGGAGCCAGGCCTCTAGCTGGTACAAACACATCCCTAGGGCTCTTTAAGGGGAAACAGGGAGGCAGGCCTCTAGCTGATCCAAACACATCCACAGGGCTCTGTAGGGAGAAGCAGGGAGGCAGGCCCCTAGCTGATCCAAATACATCCCTAGGGCTCTGTAAGGGGAAGCAGGGAGACAGACCCTAGCTGACCCAAACACATCCGCAGGGCTCTGTAAGGGGAAACAGGGAGACAGACCCCTAGCTGATCCCAACACATCTGTAGGGCCCTGTAGGGGGAAGCCGGGAGGCAGGCACCTAGCTGATCCAAACACATCCCTAGGGCTCTGTAAGGGGAAGCAGGGAGCAAGGCCCTTAGCTGATCCAAACACATCCCTAGGGCTCTCTAAGGGGAAGCAGGGAGCCAGGCCCCAGCTGATCCAAACACATCCCTATGGCTCTGTAAGGGGAAGCAGGGAGGCAGGCCCCTAGCGGATCCAAACACATCCCTAGGGCTCTGTAAGGGGAAGCAGGGAGGCAGGCCCCTAGCTGATCCAAACACATCCCTAGGGCCATGTAAGGGGTAGCAGGGAGCCAGGCCCCTAGCTGATCCCAACACATCCACAGGGCTCGGTAAGGGGTAGCAGGGAGGCAGGCCCCTAGCTGATCCAAACACATCTGCAGGGCTCTGTAAGGGTAAGCAGGGGGGCAGGGCCCTAGCTGATCCAAACACATCCATAGGGCTCTGAAGGGGGAAGCAGGGAGGCAGGCCGGCCCCTAGCTGATCCAAACACATCCCTAGGGCTCTGTAGGGGGAAGCAGGGAGGCAGGCCCCTAGCTGATCCCAACACATCCCTAGGGCTCTGTAGGCGGAAGCAGGGAGGCAGGCCCCTAGCTGATCCAAACACATCCCTAGGGCTCTGTAGGGGGAAGCAGGGAGACAGGCCCTAGCTGACCCAAACACATCCGGAGGGATCTGTAAGGGGAAACAGGGAAGCAGGCCCCTAGCTGATCCCAACACATCCGCAGGGCTCTGTAGGGGGAAGCAGGGAGGCAGGCCCCCAGCTGATCCAAACACATCCCTAGGGCTCTGTAAGGGGAAGCAGGGAGCCAGGCCCCTAGCTGATCCCAACACATCCCTAGGGCTCTGTAAGGGGAAGCAGGGAGGCACGCCCCTAGCTGATCCAAACACATCCCTAGGGCTCTGTAAGGGGAAGCAGGGAGACAGGCCCCTAGCTGATCCATCCCTAGGGCCATCTAAGGGGTAGCAGGGAGCCAGGCCCCTAGCTGATCCCAACACATCCACAGGGCTCTGTAAGGGGTAGCAGGGAGGCAGGCCCCTGGCTGATTCAAACATATCCCCAGGGCTCTGTAAGGGGAAACAGGGAGGCAGGCCCCTAGCTGATCCAAACACATCCCTAGGGCTCTGTAGGGGGAAGCAGGGAGGCAGGCCCCTAGCTGATCCAAACACATCCCTAGGGATCTGTAGGGGGAAGCAGGGAGGCAGGCCCCTAGCTGATCCCAACACATCCATAGGGCTCTGTAGGGGGAAGCAGGGAGGCAGGCCCCTAGCTGATCCAAACACATCCGCAGGGCTCTGTAAGGGGAAGCAGGGAGGCAGGCCCTTATCTGATCCCAACACATCCCTAGGGCTCTGTAGGGGGAAGCAGGGAGACAGGCCCTAACTGATCCAAACACATCCCTAGGGCCATGTTAGGGGTAGCAGGGAGCCAGGCCAATAGTTGATCCAAACACATCCCTAGGGCTCTGTAGGGGGAAGCAGGGAGGCAGGCTCCTAGCTGATCCAAACATATCCGCAGGGCTCTGTAGGGAGAATCAGGGAGGCAGGCCCCTAGCTGATCCATAAACATCCCTAGGGAACTGTAAGGCAATGCAGGGAGGCAGGCCCCTAGCTGATCCAAACACATCCCTAGGGCACTGTAAAGGTAAGCAAGGAGGCAGGCCCCTAGCTGATCCAAACACATCCCTAGTGCTCTGTAAGGGGAAGCAGGGAGACAGGCCCCTAGCTGATCCAAACACATCCCTAGGGCTCTGTAAGGGGAAACGGGGAGGCAGGCCCCTAGCTGATCCAAACACATCCCTAGGGCTCTGTAAGTGGTAGCAGGGAGCCAGGCCCCTAGCTGATCCAAACACATCCCTAGGGCTCTGTAAGGGTAAGCAGAGAGGGAGCCGCTAGCTGATCCAACCACATCCCTAGGGCTCTGTAAGGGAAACAGGGAGACAGGCCCCTAGCTGATCCAAACACATCCCTAGGGCTCTGTAAGGGGTAGCAGGGAGGCAGGCCGGCCCCTAGCTGATCCAAACACATCCTTAGGGCTCTGTAGGGGGAAGCAGGGAGGCAGGCCCCTAGCTGATCCCAACACATCCCTAGGGCTCTGTAGGCGGAACCAGGGAGGCAGGCCCCTAGCTGATCCAAACACATCCCTAGGGCTCTGTAGGGGGAAGCAGGGAGACAGGCCCTAGCTGACCCAAACACATCCGCAGGGATCTGTAAGGGGAAACAGGGAAGCAGGCCCCTAGCTGATCCCAACACATCCACAGGGCTCTGTAGGGGGAAGCAGGGAGGCAGGCCCCTAGCTGATCCAAACACATCCCTAGGCCTCTGTAAGGGGAAGCAGGGAGCCAGGCCCCTAGCTGATCCCAACACATCCCTAGGGCTCTGTAAGGGGAAGCAGGGAGGCAGGCCCCTAGCTGATCCAAACACATCCCTAGGGCTCTGTAAGGGGAAGCAGGGAGGCAGGCCCCTAGCTGATCCAAACACATCCCTAGGGCCATCTAAGGGGTAGCAGGGAGCCAGGCCCCTAGCTGATCCCAACACATCCCTAGGGCTCTATAGGGGGAAGCAGGGAGGCAGGCCCCTAGCTGATCCAAACACATCCGCAGGGCTCTGTAAGGGGAAGCAGGGAGGCAGGCCCCTAGCTGATTCAAACATATCCCCAGGGCTCTGTAAGGGAAAACAGGGAGGCAGGCCCCTAGCTGATCCAAACACATCCCTAGGGCTCTGTAGGGGGAAGCAGGGAGGCAGGCCCCTAGCTGATCCCAACACATCCCTAGGGCTCTGTAGGGGGAAGCAGGGAGGCAGGCCCTAGCTGATCCAAACACATCCCTAGGGCCATGTTAGGGGTAGCAGGGAGCCAGGCCCCTAGCTGATCCAAACACATCCCTAGGGCTCTGTAGGGGGAAGCAGGGAGGCAGGCTCCTAGCTGATCCAAACATATCCGCAGGGCTCTGTAGGGAGAATCAGGGAGGCAGGCCCCTAGCTGATCCAAAAATATCCCTAGGGAACTGTAAGGCAATGCAGGGAGGCAGGCCCCTAGCTGATCCAAACACATCCATAGGGCACTGTAAAGGTAAGCAAGGAGGCAGGCCCCTAGCTGATCCAAACACATCCCTAGGGCTCTGTAAGGGGAAGCAGGGAGACAGGCCCCTAGCTGATCCAAACACATCCCTAGGGCTCTGTAAGGGGAAACGGGGAGGCAGGCCCCTCGCTGATCCAAACACATCCCTAGGGCTCTGTAAGTGGTAGCAGGGAGCCAGGCCCCTAGCTGATCCAAACACATCCCTAGGGCTCTGTAAGGGTAAGCAGGGAGGGAGGCCGCTAGCTGATCCAAACACATCCCTTGGGCTCTGTAAGGGAAACAGGGAGACAGGCCCCTAGTTGATCCAAACACATCCATAGGGCTCTGTAAGGGGTAGCGGGGAGCCAGGCCCCTAGCTGATCCAAACACATCCCTAGGACTCTGTAAGGGGAAGCAGGGAGCCAGTCCCTTAGCTGATCCAAACACATCCCTAGGGCTCTGTAAGGGGAAGCAGGGAGACAGGCCCTAGCTGACCTAAACACATCCCAAGGGTTCTGTAAGGGGAAGCAGGGAGACAGCCCCTAGCTGACCCAAACACATCCCTAGTGCTCTGTAGAGGTAAGCAGGGAGGCAGGCCCCTAGCTGATCCAAACACATCCCTAGGGCTCTGTAAGGAAATGCAGGGAGGCAGGCCCCTAGCTGATCCAAACACATCCCTAGGGCTCTGTAAGGGGAAGCAGGGAGACAGGCCCTAGCTGACCTAAACACATCCCAAGGGCTCTGGAAGGGGAAGCAGGGAGACAGCCCCTAGCTGACCCAAACACATCCCTAGTGCTCTGTAGAGGGAAGCAGGGAGGCAGGCCTCTAGCTGATCCAAACACATCCCTAGGGCTCTGTAAGGGGAAGCAGGGAGGCAGGCCCCTAGCTGAGCCAAACACATCCCTAGGGCTCTGTAAGGGGAAGCAGGGAGGCAGGCCCGCAGCTGATCCAAACACATCCCTAGGGCTCTGAAGGGGGAAGCAGGGAGACAGGCCCTTGCTGACCCAAACACATCTCGAGGGCTCTGTAAGGGGAAGCAAGGAGACAGGCCCCTAGCTGATCCAAACACATCCCTAGGGCTCTGTAAGGGGAATCGGGGAGACAGGCCCTGGCTGACCCAAACACATCCCTAGGGCTCTGTAAGGGGAAGCATGGAGTCAGGCCCCTAGCTGATCCAAACACATCACTAGGGCTCTGTAAGGGGAAGCAGGGAGGCAGGCCCCTAGCTGGTCCAAACACATCCCTAGGGCTCTGTAAGGGGTAGCAGGGAGCCAGGCCCCTAGCTGATCCAAACACATCCCGGGGACTCTGTAAGGGGAAGCAGGGAGCCAGTCCCCTAGCTGATCCAAACACATCCCTAGGGCTCTGTAGGGGGAAGCAGGGAGGCAGGCTCCTAGCTGATCCAAACATATCCGCAGGGCTCTGTAGGGAGAATCAGGGAGGCAGGCCCCTAGCTGATCCAAAAACATCCCTAGGGAACTGTAAGGCAATGCAGGGAGGCAGGCTCCTAGCTGATCCAAACACATCCCTAGGGCACTGTAAAGGTAAGCAAGGAGGCAGGCCCCTAGCTGATCCAAACACATCCCTAGGGCTCTGTAAGGGGAAGCAGGGAGACAGGCCCCTAGCTGATCCAAACACATCCCTAGGGCTCTGTAAGGGGAAACGGGGAGGCAGGCCCCTAGCTGATCCAAACACATCCCTAGGGCTCTGTAAGTGGTAGCAGGGAGCCAGGCCCCTAGCTGATCCAAACACATCCCTAGGGCTCTGTAAGGGTAAGCAGGGAGGGAGGCCGCTAGCTGATCCAAACACATCCCTAGGGCTCTGTAAGGGAAACAGGGAGACAGGCCCCTAGCTGATCCAAACACATCCATAGGGCTCTGTAAGGGGTAGCAGGGAGCCAGGCCCCTAGCTGATCCAAACACATCCCTAGGACTGTGTAAGGGGAAGCAGGGAGCCAGTCCCCTAGCTGATCCAAACACATCCCTAGGGCTCTGTAAGGGGAAGCAGGGAGACAGGCCCTAGCTGACCTAAACACATCCCAAGGGTTCTGTAAGGGGAAGCAGGGAGACAGCCCCTAGCTGACCCAAACACATCCCTAGTGCTCTGTAGAGGTAAGCAGGGAGGCAGGCCCCTAGCTGATCCAAACACATCCCTAGGGCTCTGTAAGGAAATGCAGGGAGGCAGGCCCCTAGCTGATCCAAACACATCCCTAGGGCTCTGTAAGGGGAAGCAGGGAGACAGGCCCTAGCTGACCTAAACACATCCCAAGGGCTCTGTAAGGGGAAGCAGGGAAACAGCCCCTAGCTGACCCAAACACATCCCTAGTGCTCTGTAGAGGGAAGCAGGGAGGCAGGCCCCTAGCTGATCCAAACACATCCCTAGGGCTCTGTAAGGGGAAGCAGGGAGGCAGGCCCCTAGCTGAGCCAAACACATCCCTAGGGCTCTGTAAGGGGAAGCAGGGAGGCAGGCCCGCAGCTGATCCAAACACATCCCTAGGGCTCTGAAGGGGGAAGCAGGGAGACAGGCCCTTGCTGACCCAAACACATCTCGAGGGCTCTGTAAGGGGAATCGGGGAGACAGGCCCTAGCTGACCCAAACACATCCCTAGGGCTCTGTAAGGGGAAGCATGGAGTCAGCCCCCAAGCTGATCCAAACACATCACTAGGGCTCTGTAAGGGGAAGCAGGGAGGCAGGCCCCTAGCTGGTCCAAACACATCCCTAGGGCTCTGTAAGGGGTAGCAGGGAGCCAGGCCCCTAGCTGATCCAAACACATCCCTAGGGCTCTGTCAGGGGAAGCAGGGAGGCAGGCCCCTAGCTGAGCCAAACACATCCCTAGGGCTCTGTAAGGGGAAGCAGGGAGGCAGGCCCGCAGCTGATCCAAACACATCCCTAGGGCTCTGAAGGGGGAAGCAGGGAGACAGGCCATTGCTGACCCAAACACATCTCGAGGGCTCTGTAAGGGGAAGCAAGGAGACAGGCCCCTAGCTGATCCAAACACATCCCTAGGGCTCTGTAAGGGGAATCGGGGAGACAGGCCCTAGCTGACCCAAACACATCCCTAGGGCTCTGTAAGGGGAATCGGGGAGACAGGACCTAGCTGACCCAAACACATCCCTAGGGCTCTGTAAGGGGTAGCAGGGAGCCAGGCCCCTAGCTGATCCAAACACATCCCTAGGACTCTGTAAGGGGAAGCAGGGAGCCAGTCCCCTAGCTGATCCAAACACATCCCTAGGGCTCTGTAAGGGGAAGAAGGGAGACAGGCCCTAGCTGACCTAAACACATCCCAAGGGCTCTGTAAGGGGAAGCAGGGAGACAGCCCATAGCTCACCCAAACACATTACTAGTGCTCTGTAGAGGGAAGCAGGGAGGCAGGCCCTTAGCTGATCCAAACACATCCCTAGGGCTCTGTAAGGAAATGCAGGGAGGCAGGCCCCTAGCTGATCCAGACACATCCACAGGGCTCTGTAAGGGGAAGCAGGGAGGCAGGCCTCTAGCTAATCCAAACACATCCCTAGGGCTCTGTAAGGGGAAGCAGGGAGCCAGGCCCCTAGCTGATCCAAACACATCCCGAGGGCTCTGTAAGGGGAAGCAGGGAGGCAGGCCCGCAGCTGATCCAAACACATCCATAGGGCTCTGTAGGGGGAATCAGGGAGACAGGCTCTTGCTGACCCAAACACATCCCGAGGGCTCTGTAAGGGGAAGCAGGGAGACAGGCCCCTAGCTGATCCAAACACATCCCTAAGGCTCTGTAAGGGGAATCGGGGAGACAGGCCCAAGCTGACCCAAACACATCCCTAGGGCTCTGTAAGGGGAAGCATGGAGTCAGGCCCCTAGCTGATCCAAACACATCACTAGGGCTCTGTAAGTGGAAGCAGGGAGGCAGGCCCCTAGCTGATCCAAACACATCCCTAGGGCTCTGTCAGGGGAAGCAGGGAGCCGGGCCCCTAGCTGACCCAAACACATCCCTAGGGCTCTGTAAGGGGAAGCAGGGAGACAGGACCTAGCTGATCCAAACACATCCCTAGGGCTCTGTAGGGAGAAACAGGGAGGCAGGCCCCTAGCTGTTCCAAACATATACCTAGGGCTCTGTAAGGGGAAGCAGGGAGCCATGCCCCTAGCTGATCCCAACACATCCCTAGGGCTCCGTCAGGGGAAACAGGGAGCCAGGCCCCTAGCTTACCCAAACACATCCCTAGGGCTCCGTCAGGGGAAGCAGGGAGCCAGGCCCCTAGCTGGCGAAAACACATCCCTAGGGCTCTGTAAGGGGAAGCAGGAAGGTAGGCCCCTAGAGGATCCAAACACATCTGCAGGGCTCTGTAAGGGGTAGCAGGGAGACAGGCCCCTAGCTGATCCAAACACATCCCCAGGGATCTGTAAGGGGAAGCAGGAAGGCAGGCCCTAGCTGATCCAAACACATCCCTACGGATCTGTAAGGGGAAGCAGGGAGGCAGGCCCTAGCTGATCCAAACACATCCCTAGGGCTCCGTCAGGGGAAGCAGGGAGCCAGGCCCCTAGCTGGCGAAAACACATCCCTAGGGCTCTGTAAGGGGAAGCAGGAAGGTAGGCCCCTAGAGGATCCAAACACATCTGCAGGGCTCTGTAAGGGGTAGCAGGGAGACAGGCCCCTAGCTGATCCAAACACATCCCCAGGGATCTGTAAGGGGAAGCAGGAAGGCAGGCCCCTAGCTGGTCCAAACAAATCCCTAGGGCTCTGTAAGGGGATGCAGGGAGCCAGGCCCCTTTCTGATTCAAACACATCCATAGAGCACTGTAAGGGGAAGCAGGGAGGTAGGCCCTTAGCTGATCCAAACACATCCGCAGGGCTCTGTAAGGGGAAGCAGGGAGGCAGGCCCCTAGCTGATCACAACACATCCCTAGGGCTCTGTACAGGGAAGCAGGGAGCCAGGCCTCTAGCTGATCCAAACACATCCCTAGGGCTCTGTAAGGGGAAACAGGGAGGCAGGCCCCTAGCTGATCCAAACACATCCACAAGGCTCTGTAGGGAGAAGCAGGGAGGCAGGCCCCTAGCTGATCCAAATACATCCCTAGGGCTCTGTAAGGGGAAGCAGGGAGACAGGCCCTAGCTGACCCAAACACATCCGCAGGGCTCTGTAATGGGAAACAGGGAGGCAGGCCCCTAGCTGATCCCAACACATCTG
This sequence comes from Ambystoma mexicanum, assembly GCF_040938575.1. Classification (NCBI taxonomy): domain Eukaryota; kingdom Metazoa; phylum Chordata; class Amphibia; order Caudata; family Ambystomatidae; genus Ambystoma; species Ambystoma mexicanum. The sequence continues at coordinate 40,709,998 of NC_090936.1, read as the reverse complement.
CAGGGCTCTGTAGGGGGAAGCAGGGAGCCAGGCCCCTAGCTGATCCAAACACATCCCTAGGGCTCTGTAAGGGCAAGCAGGGAGGCAGGCCCCTAGCTGATCCAAATACATCCCTAGGGCTCTGTAAGGGGAAGCAGGGAGGCAGGCCCCTAGCTGATCCAAACACATCCCTAGGGCCATGTAAGGGGTAGCAGAGAGCCAGGCCACTAGCTGATCCAAACACATCCACAGGGCTCTGTAAGGGGTAGCAGGGAGGCAGGCCCCTAGCTGATCCAAACACATCCGCAGGGCTCTGTAAGGGTAAGCAGGGGGGCAGGCCCCTAGCTGATCCAAACACATCCATAGGGCTCTGTAGGGGGAAGCAGGGAGGCAGGCCGGCCCCTAGCTGATCCAAACACATCCCTAGGGCTCTGTAGGGGGAAGCAGGGAGGCAGGCCCTAGCTGATCCCAACACATCCCTAGGGCTCTGTAGGCGGAAGCAGGGAGGCAGGCCCCTAGCTGATCCAAACACATCCCTAGGGCTCTGTAGGGGGAAGCAGGGAGACGGGCCCTAGCTGACCCAAACACATCCGCAGGGATCTGTAAGGGGAAACAGGGAAGCAGGCCCATAGCTGATCCCAACACATCCGCAGGGCTCTGTAGGGGGAAGCAGGGAGGCAGGCCCCTAGCTGATCCAAACACATCCCTAGGGCTCTGTAAGGGGAAGCAGGGAGCCAGGCCCCTAGCTGACCCAAACACATCCCTAGGGCTCTGTAAGGGGAAGCAGGGAGGCAGGCCCCTAGCTGATCCAAACACATCCCTAGGGCTCTGTAAGGGGATGCAGGGAGGCAGGCCCCTAGCTGATCCACACACATCCCTAGGGCCATGTAAGGGGTAGCAGGGAGCCAGGCCCCTAGCTGATCCCAACACATCCACAGGGCCCTGTAAGGGGTAGCAGGGAGCCAGGCCCCTAGCTGATTCAAACATATCCCCAGGGCTCTGTAAGGGGAAAGAGGGAGGCAGGCCCCTAGCTGATCCAAACATATCCCTAGGGCTCTGTAGGGGGAAGCAGGGAGGCAGGCCCCTAGCTGATCCAAACACATCCCTAGGGCTCTGTAGGAGGAAGCAGGGAGGCAGGCCCCTAGCTGATCCCAACACATCCCTAGGGCTCTGTAGGGGGAAGCAGGGAGGCAGGCCCCTAGCTGATCCAAACACATCTGCAGGGCTCTGTAAGGGGAAACAGGGAGGCAGGCCCCTAGCTGATCCCAACACATCCCTAGGGCTCTGTAGGGGGAAGCAGGGAGGCAGGCCCCTAGCTGATCCAAACACATCCCTAGGGCCATGTAAGGGGTAGCAGGGAGCCAGGCCCCTAGCTGATCCAAACACATCCCTAGGGCTCTGTAGGGGGAAGCAGGGAGGCAGGCCCCTAGCTGATCCAAACACATCCCTAGGGCCATGTAAGGGGTAGCAGGGAGCCAGGCCCCTAGCTGATCCAAACACATCCCTAGGGCTCTGTAGGGGGAAGCAGGGAGGCAGGCCCGCAGCTGATCCAAACACATCCATAGGGCTCTGTAGGGGGAATCAGGGAGACAGTCTCTTGCTGACCCAAACACATCCCGAGGGCTCTGTAAGGGGAAGCAGGGAGACAGGCCCCTAGCTGATCCAAACACATCCCTAAGGCTCTGTAAGGGGAATCGGGGAGACAGGCCCTAGCTGACCCAAACACATCCCTAGGGCTCTGTAAGGGGAAGCATGGAGTCAGGCCCCTAGCTGATCCAAACACATCACTAGGGCTCTGTAAGTGGAAGCAGGGAGGCAGGCCCCTAGCTGATCCAAACACATCCCTAGGGCTCTGTCAGGGGAAGCAGGGAGCCGGGCCCCTAGCTGACCCAAACACATCCCTAGGGCTCTGTAAGGGGAAGCAGGGAGACAGGACCTAGCTGATCCAAACACATCCCTAGGGCTCTGTAGGGAGAAACAGGGAGGCAGGCCCCTAGCTGATCCAAACATATACCTAGGGCTCTGTAAGGGGAAGCAGGGAGCCATGCCCCTAGCTGATCCCAACACATCCCTAGGGCTCCGTCAGGGGAAACAGGGAGCCAGGCCCCTAGCTTACCCAAACACATCCCTAGGGCTCCGTCAGGGGAAGCAGGGAGCCAGGCCCCTAGCTGGCGAAAACACATCCCTAGGGCTCTGTAAGGGGAAGCAGGAAGGTAGGCCCCTAGAGGATCCAAACACATCTGCAGGGCTCTGTAAGGGGTAGCAGGGAGACAGGCCCCTAGCTGATCCAAACACATCCCCAGGGATCTGTAAGGGGAAGCAGGAAGGCAGGCCCTAGCTGATCCAAACACATCCCTACGGATCTGTAAGGGGAAGCAGGGAGGCAGGCCCTAGCTGATCCAAACACATCCACAGGGCTCTGTAGGGAGAAGCAGGGAGCCAGGCCCCTAGCTGGTCCAAACAAATCCCTAGGGCTCTGTAAGGGGACGCAGGGAGCCAGGCCCCTTTCTGATTCAAACACATCCATAGAGCACTGTAAGGGGAAGCAGGGAGGCAGGCCCCTAGCTGATCACAACACATCCCTAGGGCTCTGTACAGGGAAGCAGGGAGCCAGGCCTCTAGCTGATCCAAACACATCCCTAGGGCTCTGTGAGGGGAAACAGGGAGGCAGGCCCCTAGCTGATCCAAACACATCCGCAGGGCTCTGTAAGGGGAAGTAGGGAGCCAGGCCCATAACTTACCCAAACTCATTCCAAGGGCTCTGTAAGGGGAAGCAGGGAGCCAGGCCCCTATCTGATCCAAACACATTCCAAGGGCTCCGTAAGGGGAAGCAGGGAGACAGCCCCTAGCTGACCCAAACACATCCCTAGGGCTCTGTAAGGGGAAGCATGGAGTCAGGCCCCTAGCTGATCCAAACACATCACTAGGGCTCTGTAGGGGGTAGCAGGGAGGCAGGCCCCTAGCTGATCCAAACACATCCCTAGGGCTCTGTAAGGGGAAGCAGGGAGGCAGGCCCCTAGCTGTTCCCAACACATCCCTAGGGCTCTGTAGGGGGAAGCAGGGAGGCAGGCCCCTAGCTGATCCAAACACATCCCTAGGGCTCTGTAGGGGGAAGCAGGGAGGCAGGCCAATAGCTGATCCCAACACATCCCTAGGGCTCTGTAGGGGGAAGCAGGGAGGCAGGCCCCTAGCTGATCCAAACACATCTGCAGGGCTATGTAAGGGGAAGTAGGGAGGCAGGCTGATTCAAACACATTCCAAGGGCTCAGTAAGTTGGAAGCAGGGAGCCAGGCCCCTATCTGATCCAAACACATTCCAAGGGCTCCGTAAGGGGAAGCAGGGAGACAGGCCCTAGCTGACCCAAAAACATCCCTAGGGAACTGTAAGGCAATGCAGGGAGGCAGGCCCCTAGATGATCCAAACACATTCCAAGGGCTCTGTAAGGGGAAGCAGGGAGGCAGGCCCCTAGCTGATCCAAACACATCCCTAGGGCCATGTAAGGGGTAGCAGGGGGGCAGGCCCCTAGCTGATCCAAACACATCCATAGGGCTCTGTAGGGGGAAGCAGGGAGGCAGGCCGGCCCCTAGCTGATCCAAACACATCCCTAGGGCTCTGTAGGGGGAAGCAGGGAGGCAGGCCCCTAGCTGATCCCAACACATCCACAGGGCTCTGTAAGGGGTAGCAGGGAGGCATGCCCCTAGCTGATCCAAACACATCCGCAGGGCTCTGTAAGGGTAAGCAGGGGGGCAGGCCCCTAGCTGATCCAAACACATCCATAGGGCTCTGTAGGGGGAAGCAGGGAGGCAGGCCGGCCCCTAGCTGATCCAAACACATCCCTAGGGCTCTGTAGGGGGAAGCAGGGAGGCAGGCCCCTAGCTGATCCCAACACATCCCTAGGGCTCTGTAGGCGGAAGCAGGGAGGCAGGCCCCTAGCTGATCCAAACACATCCCTAGGGCTCTGTAGGGGGAAGCAGGGAGACGGGCCCTAGCTGACCCAAACACATCCGCAGGGATCTGTAAGGGGAAACAGGGAAGCAGGCCCATAGCTGATCCCAACACATCCGCAGGGCTCTGTAGGGGGAAGCAGGGAGGCAGGCCCCTAGCTGATCCCAACACATCCCTAGGGCTCTGTAGGGGGAAGCAGGGAGGCAGGCCCCTAGCTGATCCAAACACATCCGAAGGGCTCTGTAAGGGGAACCAGGGAGGCAGGCACCTAGCTGATTCAAACATATCCCCAGGGCTCTATAAGGGGAAACAGGGAGGAAGGCCCCTAGCTGATCCAAACACATCCCTGGGGCTCTGTAGGGGGAAGCAGGGAGGCAGGCCCCTAGCTGATCCCAACACATCCCTAGGGCTCTGTAGGGGGAAGCAGGGAGGCAGGCCCCTAGCTGATCCAAACACATCCCTAGGGCCATGTAAGGGGTAGCAGGGAGCCAGGCCCTAGCTGATCCAAACACATCACTAGGGCTCTGTAGGGGGAAGCAGGGTGGCAGGCCCCTTGCTGATCCAAACATATCCGCAGGGCTCTGTAGGGGAAGCAGGGAGCCAGGCCCCTAACTGACCCAAACACATTCCAAGGGCTCTGTAAGGGGAAGCAGGGAGCCAGGCCCCTATCTGATCCAAACACATTCCAAGGGCTCTGTAAGGGGAAGCAGGGAGCCAGGCCCCTAGCTGATCCAAACACATCCCTAGGGCTCTGTAAGGGGAAGCAGGGAGCCAGGCCCCTAGCTGATCCCAGTACATCCACAGGGCTCTGTAAGGGGTAGCAGGGAGGCAGGCCCCTAGCTGATTCAAACATATCCCCAGGGCTCTGTAAGGGGAAACAGGGAGGCAGGCCCCTAGCTGATCCAAACATATCCCTAGGGCTCTGTAGGGGGAAGCAGGGAGGCAGGCCCCTAGCTGATCCAAACACATCCCTAGGGCTCTGTAGGGGGAAGCAGGGAGGCAGGCCCCTAGCTGATCCCAACACATCCCTAGGGCTCTGTAGGGGGAAGCAGGGAGGCAGGCCCCTAGCTGATCCAAACACATTCCAAGGGCTCTGTAAGGGGAAGCAGGGAGGCAGGCCCCTAGCTGATCCCAACACATCCACAGGGCTCTGTAAGGGGTAGCAGGGAGGCAGGCCCCTAGCTGATCCAAACATGTCCCCAGGGCTCTGTAAGGGGAAACAGGGGGGCAGGCCCCTAGCTGATCCAAACACATCCCTAGGGCTCTGTAGGGGGAAGCAGGGAGGCAGGCCCCTAGCTGATCCAAACACATCCCTAGGGCTCTGTAGGGGGAAGCAGGGAGGCAGGCCCCTAGCTGATCCCAACACATCCCTAGGGCTCTGTAAGGGGAAGCAGGGAGGTAGGCCCCTAGAGGATCCAAACACATCTGCGGGGCTCTGTAAGGGGAATCAGGGAGGCAGGCCCCTAGCTGATCCAAACACATCCCTAGGGCTCTGTAGGGGGAAGCAGGGAGCCAGGCCCCTAGCTGATCCCAACACATCCACAGGGCTCTGTAAGGGTTAGCAGGGAGGCAGGCCCCTAGCTGATTCAAACATATCCCCAGGGCTCTGTTGGGGGAAGCAGGGAGGCAGGCCCCTAGCTGATCCAAACACATCCGCAGGGCTCTGCAAGGGGAAGCAGGGAGGCAGGCACTTAGCTGATTCAAACATATCCCCAGGGAACTGTAAGGCAATGCAGGGAGGCAGGCCCCTAGATGATCCAAACACATTCCAAGGGCTCTGTAAGGGGAAGCAGGGAGGCAGGCCCCTAGCTGATCCAAACACATCCCTAGGGCTCTGTAAGGGGAAGCAGGCAGCCAGGCCCCTAGCTGATCCAAACACACCCCTAGGGCCATGTAAGGGGTAGCAGGGAGCCAGGCCCCTAGCTGATCCCAACACATCCACAGGGCTCTGTAAGGGGTAGCAGGGAGGCAGGCCCCTAGCTGATCCAAACATGTCCCCAGGGCTCTGTAAGGGGAAACAGGGGGGCAGGCCCCTAGCTGATCCAAACACATCCCTAGGGCTCTGTAGGGGGAAGCAGGGAGGCAGGCCCCTAGCTGATCCAAACACATCCCTAGGGCTCTGTAGGGGGAAGCAGGGAGGCAGGCCCCTAGCTGATCCCAACACATCCCTAGGGCTCTGTAAGGGGAAGCAGGGAGGTTGGCCCCTAGAGGATCCAAACACATCTGCGGGGCTCTGTAAGGGGAAGCAGGGAGGCAGGCCCCTAGCTGATCCAAACACATCCCTAGGGCTCTGTAGGGGGAAGCAGGGAGCCAGGCCCCTAGCTGATCCCAACACATCCACAGGGCTCTGTAAGGGTTAGCAGGGAGGCAGGCCCCTAGCTGATTCAAACATATCCCCAGGGCTCTGTAAGGGGAAACAGGGAGGCAGGCCCCTAGCTGATCCAAACATATCCCTAGGGCTCTGTAGGGGGAAGCAGGGAGGCAGGCCCCTAGCTGATCCAAACACATCCCTAGGGCTCTGTAGGGGGAAGCAGGGAGGCAGGCCCCTAGCTGATCCAAACACATCCGCAGGGCTCTGTAAGGGGAAGCAGGGAGGCAGGCACCTAGCTGATTCAAACATATCCCCAGGGCTCTGTAAGGGGAAACAGCGAGGCAGGCCCCTAGCTGATCCAAACACATCCCTAGGGCTCTGTAGGGGGAAGCAGGGAGGCAGGCCCCTAGCTGATCCCAACACATCCCTAGGGCTCTGTAGGGGGAAGCAGGGAGGCAGGCCCCTAGCTTATCCAAATACATCCCTAGGGCCATGTAAGGGGTAGCAGGGAGCCAGGCCCCTAGCTGATCCAAACACATCCCTAGGGCTCTGTAGGGGGAAGCAGGGAGGCAGGCCCCTAGCTGATCCAAACATATCCGCAGGGCTCTGTAAGGGGAAGCAGGGAGCCAGGCCCCTAGCTGACCCAAACACATTCCAAGGGCTCTGTAAGGGGAAGCAGGGAGCCAGGCCGCTATCTGATCCAAACACATCCCTAGGGCTCTGTAAGGGGAAGCAGGGAGCCAGGCCCCTAGCTGATCCAAACATATCCCTAGGGCCATGTAAGGGGTAGCAGGGAGCCAGGCCCCTAGCTGATCCCAACACATCCACAGGGCTTTGTAAGGGGTAGCAGGGAGGCAGGCCCCTAGCTGATCCAAATATATCCTCAGGTCTCTGTAAGGGGAAACAGGGGGGCAGGCCCCTAGCTGATCCAAACACATCCCTAGGGCTGTAGGGGGAAGCAGGCAGGCAGGCCCCTAGCTGATCCAAACGCATCCCTAGGGCTCTGTAAGGGGAAGCAGGGAGCCAGGCCCCTAGCTGATCCAAACACATCCCTAGGGCCATGTAAGGGGTAGCAGGGAGCCAGGCCCCTAGTTGATCCCAACACATCCCTAGGGCTCTGTAAGGGGAAGCAGGGAGGCACGCCCCTAGCTGATCCAAACACATCCCTAGGGCTCTGTAAGGGGAAGCAGGGAGACAGGCCCCTAGCTGATCCATCCCTAGGGCCATCTAAGGGGTAGCAGGGAGCCAGGCCCCTAGCTGATCCCAACACATCCACAGGGCTCTGTAAGGGGTAGCAGGGAGGCAGGCCCCTGGCTGATTCAAACATATCCCCAGGGCTCTGTAAGGGGAAACAGGGAGGCAGGCCCCTAGCTGATCCAAACACATCCCTAGGGCTCTGTAGGGGGAAGCAGGGAGGCAGGCCCCTAGCTGATCCAAACACATCCCTAGGGATCTGTAGGGGGAAGCAGGGAGGCAGGCCCCTAGCTGATCCCAACACATCCATAGGGCTCTGTAGGGGGAAGCAGGGAGGCAGGCCCCTAGCTGATCCAAACACATCCGCAGGGCTCTGTAAGGGGAAGCAGGGAGGCAGGCCCTTATCTGATCCCAACACATCCCTAGGGCCATGTTAGGGGTAGCAGGGAGCCAGGCCAATAGTTGATCCAAATACATCCCTAGGGCTCTGTAGGGGGAAGCAGGGAGGCAGGCTCCTAGCTGATCCAAACATATCCGCAGGGCTCTGTAGGGAGAATCAGGGAGGCAGGCCCCTAGCTGATCCAAAAACATCCCTAGGGAACTGTAAGGCAATGCAGGGAGGCAGGCCCCTAGCTGATCCAAACACATCCCTAGGGCACTGTAAAGGTAAGCAAGGAGGCAGGCCCCTAGCTGATCCAAACACATCCCTAGTGCTCTGTAAGGGGAAGCAGGGAGACAGGCCCCTAGCTGATCCAAACACATCCCTAGGGCTCTGTAAGGGGAAACGGGGAGGCAGGCCCCTAGCTGATCCAAACACATCCCTAGGGCTCTGTAAGTGGTAGCAGGGAGCCAGGCCCCTAGCTGATCCAAACACATCCCTAGGGCTCTGTAAGGGTAAGCAGAGAGGGAGCCGCTAGCTGATCCAACCACATCCCTAGGGCTCTGTAAGGGAAACAGGGAGACAGGCCCCTAGCTGATCCAAACACATCCCTAGGGCTCTGTAAGGGGTAGCAGGGAGGCAGGCCGGCCCCTAGCTGATCCAAACACATCCTTAGGGCTCTGTAGGGGGAAGCAGGGAGGCAGGCCCCTAGCTGATCCCAACACATCCCTAGGGCTCTGTAGGCGGAACCAGGGAGGCAGGCCCCTAGCTGATCCAAACACATCCCTAGGGCTCTGTAGGGGGATGCAGGGAGACAGGCCCTAGCTGACCCAAACACATCCGCAGGGATCTGTAAGGGGAAACAGGGAAGCAGGCCCCTAGCTGATCCCAACACATCCACAGGGCTCTGTAGGGGGAAGCAGGGAGGCAGGCCCCTAGCTGATCCAAACACATCCCTAGGCCTCTGTAAGGGGAAGCAGGGAGCCAGGCCCCTAGCTGATCCCAACACATCCCTAGGGCTCTGTAAGGGGAAGCAGGGAGGCAGGCCCCTAGCTGATCCAAACACATCCCTAGGGCTCTGTAAGGGGAAGCAGGGAGGCAGGCCCCTAGCTGATTCAAACACATCCCTAGGGCCATCTAAGGGGTAGCAGGGAGCCAGGCCCCTAGCTGATCCCAACACATCCCTAGGGCTCTATAGGGGGAAGCAGGGAGGCAGGCCCCTAGCTGATCCAAACACATCCGCAGGGCTCTGTAAGGGGAAGCAGGGAGGCAGGCCCCTAGCTGATTCAAACATATCCCCAGGGCTCTGTAAGGGAAAACAGGGAGGCAGGCCCCTAGCTGATCCAAACACATCCCTAGGGCTCTGTAGGGGGAAGCAGGGAGGCAGGCCCCTAGCTGATCCCAACACATCCCTAGGGCTCTGTAGGGGGAAGCAGGGAGGCAGGCCCTAGCTGATCCAAACACATCCCTAGGGCCATGTTAGGGGTAGCAGGGAGCCAGGCCCCTAGCTGATCCAAACACATCCCTAGGGCTCTGTAGGGGGAAGCAGGGAGGCAGGCTCCTAGCTGATCCAAACATATCCGCAGGGCTCTGTAGGGAGAATCAGGGAGGCAGGCCCCTAGCTGATCCAAAAATATCCCTAGGGAACTATAAGGCAATGCAGGGAGGCAGGCCCCTAGCTGATCCAAACACATCCATAGGGCACTGTAAAGGTAAGCAAGGAGGCAGGCCCCTAGCTGATCCAAACACATCCCTAGGGCTCTGTAAGGGGAAGCAGGGAGACAGGCCCCTAGCTGATCCAAACACATCCCTAGGGCTCTGTAAGGGGAAACGGGGAGGCAGGCCCCTCGCTGATCCAAACACATCCCTAGGGCGCTGTAAGTGGTAGCAGGGAGCCAGGCCCCTAGCTGATCCAAACACATCCCTAGGGCTCTGTAAGGGTAAGCAGGGAGGGAGGCCGCTAGCTGATCCAAACACATCCCTTGGGCTCTGTAAGGGAAACAGGGAGACAGGCCCCTAGTTGATCCAAACACATCCATAGGGCTCTGTAAGGGGTAGCGGGGAGCCAGGCCCCTAGCTGATCCAAACACATCCCTAGGACTCTGTAAGGGGAAGCAGGGAGCCAGTCCCTTAGCTGATCCAAACACATCCCTAGGGCTCTGTAAGGGGAAGCAGGGAGACAGGCCCTAGCTGACCTAAACACATCCCAAGGGTTCTGTAAGGGGAAGCAGGGAGACAGCCCCTAGCTGACCCAAACACATCCCTAGTGCTCTGTAGAGGTAAGCAGGGAGGCAGGCCCCTAGCTGATCCAAACACATCCCTAGGGCTCTGTAAGGAAATGCAGGGAGGCAGGCCCCTAGCTGATCCAAACACATCCCTAGGGCTCTGTAAGGGGAAGCAGGGAGACAGGCCCTAGCTGACCTAAACACATCCCAAGGGCTCTGGAAGGGGAAGCAGGGAGACAGCCCCTAGCTGACCCAAACACATCCCTAGTGCTCTGTAGAGGGAAGCAGGGAGGCAGGCCTCTAGCTGATCCAAACACATCCCTAGGGCTCTGTAAGGGGAAGCAGGGAAGCAGGCCCCTAGCTGAGCCAAACACATCCCTAGGGCTCTGTAAGGGGAAGCAGGGAGGCAGGCCCGCAGCTGATCCAAACACATCCCTAGGGCTCTGAAGGGGGAAGCAGGGAGACAGGCCCTTGCTGACCCAAACACATCTCGAGGGCTCTGTAAGGGGAAGCAAGGAGACAGGCCCCTAGCTGATCCAAACACATCCCTAGGGCTCTGTAAGGGGAATCGGGGAGACAGGCCCTGGCTGACCCAAACACATCCCTAGGGCTCTGTAAGGGGAAGCATGGAGTCAGGCCCCTAGCTGATCCAAACACATCACTAGGGCTCTGTAAGGGGAAGCAGGGAGGCAGGCCCCTAGCTGGTCCAAACACATCCCTAGGGCTCTGTAAGGGGTAGCAGGGAGCCAGGCCCCTAGCTGATCCAAACACATCCCTGGGACTCTGTATGGGGAAGCAGGGAGCCAGTCCCCTAGCTGATCCAAACACATCCCTAGGGCTCTGTAGGGGGAAGCAGGGAGGCAGGCTCCTAGCTGATCCAAACATATCCGCAGGGCTCTGTAGGGAGAATCAGGGAGGCAGGCCCCTAGCTGATCCAAAAACATCCCTAGGGAACTGTAAGGCAATGCAGGGAGGCAGGCCCCTAGCTGATCCAAACACATCCCTAGGGCACTGTAAAGGTAAGCAAGGAGGCAGGCCCCTAGCTGATCCAAACACATCCCTAGGGCTCTGTAAGGGGAAGCAGGGAGACAGGGCCCTAGCTGATCCAAACACATCCCTAGGGCTCTGTAAGGGGAAACGGGGAGGCAGGCCCCTAGCTGATCCAAACACATCCCTAGGGCTCTGTAAGTGGTAGCAGGGAGCCAGGCCCCTAGCTGATCCAAACACATCCCTAGGGCTCTGTAAGGGTAAGCAGGGAGACAGGCCCCTAGCTGATCCAAACACATCCATAGGGCTCTGTAAGGGGTAGCAGGGAGCCAGGCCCCTAGCTGATCCAAACACATCCCTAGGACTCTGTAAGGGGAAGCAGGGAGCCAGTCCCCTAGCTGATCCAAACACATCCCTAGGGCTCTGTAAGGGGAAGCAGGGAGACAGGCCCTAGCTGACCTAAACACATCCCAAGGGTTCTGTAAGGGGAAGCAGGGAGACAGCCCCTAGCTGACCCAAACACATCCCTAGTGCTCTGTAGAGGTAAGCAGGGAGGCAGGCCCCTAGCTGATCCAAACACATCCCTAGGGCTCTGTAAGGAAATGCAGGGAGGGAGGCCCCTAGCTGATCCAAACACATCCCTAGGGCTCTGTAAGGGGAAGCAGGGAGACAGGCCCTAGCTGACCTAAACACATCCCAAGGGCTCTGTAAGGGGAAGCAGGGAGACAGCCCCTAGCTGACCCAAACACATCCCTAGTGCTCTGTAGAGGGAAGCAGGGAGGCAGGCCCCTAGCTGATCCAAACACATCCCTAGGGCTCTGTAAGGGGAAGCAGGGAGGCAGGCCCCTAGCTGAGCCAAACACATCCCTAGGGCTCTGTAAGGGGAAGCAGGGAGGCAGGCCCGCAGCTGATCCAAACACATCCCTAGGGCTCTGAAGGGGGAAGCAGGGAGACAGGCCCTTGCTGACCCAAACACATCTCGAGGGCTCTGTAAGGGGAATCGGGGAGACAGGCCCTAGCTGACCCAAACACATCCCTAGGGCTCTGTAAGGGGAAGCATGGAGTCAGCCCCCAAGCTGATCCAAACACATCACTAGGGCTCTGTAAGGGGAAGCAGGGAGGCAGGCCCCTAGCTGGTCCAAACACATCCCTAGGGCTCTGTAAGGGGTAGCAGGGAGCCAGGCCCCTAGCTGATCCAAACACATCCCTAGGGCTCTGTCAGGGGAAGCAGGGAGGCAGGCCCCTAGCTGAGCCAAACACATCCCTAGGGCTCTGTAAGGGGAAGCAGGGAGGCAGGCCCGCAGCTGATCCAAACACATCCCTAGGGCTCTGAAGGGGGAAGCAGGGAGACAGGCCATTGCTGACCCAAACACATCTCGAGGGCTCTGTAAGGGGAAGCAAGGAGACAGGCCCCTAGCTGATCCAAACACATCCCTAGGGCTCTGTAAGGGGAATCGGGGAGACAGGCCCTAGCTGACCCAAACACATCCCTAGGGCTCTGTAAGGGGAATCGGGGAGACAGGACCTAGCTGACCCAAACACATCCCTAGGGCTCTGTAAGGGGTAGCAGGGAGCCAGGCCCCTAGCTGATCCAAACACATCCCTAGGACTCTGTAAGGGGAAGCAGGGAGCCAGTCCCCTAGCTGATCCAAACACATCCCTAGGGCTCTGTAAGGGGAAGCAGGGAGACAGGCCCTAGCTGACCTAAACACATCCCAAGGGCTCTGTAAGGGGAAGCAGGGAGACAGCCCATAGCTCACCCAAACACATTACTAGTGCTCTGTAGAGGGAAGCAGGGAGGCAGGCCCTTAGCTGATCCAAACACATCCCTAGGGCTCTGTAAGGAAATGCAGGGAGGCAGGCCCCTAGCTGATCCAGACACATCCACAGGGCTCTGTAAGGGGAAGCAGGGAGCCAGGCCCCTAGATGATCCAAACACATCCCGAGGGCTCTGTAAGGGGAAGCAGGGAGGCAGGCCCGCAGCTGATCCAAACACATCCATAGGGCTCTGTAGGGGGAATCAGGGAGACAGGCTCTTGCTGACCCAAACACATCCCGAGGGCTCTGTAAGGGGAAGCAGGGAGACAGGCCCCTAGCTGATCCAAACACATCCCTAAGGCTCTGTAAGGGGAATCGGGGAGACAGGCCCAAGCTGACCCAAACACATCCCTAGGGCTCTGTAAGGGGAAGCATGGAGTCAGGCCCCTAGCTGATCCAAACACATCACTAGGGCTCTGTAAGTGGAAGCAGGGAGGCAGGCCCCTAGCTGATCCAAACACATCCCTAGGGCTCTGTCAGGGGAAGCAGGGAGCCGGGCCCCTAGCTGACCCAAACACATCCCTAGGGCTCTGTAAGGGGAAGCAGGGAGACAGGACCTAGCTGATCCAAACACATCCCTAGGGCTCTGTAGGGAGAAACAGGGAGGCAGGCCCCTAGCTGTTCCAAACATATACCTAGGGCTCTGTAAGGGGAAGCAGGGAGCCATGCCCCTAGCTGATCCCAACACATCCCTAGGGCTCCGTCAGGGGAAACAGGGAGCCAGGCCCCTAGCTTACCCAAACACATCCCTAGGGCTCCGTCAGGGGAAGCAGGGAGCCAGGCCCCTAGCTGGCGAAAACACATCCCTAGGGCTCTGTAAGGGGAAGCAGGAAGGTAGGCCCCTAGAGGATCCAAACACATCTGCAGGGCTCTGTAAGGGGTAGCAGGGAGACAGGCCCCTAGCTGATCCAAACACATCCCCAGGGATCTGTAAGGGGAAGCAGGAAGGCAGGCCCTAGCTGATCCAAACACATCCCTACGGATCTATAAGGGGAAGCAGGGAGGCAGGCCCTAGCTGATCCAAACACATCCACAGGGCTCTGTAGGGAGAAGCAGGGAGCCAGGCCCCTAGCTGGTCCAAACAAATCCCTAGGGCTCTGTAAGGGGACGCAGGGAGCCAGGCCCCTTTCTGATTCAAACACATCCATAGAGCACTGTAAGGGGAAGCAGGGAGGTAGGCCCTTAGCTGATCCAAACACATCCGCAGGGCTCTGTAAGGGGAAGCAGGGAGGCAGGCCCCTAGCTGATCACAACACATCCCTAGGGCTCTGTACAGGGAAGCAGGGAGCCAGGCCTCTAGCTGATCCAAACACATCCCTAGGGCTCTGTAAGGGGAAGCAGGGAGCCAGGCCCCTAGCTGATCCCAGTACATCCACAGGGCTCTGTAAGGGGTAGCAGGGAGGCAGGCCCCTAGCTGATTCAAACATATCCCCAGGGCTCTGTAAGGGGAAACAGGGAGGCAGGCCCCTAGCTGATCCAAACATATCCCTAGGGCTCTGTAGGGGGAAGCAGGGAGGCAGGCCCCTAGCTGATCCAAACACATCCCTAGGGCTCTGTAGGGGGAAGCAGGGAGGCAGGCCCCTAGCTGATCCCAACACATCCCTAGGGCTCTGTAGGGGGAAGCAGGGAGGCAGGCCCCTAGCTGATCCAAACACATTCCAAGGGCTCTGTAAGGGGAAGCAGGGAGGCAGGCCCCTAGCTGATCCCAACACATCCACAGGGCTCTGTAAGGGGTAGCAGGGAGGCAGGCCCCTAGCTGATCCAAACATGTCCCCAGGGCTCTGTAAGGGGAAACAGGGGGGCAGGCCCCTAGCTGATCCAAACACATCCCTAGGGCTCTGTAGGGGGAAGCAGGGAGGCAGGCCCCTAGCTGATCCAAACACATCCCTAGGGCTCTGTAGGGGGAAGCAGGGAGGCAGGCCCCTAGCTGATCCCAACACATCCCTAGGGCTCTGTAAGGGGAAGCAGGGAGGTAGGCCCCTAGAGGATCCAAACACATCTGCGGGGCTCTGTAAGGGGAATCAGGGAGGCAGGCCCCTAGCTGATCCAAACACATCCCTAGGGCTCTGTAGGGGGAAGCAGGGAGCCAGGCCCCTAGCTGATCCCAACACATCCACAGGGCTCTGTAAGGGTTAGCAGGGAGGCAGGCCCCTAGCTGATTCAAACATATCCCCAGGGCTCTGTTGGGGGAAGCAGGGAGGCAGGCCCCTAGCTGATCCAAACACATCCGCAGGGCTCTGCAAGGGGAAGCAGGGAGGCAGGCACTTAGCTGATTCAAACATATCCCCAGGGAACTGTAAGGCAATGCAGGGAGGCAGGCCCCTAGATGATCCAAACACATTCCAAGGGCTCTGTAAGGGGAAGCAGGGAGGCAGGCCCCTAGCTGATCCAAACACATCCCTAGGGCTCTGTAAGGGGAAGCAGGCAGCCAGGCCCCTAGCTGATCCAAACACACCCCTAGGGCCATGTAAGGGGTAGCAGGGAGCCAGGCCCCTAGCTGATCCCAACACATCCACAGGGCTCTGTAAGGGGTAGCAGGGAGGCAGGCCCCTAGCTGATCCAAACATGTCCCCAGGGCTCTGTAAGGGGAAACAGGGGGGCAGGCCCCTAGCTGATCCAAACACATCCCTAGGGCTCTGTAGGGGGAAGCAGGGAGGCAGGCCCCTAGCTGATCCAAACACATCCCTAGGGCTCTGTAGGGGGAAGCAGGGAGGCAGGCCCCTAGCTGATCCCAACACATCCCTAGGGCTCTGTAGGGGGAAGCAGGGAGCCAGGCCCCTAGCTGATCCCAACACATCCACAGGGCTCTGTAAGGGTTAGCAGGGAGGCAGGCCCCTAGCTGATTCAAACATATCCCCAGGGCTCTGTAAGGGGAAACAGGGAGGCAGGCCCCTAGCTGATCCAAACATATCCCTAGGGCTCTGTAGGGGGAAGCAGGGAGGCAGGCCCCTAGCTGATCCAAACACATCCCTAGGGCTCTGTAGGGGGAAGCAGGGAGGCAGGCCCCTAGCTGATCCAAACACATCCGCAGGGCTCTGTAAGGGGAAGCAGGGAGGCAGGCACCTAGCTGATTCAAACATATCCCCAGGGCTCTGTAAGGGGAAACAGCGAGGCAGGCCCCTAGCTGATCCAAACACATCCCTAGGGCTCTGTAGGGGGAAGCAGGGAGGCAGGCCCCTAGCTGATCCCAACACATCCCTAGGGCTCTGTAGGGGGAAGAAGGGAGGCAGGCCCCTAGCTTATCCAAATACATCCCTAGGGCCATGTAAGGGGTAGCAGGGAGCCAGGCCCCTAGCTGATCCAAACACATCCCTAGGGCTCTGTAGGGGGAAGCAGGGAGACAGGCCCCTAGCTGATCCAAACATATCCGCAGGGCTCTGTAAGGGGAAGCAGGGAGCCAGGCCCCTAGCTGACCCAAACACATTCCAAGGGCTCTGTAAGGGGAAGCAGGGAGCCAGGCCCCTATCTGATCCAAACACATCCCTAGGGCTCTGTAAGGGGAAGCAGGGAGCCAGGCCCCTAGCTGATCCAAACATATCCCTAGGGCCATGTAAGGGGTAGCAGGGAGCCAGGCCCCTAGCTGATCCCAACACATCCACAGGGCTTTGTAAGGGGTAGCAGGGAGGCAGGCCCCTAGCTGATCCAAATATATCCTCAGGTCTCTGTAAGGGGAAACAGGGGGGCAGGCCCCTAGCTGATCCAAACACATCCCTAGGGCTGTAGGGGGAAGCAGGCAGGCAGGCCCCTAGCTGATCCAAACGCATCCCTAGGGCTCTGTAAGGGGAAGCAGGGAGCCAGGCCCCTAGCTGATCCAAACACATCCCTAGGGCCATGTAAGGGGTAGCAGGGAGCCAGGCCCCTAGTTGATCCCAACACATCCCTAGGGCTCTGTAAGGGGAAGCAGGGAGGCACGCCCCTAGCTGATCCAAACACATCCCTAGGGCTCTGTAAGGGGAAGCAGGGAGACAGGCCCCTAGCTGATCCATCCCTAGGGCCATCTAAGGGGTAGCAGGGAGCCAGGCCCCTAGCTGATCCCAACACATCCACAGGGCTCTGTAAGGGGTAGCAGGGAGGCAGGCCCCTGGCTGATTCAAACATATCCCCAGGGCTCTGTAAGGGGAAACAGGGAGGCAGGCCCCTAGCTGATCCAAACACATCCCTAGGGCTCTGTAGGGGGAAGCAGGGAGGCAGGCCCCTAGCTGATCCAAACACATCCCTAGGGATCTGTAGGGGGAAGCAGGGAGGCAGGCCCCTAGCTGATCCCAACACATCCATAGGGCTCTGTAGGGGGAAGCAGGGAGGCAGGCCCCTAGGTGATCCAAACACATCCGCAGGGCTCTGTAAGCGGAAGCAGGGAGGCAGGCCCTTATCTGATCCCAACACATCCCTAGGGCTCTGTAGGGGGAAGCAGGGAGACAGGCCCTAACTGATCCAAACACATCCCTAGGGCCATGTTAGGGGTAGCAGGGAGCCAGGCCAATAGTTGATCCAAACACATCCCTAGGGCTCTGTAGGGGGAAGCAGGGAGGCAGGCTCCTAGCTGATCCAAACATATCCGCAGGGCTCTGTAGGGAGAATCAGGGAGGCAGGCCCCTAGCTGATCCAAAAACATCCCTAGGGAACTGTAAGGCAATGCAGGGAGGCAGGCCCCTAGCTGATCCAAACACATCCCTAGGGCACTGTAAAGGTAAGCAAGGAGGCAGGCCCCTAGCTGATCCAAACACATCCCTAGTGCTCTGTAAGGGGAAGCAGGGAGACAGGCCCCTAGCTGATCCAAACACATCCCTAGGGCTCTGTAAGGGGAAACGGGGAGGCAGGCCCCTAGCTGATCCAAACACATCCCTAGGGCTCTGTAAGTGGTAGCAGGGAGCCAGGCCCCTAGCTGATCCAAACACATCCCTAGGGCTCTGTAAGGGTAAGCAGAGAGGGAGCCGCTAGCTGATCCAACCACATCCCTAGGGCTCTGTAAGGGGTAGCAGGGAGGCAGGCCGGCCCCTAGCTGATCCAAACACATCCTTAGGGCTCTGTAGGGGGAAGCAGGGAGGCAGGCCCCTAGCTGATCCCAACACATCCCTAGGGCTCTGTAGGCGGAACCAGGGAGGCAGGCCCCTAGCTGATCCAAACACATCCCTAGGGCTCTGTAGGGGGAAGCAGGGAGACAGGCCCTAGCTGACCCAAACACATCCGCAGGGATCTGTAAGGGGAAACAGGGAAGCAGGCCCCTAGCTGATCCCAACACATCCACAGGGCTCTGTAGGGGGAAGCAGGGAGGCAGGCCCCTAGCTGATCCAAACACATCCCTAGGCCTCTGTAAGGGGAAGCAGGGAGCCAGGCCCCTAGCTGATCCCAACACATCCCTAGGGCTCTGTAAGGGGAAGCAGGGAGGCAGGCCCCTAGCTGATCCAAACACATCCCTAGGGCTCTGTAAGGGGAAGCAGGGAGGCAGGCCCCTAGCTGATCCAAACACATCCCTAGGGCCATCTAAGGGGTAGCAGGGAGCCAGGCCCCTAGCTGATCCCAACACATCCCTAGGGCTCTATAGGGGGAAGCAGGGAGGCAGGCCCCTAGCTGATCCAAACACATCCGCAGGGCTCTGTAAGGGGAAGCAGGGAGGCAGGCCCCTAGCTGATTCAAACATATCCCCAGGGCTCTGTAAGGGAAAACAGGGAGGCAGGCCCCTAGCTGATCCAAACACATCCCTAGGGCTCTGTAGGGGGAAGCAGGGAGGCAGGCCCCTAGCTGATCCCAACACATCCCTAGGGCTCTGTAGGGGGAAGCAGGGAGGCAGGCCCTAGCTGATCCAAACACATCCCTAGGGCCATGTTAGGGGTAGCAGGGAGCCAGGCCCCTAGCTGATCCAAACACATCCCTAGGGCTCTGTAGGGGGAAGCAGGGAGGCAGGCTCCTAGCTGATCCAAACATATCCGCAGGGCTCTGTAGGGAGAATCAGGGAGGCAGGCCCCTAGCTGATCCAAAAATATCCCTAGGGAACTGTAAGGCAATGCAGGGAGGCAGGCCCCTAGCTGATCCAAACACATCCATAGGGCACTGTAAAGGTAAGCAAGGAGGCAGGCCCCTAGCTGATCCAAACACATCCCTAGGGCTCTGTAAGGGGAAGCAGGGAGACAGGCCCCTAGCTGATCCAAACACATCCCTAGGGCTCTGTAAGGGGAAACGGGGAGGCAGGCCCCTAGCTGATCCAAACACATCCCTAGGACTCTGTAAGGGGAAGCAGGGAGCCAGTCCCTTAGCTGATCCAAACACATCCCTAGGGCTCTGTAAGGGGAAGCAGGGAGACAGGCCCTAGCTGACCTAAACACATCCCAAGGGTTCTGTAAGGGGAAGCAGGGAGACAGCCCCTAGCTGACCCAAACACATCCCTAGTGCTCTGTAGAGGTAAGCAGGGAGGCAGGCCCCTAGCTGATCCAAACACATCCCTAGGGCTCTGTAAGGAAATGCAGGGAGGCAGGCCCCTAGCTGATCCAAACACATCCCTAGGGCTCTGTAAGGGGAAGCAGGGAGACAGGCCCTAGCTGACCTAAACACATCCCAAGGGCTCTGGAAGGGGAAGCAGGGAGACAGCCCCTAGCTGACCCAAACACATCCCTAGTGCTCTGTAGAGGGAAGCAGGGAGGCAGGCCTCTAGCTGATCCAAACACATCCCTAGGGCTCTGTAAGGGGAAGCAGGGAAGCAGGCCCCTAGCTGAGCCAAACACATCCCTAGGGCTCTGTAAGGGGAAGCAGGGAGGCAGGCCCGCAGCTGATCCAAACACATCCCTAGGGCTCTGAAGGGGGAAGCAGGGAGACAGGCCCTTGCTGACCCAAACACATCTCGAGGGCTCTGTAAGGGGAAGCAAGGAGACAGGCCCCTAGCTGATCCAAACACATCCCTAGGGCTCTGTAAGGGGAATCGGGGAGACAGGCCCTGGCTGACCCAAACACATCCCTAGGGCTCTGTAAGGGGAAGCATGGAGTCAGGCCCCTAGCTGATCCAAACACATCCCTAGGGCTCTGTAAGGGGAAGCAGGGAGGCAGGCCCCTAGCTGGTCCAAACACATCCCTAGGGCTCTGTAAGGGGTAGCAGGGAGCCAGGCCCCTAGCTGATCCAAACACATCCCTGGGACTCTGTAAGGGGAAGCAGGGAGCCAGTCCCCTAGCTGATCCAAACACATCCCTAGGGCTCTGTAGGGGGAAGCAGGGAGGCAGGCTCCTAGCTGATCCAAACATATCCGCAGGGCTCTGTAGGGAGAATCAGGGAGGCAGGCCCCTAGCTGATCCAAAAACATCCCTAGGGAACTGTAAGGCAATGCAGGGAGGCAGGCCCCTAGCTGATCCAAACACATCCCTAGGGCACTGTAAAGGTAAGCAAGGAGGCAGGCCCCTAGCTGATCCAAACACATCCCTAGGGCTCTGTAAGGGGAAGCAGGGAGACAGGCCCCTAGCTGATCCAAACACATCCCTAGGGCTCTGTAAGGGGAAACGGGGAGGCAGGCCCCTAGCTGATCCAAACACATCCCTAGGGCTCTGTAAGTGGTAGCAGGGAGCCAGGCCCCTAGCTGATCCAAACACATCCCTAGGGCTCTGTAAGGGTAAGCAGGGAGGGAGGCCGCTAGCTGATCCAAACACATCCCTAGGGCTCTGTAAGGGAAACAGGGAGACAGGCCCCTAGCTGATCCAAACACATCCATAGGGCTCTGTAAGGGGTAGCAGGGAGCCAGGCCCCTAGCTGATCCAAACACATCCCTAGGACTCTGTAAGGGGAAGCAGGGAGCCAGTCCCCTAGCTGATCCAAACACATCCCTAGGGCTCTGTAAGGGGAAGCAGGGAGACAGGCCCTAGCTGACATAAACACATCCCAAGGGTTCTGTAAGGGGAAGCAGGGAGACAGCCCCTAGCTGACCCAAACACATCCCTAGTGCTCTGTAGAGGTAAGCAGGGAGGCAGGCCCCTAGCTGATCCAAACACATCCCTAGGGCTCTGTAAGGAAATGCAGGGAGGCAGGCCCCTAGCTGATCCAAACACATCCCTAGGGCTCTGTAAGGGGAAGCAGGGAGACAGGCCCTAGCTGACCTAAACACATCCCAAGGGCTCTGTAAGGGGAAGCAGGGAGACAGCCCCTAGCTGACCCAAACACATCCCTAGTGCTCTGTAGAGGGAAGCAGGGAGGCAGGCCCCTAGCTGATCCAAACACATCCCTAGGGCTCTGTAAGGGGAAGCAGGGAGGCAGGCCCCTAGCTGAGCCAAACACATCCCTAGGGCTCTGTAAGGGGAAGCAGGGAGGCAGGCCCGCAGCTGATCCAAACACATCCCTAGGGCTCTGAAGGGGGAAGCAGGGAGACAGGCCCTTGCTGACCCAAACACATCTCGAGGACTCTGTAAGGGGAATCGGGGAGACAGGCCCTAGCTGACCCAAACACATCCCTAGGGCTCTGTAAGGGGAAGCATGGAGTCAGCCCCCAAGCTGATCCAAACACATCACTAGGGCTCTGTAAGGGGAAGCAGGGAGGCAGGCCCCTAGCTGGTCCAAACACATCCCTAGGGCTCTGTAAGGGGTAGCAGGGAGCCAGGCCCCTAGCTGATCCAAACACATCCCTAGGGCTCTGTCAGGGGAAGCAGGGAGGCAGGCCCCTAGCTGAGCCAAACACATCCCTAGGGCTCTGTAAGGGGAAGCAGGGAGGCAGGCCCGCAGCTGATCCAAACACATCCCTAGGGCTCTGAAGGGGGAAGCAGGGAGACAGGCCATTGCTGACCCAAACACATCTCGAGGGCTCTGTAAGGGGAAGCAAGGAGACAGGCCCCTAGCTGATCCAAACACATCCCTAGGGCTCTGTAAGGGGAATCGGGGAGACAGGCCCTAGCTGACCCAAACACATCCCTAGGGCTCTGTAAGGGGAATCGGGGAGACAGGACCTAGCTGACCCAAACACATCCCTAGGGCTCTGTAAGGGGTAGCAGGGAGCCAGGCCCCTAGCTGATCCAAACACATCCCTAGGACTCTGTAAGGGGAAGCAGGGAGCCAGTCCCCTAGCTGATCCAAACACATCCCTAGGGCTCTGTAAGGGGAAGCAGGGAGACAGGCCCTAGCTGACCTAAACACATCCCAAGGGCTCTGTAAGGGGAAGCAGGGAGACAGCCCATAGCTCACCCAAACACATTACTAGTGCTCTGTAGAGGGAAGCAGGGAGGCAGGCCCTTAGCTGATCCAAACACATCCCTAGGGCTCTGTAAGGAAATGCAGGGAGGCAGGCCCCTAGCTGATCCAGACACATCCACAGGGCTCTGTAAGGGGAAGCAGGGAGGCAGGCCTCTAGCTAATCCAAACACATCCCTAGGGCTCTGTAAGGGGAAGCAGGGAGCCAGGCCCCTAGCTGATCCAAACACATCCCGAGGGCTCTGTAAGGGGAAGCAGGGAGGCAGGCCCGCAGCTGATCCAAACACATCCATAGGGCTCTGTAGGGGGAATCAGGGAGACAGGCTCTTGCTGACCCAAACACATCCCGAGGGCTCTGTAAGGGGAAGCAGGGAGACAGGCCCCTAGCTGATCCAAACACATCCCTAAGGCTCTGTAAGGGGAATCGGGGAGACAGGCCCAAGCTGACCCAAACACATCCCTAGGGCTCTGTAAGGGGAAGCATGGAGTCAGGCCCCTAGCTGATCCAAACACATCACTAGGGCTCTGTAAGTGGAAGCAGGGAGGCAGGCCCCTAGCTGATCCAAACACATCCCTAGGGCTCTGTCAGGGGAAGCAGGGAGCCGGGCCCCTAGCTGACCCAAACACATCCCTAGGGCTCTGTAAGGGGAAGCAGGGAGACAGGACCTAGCTGATCCAAACACATCCCTAGGGCTCTGTAGGGAGAAACAGGGAGGCAGGCCCCTAGCTGTTCCAAACATATACCTAGGGCTCTGTAAGGGGAAGCAGGGAGCCATGCCCCTAGCTGATCCCAACACATCCCTAGGGCTCCGTCAGGGGAAACAGGGAGCCAGGCCCCTAGCTTACCCAAACACATCCCTAGGGCTCCGTCAGGGGAAGCAGGGAGCCAGGCCCCTAGCTGGCGAAAACACATCCCTAGGGCTCTGTAAGGGGAAGCAGGAAGGTAGGCCCCTAGAGGATCCAAACACATCTGCAGGGCTCTGTAAGGGGTAGCAGGGAGACAGGCCCCTAGCTGATCCAAACACATCCCCAGGGATCTGTAAGGGGAAGCAGGAAGGCAGGCCCTAGCTGATCCAAACACATCCCTACGGATCTGTAAGGGGAAGCAGGGAGGCAGGCCCTAGCTGATCCAAACACATCCACAGGGCTCTGTAGGGAGAAGCAGGGAGCCAGGCCCCTAGCTGGTCCAAACAAATCCCTAGGGCTCTGTAAGGGGACGCAGGGAGCCAGGCCCCTTTCTGATTCAAACACATCCATAGAGCACTGTAAGGGGAAGCAGGGAGGTAGGCCCCTAGCTGATCCAAACACATCCACAAGGCTCTGTAGGGAGAAGCAGGGAGGCAGGCCCCTAGCTGATCCAAATACATCCCTAGGGCTCTGTAAGGGGAAGCAGGGAGACAGGCCCTAGCTGACCCAAACACATCCGCAGGGCTCTGTAATGGGAAACAGGGAGGCAGGCCCCTAGCTGATCCCAACACATCTGCAGGGCTCTGTAGGGGGAAGCAGGGAGCCAGGCCCCTAGCTGATCCAAACACATCCCTAGGGCTCTGTAAGGGCAAGCAGGGAGGCAGGCCCCTAGCTGATCCAAATACATCCCTAGGGCTCTGTAAGGGGAAGCAGGGAGGCAGGCCCCTAGCTGATCCAAACACATCCCTAGGGCCATGTAAGGGGTAGCAGAGAGCCAGGCCACTAGCTGATCCAAACACATCCACAGGGCTCTGTAAGGGGTAGCAGGGAGGCAGGCCCCTAGCTGATCCAAACACATCCGCAGGGCTCTGTAAGGGTAAGCAGGGGGGCAGGCCCCTAGCTGATCCAAACACATCCATAGGGCTCTGTAGGGGGAAGCAGGGAGGCAGGCCGGCCCCTAGCTGATCCAAACACATCCCTAGGGCTCTGTAGGGGGAAGCAGGGAGGCAGGCCCCTAGCTGATCCCAACACATCCCTAGGGCTCTGTAGGCGGAAGCAGGGAGGCAGGCCCCTAGCTGATCCAAACACATCCCTAGGGCTCTGTAGGGGGAAGCAGGGAGACGGGCCCTAGCTGACCCAAACACATCCGCAGGGATCTGTAAGGGGAAACAGGGAAGCAGGCCTATAGCTGATCCCAACACATCCGCAGGGCTCTGTAGGGGGAAGCAGGGAGGCAGGCCCCTAGCTGATCCAAACACATCCCTAGGGCTCTGTAAGGGGAAGCAGGGAGCCAGGCCCCTAGCTGACCCAAACACATCCCTAGGGCTCTGTAAGGGGAAGCAGGGAGGCAGGCCCCTAGCTGATCCAAACACATCCCTAGGGCTCTGTAAGGGGATGCAGGGAGGCAGGCCCCTAGCTGATCCACACACATCCCTAGGGCCATGTAAGGGGTAGCAGGGAGCCAGGCCCCTAGCTGATCCCAACACATCCACAGGGCTCTGTAAGGGGTAGCAGGGAGCCAGGCCCCTAGCTGATTCAAACATATCCCCAGGGCTCTGTAAGGGGAAAGAGGGAGGCAGGCCCCTAGCTGATCCAAACATATCCCTAGGGCTCTGTAGGGGGAAGCAGGGAGGCAGGCCCCTAGCTGATCCAAACACATCCCTAGGGCTCTGTAGGAGGAAGCAGGGAGGCAGGCCCCTAGCTGATCCCAACACATCCCTAGGGCTCTGTAAGGGGAAACAGGGGGGCAGGCCCCTAGCTGATCCAAACACATCTGCAGGGCTCTGTAAGGGGAAACAGGGAGGCAGGCCCCTAGCTGATCCCAACACATCCCTAGGGCTCTGTAGGAGGAAGCAGGGAGGCAGGCCCCTAGCTGATCCAAACACATCCCTAGGGCCATGTAAGGGGTAGCAGGGAGCCAGGCCCCTAGCTGATCCAAACACATCCCTAGGGCTCTGTAGGGGGAAGCAGGGAGGCAGGCCCGCAGCTGATCCAAACACATCCATAGGGCTCTGTAGGGGGAATCAGGGAGACAGGCTCTTGCTGACCCAAACACATCCCGAGGGCTCTGTAAGGGGAAGCAGGGAGACAGGCCCCTAGCTGATCCAAACACATCCCTAAGGCTCTGTAAGGGGAATCGGGGAGACAGGCCCTAGCTGACCCAAACACATCCCTAGGGCTCTGTAAGGGGAAGCATGGAGTCAGGCCCCTAGCTGATCCAAACACATCACTAGGGCTCTGTAAGTGGAAGCAGGGAGGCAGGCCCCTAGCTGATCCAAACACATCCCTAGGGCTCTGTCAGGGGAAGCAGGGAGCCGGGCCCCTAGCTGACCCAAACACATCCCTAGGGCTCTGTAAGGGGAAGCAGGGAGACAGGACCTAGCTGATCCAAACACATCCCTAGGGCTCTGTAGGGAGAAACAGGGAGGCAGGCCCCTAGCTGATCCAAACATATACCTAGGGCTCTGTAAGGGGAAGCAGGGAGCCATGCCCCTAGCTGATCCCAACACATCCCTAGGGCTCCGTCAGGGGAAACAGGGAGCCAGGCCCCTAGCTTACCCAAACACATCCCTAGGGCTCCGTCAGGGGAAGCAGGGAGCCAGGCCCCTAGCTGGCGAAAACACATCCCTAGGGCTCTGTAAGGGGAAGCAGGAAGGTAGGCCCCTAGAGGATCCAAACACATCTGCAGGGCTCTGTAAGGGGTAGCAGGGAGACAGGCCCCTAGCTGATCCAAACACATCCCCAGGGATCTGTAAGGGGAAGCAGGAAGGCAGGCCCTAGCTGATCCAAACACATCCCTACGGATCTGTAAGGGGAAGCAGGGAGGCAGGCCCTAGCTGATCCAAACACATCCACAGGGCTCTGTAGGGAGAAGCAGGGAGCCAGGCCCCTAGCTGGTCCAAACAAATCCCTAGGGCTCTGTAAGGGGACGCAGGGAGCCAGGCCCCTTTCTGATTCAAACACATCCATAGAGCACTGTAAGGGGAAGCAGGGAGGTAGGCCCTTAGCTGATCCAAACACATCCGCAGGGCTCTGTAAGGGGAAGCAGGGAGGCAGGCCCCTAGCTGATCACAACACATCCCTAGGGCTCTGTACAGGGAAGCAGGGAGCCAGGCCTCTAGCTGATCCAAACACATCCCTAGGGCTCTGTAAGGGGAAACAGGGAGGCAGGCCCCTAGCTGATCCAAACACATCCACAAGGCTCTGTAGGGAGAAGCAGGGAGGCAGGCCCCTAGCTGATCCAAATACATCCCTAGGGCTCTGTAAGGGGAAGCAGGGAGACAGGCCCTAGCTGACCCAAACACATCCGCAGGGCTCTGTAATGGGAAACAGGGAGGCAGGCCCCTAGCTGATCCCAACACATCTGCAGGGCTCTGTAGGGGGAAGCAGGGAGCCAGGCCCCTAGCTGATCCAAACACATCCCTAGGGCTCTGTAAGGGCAAGCAGGGAGGCAGGCCCCTAGCTGATCCAAATACATCCCTAGGGCTCTGTAAGGGGAAGCAGGGAGGCAGGCCCCTAGCTGATCCAAACACATCCCTAGGGCCATGTAAGGGGTAGCAGAGAGCCAGGCCACTAGCTGATCCAAACACATCCACAGGGCTCTGTAAGGGGTAGCAGGGAGGCAGGCCCCTAGCTGATCCAAACACATCCGCAGGGCTCTGTAAGGGTAAGCAGGGGGGCAGGCCCCTAGCTGATCCAAACACATCCATAGGGCTCTGTAGGGGGAAGCAGGGAGGCAGGCCGGCCCCTAGCTGATCCAAACACATCCCTAGGGCTCTGTAGGGGGAAGCAGGGAGGCAGGCCCCTAGCTGATCCCAACACATCCCTAGGGCTCTGTAGGCGGAAGCAGGGAGGCAGGCCCCTAGCTGATCCAAACACATCCCTAGGGCTCTGTAGGGGGAAGCAGGGAGACGGCCCCTAGCTGACCCAAACACATCCGCAGGGATCTGTAAGGGGAAACAGGGAAGCAGGCCCATAGCTGATCCCAACACATCCGCAGGGCTCTGTAGGGGGAAGCAGGGAGGCAGGCCCCTAGCTGATCCAAACACATCCCTAGGGCTCTGTAAGGGGAAGCAGGGAGCCAGGCCCCTAGCTGACCCAAACACATCCCTAGGGCTCTGTAAGGGGAAGCAGGGAGGCAGGCCCCTAGCTGATCCAAACACATCCCTAGGGCTCTGTAAGGGGATGCAGGGAGGCAGGCCCCTAGCTGATCCACACACATCCCTAGGGCCATGTAAGGGGTAGCAGGGAGCCAGGCCCCTAGCTGATCCCAACACATCCACAGGGCTCTGTAAGGGGTAGCAGGGAACCAGGCCCCTAGCTGATCCAAACATATCCCTAGGGCTCTGTAGGGGGAAGCAGGGAGGCAGGCCCCTAGCTGATCCAAACACATCCCTAGGGCTCTGTAGGAGGAAGCAGGGAGGCAGGCCCCTAGCTGATCCCAACACATCCCTAGGGCTCTGTAGGGGGAAGCAGGGAGGCAGGCCCCTAGCTGATCCAAACACATCTGCAGGGCTCTGTAAGGGGAAACAGGGAGGCAGGCCCCTAGCTGATCCCAACACATCCCTAGGGCTCTGTAGGGGGAAGCAGGGAGGCAGGCCCCTAGCTGATCCAAACACATCCCTAGGGCCATGTAAGGGGTAGCAGGGAGCCAGGCCCCTAGCTGATCCAAACACATCCCTAGGGCTCTGTAGGGGGAAGCAGGGTGGCAGGCCCCTAGCTGATCCAAACATATCCGCAGGGCTCTGCAAGGGGAAGTAGGGAGCCAGGCCCATAACTTACCCAAACTCATTCCAAGGGCTCTGTAAGGGGAAGCAGGGAGCCAGGCCCCTATCTGATCCAAACACATTCCAAGGGCTCCGTAAGGGGAAGCAGGGAGACAGCCCCTAGCTGACCCAAACACATCCCTAGGGCTCTGTAAGGGGAAGCATGGAGTCAGGCCCCTAGCTGATCCAAACACATCACTAGGGCTCTGTAGGGGGTAGCAGGGAGGCAGGCCCCTAGCTGATCCAAACACATCCCTAGGGCTCTGTAAGGGGAAGCAGGGAGGCAGGCCCCTAGCTGTTCCCAACACATCCCTAGGGCTCTGTAGGGGGAAGCAGGGAGGCAGGCCCCTAGCTGATCCAAACACATCCCTAGGGCTCTGTAGGGGGAAGCAGGGAGGCAGGCCAATAGCTGATCCCAACACATCCCTAGGGCTCTGTAGGGGGAAGCAGGGAGGCAGGCCCCTAGCTGATCCAAACACATCTGCAGGGCTCTGTAAGGGGAAGTAGGGAGGCAGGCTGATTCAAACACATTCCAAGGGCTCAGTAAGTTGGAAGCAGGGAGCCAGGCCCCTATCTGATCCAAACACATTCCAAGGGCTCCGTAAGGGGAAGCAGGGAGACAGGCCCTAGCTGACCCAAAAACATCCCTAGGGAACTGTAAGGCAATGCAGGGAGGCAGGCCCCTAGGTGATCCAAACACATTCCAAGGGCTCTGTAAGGGGAAGCAGGGAGGCAGGCCCCTAGCTGATCCAAACACATCCCTAGGGCCATGTAAGGGGTAGCAGGGGGGCAGGCCCCTAGCTGATCCAAACACATCCATAGGGCTCTGTAGGGGGAAGCAGGGAGGCAGGCCGGCCCCTAGCTGATCCAAACACATCCCTAGGGCTCTGTAGGGGGAAGCAGGGAGGCAGGCCCCTAGCTGATCCCAACACATCCACAGGGCTCTGTAAGGGGTAGCAGGGAGGAAGGCCCCTAGCTGATCCAAACACATCCGCAGGGCTCTGTAAGGGTAAGCAGGGGGGCAGGCCCCTAGCTGATCCAAACACATCCATAGGGCTCTGTAGGGGGAAGCAGGGAGGCAGGCCGGCCCCTAGCTGATCCAAACACATCCCTAGGGCTCTGTAGGGGGAAGCAGGGAGGCAGGCCCCTAGCTGATCCCAACACATCCCTAGGGCTCTGTAGGCGGAAGCAGGGAGGCAGGCCCCTAGCTGATCCAAACACATCCCTAGGGCTCTGTAGGGGGAAGCAGGGAGACGGGCCCTAGCTGACCCAAACACATCCGCAGGGATCTGTAAGGGGAAACAGGGAAGCAGGCCCATAGCTGATCCCAACACATCCGCAGGGCTCTGTAGGGGGAAGCAGGGAGGCAGGCCCCTAGCTGATCCCAACACATCCCTAGGGCTCTGTAGGGGGAAGCAGGGAGGCAGGCCCCTAGCTGATCCAAACACATCCGAAGGGCTCTGTAAGGGGAACCAGGGAGGCAGGCACCTAGCTGATTCAAACATATCCCCAGGGCTCTATAAGGGGAAACAGGGAGGAAGGCCCCTAGCTGATCCAAACACATCCCTGGGGCTCTGTAGGGGGAAGCAGGGAGGCAGGCCCCTAGCTGATCCCAACACATCCCTAGGGCTCTGTAGGGGGAAGCAGGGAGGCAGGCCCCTAGCTGATCCAAACACATCCCTAGGGCCATGTAAGGGGTAGCAGGGAGCCAGGCCCCTAGCTGATCCAAACACATCACTAGGGCTCTGTAGGGGGAAGCAGGGTGGCAGGCCCCTTGCTGATCCAAACATATC
The DNA here is from genome assembly GCF_040938575.1 of Ambystoma mexicanum. Classification (NCBI taxonomy): domain Eukaryota; kingdom Metazoa; phylum Chordata; class Amphibia; order Caudata; family Ambystomatidae; genus Ambystoma; species Ambystoma mexicanum. The sequence goes on along the minus strand of NC_090936.1, from coordinate 40,680,544 downwards.
CGCAGGGCTCTGTAGGGGAAGCAGGGAGCCAGGCCCCTAACTGACCCAAACACATTCCAAGGGCTCTGTAAGGGGAAGCAGGGAGCCAGGCCCCTATCTGATCCAAACACATTCCAAGGGCTCTGTAAGGGGAAGCAGGGAGCCAGGCCCCTAGCTGATCCAAACACATCCCTAGGGCTCTGTAAGGGGAAGCAGGGAGCCAGGCCCCTAGCTGATCCCAGTACATCCACAGGGCTCTGTAAGGGGTAGCAGGGAGGCAGGCCCCTAGCTGATTCAAACATATCCCCAGGGCTCTGTAAGGGGAAACAGGGAGGCAGGCCCCTAGCTGATCCAAACATATCCCTAGGGCTCTGTAGGGGGAAGCAGGGAGGCAGGCCCCTAGCTGATCCAAACACATCCCTAGGGCTCTGTAGGGGGAAGCAGGGAGGCAGGCCCCTAGCTGATCCCAACACATCCCTAGGGCTCTGTAGGGGGAAGCAGGGAGGCAGGCCCCTAGCTGATCCAAACACATTCCAAGGGCTCTGTAAGGGGAAGCAGGGAGGCAGGCCCCTAGCTGATCCAAACATGTCCCCAGGGCTCTGTAAGGGGAAACAGGGGGGCAGGCCCCTAGCTGATCCAAACACATCCCTAGGGCTCTGTAGGGGGAAGCAGGGAGGCAGGCCCCTAGCTGATCCAAACACATCCCTAGGGCTCTGTAGGGGGAAGCAGGGAGGCAGGCCCCTAGCTGATCCCAACACATCCCTAGGGCTCTGTAAGGGGAAGCAGGGAGGTAGGCCCCTAGAGGATCCAAACACATCTGCGGGGCTCTGTAAGGGGAATCAGGGAGGCAGGCCCCTAGCTGATCCAAACACATCCCTAGGGCTCTGTAGGGGGAAGCAGGGAGCCAGGCCCCTAGCTGATCCCAACACATCCACAGGGCTCTGTAAGGGTTAGCAGGGAGGCAGGCCCCTAGCTGATTCAAACATATCCCCAGGGCTCTGTTGGGGGAAGCAGGGAGGCAGGCCCCTAGCTGATCCAAACACATCCGCAGGGCTCTGCAAGGGGAAGCAGGGAGGCAGGCACTTAGCTGATTCAAACATATCCCCAGGGAACTGTAAGGCAATGCAGGGAGGCAGGCCCCTAGATGATCCAAACACATTCCAAGGGCTCTGTAAGGGGAAGCAGGGAGGCAGGCCCCTAGCTGATCCAAACACATCCCTAGGGCTCTGTAAGGGGAAGCAGGCAGCCAGGCCCCTAGCTGATCCAAACACACCCCTAGGGCCATGTAAGGGGTAGCAGGGAGCCAGGCCCCTAGCTGATCCCAACACATCCACAGGGCTCTGTAAGGGGTAGCAGGGAGGCAGGCCCCTAGCTGATCCAAACATGTCCCCAGGGCTCTGTAAGGGGAAACAGGGGGGCAGGCCCCTAGCTGATCCAAACACATCCCTAGGGCTCTGTAGGGGGAAGCAGGGAGGCAGGCCCCTAGCTGATCCAAACACATCCCTAGGGCTCTGTAGGGGGAAGCAGGGAGGCAGGCCCCTAGCTGATCCCAACACATCCCTAGGGCTCTGTAAGGGGAAGCAGGGAGGTTGGCCCCTAGAGGATCCAAACACATCTGCGGGGCTCTGTAAGGGGAAGCAGGGAGGCAGGCCCCTAGCTGATCCAAACACATCCCTAGGGCTCTGTAGGGGGAAGCAGGGAGCCAGGCCCCTAGCTGATCCCAACACATCCACAGGGCTCTGTAAGGGTTAGCAGGGAGGCAGGCCCCTAGCTGATTCAAACATATCCCCAGGGCTCTGTAAGGGGAAACAGGGAGGCAGGCCCCTAGCTGATCCAAACATATCCCTAGGGCTCTGTAGGGGGAAGCAGGGAGGCAGGCCCCTAGCTGATCCAAACACATCCCTAGGGCTCTGTAGGGGGAAGCAGGGAGGCAGGCCCCTAGCTGATCCAAACACATCCGCAGGGCTCTGTAAGGGGAAGCAGGGAGGCAGGCACCTAGCTGATTCAAACATATCCCCAGGGCTCTGTAAGGGGAAACAGCGAGGCAGGCCCCTAGCTGATCCAAACACATCCCTAGGGCTCTGTAGGGGGAAGCAGGGAGGCAGGCCCCTAGCTGATCCCAACACATCCCTAGGGCTCTGTAGGGGGAAGCAGGGAGGCAGGCCCCTAGCTTATCCAAATACATCCCTAGGGCCATGTAAGGGGTAGCAGGGAGCCAGGCCCCTAGCTGATCCAAACACATCCCTAGGGCTCTGTAGGGGGAAGCAGGGAGGCAGGCCCCTAGCTGATCCAAACATATCCGCAGGGCTCTGTAAGGGGAAGCAGGGAGCCAGGCCCCTAGCTGACCCAAACACATTCCAAGGGCTCTGTAAGGGGAAGCAGGGAGCCAGGCCCCTATCTGATCCAAACACATCCCTAGGGCTCTGTAAGGGGAAGCAGGGAGCCAGGCCCCTAGCTGATCCAAACATATCCCTAGGGCCATGTAAGGGGTAGCAGGGAGCCAGGCCCCTAGCTGATCCCAACACATCCACAGGGCTTTGTAAGGGGTAGCAGGGAGGCAGGCCCCTAGCTGATCCAAATATATCCTCAGGTCTCTGTAAGGGGAAACAGGGGGGCAGGCCCCTAGCTGATCCAAACACATCCCTAGGGCTGTAGGGGGAAGCAGGCAGGCAGGCCCCTAGCTGATCCAAACGCATCCCTAGGGCTCTGTAAGGGGAAGCAGGGAGCCAGGCCCCTAGCTGATCCAAACACATCCCTAGGGCCATGTAAGGGGTAGCAGGGAGCCAGGCCCCTAGTTGATCCCAACACATCCACAGGGCTCTGTAAGGGGTAGCAGGGAGGCAGGCCCCTAGCTGATCCAAACATACCCCCAGGGCTCTGTAAGGGGAAACAGGGGGCAGGCCCCTAGAGGATCCAAACACATCTGCGGGACTCTGTAAGGGGAAGCAGGGAGGCAGGCCCCCAGCTGATCCAAACACATCCCTAGGGCTCTGTAAGGGGAAGCAGGGAGGTAGGACCCTAGAGGATCCAAACACATCTGCAGGGCTCTGTAAGGGGAAGCAGGGAGGCAGGCCCCTAGCTGATCCTACCACATCTATAGGGCTCTGTAGGGGGAAGCAGGGAGGCAGGCCCCTAGCTGATCCAAACACATCCCTAGGGCTCTGTAGGGGGAAGCAGGGAGGCAGGCCCCTAGCTGATGCCAACACATCCCTAGGGCTCTGTAAGGGGAAGCAGGGAGGTAGGCCCCTAGAGGATCCAAACACATCTGCGGGGCTCTGTAAGGGGAAGCAGGGAGACAGGCCCCTAGCTGATCCAAACACATCCCTAGGGCTCTGTAAGGGGAAGCAGGAAGGCAGGCCCCTAGCTGATGCCAACAGATCCCTAGGGCTCTGTAAGGGGAAGCAGGGAGGTAGGCCCCTAGATGATCCAAACACATCTGCAGGGCTCTGTAAGGGGAAGCAGGGACACAGGCCTTAGCTGATCCAAACACATCCCTAGGGCTCTGTAAGGGGTAGCAGGGAGGCAGGCCCCTAGCTGATCCAAACACATCCCTAGGGATCTGTAAGGGGAAGCAGGGAGGCAGGCCCCTAGCTGATCCAAACACATCCCTAGGGCTCTGTAGGGGGAAGCAGGGAGCCAGGCCCCTAGCTGATCCAAACACATCCGCAGGGCTCTGTAGGGGGAAGCAGGGAGCCAGGCCCCTAGCTGTTTGTTGATTCCTACTTTTTGTAGGGTGCGTTTTTCTTCCCTTTTTGTTGTTGGGAATACTTACCTGTTTTTATGGAGTAAGGGTGGCTGGTGTGCCGTTTATCCATAGGGTCGTCTCACAGAATGAAGAAAGATTTGGAACTCCCTGTCTTCTGACAAAATATCCAAACTTTCTCTGTCATAGGAGTTGCAAATCATTCTCGATTGTAGCATTTCCATAAATGTCCAATACTTCTGCATTCAAGATTTTAAAAGAAATGAAATGGTTGAATTGATGTCAGTTTATATTTACATTCAGAATTCATATAAGGGATGTATTTCCCCCTCATTCACTGATTTTATACCAACCTCTGAAATCTGTAAAAATAAGACTTATAGATTGAGGGAGCGTGTAATTGTTGCGGGATTTCGTAATTGTAATTGTTTATTTATAATGCGCTTAATACCCACAGGTTTCTAAGCGAGGAACTCTGTTGCTCCACGTTGTCTTGCTTCCAAGGCGAGTGCATTGCTGCCTGGCTATCGTCCCAAGACAAGTTGATCTGTCCCAAGTTATTTCCTGAGGCAAAGTCAAGGGCTTTAAATTGGTTAAGTGTCATTCTCTCAGGGGGCAAGGATCCCTTCTGATGTCTATGCATCATGGCTATTAGCAGATGGTGCTGTGCAAATAAAAATTGAAGTGTTCTAATTCTGCGGAAAAAAAAGATGAGCACACACAAGTAACTTGTAAAGTTCATTTAATTAACACAGAACTAGTAACTGTGTGATTCGTTGCCGCTTGCTAGTTTGGAGGACTTGAACTGCACACACTCCTCCTTCCTCTCTGCCTATAGCCGAAGATAATTGCCAGTTTTCTGATCAAGTCAGAAATGAGGTCTTTATCAAGGGTTATAGCCTGCATTCTGAACATTCTGATTGGCTGATAAGAGGTCTATAATTAAACCCATGTGCTAATAATTATTATGCAATTTTTTCACCCCCATTGCCCTTCAGAGAGGATGAAAATTCCATAAAGAATGGTTCAAAAACAGCCTATAATGTTTAACTCTCTGTATTGCAAACAATCTCAACAGGACTTGGAATCCTCAATTTTTAAATCACCATCAATTACATCTATTTTTGACTGTGACACATGGTGTTGTTTTGGCATAGGGATTAATCTAATAAATACATGAACAGTTGTTTCCAACTCTTTTGTGCAGAACTACTCAACCTTTTATGCTTCTCTGCCTTGTCCCACGCCCCACTTACTGACCAAATAGGTGACAGTCCAGTCTCGAATTGAAAACAAAGCCTCTTATAGATACTTTAGAGGGCTCATCAATATACCTGGACTTTATTCACTTCCGGAGAGATAAGGACAGATATACATAATACTTTTTGCCACCAGCAGCATTATCCCACCCCTCCTAAGTCTGATCTTGATCACGGTTAGGAAAAATGTAGTTATTCTCTTTGGATCTACGATGAAAGACCGTATTCTAAAAACTCAAGTTTCAAAATAGCGGAACCGACTTGCTCGCATTTTGTAACTCAAGCTTTTCCGAATGTCCCTTTTTGTCCCCCGCTTTATTTTTAATGTATGTGGGAGACACCCCTGCAGATCATAATGCTGAACTAGGGTTGAGGGCGACACCCCTGCAACTCCTTGTTTGGCATTTTGGGCTACTGAACGTGCTTTCGGCTTTTTATTTACAAGCTTTTGGTGCGATATCATCCTCTTTTAGCCACCACCCACGCGTTTATCTATTTTTTTCCCAGCATCGATATACCTTATAGAAAAATAACTGCACATCTTCGCTCTCTTCACACTGTAGCATTAGATGCAACTATACTGCCCATGACTAAGGTTTAGTAATACCCAAGATGTTGCATTGATATTGATATTTTATTTCGATCGTGCTCGTACACAAGTGTTTCAGAGCATGACAAGGCAAGCGAGGGGAGCAGGGGAGAACAAAACAGCGATCTTACTAGGCCCAGTGACATTGAGAACGCGCAAGTGCATGGGAGAGGGGGAGAGGAAAAGTGCATTGAAGGGGGGAGAAGTAGAAAGTGCGGAGCAAAGGAGAAACAGAGAAATAATAATAAATAAATAAATAATAACGGCAACAAACAGTGGCAGTGCAGCCAGCAAGTGGCAAGTGCTGAGTTTAAGGCAGCAGACAGGGTAGGTCTGATAAGTGCAGGAAGAAAAAGGGGGGGACCGTCTCGGTACAGATAGACTCCAGTGCAAGGGGTGGCCAGGAGGCAGTGCGGGAGGGTGGCAGGTACCTGGGCTCGGAAGACAGAGGGTGGCCAGGTGCATGGTGAAAAGAGAGAACAGATCAGCAGGGGAGAGACGGGGCGAAGGCAAAAGCAAAGAGGAAGGTCCTGAGGTGCTTCCGGAACCGGAGATGCTTCTCTCTCATTATGCACTGTCCTGCAATATAAACACTGACTTCTATTCCAGGGAGACACAGTCATGTGCCATGCAATACTTAAGGTTATATACTCTCGTATCAGCTCCTAACTAGAGCATTGATAGTGTAGACGCTTGGACACTTGACTTTGAAAAAAGAGAGCAGCCCTGTGAGCTGGGTTCAAACCTCTCCCCAGTGCCATTCTATAACCTTTTTTAAATGTCTTTTTCACTTATGTTGCAGCATAAACATTGACTACATCAAATGTGTTTTATTAATCAAATACGGATCCAGTGGTTAGAGTGATTGTGGGTTTGAACCTCTCCACCAGCGCTCATCTTTTGGTTTCATAAGGTCAAAACCCATGTATGCATGATCGACTAGTGTGATATGTTGTTTGTGGGGTGTGTGGACCTGCGGTGTTATGTTTCTACGTGTTCTTTTAATTCTTATCATATCCCACACTGGGCCCCTTGCTCATATGAAAAAATGCGTAAGCCTCTCGCAACGTGCATGGTACTGCATTGAGGTTGAGATAACATTGTGCCCTGCAGCATAGAACCCCAACACCCGGACTAAAACCACCCCTCCAGGGTGCTTTGTGTAAAGTGGCACTGGTCCTTCTGCCCTATCTCTGCTGAAATCTGAGCAGAGCCTCTAATATGAGGGATGTCAATTACCCAATTGAACACACCTGTTGCTCAGCAGTCCTCATACACTGACTCCGAGTCGCGCCGCCATTGCAGCGGATGCGATTAGAGCCTATTTTCTCTGAGGGTGGCGTTCTTTTCCTCCTTTATGATCCCATGTACCTTACTGGCACCATTTTAAATGAGGGCATGTATTCATACAGTAGCTCTTCATGCAGAGTGTTAACATTCTCAAAACAAACAACCCCCCTCCCCCAGCCCATCCCATGGATAGGACTCTGATACAACTTCCAAGATGGTGGATACCTTGTCCTTCCCAGGTTACAGTGCGTTCACTGCAAATATGGCCATAGATGTTGATTGTGGTGGAATGCTGCTACCTCTTTTCATGCTGCGGCGTCTGTCTTCTGCGTCGTCGTACTCTGCTTCTTCTGACCACTGTCGAATGCCACACCGACACCTAAAACGTATTTCAAGAGACAGTGCACACGCATGCCAAACGTTGGTGTCCACACTTCCAAGACCTTCCAAAGCGCCCTCATCTACCATGCAAGTACACACTATTGGACCGCTGTTAAACTACAATACAGAGAGGATATGCACCCTGTGCGCCAGCTGTGTTCACAGCACGCTCCCACAATCTTGTGCATTCTTTGAACGTCGCGCCATCTTCTTTATTAAGCCATCACAGTCCTTTTTTGATGCAGAACCATCATTATAGTCTATGATGTCTTTCCACACAGCATTATCGACCTCGAGCAGTGTTCTATGTGCCATAGCACCGGAAAATGATGCCTCCTGATTTGCCACAGAGAAACCTTGACATTACCCAAGCTTTCAAGTTGCAGTCCAGGCCTACAAGTTGTAGGCAAGTTGAGGTTCAGGCTTACAATCTTTCCTCTGATTCCAATGCAATGAGTGGATGTAATAGAAGGCGTGAGTGACTAGTGGGTTCAAGCGTGGAAATGTTTTTCCATGTGCACAATTAACAAGGTAAGCCACTTTGTGAGCATGCAAAATAGAAATGTTGTGTTAGAGTTTATAAAAGTGAGGACGTATCGCTACTGAGGATGCACATACTTCGAGTAAGCCGTTCTGTGGGATGTGTCACACTCAGGAGGGTCGACAACCATGTTTCAGCTCACTCTACTTTTCACAGAGGAACAATGTCCATTTGCATATCGATCTGTCTGGGGTTGCTGTTGGTACTCTCTTTCAGGGGAGAGTTGCCTGTAATTCAAGTGGGTGGGACCAGACAGATATGTAATTGGATATTTCTCCTCTTTGGCAAGCACAGTGGTTGCGTACCCTGTTGGGTGGTCACCTCCCAGAGGAAAAGCCATTTGGCTATGTTTGCTCTTGGTAGAGGGACACCCACATTTTTGTAAATGCTCTTATAGGAGAGCTTATAAAAAAGCTCAAGACTTCACAATCTGCCGCAGTACCTAGAAAAAGTAATCCTGTGCAGAGAAAAAAATACATGTATATACAAAAATAAAGCATTGCACGCTCAGTATAAACAATGGGTTTAGTTTTGGTTATTAATTTGTCGATTGGCACACACTGCTCAGAGGCAATGCAGAACACATCTTAGGTCATTGCTTATCATAACTCATGTGGCTGGCAAGAAATTCACAACTGATACTTTATTTGCCAGATTTAATGGTGACAACTAAATGTAATGTGCTACAGAACTTTCCAATAAGAGTTTACGTTCTACTTTAATAGAGTGCTTCAAGGGCCAGTGGAACATGCCTGTGATTTGTAGCAGGGGAATAATTGCATCAGAATTGTTGCAGCACAGAGTAGGATTATCAGAATTCCTCTGCCCCTGCTTGCAATCAGTATTCCATCGCCCTTAGAACTGAGCAATGACAACATTTACTCCAAACCAGCCATACAGATAAGAGGCACATCAGCCACTTGTACTCCCTAAAAAAAGGCAAATCCTGCCAACAACAAAATAAGGAGCAAACACATGCCCAACAAAAAATTGGAAACATTAGGCACATAGTAGCTTCCACCCACAACATTCCACTGATAGGTTTGAATCCATGCAGAGCAGTGGCACAAGGAACTGTGACGGATCTGAGGATGTCGTCCCTTCTTCTCTAGGGGGAGTCCTCTCCCAGGGGGCCAAGAAGGTGCGTTCACAGTACAATAATCCCCCTGGGGTCGGTGCACAGCAGAAGGATCACCTGGGAAAGGAAGCCCCTTATGCAGGAACGTCATTTCACCAAAATGCCTGGCTTCGCGGAAGTGACATAACACAACCCTTGACCCCCTGATGACATCACAGGAAGTGATGCGTTAGAGATTTCGGTCACCCTGTTACAAGTGCAATTAGCAAGGCCTGAAATTTTAATAATTGACCATCATTTAGTATCAACAAATGACTTTTTATAGTATCTGGCACTGGGAACAAAACTGGCTCTGCCAATATATGCCAGTACTCCTATGTAAGAACTTACTCCCATTGGTTTGCCCATTAATAGTGACATGTAACAAAATGAAAACGTGTCCAAACTGGTTCCAATGGAAGCCGGTGTAGATCCATAAGAACACTTATCTCATAGATGCTCAGTTAATAAAAGGTCATGGTTCAGTAAAACAATATACAGGCTGCTACACCAAAACATCAGTCTAGCGAGGAAACACTAATTATCATATTTGCTTTTTTAAAGATGCAGAGTAAAAAATCATGCCACAGTAAGCAATGTGTAGACTGACTGCACCAAAAGGCCGGTCTAGTCAGGTAACGACACACGTGAACTTGTCTCTGCCCGAAAATACAAGTAAAACATACAATGTCACTAAAGGATGTGGCAGAAATGCTCCAGTGATCCCCAGTCTTCCAAGGCCTTACACACACCCATACACACACGCATCACCTTTCACCCACCGGTCACTCATTCATACAACCCCCTCACATTCATTCACACTGCATTCTCTACACAGGCACACACTCACCCACCAAGAACATTCAAAAACACACCATCACATTCATACCCATTCACCCACATCTCACTCACTCACTCACGCCTTCTCTTACATCCACTCATTGCATTCTCCACACAGGCACACACCCACCCACCAAGAACATTCACAAACACACCATCACATTCATACTAATTCACCCACCAGTCACTCCCTCACACCTTCTCTTACATCCACTCATTCCATTCTCTACACAGGCACACAGTCACCCAGCCACACCATTCAAAATCACAGCATCAAATTCATACTCATTCACCCATCGGTTACTCACTCACTCCTTCTCTTGCATCCACTCATTGCATTCTCTACAGAGGCATACACCCACCCACCCAGAACATTCATAAACACACCATCACATTCATACTCATTCACCCACCAGCCACTCACTCACCAACTCACTCACTCACTCACACCTTCTCTTACACCCACTCATTGCATTCTCCACACAGGCACACACCCGCCCACCAGAACATTCATAAACACACCATCACATTCATACCCATTCACCCACTAGTCACTCACTCACACCTTCTCTTACATCCACTCATTGCATTCTCCACACAGGCACACACCCACCCACCAGAACATTCATAAACACACCATCACATTCATACCAATTCACCCACATCTCACTCATTCACTCACTCACTCACTCACTCACTCACTCACTCACTCACTCACTCACTCACTCACTCGCTCACTCACACCTTCTATTACATCCACTCATTGCATTCTCCACACAGGCACACACCCACCCACCCACACCATTCAAAACACAGTATCACATTCATACCCATTCACCCACTAGTCACTCGCACCTTCTCTAACATCCACTCATTGCATTCTCTACACAGGCACACACCCAGCCACCCAGAACATTCGAAAAAACACAATCACATTCATACTCACTCACTCACTCACCAGTCACTCACTCACCAACTCACTCACCCACACCTTCTATTACATCCACTCATTGCATTCTCTACAAAGGCACACACCACCCACCCACACCATTCAAAACACACCACCACATTGATATTCATTCACACACCCGTCACTCACTCACACCTTCTCTTACACCCACTCATTGCATTCTCCACACAGGCACACACCCACCCACCCAGAACATTCATAAACACACCATAACATGCATACCCATTCACCCACTAGTCACTCACACCTTCTATTACATCCACTCATTGCATTCTGTATACATACACACACCGACCCAGAACATTAAAGAACACACAATCACATCACATTACTTCTCATTCACCCACCATTCATATACATACATCTGACACACACTTAACACATGCAGAATACACATCATATAATTTTTTTTAAAGCGTTCTTACCTTTTTCTTGCAGCTTCGGTCCGTCCTTCCAGGGCACCCTCAGATCCTCTGTGCTGCTCAGAACAAGAACCAGGAAGCTGCGTGAGCTTCCTGATTCCTGTATGTGAGCTGCGAGGAAGGCATGGGAGAAGGGGTTGGAACTGAATGTGGCATGTGACATGTGCCACATGTCAGTCCGCTCCAAAGCCAACCCCTACGGAGCGCAACCCCGGCCCAGCCTTCACCCTTTTCTTAGGGTTCCCTTCCCCAAGCTCAGGCACCCTCAGTTTCAAACAAAAAGTTCAAATAGTCAAGATGTGCCTTTCTCTTGTTTACAGTTACTTTCACATAAAACCTTCTCATGGGGTAATATCGGAGGCTTTTGAAAACGCTAGGTTCTTGTGTAAAACTCTGAAGTAACAACATTCCCCTCCACCTCACCTGAGAGATCCGTGGAACCGTCTTGGTACCCTGTTTTCTTCTTAAGTCGCTCTTGCCTCTCTGTGTTTATCTTCTTCCTGGTCTTTTTATCGTGCAAAAGGAGACGAGCTCCCTGGGATGCCACGCTGTCGGTACATGAGATAACCGGACAGTGGGAACTCCCAGGAGCAGGGAAAAAGCCTCTCGGCAGAAAAAACCCTGCTAGTTGGTTCCGATGTGTGCTGGCAGGACTGGTATGAGACGTGTGCAGTTGACTGAGTCTGGATGAAACGACTTGGCGTGAAGGAGATTCTGGAGCTGATCCAAGGATTGAAGACAACAGGGCGATAGCGAGGTAAGTACGCCCACAGGGAAAGACCAGAGAGGGGGGAACCCAGAACGGGGAAGCAAAAGCAGAGAAGGGGAATCTACAGGGCAAGACTGGAGGGAGACCAGAAAGCGGGAAACAGGTTGGGAATACTGAGACGCGAGCGCGTCGGGGGAGAGAGGGAAAGAAAGCACGGGGGAAAACAGAAGCAGGAAACCGAAGCGAAGAAAGACACACACTCGGGAGGGTTACCTTCACGGAGCATAGAAGGTGTAACGCGAGGAGGAAAGGACCGGACCGGCATTACTAGACGCGGCGGCCATCTTGGGCAACAACTAGACCGCTGAATCCGAACGGCTGCCGTCGTAATGGAACCGCTAATGGTGCTTCCAGATGTCCCACAAACGCTGCCATGTGGAATGCATGACAGTATGCCTCCTCCACACTGGGGGGCCTCCCGGTTTGCCAGGATGCAACATGTGGAATCTCCTGATTAGCAGAGGAGCATGTATGTGTCGCACTGGTTCCCAAGATCGTTCTGCAACTGGGTACCCCTTCCAGTGTACCAGGTATTGTAATACTCCATGATGGTAGCGTGAATCCACCAGATGAGAAACTTCGTATTCTGCAGACTCCACCGGGACGGTTCTAGTCGTTCTGCCAGATCTTCTCTTATAAGGATCCGGTAGATAGGGCTTCAGAAGTGAGGCATGGAACAAAGGATGAACATGCTTCAAGTAAGTGGGTAGTTTGAGTCTAAAGGCTACCGGATTAATCTTCTTGGTGATCTGGAAAGGGCCGATATATCTCGGAGCAAACTTCCCTGTATGTGTCCATCGTGGTAGGAACTTAGTGGCCAACCAAACCTTGCTGCCTTCAACCCAAGGGGGAGAAGCCTTCCTCTTCTTGTCAGCCCAAGTCTTGTAAGATCAGCGACTGGCATCTAGAGTCTCACTGGCTATTCTGTGAGAATGCTTGAGATCCTGCAGGAGGTGTTCTATAGCAGGCAACTTAGACGGTCGCCTCTGGGCAAGAGGAAGATGGGTTGGGTGGTAACCGTAGGTGCAATAAAAAGGAGACATTTGAATGGCGGTATGTCTGGTGTTATTATAGGCGAATTCGGCCATGGGAAGGAAGGTACACCAGTCTTCTTGTTTCTTGCTGCAAAAACAACAGAGGTATTGTTCTAAGGTGTGATTTAGTCTCTCAGTCTGACCATTGCTTTGGGGATGAAAACCGGATGAAAGAGCGCGCTGGATACCCAGTTGCTTGCAAAGGGATCCCCAAAACAAAGAGGTGAACTGTGGGCCACGATCCGAGACAATTGTGTCGGGAAGGCCATGTAACCGTACAATCGCCTTGAGGAATACTCTGGCCATTTCAGGAGCTGTTGGTACTGCTCTTAGTGGAGTAAAATGGGCCAACTTGCTTAAGGTATCTACAGTCACCATAATGGCAGTATTACCTTCTGATCGAGGCAGATCAACGATAAAGTCCGTTGAGACATGAGTCCAGGGTTGCTTGGGCGCTGGCTCCTGTTGAAGTAACCCAAGAGGTTTAGAAGTGGAGTATTTGTTAGAAGCGCAGATGGGACAAGAAGTAACGTACGACTGGACATCTTGGTTCCAGGTCGGCCACCAGAACAGTCTAGAAATGAGATCCTTGGTGGCGCAGATGCCCTTGTGGCCAGCCAACGGTGCATTGTGACACCAAGAGAGGGCCATTCTTTGATGTCTGCTATCTGGCAGATACAAGGCACGCCCTTTAAATAAGTAGCCTTCTCTGTCTTCTAACCGAGGATCCACAGGTCCCTTCATGGGTTTCCCCTGTTGTTTGAGCTATACCTCCCGTAAGAATGCGTTAGCTATGGTTTTAAAATTCTTGCCTGCTAATATCAAGTCGTGGACTAGGTTCTCTTCAGTATCCCCTTGGTACCCACGGGATAAAGTGTCGGCCAAGATGTTCTCTTTGCCGGGAAGATAGGTGACCTCAAAGTCGAACTGGGAGAAATAATAGGCCCATCGAGCATGGCGGGCGTTACGACACTCCATTTGCTGAAGAATTCGGAGATTGCTATGGTCGGTACGCACAGTGAACTGGTGTCTGGCCCCTTGAAGGAGATGTTGCCATTCCTCGCAGGCATGCTTGATGGCTAATAGTTCTCTTTCAATAACGGAATAATTTCTTTCGCTGGTAGAGAGGGTCTTCGAGTAATAGGCCACTGGATGTTCCAGACCATCTGGGCCCTTTTGGAGGAGAGCTGCCCCAATAGCACCTCCTGAAGCGTCTGTTTGCACGATGAAGGGCAATGCTTGGTCAGGCTGGATCAGAATGGGTGCAGAAGTAAAAGCCTTCTTAAGGGCTTGAAACGCGATGTCTGCTTCTTGTGTCCAGTTGAATTGTATCCCTTTCTTGAGCAAGAAGGTGATTGGAAGGACCAAATTGGAGAAACCCGAGATTAATTGTCTGTAAAAATTTGCTAGTCCCAGAAAGCATTGAGTCTCCTTAATGCTCCTGGGTACAGGCCACTGAAGAACAGCTTGTATCTTCCTTGGATCCATGCGGATTCCTTCTTGCGAGAGAATGAAACCCAGATAGGATACAGAAGGGGAATCAAAAACGCATTTCTCTGGTTTAACATAGAGTTGACTCTTCAGTAGGCGGTCCAAGACAACCCGAACATGTTTGCGGTGTTCAGTAAGAGAGGATGAGTAAATCAAAATGTCGTCTAGATAAACAACTACGGAAGAAAACAGAAGGTCTGCTAGGAGTTTGTCCATGAAGTGTTGGAACACCGCTGGCACATTCACTAGGCCGAAGGGCATGACCCGATATTCAAAATGACCCAGAGGTGTCCTAAAGGCTGTCTTCCACTCATCCCCCTGCCTAATGCGAAGCAGGTGGTAAGCCCCTCTTAGGTCCAGTTTACTGAAGATTGAAGCACCTTGAACTGCTTCCAATATTTCTTTGATCAGAGGCATCGGGTAACGGTCCTTTATGGTGAGTTGGTTCAACCCACGGTAATCAATGCAGGGGCGAAGTTCGCGGGAGTCTTTCTTTGGTATGAAAAACAACGAAGCTCCTGCAGGTGACTTGGATTCCTGGATGAGACCGTTTTGCAGGTTACAATCAAGGTATTCTTTAAGGGCTTTGCGCTCCGGCAGGGACAGAGAGTACATCCTTCCAAATGGAATTGAGGCATTGGGAATGGTGTCTATGGCACAGTCTTCGTTCCTGTGAGGAGGAAGGGAATGTGGCTGCCTTTCCATAAAAACCTCAAGGAAATCTTGATAATGCTCTGGAACCAGATGCAAGGAGGCTGCCAGTAACGAACTCTTGTTGTTGGATAGCCTGTTTGGGTGAGTCTGATGAAGGCAGTACTCTTGACAATAGGAGGACTGGAACTGTATGGTATTGGTAGACCAGTCTATCAGAGGGTTGTGGCGGCGCAGCCATGGAATCCCCAGAATCACCGGAAAATGGGCTGCCTTTATAAGGTCAAACACCATCTCTTCCTTATGTTGGAACAGTTGAACCTGTAGAGGAAGAGTCTCCTGAGTAATGGGTCCGGAAGACAAAGGTGTGCCATCCACCCCTTCCACCGGGATGGGTCGGTCCTTAGAGAGAATGGGTATCTTCATCTTCCTTGCCCAAGAAGCATCAATGAAGTTTCCCGCCGCCCCACAGTCTAACATGGCAATCACATCCCAGGCTGCTGAAGATCCACTGGACAACTTAATCTGAAAAACCATCAGCCGATGGTCATCTTGAGGGGAATGAGGCAAAAGGGCTGTTACAGGGATCTTTGCAAACTTCCCCCGACCTGACCCTGTTCAGGTTCGGGGGGAATCGTTTCCCTGACGGCGTGGGGGAACCTCCGGACAATTGCACAATAAAATCTTGTTGGAACCGCAATACATACACAATCCCAGATCCTTCCTTCGCTTCCTTTCTACAGCAGTTAGGGGGCCTCTGGCTGCGCCAATCTGCATAGGTTCTTCCCCTGGCTGGGATGCTGAGTGGTCGCTAGCAGCAGGAGAAGACACTGGCGAGAGAGGGAGTCTTGGCTTCCTTCATTCTTGTCTCCTCTCACCTAATCTGAATTCAATCTGTAAGGCCAGAGATACGAGTTCCTGGAAAGTCTGAGGTCTAGCTATGCGGGCCAACTCGTCCTTAATGTCCTCATGTAGGCCACAGCGGAACAATGTCTGTTGGGTAGAGTCCGGCCACCCTGCCTCAGTCGCTAGGCGCATGAATGACGTCACATAAGTCTGAACATCATAGGATCCTTGTCTGATGTCTAAAAAGGCCTCATAGGTGGAGTACAAAACTTCAGGTCTTTCAAAACGTGTCTTAAACCGTTGAATAAACTGATCATAATCATTAGTTGAAGGGTCTGACTGAAGGATTAGAGGTGTTGCCCAAGCAAGGGCATTCCCATCTAAATTAGAAACTAGGAACCCCACCTTAGCTTTAGCCGTCTCATAAGCCCGAGTACGGAAGGTGAAGTACAATTGGCAGGCATCTAGAAACTTTATTAAAGTCTTGGGGTTCCCATCATATTTCCCAAATGGGAAAGGAAGCGGGGGTAATTCTCCTCTGGATTCATCTCGAGCAGCAACCTGTTGCCTTAAGGATTGGTTTTCAGCGCGGAGGGATTGCACTTCTACAGTGAGTCCTTGGATACCGGCTACCAATTCCTGGTACTGTTCCAGTGAAGCCATTGCTTTCCTTTGGTGTTGCACTCTGTTAAACTCTGAAGTAACTCCCTTCCCCTCCACCTCACCTGAGAGATCCGTGGAACCGTTTTGGTACCCTGTTTTCTTCTTAAATCGCTCTTGCCTTCTGTGTTTATCTTCTTCCTGGTCTTTTTATCGTGCAAAAAGGGACGAGCTCCCTGGGATGCCACGCTGTCGGTATATGAGATAACCAGACAGTGGGGACTCCCAGGAGCCGGTCCTGGAGCAGAGAAAAAGCCTCTCGGCAGAAAAAACCCTGCTAGTTGGTTCCGCTGTGTGCTGGCAGGACTGGTAGGAGACGTGTGCAGTTGACTGAGTCTGGATGAAACGACTTGGCGTGAAGGAGATTCCAGAGCTGATCCAAGGATTGAAGACAACAGGGCGATAGTGAGGTAAGTACGCCCACAGGGAAAGACCAGAGAGGGGGGAACCCAGAACGGGGAAGCAAAAGCAGAGAAGGGGAATCTACAGGGCAAGACTGGAGGGAGACCAGAAAGCGGGAAACAGGTTGGGAATACTGAGACGCGAGCAGCGTTGGGGGATAGAGGGAAAGAAGGCATGGGGGAAAACAGAAGCAGGAAACCGAAGCGAAGGAAGACACGCTCGGGAGCGTTACCTTCACGGAGCATAGAAGGTGCAACGCGAGGAGGAAAGGACCGGACCGGCATTACTAGACGCGGCGGCCATCTTGGGCAACAACTAGACCACTGAATCCGAAAGGCCGCCGTCGTAATGGAACCGCTAATGGTGCTTCCAGATGTCCCACAAACGCCGCCATGCAGAATGCATGACATCTTGGCTCATCCTAAGCATGACCACTCTGATCTTTGGCCCCTCTCTATAGTTTCTGAATCTCCTTCTCTTCTATCCTTTTCTCTTCCAGGTGCGTCCTGCACCCCTTGGTTATCATTCACTCGGTTGTGCCCACTTGCACCTTCTTTGTCTTGCTTTGTCTGTTTGCCCTGCCCCTGGTACCTTCCCTTTGGGTTCTTTTTCTCTTTATTGTGCCTCTTACACATTCCTTTCTTTGCTTTCGTGCACCCTTGCACCTGTTCTTTTCTTTCCTTGCTTCTTGCACACTTGTTTTCATTCACCGGTGCTCACTTGCACCTCTGCTTCTCATTTGGGTCCCTCGCACCCTTCTTGTTGACTTTATTTCACTTTCCGGTGCTTTCTCTCGCTTTCCTTTTGCTTTCTGCTATCTTTCTTGCTTTCCTCTATGTGCTGCTTGTAATTTCTGTCTTTACTCTGTTCCCGCTCCAGCTACCTGCACTCTCCCAAGCATCTGTTACTTTCCCCTTTGAAACTCACTTGGTAGCGTTGCGCTGGTGAACGGTCCTCTCAGGGTATATGGGATCGAGGTCAGGGTCTCACCACCTGCCCCACAGACCCCCTTGGGACCAGCACACGTACCAAGGGAACGAGCACTCCTTCACACAATGCCAGCAGGACACAAGCTGCCTCAATCCGGCTCCATGGAGACACAGCTCTCTAGCCACGCTACAGCCCCTCACAGGCACTGGGAGAGTGTCACGGCATGCTGCTCACCTCTGGATCTTTCAGGCTCCTCTCCCTTCAGCTCCCTACTTCTTGGCTTCTTGGCTTCCATCAGGATTCCCAGCTCGCTCTCTTTATTCTGCAAGTCAACACCTTGTATACTTCACATAAAAGCCAAGTGGAGTCAGGTGCGAGTAGCCAGTGTGAAAAGCCTGACCCTGCCTGACTCAATTAATGAGACAACCTTATGGTTGGTGGCAGTCTTTCTTTCGTTTCTCAAGGTGGGTCATGGAGTTAATCCTCACTACTATTGGTTACCTCTTCTTCTTCCCATTATTTGTCGGAAATGGGGAGGGGGAGATATAATGCGATTGCAAATATCCCATGAAATCTGCAGAAGGGGTTTCAGATGGGAAATGGGGGGAGGGGGGATACAATGTCTCCCCCTCTGTATTCTCTTCCCAATCCCCCATGACCCTCCACTAAGGTGATACTCCCTTGTTTGTCCACCCCCAGGTAGGGATCCAAAAGCGATGTCCCTTCCCTGGCCACCCGAAGGTTTCTCACAGTGCTCATAACAACTAGACCACGGCTTGTGCTCTTGAGCTTGGGTGATCTGTATTACTCGATCCCTCTTCCTCGTCCCAGTATTCTCTTGCTTATGGGAATGGAAATTCATTCTTGTTGACTTGCATATGGAATTTGGGCAAACGTTCTTATGGTTTTCAAAGGCAAGTCGGTTTTTCATGGTTTGTATACAGATCTGGTGAAAGGGTTTTCAACACTGCCTCAGTGGTGTAACAATACGCCATTAAGGCGTCAGGTGTGGGTGGGATATCATCAGAAGAGAAAGGGGGATACCATGTCTCATCCAATGATGCCATGTCTCCCCCATATGATCCTCCCTCATATAGCCGCCCCCAGGGTCAGGATCAGGTAGCGGGTGCCGTTCCCTGGCCACATGAGAGGAGGTCACCGCCGGGAAAGGAGTGATGACACCCTCGGTTTCATCACAATACCCGCAATACTTTGCATGCAAATGAAAAACATAATGAAACTGCAGCATGCACACTATAATTTTGTGCCACAAATAAGACTCTTTTTCAAAATCTCCTCACTGCAATATTGTTGGGCAGGATTATTACATTACATATTACCAGGGAAATCATTTAGGGTTTGCCAGGGGTCGCAAGTCTCCCTTGCTACTCATTCAAACGTTTTTTTTTAAAATTGAGCCTCCTGGGCTGTGGCCAGCAGCATGTGGCTCTTTGTTTCTGGAGTGGCTGGTTTTCTGATCGCTATAGCTAGTAAGATAGCTCAGTGGGTTGAGCAGTCGCTGCTGAAATGTGTGTGCGATCTGCAGTTTTGACCCCCGGCATGGTCAACTTAGCCTTTCATCCTGCTGAGGTTGATAAATGAGTACCAACACAGGTTGTGTGATATAGTATGTATATTTGTCCTATATGAAGCGCTTAAGCGCAAGTGCTATATAATTACACATCATTATAGTTTGGTTGGCCTTGGATGTCTGCTTGCATTCACAGTCATTTGTTAATATGGGCCTATACGCCCTGATATTAACGATACATATAGTGATTAATTCTTGTATGAAATGTATATCACTTTACAGCGATATCGTAACCATATTTTTCGTAGTGTTCTTAGAAACAATGCCATGTGATGCCACTTCCTGTTTTGTCAAGGGGGGAAAGGTTGTGTCCCATCGCTTTCCTTGATGTCACTTTATGGTGGGGTCAAATTACATCTCTTCCTATGATGTCATAAGAGGTCAAGGGTCGACTGTTTTCAGTTCCGCTACCCCTGGCATGTTGGTGAAATGACGTCCATTACATTAAAAGGGCTCTGGAAAACCAATGGTTTATAGGAGAGAGTTACTACCGAATTTAAGGTTTATGCCCAATGGTACTCTGAAAACTTCAAAAGGATGCGGATTGTGTGAAAAGCCTTGTAGATGTCTGAATGCAATGTGTGAATGGTGCCAGGAACGTTCCAGATCTTTGGGGGCCAAGGAAATGATATTGCAATATTGCTGTCCACTTATGGGGCAATCTTAGCAAGGATAAAGCAGAAGAGGCTGAGCACAAAAACGCCCTACACAGCATCCTTAAAGGGCAAATTCATATTTATTTATTTATTTGAGTTTTATAATGCGCTAACTCACAGGGGCAGCGCTTCAAAGGGTCTGGGAGAAACCAAACGGGACATCAGGTACAATACTTTTGTGTGAGATATGCGCAATGAACTGGAAGCGTGCAAGACGTTACACACTGATGTAGCCTGCTCGGTTATAGTCAGTATCTGAGATTTGAGTTGACAGTTGGGCCATGTAGCGTGGGGGATGCTTTTGCTAAGGTGCCATAGCGGAAATTCTAGTTTTTGCACGTTATTCATATAACAGCAAACAAAACATGTGGTTCCCGGTACAAGTCTGGTACACCTTGCGTAGCAAAGGTAGACAGACTTGAAGTTGTCAGGTGATGTCTAAATATGGCTGCAGGGCAGAAGTGCTAGGCAGGAGCTTAAGAGTGGTAGAGCCAAGTCGTGGGTGGGAGGAAAGCTCATTTGGCTGAAGTATTCTGAGATATCTCAGTTAAATCTTCTGTTTATGTAGACAGATTTGCATATTGCTTTTGAGCCTCGGCGGTATAGTGTGGTTTTGGGTTTTTATCATCATCCTCGAATACTGGAATAATGTAAAAATGGCTCGACCAGAAGAAGATGGAGACTAGTTTGTTAATTTAGCTTACTTTAGCCTCGGGAGGATTGCTCAGGGGCAACGTGCTGGCCTTGGAAGCACGACCACATGGAGCACCAAAGGTTCGACCCGAAACATGCTCGCCTTGGAAGCACGACCACGCGGAGCACCACAGGTCCGATCCCCGGGTCCGCGCTTCGAAACCTCTGGGTATTAAGCACGTTATAAATAACCTATCATATCCTATAAGAGAGAAAGCACATGTCAGGTAACTGCTGTTGCTTGTGTCTCATGGATGCTTGAAAAGGTGGGAATTGCCTGTGTGTCCTGCTAATACTCTTTGGAGTGGCACCCAGAAGGAAGCTGGGCAAGCGCACATGTGCCCAGCTTAGAGGGAACGTTGTAGTTGGAACCGAATTATGACACAAAGTGATGTAACAAGCATCTGGTGCAGCACGACGTGTGACGTAGAACATGGCTCACCAATGTGCTGCGCTGACCCGCATTTCTAATTTGCAGGAAAGTGTGCTGCACACAGGCGCGCCATTTTCTCTCTGTTTCAGCTCGTTCTGTGCAGAATAACAATCAAATCAGTCAGAGTGAACATCTCTGGAGTGATATGAGATGTTATTTATAACTCACTTAATACCCAAAGTGCGGACCGGGGATCGAACCTGTGTTGCTCCATGTCGTCTTGCTTCCAAGGTGAGCATGTTGCCGCTGAGCTATCCTCCCGGGTGTTGAACCTCTGGCTCTCCAGATGCTTTAGACTACAACTCCCATCATCCATAGCCAGCATAGACAAAGGTGGGTCAGGAGAGTCCTAGTCCAAAACTTAGCAGAGCCACAGGTTGCAGACCCCGCAACCAGCCCCAGAGCCGCCACCTTGGGTTAATCATGGCTTTCTGAAATAAAACGTCCAATTCCTTCTTCCTGTGTCATTTCTGCTCCCAGCAATCCTCATTGAAGGGGCTGCTCTGTATATAAATATAAAAGAACAGTTCCTACAAATGGCGGTGGAGTAGCAGGTCTTACGCATGGCGTGAGGATAACGTGACACCTTCTGCCACTGCGCACGTGTCACGCGTCGCTGAGGATGAAACATCATTGTCTCTTTAATTAGAGGCGTGAGAGGGATTCCAAGTACTCGAGTATGCGCCGTTCTGCTGGAAGTCTTCATGCTCGAAGGCTTTGTGTTTGGTCACCATAGAGATGGCGCCCATTCAGAGGCGCGCGGGGCTAATAATAACGTAAGCGCGAGCGCTTAGAGCGCTTATTCCGCGCGTGCTTAATTTGACGAGGCCTGCAGTGAAACAGTAGCGAGCAGACACCTTCCTCATGTGTCCCCGTTTAATTGCAGCTGTTTGGGAAAGCTGGCGCGGCACTTAGCTCTCGACTCTCCAACATATTTGCTCGACAATAGCTCGGAGGCCCTGTTGATAATGGCTATCAATTACTGTTCCCATCGTGTGACATGTACAGGAGAATTACACTGAGTCTGCGCCCACTTGGTGGATTCTACCGGGATGTCCATAGGCAAGGGGTCTCCAACCTGCGGCTCGGCTCGCCAGATGTTTAAAACTGCTACTCCCATGCTCCCTCACCATTGACTATGCTGACTGGGGCTTGCGTGCAGGATAGCTCAGGGGCAACGCATAGCGACACAGGTTCAAATCCCAGGCTTGCAATCCCAGGCTTGCGCTTAGAAACCGAATAAAAGAACAATTATAATTATAAACATTAACTAACGGGAAGTGTTCCCCCAAGGGGTTCTGAGTGACATCTGGCAGACAGCGAGAGCCAAGTCCATAGTCCATAGAACCCCATGGATATTTTGGCATATTGACTGCTTGTGGTAATTCTGCCCTGGATCCCCTTGACCTCTCACCTCAGATTTCAGCGGCGTGGGAAACTGATGGTGATATGATATGATAGGTTATTTATAACATGCTTAATACCCAGAGGTTTCTAAGCACGGACCAGGGGATCGAACCTGTGGTGCTTGGGTGTCGTCTTGCTTCCAAGGCGAACACGTTGCCCCTGAGCTACCCGCCCCAGACCTGTTGGAAATTCTGTTGCCGCCATTTTTTCCCATACCTCAGACTCATAATGAGGTCCCAAGTATTGACATGTGACTGTGTATTATAAAGAAAGGTAGTAGATGATTTTTTTTTTTAAAAACAGAAAAAACGGTTCCATGTCTTAAAATCGTAGCAAAAATGGCTGTGTAAACAAAATATTGTGGCAAAATGCTGTGGTTTTGCCTCCACAATCATACAAAGGATGCGGGGGTCACCCCTGCAACTCCTGGATCCATTATACCATTTAAAGGGTGCAGGGGACACCCCCGCAACCCCTGCTCCCCTTAAATGGTATATTGGGGTACACCTTTACCGGGTCAAACCAAAGCATTTTTGCTGCGACTTTTTTTTAGCGACATTTTTGCCGTGATTTTATTACCTGATACCGAAGAAAATGACACCAGGTATTGCAGATATGATACCTTTTTGAGGCGAGCACTATATCTTTGCTAGCTTTCAATACCACAGGAGTCTCTTCCTCAGGCAGTAATCGGGACACGGAGGCCCTTGTGTTTTTGAAAGCAAACAAATGGAGTTAACCTAATAAACATATCATCTCTACAAGATCATGCGTTTTGAAAAAACAAACAACTTGCACTAAGGAGTGAAATATTCCCTACCACGCGTAAATATTATATCGCCTGTCACCTTGGAGTTCTGTGTGATTATAAAGGAAGTCAGCCTGCAGCCTTGTGACCCGCAATATTTTTGTAGTTTTGGGGAGTGTATTTTTATCCTGTATGTTAACAACCACTTGGTGAAATGCCCTCTTCCCACAACTTAAACCATTTTTCTTAATGTGATTGTTCACAAAACATGTTTTTCCATCAGCAAGGAAAGCTGTGCCATTTCTTTAACTGCATCTTTTTATTAATACTTGTGCAACCCTTTATTTTTTTTCTAATTTGCCAAGAAGCACTGGCCATCTGCCACGTGGATGTTGGCAACAGCCTACTTGCAGGAGTCACAGATGCCTGCTTGGCCCCTCTGAAAGCCACATAGGGGGCCTTATCACAGGACCCATACAGTTCACCCACGTCATCCCTAGCTGCACTGGCTACCCCTTCAAACCCACACCATGTTCATGATTGCCTGCATCACCCACAAAGCGGTCCCAGCCAAAACCCACTCTACTTGGTCAAGAAATTCACCGTCTCCAGAGGCCATCACACCGGAAGCCACATCATCACCAGACTGGAAACAAAGAACTGTTAGAAGGGGGGAAAAAAGCAAAGAGGACTTTCCCTGCTATGCACGTGTCTCTGGAACAAGTTACCAACGCAGGCAAGTCCCCCCCACCCTACACTTCAGGAAGCACCAGAAGACCCTACTCACCAAATTGCTGCTCGCTCCACGCAACCTTACTTATGTGGAGCGAGCAGAAATATGTGCTGGTGTATTTGTATTAAGGTCTTCAGATTTCTTTCTTATCTTAATTTATGGTACCTTATTTATTTCTTGTACGTTCTTAGATTATTCTCTTATAGTTTCTATAGACTGCAGATTAATATGTGACCAGGTCGGTTATCAGGACTTGTCAGGGGAGGGAGGGAGGGAGCCCGCACCCCAACTCCCATCTCAGGTGCCTGAGCAAGGTCAGGCACCCTCCCAACCCCTCCTTACTTGCTGATGTGGTGGTGTGACGGCTGCAGCAGAGAGCAGTGGGACGAGGCCTCGAAGGGGACACCGAACAGTGGGACCGCCGGGCGATGGTCTGCACAACGCCATGGGATTTGGCATACTTCACACTGACACAACTCGCATTGTGTAGTATGCAGCATACCACGGCATTGTGCAGACAGTCACCCTGTGGTCCTGCCGTTCAGAGGCTCCTTCGATGCCTCGTACAGCTGCTCTTTGCTGCAGCCGTCGCCTCTCTACATCCCTAGAAGACTAAGCAGGACTAGTTTAGGGATAGTTAGAAGATCCCTAGGCAGACAGTCAGTCAGTGCCTTAGGGAAGCCACCAATAGACCAAGTTAGATGAAAGACAGAAAGGTGTCCCCGATCGAATAGCGACTAACATGCTTGATAAGGACGCCTGGGCTAGGAAGGTGGAAAACTGAGGGAAGTAATGAGAGGGGACGGCCCTAGCGCACCTTCTGTAAAAAACCCAATAGGGCCTAGAAGATATGTTCTAAGAATCTACAGCCATTCTGTCTGTTTTAAGAACAAACACCCTTGGAACATTATTGGACCGTCAGAGTGGTTATTCATGGTGGCCATCACGTTACAAATATTTGGAAATATTTGTACATTGGGAATGAATAAGTAGTTGGTCTTCCTAAGGCCGGGTCTGATGCTCAGTAGATCATAGACTAATGAACATGGCACAGTGAGTTAACATTGTGGTGTTTAGAAGATGGACACAATTCAGGAGCTGTGGTCTGACACGTCTTTCCAAAAGGTTAATTTATATAGCGTGATAACAACACCCCTTTGTGTGATCACCTGAACATTAGGGAACTGCTCTCAATGGACGTATCATTAGGAATCGTTTTTAGGTTTCATAGTAATGGAGCTTTTTCAGATACTTTCACCTCTTTAGCTTCAACTTGCCTTTCTCACCCTGAGGCGTAACCACCCCACTTAGTTTCTTTCTTTAGGGCTAAGGAATCCCTTCTGTCAGGGCTCACAAAATCTGCTAGCCCACCAGCTTTGTTGAGGAGAATTTATGAAGGGTGAGTACCATTTACATGGTACTCAACCTTTCTGCCAAGTATGGAGATGTTTGAAACGGTTTGTTTGCAGTAAATGGCAAATAAAAGTTTCACTGCGCATGGCTGGCCTTTGGGAGGCACAATTGCAGCACATATTAAGTGTGCTTAGGGTGACATGCACCATTTTACAGAAAGCACTAGTAAATATGGGGTGAGCACATTTCTCTTAGGTCTAGTATGTTAATTAAGGAAATCGCCCTGCAGGTCCACTGGGATTTTTATGAATTTGCAAGTTCTTCTGTGCTTACTTAGGATCATGAACAATTCCCTGGGTGTACATGGATCTTGACTTCCTCTGTTATAGAGGCTCTGGGATCCCACAGGGACCACCGTCCTTCTCGTGGAAAGACGTCAATCAGACTATACAGAGAAATGTGTCTGTTCTTAGTGGTGGGCATGATTTCAACATCCTCCCCTGCTACAGGGAGAGAGCCACAGAAGGCGCAACCAAATAGGGCCGGAGTGTACATTTGTGGTGTGCTCTAGCTTACCCCCATGAACACAGATGCTATCTGCTTTGGCTTGCTCTCTCTTCTTCTCCCTTCAAGGTGTGAGCATCTCCTTTGCCATTGTCTTCCCTCTATACACTCCTCCTTCTCATCTCCCAGAGCAACAGGTATTCCAGTCAAAATTTCAGGTTTAGCCTGCCACCTAGTGCAGTCAAAACCTCACCAGAATTTCCCACGGGATAACGCAGTAACCCTTAAAAAACCTACGTCAAGGGCAACAGAAAACAGGTTCAGTGCAATGCACCTAGTGGCCCCTTTTCTTAACACCACATATACAAAGTAGCCACAGATGACCAGTAATGTGGGGTCCACTCTTATGGTCTAAATGGCCATCATTATTATGATTTCATAATATGATTATTAAAGGTTCTTTATTAAGTCATAAGGACTGTTTGGCGCATGGGGAGCACTATCGCTGATATAATATTGTGACGGGTACGTAGCCGTGTTCCCAGATTAATTCAGCACAAATTGTGCTGGCATACGCTGAGCATGAAACCCTTTATATCTTGTAGCGGGGTGGTTCAACTGAGCACGTGTTTCCTGCCAGCGGCCCGATGCATATGTATGTGGCGTGAATGCAGCAGCATCTTCATGTGGATCTGCACCCTGTCTGGTGCAGAGGTGGTTGTTTGCTGGTGCGCTGCTTCTGCTCTTGACTGAACGCTGCCATAATCTGACCCTACACACATCCTCCTTGATGGTTGCTGACCAGGATAGGACTTCCCTGGAGCTGAGGAAAAGGAAGGAGGGATGGGGATGCAATGGCCAGCCACATTAGGTGGTACTAGTAGTAGTACCCACTGAACAGCCTCCCTGGTGATTACTGGCCACCCTCCGACCTAGCAGGAATTGCCCGGGAACCCCGGCTTCCACAAGCCAAAGAGTATGGAGGAGAGCAAAGCATGCTACTATTGAATCTGTCCAAACACTGAAGGACTCTGTCCCTGTAAATAGTGTTTTTCGTTATGTTGTTTCACCCACCAACAGGGGCACAAGTATTTCCTGGGAGCCTAAGTACTCACAAGCTGAGGAAAGAGGAGGAGAGGCTGTGCTGATTCTGACACCCCCCAAACACTGCACAGTTCAGACACCCTCTAGGAAAGAGGATGAATTACTCACCAGCCAACAGGAAGATCTTTCCCAGTAAATCCTCCAAACACAGGGAAGCCAGGTCTGCCTGTTAGTGCCTGGAAGAGAGTAAACGCATGCAGGGGAGTGAAATAATGAGGGGAACCTTTGTTCCTGTGCTACGTGGGCTCACATTGAAACCGTGTGTACTTTGCACTGCGCTGCCTCTGTACCACTGCTGGGATCATATTGAAATGATCCCATAGTGCTTCGATCTGAACGTTGGATTCTCTAGGAGTGCTCATGTCCACTTGTTCTATTTAATACCTTTAAGCAGAACATTTCATTTTGTAACAGGGAACCCACACTAAAGTTTGTTTGCCATTGACTAGTTTGCCGGATACATGGGTAGTTGGGAGTCAAACTATGGGTGCCCAAAGACATTCAGACATTCCAAGTTTCGAAGAATTGTTATCGTGGATTTGCGATAAAAATGTGTATTCATAAAGACAGCTGCTGTCTTGTCTTACAACACATGTTCTGTGTAATGTGAGGGAGGACAGGCATTGCAAGGCTTTGCTATATGGCATTTGCCCCGATGCACAGGTATTCCTCAGTACAATTATGCAGCTGGAACAGACCTGCATACTTCGGCAATCTCTGACTTGGAGAGACCAGTTTGCATTTTGCACACGCAGGTATGCGACAGAGCATTACTGTGGCATTGTTCACAGGACACTAGTTGGGTTCTGCTACCACGCCATTTACCCAGATCTGCACAGAAATACTGTGTGCACAACTCTGCATTTTTCTGATCCCAGCTCAGACATCACAAAATGGATCCTGCAGGAACAAGCATGCATTGTAAACCCTGTAGGGACGTAGCAATTGTTCTGTAGGCCCATTTTGTAGCAATAAAAGTTGAGGTCTGCAATATGTGCCTCTTCCGTTTTGTACTACAACTCCCATGAGGCTTCAGCTTTGACCATAATGCCCACGGCCGAAAGGAGCAGCAGCAAAATACATCTGGAGAGCTGAAGGTAGTAGATCCCTGATTAGTGCAGGGGCATGAAGGCCCCACCTCACTGCTATGCTCCTGGTGACTTTTGGTATGCTCTTCCAGTGCCATTGGGAAGGACCATCATTAATCTTGTCCTTTGACGGAACAGAAACTGTGTGTCCGCGAGCTCCGCTCACCACAGGCGTTTTTTCGTCTTCTAGTGTTGCATTGTTCATGGTAATAAAGACCCGTTCAGATAAAAGATTCTGTGATATGTAATTGCTCAATTTTTAATGTTGCATTGAACGTACAAAAAAAAGTCTTGACTGCCCCAGACCTCCCAACTTCATCTGTGACCAAGACGCTGACTAGTGGCTACCACCAAATGCACATTGGGAACTGAGGCAACGGTGGCAACGGTAATGATCACTTTGATTGGATACAAAGGTGCAGGTCACAGATGGGAGGAGCAAGTCTTTGGTGCCTGGTACACAATTGCCTACTAAGTACTCGTGAAAGGGCCATTACCAAGTTGATGGTAGGGCAGCGTTGTGTATTCGCCACACTGCTCTTAGAAGGTTCTAGGTCATTTGGTCGAAAATAAATGGTCGACAGGACAAATGGTCGACACCAAAAGGTTGACAGGTCAAATGGTCGAATGTCCCCCCCAAACCCCTTTTTTTTTGCTAAAAACTCCTTTTTTCCCTAAACGAAAACCTAAAAAATATATATATAAATTTTAAAAAAATTCGACCATTTGACCTGTCGACCAAATTGTGTCGACCATTTGTCCTGTCGACCATTTGTCTGTCGACCATTTGACTGGACACCCTCTTAGAACAGTCAGAGGTGGAGAGGCAAGGGTTTTTAAGTGTGCACCCAGGGGGTGGGGCAAGATAGCAAGAGACAAGAAACAGAAGTTGTGTGCCGCCTGCTCATCCATGCTGTAGTTAAGTAAAACATACAAGAACGTTGCTGACTTTGTTGCCGGGGCCACTTGGAGAGTGTACACTATACTGTCCCACACCATAGAGCACTGAAAAGTAATGATTACTTTGTGTCTGAATTCATTTCAATATTGATTTTGGTGCTTTTATGTTCCTGCCTTCAAACAATGATGAGACATAAATGCAATGGCTACTCAATGTATAGAGCAGGTGTAAATGTATGAATAAATGAATGCAGTAAAAGTAGCTATGGTGGGCACATTGAATCCCGGGAACACACTTCATGAAGGGGTCACACAATTGTTCAGGTGCAGGTACACCGGGTAGGAGTTGAACCCCACAGCCACCACTGCTACAGAGAGTGTCTGAACATCTGTGTGCTTAAAGAGAAGTCTAGATCACACTTCCCGCTTGCAGAGTTAGTGTGGCCAGGGTCACACCCTGATGGAGCGAGGGGTCCCACCCGCGCTGAATGGCAAGGAGCCGCCTAGTGTGGGAATGACAAATCGCGCCTTGAAAGGGTGTGCGCAGTTCATATCAAAGAGGAATTGAGGCCCATCCATCACGGGGGATCTTTTGCTGATGTTATACTCACTGAACACATTGACCGGTACTGCATCCGGGAGGTTAGCTCACTAGTTTAGTGCTCACTGCCGAGATCACATCCGCTTTCATTTTGAGGGGACCTACTTAGCCTTCCACCTTTCTAAAGATGGAAAACTGGGTACCATTAAATTGTAACTAGAACACCTATTATTACAGTGCTTAGAAGCAGGAGAAATTCAGCATAGAGTGCTTTAAAAAAGTGATATTATTATTATACTCAATATTATTGACCACCTCAGTGAAAGTAGTGTGACGTTTAGGAGTTGAAAGGAGTGTTCTTTTGCACTTTATCTGGAGAGAGTAATGAGGCAGGGCGCGCAGTGCTTGTCATAAAACAGCAATCTGTTGTACTCCTTGCCTTGTGCCGCATTTCATGTGTCTGGCTACTGGCATGCCACCCCGCGGTTGCCTTCCAATGACATTGTATGCGCACGCTCGCTCGCCTTAGAGCGCATGACGTATTTACAAGCCTGACTTCTAATGTTTGGAGGCTTATTATGTATGCCAATTCACGCTCTGGATTTATACATGGAGACGGTAGAAGCCGGCCACCATCTCCCCGTGCCGCTGCACAAGCCTTTCCATTCAAACAGACTACTTCTATTTTTATTTTGTGTAGTTATACAGCGCTACTCCATCACAGCGTGCACAAGAGAGCTTTACAGGGAAGAAAAGTAGGCTGGAAGAGGTTATCTTTGCACTGAATGCAATTCAATTGGGAGAAAATAAAAAAGAGGGAAGGCGAGCGTTGTATAATAATCGGGGACACAGTGTGTTGTGGCAACAGGCTTTCTTTACTCTTCTTTTACATCAACACGCATAACTGTAGATGAGTCCACAGAGAGTCAATGGCGCACAGATGTAGGGCAGGCAGTGCCTGGTGCCTCAGGGCTACCCTCAAGGTCCACACTCGCCGGCATCTGTGGTGATGACCATGTCCCATGTGGGATTGAATGGCTGTAGGCAGGGTGCTTCTACTATCCTTCCTTTTATGATTTCCACGGCCTCCTTCGGGGGTTCGGACCTGGTGCACTCCACTCCCTTCTTGAGCAGGTTTCATAGTGGGGCAATGACTTCCGAAAAGTTCGGGGTGAACTTGGCAAGTGGCAGAAGCGATCTTACTTCCTCTTTGCTGGGAGGCCCTGTAGCTTTGACAATGGCCTGTACCAGGTTTTGTTTAGGGCTGATCTCTCTGGCGGATATCTTGTACCCCAGGTATTTCACTTCTTGTGCTTTCAAGACATACTTCTCATATCTTAGCTTCACCCCCGCATTCTGTAATTTGGTGAGCACGTTTCACAATGTGGCATCATGCGTGTCCTCATCGTTTGCGTACACCACTATGTCGCCCTGAAAGTAGGAGGTATTACCTATATCTCGCAGGAGTGAGCCCATCATACCCTGGAATGCTGAGGTTACTGATGATCGGCCAAAAGGCATCTTGGTGAACTGGCACGTCCCAAACGGGGTGATGAATGCTGTGAGGGGCCTGGAGTCTTTGTGGAGATGGATCTGATGATACGCATTCCTCATGTCCAGTTATAAAAACACTTTAGCCTCTTTCATCATGTGGATACGTTCATTTATACTCGGAGGGGGTAGTTGTCCGCAATGACCTCCAGGTTGAGGCTGCAGAGGTCAATGCAAACCCTCAAGTCTTCTGAGTTTTGTTTTTTTCATCAGCACAACTGGGCTCAACTACTCCGAGGCTTCTACTGCCTCGATGGTGCCCTCTTTCACCATCTTGCTGAGTTGATTTTTTAGTGTATCCTTGGCGGTCGCTGGTACCGCCCACACCTCGTGCTTGACAGGGACAGCGTTGGCCTTGCGTATTATTCTGTGAACAAATTTCTTGATTTTCCCTGGTCCCTCCAAAAACAATCTGGTGAAGACTCCTTTCACCACCGGCACTCCTCCTGTATTGACTGCCAATACCTGATCTTCCGTGTTGGCATCTAGTTTGATCTGAGTTTTGCTTGGTTGACCCATCCTAGGATGGCTGGGGCTTCTTTGGACAGGTATACTCTTGTTGTGACCTCTCTTCCTTTGAACTCCACTACACCCTTTATGTACCCTAACAGGTTCACTGACGCACCTCCAAAGGTTGTAGGTCAAAGTATCGAATCAAAACGGTCGAATGACAAAAGGGTCGAGCCAATTCGACCGAAAAAAAGTATCACATTTCTTTTTTTTTGGGGGGGTACACCACAAACCCATGTTTTTGGTATAAAAACACCCTTCTTAAGTTAAACTATAGCAAAAAAAAAATACATTTTAAAAAAAAATTCGATCCTTTTGTTTTCGGTCAAATGCACTCTCATCTTTGGCATTCAAACATTTTGATTTAGGTACTTTAACTGGACACCACCTCCAAACACAGTGGGCTTGTGCTGCCTGCTGAGTGCTTCCACTCTGTTGGTTCCCATCATATATTTGTATGTATGTAAGGGTAAGATGGTCAAATCTAAGCCTCAGTCTGCCATCACTCTTGTCACCATGCCGTTTACCCTGATAGTGCAGTGGGGCTACTCCCTTCTGGCTCTTAAACTGTTCACCATCAACACTGCGGGTCTCCCTTCTTCTGATGAGGAATCGGCTTCCACGTTGTGTTCTGCATTTAAGGTCGTCACTTTTTTGTTGCGCCATCTGCAAACCAAGGCAAAGAGTCCTATTTTCTTGCATACAGAGCACTCTTTGTCCCTCGCTTGGCATTCTCTGTCATTGGCTAGTTGTTTGGTGCTGGTGCACCCGTGACATTTCAGTGGCTCTTCTCTTCCCCACTTCCCTTCTCTTGCATCAGTCGCTTGCTTTTCTTTTCTGTTTTTATAGGTGATCACCTGGAGTTCTTCTGGGGCAGAGCAGCCTGCAAACTTTTTTCAGACCGGCCCACAATCTCTTTTACAGCCCTCACTACCACTATGGCCTTATTGAGCTGGAGTTCTTTCTCTAATATAAACTTATCTGCTTTTGGTGTGGACAGTTAACATGTCGCAGATCATGGCTTCTGCATTATGTCCGAAGTTGCATGGTGCGGCTAGTTCCCTTAACTTGGTTACATTATCTGACGCTTCTTGTTTGCCTCCAAAGAATCGAATCCTGTGCAGCACCATGTTTTCCTTGCTGGCAAACTGCTTCACAATTCTTCTCACAGCCTCCTTGTACACATCGTTGTTCTCACCACCTGCTTCGGGCGTAAGGCTGGCGAAAACGCACTGCCCTTCTGCCCTACAGAGAGTCAATGGCGTGCAGATGTAAGGCAGGCAGTGCGTGGGGCCTCAGGGTTTCCCTCAAGGCTCTGTGGCAGTATCTGTGCCCTTTACAGTAGAGGAGCACCGGGAGTCGACTGCTCCGTGTCCTGGCGACTTAGTAATAACGTTTTCCCACTTCGCGCGGGAATCAGCATTTTGCCACGAGCTCTCTACAGGGAGGATGGAATAGGAAGAGGGAAATAAGGAAAGATAGTGACGTTCAGATAGTTGCAAAGCAAGGGTTTACATTACTTCAGAATGCCTGAAAAAAATTGGCTGTAAATATCTCAATTGCTGTAGGTCAGTGGAAGCAGCTTTATGTTTTTCTGCAGTTGACAAAATGAGTCCCGTTGAGTTGGGTAATAGTAGCGTCAGTTATTCACAGTGCTATAAAGTTGCAAGACTGTGGGCACGGCACTATAAAAAAACAAGGGGCCTCATTACAAGTTTGACGGTCCGGTAACAACGGTATCGGTAAGCTTGCCGGTACTGTTGTTACCGGACCGGCAAACTATGAGTTCTGCTTGCGGGTGCATTCCTGCCCTCCAGGACAGACCGACCCCCGCGAGAAGACCATGTTGGATGCACCGGCACCATTTACGAATGCTGCTGGTGCAGCGGCCTCCTCATTCCCATTGAGCCCAATGGAATTGGGGATTCATGATTACCGGCACCCGGCAATGGGGAAATACAAGGTCCGCCAGGGCTGTAATGCCCTTGTATTTCCCCATTGCCGGGCGCCAGAATAATTCAAAAGTTCGGCGACAGCCTGCTGGTTTTTCCGGCAAGGCTACTGCTAAACTTGTAATGAGGCCAATGTGTTATAAAAAATGATTTGAGAGGGCTGGGCAAGGGAACATTAAATAATGATGTTTCGGGTAGTTGGGGGATGAGACGCTGCGAAAACTGAGGCAACATAGCCAGGTGACAAGGTGGCCCAGACCAATACGAACCATTCCTTTTCTTAAAAATTGCTGTGTCAGCCTGGAATTCCAAGTGTCTGAATGAGAGAGTCAAACAGGTCTCACCTTTCAAATTACCACATAGCACCAATGTGGAAATTCCCCAAACAGCCACAAAACAGATACATGAGTACTCAACATCAAATCCTGGTTGGTTCTGAAAATGCTGATGTGCTGTGTAATCATGACTAGCTGTGTAATCATGACTAGCTCTAGCCATTTAGGGTGCAACTGCGGTCAGGGAGCTGGAGGAAAGTGATGTCCTTTTATAAGGATGAGTGGGCCCACCCGCACTCCCCCCCCCCCCTGTGCTACATACAGTGCCATGCTCTGTTAAACCACCCATGAGCATTCTATTGTAGTCTAAACTCTGGCACTGATGCTGAAAGCATGTCATCATCCAAGCAAGTAAAGGGATGTGCAAAGCATGATGAATAGTTGTTCTAGCCCGAGGAAAGGCCATCAGAATGTTTACCTCGTAAATGCGTGCATTCGTTTGCCCCCCCACCCACCTCCATGCTCAAATGCACAAACAAGGGAGTGGAAAGGGACATTTTCATACATACAGATAGTAGTAGTAACAGCAGTCTCTGTGATCCTATTGTGCCTGAGGGCACAGGGCAAGGGGGATCTATCAATACCGTCAATGTACCCATGGGGGGTGGCCAGGTGGGAAGGACAGGAGAAGAGGCATACCTGAGGGACACTACAGATTTCATTAATTGTTTTAAGGAAATGACTGCATTATCTTCCGATTGTTTACTCTTTTCACTAGATGTGTGTAGTTTATATACATACATTCCACATAATGGGGGCCTTGAAGCCGTGGAATGGCTTTTGTTAAAATAAGGAACACTGAGAGATAACAGACAATTTATCATGGAGTTATTGAATATCATTCTGCTTAATAACTATTTTAGATATCAGGGTTCTTACTACATACAAGCATCAGGAACATCACCGGGGTCAGCAATGGCCCCGGTGTATGCGAATATCTTTATGTATGAATTTGAAAGAACATTTATTCTAGAACAGCCAAAATGGGCGAATAAAACTCTGTTGTGGAAGAGATACATAGACCATATATTTGGGATTTGGTGCGGTACACATCAAGAACTCCTATCCTTCTTTGAATACTTAAACCAGGTACATACATGCATCAAATTCACCTTGGAGGTGGGTTTGCCAACTTTGCATTTTTTGAATGTGCTCCTTTCCCTGAAAGATGGTATAATATCAACTAGATTCTTTCACAAACCTACAGATGTGAATAACTTGCTACATTACTCGAGCTTCCACCATAAAGCCATGATGAAAAGTCTCCCCTAAAGTCCCCTGATTAAAAAGGATCGTTTCAGATTCAGAAGGGTTAGATGCAGAATGTGTAGAGTTGGTGGACAAGTTTAAGGAAGGAGGATATCCAAAGGAAGCTTTGGAAAATGGCAGATCTAGATCTGAACAAGTGTCAAAATATACACTGCTTTGCCCTAAGCAACAGACAAAGGGAATTTCCACTTTTGTTCATTTCGAAATTCTCTAGACAGAGTTTCCAAATTAGTAAAATTATCAAAAAGAATTGGAGCATGTTGCAGCATGATCCTATACTGCACAATTTGTTCCCAAGACCACCCATGATGGCTTTCAAAAGGGGTATGAACCTTAAAGATAAACTGGTCAGGGCAGAGAGGCCACCAAGGGGCAGACAAGTGGTATAAAGTACTCAATAGAAGGGTACATTTCCCTGACCTGCATGTAGTCATTGCAACAACATTTTGAAGGGTAAAACCATTTCACACCCACATACTGGTCAAAAGATTGTACTTAGAGATGATGCCACCAGTCTTACATCAGGGGTAATATACGCAATTAAGTGTCCTTGTGACATATTTAAATAGGTCAGACATAAAGACCTGTCAAAGAGAGATGGACAGAACATAAATCGAATGTGAGATGTAACAAACCCCAAGTCACTAGTGGCCAGGCATTTCAAGGAACACAATCACACGATTTCACAGATGACATGTTTGGTGTTAGAAGTGGTCAAACGCCCAGGGAGGGGGGGGCACTATAACTCCTGGCTACTTCAGAGAGAGATGTTGTGGATATATCGCCTAGATACGGTTCACCCAAGAGGGTTAAATGAGAAGTTTTGTTTAAACGGTTTCATTTGAATATGTTGTTGGGGAATGTTCAATGTTTTGACATGCTGTTACCTAATAACATATACACTGTACCAATGGGTATATTATCAATGAGCCCATAGCTGTGAACTATGGTGAACATGATAAATGCCATACGTTTTTTACATCTGAAAAGGAGCAAATGAGATGCACTGACTGTTTAAGCTTCAATTCATATTGTAAATTGTTACATATCCAGGTAAGGTGCAGGCTTTAAACATACCGGCCCTCATTACGAGTTCGGGCCGGTAGCCATGCCACTATTGGTGGCATGGCTGCCGCCGAAATCGCATCCCTGTCCGGGTCCGCGGAATGAGGACATAACGAGATGGCCCGTTGTTTGCTCCCTCTTCCCCTCGCGGGACCCGGTAAGCACCGTGTCCCGCGAGGGGACCTCGTAATGTGGCGGAACGGGTTGAACGGTGCCGTCACCTTTTATGGCGCCGTTTAACCCGTTCCGCCAGGGTCGTAATGAGGCCCACCTTGTCTGTGTACTATATGCATATTAGAATGTAAGCTGTGAAATGAATATACTTAAGGAATAGACCCATGCACAGTAGTTGGTTCATTACTGATGTTTTGAGGTCCTTTTATTACTTTTCACAATACATAAAGTGTGAATGATGTTCATTTTTTTATTGATCTCTTCGGTATACGGAGACTTACACACCATATTCCATTGTTGAGGTAGTTTATCATTGTTAAATTATTCTGTTACACAGTTGATTGATGCGGATGATCATAAAAAGTAATGACGTGTTATGTAGGAATGTCTAGAGAATGTGAGGTTACATTTTTGTGATACATTTGTGAGAAATCCATCGAACCAACAAGGGTGGGACTTTCTATGGGGAACACAAAATAACAGAATTAGGGAGGACTTTACCTTGCAGGCGTGATGGAGCATTACTGCCAACTTGTTTAGACTTGCATACATGGACAGTAGTTTCCCTCCTAAGATGGCGCCGTGTCCGGCACTTTTACACTGTGTACATTTGCGGGCTATTTCAAGTTCAATTACCATGGAGTCCGACACGTGACTCCTCCTTAGTCGGCTTACAGCTTTTTTTCGTAACTAGGATTAGACGCGGCGATCTTCGTTATTCCGCTTTGCATGCCAATAGGAGAACTTTACGTGTGAGATGAGTATTTGGAACATGATAAACTAATGGAGAATACTAGATTCGGGGACTCGAACCAAACGTTCTAATCAGGATCACTGTTTATATATATTTAGAGAGAGTTGTGGCATTCCCTACCCTCAGAAGGGTTCTGCTTCAGCGCAACATGTGTTTAGTATATTTGGGAGGAGATTGAAACAGACACGGTTTGGAGCAAACACTGTTGCATACACATTCGAGGATCCTCCATCTTGATGATGAGCGGATAGGGTAATTGGTTCATCTTTGGCATCCTTCATGGGCAAGGAGTCATTGCTATGAAGTTGAAGTAGACAAGTCCTTTTGGATACTCACAGGGTCACAACCTGTTGGTTCCTTGGTATATCGGTGGAATTTTCTGTATTTTCTGTATCGTCTGGAACATGGCATTGTGAGTGATTATTGAACAAGATTGTTGTATAACATTGCGATTTAGGAGGAGACACCTGCTCACCCTTTGCAGGAACTCAGTGGGCAGAAGGCACCATCGCAAAAGGCAGCCCCACACAGACACACAATCTCAATGAGCAAACAAGTGGCACGTGTTTTGCTTACCCGATCATTCCGACCTGTGTCCCGGAGTGCGACCCTCCGCCTGCACTGCACCATGACATAGAGGCCTGTAGTGCGTACACAATATTACGGTGAATGCTGGCTGCAAAATAACACTCAGTAATGGCCTGTGTCCAGAGCCAACAATCTCAAATGTTGCTTAAGATGGATCAAGGGATGGGAAAGTGGTTGTCGGGGACCAAATTCATTTAAAGTGGATTACTTTTGATGCCTTCTGCGGAATGTGCACTTTCAGATGTCCAGATGTCCAGTTCTTTTATTGAGTGCCAATGGACAGGTGCATAAATATAAGGATTTACCCAAGTTAAACTTATCTGGTTTTGTTAATGGAGTTGTTTATTGGGAATGTTGAAATGCCCATCTCATATTGTAAAGATCTCACTTTCAACGTAGTTAATTTGAAGATACAGTATGCTATAATTTGAACCATGTAAAATATTAGCTGGAAAGCTAAAATTCTGATATAGAATAATAATACTTTTTCACCAACTATTCTAATGAGGTCTTTCCAAGACTTTCAAGATCAAGATGGCCAACCACATCAACATTTCTTCAAGTATCTTTAGTCGGAGGACTGTATTATATCTCAACTAAACAACACTGATATTGTTCTTGCATGTATTCAGTAGAAAAAGGAGCTCAACCACAAAATGATAATACTTGACATAGCAAGAATGGATTCATATTTTAAATATTTGTATTTCTGACTATGCTATACACTGGGCCTCATTATGAGTTTGGCAGTGTTTCCTCTGATTTACTTTTGGCACCACTTACCTTGGTGTATGTACAGCCAAGGTATGAAAGGGCTAACAGCAGTGTTAGTCCTCATACATGGAGTCCACCCGGGGTGTCGGAGAAATTATTGTTGGTCGTAAATCCACTCGAGAAAATCCCTCCAGTTTTTGTTGGTAAAGCGGAATTTGGCAGAGTAGAAAAGTTGTTTTAAAGCAGTGGTAACAGAATTCCCACCACATCAAGAGCATTTTTAACACACTCTCAAACACACAACAAGCCACAATATCTTGCTTAGGTTATATTTTACACCATTTAGGACATTTCAATGAGGATCAGTGTTTTAGGTGTCACCAGATGCTAGCTGTTCACATATTTTGTTGCATGTCCAGTGACGCATTGGTCTATGATATTTTCCGAAATAAGGGCAATTTGCAAAACACAGATCCTTACCCCCAGTACTCGTATTATCTGTGAGCATGATGAATCTGATAGAAATAGGAAATTATTATTTTTGTTTTCCTGCTATTAATCTGGAATGGTTAATCCTTGCCGGAGCTTGGCTCCAACCTTAGTCACCTAAAGCAGATCAAGGGTTAGTTTCTATGTAGATGACTTTATATACCCACAGCGTTTGGTCTTGAATAAAATTCTGCCAAGTATGACGTGATCTTACTACATCAATAGTGATGGGGCTCCTATTTGGAAGCCTTTGATAATTGGCCTCCATTATATGCCTCTTTTCCCTTTTAATCCTAACCAATTTAATAACATGTTCTTATACCTGTGAGCCAACTAGAGCTATTAAGATTAATACATCAATGGAGGTGTTTTTATATATTGTCTGGGGGCATTTTAGGCTTGATATATACTCCATTGCTATTTCACCATTCTCTTCTTGGACTTGCATTTAATCTTTTATCTTTCAATGTTGTATTCATCTGATCAAAATTTGAAATAGGGTTTTGCTTCAGGAATGTTTAGCCCCCTGTATAAGAGCAGAAGAGAGATTTCTCTAGATGAGTTAGAAATCTCTCAATTTGAACACTGTCTATTCTGTGGACAGTGGGGCCACACTATGGAAGTATGCCCTGACAATCTAGAAGAAGAGTTGATGGACGCTCAGGAAAGGGTTACAAATCACAGCGGTGACAATCCCGATGATATGCTGGAAGGCTTGGACCAACAGTCTAGGTGTTACCGGGTGGAATTTCCCCATGAAACCCACCTGTCCAACCAGCATTGGGGAAGGGCATGTGGGAAACATGGTGGTATTCTCCCAGGTAGAGCCCGGGAATCCCTTATCCAGGTAGCTAGGACACAGCCATTGCTGTTGGGTCCAGTTCCTGGAGGTGGAACAGTAGGGGGAGGATCACCTGGGTCAGGGAGACCGGGGATATACTTGGGAGGATATCCAAGGTGAGGCGCGGTACTGTACCGAGGAAGGTAAAGATGACGAGATCCCTGAGGCCTTCGTAGGCTACAATACATCTGCTTCCCCCGTCCCATTAAATCTCTCCTACCCCGATCCAATACACCCTCCGTACAAAAGCCATCCCCTAAGGTCTCTAACCCACTTGCATCTTATCCAAACAACCCCGGATAGTCCTTTAAACATTCTTTTAGTTATTTTGTCCCAAACACCCAATCTACTAGGACAGAACATGACTATTCCCACAATCCCCTATGTTCTGTTCTCCATCCCGGTCATTCTCATCCATTTCACAAACCTTCCCTATCCCGTCCCGTAGGATACTCTGACATTTCAACCCCTCTCCCATCCAATATGAATACTATAATTCCTGATAACACTGTATCCCCATCCTACCATGCAGAACATGTAGAAACTCTACCGCTCCCCTTTTCCAACACCAAAACCTTTCCCCGATATAGAAAACAACAGACTCATAATAAGACTGCTTATCTGACATATCTCGACATGAGGGGCAGGCAAAGACAAGCAATTAACCTGAATCACACACACCTGACGGCCCTTCCTTTTCCCCACAGGTATAAAAGGTCGAGCAAGAGAGCGCAGTGCGAGCAAGGCGAGCAGGTCAGACAGCATAATGAGATGGGTAATCAGGTGCAGCAGTTCAGGAGATGGAGAAATCCAGCAGGAATCAAGCGGGTGGCGAGGAGAGAAGTGACCTTGCCCTTTTCGTCCCAGTCCTGCGGAACCTTCGTGGAAGAGAGCCTAAGACCTTGAACAATAGCACAAGTATCTCGCAACAAATGTCAATGGTACACAGGGCAAGCCTACGCTCATAAGCAGGAGTGAGCGAAGCTCCCGCACCTGTGCTACCAGCCTTGACTCTGGAGAAGGACGAGGCCAAGCGGTTCATCACAGCCGGTGAGTCGAGGGGAGAACCGATGAGAACTGGGCTGTGCTAAATAAGATTCGCAAATTGGCAAGTTTGAGCCAAGTTCAATTAATTATGAAAGAACTGTAAAAGTGTTAAGGGGAGACCAGCTGCCGAGGGAGACCAGCACCATGTGGATGCTAACTCAAGAGACTCTGATCGATCCCCATCTGAGAGAAACTACTTTGAGAAAATCTACAGATACCAGAGGGCCATAGGAGAGCCACCAACATAGGTCAAAGTGGGCATAGTGAGGGTCAAGCAAAATCCCTGTACAATCGAAAGCCTTTGATCTACAAACTCTGTGAAAGAAAGGGAAGCGAATCCCAGCGACATTGAACAATTGTGAACGTGAAGTTAGCAAGAGTGAACACGACCAAGGGAGGCTGACAAGAGGGGCGAAGTCTAAAGTCCTGAGAAACAGCGTGTTGACAGACGTGAACCCGGCCGAGGGATGTCCACTATGAACTGTT
Source organism: Ambystoma mexicanum (assembly GCF_040938575.1). Lineage (NCBI taxonomy): Eukaryota > Metazoa > Chordata > Amphibia > Caudata > Ambystomatidae > Ambystoma > Ambystoma mexicanum. The sequence continues at coordinate 40,639,144 of NC_090936.1, read as the reverse complement.
TAAAAAGACATTGAGAAACTAAGGGAGGAGAAATCCCGCAAAAGAAAAGAGGGATCCAAGACCGACCGAGGAAGATGCAGGGGTGAAGCCATCACCCAAGCACCTAAAGAGAAGGGGGAAGCCATCACCCAAGCACTTGAAGAGAAGAGGGGTCCGAGGCCGACCGAGGGAGATCCAGAGGTGAAGCTATCACCCAAAGTTGATTGATAAAGGAACTGTTATATAATTTATGGAAAACGATACGTGAAGGGTTAGCGCCCAGAAGAGGGGGTGCATAGTGGTGAAACCACCACCCTACGTGAACTGTGGAAAACAATTGAGAAGGGTCAGCACCCAGATGAGGGGGACCCAGGGGTGAATCATTATCATCTTAAAGAACTTTCATTTGTTGAAGGTACTTTTTGTTTTATTTGAAGACATCAGGTCCTCGAAGGCTAGAGACTTTCAAGTGAGACGAGACTTGGCCATCAACGGCCCTGATAGTTGAAAACTGAACTGTCATCTCGTGCTGGGAAAGCTCGAGTGTGTGCTGTGCTCCACGATCCCACCTTACCATGTGCTCAAAACATGGGAAGGGAGACCCAGGCTACTGCATCCTGAACTATTATTTGAGAACACTTCTTTCTTTTCTTAAGAACTATCCCACACCCCTTTTTGTATTAGTTGTGAGGTTTGGCAATAGGTGTCTTAATATAGGCCCTTTCATTTTGACACAACGCCACTAGAAAAGCCTTATTTTTCATTTGATGGTTGACGCTCGCTTCCATCTTAGATTTAGGTTTATGTTAGGCGTTTTTCCACCATGCATTTATTGTTCAATAAACACCCTTGAACTGTGATCACTTGTGTCTGTCTTATTTGTTGCCAGCATGAGTTATTTACAGCATGCATGTATTTATTAAAAATTACATTACTCAGACATTCTACCCATGCACTTTCAAACAAATTAGATAAAGCAAAGGTTTCTAAACACTTTAGACTAATATATATGTGGAATTCTATCTTCTGCTTCCCAGAGATCAAGAACAACGAACTAAACTGGTTTTCCTTCTTACTCCCAGTCTCACCCCTGATTGAAATCAAACTATGAGCAATCTTTCTGCTAGTTATTGCGCAAACCTGGTCCTAAGGTTTTATAGGGGAGAAAATGTTATTCATACTTTGTGCTAGTGAAGTGGGAGAATGCAACAAAAGACTCCCACCAATCCCCTCACGCCCCTGGCCTAGAGGATCGCGGCCCAGACACCCGCCACGAGAGGAGTTTGCCTATCTACCAGACGACCAAATACCCTGGTACAGGAACATACGGATGTGCCCACCAGCCTGCCCACCAGTCTGCCCTGCCCATTCTGACACCTGCGGCATGGATGAACTCGACTGAACCATTCAACAGTAAATAAACACATCGTTAGAGATGCCATGACGACCTAGCCAACGGTCAGCACACCCGTGCAAACATGCACACTGGACACTCCCACACCAATCCACACGAAGAACATATTCAGTGCTATGACGTAGGCGACCGACACACCCACTGACGCGCATCTTTATTATTTTTCACATAGGTTTTTCAAAATGCAGAAACGCAAGATGCACAACGAACTCATCTAAAATGCTTGCTGACGCTTCTCCTAACCCATGCATTGCAATGAGAAATATAACGAAGACACGATACTGGGGATAAGGCAATATGATACCATAACCTAAAGCGCCGTGCATCAAACATCCCCACCTATGCACCAGGCCCAAGTAGGCCGCATGCAAGAGCCTCCATGAACATTGAACGAGCAAGAGTACAATTGATGACCCTGCAGAATGAGCCCGGCGAGAACAGACAGTCAAGGGCACAATGTTGCAAACTCGCATGCCACAAGCCGAAGCCAAGGTCACACCTGCAAACTAAGCCAGACACACAGTGGAAAATGCAATATTAAATGTGCAGAATTCTGCCTCAACCACGGTCTCTCCTCACGTGACCAAGCCGAACCTGACAGGGTGCCAGACCCAGGAGGAAGGAGGCGCCTGGATCCCACGTTTTTAGACACAGGCAGCAACAATGAAGCGACTCAGTGGACATCTGCGGCGGTGGGAGTAGTCTGCCCTCCAGCATATGAACAAATCTTCGCATTGTCTGCACATACCCATAGTTATACATTGTTGCAAATGACAGGTGCACCGCGAGCTGGGAACAGCGATGGTCCCAGACTGGGGGGGGGCTCGCGAGTGGACCAATCAGAACATGGGGCACTTATCACTGACGCCATTAACATTAGCCAATCCTCAGGGGTCTTCATGTAACAATTTTAATGTATCTAATTGAAGGGACAACCCAAGTATACCACCTGACTGACCCTCAACCACTAACAGCGCTCTCTATACGTATGCTATACTAACCCTACCACTCGAGGAACCAATCCAGAGTGACGATAGGTTTTTTGCTAACTTTCCCAGGTGACGCAAGTAGCGCGTCATACTAAGGTAAAAAAGGGCCTGCAAGCCCCACGAAGAGAGAGAGAGTCAGGACGGACGCGTACGATCCTTGACCCATCCCTGCCATTGTTTAATAAACAGCAGAACCACCTTGCTTCTTGCGTGTGCCTCATACTCATTTTTGGGATACGCGGGAGGAGTTGGGGCCTCCCTGCCCGGGGGTCCGCGGACGGCCCAGCAGACCCCGGCAGAATTTCCCCCCGACAAGTTGGAGGCACTGCTGAGATCTGTTTAAGATCTGGTTTTATTTTATTTTTCCGAGTGCCCTCGTTGCGAGGAGGCCCGGCGGCGCGGCCCCCTCTGCCGCTGCCCCCTTTTGAGGACTACAGGACCATCGCGGAACTGTGAGAAGACTGGACAGGGCAATCCGGATATTGGCCTTCGGGAGCCAGTTGAGAAGTATCCCGCCCGCGGTTGGCGAGTGTCCAGACGTGGTCCAGCCACTTGGAGGGGTGCACGCAGTTGAGTGGCCCCGCATCAAGAGAACTTGGTGAGTATGCCACGCCCAACAAGCAATGTGAAATTGTGAGGGAGGGGGGAGGAATAGAATACGGGAGGCGGGAGGTGTTACACAGGTGCGCGGCGAAGGTTTGATAAATTAGTGTTGACACGTGCGGCCACTCGCAGGCACTGATTGGCCTAGGTCGTGACCACGTGTAAGGGTGTGTGTGTGTGCGGTTTCCTATGATTTGGTGATTATTGATCAATGAGTAGATGAGGATCCCTATTGATCGAGCAGGAAACTCGATAGATAGATGACGTTTCCCTGTAGGCGGTAGCTAGCTGGTTGCCTAATAGGAAGATAATTGGCTGGTTAAGACCTCCTGTCGAGGGGCGTATCACACGCGAGGCGACGCAGCGTGCGCAGTCCGATTATATTGTTGATTACCTTGTTCCAGGCGTGACAAGAGGACAGCTGTGGGGTTAACGGGGGTAGATTGCAAGCGTATTTTGGCCTTTTAAAAACATGTAAAGAACTTACCAGTAGTTTTGGAAGAGATCGGTGACGTCACCAGTAGGGCTTTCATAGGATATCTCGAACACAAGGCATTTTTCGGAGAGTGGTGGGGAAGAGAATAATGGTAAGGGAATGGAGACGGAGATAAACGGTAACGAGTAGATCGGGGCAAGGTGAAAAGGGGGACGTGGCTGCGCACGGAGAACGCCGGCCACGACAAGTGAAGAAAGAGGAGGAGGGGTAAAAGAAAGTGGGACGGCTGTATAAGAACGTCACACGGGGCACGCAGCCGCAGAGGGCTACGTGCGCCTCAGCCGCAGGGGGCCGTAAAGGTGTTCGGTAAAGGAAGAAAAGAAAGAAAAGAATATACAAATGCAAATGCTATATTTTACTATTTTTCCTTAGCGGACAATCGCAAGTCCCCAAAATTACGGGGCCAGGTAAAGATCTAAGATTGTATAGCGTACACTGTTAGCAAGATAACCGCTACCAAATAGGGGTAGGATAACGAGTGAAGTGCTACTATGTCACACGGGACAGGATCGGGAGGGTGGGGGAACACCCTCACTACCCCGCTACAGCATATATGTAAAACACTGTCACCCCATAGGGAGAAACTGATCAAATATAGCATAGAATGGACACAGGGGACGGACAACAAAATGACGACACCATGGCCGCCTAATGGCAGTTTCGATCCATATATCCAACATTCACTATTAACCCATCTGCATAACACATACAAGGGGAAGAAGTTGACACACCACATGGAGGTGTTTAACTTATGGAGGATGTTCCAAGGGTCCCGACCAGGACCAAACGGAATGTTCATTATGGGGGAAACAACGGAAGAGAAGAAGATTAAGGAGGAAGGAGAGAATGGGGAAAAAGAGAGTGAAGGAACACAGAACACGGGGAACGGACAAGAGGGAGGAGAAAAGAGTACCAACTCAAACGAAAAGGAAATAAAAAAGGAACAGAGCGACGATATCCCCCTAGCGAAGGTAGTGAAAACAGAGGGAGGGGGGTTATATCCTTTAAGAGAACTAGGAGAAATAGTAAGAGAACAATTAAGGGCGGCTGAGGGGTACTCGAACCCGGCATACAGCCCGCCACCATATACAGCTACAGGTGGCCACACGGGAGGGGAGCGGACTAGTACGACGGGATCAGCTCATAGGAAGATGTCCGCAGGGGAGGGGAGGACTGGCGAAGAGCAGATCGCGGAAATAGGACATGATGAGTGGGTAGCTGCGCAGGTACTATTAAAATTACGAGGTTCATTAACAGGATAAGAGAAGGAGGTAGTAAGGAAAATGGACGAGGATAATACCAGAAAGAGTGAAATGAAAGGGGAAGAGGGGAAAAGAAAGGAGGAAGAGCTGTTACGACAAAAGGAAGAGATTTTGGAGGAACGATTAGCAGAATTAAGAGATGAGCAGAATGCACTGATCAAGCAGCTCGAGAGAGAGGAAAGAGAGAGAGCACGGGAAAGAAAAGAAAGTAAGAATGAGTTGGAAAAAATGAGGGAACAAACTGAGGAGCAAAAGAGAGAAGCCGAAAGGGTAAAGGCAGTAGCAGAAAGGGTATCCAGAGCAGCACTGCGTGAGAAGAAAAGAGAGGAAGAAGAGAAAGAAAAAGAAATGGAAATATGGAAGAGGAGATTACTATCAGAAACGACAAGGAAATACGAAGAAGGGAGGATGATAGAGGGTATATTAGAGCGGGAAAGAGCGAGATGGGAAAGGAAGAGAGAAGAAGAAAGGATATTGGAAAAGATGAGTAGTGAAGTAATGGAGGAATTGAAAAAGAAAAGAGAGGAAATTGGTAGAGAAATAGCGGAGAAAAATGAAGGGGAAAGAGAAGATAGGAGAGGGGAGAGTGAAGTAAGGAGGTATGTACACAGAGACACAGAAGTAGCAACAACATCAGCACAAAGGGGAGCAATTGGTAAAGAAGAAACGGGAGAAACGGATCTAATAGACTTAAAAACAGTAACGATTAGGGGGAAAAAGACAGATTGGGGGTTGCCATTCCTGGATGACTTTTGTAGTGAGGAAGAAGAAGGAATGGAGAAGGAAGGAAGAAATAGTGAAAGGGAAAGCCTAGATAAATTATACATCACCCGGACAAATAGAGAATCACCATGGGTCTGCAGGAGAAAGGAAGAACTGGAGGGAAGTGAGGGGGAGGAGCAAGGAATGGCGGGAAGGCAGACACGTGCAGCTACACCCTCATCATCCCGTCCAACATGCTCCACCACCCCACACTCATTACGAGCAACATGCCCACCTAAACTCGCACCCTTCCCCCACGAACTGACACCCTATGCAGGCAGGCTTAGAGACCTCCCTGGACGCAGGCAGGGAGAACGAATACGCACGCCCACATTAAATAAAAGAAATGATAAAAGAAGGGGAAGAGATGGAGGAGAAACAGTTACGAGCAGGGGAAATATGGACGCAATTGACGATGTAGAAGACACGGAAGAAGAGGAGGGGTGCACGGACTCGATTTTGTGGAAACCAGAGGGTCAAACAGGACACAACTTAATGCCACTTCTGGAGAGGGGAGGGGTTAGACCACAATACGTCCCTTGGAAGCATGCAGACAAGGAAAATATAAAGTGCAGGCTCCCATCATTAAGTGGAGGTGCGGGAAAATGGATATATGAAATGGAAAAACACACCGCAGGACAGAAACTGGCAGTGGGGGATGTGAAGGGCCTTCTAATATCAATATTGGGGGATGCAGCAGATGACATCTGGAAGAGAGCAGGCTTCCCCGGGGTCACAATAACAAACACATCACACGATGGGGCACCATTCGCAAACTGCAGACATGCATTATGGCAAGCGCTGAGGGTACAGTACCCAGACACATCAGACATAGGAGCAATTACCTCACGCAAGATGCGTGAGAACGAAGATCCTGTTGATTATATCCAGGAAATTCAAGAGAAGTGGCGTATGGAAACTAGAGAACAATGGGACAAAACACCAGCAATATTCTATCATATACTAATATAAGGGCTCCCAGAAGCAGTTCAGAAACAACTGAAGAAGGTAGTGGGGATGGAAGCAAAAGCATGGCCAGAAATACAACTGACGATAGTACATCATTGTAGGACATGGCAAGAAAAGATGAAACAAAAGGAAGAGGATAGAAAAGCGGAAGAGGCTAAATTGGTACAGAAAAAACTTACTAAATACACGATGGAAGGTGCACTAATAACTACACCTGCAACAATGACTCAAAACCCCACACAAGTAGTGGCTGCACAAGATCCCTCCCAAATACAATCATTACAGATTGTAGCACAACAGCTGCCACCACCCCAACCATACACGATTAACATGGGAGGAGGATACTCAACGCCAGGAGCTGGATATTATAATTACAACAGGGGAAGGGGAGGAATGATGAGGGGGAGGGGATACGGCTATAACACACAACAGCAAGGGGGAGGATTCAGAAATTTCTACCCCACCGGGCAACCAGTATATCAGGACAATTCAGGGAGCTTTCCATGGCAGAACAGGGAACCACCGGTATGTTGGATTTGTGGATTACTAGGGCACATGTCACGCACATGTAGAATGAGACCAAGCACACCATCATGGGGAGAACAGGGACAACAAGGGACTACAAGGGAACAGCAGGACACCCAACAACAGCAGGCACTGCAACCGGGAAATGTGCAGCAACGACTAGTAACACAACAACAGCCACAGACATATTCACTACCACAACAACAGGTAGCGATAACAGAACAACATCAAGTGCAGCAAGTACAGCAACCTGCCCAAATTCAAGACCATAAAATAACCTCTACCAATACACAAATACGGCAAACACAACTGGGAAGGGTGACGGTCCTGGGACACAACCCTTATACAGGAAGTGGTCAATCATTATACCCACAATAGGACAGCCCACAGATGGCCTTGGTGTGTCCCATCCTGTCGATAACACCTAATAGTGCGGAGGAACCATGCATAGAGGTAACGATAGGTGACAAAAAATTGTCATTCCTTGTTGACACCGGGGCGACCCGGTCTTGCATAAGGGAAGGTAAATTTAAGATGTCAGGTGAAGCCATGAACACCCAAGGATTCTCTGGGGCTAGGCGGTTGGTTCCCTTTACTGATAACATTCCCTTATCGATAGGGGATTATGACATGTCCGTCCCGCTTTTATATTCTAGGGACTCACCAGTAAACATACTTGGGAGAGACATAATGAGCAGATTGAATATGACGATCTCCTTTACGGAGGACGGCATAATTTGCTCCACTCCTGGAATAAACATGCTCACTGCACGGCAAATTATGCAAGCATACTGTGGACAGACAGTGATTAGGGCTGAGCCAGTAGATGGCGAACTGTTCCAGTACGGAACAGACATGGCATTCGCATGGATGCCAGGAATAGAAGGAAAGATCTGGAGGAGGCCAACAGCCTATTTGTTTAGACCAGAAACACCAGCCAATGAACCAGAAGGAAAGGTGATTTCAGTGAACATGGAGAGCATTATAGCAACTGCTGATTATATCGCAGTACATGCCCAAGACAGAGAAGGAAGAGCATGGAGGGCAGTGATAGCCCTAGCAGAGGGATGCAGGCTCACCCAGGTGTCAGACGAGGAGCTCTTTTCAGAAGAAAAGGAAGAAGGTGAAATGGTATTTATGATGAGTGTAGAAATATGGCTAAGAGTGACATACAAACAAGTGGCACAGAAAATTGCAATGGCACTTGAAACACCCCCATCCACCCCAGTTCCCTTCTTTGAGGAGGATGTGGCAAAAGTCCCAACATCATTATGGACTACTAGTCCCTATGACGTGGGGTGCATAAAGAGTATAGGGGGAGTAAGAATAAAATTGAAAAAAGGTGCAATACTCCCTAGAGTGAAGCAATACCCACTATCAAAAGAGGCAGATGAGGGCATATATGAAACAATAACGGCCCTTATAAATAATGGCATATTGGTACCATCAGAATCACCATGTAACACAGCCGTATACCCAGTGCGCAAAGCTAAAGGAGGGTCTTGGCGTTTCATCCAGGACCGCAGGCCCTTGAACAACATAGTGGAAGCAGAATACCCCATAGCAGCAAACCCGGCCACAATATTGTGTGGCATTCCAGCAGAGGCATCACGATTTACAGTGATTGATCTCAAAAATGCCTTTTTCTCAATACCCCTACATCCAGACTCACAAGATCTAACAAGCTTCACGTACAGAAACACAAAATGGAAACACACCAGGTTGCCACAAGGGTACTGCGAGTCACCCTCAATTTTCAACAGAGTAATACAGATGGACTTGGGAAACATTGAATTGGAAAGCACAGTGTTGCAGTATGTTGATGACAAATGCAGAGAGAACTCATTGAAGATGCTGACAATATTGGCTGAAAAGGGTTACAAGGTAGACAAAGAAAAGTTACAGTACTGTCAGGAACAGGTACTATACATTGGTCAGCTCATATCCCAATACGGAAGAAAGATTGCACCACAAAGAGCACAAGCCATATCAAAAACACCATTGCCCCAAACAGTGAGGGAACTGCAGCAGTTCCTGGGACTGCAACTACTGTAGAGCATGGGTATTTGATTACAGCTCATACATAGGACCCCTACTTGAGGCATTAAGAGAAGCTAACAAAGGGGAGAGAAAATTGGGGTGGACAATGGAAATGAAAGAGGCCTTTGATGAACTGAAAGATGCAATATCAACTGCCCCGGTACTGGCCACCCCGGATTATGAACGACAATTCTTTATATTTTCACATTGCGACTCAGCAGTAATGAAAGCAGTGTTGGCTCAAAAAACAAGCATGGGTTACAAACCAGTAGCATTTTACAGCGGTCACTTGGATCCTGTAATGTTAGGACATTTCCCTTGCGAACAAGGTCTTGCCGCAGCTACCTTTGCGGTAGAGAAAGCATTATCAATTACAATGGGGTGCCCAACCACACTATTTGTGGAACATGCACTATTTGCAATATTGAACAAGCCTAAATCCACACTAACCATGCAGAGGGCGTCAGGTTATGAGATCATCTTATCTAGACCAGAATTATCAATTGTTAGATGCAGCACAGTTAATCCTGCAAGGTTTATAGCGGAAGTAATTGAGGAAGGAGACTATGCACATGATTGTACACAGACTACCGAAATGTACTCATGTACTAGAAAAGTTGAAGAGGACGCACTGGATGGAGGAGAGCTCTTGTTCATTGTTGGGTCATCAACAATAGATCAAAGTGATGGGATAAGGAGAACTGGGGCAGCAGTGGTAAAAATGACAGAGGAATTGGTGCGTGTGGTGGTGAAATGCGTACAATTACCACAACATTACTCTGCTCAAGCAGCAGAATTGGTTGCACTGGTCTTGGCGTTGAAGGAAAGCTTTGACAAAAGAGTGACTATATATTCTGACAGCGCATATGTCACGTCTACTGTCCACTCAGGATTGTCCAAATGGAGGAGAAGAGGGTTTAGGAGAGCTGACGGCACCCCAGTGCAACATGCGCTCTTGTTAGCTGAGTTAATTGAAGTAATAAATGACCCCCAAGAATTAGCTTTGGTCAAATGTACCGCACACACTAATGGAGAAGATCATGTCTCAAAAGGAAATGCAGCATCAGATGCACATGCGAAGTATGCCGCATATTTTGGTGAGATATGGAACCCCCCAGAGTCAGAGAGAGGGAGAGGGAGGGGGATAGCTAAAGAGATGTTGATAAGAGAAGGGTACACCCATCTCCCAGCCACACAGATAATGGAGTTACAAGCGGCTGCGCCAATGGCAGAAAAAGAAATATGGGTAAAAAGAGGATGTACAATGTCACCAACTGACGCACTATGGCGCCAGGGTAACACTGGAAAGATGGTAATGCCATTGGCACTATTGAACACCGCCCTGAGCCAACTCCACCACCCAGCCCACACAGGCAAGGAAGTTATTGCAGCACGAATTAGGGAAGATTGGTTCTGTCCTGAGTTAAATTCCCATGTGACAAATTTTATCAGCAATTGTCTCACATGTCAACAGTTTACGGCCGGTCACACGCTGAAAGTGATAAAAGGTACTATACCCCGGCCAGAGGGACCCTTCCTGCACATCCATATTGACTTTGTTGATATGATCAACGTATGTCAAGGAAATAGGTATATGATTGTAGTAGTATGCCCATTCTCCAGGTGGATTGAGGCAGGATCCTGCTCACATCCAGATGCATTTAGAGCAGCTAAATTTCTAGTGAGGGAGGTTTTCCCCAGGTGGTGAGTGTGCGAGGTACTGCGGTCGGATAACGGCCCGCATTTCGCTAATGAAATGTTCCAGCACATCACATCCTTACTGAACATCAAGCATACATTTGCATGTGCATATCACCCGCAGGCCAACGGTATATGCGAACACCTGAATGGCCTACTGAAGGAGGCAATTGCAAAGATACAACAAACAACAAAGAAGAGTTGGTTGTATTGCCTTTCGCTAGCTCTATTTGAGCTGAGGAATAGACCAGGCTCCGACCACCACCTCACTCCTCATGAGGTGGTGACCGGACGTCAAATGCGCCTTCCTCTAACGCCAACATCAAGGGCATTCACAGACTATGAAAACACTGCAACTGTTCTTGGTGATGAAATGTACCAATATGTGTCTTCTTTGATTACTAGTGTAGTGTTTGTGTCTCAACAGCTCGAGCACACGCGGGGCGGGTCTAAGAGTTATCAACAAGAAGACGAGGACCAAGGATCGGAAAAGGAAAAACTGTGCAAAATTGCTAAAGGTGACCACGTGCTACTCCACAATTTCAATAGAAAGTGGAACAGCCCACGCTTCACTGGTCCCCACCTTGCAGAGGAGGTATCTACGAGAGCAGTAAAGTTGCAGGATAAGCGTGCTTGGAATCACCTACACGACGTAAAGATCTGCAAACTCCAGACCCGCCCTAGTGTCACCGACAGGGCCATTGGAAGAACAGCAACAGCGTCACCCAAGGAGGAAGAGACTTCTACCACAGCTGACGACATAAGTGTCTCCATACCCTGCCACCCTCCAGATTCCCCAGAGACAACTACTGAAATAGAAACTGGTAATTCCCGTGGTAATGCCCACCCCATGGTCACACGATCAAAGAGTAAAGAGACTTCCGCCAGTTGAACCCCAAACCCTCTGCCCATCGACCTCCTACCCACTACAGTAACCACCCAATTGAAGGACATTGTCTTGCACATATACACATGTAAACACTTGAATGTTCTCTTTTTTTTCTTTCTCGCACATGCAGGTACCGCGTATTATTGTATTGCTAAGAAAACAGATAACTAACAAAGTTCATTGCCCAGGAGTAGATGCTACCCTCAGACGATAACTACCCTGAAGCCCTATCACACCAATTTGTCTATCACATAAAAAGGCCAAAGTACCTAAAAAGAAGGAGGGTACGTGTCTACTACACAGCATTTATCTTGGCCATAGAACAATCAATGCCCATCTTCACCAACACTTGCCTGCCCTAAGAGACAGATCGCTTAGATTGGCGTGGGAACAGCTCTTCGCCTGGGCACTGAACGACTACTTGATAGGGAGAGCTTGAAAACAACAACTAACACTAATAACAAGCCTATTGAGAATTTTCAGGCGGGCAACTTTAACATCGCAAGAATAAGCTGCCGGACTGCAGCAAGGTAAGAGCAAAATGCCGGTGAGACTAGCCTCTGTAATAAAGATGATAGGGATTTTGATGATCACCGGGTTTTTGGCTGCCTCTGTATGGCAGAAAAGTTATGCTATCAATATTTTGGCTGTACCCAAACCTAATATACCCCCACCCACGGCTGCAACAGGTGTTACGTCAGGTGGTACTAGCAAGATTCCACATAAGGGAAATAGAGTTAAATGCAGCACATAATCAGATAATAAAGGTATTGATAACTACATAACAGATTCAGCACACGTCTCGAACAACATGTGGTACCAACACATGACCCAAATAGGTAAGCAGACAACAGAAGACAGCTGCTACGTCTGCTCATTGATGCCATACGCCATGAGCGCTTCTCGAACATTTGTTGCCACGGAAATAGACGAAAAGACAGCACGATGTATAATATACCTGGCACTGTTCCAAACAAAAGGGAGATTTCAAGGGACGGTGGTGAAACTGGTGTGGAAAACGCGAGACACATATCCATACGAAAACAACTTCCTCAAGACTTATTTGAGTTACCACAAGAGCAGTTTGCATGCTGAAGCATTCAGATACATGACAAGTGGTCCTGAAAAGGGAGAAACAAAGAAAGTAACACTACAATACCTACCATGTGACTGGTACGCCACTGAAGTTCCTGGTAAACAAGGATGTTGGGAAAGACCACTGGTAACAATAACAGGGAAGGTGTACATGGACAACAAATGGGACATAGGAGTGATTGGCAGCAACATGGTAACAAGAGAAAATATTACAACTATTGATGAACACAATAACAGATGTTGGACGATTTGGGGCAAGTACGTACCCATGCTGACGTGGATGGAGAAGGAAGAAGACCCAATAAGCATACTGCCGCTGTCTGCACCTAAGATATGCTACCAACATAGAGGAGAAGTGGACGTGGGATACAACACCAACTGTGCAAGCGTGATGGAGTTACCTGAGGGGGGAGCAGGAACAGCAGTATTAATGGACCATTACTGGGCCTGCGGAAACAAGGCATACCACACACTGCCCCCTCTGTGGAATGGTATATGCACAATGGTACACGTTAATGTACCATCACTAGTGGTGCCCCAGAAACATGTGAACATGGCGAACTTCCCTAAAATGGATGAAGGAAACAAGAGGAAGAAGAGATCTGTAAAACCTCAGAAGGGGTCAGAGAACGAAAACAACAACAACAACAATGTCCTGAATAGAAAGAAGAGACAAGGAGAACCTCTGACAGGAAATTACCTATGGGGAAGGTCGGAAACAGCACTAACTTCAATCCCACCAGAACACAGACTATTCAGCAGAGCAGCAATGTTCTTCTCATCAATAATACACCCGGGACTACAAGCTTACGCAAACGCAAAATGGCTCCAGATAACTCGATGGGAGCTGATGATGACAATTAATTCTACAGTAAATGGATTCAACGCAATAAAAGAGGAACTGCGAGCAGTGAGGATGGTAGCACTACAGAACAGATATGTATTAGATCTCCTTACAGCAATGGAAGGAGGAGTTTGCGCAAAGATAGGACAATCATGCTGCACATTCATTCCTGCTAACGATGCTGACCATGGTACACTGACAGAAGCAGTATCACACCTGGCCCAGATGCACTCCAAAATGATGGATGAAAGTAAAGGAGTGAAGAAGGGTGACAGCTGGTTTTCAATGTTATGGTCATGGATGCCATCTTGGCTGTCGGACGGACTGAAGATTATAGTTGGATGCATAATATGGCTGGAGCTGCACTGATCATAATAAGATTTTGGAAGGCCCGGAAGGCACGCACTACAGACGAAATGATCGAAATGGTTGGTATGCACCCCTTGATGCCGGCAGATGATGGCCAGCACACGGACGCAATAATAAAAGAAAGAGAAAAACTGCGCAAACAGATCATCACCAACCACCTGGACCCACCATCTGTGAAGCTCAAAAACCCAAGAAACCCAAGGAGATACATAGGGAAATGGGTATGCTGCACACCTGGAGGAACATGTGTATATATGTATTGGTCATTTGAAGACCATGTCAACTACTATGGACACTTGGGAGGAGTAACGAAAATATGGAGAGTAAGAGGAGATAATAAAGAAAAAGATATGTTTGTGGTCGACAAGTCGACCAGAGGGGGGACTGAAGTGGGAGAATGGAACAAAAGACTCCCACCAATCCCCTCACGCCCCTGGCCTAGAGGATCGCGGCCCAGACACCCGCCATGAGAGGAGTTTTCCTATCTACCAGACGACCAAATACCCTGGTACAGGAACATACGGATGTGCCCACCAGCCTGCCCACCAGCCTGCCTTGCCCATGCCGACACCTGCGGCATGGATGAACTTGACTGAACCATTCAACAGTAAATAAACACATCGTTAGAGATGCCATGACGACCTAGCCAACGGTCAGCACACCCGTGCAAACATGCACACTGGACACTCCCACACCAATCCACACGAAGAACATATTCAGTGCTATGACGTAGGTGACGGACACACCCACTGACGCGCATCTTTATTATTTTTCACATAGGTTTTTCAAAATGCAGAAACGCAAGACGCACAACGAACTCATCTAAAATGCTTGCTGACGCTTCTCCTAACCCATGCATTGCAATGAGAAATATAACGAAGACACGATACTGGGGATAAGGCAATATGATACCATAACCTAAAGCGCCGTGCATCAAAAATCCCCACCTATGCACCAGGCCCAAGTAGGCCGCAAGCAAGAGCCTCCATGAACATTGAACGAGCAAGAGTACAATTGATAACCCTGCAGAATGAGCCCGGCGAGAACAGACAGTCAAGGGCACAATGTTGCAAACTCGCATGCCACAAGCCGAAGCCAAGGTCACACCTGCAAACTAAGCCAGACACACAGTGGAAAATGCAATATTAAATGTGCAGAATTCTGCCTCAACCACGGTCTCTCCTCACGTGACCAAGCCGAACCTGACAGGGTGCCAGACCCAGGAGGAGGAGGCGCCTGGATCCCACGTTTTTAGACACAGGCAGCAACAATGAAGCGACTCAATGGACATCTGCGGCGGTGGGAGTAGTCTGCCCTCCAGCATATGAAGAAATCTTCGCATTGTCTGCACATACTTATAGTTATACATTGTTGCAAATGACAGGTGCACCGCGAGCTGGGAACAGCGATGGTCCCAGACTGGGGGGGGGGCTCGCGAGTGGACCAATCAGAACATGGGGCACTTATCACTGACGCCATTAACATTAGCCAATCCTCAGGGGTCTTCATGTAACAATTTTCATGTATCTAATTGAAGGGACAACCCAAGTATACCACCTGACTGACCCTCAACCACTAACAGCGCTCTCTATACGTATGCTATACTAACCCTACCACTCGAGGAACCAATCCAGAGTGACGATAGGTTTTTTGCTAACTTTCTCAGGTGACGCAAGTAGCGCGTCATACTAAGGTAAAAAAGGGCCTGCGAGCCCCACGAAGAGAGAGAGAGTCAGGACGGACGCATACAATCCTTGACTCATCCCTGCCGTTGTTTAATAAACAGCAGAACCACCTTACTTCTTGCGTGTGCCTCATACTCATTTTTGGGATACGCGGGAGGAGTTGGGGCCTCCCTGCCCGGGGGTCCGCGGACGGCCCAGCAGACCCCGGCAGAATTTCCCCCGACACTAGTATTTTCATGTGCAGTTCATAATCAACTTTTCGTAACATAATTGGCCGTATAGAACTCTACTTCTACCTTTTTAACATATGCTGTGGTTTTGCTAAAGTAAATTACTCTAATTTGTCTAAACCGAGTTAGTTGGGGAAGTAAATACATATTTTTTTAAGGGTTAGGGTGTAGGGGGTTGGGGTGGCAGTGGAGGGGAGAAGGAGTATGGGCGGTCCCCCATGAGAAAAAAAGGAAAAAGAAAATTTGAAGTGATTTTTGTTCAAGTAAATTATCACGGCAAAACAAAATAGAACCCTTTTTTGTAAAAAGCGAATAAATAACAAATTATCTGAAGGATGCCGGTATCTGACAGAACATCCCCCTTTCTTAAAAATGGTAATTTTGAAAAACATTTAATAAACTTTCATAAAAATCTTTGGTAAACCATCTTTAGCTGGTGTTTTCTTAACACATCTAATAACTCCTCTTATAAAAAAGGATTTGCCAATATTTGTTGTTATTGTATATTCAAAATATTGTTCAAAATCACATCCATTTTCATATTGTTCTACATGGGTTGACATTAACATTATTGACAGTTTAATGAATCGTTGTTCGTCATTAGGTCCATTTACTAAATAATTATGAAGATTTTTTCATTCTGGTCGGTAGAATCAACTCTGATTTGAAACATGTGTTTACGTCTATCACGTGCTAGCCGCAGCAGTTATTTTTGAACTGATTTACAATCTTGCATAAAAGCAAACCATGCATTTAAGAAGTCATGCACTCTTTGTAACACACATTGTTACCCCAGTCATTGGAATAACAGCCTTTTTTTGTTTCTGAAATGGTAAAAATAAACTCTTAATTCTATTTTTACTAAACATCGTCCACATAGATTTTAGATCAAAGAAACATTGCAGTGATCTCAACCCTCGTATTTTCTTAAACCAACCATTTAATCGCACATTCAATTTCCAAAATGCTTTGACACAGGTATATCATTTGTTAGGATGACTTTAGCAGAGAGCAGTCTGTAGAAACACAAGAACAGGTTCTCTTGTATGACATTCTACTTGCGTAGCTAATTTTGTATATTGTATATTCAGCTACCCCCTGGATTTCAAAATCTAAAATAATCCTTCAATTTACCATTCTTACAATTACTTTGAATGAAAAGGCTAATTTATCCATGGGAGTCCTAACTACTTTATGCTTACAGGTGTGCATACTGAGACAAGGTCGTCTGCCTGCTTCTAAGGGTCAGGGAAGCGGCGGCAGTGGCGGCTTGGTGCTGCCAAGTGATGCAGGACCCGAGGGTGGTGTGTGGAGGATCCTTTAGTGTTCCCCACCTTTCCCTGGTAGCATGGCAAGGACTTATCAGCCGGGTCAAAATACCCTCCAGTGAGGAAGCGGCCGTGTTCCCGGCAAACCTGTCTATGAAACTAGTCTGCACTTGGCCTTTAACAATCTTAGTCTCTGTGATATGTGTGTAGGACAAACTCGTACTCATTTCAGTTACCCAAGCTTGTATCAAGGGTGGGACGGTTTACCTCGGAGGCAGAGGCCAACATAACCTTTGTCTTCGTCATATTAACCACTAGTTCATTCTCGGTAGCACATTACTTTACTTAGCCGATGGAACAAAAGTGGGGTCATCCACCCGGAACCTGTAGCCGTGCAACACACTCAGAGTGGGGCGACAGTGCACAGTTTTCCTCCTCTTAACCTCTCATTAGTTAGGATTCCCCCTACTTGAATCCTTTTCAGGCTGCAATAATAGTCTAGGAAGGATAACTCAGGGGCAACGCGCTCGCCGATGCGGAGCAACGCAGGTTCCATCCCCGGAGTCACGCTTAGAAACCTCTGTGTATTATGCGTGGTATAATTAACCAATTATAATAATAACCCCACCCCTCAGCCAAGGTCCACCCTCCTGGGCTTGAGCACGACGCAGGCTCTTCTCACGCCTTCAAAGTTCCAGCTTCCTTTTGGCCCCAGTGGCTTTGCAGCGGTGCTAAGAACTTCCCCGCACCATCAAGCTCCCCTCTCACATCCACAGCCTGGGGTGCAAAGCGAGCCATTGATATGCCCTGATTCAGGGGATTGCCGCCTTTTTACATCTGCACCAATGGTAGAGTCTCCACAGCTCCCACGATGCACCAGCGGCACCCAGGCACGCACAGAACTCTAACAATGGCTGCCGCGTTCTTTTGCTGGACAGGTAGGTGTACGATCAGGTGACCGGTTTTGCACACTGATGCACTGCCCGTGCTAGGTATTAGCTGTAGCTGTCCATATTTGCACTGACAGTGTTCTGAAGACCCAGGCGAAAGGACCGAAATGGATTGTGTGGTGGAACTTGATTTTTGGCTTGAAATTTAGCTGGTGGCGAAGGATTCTCTGAAGGCGCTGCTCGTTTTGTCAGGCTACCGAAGCAGGGAAATTAGCTGGAATATACTGCCTTACTTGGTCACTTGTAGGTTATTGTTTCAGAATGCTCCCTGTGGTACTTTAGGGTTAAGCTGTAGTATGCCATCAACTCGCCTCCCTATGTTTGTGGTGAAACTTGTAGTGTGCATACGTCTGTGGAACAGTTTCTTCCCGCTGCCGTGTCCCTCAATATCAGAAGGGTTGCTTGCATTCATTGCCAATATGCTTCATTATATTTCACCTCAGAATAACACGGGTAGTATAGCTCAGTGGCAACGGGCTCAGAACAGCAGGAGTTCGAATCCCGGATCCGCGCTTAGAAACCTCAATTAAAATAAAATCTTTAACATTTCGGGGTGCAAGTTCTGGAGGTAACCCTGTAACTAGAACTTATGCATGTTATGAAAAGGCTAAGCAAACATATATATAAGTTACCGATAGAAAGTCATTTGAGACATCACTTACTTGGTGGGACAATCAGTTGTTTTCCTGATTTTACAGGTACTGCGATTTTTTTTTCTCCAAATGTTCTCCCAGTTTTGTGTGTTACTGGGAAAGTACATTGTTGTTGCTGTGTGGTTGGCCCAAGAAAGGTACTGTCACACATCCTTATGTTCATCTGTCACTATTAAAAATGGTGGAAATGTACTCAATTTGTAACATTGAAAGAGTTGTGATGTCCATACAGAAAACAGAGACACTGATAAAATATGGGGTGGATTCCTGAGTTTGGAACCGGCTTAATCTGGTAAAGATAGAGAAGATATGACGAACATTAAGATAAGTAAATATTTTAATTTCTTAAAATTTATATGTAATTACACTATTGTTCATAGCATGAAAGTATATTTAACAATGTGCTTGAACTTTCTCCTTTCAGGGTGTAAAGGGGGTACGGGTGGTTTGTATTTTATTTTATTTTTTTCTTTTACTCCACCCTCTCATCCTCATGCCTTAGGTTATCTTATAGGTTTAGGCTTGCATTTAAAGGGTGTGGAGGGAAGAAGTATCGCTTGTTTTCCTTGTATTGTATTTATGTATTGGGTGTTTTAGTTGAATGTATTTTACAATATATTTGTAAGATGGTAAAATGAATAAACTAGTTTACAAAACAAAATAGAAAATGGTGGACTCAGCACCCCGCGCCCTCACTGTCATGTGTGATGGTGCAGGGGGTCCGGAATTCAAGGTGCAGGCCATATTGGTTACTTGTAGGGCGCAGCGACAGCTTTAGCATTTGATAGATTAGATGGTTATCATCCTGAGGGGCGTTCATGGGCACAGGCTGCTTTTCTGCATCATTTTCTGCATCCATTATCTGCTAAAACACGTCTTGATGAATGAGGGTACAGGGAGGGTGGGGGGATGTCCTGCCATGGGGCTAGGGGCTTACCGTCACTCGATGGCCTGAAAATCCTCCCAGAATAGACGGGGAAGAAACAGAACGTTATCAGGTAGACCAGCGACCACCAAGCGTCAGCGGCTGCCGCCAGGGGAAACCTTGAGGACCGCACATATAAGCCGAAACTATTGCATTGGAGAACAGATAGGGAGGAATGGCATATGAGGAGGGACACAGAGGAATGACATATAAGGAGGCACACACAGTCTCTAGGTGTTGTTTGGTTATGTGCCCATCCATTGCCTGCCCACGGCCATGCTAATTCCTATGGCCATTCACACCTATTCCTGCCTCTGCCCGCACAAAACACCTCCTCATGGGACCTATTTGAGCTCGCTTTATTCAAGCCTCACCATTAGGCTTCATTCAAATTGCCTCCCTGTGCTTGTTCAAAGCAGTCGCCTGAGAGTTAATGACTTACTTGGAGCAGGAAACAGGCTACTGGTGTAATAAAAAAAAGTCTTACCAGGTCTGCTTTCAGCCATTCGATTTATAAACACTCTGCATGACCTTCACTGAAGTCCTGTTAACAACAAGCATTGGCAAAGCCAAAACAAGCATTGACAAAGCTAGCATTTAAGGTTTTGCCAGGCTCTGCTATTAGATGCCCAGGTACTCACACCATTTTGCACCTCCTACCAATGGGTAGTTAATACCAGTACAGCTGTGCATGGCAAGTGCCTTTCCATACCTACACAAAAGCTGAAACTGTTGGCAGTGCCAATGCTCGTTTTACTGTATATTTTTTTTACTGCTTTGCTTTTTACTGCAAAACGTAGATGGTTGATATGATATGGCATTCATAACACGCCTGTACACAAGTGTTGGTTTAGCTGAGGCAATATTGGATGGAGTGAGGCAGTAAAAGGGGTTCATGTTGCGCGTCCCCTATCTCCCCCCCCCTGCATTTTGCAGTTCAAAAGCATTAAGATGTGTGTGGCAATAAAATTGGCAGTGAAATATTGCCATGGACCATAACAGAGAAACAAAAAGCTTTTCACAATGATGTATTTAAATCTCATCTGAGGGCAGCTATAAACACTTAGGGCCCGATTCATGGAAGTGTTTTATAATGGCACAATCCCATAGGAAAACGTTCCATGAACCAGGCCCTTAGAGTGTGGAATGCTGTGTATTGCCCACTGTCGAGCCTAAATAATGAGAGCTTTCACACTGAAGAACCAAAGTTCTTGGAAACTCTCCAAGCCACACACACTCTATTTTGAATTTTTATAATCGGGTTATGCAGCCAATGCACTTTCGGGTGGGAGGGGAGCAGCGGGGGGGGGGGGGGATTATCTCGAGCATCAATGATAACACAGAGCAGGGCACTAATCCCACAGGTACCTTCCAGTAATCCTGCCCACATGAAATGCACACTGGCACACAGAGGCACAGACCAGCTTCTACATCAGTACAGAGCATCGTGACTAGACACTGGCATACATTACACTTGTATAATGATTGCGATTTGGTTCCCAGAAATCTGCCACTCTGTATACAGAGTCATGAGGGATCTTTCTGACATTATCACGAGGGGAGACTCCATAGACACAAAACCGTAACCTGTGGTGTCGCTGCCGGAAATCATTTCCAAGTCATCTACTTCCAAATGATGACTCCGAAAATACTTCCAACAATACATGGAGCTGCGTGTTCAGGGGTAAAAAGGGGATGGGCTTGGGTTGGGGTAGTAGTGAAGGGGAAAAGGTGAATGGTGGGGGGCACCCACCAAATCTATAAACAAAAATCAAAGTAACATTTCAGAGTAATCACTTTGTCAGCGAAATGACATGGAAACCACAAAACAAATGCGGAAACATTTGATGACCCAGAAGAAAGGCACCTTTGTCTCTTTCAGCTGCTCGCGTTGGAATCATTTTACATAATGTGACCACATTATATATCCAGTGACAGGTAAAGGATGCCCTTAAACATCACATTACTTTTCTGAGTGATCATTTGATATATGTTGTTTTAAGTAGCCCTATCCTAGGACTTATGTTGTTAAAAAAAACACTGACAAATTAAAAGCCAGACTGATTTAACACACATTTGACATCATAATGAACAACTCAAAATCTTGTGATGCAAGACATGTTTTTGATGAAGATATGCAATCAGCCGAGCCCGCTGCTATGACCTTGCAAACAAGGGTGGACTGGGAACTAAAAGAGGGCCTGGAAATAATGTCCAAAAGTGGCCCCATATGACACATTTTCAGCAAGCCCAATGCTTTTCCCATGAGAAAATGTGGAAATACCAAGCAAAAGGGGCCCAGGGTGCAGAGGCCCACCAGGAAATCTCCAGAGATCCCTATGGGCCAGTCCACCCCTACTTGAAAACATTCACGGCCATTCGAGGTAGAGAGACATTGACATTCAAATATGGAAAAGGGAACTTTACTGGAGCGTTGTTCTACATTCTGTTTCTCCTTATGGTATTAATGAGTGCATTGATTGGAACATTATTTATGCCATGATTTAATTGGGGAGTTTTTTTCTATAAATGTGCCCTTGCAAAGTGTAGAATATTGCTACTCCTAGTCAATATACTTTATTCATTGGTCAGGCAGGACTCATCAAGATAGCTTTTAGTCCGCTTTGTATATCTAGCAGCCTTTTGAAACCAGAGTGGGGTCACAATAGTGCTTTATTCCATGAGAAGGAGAGCTCAGTGTTAAACATGTGTTTGCGATTGTTCTGTGAGAAGCTCAAGTCCTGGGATCCGGCTATCTTACACCACTGTGAACATTTAGGACTATGTTTGTGTTTGAGGGGATGAAGTTGATGCGTTGCTCAGAATGTCACAAAGTGCCCTTTTGTTGTCCACAGGGCTTGGAAAAGGGACAGCGCCTCGAAACACTCCATGCACTCATGGAACATGTTGATTGTTTTTGTGCTTTAATCTAGTTGTGTTTTAACTACGGTTTTGTAGTTAAATAAGTATCACAATGGCATCTGGAGGATTGGCTTTGAGGTTTTTGTCTAAAGTATCCAACTGATACCCATGTACATCAGTGCAGACACTGGTCAGAGAAAAATATTCTGCCCTTCAATTTGAAAAAGATGCCTCCCTTCCTTCTTATCACAGTCCTTGCGACAAGAGGGTCTGGGAGACACGTGAGCCCACTTACCATACATATAGACCTCCTACCAGCCCTAGAATTATAAATATATGCCCCTTCTTATTTATTTACTTATTTAATTGTTTTTTATAACACACCTAATACTGTACCTGAGTTCGGTTTCCAAGCACGGATCCGGGATTCGAACCTCTGTTGCTCATGCTTAGACAGCTAAAGCAGGCGTCAGCGTGGTAAAAAGAAACGGCCTATGCAGGCAGTGCAACGGAAACAGATCCAGTTCCATGCTGAGCTACCCTATGTTACTACCATGCTCACAAAACTGCCCCATGCATCAGGCCACTGCCATCTGACTTGCCGCCTGACACACAATGCGGAAGAACGGCACCGTCCCAAATCCTAGTGCCTGTGAACCGCACCAAGACACGTCCTGTTTCCAGCTGATTGGACCCATGTCGCTCCCATTGCTAATTCCTCACTGTATGGCACATACCATTGCTCCTGAATTACCCCATAACAATCATTGCCCCGGAACTGCACATGTGATGTCCCAGTGGCTGTGAATTGCCCCATAGCAGGCCGAAGCATGTCTGAGGATGCTTGTGGTCTCGTGCAGAAGGGATGTGACCAAGCAGTTTGGCTGGACTGCCCCTTTTGGGGTGGAACCAGGCCTGATTTGCATGTGCTCTTCCCCTTTTGTAACTTATTTATTTATTTTAATTCTTATAATGCGCCAACATGCCCGCGGGCCTCAGGGCGTACACAGACCAAGATACAAGACACACTAGAACATAAAGCAGCAGAGAGGGTGAACATTAAAGGAGCTTAGTCAAGGTTGAAAAGATGGGTTTTTACAGCCTTTTTGAAGAGAGAGTAGTTTTGGATTTGACATATGGCTGCTGGTAGTAGGCTCCAGAGCATAGGGGCCTGAGAGTCAAAACTAGAACCTCCAAACCTGGTAAGCTTGGACCTTGGTTGGCTGAGCATAGTGGCTGAAGTAGAGCGAAGATTTCTATTCTTAGGCTTGATTTTAATGCGCACTGATAGATATGCGGGACTTGTAAGAGCTACGCATTTGTGCACTAGTGTGAGCATTTTGTGCGTTATTCTCTTGTTTTACTGGAAGCCAGCGTCGTTTTTTCCTGAAAGAGGAAATGTGGGTACGGCACAATTGTTTAAAGATAGTTTGTACAGCATTATTTTGTGTGACCTGAAGAGTCTGTATATTCGCGGCGATCGCGCTGGTCAACAGGCTGTTACAATAGTCTAGTCTGGAGTTAATCAGTGCTGTAGACAGGAGAGCACAGTTGTCATTTGTGATGAAAGGTCGAATATATTGTATTCGTTTGTTGACAAGTCCGCAGCATGACCGGATATTGGAAACATGAGGCTTCATGCAGAGTTCGTCATCCAGAATGACACCCAGAGTTTTTACTATCTTTGGGACAGTTATGACATTGGGCGTCATTACGACCCCGGCGCTAAGCCATGGTGCTATTAGCACGATGGTCCATGCCGGGGTCCGCCATGGTGAATGGCGGAATTACCGCCCCATTCCAAGGTTGGCGGGGCGGTAATTCCCCATTCACCATGGGCCCTTCCCCATTCCCATTTTTGCCCCATAGGGCTCAATGGGAATGGCGAAGGCACTAAGTACGGTGCCACAAATTGCGGCACCGTACTTAGCAACAAGGTCCCTTTGCAGCACCCTACTTTAACGGCTGGTAAAACCAGCCGTTAAGGTCGGGTCCCGAAAAAGGGACCTCGTAATTAGGCGCTAATAGGTTAACGGCGCTGCAGCCTTTTACGGCGCCCTTAACCCATTAGCGCCTGGGTCATAATGAGGCCCATTGTCTGCAATCAGAAAGTTGGAGTAATCCGAGGTCAGCTTACTTTGAGTGTTTTTTGCTTAGCAGCGAAGAACGATTGTCTGGAAGGTTAACCAGAGCAATGCCAGAGGTTAAGATTAATTCTAAACATTCGAGCCATCGCTCCTTTTTGCCCGAGCATTGCCACACCATATTCAATAGCCCCCAGATTTAGGAATGCTACTCCCACATTGTTCCTGGAACCCCCATGTTTTGAACTCACTACACGTGTACACATATACACACACACCCTCATGCATACACACTTTTTTAAATGTACATTTGCAGCCTAGTCCCTCTGATATCCTATGGAAGTAGGAAGCTGGAAGAGAGGTGTTGATCAAATTCCGCCTGTCCTGCTCCCGCACACTGGGTGAGTAGGATGCCTCCGAGGAGCCCGGCCACAGTCCCAGACATGGAGCTCCAAACCCCACAGGGCCTTCTATGGTCCATCTAACGCAAAACCATCCTGTGCTCACACAGACACCATCATGAAGATGCCCATAAGTTAATGGGCGAGCTTTGCGTCTCGCCGCAGCGTGGCTGTGCCAACCTCAAGACCTCTGAATTCTGAAGGGGAGTGCTCTTTCTTTCCCTCTCTTCTCGGGGGGAAGCAAGACGACACGGAGCAACACAGGTTCAATCCCCGGGTCCTTTGGGTATCAAGCCATATTCTCACCCTTCCTTAAGGGGAGCGGTTGCCACCCGTTTATGGATGAATTGCCACTGGCCACACACCATGCACTAGAGTAGGGGTCCTCAAGCTTTGGCTCTCAAGATATTTTGAACTACAACTCCCATCATCCCTTGCCAGTTGCCAGCACAGACAATGATCAGGAATCATGGCAATCATAGTCCAAAACTTGTGGAGAGGAACAGGTTGCAGACTAGGGAGACTTGTCCTAAAGTCGATGGTCTTGTTTTGCCTGCAGGTCTACCCTCTAATCCTCTAGCTGTAATCCTTCAAATACTCTGCAGTCCAATTTATGCCTGAGGCTACTCCCATGTTAACCTGCGAGTTATGTTTGATGCCCATAAAAGATTAGTCCCGTAGCACTTACATGTTATTATGAAATTACTCTAGATTGAGTCTCACGACTGAATGCAAGTACTTTCCAAATCACAAACTAATGGAATATTCAGTATATAGGTAATTCATACAATCCAACATTTCTTTACCCTTGAATGCTATATTGAAGAGGGGACCCTGGGATCAAACCTGTGGTGCTCCGTGTCCTCTTACTTCCAAGGCGAGCACGTTGCCCCTGAGCTATCCTCCCGATATTACTGAAAAAGGGTTGGCTGTTTAACTTTATCTCTTTACAAGTTGTGGCTTCTTACCCCACCATGGACCTCACTCACCTACCGGGTCACACAGCAAATTAACTATGCGGTGGGAGCAACCACGATAAGCACGAGAAAGAGGTTTAAAGATGACATTGTCATTAGCCACAGCAATACCCTAAATACCTGAGACAGTGCCTCATTACGAGTTGGGTGATATCCCTTAAATGCGGTGGTAATGATATTACTGCTGCATTTAAGGGCTGGTCCTATCACGAGTCTGGCTTATTTACCCCCAGCTCTGAGCTGAGGTAAATTCACTGAAAAAATGCCAATTTTCGGCCCAATTACTGCCGGCTGTATTACTGCATGGTAATTGCACTGAAAATTCCCCCTTGGGTCTGATGGACCCAATGTGGAATGGGGATTAACAGTTATCGCCCAACCTGTGATCCAGCGGTTATACCGCTGGAACGGTGGTTGCTAACGCTAATACAGTTGGGTGGTATCACAGCCGGGATACCGCCCAACTCGTGATCAGTCTGCTCAACACAGACCTCAACTGCCACTCCACTGGCCTTAAGCCATGTGAATACACTGCAAGTGGAGTAAGGATTAACATTCCAAATATAAAGTTACACAATTGTTACATTGCAATTGTCACTTCCGTATCTGCAGTTGAATGCATCTGTGTAACAAACAATCTATAGGGTCAAGTATAAGGATAGTATTTTCACGTATATTCAGGACCATGTAATGGTGATAAAGAATAGGGTTCGTAGAAACCCAGTGACCCTACACTTCCAGGAATCCCATGATAGGAATCCAAACCTATTGCAATGCGTTGCCCGACAAAGGCTTGGACTAAAGCAGCGTGGAGGTAATAGGTGGAATTACACCATGTAGAATCACGACTAATCCTCAAAATGAACCCCCCAAACACCTCATGGACATAATTTGTAAGAGGGTCGACATATTTCCCATCGGCCAAAGTAACATTTATATTTATAGTTCTGGTTTTACTTTTTGAAATGCATTTGAATTGTATTTGCCATTCTCTTGTAAACTAACGTGTTGCACTGCACTTTCACCTTTGGAACTACAGTTCCCATAAGGTTTGTAGTTCTCCCACCTTTTTCATTGCAAATCAGGCGTGAGAGCGCTAGCGCGAGAACAAAAAGCCGGTCTGTGGTGGTCAGTGAAGGGACCGGAAGTGAGGGTGCTTTGTTTTCTTGCATCCTCATTTTCACTATGGGTATTGCCGAGGTTTTAGCAGCAATCACTGCTGCTAGAGCCGTCTTCGATAGTCGTAAGCCCAATTTGATCCTACTTGATAAGGTAAGCCCTCACATCTCCATTAATCAGAGCATGCTTGCAGAAGCGACTCAAATATGTACCTTCCATGATTCGACTCAGGATGTTAACTCTTTGTGTACCCCCAATGTGATTGAGTCACAGACAACTACATTTATGATATGATATTTTATTTGTATCGCGCTCGTACACAAGTGCTTCAGAGCGCGATTAGGCAAGGGAGGGGAACAAGGGAGAACAGAGCACAACATAAAACGATTTTACTAGGCCCAGTGACATTGAGAACGCGCAAGTGCATGGGAAAGGGAAAAGGGAAAAAGTGCATGGAAGGGGGAGAGTGGAAAGTGCACAAGCCGAGGAGCGCAGATAAATAAAATAAATAGAAAATTGAGGCAAACTGTGGTAGAGCAGCCAGCAAGTGGCAAGTGCTGTGTTTAGGGCAGCAGACTGGGTAAGTCTGAATAAGTCCAGAAAAGAAGAAAAATGCGGGGGGGCTGTTTGGGTACAGATACAGTCCCCAGTGCAAGGGATGGCCAGGAGGCAGTGCAGGAAAGTGGCAGGGTGAGCAGGTACCTGGGCCCAGGGGACAGAGGGTGGCCAGGTGCACAGTGCCAAGAGAGCAGATCAGCAGGGGAGAAAGGGACAGAAGGCAGAAGCAAAGAGGAAGGTTTTGAGGTGCTTCCGGAACCGGAGATGGTTCTCCTCAAGTTTTAGAGTGGCAGGGAGGCTGTTCCAGAGGGAGTCCCCAGCCAAAGATAGAGATCTACCCCCAGCTCGTTTACTCATTTACTCCTGTTAGGACGGAGGTACCAGTTGGGTCATACATGTAGGACATCCTGGAAAGCAGGATTAGTATTGGGGTACCTGCCAACTCTGACGATCTTCCGGGGTTATATAATACCGGTATGGTGGAGCATGGGGACTTAGGGGAAAAAAGAGGTGCTATGGGTCTGTCTCAGGGGGCCGAGTCCATTCCGGCCGCCCCTTTCAGCCAAATTGCCGGCCCTGAAAAACTCCCTATTTCGGCCCTAAGCTTCCTGCTCCTGAACACCAGGTCTTTAATTAAGCATGTTCTTGAAGTTGCTACGTACATTACAGAGTGTAATGTGGACATCTGTGTGTTGACCGAAACCTCGGGCTACTATGCAGCAGGCCCATCTCTGGGCCTTGCCATACCAGAAGGCTACAGTATGTTCCATCAAGAGAGAATAGAGGGAAGAGGTGGGGGGGGGGTCGCTTTGATTTTTAAATCTAACCTAGATATGTGGGAGGTTAATTGTCAAGCTATTGCTGGATCGGAGTTGAAAGTTGTTAAAATCGTTATCAATGCTAAAACTACTATCAATTTATTATTGTTGTACAGATCCCCCACTGTAGGATCTTCTAACCAACCCTTTATTACCTCTTCTTAAACCCAACACCAAATTTTTGGTTTTTGGTGACTTTAATTTTTGGTTGGGACATGAGTTTGGCTAAACAGCTGATGGCTTTGAAGACTCCCTCAGACACCTTTGCTTTGAACAGAAAGAAAGTCAAGGAACCCACTCATTGCAAGGGGCATATTCTTGATTGGTTTGCCCCTCACAATATCTTAACTAAGAATGACCAAGTCTTGGCTTGTCCTTGGTCCGACCACTTCTTTGTTCACTTTAGATCAATAGCAAACTTCCTATAAAAATGAGTGTCTCGCAACCAACCAGCCTTAGTTCGAAATTTACGGAAACTTACTCAAGAGACCTCTACCCATAACATGTGAATCAGCGGAGGAAATGCCAAACCTCCTTTTACATTCCTTTGGGGACATCACTAAGACCTTAGCACCTTTAAAAATGAAACACTTCAGGGATACACAAAATAATAACTCGTGGTTTACTCCTGATCTAAAAAATCTTAAAGCTTCTACAGTCAGACATTCTTTTGCTTGGAAGTCTGGTCCAGATATACAGACTTTGGAAGCATATAACGTTGGGGCAAAGGAGTATAAACTAGCAGTTATTGATGTCAAGAAAGATATGTTTAACAGGAGGATTCTGAATTCTCAGTCTGAAGCTAAGGAACTTTTCCAGATCCTTGGAGAACAAGAAACCCCTCATGTACAGGATAAGGGTACTTTCAAGAAGGATGATGCCTGGTGCACGTCTATTCAGGAAGCTATGCTAGTTAACTAGAAAAAATGAATTAAGACATTGGACAAACAATCTCATCACAAAAAATGCCAACGGAAATTAATGAAGTAGGTGCATCCGTAGGTAACGTCTCAAGGCATCCATTGAGGCTCTCCCTGATCTCAGCATCAGAACTGGCTACCATTATTGAACATCTAAAACCAACAAAATGTAGAGGCGATCCATGTTCAGCTATGATAATAAAATTCTGCTCACCCATTCTTATTAATCCTCTTTGTAAATTTGTGAATGCCTCTTGTAGAGGCGGTCCCAAGCCAGACCCGCACTCAAATTGCCCATTTTGAAGTGCCAGGAACTTTCACGCCAAAGTATGTGACATATGAAGAGCAAATAAACCAGCAGAGAGCCACAGTGGGGCTTTGCCCGGTACCTATCAGACTGACAGCACCTATTGAAGTACCGGTACTTAAGAAACCTTGGACAGCAAGGTACCCATTGAGAAAACCATATCGACAAGTAAGACAAACTGACGATTGTCAAAAAACAATGCCTGAAGAAGCCAAGAAGGTCCTAAAGGAAGACAAATGGTGACGTCACAAGAACCCGGACTGACTCACAAATAGAAGATATGACAACCTGCAAATGACGAAACGAGACAAAACACCATGGATAAGGGACATCATGAATCTAAAGTGATATAACGATATCAAAGGTGTGAAGCTTATGCCATAAGCGTGACGAAGATATGCAGCCAGTTTACACGTGTACATATGCTTGGAACCGCAAGAAAGCTGAGAAAATCGTGTGGCTTGCTATGCTTAGTAGTAAAATACATTGCGGCAAGCGCCACCTATACATATCTACCTCAAAAGGAGCATTTTGTATGAGTATACTTCCACTGTGCACAAGAGCAGAATCAACCAAACGTTACTAAAAGGCAACAGGAGAGGAGCCCCTCAACACGAGAATCGAAAGCTAAAAGACAAGAAAGGAAACTCAGGCGCATGCAACCCATACCAAGAAGCCAAGGTTGCATCGGCTGACATAGACAAACCATAGATACGATTTATGAAGCAAAGAGCAGAGTATCCTGTTCAAAGAAGTCAAGATAAGCAGCAGAAGGCAGAAGGTGGGCAGAAAGCTAAATCAAATACACAAATTGTAGGGAAAATGAGACAAATTCATGGTGTCTGAATCATGTGACCTGCCAACTAAGAAGAGTTGGGGTCTTCACACATACGTGCGGACTTGTGCAATGCACAGATATCTGAACTCTTCCCGACAGAGATACGTCTCAAGGCCAAACCAACAAGAAATAATTGACACATGGCCATTGGGGAGGTGATTGATGATGGCAATGGTTGGGGGAAGGCTGGAAGAGCGGGCGAGCACCCTGCACCTGGCCGACCATTCTGCATGCTGCTAAGCCAGTGGAAAAGTACAAGGAGACTTGGTGCCAACCCAATCACGATGGACCAAGTAATCTAGGATCGTATAGTTTGTAGAACCAATGGGACGTCATACTTTTAGTGACGTCCACAGTAGCTATTCTGAAGGAAGTGCTTAGATGCCCCACCTGACACTGATTACCCAATCCTGTCACCCCGTTACCATATACAGATATAGTACCTATAGTAAAGTTACCTTCCTATAACCAATAGAATTGCATGCAACATTTTACGCGTTACACGTCAGTGATGATGAGTTTTTGATATAAAAGATGTGTTTTCTATGAAGTTCGTTGGAGTTGAAGCGAGAAGGAAGATCAAGCAACAGCTGATGTTCATGAACTCCCAGTTTTTTGTACTTGTCATTAAACAGACTCCCTTTGCCAAACCATTGAGTTGTCACTATTGATTAGATGCTAGAGTACGAATCTGCACCCCCATCCATCTCACGGGTGCTGCTACTTCATCTTAAAGTGCAATTGGGCAACCCCCAGTTTTATTGGCCGGTTGGGGTCCTGGTGCACACTCTTTTTCTGAAAAACATGTTCCATCTGGGATATAAAAGTCTTGGATAACCCCGATTTTGAAAAAAACTGCATTATGTCCTAAAATTCATTTAAATTATCGGCCCATTACGAACACCCATTTTCTCTTAAAAATCCTGGACCGCATGAACTATGTCCGAATTTCTGCCTACTGAAATAAACACTAAATTCTCAATAAATATCAGTCCGGTTTTAGACAAGGTTACAGGACCGAGACAGCACTTTGGGGGCTTAAGTCTAGGCTACTTGACGGTATGGACAACGGACAGGCTTCTCTCCTTATGTTGTTAGACTTATCCTCAGCTTTTGACCTGGTTGACCAATCCATTCTTGTAACCAGGTTGAGGGATGTTGCTAATTTTTCTGACAATGACGCGCTATGGAGATCCTCATTTCTGAGTCATAGACAGTGCACAGTCTATTGTGGAGAGGCTGAGGCATTGCATGTAACTCTGGAATATGGTGTCCCCCAGGGTGCATGTATATCACCCTCCCTCTATAATATTTTCAGAGTCCCTTTCTTTGATCTTTTGGAACAGAATGGTGTGGCCTTTGCAAATTATGCAGAGGCCACACAATGTGTCATCCCTTTCACAGGATTGTATGAACACGATGAAATCATTATTAATGAGGTGTATGATCTTATTCAAAACTGGATGTTGCAGATTGGCTTGGCCTTAAATAAAGATAAGACAGAACGTAGTGTGGTCGGCACACCTATTATGATCTACTTATGAGTGTTTCTCTATTGTTGAATACAACATTGCCACAAAAAAGAAAGTTAAGACTTTAGGTATTACACTTGATCAGCATCTAAATAGGAAGGCACAGGTTAGTAGCTTGGTTTCATCCTCTGCTTAATATATCAAATTGTTAGAGCATCTTCGGCCATATATTACTCAGACTAATGTGGAAACTATCGCCAGGGCCATAGTAGGATCTAAAATTGCTTACTGTTGTAGTATTTTGATTGGCATTTCAAAATTGGAATGCAACCGCCTACAGGTAATTCAAGGTAGTGCGGTTAGAGTGGTCTCAGGCCTTAGCTGGAGAGATCACGGGCCTCATTACAAGTTTGGCGGTAGCCTTGCCAGTAAAACCGTCAGGCTGCTAGCAAATGTGAAATTTTTTCTGGTGCCCGCAAATGGGCAATTACCGGGTCATTACGGCCCTGCCGGACCCGGTAATTGCCCATTTGCGGGCGCCGGAAAAAAGATGCTCCCCATTCCCAACTCGGCCCCATAGGGCTGAATGGGAATGGGGAGGCCAGATGCACCGGCACCGTTTATAACAGTGCCGGTGCATCCGACATGCTGTGCTCGCGGGTGCCTTTCTGCCTGCCAGGTCTGACCGATGCTGTGTGGGCGTGATGTCAACTTATCTGCAGGAACTACTTATTGATAAATCCAGTACAAGACTCCTCAGATCGAACTATTCGCATCAATTGAACCTCCCAGATGCAACACCAATAAAGTCATGAAAAGGGTTTTTGGGAATGTGGCATCGAGAGCATGGAATGCTCTTCCATTGGACCTGAGAGACTTAAAGTTAACCGACGTTTTAGGAAAAAACTAAAGACAGTTTTATTTTCCTAGACAAATCTTACTGCTCTGTTGCACACATTTTAGTAGGAGTCTGTTTCTATTCCATGTTATCTGTCTTGTCTGTCTGTGCTTGTCTCTGTTTATCTGTGCACCCTTAAGCCTACGGGTCCCTGGTTGCGTGTTATAATTTAAATAAAGTAAAGTAAAGTACATTTATGTAAAGTGTCTATTGCAGCTGCCATACTGCTTGGTGATTATATATACATATAGTTTTATATACAAACTCATTGCTGCAAGCTAATAGCTGCCATCCTAAAACTCTAATTGCAGGCATCCATAAATGGTGAAATGATTACAAAACGTAGAAGCCGAATTTAACAAACATGCTAATGTCGCAGCACATTGATTTCAGGAATGGGGGTATCCGAGAAAGATTGAGGAGAAAGCATATCAAAAAGCCACAGCACGGAATAGAGAAGATCTTCTTACAAAAATAACAATCTTTACAAGGAGAACAGAACCAACTGAGATTTATTTCCATCTATAACATGCAATCCTCGGGCATAAGAAAAATTCTGGACTCGCACTGGAAAATTTAGGAATCTGATCCAGATATAGGATCACTTTTGGAAAGTAGAGTCCAATTGACTTTCCTTATACTATCCTCAATAAGGTCGCAAGTGGTACCATCATTTTTTTCAGACGAAGACTGACAAGACCCCGACAACCTGGTTAGTCGACCCAATCAAAGACTTCTACAGATCTAGCAACTGCAAAGCATGTCGATATGGGATGAATGCAAAACAATATACAATTTCCCTTAATAAACATCTCACATGTGAAAGTACATTTGTTATCATTATAATCCAGTGTGGATTCAGAAAAATGGTTTATAAGAAGCACCAAGCTATTGGTGAAGCTATGCATTCTACAGCACATTTGAGCCATCCAGAACAAGGACCCAGACTGTACACATGTGAAAACATTTCATTGAAATACATTAAGGGGACTTGTCCTCCCTTCGTTACTTTATCATTGATGATATTGAAGAACATGCACGAGGAGGAGACAAGGAGAAAATGCTGTGTCAGAGAGAATCACGCTTTATATCGGACTTTGATACAAAGACACCAAGAGGACATAATGTGGATGAGGAAATGTGCATATTCTTAGGTGAATGAGATCTCACATGAGTTTAAAAATGATATGTTTCTATCTATATCAAGATGAGCCTGCAGTGATGTGAACAAGCTGCCATCCTTGAGAAACCAATAATAAATAATTTTGGTGGCAAATAACAATTTAAGTTCACAAAAAACTTTATAACACATTTTTAGTTCACATGATAAGATATTTATCAATGTAACATCGTAGGTCTCTTGCAGATTTGAATTCATTTTTATTGAATGAGACCTTTTTTTTTACAAAAGCACTATGCAAGTAACCAAGCATAAGTTCACATCGGAAAAACAGTACATACCACTCGTGTACTTCTTTTTACAAGTAATGTGATTTAGCTGATAAAAGTGATGAAACAATAACACCATCAAACAATGCTCTGCATAAAGCATAACAAGTATATAGGCAGGTCACAAACATGGGGCATAATGGGATGGTATGACATTATAAGTAGCATTGTAGGAAGTGGGCCTTGATGGGATGAGACAGTACACGTGACATGCAATATAGTTGTGTACTATGCACTGTGTTTACCACACATTGCATTGACATGAACAGCATAATGTTGTAATGAAGATCTCTTTTAACACTGTGCACGTTATTCTCTAAGTTTATAGAGATAATTACATGTGACACCTAACAAACAGACCTGTGCTGTAAAATGCACTATGCACTATGCACTTTACCTATCATACAGTGTTTTTATACATGCAGCACAAGGTCATAATGTAGATCTTTTTCATCAACGCGCATTTTACTTACTTTCTCTTTAAGTAATATATTTTGATACTGTCTCATGGTCTGTCCATATAATGGATTCTAATTATGTAGAATGCATAAGGCCACAATGTAGCACTAGACCTGGTTTATAACAATCAAAATGGCAGCTCATTGCTTTAGGAAACAATGCCATCACAAGGTGGCGCTCATCGAGCAATAATGCGCAGCACAATGTATTAAAAATGTGATAACCATAGTAATGGCAACAAACAGACGCGCATTATAATATACAATATGCACTTTATTTGCATTGTATTATATCTAGGTGAGTAATATAATGGCAATTATGTAATCTTTTATAGCACTGGCACCTTATTCGCTTTTAAGGAATGTATGTCTGTATTGTCACACGCACTATGCACTTTATTTAAAATGTTTTTTCAGCATGTGGTCCACAAAAGGCCATCATGCAGCGCTGTTTTGGAGTATCATCAACCACAGTGGAAGATACTTGCGTTACACAATAACTCCATTACAAGGTGGCGCTCATTTGAGCAACACCAGCACAATCTATTGATTTAGAAATGTGAGAATGATGGCAATGGTAGAAGGACTAATCCCCTTAATGTGCCTGTCTGATATAAAATGAGCACAGCTATGGTTACTCGCACTACTCGGACGAAGCCGGTTGGCGAACCGCGTTAGTTGTTTGTTATTTTTGTTTTTTGCACACCAGCATGTCTACCGTCATGAAATGGCAAGTAACGAGCACTGAAAAAAATTGAATAGAGCCTGTCACGGTTCAACTGATTATTGTCAATGAGTTCTTCTTTTGAACATTCTATACATTTTCTTAGTATGTTGTAGCTCCACTGCCTACCTGCAGCCTTGTCCCTTACTTATGTATTATATTATTTCATACCTTGTCATTTAAATTTGACATTCTGTCTCCCTCTGTGAGGGCTCTGGCATTAAACATGTTGTGTCTACTGATATCTCTCTTAAAAATACAATAGAGCTTTTAGAACTGAAAAAAAGAAAATTGATGTGCCTGCCATGCATTCTTCGGTAAATGATTGACACCAATAGGAACCCTGAGAGTGCGTGGCCAGTGACGAGGAGAGTCTCTGTATTTTTGGTAAAGATATTTTTAAATATGTATACATGAGTTATTCAAATGTTTTTCAGCACATTTTCCCCATTTGTTTGCTCCACTTCTCTTCTTTCTTGTGTTCCCCTTTTTTCTTTTAATATTGCAAGTTTCCTTTGTTCTCTTTTTTCTATCTATTTAATGAATTGTACATTCAATAATAATAGATGAACCTTTTTGTAGTTGTGAAAATAATTATTTCCGATTTTAAATAAAAAAGAAGCAAATACACACATGGATCATATTGTGTTCTATTGGTCACTGATGGAAAGTATAAGCTACTAATTAGATATTTCATCTCATTAAGGGCCAGCCCGATAACTCAGGGTCAACGTGTTTGTCTAGGAAGCAAGACAATGCAGAGCAACACAGGTGCGAATCATGGTCCCATGCTTGGAGACTGGTCTGTGAAATTAAGTGCGCTATACAAGATTAATTAATTGTAAGTAATCTTGAGTGTATATGCAATAATCAGCATTTTCATATGGTGGTAAATTAAGATAAATGTGCATTCCTGGAGATATAACAGCAGCAGAAAAAGTGCATTGGTATTAATGTTATTAAGTTGCTGTTCGTTTATGTCATTGTATTGTGATAAAAGAGTTAATTGAGGTCTGCATTTAGGTCTTAGACTAAGGTTATTTATTGTGCTTTTTCTTTAAGAGGTTGGTGAGAGTAGGGCAGGCGTATATGAGCTGCTCAGGTGAACTAGGGGATATTCTTTAGAAACCATCACTCCTGAAACGTTTGTTGGAGTTGACCTAACCATGTATGTTTTGCTGATATTATACATGTCTATTTATAATGATTGAAATAATATAAGTAGTCCTCTGTGACCTTTCAAGAATGCTTGAACTTTTTCCAAAAATCTGGGATTTGCTTTATTGAAAACAATGTTTGTATGTGACAATCCTATGTAACATTTCGATCAAACTCACTCCATCACCTTGTTAATTTTTCATCAATTGTGTTATTGTTCTGCTACTGTAAATCAGTCAGCATTGGGGGTGCTGCACACACTGTTTCATCCATGTAATGTTTTCGGTTTCAAAAGCCATGTTCTTTTATTTGTACATGAATACAAATGTTTGTATAGAGTGATCAAACAAACGCACAACACAATTTCTCCTTGAAATGATTACATTTGTATTGGAGCATAATTATTTTCTCTTTAATAGTGATCATTACCTGCAATTTATGGGACTGCCATGGGCATGCAATTTGCACCAACTTATGCCAATATCCTGATCGGCTAAGGTATCTGTGCTGAACAATCCACTAAATATATGGAATTGCAAAATCATGTGGCTCCGCAGCATTGATGATCTGTTTTTGATCTGGCAAGGGAGCATGGAAGAGTTACATGGTTTCCTTCATTTCTTGAATGCAAATGATCTGAATTTGAACTTTGTTATGACTGCTAGCAAGGAATGCATTGACTTTTTGGATCTGAGAATCTTAGTGATTGGTGGATTGGTTCAAACAAAGACATATCGTAAAGCAACAGCTGGTAACTCCATACTCCATGCAATGTCATGCCATCCAGCAAGTAACATCAACAACATCCGCTAAGCACAGTTTCCTAGAGCAAAAAGAAGCTGCTCTCGCTGTTCGGATCTAGAAACAATCTGTAATGACATGTCATCTAGATTCTTGCAAAGAGGTTACTGAACTGAGACGTTACAGAAATCTCGAAGTAAAATGAATTCTTGAGATAGACAGGATCTTTTGAGATCAAAAATGAAAAAAGCAGCGCCAGAATCAGAAGAGATTAGATTCATAACCTCATTTGGTCTACAAGTGTCCCAAATCCGGAATGTGATAAAAAAAAAGCATTGGCACATTCTAGCTACAGATCCAGTTCTCAAAACGTGGTTGAATCCGAGAGCTCAAATCATGTACCGACTGGGAAAAAGTATAGGGGATATGATCATCCACAGCAATTTGGAGACCATACAGCAACAACATCAGCTGCATCAACTTCTCTTGCAGCAATTGCATTTGCTCCATGGCTATCAAAGTTTCAAACTTCCAAATGAACGGTAGAACTTGGTCAAATTACATAACCTCTCGGATTTACTGCAATACAGAGTTTGTAGTCTATGGATTGATTTGACTGTGTACGGAAATTTACATTGGCAGCACGAAAAAAAAAATCAATTGAGAATGTTAGAACATCTCAGAGCAATCCATTCTAAAAATGAGAATTACCCAGTAGCCATTCACTTTGCGGAATCTCACAACCAAAACAGGAGACCCTTGAAATTGATTGGACGGGCTCATGTAAAACCTCATCCCCGTATGGGTAATAGAGAGCTGACTTTACGCAGATTAGAAGCCTGATTGATCTTACACTTTAATTTAAAAGTCCCTGTCGGTTTGAATATAACTGAAGGCAGCCATGTGTTTCTGTAACATTAATATGAATATGAACATTTCTGTTTTTTTGCTGTTTCTCTGGATATATTGAACTTGTGGTTCCAGTTATGCACATGCAGTACTTTTGGCTTTTCCTCTCTTTTCTGCTTCTTTAATTCCCTTCCTTCTCCCCTTTTTCCCCTTGGTTTTTGTTTTGGTAGTTTTGGGGGATAAAAGGCAGTGGCACTTGGCACTTCATAGGCTGGGGTATCTTTCCTAACCCGGTAAGGTACTAAATGGCATTCTTAACTTTGGCAGCTATTTGTTTTGGCTTTGTATGGTAATGGCAACCACTGAGTAACACTCAAATGGATTGATTTGTCTTTGTCACTTTGACAGAATTCTCCAATATTGCTTTTCAAATCTGATTTGACATCACTGTTTTTACCTTCCAATGTGCAATATTTATTACCTTACTTTTAGAAAAATGCAATGAATTTATGAAAGTGTGCAACTTACAGTTCTTGCGCACAACATAGTTAGAGCACTGTCACTTTGGCGAAGCTTTTATTCATGTATTTGTTCTATATGCACATTACAATCGCCAACTACAGTACCTGCTTCAGGAATTTAGTAGGCCTTAGAGGTGTGCGTGCCACCCTCACACATAATTGCTCAAGCACTGTCACTTTGATAACAATTATGTGATTGTTTATTTGCACTTTTTACTATCAAGCACGGTCACTTTAACTGGGTTAGTGTTTTAAAATCTGTCTTTCATGGCAACTGTGTAACCACTACACTTTTTACCATGGGTTTATGGGCAGTGGGGTGCGAATTAGAAGGGACTTAAAATGGATTGTTGCTTGTTATTACAATGATTAAGCTGTAGCATACAGCGAAACATAAGTTGAACGGGATGTGATCACTTTTGAGTTTGTTTTTTTAACTTTAATAAAGTTGCAGATGGTTTAATTACTGCATTAGCCCTCTAAAGTTATTTTCCTTGCATTGTTCTTGCAGAGCAGTGACCAGTGTTAACAGCACACTCGTTTTTGTGGTTTCTACAAATATGTATATATATGTATATAGTAAAACATGATATAGAAACACCCTTTCTAAAAAGACTAATGCTGACTCAGCTGTATTTCCAAACCTGTCAGACCAGGACCTCAAGAAGCCACAATCCCCAGTTGATTCATTAGAAATTCGATCTTTCCCTACACACTCTGGACAAAAGTGGCTGAAAAGCTGCTCAAATGCTTTACCAAAAAATTATAAAAAAAGAAATACGGTAAGTAAATTCTAGGGGACATTTAATGTTATTTATAAAATTAAAATGACACAATTTCCCTGTCTCCGTGTCCTATTTATATTGCAAATGGTAGTCAAGTCAAGGTAATATGTATGTCTAAATTTAAAAAATACAAAATTGTCTTAAAAGAATGGAAAGCACAATAAATTAATTAATTGGATTCCATTTGCCAGCTGCATATTTAAAAAAACACATACCATTTAAACAAACCTGCCATATACATTTTAAATAGAATTATGTGAAAACACAGTCTTTTATCAATCGCAGTACTCCTAAAAAGTATTTCCACTGAACTCACTCTTCCTGTTTTGGATCCTCAACGGTACTGGGTTTGAGAATTGGGACGGAATAACAGTACGTTTCCCCATGTACGGTATAAATCAACATAACATAACCTGTAGAAACCGTATTTGAGCATGCGCGGTCCACTTCATGCCAGTACGTATGACATTTGCATAGATTTACCACTTTTACTAATATGATTGTGTGAATCCAAACATGCATACACCATAATGCTGCCCCTGAAATGTAGCTATTTTCAAAATCAGGACATTCCCAAAAGAAAGATTAGGCAAATTTGTTCTACATCTATTTTTTGAGGATACGCATGCAAACATTGTTTGGGTCCCTTCTTTTCACTATTTCAATCACAGTATAGTAAAATCTGATTGATTAAGCCAAAGCTTATTACATGTAGTGTTCTGAAACGCCAAAGGTTGCGCTAAATAGTCGCCCAACATCCCCTCTACCAATGAGTTATAACATTCCTATTTACTTAAGGTATGCGGTCGGCCTGGATTCCATATTATCCACACAAGAATCCAATCAAATCTTTTTTTTCTAGTAATAATTGAAGATCTTTCTTTTCAGTTTTAATATTACTGTTTACAATCAACTTTTTCATTAGATTATTTTTTTAAAGTTTGTCGTACTGTGATCTCCCTGTCATTAGTGAGTGTTGTATTCATTTTTTTAAAGTATCCCCTTCACCAGTACACAACTTTAAGGGCCTGATTCATGGAAGCGTTATATAATGGCGCAATCCCGTAGGAAAACGATCTGTGAATCGGGCTCTAAGTAAGGGTAACAGGCAGTAATGTAGTGCGTAGGCCTCTAAAACTTAGTAGACCATATCCACAGCAAGTATACAGGCTGTAAAGAATTCTTTCTTTTATCCACTCACTCTGGTAAATTCCACTTTCTTCTCAACGTTCACTGAGATGTTCTTGGCCTTCGTATATTCTGCAAGCTTGTGTAATAAACGCTTGAACCCCACTACTGCTGTCTGATGAAAGTGAACACCGTCGGGGGTGTGCACAATGCTGACAAGTAATCATGAGCTTGGCCGATTTCAGCAAAATTTAAATCTCCCAATTGTCAAGACATTGGTGCAGGTCAAACTCCTCAAACATTTTAGGTCCAGCCATAAAACGTCAAGGAGTTTAGACAGTTGAACATTCAGTAAACAACGTATTGAAGTAATGGAGGATCTCAGACAGAAGAAACAGTTCCAGTTTCAAAACTAACTAAAGGATTTATTTATTTGCATTTTTAAAGCGCTAACACACTGGCATCCAGGCGCTGTTACACGAATTATTTGTTTTTTCGTTGCGTAATTGATTTTTTTTTTGTCTTAGTTGCGTATTTATAACACGCTTAAATACCCAGAGATTTCTGAGCGCGGACCCGGGGATTGACCCTGTGTTGTTTCATGTTGTCTTGCTTACAAGGCGAGCACGTTACCGCTGAGCTATCCTCCCGGGACTAGGATGGTGTTCTGTATGGTAATCTGGACAAACCTTAACTCTTCAAGTTCAGCTGACAGCATACTAAGTACAATATGCATACATACTGTATTTAGTCTGTGACCGACTTCCAAAAACTGTACATGAAGAGTTAATATTTATTTTGTTTTTTATTAATACATTGTTTATTTGTATGACGTGAACTGAAATGTGAGAACGCTTTGTCAGACATGTGTTTGTTAGACAACCTGCCAAATAGTACACGTTTGTAATAAACCTTGAAACTGATGACGTTTCTTTTCCAGAGTAAAGAAAAAAATAATAACAGGACGATGACATAGCCAATCAGAGGTACTTTGTGAAGTAAATACTGTATAGAAAACGAGGGCCATCTCCCAGACACTGTGTGCTGCGTTCTACCCACTGTACAACTGCGCACGCTTGGGGTGCACTGAGCCAACTCCTTTGCACAAGGATGCCAATGTTTGAGCCATAACAGTACATTCTGCAACAAATTGGAAGGAACTCTCATTGCACACGATCCCCCTTAGCTGAATGCCAGGTCTCGGGAGGATAACTCAGCGGCAACGTGCTCGCCTTGGAACCAAGATGTCACTGAGTATCACAGGTTCGATCCCCGGGTCCGCGTCCGCACTTAGCAACTTCTGGGTATTAAGCGCGTTATAAATGACCTATTATATCATATCGGGTGTGGGAGCTGTCCTGTAGGAAAGGCACAGCGTAACAAGCGGGTCAAACATGTCAAAGATGCTGTGTACATGTGGGTAACACCTAAAGCAAAACAATTGTTAGCACTAACGAAAATAACAGTAACCACAAGTGCTCTTCTATGACTTCTTTACATGTGTGGAAACACATTCCAAAGCATGAGAAAACATGTATTTTTTTTTTTTTTTTAAAGAAAAACGAATATTACAAGGAAAACGGAACATCAAACCAAAATTATCATTCTATCATTTCGGAATGTTGAGGTCATTTTTGGAATTTTTAGGTCTGTAAGACACAATGTTTCATACATTTGTACTTACTTGAAAACTTGAATTATTGCAGAATAATGACCCACTGCCAAGTTATGTCACGAGGCCAAGCCAAAAGTCATAGGTTGGGAAAGGGTCATTATCCCAAGTGATAAGGACCGCTCAAGAGGTCTATATGGCTAATATTATATAACAGTAAAAGCAATATGTATTTTGCCGCTGTGGTGGAGAAGTAATAAACATTTGTTTATTAGCAAGTATAGTAAGTGGCCAAAACATGTTAGTAAATTAAATGAGGTTTTATTTTGTAAAATTGGAATAACAAGGTGGTATTCATAAGTTAAGCATTTTAATTACAAACTTGGTTGAACTGGAACGGCTTTAATGTGAGCATGACTTGGGTGTGATGTAAAAGTGAACGGTTTCTCTACATTTACGCGGAAGCCTTTTCCATGTTTTTGCTTTCACTTGTGTGAGGTAAATTGGATGTTGCCTCAAGTTGAAGGTGCAGCGAAATAAACCAGAAAGGGCGTGTCCCGCTGATGGATTTTTGCTGGAAAATTGCATTGCTGTTTCTGGAATGCAGAAAAATGCTAACATTTTTGTGTGTCTGTATTGTGACAGGAGGTCAATAATGACGTTCATGGAGCTATACTGAAATGCAACCTGCAGTTAATGGAGCAGTCTCGAGGTTTATTCGTTCAGATGGAACCTCGTCGTGCTTGGAAATACCAGCGACGTTGCCGTGGGGAACACGACAAGCGTTACACACACATCGCACACATACATTGTGAGCTTAGACAGCGCGGACGTTGGGGGACGGTGACCCCACGTACGTTATGAGGTGACGCATGAAACGTGCCAACATGGCGGAGGCCGGGACTGCGAGTCTCTAGCCAGCGCATAAACACAGCCATTCAGTAGGAAAGGACAAAGGAAAAAAGCAGCAACAAAAAATAAAAAAATACAAGCCCTTGTGGCATTGGGATTAAGGGGAGCATAACCAAAATCCAGAGCAAACCACGCCAGATGTTAAAAGCACTACAAATGGGCAGATAATTAAAATGCGCACCGCGCTTCTAAGGCTAATTAATTGGTTTCACTGCTAAAGCACAGCCTGCTCCCCGGATCTACCCATACATAATAATGGAACGGTCCAGCGACAGGCCTGCTCTAATCACAGCCAAGCAAGCCATGCATGAAAGACAAAGCCTCGAGAAGCGAGCGCGGTGCGCTGAGACGGCCCTTTGCCAGGGGGCCTTCTGTCCTTAAGGCCTAAAAGAAAATGGAGGCGAAGCAGTTGGCTCCCAAAAGCTCATGCCAGGCATTTCTTTAAATAACTGGAGAGGCTGTACTATTGTTTCAATATAATCGCACACTGTATTCAAGTGTTTCTTAGACAAAGCAGGGAAGACACTGGGGAAGGGCTGAAAAAGGTACGGATACATGTTGCTAAACTATAATGTTCCAAGTAAAAATAAATAAAGCATTAGTTGCATTTCTGAAACAAACAAAAAAACAAGGGTAATACGACGCAAGTGATATAAGCAGTACGGCAAAAATTGGCCTAGTGCAAAAACGTTCTTTCAATGCATTTTGCACCAGGACACGTTTAGTCCTTGTTATATGATATGATAGGTTATTTATAACGCATTTAATACCCAGAGGTTTCTAAGCGGGGACCCAGGGTTCGACCCTGTGGTGCTCCGTGTCGTCTTGCTTCCGACGAGTAGTTGCCCCTGAGCTATCCTCCCAAGACCATATAGTCCTTCATCCTGGTGCCAACATGCATTAAATGAATATCATTTTTGCACTTGGGTAATTTTTGCCCAAGTGTACTAGCACCGGTGCAAAGTTTCTGCAATACAGCCCTAAATCTACTTTTGTTGCAACTGGTTCTGTAGACACATCCATTGGCAGGAGGCGTGCATGCGTGTGCACCCCTTCAAAGAGTGAGAAGCTTTTATACATGCATTGGAAGGGGTCTGCGTCCTCAGCAGGGCCACCAGTGTCACATCGCAAATAGC
Source organism: Ambystoma mexicanum (assembly GCF_040938575.1). Taxonomy (NCBI): domain Eukaryota; kingdom Metazoa; phylum Chordata; class Amphibia; order Caudata; family Ambystomatidae; genus Ambystoma; species Ambystoma mexicanum. The sequence goes on along the minus strand of NC_090936.1, from coordinate 40,594,772 downwards.
TGACATCAGAGAGACCAACAATAAATGTGATGCCAGAGTAAGAAAACAGAACTTCTCACCTGCCAACATCGCTTTGTGAATCATAATCACTGCTTTTCCACATATTCCAAAAAGATGAACGTAGGCAACACGCCACAACTGCACCGGGGTAGTGATATGATATGATAGGTTATTTATAACGTGCCTAACACCCAGAGGTTTCTAAGCGCGGACTCGGGGATCGAACCGGTGGTGCTCTATGTGATCTTGCTTCCAAGGCGTGCACGTTGCCCCTGAGCTATCCCCCGAGACAATGCCCATGGTCATTTTCTAACATCCCTGCATGCCTAACTCATACCCCTGCACTTCTCCTATTTGAAAAGTGCTCTGAGGTGGCTATGAAAGTAATGCCATTTCACACCTGATGACCTTTGACAATGTCACGGCAAGTGATGTCATATTTCCTTCGTCTTTGATGTCATATTTCCTTCGTCTTCGTCTACAGGAAGTGGCATTCCTGATGCAGAAAAACCTACAAGGCAACTAAGTTGAATAAAAGAGCAAATAGCTACTAAAGCACATACAAGTCTATATTATTTTCCAGTCCTCTGGTAAGTAGGGTGTTGCCTTGGCATGCAACGGGTACAGACATTATGCGCCTTCGGCATAGCTACAGGAAATATCATCAGGCTGGGGCACTGTCTTCATATTCCAGTGCACCCTGACAAGGGCAGTTATCATTATCTTATGCCAGTTATCGCTTGCCATGCTAGGTGTCATTTTCACCGTCACCACAATCATCGTCGTTATCCTCACCATCATCTGAATACCGCCCGATATGACCAGAAGCTACCATGATTTGCAATGTGCAGACTCTTTCGCATAGCTACGGATATCCTATGTCACTTATAGCCAACCATGACACTTACAGATACATGATTTCTCCCCGTGCAGGATAATTATAATGCACCACTTGTGGAAAAGAACAAAGGTTATCTAATGCACTACTTGTGAAAATGAACCAATGTTATTTTGCCATTTTGCACAATGTACTTTTTTGACTGACAGTCAGTAACTCTTAGATTTATACACCCTGAGGACGGCCCAGATAGGGTTGAAACACGTGTTGGCGTTTGTTGTTGTGAAATCTATGTTGACAAATTTACCCTATGGTTCTGACATTTGGGTACAGTTGTTTGGCCGTTTACTTTTCATGTTGCAATTTAATCACAGGTTGTGCAATTTATGTTGACAAGCTTACCCTATGTGGCGTTTTTTGGCGTGCTATGTATATAGATAGAAACAATGTGTGTACTTTCACTTGACTAAAAACCAGACAAAAATCATACCAACGACTCCGTAATCATTATGTGTTCCACGTTTACATGGTCTTACTGTATATCTCTAGACACTTAAAGTCTCATTGATACCACTTGGTTGGGAGCGCAGTCAGGCAAAACCCTTGTCAGTCTCTTTGCCACTTCACTTTAAGGTTTTTTTTGAGAAATTACCCCTGTGGGTTTCCACTGCTATCGCATACCGATAAAAATAGATACTGTTCTTTTCAAAAAAATATTGTCAGTAATGCACACAACCATTCACAGGATCATTTCTCGCAATTACCCATGACACTTATAGTCCTTCGAAGGAAGTTGCAGTCTCACATGCCCAAGTGCTGCCATCATATGCCTTGTGCCGCCTGAAACACACAAGTACTGCCATCTTTTTCGATCCTCATCGATTACCGGAAGAGAAGCCTTTCACTGCCTTAACCCAGCGACTGTTCCACACCGCAGGACATCTAGCCTTGGCCTGGTCTCTCGGTCACCTGGGCACTCCAACAAGACTTGTATTTCTTCAAGCCTCTGGGATCAGACAAACATGGGTAGGTGACCATTAGTCAACCACCAGAAACCCATCCCATGTCAGTGTAAGTGTGATGGCTTATTTATACCAAGAGGTTTCTAAGCGTGGACCCGAGGATCGAACCTGAGTTGCTCAGCGTCGTCTTGCTTCGAAGGCGAGCACGTTGACCCCAGAGCTATCCTCCCGAGACTCCCAAGATGTCTCCTTCCCGTTTCTTCAGGGAGCTATTCAAAAGCTTACATCGGCAAACCAGTCCATCTGCCCCATCCTCTAAAAGCCAGCCGGCTATTACACAGTGCATTCCAATTCAATCTGCTTTCTGCAAAATTGTAAAAAAAAAACCTCAGCAAATGTTACCGCATTACATCTAGCTAGTTTCACTCAATCAGCCAAATTCATAATTTTAGAGAAAGTGGCTTCAGCTCTAGCTCTCCTATCGGAATTTAAATCCATCACAAGCTCAGAAACAAAGGCCATTATTCTAGACCTCAATCCAACCAGTTGCCCAGGACACCCCTACCCATCCCAAGTTACAAAGGACTGTGTTGATGTGCTGAGCCCTCTTATCAGGAGTCTTATAGAGATTGCATCACAATCATCCAGCTCAGATGAAATCCTCTAGACCTTCTACTTTCATACCTTCTTAAGAAGTCCACCCTTGACCCGGAAGATGGTGCTAATTATGATCCCATAGCAAATGTGCCACATCTTCTAAACATTTTTAGACAAGTTTGCTAACAAGCAATTCCACTTTGACATCGAAGCTGCTGGGAGACTTGGTCTCAGGATTCCATCGGACGTGTTCTATTGGATGCTAAGGATGCTCCTCCTTAGGATCACTGATCGGGGTGATGTAGGTCTCATTATGTTATGGGATCTTTTCATGCCTCGATACTCTAGACCCCCCCTTGTAAAACACATCAGGGGTATCAAGGAGTCCCTCCAATAGGTTCCTGTAATATCGGAACAATAGCGTATGCAGGGTTAAGGTGGGAGATTTGGAATCGTCACACGAAATAGTGGAGTGTGGGGTACCCCAGGGGTTCTTTATCTCTCCCCTCCTTTTTGTAACATTTCTATAAAACCTCTGCACGACATTTTAATGGATCTGAGTGCTGTTTTTGCAAAATTAGACAACGATACACAGATCAGTGTCTTACTTATGGGTGTTGTGACGAAGCGCAAGATGTCGTCACTTCGAAATGGGGAGGAACACTTTCTATTATGATACCACGGGAAGGAAGCAGTATCCTCGCCAATCATCTGACTCTTGACTCCCTTCCCACAACAATCTCTACCCTAATAAGGTCATGAATTATTGTCGGCCCCACATTCCCCTAGTAAGTACTGAGACGAGGAAGAATAGAAGTTCTTTAAGTGAAGATCCCTTTCCCAGTACTGTGACACGTACAGCCTCCCTTGACCCACAAGGGTACCAAAATATTCGTCCTGGGACGAGGAGGAGTGGAGGCATAGAGAGTGCTCTTGAGAACCATTTTGAGTGGTCTAGTTGTTGCCGGCTGCTCATTGGTCCAAGGGGAGTAGAACTAGAGGAGGGAAACCAGGAAGTGTTGCCAAGCCCTCCCAGGAGGAACATCAAGTGCAACTGGCAGGTGAACAGAAGGATGCTGGCTGACTGGGACAGTGAGGTAGGAGTGAGAAGGCACCAGAGGGACCCAGAGTGGATAGACCACTTACCCAGTGCAGGAGGAGAAGCTCCTGGGGTTCCTAAAAAGGAGGGGGGTGCAGGAAGAAGTTCTGTGATGCCAGGAATGTGGCTAACAGTGCTGAGCTGCTACAAGCCACCGAACAACCACAAGGACTGGTGTAACCCCCACAGCAGCCTGCAGCCTCCTAGGAAGACCCAAAACCACTGTAGACCACGCAAACGGGTACGCTGGTTGTCAGGAGGTATTGGGGACCCCAAAGTAGTGCTGTAAAAGAAGAAGCAGCCAAAGTAGAAGTAGAAGCAGAAGAAGAAGAAAAAGCAGAAGCAGTAGAAGACATTTGGGACTCGCACCCATACGAAGAGTGCATCCCGCTGAATCTTCATAGTCACAGTACCTGGCAGGGTAGGGTAGTGCAGCGTGATATAAGCAGTGGTAGATGGACCACGGGAGGGGAGTCACTGCCCCTGGTGTTGAAACCTTAGGAAAATAAGCCAAGAGGTGGGAGGCATCCTCTTCACCAGTGATTATTTGTGATAATTAAAAGCCTCTCATTGAACATTCGGAGGGACCGGCAGTCTGGGAGTATTACTGTCTTTGAGAACTTTTGTGTGGCAACAAACCAGGGGAAGGGAATCGTCTTGCCTGGTTCAACTGGAACTTTAAGACTTGGAGAACTGTCCAGAGAAGGGAGGCAAGCCTGAACCTTAGTTTTGGATCTTCTCTTTTTTGCACCCTGTTTTTGGGAACTTTGTTTTCTACAGAGAAATCCCTTTTTTCACATTATCCTGTGTAAGGGATGGAAATAGGTCTGGACATAGGACGGTGGACACATTTCGATTTGGACATCCTGACTAAGACACTAGTAGTTTCGGTTGAGGTAGGGAGCCCCCTCTTAGCTTTGGGGCAAGCTAGGAGCTTCCCCAAACCCTTTTTACTTTCAATAAAAGTTTGTAGCAATCAAAATGCCACCATTGTGTCCACCTCATGCTTCTGACCCCTTACAGTGTCTACCAATAGAATAACTCCTACATCAGTACCATTTATCCAGTCCAGCCTAATGTCAAATCATGGTGTCCAGTCAAAGTTTCGCAACAATAGTTTCGAATGCCAAAAGTTTCGACACAAAAGTGCTGGAAAAAAAGTTTTGAATACATTTTTTTATATACATTTTTATTTTATTTAGTATTGTAAAAGAAGTGTTTTTAAGAAATAAACAGGGGTTTGGGGAGAACACCCCCATTAAAAAAAAATAATAAAAAATCAAAACTTTTTTTCCGGCACTTTTGTGTGGGAACTATTGGCATTCGAAACGATGGCTGTCGAAACTATAACTATAAACCCAAATCATTAGGCATCACTCTTGATTCTACTCAGTCTATGTGTGAAGGCAACAGTGTTACTAGCTCAGCTAACTACCAGTAGCCATTTCCATCATCAAAACGTGAGGGAAAGGATGAAAAAAAAATGGGATAATGCATTCTATTTCCAGAAATACGGCATGCAGGCAATCCACATCTGTTACCGCCAGCCCGGTAGGATTTTCATAATCCGGTGGGTTTCTGAAAATACCACCTGCATTATTTCTGGCCGAAAAACTGCTTCACGGTAACTGAGACCGTAAATTATCAGCACTTGCACCCACCAGTTGGCAACTGCAGTTGTATCTCCTTCCGTCGATATTGCATTGAATGATTTGCATGTTTGCCCACAACAGCCAATAGAAGAGAAGTTCACTTCCTAGAGAAGATCAACAGAGCAGAAAAAGACTGGAAACCAAAGCACTAGTACACACTGACATAACCTATACAAAATCAAAGTACAGCCAAATAATCAATGGCGACAGACCCGCGGCGGGTGAATGTATCTGGACGTGGAGCCTCTGCTCAGGTCTCCAACAACTAGAAATAGAGAACAATTGATCCAATCAAACTGCACACGCACCTCGAAATTCTTTAATGGAAAAGAAGAGATTGAATTTTGAATCAGCCGACACGTGTTTCGAGCTCAGCTCTTCTTCTAAGGCTGGTATCTTTCCAATGATACATAAAATAATGTGGGCTGATTCAAAATTCAATCTCTTCTTTTCCATTCAAGAATATCGAGGCACATGCGCAGTCAGTCTGATTGCATCAATGGTTCTCCAGTTCACTTCCTAGGCCAGCATTGGGCATGGCAATGTTCCCTACAATGAGTCGACCGTTACCTTCATTTTCCTTGTCCGATTCCACACGTCACTCGAGTGCGCCCCCTCCCGACAGCTACCACACTGCCCTCTATCTTCCTTCCCTAGGCACCTTTCCCCCTGACGATGAGCCACAAAAGGACCCGCTCGTTCAAATACCACACATTGTCTGTGCTTCCGCTGCAGGCCAGACATCCAGCAGTCATTAGACGCATACATATGGATGCTATTTACAAATGTCGCCCTTGCAAGGTGAGGAGGGATGACTCATTCTATTTAATTTCTCCAACAGGAGCGGGCACTGAACAGGAGGAGCAGCAAAATGGCAAAGCGATTGAGAGAATGGACCAGGTAGGAGCACCCACTCTCCCTCTCTGATACAGCCCTTTACTATACTGAATGCTGGTTCCCCTGTGAAACCCGCAGCAGGCATGGCTGCGTGTGCGTGCCGGGTTGGATGGAGCAGGACAACTTGCAACCGGGGAAGCTAAGTTCTACTTTGGCTCAGCATTAGAGGAGTGTGGCAAAGTCTCCTGATTGTGCATGGGGTAGAGGATGGGGTGATCATGGGGAACATCGTGTGGACCACCTCACCTGGCCCCAGGTCTAAGGTTTGAACCCCATGATGCCAGATGGAATCTTGACCCGAGTGTTGGACTAAGGAATTGGTGAGCGTGTTGTTAAGGTGGGTGGAGATGGGTGAGTTGTTAAGGTGGTTGGAGACGGGGAAAGAGGTGATTGAGGCAGCACAGCAAGAGTAGGTGGAGAGGGACTGGATAGATGTCACTAGAAGGATCAGGAGAGGGGGAGAGGAAGGATGGAGTATTTTAGAAGTGGTGGGAGGTAGGACCAGAAAAGTGGAAAGAGATAGAGGAAGGAGAGGACAAAGGAAAGGTCACCAAGGAAGAGTTTGGGAGAGACATCAAGGGAGAGGGGTTTAGGGGAAGTCTTGAGGAGAATGTTCGTCTCGGGAGGATAGCTCAGCGGGAACGTGGTCACCTTGAAAGCAAGACGACACAAGCAGCAGAGGTTCGATCCCCGGGTCCGCGCTTAGAAACCTCTGGGTATTAAGCGCGTTATAAATAACCTATCATATCATATCAATGTTAGAGATGTCAAGGGAGAGTTGAAAGAGAGTAATAGGAAAGAGATTGGAGAGAATATGTTCCACTCGGGCTGGTTGAAGGAGATACGTAGTTCAGAGAAGAGGAGGTGCAGGACACCTCCCCTAGGTATGAGAGTATTATGATGTGTCAAGGAGGAAAGTGAGGAGAGGCAGATGGGCTTAAGGCCAAGCCTGTAAGACTGTGAGGTGAAATGAGAAGACCCTCAATACCCAGCTACGGCTTCTGCTGTGATCAGGCCTAGCGGAGAAAACAGACGGGCCCACGAACCCTGGAGTGGGGCTCTTCCCTGGAGTCGAGGAAGAGAAGGACTTGAAACTACATGTCAAGGAGACCTTACTCTACGGGCAAAGGTGGTAAGAGAGAAGTGTGATGACACCTAAAAACCCCAAGACTGTGAGTGATTGAGAAGCGCTAACCTATCCCAGTAAGGGAACCCAGACAGGGATTTGAAAAACCTGGTCTTAAGAAGCCACAATCCTGTTGTTGCCGTTACCTTTCTTATTTTGGCAGAGTCCTATGACCATCGCTAATAAACCCTTTTGAACTATAAATCGCTGTGTCTGCCTCACATCGATCCCACGCGGTTCGGGAGATGGTTTTACTAGAAGAAACATGATCGCTTTGATATGAATGACAACATGGTGGCAAAGGCCCACCTGGGCAAAATGAACAGAATGCAGTGTCCATCTCTAGCAATTCTGGTTTTTGAATTTGGCCTTTAGGTAGACAAAAACCAGGTATCACTCCTTGCCGTGCACATCAAGGTGTTTAGACCATACGGTGGCCGAGAGACCGAGTGGAGTTGTTTCTTTATCTTAAAGCTGTTGTTCCTCCCAGGAGAACTTTGAGCTCTCCATTGAGATCCGGGCTTGTGACATGGATCGATTAGCCAGCTTGGATACTGCTGTGCTCCCTCTAATTAGTTCTCTGTTTAAGGAGAAAGGTTCCTGGGGAACGTACACTCTGCTGCGTCCCTGGCAAGACTTTAATAGTGTATGTCTTTCCACAACCTTCCTCTCATAACTATATTTCTATCCAGAATACAGAGTGAGGGGGCTCCAGTGATCCTGCACTGCCTGCACAAACTATGGTTTTGGCTTCTCCGAAAGAGGGATATTGACCAAAGAAAGAGTGTCTCTCTGTCATATCGCCTCGGAGTTCCTGCATGTTGGCCCAGTCCTGTCAATGGGAATATGGCATCATATATATAAAAAATGGCTCACAGTGTTAAAACCAAATCTTTCAATGTCTAGCGTAAGCGGAAAATGTCTGTTTATATCTAGCATACTAGCAAGACACAGCCTAAAGGCAGCATCTGCGACCTGTCCCGGGTTCTGTCAAACAATTGTAACCTTTGTTGACATTCTCTCCAAGGGGGCTCCTCCTCCCCTGTGAGGCTAGGGAGGTGAGCCCGCTCCCCAACACCCTCCCTAGGGTTTGAGGCAAGCAGGACCTGAGATGGGTCATGGGTAAGTGTCAGACACAGAGGCATACTTTGATTGTTACAAACGTTTATTCAAGAAAAAGGTGTTGAAGGAAAACCTATCTTTCCCTATAAATGTGAGGGGTTTGCCTGCCTCAACCAAAATAACTAGTGTCCAAGTCTGGATGTCGAAAAGTAAAAGCCCTCTGTCCTGTGTCTACAACCTAAGCTGACCCTCACATTCTAAACTAAACACAATGTGGAAGGGTCAATGTTCTTTTGGCTGCGTCCTGCTGTTAGACCTTGCAAGTTCAACTTAAAATTCCAAAATGGTGCAAAAAGAAAACAAACAAGGATATGAAAGGGATTCCCTTCCCCTAGAATTTCCACAACTCCTTGATAACACACCGTCTCAAGATATCAACAGATCCTAACTTCCTTCTTTTGGCCTGTTCCCTTCCCCTAGAAATCTGCAGTTTCTTTATAACGCACAGTCTCAAGATATCAATAGATATTCACTTCCTTTTTCTGATTTTCCAATGTTGCCACAAAATAAATAAATAAATAAATATATTTTCCTCTTGTTCACATGGCTTGCAGTGGCAATATATGACTTCTCCTCTCTTGACAATCACACGTTTCAATACATAGCTTAGATGTCTCACAATGCAAAGAGATTTCTCCTTCTCTCTTAAAGAACCAAACTTTCCCTCTCTTGTTTGCAGATTTCACAGGGTCAAGCTTCTCCTCTCTTGACGGACCGACTCAAATATGTACAGTTTTAATGCTTTTAGAACAGTCTACCTGGTGTACTCTTCTGCCAGGTTTTGCTTAAGCATCTTAGTTCACAATTCCCCTATACAACACACCTGGTATGGCCTGCCAGGTTTTATACAAGCTTCTCAGTTCATAGTTCTTCAAACAATGCACCTGGTATCCTCTCCTGCCAGGTTATATTCACATACTTCAGTTCATAATTCTTCAAAACAATTCACCTGGTATACTCTCCTGCCAGGTTATATTAACATTCACTTGACTTATATCATATAAACTTATATTCTTCTTCAAGTGCCTGGTTTAGTCTCCTGCCAGGACTTGTCACATTCATAACTTTCTGCGTTAGGGAGTGAGTCCCTGACTCGAATTCTCTGTGCCTTGTATACGCTCCTGCCAAGACTTTGCCAAACTTCATACAATTTTCCCTTCCGCGAACATTGGGTTCTCGCCTCTCCCTGTTGGCTGTGGCCAATGCTCTTTGGGTTCACTGTTTTCCCTGTTCAGGATTTCCTGATTTCCCGAGTCTCTCACTTTAAATATTCTAAGTGCTGGCTTAAACGCTCCAGCTCCCTTGTCCCTGTTCTCCACACAGTTGCTCTTGTTTCATTCCCACTCTGGCACACGCAGCAAAGTACTCCGGTGTCCCCAGTGACTTGATTGGGCTCACTGGTAGATCCTGGCTGCTTTGGCATCTTCCACGGGTGGCGTCCAGTGCAGCTTTCTTCCTTCTCTTTGGCTCAGGTGTCTCCTGTGCTCTCTGGTTCTCTTACTGCTCTGGCCTTCATGGCAGAGCCTCCTCTGCTCTGTATCTTGCAGCCACGGCCCTCCGAGTTTTGAGCTTCTCTTACCAGCATCCTCTCGACCCCTCTCCTGCTTGGCTGCACGCCACGTCCCTTCTGTTTCCTGAATCGCATCAGGAAAGTTGTTCCTCCATTTTCCTTGTTGCACCTCAGTTTTAAAGTTCCCGGCCCAGGTCATATGCTCAAAAAGACTAGACAAGATTGTGGGCTTCTTGCTGCTGTAATTCTGCATTACTCTGGCTCTCTTCTTTGTCCCAGTGGATTCATAGGGATCACTGTATAATTGCTTAGGGGTTTCAATTTTTTTGAAAGCACAGTATGACATGTAGCTTTAAGATGAATAGAATACAGTATTCTTAGTCCTTTCAAAGGGGGGGTTATTGTGTGTTTTGCCAGGCGAACTGCTTCCCTTCCTCAACCCTGAGGTTGGCTCCCCCCAGGTGGTCCTCCCGCAGATAGACACCCCCAGGGATGCATTTAGGTAGCCTCTGCCCTTTCCTGGCCACTCGGGGGAAGACTTTTCCCTGGGAGTCAAATCGGCTACGTCAGATTCGTCACAGACCTCACCGGGAGAGACTCCCCCTCTCGGGTCAAGGACTCCCATTCCTCTGAAGAACTCCCAAATTCATTGATGGCTTATTTGGAAATACCAGAAAACATGAGGGACATACAAGGAAAAAACTGGGAAGAAGAAGAAGACGATGATATCATTTGTTGTTTCCAACTAGAAGATGAAAATGTCTCTTTCAATAAGGAATCCCATCTGAATGGGATGAGGAAGTTGAAGTGTAGCGAGACGCTGCAATCAGGTGAGGCAGATGCAACACCTGAGAGGGGAGGAGAATCCAACACCAACAAGGCCTGTGAGTTTGAAAGTTGCTGTGATGCCACTAGAACCAAGGACGTGGAGCATCCATCAAGAAGCGACAGGAGAGAAGGCATTTGTGGTAGCGTAACCATGGAAACTATGTGGTGGACCGAGGATCCCTCAAACTGCGCTGAGCCCATTAGGCGGAGTCTACTGACTGCCAGATGGTTATCCGAGGAGCTGATGAACCGTATAGGGAAAGGATACGGATATCGAGATGCTGAAGGAGAGCGAAACCACGAGAGAATGAAGAGGACAGCCTACCATGAGCGGAAAGAGGCCACGGTAATGTTACCCCAGGCAAATACAGGTCATGAGGAGAATGGGAGATCCAGCAAGTCTGAGGGCCATCATTATGGGACCTTCAAACTCGTCCCAGTAATATAAAAGAGAGAATAGGAAAACAGAATGATGATGACAAGAGAAGTCTGAGTAATCATTATGAGATCACTCATACTCGTCCCAGTAATACAAATGGAAAAATCAAACAAGAGACTGATGATGATAGGACCATTCATACTCGTCCCAGTATTATGAATGAAATTGAAGGATGATGAGAGAAGAAGCCTGAGCATAATTAATATTTGAAAAGATACCACGGTTAATGTGCAATGTGCCTGAGGAAAGAACCAGGGTATTTAATAAGAGAAATATGAATACAAGAGAGACTGTGAGACACTTAGGCAGTCAGAGAAACACGCCTAGGGAAAAGGGCAACCACGAATATCTATCAAAGGCCAGAGAAGCTGAAGAGATAGAATACCATAACATAATAAAAAGAGATAGAAACTCAGAGATGGGATATCAATACCCGGCGAAGAGGTGAACGCCACCCTACACTAGACAAGTAATTAATGAAGACACAAGTAACCAAATTCCAGGAAAGGATTGCAATACAGCCTTGAAGGAACTGTATGAACTGATCAAAGGGGATCACAAGGGACTTCTTAAATATATTGTACTAAAAGAGATGAAATGCGCAGGAAGCAAGCTCCAGGAGAAGGGAGTGATTCTCCTGCCTTTAGTTACTAGAACTGTGGTAGGGTAGGTTAGGTTTACTCTGGACTGTAGACACTTTTCTTTTGGACATTCACTGACGACAGACGAGCACCTTAGTTTGATAGGTAGGGAACATCCCATAGAAATAGAGACAGGATTCAGCGGCCGCAATTCAGGAGTTAAGCCGTTCTTCTAGCCTGAAGGTGAATAAACACTCTTCAGTTACACTCTAGAGTTGGTGTGTACATAAGGAGCTTCGTACCTTGGGCCTCATTACGACCCTGGCGGAAATCGCGGTGCTAAATGCACCGCGGAGCACGGCGGAAAGCAGCCGATAGCGCCATGGAGGTTGGCGGATTTTCCGCCCCATGCCGACCTTGGCGGGGCGGTAAATCCCCATTCCCCATTTTACCCTTCCCCATTCCCATTTTTGCCCCATAGGGTATAATGGGAGTGGGGAAGGCGTTAATTGCGCCACCGCAAAATACGGTGGCGTAATTAACATCAAGGTCCCGTAGCGCCATGGATTTCTCCGCCCGGAAAAACCAGGCGGAAAACGTTCCATGGCGCTACGGGAACTCGTAGTAGGGCGGACGGGTCCGCCGCGAATAACGCTGGCGTAAACCCACTCCGCCAGGGTCGTAATGAGGCCCCTTGTATTTTGAACCACCCCCGATCATTTCATTTTTACAGAATCATTTTGAATGGGTATTGTCTATTGCCACACGGAGGGCTCCATGGGCAGGAAGTAATACCTGGAGACACCCGCAAGGGGTGGGGGTTGGCATCTGTTGTGATGTGCTGCTCAAGCGGGTATCTCTTGTCGAGCCAACACTGAGGGCTCTTGCTCCATTTTGTGACCTGGCTTTGTTTCTGTCTGCTATAAGAAATCCTCCCTTTGAGACTTTATTCACAACTTCTCTGAAATTGCTGTCACTTAAGTTTTACTTTCTTGTTACCATGAACCCAGCTAGGCGGTTGGGAAGTTGGGCTCTTTTGTGGCTTTTTCGCAATTATTCTATTTTGTTCTGTATTACTAAAGTTGGGTCCATTTTTTTCCTAGCTGGTGCTACCCATGCTGCTGCATCCAGGAGATTAGTCCAGCTTCTTGTTTCGCTTACCCCTCTTATCTCAGACTGGGTGTCAAGATAGTTGTGTATTTGAACAGAGTGCGGCCATTCAGACCGTCGAACGGGCTGTTTGTGCATTTTGGGCCCACTACTAGCTGCCTCGGTGCACCTGATCTGTTATCTTTTGGGCATATTTGGTCATTTAGGTTGATTCCCCGAGATGGACCCCAGGTCACTCTAGCGGGGGCATGACGGTTTCCTTGGTGGATGTGGGAATTCAGTTTTTTTTTAATGTAACATATGGGAAGATGCTGTTTCCCAAATGCCCCATTAGTTTTATAGCCATACAACTGGCCGTACTTTAGAGAATCTTTTAGAAATAATGTACCTACATTTGTAGAATTTGTGTTTTCGTTGCCATTTCTCATTTTCTGCAGAACCAAAAAGAATGCACCTTTTCATAGTGCACCGCTTAGATAAATATCACACACCCAAAACTAAGGTGGTAGATGCTTGGGTCACTCGCTCAGATAAAACTGTCGCTGCAAGAGCACCTCGAAGGACCACCAGGTCCAGATCTTCATCCGAGTATCTGATAAGCAATACCAAGTATGCCTCTTTCTGTATCCTTCACACCTCGAAAGTCCTTCAAGAGAGGGGTGGGGGTGCTATTTGTGCTAGAGACATGCTCGTTGCAGCCAGGCTGCAGGCCTTGCCCAGTCTAGAAGCATTGACAATTCCAGGCTGCTGAAGAAACCGATGATTTGAACGGACAGATGACAATATTTACCCGGGAGTCTGCCATCTTGGGCTCTCCAGATGTTTTGGACTACGTCTCCCATCAGCTCTAGCCACCATAGTCAATGTCAGGGAGGATGGGAGTCATAGTCTAAAACATCTGGGGAGCCACAGGTTGCACAACCGTAATACAGATGATAAAAAAATTGTATTACCCAAGTTGACCAGGGCCGATTTGCCTGCGACCGATTTGGCCGAATTCTTCACGGCCATTTTGACTGCAAATATATGTGGGGGGATAGGTTTGGGGGAATAAATAATATAGGGGGATTTGGGGGGAGGCTGCTGGGGGTTTACCCATGCATATATTTGCGTTCAAAACGATCAAGCAAAAAAAAAACGCCCCTATCGGCCACGGGAAAATTGATACGAACAAATCGTATACATCCAAAAAACAATAACAGAAAGCAGCAGAAGAATTATAACAATAAACATGAGTTGTTTGCCTGGATGCCGCCATTTTTCCTTGGCTCCCCCCGTGCCCATGCCCAGGATTGCTTTGTTCAGTGAAAGGCCCTCAAACTATTCATTCCTGTAGCTGGAGGTCAGTGGTGAAGATCCAGGTTTTCCAAAGTTTACAGAAAGCCCAGTAAGATTCTTAGGCTCTTAAGGCATATGGAGAGCGTTCCAAATTCGAACGTCCCACTCCCTCGATCTTCTCCAGCAGCTACACTGGCTTCCAGTGCGCAGCCGTATTGAGTTTAAGACTCTGTGTATTGCTCACTGGGCTGTCCCTCAGTGTGGTACTGAGTATTTGCAGACAAAACTGATTCCCAACACTCCCTCTAGGTGTCTTCGCTCAGAGTCTGAGAAACTCTTGACAGTTCCTCGTTTTCGAAGAACCCAGGTGGGAGGCCGGGCTTTCTCAATCCCCCGTGCCGGGTATGTGGAACTCACTACCCAATCATCCGTGTAGCATTGATGACCATTTAGCATTCCAGAAAGCCTTTAAAACATATCTTTTTTAGTTCTTGTATTAGGTGAAGTCTCTGTGGTGATCTTTTTTCTCCCTGATGCTGTTTCTCAGCGCCTAGATGCATTTTGCCATAGTTTGCGCTATATAAATGTTATTACATTACATATGGCAGTGCCATGCGTTTCAGTGCTGGAGAATGCGGGGCAGGCATAGATGTGTGCTCTTGCCTGTCCTGTCCTTCTTACAGTCTTTCTTACATGTCCTGTCCTAGCAGTTAGCATGCCAATCCTCAGGTCTGCTCTCTCTGCCAGTGCTTTAAAACGAGTTCTGGTGCCCAGCCCGGGCCCAAACTCCATGTGACAAGGGCTTGTGAAGTGAAGGCCAGGCGGATGCGAGAGGGTTGACAGGCTAAGCAGGTTTTAGCCCTGGCAATCACTAAGTCAAATCAATGAATTCATCGGTAGCAGGCCTATGAAGGCCTAGGCACTGAGAGGCCTGTTTTACAAAGAGCTGCTGCGGAAAAAGGGAAGCGATGGCTGCCCAGAGCAGCCAAGATTCACGCAATGCACATTCTAGAGACCACGTGCACATGAACTGTAAGAAGAGGCAAATATGCTGCTACGAAAAAGTGACCTTTCCTTATTAAAGCACGTTGTTTCTATGTTTCATA
The DNA here is from genome assembly GCF_040938575.1 of Ambystoma mexicanum. Lineage (NCBI taxonomy): Eukaryota > Metazoa > Chordata > Amphibia > Caudata > Ambystomatidae > Ambystoma > Ambystoma mexicanum. Next base: position 40,579,627 of record NC_090936.1, on the reverse strand, counting down.
GAACATTTAAAATTCAAGCAATAAAGCAATTCAAGAATACAACTCCACCCGCAAAAAAAACACATATGGCCGTATAATAAAAGTATTACATGCACACATATTTCATAAACCCACACAAAGATTATATTACCAGCATAATGCAAACAAACCCAAAACCACCATTGATGAATCTATGCCACCAATCAGCTGACGCCATAATCACTCTATATCTTCTTAAACTTCAAAAAGAAGCTCCTTCTAACATAACTAACTTTGACATTTCGCTACCCAGGCCCCCCATCTTAATTTTACGCTCTACTTCCCATTTTGACCGGTTATTTTCTGGCTTGGAGCTATTGCTTTTTTAGGCCCAAGAATGTCCTATCTGCCTCTCAGCAGACTGGAAGGGACTGCGCTGAAGAATAGAAGAGTGCGGGCGCTTCATTTCAGATCTATCTCTGCTGCTAATCATTTCTATGTCAGATCTCATCCGTGGCACGCCCCGTTTATTGTGTCACTGCGTGTGTGCCTTTAAAGGTACAAGGGTACATGGAGCCAGTGTTGTGGTAGAATTCCAATGCTTATTTACACATTGCAAACCCACTGTTTAGAGCATTACAGGAGACCGGCGCACCTGGGGTGTGCGCCGGTTGAGCGCGTCCGTGGAGTGCGCCTGTCGAGCGCTTCCATGGAGTGCATTTGTGGACAATATTTCACTGCTACAACAGTGTATGCCATGGGTCTAATATTAAAAATGTCTCCACTCCAATGAAGGTATATATAAGTATTAAGCTTCCACTCCAAATACCATTAATAGGGTCCAAATCCCTTCAGAGAATCCGCAAGGAAATAATTGTATATGATATTTGTCTATTTATTTTTACATTTATAAAGTGCCCTAAGGCGGAGGTCATCGAGGCGCTGTTACAATTCAGGTTACACAGGCACGGTTATTGTATTGACAGAAGAGTTGTTAGGGGAGAGCAGCTCAGGTGGTTCCCTCGGTGAAGAACCAAGCTTTCCAAAGTTTATGGAAAGCCCAGTAAGTTTATTAGGCTCTCCGGGCATGTGGGAGAGCGTTCCAAGGTTCCGCTGCCATAACTGAGGAAACTCGCAACACCCGCCCTGGACATATTGGATTTGGGTATGAGGAGACAGTGAGCATAAGCAGCTGTGATAGGTCTCTTTGTCTGCACTTTGGTGACCTTCCGTGAGAAATATGGAGGGGCATAGTAGAGAAGCACCTATGAGTGATCATAAAGAGATTCCAGACCCGGGAGTGGGAGGTAAGTACACCTTGCTTTATTCAGAGCCTTGAGCCACACAGCTACTTGTACACTGCAGCCTGTAATCTCCTCTCCCAACCCCGACCACAGAACTCGTTTCCCGAGCGTTTCACGTTCCACATACCTCAACGTGGAACGCTCGGGAGCACAACCCAACACATCTTCCCCCTCATCAAAACATAGAGTTGAACTTAAAGAACAGGTGCACCCAAAAATATTAAACAAAACAAGCAAGTGCTGAAAAGCAGGATAAAGGAAAGCTAACTTGTAAAAAAAAAAACCTAACAAAACACATGATGTAAATGGATTCAGCATAGAGGCAACTACCTATAAACCAAGCACCAGGAGTGCACCACGCACTCCGAGAAAAGGTGTCCATTGGCAGCAGTGTCTCTCTGGCCCACAACAGCCTGCCAGGTGCCTGTACTGGCACTGCTGGCTCTGGGCTACCTGCAGCAGGTAGCCTCAGCTCCACTGCTTCATTCCAAAGGGTGGCCAGAAACAGCAGTCACCCATCTGCCCACCCAAGCCCCCAGCACCATCATTGAGTGCTCACGCAGTTTGTGTGTGTCCTGCTGCCCTCTGCGGTTTGGATCAGCCCTGTTTCTGACAACAGCAATAAAACAAAAGCTGGAAAACATCAGAAGACCAGGTCGGAAAGGTTTGCCTGGTTGCTCAATCACGCACATAGTCTCTCATCCAATCCGACTCCCTTCTCACCCTTTTGGTCAACATTGTGCACTGTCCAACATCGGCTCCATCCAGTATACTCTCCCTTTCACCACCCTGTTCCTCCTCTCTGGCTCTTCCTTCCCCACACAGCACCAAACTCCCCATTGACCAAACCTCACCACCCTCCACTATCACCACTCCACTCCTGACAGCAGTAATTTTCTTGGGTCCTACGAATTTACTCTCTGAACATTTGTGAGTTGCCCTGGGATTGTGGATTAACACCCAATCCCCAACTTTCCAGTCACGCACCCTCACACTCTTCTCATGATCAAAATCCTCCTTGGATTGCGTTTGTTTCCTCATGATCAAATCCATAATCGCACCTCTGTCCACAGAAACCGTGTCGGCAAGTCACAACTATCCCGGACACACATTTGTCCCAGGCTCCCTGCCGTTCAACTAAACAAAAGGCGACACTTTTGTCACTGAATGAGACAAAGCGAGATGCCCCCACAGCATGTGATTGAGTACCAACTTCCACGGCAATCCCAAACCAAGAGCTAGCTGGATGCCATCCTTGAAGAATCTGTTAATCCTCTCCACCAGGCTATTGGCCCTGTGTTGGTAGACAGCAGTACGGGTATGCTTAACAGCATAAGTACCCAAAAACCTTCTGATAACCTCTGAGCAAAATTGCACTCCATTGTCAGTAACAACCTCTTTTGGAAAACCTTCCCTGTAAAACACACCTTTCAGGAACTCAATCAAATCCCTTGTGGTAACTTCCTTAACTGCCTTCCATTCCATCCACTTGGTATTATAGTCTACCAACACAAACAGAAATTTCAAACCACCACCCAGACGCTGGATGGGGCCCATGTCAATAGCAACCTTACGCCACGGCTGATCAGGAACAAACACCTGAATAAGTGGCGTCTCTCGCACCACCTTGGTTTTGTCACTCAAGCAGCACGGCACGCATTCTCTCATCACGCTCTCCACAAGACCATCCATCCTAGGCCACCAAAATCTTTGTCTCAATCTTCTCATTGTCCCATTTGCACCCAAATGTCCTTGATGTGCCTGCTCAACCAATTTAGCTCTCAGACCCTCTGGAACAATGATACTCACACCCCTCCTAAGCCTTCCATCAATCAAAGACAATTCATCCGTCACCTCCCACCACACCTCAAACCTTTTGTCCAAAACCTCTCCGCCAGGTCACCCTGGAATTGTCCACTCCTTGAGACAATTGCATACATCATCCACCATCATCCTCCACATGCACACATCTGCACCAATGGCTTATGATCTGATTGCATAACAAACTGCTGGCCCCAAAAGTGCAATATGGCCCAATACACTGCTAGAGCTTCCCCCTCAATCACTGAATAGTTTTGCTCAGCCCCCCTCAAAGGCCTCGAAGCAAAGGCTCCTATCCATTCCTCCTTTTCTACATTACTCTGAGTCAGGAATGCCCCCAACCCAAGCATACTGGTATCCACTGTGGGAATACTTTTATCTTTGACACAAAACTTTCCAACACAGGGCACCTTCACGATGTCGTCCTTAATTCTTTGAAAGGCTTCCTCACAATCCTTGGACCACACAAACTGTCTGCCCTTCTTCAATAACGATCTCAGCGGTATGGAAATCATCGCGAAACCTTGAACAAATTTGTGATAAAATTCTGCCAGTCTGAGAAACGACTTGAGTTGTTCTTTGTCTTTGAGTTCAGGCGCCTTGCTGATTGCCTCAACCAGACTCATTTTGGGAGAGACCCAGATACTACGCACTCTCCACAGCTATGCAACACTTCTTGAACTGGACAGTCAAACCTGCCAACTTCAACTTGTAGAAAACCTTCCTCAACATATTATCATGTTCCTCTTGAGAGGTTGCATGGCCCAACATACCATCCTGAAAGACCACTATGTTGGGGACCCCCTCCAGCACCTTCTCCATGACCCTTTGAAAAACTGCGTCTGCTAAAGCTAGAACGAAGGGCATCCTACACTATTTGAAAGTCCCTTGTGCGGTGATAAATGCAGTGAGATTCTGACAACGCTCCAGGGCAGAGGAACCTGTTGGTATGCTGCCGATAGATCAATCATGGTGAACAACGTCGAGGTTAAGGACAAGTTACTTTATCCAGAGCTTGCACCCTCATGGCTATTTGTACACCGCAGCCCGTTATCTCCGCTCCCAACCGCCACCACCAAACTCCCATCCCGAACATTCCACGCTCCACATACCTCAACGTGGAATGCTCGGGAGCACAACCCAACAGTGATCATCAGCGTTTTGAAGGTAATCCGATCTCTTATTTGCCGCCAGTCAGTGTTTCTTCTTGGGGCAGAGATGTGGGCTTGCCTGGGAATGTTATGGGCTGCACGTAGTGCATTGTTCCGTATGACCTGCGGCTTATGGATATTACGGGTTGAAGTGCCTGCAAATAGCACATTGCAGTAATCTAGTCTGGAGCCAATGATGGCTCGGGCAATAGTGATGGGCAATGATAATAGGCCGGGAGGATAGGTCAGGAGCAACGCATTTGACTTGGCAACTAGACAATGCCATGCAACATGGGGTTGATCCGCCTGCTCTTGGCGGGGTCTGGCCGGAAGCAACCTATAAAACAGTAATAATAATGGATGCTTGTAGACTGGATCGACTCCCAAAGAAGATCAGGCCAAGCCCACTTGGCGCTCTTGGCCCAACCAAGCTCTGCTCATGTAGCAGAAGTTATAACAGCCTTGAGGCTAAAATATTTCCAAATCTCAGAGGCTGGAAGATCACACCTGCCCTGGTGTGGTGCAGAGGAGCTGTGCCATGTTTGGGCTGGACTGCCCATTTTGGTGTCGGGCAAAGCACTATTTGCATATGGCCTGTCCCCTTCATAATGGCGCAGCAGGCTGAGACGCGATGGTTTGGAAGGTTACCCACAGCTTTGCCAGTGTTTTTGATTTGTTGAAACCTTCCAGCGGCCACTCTTCAGCGTTGCCTTTGTCACCCCGAGTGTGGTGGCTATGCCAGTGTGTGGGTCCTAAGCGTGATATGTCTAGAGACACAAGCAACACCTCACTGAAGACATAACATGTCTGGGGATGCTTGGGGTCTCGTGCAGAAGGGATGTAACCATACAGTTTGGGTTTGACTTCCCCGCTTGGGGATTGGCCTATCCTGATTTGCATATGACCTTTCACTTCCTGTAATGGCCTGGCAGGCTGAAGAAGGGCTGTCTGACAGTTTGCCCAGAGCATTGGCAGTGGTTTCTGAACTGTTCAAAACTTCCAAGCATCACTCGTCGGTGATGCCCAAAACTAGAACAACCTGCATCTTCTACAAGGAATCATGCGCCTAGAGGCCCCAACATGGCAGTTGTTGCTTTGCATAAAACCACTTTGCATTTAATATGTGAGATACATTTGCTGCGACTGAGGGCATTTTGCTTATACTCATGTACTCAGTACAAATACTCATGTACTCAGTACAAAATAGACGAATGGATTTTTGCAGCAAGAATAACATTTTGTAGTACTTTTTTCATATATGTTGAAAATATAAGGAGTGTTTTTTTCAAAGTCCTTTATGTAACGTTTTGTCTTTTATATTTGTTTGCAATCATAACTTATATTATATATATACTCTGTCATGCCCTACTCTGCACTCCTATCCCAGTCCCAGGCATCCATAGAGCTCCCAAAATGCATCAGTGTTGTGGCTTGCCATGCCTCACTATCCCAGTGCGAGCCCTCACAATGAATATCTATCCACTACCCTGGCCTGCCATGCCTCACTATCCTATTCAAGGCACATCTACAGAGCTCTCACAATGCACCTCCACCCAGGTCTGCTATGCCTCGTTTTCCAAAAACGTGGGCATCCGCTATCTTGACCTGCCACATCTCACCAACCCCACTACTGAGACATTCATACAACTCGCACAATGCACATCTATGCAATGTCTCACTATCCTAGTACATAGAGCCCTCACAATGCACATCTATGCCACTACCCTGGCCTGCCATGTATCACTATCCCAGTGCATAGAGCCCTCACAATGCACATCTATGCCACTACCCTGGCCTGCCATGTATCACTATCCAAGTGCACAGAGCCCTCACAATGCACATCTATGCCACTACCCTGGCCTGCCATGTATCACTATCCCAGTGCACAGAGCCCTCACAATGCACATCTATGCCATGTCTCACAATCCAGCTCTCAAAGTGAACATCTTCCCTGGCCTGCCATGTCTCACTATGCACATTTATGCCATGTCTCACAACCCAGCTCTCAAAGTGTACATCTTCCCTGGCCTGCAATGTCTCACTCTCCCAGTACATAGAGCCTTCACAATGCACGTCTATGCCATGTCTCACAACCCAGCTCTCAAAGTGTACATCTTCCCTGGCCTGCAATGTCTCACTCTCCCAGTACATAGAGCCTTCACAATGCACGTCTATGCCATGTCTCACAATCCAGCTCTCACAGTGTACATCTAACCTGGCTTGCTATGTCTCACAATGCACATCTATGCCATGTCTCACAATCCAGCTCTCACATGGTACATCTAACCTGACCTTCCATGTCTCACAATCAAAGAACATAGAACCCTCACAGTGCATATCTATGCCATGTCTCACAATCCAGTTCTCGCAGTGTACATCTACTCTGGCATGCCGTGTCTCTCTTTCCCAGTACATAGAGTCCTCACAATGCAAATCTATGCCATGTCTCAAAATCCAGCTCTTGCAGTGTTAATCTACCCTGGCCTGCCATGTCTCACTATGCACATCTATGCCATGTCTCACGATCCAGCTCTCGCAGTGTACATCTACCCTGTCCTGCCATGTCTCACTATCTCAGTACATAGAGCCCACACAGTGCACATATATGCCATGTCTCACAATCCAGCTCTCGCAGTGTACATCTACCCTGGCCTGCCATGCCTCACTATCACAGTACATAGAGCCCACACAATGCACATCTATGCCATGTCTCACAATCCAGCTCGCACAGTGTACCTCTATCCTGGCCTGCCATGTCTCACTAAACCAGTCCTCAGAGCCCTCAAAATGCACATATATTTCCCAGTACATAGAGTCCTCACAAGGCAAATCTATGCCATGTCTCACAATACAGCTCTCACAATGTACATATACCCTGGCCTGCCATGTCTCACTATGGACATCTATGCCATGTCTCCCAACCCAGCTCTCACAGTGTACATCTACCCTGGCCTGCCATGTCTCACTAAACCAGTACACAGAGCCCTCAAAATGCACATCTATGCATGTTGCACAATCCAGCTCTCACAGTGTACATCTACCCTGGCCTGCCATATCTCACAATGCACGTCTATGCCATGTCTCACAATCCAGCTCTCACAGTGTACATCTACCCTGGCCTGCCATGTCTCACTATCCGAGTGCATAAAGTCCTCACAATGTATGTCTATGCCATGTCTCCAGCCCTCGCAGAGTACATCTACCCTGGCGTGCCATGTCTCACTATACCAGTGTAAAGAGTCCACACAATGCAAATCTATGCCATGTCTCACAATCCAGCTCTCACAATGTACATCTACCATGGCCTGCCATGTCTCACTATGCACATCTATGCCATGTCTCTCAATCCAGCTCTCACAGTGGACATCTACCCTGGCCTGCCGTGTCTCACTATTCCCGTACATAAAGCTCTCACAATGCACATCTATGCCACTACCCTGGCCTACCATGTTTCATTATCCCAGTGCATAGAGCCCTCACATTGCACATCTATGCCATGTCTCACAATCCAGCTCTGGCCGTGTACATCTACCCTGTCCTGCCATGTCTCACTATCCCAGTGCATAGAGCCCTCCCAATGAACATCTATCCACTACCCTGGCCTGCCATGTATCACTATCCTATTCAAGGGACATCTACAGAGCTCTCACAATGCACCTCCACCCAGGTCTGCTGTGCCTCGCTTTCCAAAAATGGAGACATCCATAGGCCACCTCTATCTTGGCCTGCCACATCTCCCCTTCCCACTACTGAGAAATTCATACAACTCTCACAATGTGCATCTATGCCATGTCTCACTGTCCCAGTACACAGAGCCCTCCCAATGCTCATCTATGCCATGTCTCACTACCCAGCTCTCGCAGTGTACATCTACCCTGGCCTGCCATGTCTCACTATCCCAGTACATAGAGCCCGCACAGTGCACATATATGCCATGTCTCACAATCCAGCTCTCGCAGTGTATATCTACCCTGGCCTGCCATGTATCACTATCCCAGTACATAGAGCCCTCACAATGAACATCTATGCCACTACCCTGGCCTGCCATGTATCACTATCCCAGTACATAGAGCCCCCACAATGCACATCTATGCCATGTCTCACAATCCTGCTCTCACTGTGTACATCTACCCTGGCCTGCCATGTATCACTATCCCAGTACATGGAGCCCTCACAATGCACATCTATGCCATGTCTTACTGTCGCAGTATATAGAGCCTTCACAATGCGCATCTATGTCATGTCTCACTATCCAGCTCTTACAGTGTACATCTACCCTGGCCTACTTTGTATCACGATCCCAGTACATAGACCCCTCACAATGCACATCTATGCCATGTTTTACAATCCAGCTCTCACAGTGTACATCTACCCTGGCCTGCCATGTCTCACAATGCACATCTATGCCACTATCCTGGCCTACCATTTTTCATTATCCCAGTACATAGAGCCCTCACAATGCACATCTATGCCATGTCTCACTGTCCCAGTACACAGAGCCCTCCCAATGCGCACCTATACCATGTCGTACAATCCACCTCTCACTGTGTACATCTACCCTGGCCTGCCATGTCTCACTATCCCAGTACATAGAGCCACGCAATGCGCATCTATGCCATGTCTCACTGTCCCAGTACACAGAGCCCTCCCAATGCGCATCTATGCCATGTCTCACTACCCAGCTCTCGCAGTGTACATCTACACTGGCCTGCCATGTATCACTATCCCAGTACATAGAACCCTCACAATGAACATCTATGCCACTACCCTCGCCTGCCATGTATCACTATCCCAGTACATGGAACCATCACAATGCACATCTATGCCATCTCTCACAATCCAGCTCTCACTGTGTACATCTACCCTGGCCTGCCATGTCTCACTATGCACATCTATGCCATGACTCACAATCCAGTTCTCGCAGTGTACATCTACCCTGGCCTGCCATGTCTCACTATGCACATCTATGCCATGACTCACAATCCAGCTCTCACTGTGTACATCTACCCTGGCCTGCCATGTCTCACTATGCACATCTATGCCATGTCTCATAATCCAGCTCTCGCAGTGTACATCTACACTGGCCTGCCATGTATCACTATCCCAGTACATAGAGCCCTCACAATGAACATCTATGCCACTACTCTCGCCTGCCATGTATCATTATCCCAGTACATGGAACCCTCACAATGCACATCTATGCCATGTCTCACAATCCAGCTCTCACTGTGTACATCTACCCTGGCCTGCCATGTCTCACTATGCACATCTATGCCATGACTCACAACCCAGCTCTCACTGTGTACATCTACCCTGGCCTGCCATGTCTCACTATGCACATCTATGCCATGTCTCACAATACAGCTTCCATTGTGTACATCTACCCTGGCCTGCCATGTCTCACTATGCACATCTATGCCATGACTCACAACCCAGCTCTCACTGTGTACATCTACACTGGCCTGCCATGTATTACTATTCCAGTACATATAGCCCTCAGAATGAACATCTATGCCAATAACCTTGTCTGCCATGTCTCACTATCCCAGTACATAGAGCCCTCACAATGCACATCTATGCCATGTCTCACAATCCAGCTCTTACTGTGTACATCTACACTGGCCTACTATGTATCACGATCCCAGTACATAGAGCCCTCACAATGCACATCTATGCCATGTCTCACAATACAGCTCCCATTGTGTACATCTACCCTGGCCTGCCATGTCTCACTATCCCAGTGCATAGAGCCCTCACAATGAACATCTATCCACTACCCTGGCCTGCCATGTATCACTATCCTATTCAAGGGACATCTACAGAGCTCTCACAATGCACCTCCACCATGGTCTGCTATGCCTCACTTTCCAAAAACGGAGACATCCATAGGCCACCTCTATCGTGGCCTGCCACATCTCCCCTTCCCACTACTGAGAAATTCATACAACTCTCACAATGTGCATCTATGCCATGTCTCACTGTCCCAGTACACAGAGCCCTCCCAATGCTCATCTATGCCATGTCTCACTACCCAGCTCTCGCAGTGTACATCTACCCTGGCCTGCCATGTCTCACTGTCCCAGTACATAGAGCCCGCACAGTGCACATATATGCCATGTCTCACAATCCAGCTCTCGCAGTGTACATCTACCCTGGCCTGCCATGTAGCACTATCCCAGTACATAGCACCCTCACAATGAACATCTATGCCACTCCCCTGGCCTGCCATGTATCACTATCCCAGTACATGGAGCCCTCACAATGCACATCTATGCCATCTCTCCCAATCCAGCTCTCACTGTGTACATCTACCCTGGCCTGCCATGTCTCACTATGCACATCTATGTCATGTCTCACAATCCAGCTCTCACAGTGTATCTACCCTGGCCTGCCATGTCTCACTATGCACATCTATGCCATGTCTCACTATCCAGCTCTCACTGTGTACATCTACCCTGGCCTGCCATGTCTCACTATGCACATCTATGCCATGACTCACAACCCAGCTCTCACTGTGTACATCTACCCTGGCCTGCCATGTCTCACTATGCACATCTATGCCATGTCTCACAATACAGCTTCCATTGTGTACATCTACCCTGGCCTGCCATGTATCACTATCCCAGTGCATAGAGCCCTCACAATGCACATTTATGCCACTACCCTGGCCTGCCATGCCTCACTATCCTAATCAAGGGACATCTACAGAGCTCTCACAATGCACCTCCACCATGGTCTGCTATGCCTCACTTTCCAAAAACAGAGACATCCATAGGCCACCTCTATCGTGGCCTGCCACATCTCCCCTTCCCACTACTGAGAAATTCATACAACTCTCACAATGTGCATCTATGCCATGCCTCACTGTCCCAGTACACAGAGCCCTCCCAATGCTCATCTATGCCATGTCTCACTACCCAGCTCTCTCAGTGTACATCTACCCTGGCCTGCCATGTCTCACTGTCCCAGTACATAGAGCCTGCACAGTGCACATATATGCCATGTCTCACAATCCAGCTCTCGCAGTGTACATCTACCCTGGCCTGCCATGTAGCACTATCCCAGTACATAGCACCCTCACAATGAACATCTATGCCACTACCCTGGCCTGCCATGTATCACTATCCCAGTACATGGAGCCCTCACAATGCACATCTATGCCATCTCTCACAATCCAGCTCTCACTGTGTACATCTACCCTGGCCTGCCATGTCTCACTATGCACATCTATGTCATGTCTCACAATCCAGCTCTCACAGTGTATCTACCCTGGCCTGCCATGTCTCACTATGCACATCTATGCCATGTCTCACTATCCAGCTCTTGCAGTGTACATCTACACTGGCCTGCCATGTATTACTATTCCAGTACATATAGCCCTCAGAATGAACATCTATGCCAATAACCTTGTCTGCCATGTCTCACTATCCCAGTACATAGAGCCCTCACAATGCACATCTATGCCATGTCTCACAATCCAGCTCTTACAGTGTACATCTACACTGGCCTACTATGTATCACGGTCCCAGTACATAGAGCCCTCACAATGCACATCTATGCCATGTCTCACAATACAGCTCCCATTGTGTACATCTACCCTGGCCTGCCATGTCTCACTATCCCAGTGCATAGAGCCCTCACAATGAACATCTATCCACTACCCTGGCCTGCCATGTATCACTATCCTATTCAAGGGACATCTACAGAGCTCTCACAATGCACCTCCACCATGGTCTGCTGTGCCTCACTTTCCAGAAATGGAGACATCCATAGGCCACCTCTATCGTGGCCTGCCACATCTCCCCTTCCCACTACTGAGAAATTCATACAACTCTCACAATGTGCATCTATGCCATGTCTCACTGTCCCAGTACACAGAGCCCTCCCAATGCTCATCTATGCCATGTCTCACTACCCAGCTCTTGCAGTGTACATCTACCCTGGCCTGCCATGTCTCACTATCCCAGTACATAGAGCCCACACAGTGCACATATAGGCCATGTCTCACAATCCAGCTCTCACTGTGTACATCTACCCTGTCCTTCCATGTATCATGATCCCTGTTCATATAGCCCACACAATGCACATTGATGTCATGGCTCACAATCCAGCTCTCACAGTGTACATCTACCCTGGTCTGCCGTGTTTCACTTTCCCAGTACATAGAGCCCTCACAATGCACATCTATGCCATGTCTCACAATACAGCCCTCCCAGTGCCCATCAGATGTTTCAAATGAGATAGACTTGCGAGTTTATGTAATTGCTGCAGAGTGGCATCTGCTGCTCGCGAGTTTCGATGGCCGTGGGATTGCTCAGCGGGTGCATGCATCTGCTGCAGGAATGTATGTGTAATCTCCAGGCTGCAGGCTACTTTACCAGCTGCTGAAAGGGGCACGTCACAGTGCCAGTCCTGGTAAAATAGGGCAGGTTGCAAAGTGCCCGCCGCAGTGAGGTGTGCGTAATCTGCAGATTACAGGTTCGAATTCCAGTAGGACCAACTCAAACCCTTATCCATGTAAGGCGGACTAAACAGCGTAAGGTAAGGGTAAGCCCCATTACTACAGGTTTTGGCAACCCCAAGGTTCGAGTGCTATATACAAAAAAAATCTGCTTTTATTATTTTGTCCGCGCTAAATGGCCTTACAGAGGAGGTTTACTGAAGCTGGCAGCATTTTACACCCTGCCCATCCATCCATCCATCCATCTATTTATTTATTTTATTCTACTTATTTATTTATTTTTGAAATTCTGTTTATTGCCTTGTTGACAACGCCCAGACCCAAGGGTATCACGGCGTTAGTGCAGCATCACTTGAGAGACACGGGTACAGGTTGCTCCATGCAGGAGAAGTACATAGCATAGCCAGTTGTTACACCCATTTGTCGAACAGCCGGGTCTTGTTACGTTTTTTTAACGGCCCGGAACGGCTGCTCATTAGGGATGTGCGCAAGTGGAGCGCTTCAGAGCGAGGGGGCAGTTACACAGCAGCTGGCTCCAGGTGCCCTTTTCACTCTTGAAGCCTGAGAAGTGCCCGTGGTAGTTCCGAGGGTGTGTGCAGGAGAGATTGGGGTGATGCTGTTGTCGAGGGGGCTACCTTGTGGACACAGTAGTGTTTTAAGTTCAACGCAGGCTTTGAGGGGTAGCCAGTGGGCTTCACGTCTGGCAGCGGTCGAGGCCGAAGGCAGCACAAAGTGCTTTGTTTTGTAGAAGCTGTAGTTTGGGCATGTTGGCGCTGGAAGTACCCATAAACTGCAGGGCGTTGCAGTAATCGAGTCTAGAGAGGCTTAGGGCGCGAGCCAGAGTGATAACGTTGCTGGGCGAGAGGAGCTCCCTACTCAGAGACGTAAGTCTGTCTGGCTGTGTAAGCAGGGGAGGAGGCAAGAGCATTCATTTGTCTGGTCAGTGTAAGGTCCGCTTTGAGGTAAGCCCTGAGGGTTTTTATTTGCTTAGAGTCCGGGATGGGATGAAAGATGAAAACGTGGAGCCAAAGAGTCGGATCCGAGGGGCATCGCTCTCCAGCAGCAGAAATACATGGTTATGAACTTTAGCGGCGGAAAAGGTGGATATTTTGGGGGTTATAAAGAGGAACCTGTTCTAATTCCCATCTAAAATATATCTTTAACTATACACGTGCCAGTTTGTGTTTTCAAAATCAGGCGTGTCCACTCAAAGATAGAACAGAAGGCTGGAGGGGCAAAAGGACAATTGCTTCTACGTCAAATCCTCCATGACCCTCGCCCAATCAGAGTAAGGGCATCTATTCACATTATTGCCCCTGCCTTTGCTGCTTTCCAGCTATCTGTAAATAAGAGCAAACAAATAAAAAAAAACTGCCCTCAGGATCACAGGAAGAAAACACAGTTTCAGTATCAAAAATGTTTTTCTTCAGCAACAATTGAGAATTTAGTGAGGCTTTCGTGTCTGTAATTACTTTTGGGCCGTGCACTTTGATGGATAATCCGACTTAAACCGAGAGGGGGCTAGCTGATTCACAGAGGTGTTACAGTGAGTAACTCTGACCTACTCATGTCTTAAACCTGTAGAGGGCTAGCCGATTCGCAGAGGCGTTACAGTGAGTAACTCTGACCTACTCATGTCTTAAACCTGTAGAGGGCTAGCCGATTTGCAGAGGCGTTACAGTGAGTAACTCTGACCTACTCATGTCTTAAACCTGTAGAGGGCTAGCCGATTCGCAGAGGCGTTACAGTGAGTAACTCTGACCTACTCATGTCTTAAACCTGTAGAGGGCTAGCCGATTCGCAGAGGCGTTACAGTGAGTAACTCTGACCTACTCATGTCTTAAACCTGTAGAGGGCTAGCCGATTCGCAGAGGCGTTACAGTGAGTAACTCTGACCTACTCATGTCTTAAACCTGTAGAGGGCTAGCCGATTCGCAGAGGCGTTACAGTGAGTAACTCTGACCTACTCATGTCTTAAACCTGTAGAGGGCTAGCCGATTCGCAGAGGCGTTACAGTGAGTAACTCTGACCTACTCATGTCTTAAACCTGTAGAGGGCTAGCCGATTCGCAGAGGCGTTACAGTGAGTAACTCTGACCTACTCATGTCTTAAACCTGTAGAGGGCTAGCCGATTCGCAGAGGCGTTACAGTGAGTAACTCTGACCTACTCATGTCTTAAACCTGTAGAGGGCTAGCCGATTCGCAGAGGCGTTACAGTGAGTAACTCTGACCTACTCATGTCTTAAACCTGTAGAGGGCTAGCCGATTCGCAGAGGCGTTACAGTGAGTAACTCTGACCTACTCATGTCTTAAACCTGTAGAGGGCTAGCCGATTCGCAGAGGCGTTACAGTGAGTAACTCTGACCTACTCATGTCTTAAACCTGTAGAGGGCTAGCCGATTCGCAGAGGCGTTACAGTGAGTAACTCTGACCTACTCATGTCTTAAACCTGTAGAGGGCTAGCCGATTCGCAGAGGCGTTACAGTGAGTAACTCTGACCTACTCATGTCTTAAACCTGTAGAGGGCTAGCCGATTCGCAGAGGCGTTACAGTGAGTAACTCTGACCTACTCATGTCTTAAACCTGTAGAGGGCTAGCCGATTCGCAGAGGCGTTACAGTGAGTAACTCTGACCTACTCATGTCTTAAACCTGTAGAGGGCTAGCCGATTCGCAGAGGCGTTACAGTGAGTATCTCTGACCTACTCATGTCTTAAACCTGTAGAGGGCTAGCCGATTCACAGAGGCGGTACAGTGAGTAACTCTGACTTACTCATGTCTTAAACCTGTAGAGGGCTAGGCGATTCACAGAGGCGTAACAGTGAGTAACTCTGACTTACTCATGTCTTAAACATGTAGAGAGCTAGCCGATTCACAGAGAAGTTACAGTGAGTAACTCTGACTTACTCATGTCTTAAACCTGTAACTCTGAGGGGGGTAGCCGATTCACAGAGGCGTTACAGTGAGTAACTCTGAGGGGGGTAGCCGATTCACAGAGGCGTTACAGTGAGTAACTCTGACTTACTCATGTCTTAAACCTGTAGAGGGCTAGTCGATTCACTGAGGAGTTACAGTGACTAACTCTGACTTACTCATGTCTTAAACCTGTAGACGGCTAGCCGATTCACAGAGGCGTTACAGTGAGTAACTCTGACTTACTCAGGTCTTAAACCTGTAGAGGGCCAGCCGATTCACAGAGGCGTTACAGTGAGTAACTCTGACTTACTCATGTCTTAAACCTGTAGAGGGCTAGCCGATTCACAGAGGCGTTACAGTGAGTAACTCTGACTTACTCATGTCTTAAACCTGTAGAGGGCTAGTCGATTCACAGAAGAGTTACAGAGAGTAACTCTGACTTACTCATGTCTTAAACCTGTAGAGGGCTAGTCGATTCACAGAGGCGTTACAGTGAGTAACTCTGACTTACTCATGTCTTAAACCTATAGAGGGCTAGCCGATTCACAGAGGAGTTACAGTGAGTAACTCTGACTTACTCATGACTTAAACCTGGATGGGGCTAGTCGGTTAACAAGGAAGTTACTATAAATAGCTCTGACTTACTCCTAACCTATTCAATTCATAAAGCAATGACTGTAACTGTGACTTGCTCCTGACATCACCTCAGTAACTCCTTCATGAGTCACATAGCCCCTTGCTGGGTTCATGCCAAGGGAAGGTTGGAGTACCTTCTGTGTGTACCGGCCCCTTTGATCTCCCCTGCCTCGGAGGAGTGCTGCTCAAAGGATACTAAGGGACCAAAAGGAGAACTTCAAATCTTGGGGGCCAGGGGAACATACCCCACTAATCTCACCAGCCCAACTCCTCAAGTGAAGATGAGACTCACACAGAGTTGCCCGTGTGCAGAGATGCTCCCAGCATCTCCAGCTGTACTCCCGTTACACAAACACTTGCTTGCACAATATGCAAAGGCTGGCGCAGGGATAACATTTTTTGTGGCGTGATTTTTATTGGAGTTTCTTAAGTATTCAAATGATCATCCAACAACTCTTCCGGATGAATAGTGACAGAGAAATACAGCCCCGTCTGATGTTCGCAAAGCCTTCTTGCCCAAAAACCCAAGGCGGGGACGAAGAAGAAGAAGCAGTGCGCAGAAAGTCAAATACGGAGAGGTGTGTATTTTTGTGTTCTCTTTTTCCTGATTTTTTTTACGATGCACCGCCCTGCACGCTTCGTTGCAGATCCTAAAAACCGAGTACTTGCATCTCAGCTCTCTGGTAATTTCCAGATATGATCGTGAACGCATGTCTGTGAATCCGAGTACTTGCATCTCAGCTCTCTGGTAATTTCCAGATATGATCGTGAACGAATGTCTGTGA
This sequence comes from Ambystoma mexicanum, assembly GCF_040938575.1. Taxonomy (NCBI): domain Eukaryota; kingdom Metazoa; phylum Chordata; class Amphibia; order Caudata; family Ambystomatidae; genus Ambystoma; species Ambystoma mexicanum. The sequence continues at coordinate 40,562,597 of NC_090936.1, read as the reverse complement.
ATCCGAGTACTTGCATCTTAGCTCTTTGGTCATTTCCAGATATGATCGTGAACGCATGCCTGTGAACCCGAGTGCTTGCATCTCAGCTCTCTGGTCATTTCCAGATATGATTGTGAATGCATGTCTGTGAACCCGAGTACTTGCATCTCAGCTCTGGCCATTTCCAAATATGATTGTGAATGCATGTCTGTGAATCTGAGTACTTGCATCTCAGCTCTTTGGTCATTTCCAGATATGATAGTGAACGCATGTCTGTGAATCTGAGGACTTGCATCTCAGCTCTTTGGTCATTTCCAGATATGATCGTGAACGCATGTCTGTGAATCCGAGTACTAGCATCTCAGCTCTCTGGTCATTTCCAAATATGATTGTGAACGCATGGCTGTGAATCAGAGTACTTGCATCTCAGCTCTCTGGTCATTTCCAGATTTGATTGTGAATGCATGTCTGTGAACCCGAGTACTTGCATCTCAGCTCTGGCCATTTCCAAATATGATTGTGAATACATGTCTGTGAACGCATGTCTGTGAATTCGAGTACTTGCATCTCAGCTCTCTGGACATTTCCAAATATGATCGTGAACTCATGTCTGTGAATCCGAGTACTTGCATCTCAGCTCTCCGGTCATTTCCAGATATGATCGTGAACGCATGTGTGTGAATCCGAGTACTTGCATTTCAGCTCTCTGGTCATTTCCACATATGATCGTGAACGCATGTCTGTGAATCCGAGTACTTGCATCTCAGCTCTCTGGACATTTCCAGATATGATCGTGAACGCATGTCTGTGAATCTGAGTACTTGCATCTCAGCTCTCTGGTCATTTCCAAATATGATCGTGAACGCATGTCTGTGAAGCGTGCAGGGCTCTGCATCGTAAAAAATCAGGAAAAAGAGAACACAAAAATACACTACTTGCCTCTCATTTCCAAATATGATTGTGAACGCATGTCTGTGAATCCGAGTACTTGCATCTCAGCTCTCTGGTCATTTCCACATATGATCGTGAACGCATGTCTGTGAATCCAAGTACTTGCATCTCAGCTCTCTGGTCATTTCCAGATATGATCGTGAACGCATGTCTGTGAATCCGAGTACTAGCATCTCAGCTCTCTGGTCATTTCCAGATATGATCGTGAACGCATGTGTGTGAATCAGAGTACTTGCATTTGAGCTCTCTAGTCATTTCCAGATATGATCGTGAACGCATGTCTGTGAATCCGAGTACTTGCATCTCAGCTCTCTGGTCATTTCCAGATATGATTGTGAATGCATGTATGTGAACCCAAGTACTTGCATCTCAGCTCTGGCCATTTCCAAATATGATTGTGAATGCATGTCTGTGAACGCATGTCTGTGAATCCGAGTACTTGCATCTCAGCTCTCTGGTCATTTCCAGATTTGATTGTGAATGCATGTCTGTGAACCCGAGTACTTGCATCTCAGCTCTGGCCATTTCCAGATATGATTGTGAAGGCATGTCTGTGAACCCGAGTACTTGCACCTCAGCTCTGGCCATTTCCAAATATGATCGTGAATGCATGTCTGTGAACGCATGTCTGTGAATCTTAGTACTTGCATCTCAGCTCTCTGGTCATTTCCAAATATGACTGTGAACGCATGTCTGTGAATCCTAGTACTTGCATCTCAGCTCTCTGGTCATTTCCAGATATGATCGTGAACGCATGTCTCTGAATCCGAGTACTTGCATCTCAGCTCTCTGGCCATTTCCAAATATGATCGTGAATGCATGACTGTGAACGCATGTCTGTGAATCTGAGTATTTGAATCATAGCTCTTTGGTCATTTCCAGATATGATCGTGAACGCATGTCTGTGAATCCGAGTACTTGCATCTCAGCTCTCTGGTCATTTCCATATATGATTGTGAATGCATGTCTGTGAATCCGAGTACTTGCATTTTAGCTCTTTGGTCATTTCCAGATATGATCGTGAACGCATATCTGTGAATCCGAGTACTTGCATCTCAGCTCTGTGGTCATTTCCAGATATGATCGCGAACGCATGTCTGTGAATTCGAGTACTTGCATCTCAGCTCTCTGGTCATTTCCAAATATGATTGTGAAAGCATGTCTCTGAATCCAAGTACTTGCATCTCAGCTCTCTGGTAATTTCCAGATATGATCGTGAACGCATGTCTGTGAATCCGAGTACTTGCATCTCAGCCCTCTGGTCATTTCCAGATATGATTGTGAAGGCATGTCTGTGAACCCCGAGTACTTGCATCTCAGCTCTGGCCATTTCCAAATATGATCGTGAATGCATGTCTGTGAACGCATATCTGTGAATACGAGTTCTTGCATCTCAGCTCTCTGGTCATTTCCAAATATGACTGTGAACGCATGTCTGTGAATCCGAGTATTTGCATCTCAGCTCTCTGGTCATTTCCAGATATGACTGTGAATGCATGTCTGTGAATCCGAGTACTTGCATCTCAGCTCTCTGGTCATTTCCAGATATGATCGTGAACGCATGTCTGTGAATCCGAGTACTTGCATCTCAGCTCTTTGGCCATTTCCAGATATGATCGTGAACGCATGTCTGTAAATCCGAGTACTTGCATCTCAGCTCCCTGGTCATTTCCAAATATGATCGTGAACGCATGGCTGCGAATCAGAGTACTTGCATCTCAGCTCTCTGGTCATTTCCAAATATGATCGTGAACGCATGTCTGCGAATCAGAGTACTTGCATCTCAGCTCTCTGGTCATTTCCAAATATGATCGTGAACGCATGTCTGTGAATCCGAGTACTTGCATCTCAGCTCTCTGGTCATTTCCAGATATGATCGTGAACGCATGTCTCTGAATCCGAGTACTTGCATCTCAGCTCTCTGGCCATTTCCAAATATGATCGTGAATGCATGTCTGTGAACGCATGTCTGTGAATCCGAGTACTTGCATTTTAGCTCTCTGGTCATTTCCAGATATGATCGTGAACGCATGTCTGTGAATTCGAGTACTTGCATGTCAGCTCTCTTGTCATTTCCAAATATGATTGTGAAAGCATGTCTCTGAATCCAAGTACTTGCATCTCAGCTCTCTGGTAATTTCCAGATATGATCGTGAACGCATGTCTGTGAATCCGAGTACTTGCATCTCAGCTCTCTGGTCATTTCCAGATATGATCGTGAACGCATGTCTGTGAATCCGAGTACTTGCATCTCAGCTCTCTGGTCATTTCCAGATATGATTGTGAATGCATGTCTGTGAACACGAGTACTTGCATCTCAGCTCTGGCCATTTCCAAATATGATTGTGAATGCATGTCTGTGAACGCATGTCTGTGAATCTGAGTACTTGCATCTCAGCTCTTTGGTCATTTCCAGATATGATCGTGAACGCATGTCTGTGAATCTGAGTACTTGTATCTCAGCTCTTTGGTCATTTCCAGATATGATCGTGAACGCATGTCTGTGAATCCGGGTACTTGCATCTCAGCTCTCTGGTCATTTCCAAATATGATCGTGAACGCATGGCTGTGAATCAGAGTACTTGCATCTCAGCTCTCTGGTCATTTCCAGAATTGATTGTGAATGCATGTCTGTGAACCCGAGTGCTTGCATCTCAGCTCTGGCCATTTCCAGATATGATTGTGAAGGCATGTCTGTGAACCCGAGTACTTGCATCTCAGCTCTGGCCATTTCCAAATATGATTGTGAATACATGTCTGTGAACGCATGTCTGTGAATCCGAGTACTTGCATCTCAGCTCTCTGGTCATTTCCAAATATGACTGTGAACGCATGTCTGTGAATCCGAGTATTTGCATCTCAGCTCTCTGGTCATTTCCAGATATGATCGTGAACGCATGTCTGTGAATCCGAGTACTTGCATCTCAGCTCTCTGGTCATTTCCAGATATGATCGTGAACGCATGTCTGTGAATCCGAGTACTTGCATCTCAGCTCTTTGGTCATTTCCAGATATGATCGTGAACGCATGTCTGTGAATCCGAGTACTTGCAACTCAGCTCTCTGGTCATTTCCAAATATGATCGTGAACGCATGGCTGTGAATCAGAGTACTTGCATCTCAGCTCTCTAGTCATTTCCAAATATGATCGTGAACGCATGTCTCTGAATCCGAGTACTTGCATCTCAGCTCTCTGGCCATTTCCAAATATGATCGTGAATGCATGTCTGTGAACGCATGTCTGTGAATCTGAGTATTTGAATCATAGCTCTTTGGTCATTTCCAGATATGATCGTGAACGCATGTCTGTGAATCCGAGTACTTGCATCTCAGCTCTCTGGTCATTTCCAGATATGATTGTGAATGCATGTCTGTGAATCCGAGTACTTGCATTTTAGCTCTTTGGTCATTTCCAGATATGATCGTGAACGCATATCTGTGAATCCGAGTACTTGCATCTCAGCTCTCTGGTCATTTCCAGATATGATCGTGAACGCATGGCTGTGAATCAGAGTACTTGCATCTCAGCTCTCTAGTCATTTCCAAATATGATCATGAACGCATGTCTCTGAATCCGAGTACTTGCATCTCAGCTCTCTGGCCATTTCCAAATATGATCGTGAATGCATGTCTGTGAACGCATGTCTGTGAATCTGAGTATTTGAATCATAGCTCTTTGGTCATTTCCAGATATGATCGTGAACGCATGTCTGTGAATCCGAGTACTTGCATCTCAGCTCTCTGGTCATTTCCAGATATGATTGTGAATGCATGTCTGTGAATCCGAGTACTTGCATTTTAGCTCTTTGGTCATTTCCAGATATGATCGTGAACGCCTATCTGTGAATCCGAGTACTTGCATCTCAGCTCTCTGGTCATTTCCAGATATGATCGTGAACGCATGTCTGTGAATTCGAGTACTTGCATCTCAGCTCTCTGGTCATTTCCAAATATGATTGTGAAAGCATGTCTCTGAATCCAAGTACTTGCATCTCAGCTCTCTGGTAATTTCCAGATATGATCGTGAACGCATGTCTGTGAATCCGAGTACTTGCATCTCAGCTCTCTGGTCATTTCCAAATATGATCGTGAATGCATGTCTGTGAACCCGAGTACTTGCATCTCAGCTCTGGCCATTTCCAAATATGATTGTGAATGCATGTCTGTGAACGCATGTCTGTGAATCTAAGTACTTGCATCTCAGCTCTTTGGTCATTTCCAGATATGATCGTGAACGCATGCCTGTGAACCCGAGTGCTTGCATCTCAGCTCTGGCCATTTCCAGATATGATTGTGAAGGCATGTCTGTGAACCCGAGTACTTGCATCTCAGCTCTGGCCATTTCCAAATATGATCGTGAATGCATGTCTGTGAACGCATGTCTGTGAATCCGAGTACTTGCATCTCAGCTCTCTGGTCATTTCCAAATATGATTGTGAACGCATATCTGTGAATCCGAGTACTTGCATCTCAGCTCTCTGGTCATTTCCAGATATGATCGTGAACGCATGTCTGTGAATCTGAGTACTTGCATCTCAGCTCTTTGGTCATTTCCAGATATGATCGTGAACGCATGTCTGTGAATCCGAGTACTTGCATCTCAGCTCTCTGGTCATTTCCAAATATGATCGTGAACGCATGGCTGTGAATCCGAGTACTTGCATCTCAGCTCTATGGTCATTTCCAAATATGATTGTGAACGCATGTCTGTGAATCCGAGTACTTGCATCTCAGCTCTCTGGTCATATCCAGATATGATTGTGAATGCATGTCTGTGAATCCGAGTACTTGCATCTTAGCTCTTTGGTCATTTCCAGATATGATCATGAACGCATATCTGTGAATCCGAGTACTTGCATCTCAGCACTCTGGTCATTTCCAGATATGATCGTGAACGCATGTCTGTGAATTCGAGTACTTGCATCTCAGCTCTCTGGTCATTTCCAAATATGATTGTGAAAGCATGTCTCTGAATCCAAGTACTTGCATCTCAGTTCTGGCCATTTCCAAATATGATCGTGAATGCATGTCTGTGAACGCATATCTGTGAATACGAGTTCTTGCATCTCAGCTCTCTGGTCATTTCCAAATATGATTGTGAACGCATATCTGTGAATCCGAGTACTTGCATCTCAGCTCTCTGGTCATTTCCAGATATGATCGTGAACGCATGTCTGTGAATCTGAGTACTTGCATCTCAGCTCTTTGGTCATTTCCAGATATGATCGTGAACGCATGTCTGTGAATCCGAGTACTTGCATCTCAGCTCTCTGGTCATTTCCAAATATGATCGTGAACGCATGGCTGTGAATCCGAGTACTTGCATCTCAGCTCTATGGTCATTTCCAAATATGATCGTGAACGCATGTCTGTGAATCCGAGTACTTGCATCTCAGCTCTCTGGTCATATCCAGATATGATTGTGAATGCATGTCTGTGAATCCGAGTACTTGCATCTTAGCTCTTTGGTCATTTCCAGATATGATCATGAACGCATATCTGTGAATCCGAGTACTTGCATCTCAGCACTCTGGTCATTTCCAGATATGATCGTGAACGCATGTCTGTGAATTCGAGTACTTGCATCTCAGCTCTCTGGTCATTTCCAAATATGATTGTGAAAGCATGTCTCTGAATCCAAGTACTTGCATCTCAGTTCTCTGGTAATTTCCAGATATGATCGTGAACGCATGTCTGTGAATCCGAGTACTTGCATCTCAGCTCTCTGGTCATTTCCAGATATGATTGTGAATGCATGTCTGTGAACCCGAGTACTTGCATCTCAGCTCCGGCCATTTCCAAATATGATCGTGAATGCATGTCTGTGGACGCATGTCTGTGAATCCGAGTACTTGCATCTCAGCTCTCTGGTCATTTCCAGATATGATCGTGAACGCATGTCTGTGAATCCGAGTACTTGCATCTCAGCTGTCTGGTTATTTCCAGATATGATCGTGAACACATGTCTGTGAACCCGAGTACTTGCATCTCAGCTCCGGCCATTTCCAAATATGATCGTGAATGCATGTCTGTGGACGCATGTCTGTGAATCCGAGTACTTGCATCTCAGCTCTCTGGTCATTTCCAGATATGATTGTGAATGCATGTCTGTGAACCCGAGTACTTGCATCTCAGCTCCGGCCATTTGCAAATATGATTGTGAATGCATGTCTGTGAACGCATGTCTTTGAATCTGAGTACTTGCATCTCAGCTCTTTGGTCATTTCCAAATATGATCGTGAACGCATGGCTGTGAATCAGAGTACTTGCATCTCAGCTCTCTGGTCATTTCCAGATTTGATTGTGAATGCATGTCTGTGAACCCGAGTACTTGCATCTCAGCTCTGGCCATTTCCAAATATGATCGTGAATGCATGTCTGTGGACGCATGTCTGTGAATTCGAGTACTTGCATCTCAGCTCTCTGGTCATTTCCAGATATGATCGTGAACGCATGTCTGTGAATCCGAGTACTTGCATCTCAGCTGTCTGGTTATTTCCAGATATGATCGTGAACGCATGTCTGTGAATCCGAGTACTTGCATCTCAGCTCTCTGGTCATTTCCAAATATGATCGTGAACGCATGGCTGTGAAACAGAGTACTTGCATCTCAGCTCTCTGGTCATTTCCAAATATGATCGTGAACGCATGTCTGTGAATCCGAGTACTTGCATCTCAGCTCTCTGGTCATTTCCAGATATGATCGTGAACGCATGTCTGTGAATCCGAGTACTTGCATCTCAGCTGTCTGGTTATTTCCAGATATGATCGTGAACGCATGTCTGTGAATCCGAGTACTTGCATCTCAGCTCTCTGGTCATTTCCAAATATGATCGTGAACACATGGCTGTGAAACAGAGTACTTGCATCTCAGCTCTATGGTCATTTCCAAATATGATCGTGAATGCATGTCTGTGAATCCGAGTACTTGCATCTCAGCTCTCTGGTCATTTCCAGATATGATCGTGAATGCATGTCTGTGAATCCGAGTACTTGCATCTCAGCTCTTTGGTCATTTCCAGATATGATCGTGAACGCATGTCTCTGAATCTGAGTACTTGCATCTCAGCTCTCTGGTCATTTCCAGATATGATCGTGAATGCATGTCTGTGAATCCGAGTACTTGCATCTTAGCTCTTTGGTCATTTCCAGATATGATCGTGAACGCATGTCTGTGAATCCGAGTACTTGCATCTCAGCTCTCTGGTCATTTCCTGATATGATCGTGAACGCATGTCTGTGAATTCGAGTACTTGCATCTCAGCTCTCTGGTCATTTCCAAATATGATCGTGAAAGCATGTCTCTGAATCCGAGTACTTGCATCTCAGCTCTCTGGTAATTTCCAGATATGATCGTGAACGCATGTCTCTGAATCCGAGTACTTGCATCTCAGCTCTCTGGTAATTTCCAGATATGATCGTGAACGAATGTCTGTGAATCCGAGTACTTGCATCTCAGCTCTTTCGTCATTTCCAGATATGATCGTGAACGCATGTCTGTGAATTCGAGTACTTGCATCTCAGCTCTCTGGTCATTTCCAAATATGATCGTGAAAGCATGTCTCTGAATCCGAGTACTTGCATCTCAGCTCTCTGGTAATTTCCAGATATGATCGTGAACGAATGTCTGTGAATCCGAGTACTTGCATCTCAGCTCTCTCGTCATTTCCAGATATGATCGTGAACGCATGTCTGTGAATCCGAGTACTTGCATCTCAGCTCTCTGGTCATTTCCACATATGATCATGAACGCATGTCTCTGAATCCGAGTACTTGCATCTCAGCTCTCTGGTAATTTCCAGATATGATCATGAACGCATGTCTGTGAATCCGAGTACTTGCATCTCAGCTCTCTCGTCATTTCCAGATATGATCGTGAACGCATGTCTGTGAATCCGAGTACTTGCATCTCAGCTCTCTGGTCATTTCCACATATGATCGTGAACGCATGTCTGTGAATCCGAGTACTTGCATCTCATCTCTCTGGCCATTTCCAAATATGATCGTGAACGCATGTCTGTGAATCGCATCTGAGCTCTCCGGTCATTTCCAAATATGATTGTGAACGCATGTCTGTGAATCGGGCGGCGGGTGTCTTTTCCGCAGAAAAGCACACTCTGATCTCTAATGAACGATCACAGATATATAGCAAGACAGCTGATAAATAACAACCGCTAACTTCAAAGGCCTGAAACGCGGGGCAGCCACTGAAGCACACAGCCAAGGCTCGGCTACTGCTGCCGATCAGTTTATCTCCAAAGAGTACACATGAATTATTCATGAGTGATATCACAGTGTCCTACCCACACAATTCTCGGCTTCAAAACAGAAAAAAAGCACTTCCACCACAAGCCAGGCAAGCAAACACAAAGAGACTGCCGCACAGCATAATAGCTCACGCCCCCAACCCAGTGTGCCAGCAGTGGAGGGCTAATCATGCCAACACATACCTCTGCTCGGCCCATACCTTCCCAATAAAACAGCATTCCAGCCCTTAAGGCTGATTTCCCAATACCATAAATCATTATATGTTTATTTATTTATTTACATACTTACTTATATAGTGCCGGGAACCCTCGGGCATCAAGGTGCACATAGACACGAAAGACATTTATTAGACGGCATTGAAAATTATACTGTTGCAACATATGGACACCCCTAATGGGCAACCCACAGCGCTTTGAGGCCATACCAATGGCATTACCAAAGAGCATGCAGAACACAAGAGATCACCTACAATTCAGGAAACTCCTCAAATCGTGGCTCTTCACCCCATAACCAGAAAGAACGCTGATAAGGACATACACAGCAGAACTAGGTTGAGATAAGGACCTACCCTGATTCCCTAAGTCATCTGCCCCTATAAAAATAAGGATATACCGATCTACAACATATCCACTTATCAATTAAAAGACAAACCACATCGAATCATACCAAAGAACACCCACAGAACAATCAGAAAGGAGAGCAAGTTATGACCCAGCAATAACACCTGGCCCACCTCGTAAAGACAGAGAGCAATGGACCGCCGACAGTAAATAGATAGGAAGGAGCAGGGAATGAAAATATAACACCACTACCTAAGCAGGGATAATGCTCGCCCTCCTGGGTGTACTAAGCTCAATAACTTAGCTGGAGGCCAGCCTCACCACTGCCCCTGAAACTAGACAGTCAGGAAAGGGAAGAATAGAATATACCTACCCAATGGACAACCAACAGTAAACAGATAGAAAAGAGCTGGTGAATGATAATAGAACACCACTATCGATTCAGGGGATAATGCTCGACAACCGGGGGTACTAAGCCCAATAAACTTGCTAGGAACCAGCCACAGTATCGCCCAGAAACCAGACAGTCAGGGAAGGAAGAGAAAGAATAAACCCATCCAGTATGACAACCTGATGCATTGAACTAAACTACAAGGATTATGAGACATACAACCCACGAATCAAAACCTCAAATTTCTGCATAATTAATTCACACAAAAACCCACACAACCACCACTCTCATAGCAAACCGCATGGTCTTCACCACACTACACCGCAACAACAAACAATCAACACATGGATCGCAACAACAGCACACGAGGACCCGCTTCGATCCTATATGCACTCCCAAGCTCAGCGCACAGTGTAAACCGAACGGAGGCTGCCAACAGTACACCGCCTCTCACTTTCCTACGCCCTCTTCACCCACTAACCCACCACACACCTTTTTGTTTACAGATCTGCCTGAGCGCTTGGAGACCAACTCCGTTGGTGACGATGCGCTATATAAATAGCTTTATCATTAACATTAGGCGCTATACAAATGCCATATAACACAACATATATTCTGCCTAGTCCCCCCATAGATGACCACGCACAGGGCCCACAATGTGCACATGACTCTTGTTGAGTAAGAACATTGTGTGCTTTGTTCATGTGGATAATTGGGGGAGGTGGGGGGGGTTAGTTTTCATGGCTGGGCGGTAGCTTGCAACTTGAAATGTTCACCCCTGGGGGACATGCCCCACAACCCCTACACCTACCTTGTCCACTTAACGCCCACCCTGAAATGAGGAGGGGCATCGCCCCCACCTACCCCCCCATCTTCATTGAGCTTGGTAGCTACACCCCAACTTCTGAAGTTCTTTGCTGCTCCAGAGCTAGGCCTGTGCTGTACAAACATAATCCATTTAATATATGCTTTTCTTAGAATGGGGAAATGCTAGTACAAAACAGTTAGATTTATTGGAAAAAGAATCAACATTCAGCAAATATATAAGTGCAAAGATAAAAAAACGTTGTATACGTTCTAAAAACAGCACGAGGGTTTCTGCAAAGGCTTTTCCGCAGAGTTTCACCATGGAATGCTGGTGCAAGCGTCACTGTGCCAAGCATTGCGGCTGGTTTGCTCACACCTCAGCACCCCTGGTATGATCTCCAAGGACTGTGTGCACCTCTACAGGTGTGCAGGGCAGAGCTGAACCAAAAACTAAGCAGAGGGGATTGGGCAAGGAACCCGTGCGATGGGGTCGCCCTGCACGTGGCCAGCTATGTAGACATTTTACCCAGCATTCGTTTCGGCTGTAATTGGCGTCGTCAAGGTCCCACTGCTGCAAAGCACATTTATTTAGCCTGGTCAAGATTGATGTGATAGGTTATTTATAACGGGCTTAATACCCAGAGGTTTCTAAGTGCGGACCCGGGGATTGAACCTGTGGTGCTGCCTGTCGTCTTGCGTCCAAGGCGAGCGTGTTGCCCCTGAGCTATCCTCCCGCGATGTGAGGATTTTATGTATCGTTGGTTCTTTCATTATGAACATTTTTGGAGGCACTTTCTAATGAATTGTGATGATTTTATTATGATCTGTAGTATTTCAAAGTTTTCTTTTCGTTTTTCTTTTTTGATCTATTTCATGTACATTTTCACTTGTGTAAGGTTTATTTTTTTAAACGATATCACACAAAAAAAACACATTTGTTTAGCCTGCATCTACTTTGCACTCATTGTGGCGCACATTTTGGGCTCGCTATGCACAAATGTGGTCATTGGCGTCAAATCCCAAATGGATTATGGTGGTTAGGGCAACCGTCAATTAGCTTATTTAGAATTCATGTGAAGCGAATTGTAATTTTGTGCAATCCCGCTGCCTGTGTCTACCTCTTTCGGGTCACCAGTTTCGGGTAGTTTGCCCAGCGGGGGTAGGCAACGCGCGGATCTCCAGATGCCTTGGGCCTACAACTCCCATCATCCCCCCATCAGAGGCTAGGGCTGATGGGGGTTGTGGGCCAAGACATCTGGAGATCGGCTGGTTGCCTTGCCTGGGACGGAATCAACATCGGCTGAGAGATGAGGTCCCTGGTGCCAAATATATGCTCTTTGGGCATATGGAATTATCCCAGCTCAACCCATTTCTTGGATTTGGACTCTCCCACATCTGTCCACCCTGACCTTCTTGCAAGACGCCGCGAGCAAGGATTCTAGAGAAAGCCCAGATTACCTCTTTGCATTTGCAATTTGTATCCTTCCTGTACACAATACATGATGCCAGATTGTGCTTGCCTGCTATTTTAAGATGCATTTCCCTGGCGTTCACCTCTTGCAAGGCGTGAATATTCATGATTTGTGTTCATGTACGCCTGGCCTACATGAAACATGCTTTGATGACATTGCTAGGTCATGCCAGAGTCACACAAAAAGCTACAAAGTCACCATGCCGCTGACAAAGTGGTGCAGCGAAAACAGGACTAAGGAGGCTTTATAGAAAAACAAGGACCTCTGCGGCTTTCTTTCCACCCACCCCCTCAGAAATCTTCCTGCAAGACGTCAAGTGGCCCAGGTCGAGCCAACACCTCGAATGATTCTTCTCGAGCCGACACCTCCAATGATTCTTCTCGAGCCAACACCTCGAATGATTCTTCTCGAGCCGACACCTCGAATGATTCTTCTCGAGCCAACACCTCGAATGATTCTTCTCGAGCCAACACCTCGAATGATTCTTCTCGATCCACGGTCTTCTCCTGTTGCGTAGTCATCTCAATCTCCACAAGCGACCCTCTTTCCCAGCCCAACTCCGTCAATGGACAGAGGCCAAAGAGCTGGAACCACATGGGAGAACAGTGATATGCTGGGCACTGCAGAAGTAGAGACTCGGCCGGTCAAATGCAGTGGCCTGGGCGGCACTATCCTCCTCTACAGGCTGCCTGAATGGAGAGGGAAGGAGGACGTATCATGGCCCTGATCCGTTTGGATCGGTCAGGGGCCTTTGACCACGTGGACCATCCTGTCCTGCTGAACCACCTAGCAAGGCTACGGGTAAAAGCGAAGACCATTATTTCCTGACCACGATTTCACAGATTGTTTTTTTCAACAACCACAAAATAAGAGGACGCAGGCTTATGGGGGTGTCCCCCATCCTCGGTAAAGAGACACGGCTCAGTGGAAACTATCTGAAGGTTGGGAGAGAGGTATGGGAAGTGGGCGGGAGTTGAAACAGGATGTGCAGGGTCAGGTTCCATGGAAAACTGTTCCCCCGGAAACATGTCCCTGTTGCACCAAGAACGGCAGTCAAGACGCTCTAGTCAATTGGTCCACTACCAGACGGCCTCCCACAATGAACTCCAAAGACCACTTGCATTGGTCACAAAACATTTGCCACTAGGTCCAGAGACTTCCGCCAGGTTTTTTGCTAGTACGTGGAAAGGTTCTAGTTTATCGATTGTACGCCTGGTTTGGTGGTAGGTTCAAGCATTCCCATCAAGGGCCCCATGAACCAGGCTTTGTCATTACCGTTCTTTGTTGAAATGCCAAATCAGAGCAGTCCCAGAGACTTGGGGACATATGTTACATTATGGCATGGTTACTTATTACTAGGCCCTGCTGTGTTGGGCTACAACTCCCAGGATCCTTCACCACTGACCATGCTGGTTAGGATTGATGGGAGCTGAAGTCCAAAACATCTGGTTGGACACATAATGGCTTCTGGGCACATTGGTAACTGCCAGAGAGGTTTGGAAAACCTGAAGCAGCTAAAAACGTACCTATCAGTTGAGCAGGGCAGAACTTTATTCATGACTTGATAACTTTTCTAGCAGTTTTGGCCCCACGTTGCTCTGAAAGGCTAGACCGCAGCTTACTGAACTATGTAGATGACGCTACGGCAGCCATTTTAAGTTTCCTGATGATTTTTAGAGCAACGTGAACAAGCTTGACGCATTACTTGATTTATAGTAATGTGTCCAGGGGCAAGCAGGAGGAACTGAGTCTTAGAGCCTCCTCGTAACTTGGCTGGTATTCTGCAAAACTTGACGCATGCGGTTACTATCGTTACGACATGCGGAAATCTGAGCAACCCGGTGCAACTATCAGTTTAGTGCTGCTGTGGCGTTAAAATCGTAGGAAACATGTGGATCTTCAAAAATAGAAAATGCAGTATTTCGGAAATTTCTGATTACCTAAGAAATTAGAAATGCATTTCCACGCCTGCATTTATGTCAAACCGATGCATAATTATAATTGGTTATTTATAACTCACTTAATACCCAGAGGTTTCTAAGCACAGACCCGGGGATCGAACCTGTGCTGCTCCACATCTCCTTTCAAGGCGAGCGCGTTGCCCCTGACCTATCCTCCCAAGACAGTAAAGCAGCAGTGCACACCACTGCTGTAACATACAGGGAAATGCACAGCAGGGCCAGTATTGGCCCTTTCATGCAACGTATAGCAAAAGGATGACAATATAGGATTCTCGCCTTGTGCCTCCCTTTTGCGGTTCCCCTTGCAGATTTTGTCAGTTTTAACTAAAGGGATGACTTTGCACGCCCCTTTTCTTCAGGGACACAATTTCTTACCATGCTCTTTTGAGTGTGGGTAAAAATGTATGCGATTCGGGGGTCGATATGAACCTCATAATCATGAAGTAGTTACTGCGTGTGGTATTCCAAGAGACCCAAGCTACTCCTCCCTGATGAGGCCCAACAAGGCCAAAACATGTCTGTGGATGCTTGTAGTCTCGTGCAGAAGGGCTGTGACCAAGCAGTTTGGGCTGGACGGCCCCTTTTACGGTGGGACCAAGCCTGATTTGCCTATGGTCTTTCCCCTTTTTTAATGGTTTGGCAGGCGAAGAACAGTGGTCTGGAGGGTTGCCCAGAGCAATGCCAGAGGTTAAGATTAATTCTAAACCTTCCAGCCATCACCTCTTTGTTTTTGCTTTGTCACCCCGATTGGGACGGGTATGTCCAGACGTGGGTCCCATGCATGCTGGGCATAGAGACCTGAGCTACTCCTCACTGATGAGGCCCAATGAGGCCGAAGCATGTCTGGGGATGCTTGTGGTCTTGTGCAGAAGGGATGTGACTGAGCAGTTTGGGCTGGACGGCCCCTTTTGGGGTGGGACCAAGCCTGATTTGCATATGGGCTTTCCCCTTTTGTAATGGCTTGGCAGGCTGCAGAACGCTGGTCTGCCACCCATAGGACTCCACGGGATGGCAACCACTGAAACACCAGCACCATTGTTAACAATGCCGTGCGTCAGTGAATAATCTGGCGGTAGGGGCCTGACGTCCCGGCAGGTCAGGCATGCTGGTAGTGCACTGCCCCTACAGGCAGCCTCGGAGTATGCCGGTCCCGAAAAGGTGCCAGTAACCATCGCTACCGGAACTTTTTTCTGGGCCGGCATGCTCGTAATGAGGCCCATAGTAGCCCCATTATTAAACTGCAGGGGAAAAATGCAACTCATTTGCTCTTTCTGCTTTGAGCCTTCAATGTTGTTATTTTTAACCATTCTTGTATGTTGTGAGTTCTCAGTTAATTTGGGAATTAAGTAACCTGGCCTGAAAACCAGTATTTGTGCACAAACACCAACTTAATGTCATTCGGCTGCACTAGAATCCTAAGGACATGAACTGGTTGGACCAGAAAGGGACCCTTCACGAGCATAATGCCCAGACCAAGGCGCCACCCTCCTCCCTGGTCATTTGCATATTGTTCATATCTCCTTTCGCACACAGGACCGCCCACTCGGTGCAGCGCAGCCCTTGCTGTACCATAATTAGTGGTATCGGAGGGCGTGTGTGCGATTTCTCCTGCTACCGGGGTCACCTTGTTAGCCCTCCCAGGCCTGGCCACCTGCCCATCAATTCACTTGACTTGCATGCCAGTAGGGGATGTTTTGTTCCATCAAACACTAGTAGTATTTGTGCAGCATCATTGCTGTGGGGGTATTTTTGAAGCTCAATAAACCTTTGAATGTTGAAAAGCTTTGGCCAACTTTTCTAATCGAGCGTCACTCTTGGGTTCTTCCTTGGCACAACCCTCAGTCTGGCAATGTCTGATCTTCCTGATTGTCTCCTTACCTCATCTGCCAACTCGCAAATGCTTGCTAGCTATGTTCCTCCTGGGATACACTGTATCTATTAGTGAGAGAGAGAGAGAGAGAGAGAGAGAGAGAGGGGGGAAAGAGCGAGAGAGAGAGAGAGAGAGAGAGAGAGAGAGAGAGAGAGAGAGAGAGAGAGAGAGAGAGAGAGAGATATGGACATTGACAGGTGGCATTGTGAGTTAGAGAAATTAGTTGCCTCGGGAGGATAGCTCAGGGGCAACGCGCTCGCCTTGGAAGCAAGACCACACAGAGCAACACAGGTTTGATCCCTGGGTCCGCGCTAAGAAACCTCTGGGTATTAAGCATGTTATAAATAACCAATTACAAAAAATTGGTCCTGTCTGCAAATGTGGTCAGGGGTAGGAGTACAGGGCTGCCTTGTAAGGCCCACTACCCTCGTAGCCGACTGACCATCTCCCCTCTACCAATGTCCACTACACACCACCCAGAGACATCCAACTCAGGCCTAGCATTAGTACATCATCGCTAACCGAGCCACGACTAAGCTCTCCCCTTTAACCCTATGGCCCTCTCGCACATCAGTTGCTAATCAGACCCAAGGCACTGTAGTCGGTAAGACCATGGCATCTTCCCTACGGATAATATACTCCAAGTTTCTTGCACCAAAGTCATAGAAAGCAGATTGGAACTCAGGAACTGGGTACTTCAGACCTGCACCCATCAACAACACAGGTTTTGGGTCTGCCTTTTCCACTAATGAACTTCACCCCCCTTTTTTTACAGAGCCGTGTGCGCTGCAAGGACAACAATGGCGGCAGAGGGGCCCTGTACAAGACCACTTACAGTACATTACAGTCATTATTTAAGAAAATATGACAAAAAGTGCTCACAAAAGATACTCTACACGTCAAGGATGTTAGCTCAATTCATTTTGCATTATTTGAACGTACCCATGTTGTTAATTTCTCTTTTATGAATGCAGGACTACAAGTACCAGAATGCAAACTGATGTGAATTTCATTCAAGCTGCTTTAAAGCTAGGCCTATCTTAACGGTTTACACCCACCAAGGGCCATTTAGAGAGCTCCGTAAACTCTCCTACTGCTTTAAAGACCGAATCCAAAAGAGCTTTTGAATATAGTAACATGCACATAGTCATTTTTACAGGCATGCGCGATGAGATCAAATGTGTAGTTCAACAAAATACATTCTGAAAACTAAATACCCTTCATTCCTCTTGGCAGCAAACAATAGGTATTATTTGCAAACAGGACAGTCATTAAAGGCCCCTGCAGTCCTCAGGCAGATGCTCTCTGTTCTCAGATAACAGAGACGCTCTTTCAGGATGCTCTGCCCAGTGCAGGTGTTTGGAAAAGTGCGAGATCCCTTCCATCGAAAGGCAGACTGCAGATTATGGAAATGAGGGGAGCTGGGAGCTATTTAGCTCCTGCTGGCAGCCAAGAAGAGCCTGGTTAGCGTGACACCACCAGCTACCAGGAACTACCTTTGGCTCCCCAGACCACTGATGACGAACAAACACACCCATGTGAAGTTAACGCTGGGCATTTGCGGCAGTCTATAGATAAACATTAGGACACATCTATACAACATTTAAGGCATATGAGGTTATAAATAATGGACAAAATGAAAAGTTTGCATCTTATGTTGAAGTTATATTTGCGTAATTCTACGTATTAGCTCCTGGCTCCCCAGAGTTAGCTCCTGGTCACTGGCTAATGCTGGATACCGAGGAGCTGCTTTTAGCTCCTGCTTATCCCATCTTAGAGTATACCATGGGGCTGCTTCACCAAACAAGAAACTGTTAACTTAATCAACATAGGTTTTTAGCAACCAGGCCATTCCCGTTTGTCCATGAATGAAGGCGTCAGAAACAAAAACAGAACACCAAATCTTGCCAACCCATAATATCGGCCATCCTAGGCCCAGGCTTAGCAGGACAAATTATAAATACAGTGACAGCCGTAAACAAAGGGGCACCTTCTTCAAAAATGGCAGTGCCCCCTGTTTATACGAATCAGACCTATCTATGCTTACATAGAAATAGATTCCATTTATTTATCAAAAGTGACCTTGCGTATTATTATTGAAAGAATGCAATGGCCCCCTGAATAGCTCAGGAGAATTTTCTGTGGGGCTGTGAGTGAATATTCTATGAATGCCAGTTGGGGGCCGGAGCTGGGTAAGCAAGGATGGCCAGTGGGTCTGCTCTCTATATATGTCCTGTCTACTGAGCCACTGTATATACAAGAGAAACTGGTTGATGTACATTTGTACACATGTACAATAAAGATATCCTGGATCAAACCTAATGGCTCCACAGCTGGTCTGTGTACAGATGCTATGAGCACAACCAGTGCTTTAAGTGGGCCGGGGCCTGCCGGGGCCGGGCCCCGGCAGTCTCCAGAAAGTGGGGCTGAGCCGTGGCCCAGCCGGGGCCCCCCGTCCCACACAACATTGGCGGGATGCATTATCCCGTCGCGGCCGCAGCCGCGACGGGAGATGCGCCCGTCATTATGTCGGCCAAGCTGACAGAAGTGCCAGCCAGCCAGAGCGACGCTGAGGCTGGCGGCACTTCTGTCAGTTAGTGTAACTCCCTCTGATGACCCCTCATCAGGGTCATCAGAGGAAGTTACTGTCCCTTTGTTTTCCCTCCCCAGGTCACTGACCCCTGTGGGCTGCGTGATCTAATATGCAGATTAAATCACGGAGCCCGCGGGTTCGCAGAGGGTGAAAGACGCCTCGGGCTCAGTGATCTATGTGCTCTGAGCAGATAGATCACAGAGCCCGAGGTGCTTTCTCCGTCGGCAAAGCTTTATAAAAGATGCCTTGTACTGTGTACGTTTCAAGCCATCTTTTATAAAGGTAGAAATATTTCTATGTTTATAAAAGACGGCTTGAAACGTGCACAATTCAAGGCATCTTTTATAAAGCTTTGTCGACGGACAAAGCCACCTTGCGGTTTGTTTTATCTGTCATCAACGCTTCATAAAAGATGCCTTGAATTGTTTACGTGTCAAGCCATCTTTTAGAAACATAGAAACATGTTACATATTTCTATGTTTATAAAAGGTGGCTTGAAAAGTACACAAACCATAGTAAGGTAAGCACACAAGTGTGCGTAACTTACTATGGTTTGTGCACTTTTCAAGCCACCTTTTATAAACATAGAAATATGTAACATTGCTATGTTTATAAAATATGGCTTGAAAAGTACACACACCATAGTAGTACGCATACAAACATATAAATGCTCACATACATTTATATATTTGTTTGCGCACCTTACTATGATTTGTGCACTTTTAGGCCACGCCCACAATGAGCCACGCCCCCAAACGAGGGCCCCCCCTCAATTTCTTACCCCACTTAAAGCACTGAGCACAACCATGACCTCATCTCTACATTTATAACAGCCATACTCCACCTTTTCCTTATTTTATCTCCCTATGAAGGACGGGAGCGGCTTCATGCGCTATACCAATTTTACGGAACTTTATCCGCCATCTATATATACCACCATGATAATGTTTTGGTGCTATTGAACACTGTGTGGTCTGGGGCACTTTTCTTCTTTGGGCACCTTAATGCAGAAAGATCATATTTTTTTTGGGCACACTACTACGCAAAAAGATATCTGCACACAAAGCCTTCAATGCCCCCTACGCGTCTCACCTAGAACGCATACCAAAAGGCAGATCGTGCGGTACCTCCGACCTGTTCCCTCAACACAAACACTGCCATCTTGCTTTTCCCTCTCCTCCCAATTAGCTAAACCCACCCACTTTGTTTCCAATCCACGAGAGCGCCTAGAGACCCTACAAATGGCAGGGTTGAACAGTCCAAATCCTAATAACAAGCCATATGTTGCCAGGCCAACCCGGTTCTCCAGCGTATTGAATAATATATGGAGTTCCAACGTTCCTTGCCTACAGTCTATCCCACATGTATTCCAAACTATTGCAAGAGCCCATGTACACGGGCCAAAGTGCAGGTTTTCATTAACACAATAGTACCACTATATACTATAAGGCAACAGGTCCCTCTAGCAGTGACAACAGCCGGAGATATGCAAATTGGCATTGTCTCTATATATCCTAAGCCAGTAGCTCCCTCTAGCGGTGACAACGGATGGAGATTTGCAAATTGGCATTGTCTCTATATATCCTAAGCCAGTAGCTCCCTCTAGCGGTGACAACAGCCGGAGATATGCAAATTGGCATTGTCTCTATATATCCTAAGCCAGTAGCTCCCTCTAGCGGTGACAACGGGTGGAGATATGCAAATTGGCATTGTCTCTATATATCCTAAGGCAACAGCTCCCTCTAGCAGTGACAACGGGTGGAGATATGCAAATTGGCATTGTCTCTATATATCCTAAGGCAACAGCTCCCTCTAGCAGTGACAACGGGTGGAGATATGCAAATTGGCATTGTCTCTATATATCCTAAGGCAACAGCTCCCTCTAGCGGTGACAACGGGTGGAGAAATGCAAATTGGCATTGTCTCTATATATCCTAAGCCAGTAGCTCCCTCTAGCGGTGACAACGGGTGGAGATATGCAAATTGGCATTGTCTCTATATATCCTAAGGCAACAGCTCCCTCTAGCGGTGACAACGGGTGGAGATATGCAAATTGGCATTGTCTCTATATATCCTAAGCCAGTAGCTCCCTCTAGCGGTGACAACAGCCGGAGATATGCAAATTGGCATTGTCTCTATATATCCTAAGCCAGTAGCTCCCTCTAGCGGTGACAACAGCCGGAGATATGCAAATTGGCATTCTAAGGCAACAGCTCCGTCTAGCGGTGACAACAGGTGGAGATATACAAATTGGCATTGTCTCTATATATCCTAAGGCAACAGCTCCCTCTAGCGGTGACAACGGGTGGAGATATGCAAATTGGCATTGTCTCTATATATCCTAAGCCAGTAGCTCCCTCTAGCGGTGACAACAGGTGGAGATTTGCAAATTGGCATTGTCTCTATATATCCTAAGCCAGTAGCTCCCTCTAGCGGTGACAACGGGTGGAGATATGCAAATTGGCATTGTCTCTATATATCCTAAGGCAACAGCTCCCTCTAGCGGTGACAACGGGTGGAGATATGCAAATTGGCATTGTCTCTATATATCCTAAGCCAGTAGCTCCCTCTAGCGGTGACAACAGCCGGAGATATGCAAATTGGCATTGTCTCTATATATCCTAAGCCAGTAGCTCCCTCTAGCGGTGACAGCAGCCGGAGATATGCAAATTGGCATTGTCTCTATATATCCTAAGCCAGTAGCTCACTCTAGCGGTGACAACAGCCGGAGATATGAAAATTGGCATTGCCTCTATATATTCTAAGCCAGTAACTCCCTCTAGCGGTGACAACAGGTGGAGATATGCAAATTGACATTGTCTCTATATATCCTAAGGCAACAGCTCCGTCTAGCGGTGACAACGGGTGGAGATATGCAAATTGGCATTGTCTCTATATATCCTAAGGCAACAGCTCCCTCTAGCGGTGACAACGGGTGGAGATATGCAAATTGGCATTGTCTCTATATATCCTAAGCCAGTAGCTCCCTCTAGCGGTGACAACAGGTGGAGATATGCAAATTGGCATTGTCTCTATATATCCTAAGGCAACAGCTCCGTCTAGCGGTGACAACGGGTGGAGATATACAAATTGGCATTGTCTCTATATATCCTAAGGCAACAGCTCCCTCTAGCGGTGACAACGGGTGGAGATATGCAAATTGGCATTGTCTCTATATATCCTAAGCCAGTAGCTCCCTCTAGCGGTGACAACGGGTGGAGATATGCAAATTGGCATTGTCTCTATATATCCTAAGGCAACAGCTCCCTCTAGCGGTGACAACGGGTGGAGATATGCAAATTGGCATTGTCTCTATATATCCTAAGCCAGTAGCTCCCTCTAGCAGTGACAACAGCTGGAGACGTGAAAATTGCCATTGTCTCTATGTAGCCTAAGGCAACAGCTCCCTCTAGCGGTGACAACAGGCAGAGATATGCAAATTGGCATTGTCTCTATGAAGCCTAAGGCAACAGCTCCCTCTAGTGGCGACAAAAGGAGAAGCTATTCTATCGGACAAACATACATCTGGCCTTTCATTATATTATTAGATCATAAAGATTAGATGGGCTTAAGTTTGTTTGCTGAATTACATCACGTAAAAGAGAGTCACATGCCACACTTGATATATAATTAGTGCTCAAAATGTACGCTGGCCAGTAGCCAACGGCGAGTGATAGTGGACTTTTGGCGACTTAAGAATTGGTTTGCTGCGTGGATGTGGAGGTCCGGTGACTCTTTATGCCTAGCTTGTAACTTGCAACGCGGACCCTTGGTGTAAACTACTGGTGCCAAAGGGAAAAAGCAAATCCCCATGTATCTAGGAATATCTCAGAGCTTTCCCCAAGCTTTGACAACTCCCAGATCAATGACTTGATGTTGATTGGCTTTCCTAAGTTAACCCCTAGCGAAACTGAAATGTTATTGATGAAATATCCTGGTAATCTATGAAAGTCCAGCTCCTTCATTAGGACTGCATGAGCTCTTCCCCCGCTTCAGGAAGCCTCACTTCTCCCCTTTCCCAAGTCACATGCCGCCAATCTCCTCACTCGTCCTTTCCATGAGAAACATTTTCTTGAAAGTGTTTGAGCCATCACGTCTGGATTTAAATAGCCGATAAGCTCCAAGGCAAACCCCCATCCCGCACCCATAATACAACATTGAATTCAGTTTCTCCCATCGCTTAGACCAAGCGGTCACATATAAGCCTGGAAGCGCCCTCCGTTTATGCAGGGCAACCTATGCGTGGCACACAACTTCAAGAGTTTACTACTGGTTGGCAGGTGCGTCACGGTTTAGGCTACTGAACTCTGGAAATCTCTAACATGCATCTGCCATTGGACGCCAATCATCTGGATTATGGAATGCCTTAACAGCATGGATATTCCACCAGTGATCTGACATCACGCTGCGGCATCACTCTCTACCCAACGGTGAAAGCATTACTCAGACATGTGCAGACACTGACCTCTACCACATAACACTATGGAGCATGAGGACCAGCTAATGGGAACCGCATAACAACATGCCAACCTCCATGTCTGCCGCCGTAACTCACTGCTATGCTTTGATTTTGTAACAGAGTTTAATGATGCACAGAGTTCATCCATACCAAGGGTTCTGTTAGTAGGAAGTCACTCGAGGTGTCATTAAAAAAGCAAGTACAGACACTGTCAAGCACAATCTCTCAAGCCTATTGACTTTGTCAAGCACCACCACTGCCAAAGCACAATCTCTCCGGTCGTATTGACTTTGTCAAGCACCGCCACTGTCAAAGCACAATCTCGCAAACCTATTGACTTTGTCAAGCACTCCACTGTCTATTGACATCGAACCAATGGCCAACTTTAGGATCGACAATCTGGGTCCAACCCAAGCTCAAGCACTGACTGGGCCCTGGTCTACACTGGACAATCCCTACTCAAGGCTGGTTAAGGGAGCACCAATGAGGGGCTCAGCTTGGACGGATCTGCTGCCTTTGGCCACTGTCCACAATGTCCTAATTACCTGGATGTCTCAGATCAAGGACGAGACCACACTGTCCTTGAATGATATATGGGCTTTCTTCACAAAAGGTTTCAACAAACCAAGAGAACAACACCAACATTCCCTGGTCGACAGAAATGGGAACCGCGCCCACACCATCTAAGGTAGTAAAAAACCTCAGAGTCCTAATGGGCAACGCCCTAACCTTAGAACCACAAGTAAATGCAATAATTAAGAAATGTGTCTTCCTCCTTCACACAACAAAAAGAATCCTTCCTTTCCTCTCCTTCACCCACAAACCGCTGACAATCGTCGCCCTCATCATGTCAAGAATTGACTACGCTAACAGCTTCTACCTAGGGATGCCGGAATAAGTTCTGAAGAAATCACAACGCATCCAAAATGCAGCTGCCAGACTCCCTCCTCAAACTTGCTAGAAGAGACCACATACTCCAGCACTACAAAAACACTGGCTCGCAACTAAACATTGTAACACGTTCAAAACAATGTGCATAACACACACGGCAATCAGTGGACAGGAAGCAGAATTCCTACAAAAGAAAATAACAATCTACAAGCCAACGTGACTCCTCCGATCAACCAATGAAATCCGCCTGGAACCAAAACCATACATCAAGAAAAAACATGAGGCTCTCTTTTTCCCACCTAGCCGCAAAAACCTGGAACAACCTCCCAAAAGAAATAAGAAACACCAAAGACCACCTAAAATTCAGAAAACTCCTAAAATCCTGGCTATTCAACACCTCGGAACCAAATTGAAACAATTAAAATAATCAAACAGGAAACACAAAGAACAGACTGACAGAATATGAGGGCACAAACAACACCCAGGACCGACTAAGGGAAACTCTCACAAGATCAAGAGAGACGACGCCAGGTGGAATAGAACACAGGCGACAACCCTATGAGGACAGAAATTAGCATACATACCCAACACTACCAACAACCTTACCCACTCAGAAAGGACGTAGGGTATAGGCGTAGCTCGCAAGTAAATCATTCCAAAAAACTAGGTTACAACGAAGACACTCTAGGATAAAAGGACTGGCCAATTACAAAGATGGAAAAACAAAAGTAGCTAAATTAGCATAATGACTTAGAGATGAGACAGCCTTATCATGCTCAAACTTAATCACGGAAAGGAAACAACCCTCTCTAAATCATGAAGGAGAACAATAGAAATATGCAGCTCTCCTAACAACAAGGACAAAACGACTAAAAATCTCAAAACTCCTCACACACCTCTCACACTCTAACCAAACACAACCACACCTCTTAAAGCAACAGCAACCCGCACGCACTTCACCACACCAACAACCACACCACACCACACAAACCCCCAAACAACAGCACACAACGGACTCCGAACCGAATAACACACCCATATGCTCGGCGAACGTGTTAACCGAACTGAAGCTGCCAACAGTACCTCACAGTTCCCTTGCTCTTCTCCAAACTTTGTCCTACTTACACATATTACCTCCCCTCCTTTTTTTGTTTCAGATCCGCTAGAGCGCCATGAGACCACTCTGGTGGTGATGGTGTGCGGTACAAATATCCTTTAACATTAACAGGCCACGAGGGCTCACTTCTCATCCAACCTGACCAACCTCTCCTGGATGTTTACCAGGGAGCCGCCACCTCCCAGTGCTCTGAAAGGTCTTTCAGATACTATTGGCTTCCATCACTAGCTGCTTCGGCCAGGAATTAAACTTGTACATCAGTAATACCCAAATATATCTGACCTAAACGCGAATCGATTGGACCCAGAATGGTTTATCTTTTTCTTTGAGAAAACCTATCAGTGAATACATCAGGGTAGAGTCGGCCTTAAACCAGAAACATGGAGCAGGTGTTGGCTGTCCTCTCCTGATGGTGTGCTCTCTTGACTGGACTGCCCCTTCTTCCCAACCTCTCCTGATGGTGTGCTCTCTTGACTGGACTGCCCCTTCTTCCCAAAAACCATTGTCCAAAAGTCCAGAACTCTGGAAGGATCTTTGATCACTAGATCTCCTTCGCCGGCCAAGCCTACAAAGTAATAAACACCAAAATTCCTAAACACCCTTTTGTTTTAAAAAGCACTACTCCTCTAAACGTTCCCAATATGGTGTATGCAATAGCAACCGTGGGATTATTCAGCATGAACTACTACAATATTATACATATTGGACTTCTACAATAACCACATTTATACTGGAGGATAGCTAAGGGCAACTTGCACGCCTGGGAATCAAGATAGCACCTTGCAAGCTGGTTTCCATTCTCTGACCGACCCTTAGGAAGTCTGGTATTATTTGCAGTCTAAATCCCCAATAATCATACTATATAATAAAAGGCCAGATGTATGTTTGTCCGAAGCCGTCATGTGCCCGCTTTGCCAGTTATCACCGCTTGAGGCAGCTGTTGCCTGCGCATACAATAACAAGACTTCAAGTTCATCTTCCAGGCAAACAAATATATATTTCAACAATGATAACATACAATTAGCTGCAGAAAAGGCCCAAGACAGGGACATCAAATTGAGAGCATACTTCAAGTACACTAAGAAAATGCATACATTTAAAAAAAAACGTATAGACAGAAATTCATTTGATTAAGCCGCTCAATGGAAATTTAACAAAAACAATGATGGGAAGCCTCCACCCAACACAACTTCGGCCCCTGTACACAAGCTTTTGCACTAGTAGTAAGAATAACTGACGCAAGAAGCTGAAATAATGTATGAAATTCGTAGCACCGATGCTCTCCGTCATGTCCACTCTGGCCGCAAAAGCCCCACCCTTCGGGCAGGCAACAAACGACTTTCTTCAAGACCATCGGGTTCAAATTCAAAGTTGTCCATGATGGTATACCAACCTCCCTCCTCCTGGGACTCTTCCACAAGCAGAACTCACCTCAAAACCTAAAGTCCTGCTTACTCTGTGATGCAACTCTCTAGGCCAAAATATAAGACAAACTGTAGGGGCGGGGAAGCACTGGGAAGCCAATGTTTCCGCAACTCTACTGCATCCCACTCATACACCACCATCTTCCAGACCAGCTGCTTCATCGGCCTATCAGCCGCAATCTGTGTCTCAACCCCTCGATAGATGCCCAGGTGATGTACCCGCAAACAGGAATCCAGTACTTCTTGAACGTATCTATGAACACGTCAGCCTTCGCATCTACCTCTCCCTCCACTCCCGCCATGCCTTCCCTTCCCTCCTCGTCCCCTTTTCTTCCAGTACTACGCGCAATGAGGCAGCCAAAATGGCCGACGTTGCACTATCTAAGACCAACGTATTATCTGGAAGCCTCTTGTCAGTACTTATGCATCAGTGTATATCCTTCACATGTTTGCATAATGATCCAGAAGCACACAGCTTCCGCAAAAGCCTTTAACGCCTCCCCGACCCCCCAACCCCCCAAAATTATAGTCCGTAGAGTGTTGGACCGCAGAACCCTGATGAAAAACACTCCCTCCACCTTCCTTCCAGATATCCAGACCCAGAAGGAATACATCCTCTGTAACATGCCATATGAAAGAGACCTGTTTTTTTATGGACTAGCCCTTATTGCTTAAATTACAGTTTGTAGTATAATTGTGATATTGCACATTAAACAAATGTACAGTAAATAAAAATGTGTTCACACTTCAAACAATTTGTGTGTAGTTATTATTTTCCTTTCATTGCCAAACACCTGCAATTGTAGCACAGGATACACAGAACTAAACTTAGATTAAAGCCATATGCTTACATTTGTTACATACAAAAGCATAGGTTAGTGTATTCTAATGATTATGCAAAATATGCCACCAAAGAGGATACCAAAAAATGCTCAATTATGCTGCACCTTGTGTTGCACTGCACCTTTCTTGGGTAGGTAAGAAGTTATGAAAAACTGTGTAGGCCAGGCGTCTGCAAGATGCTTTAGACTACAACTCCCATCAGCCCTACCCAACCTAGTCAATGGTGAGGAATCATGGAAGTCGTAGTACAAAACATCTGGAGAGCCACAGGCTGCCAACCGCTAGTGCACGGGTGTCATTTCACAGCGCACAACCGATAATCCCAGCGACTGCCGCCATTCATGCGTTTGACGGTGCGCGTAATAATCCGCTAAAAGTACAAATCTGCATTCACACTTGTTCACACTCGCGCACTAGACAAAATAGAAAAAAAAAAGGTTAGTGGTATAACTGGAAAAATGCAAAATTTTATTCCAAGAAAATTAACAGGCTACACAGGTAAATTTTGGCAAATGCAAACTTTATATTGAAATTCACACACACATCTGTATCTTTAAAGAATGAAAGACTCACAAACTCTAGTGCGTTTCTAAAATACTAGAAATGATATTATATGTCTTTACAAGTTAGAACTGAAATAATTGAAAACAACCAATACACCAAGTGTGCAGAAAGTATAAACAGGACTGTGCCCTCAGTAGAATAAATGCTTCACAGATTGTGCAAGATATCATACGAAGGCGCCAGTCTCCCCGGGACAGCGGGGCAGCCGTCTTAAAAGTATAAACATACAGCAACTGCCTGCGGTTCTCAGAACACTCTAGAAAGGGCAGCGGCACCTCCAGAAACCAGGCGGCGTGCACGCTGGCGGATCACGGGAGTGGCGGGAAAGAGAGCGTCAAGTGGTCTGCCCGGCGCTCCCGCGGGCCGGAGCAGAGTTACTGACTCGGTTGCAACTTGCTTAGTCGAGCCAAGGCTGGGCAACGTGGAAGAAGCGAGATAATAACCCTTTAAGGCAACATGTCATGGCTTCTGCACCAGCAAAACTGAGCAGAAGTAGAGTCTTGAAACGGGTGCAAACCGGATATTAGGTTGCCTATTAGACCGGTATCTGGGTATTATTCAAATAAACGTGGTATATCAAATCAGCGAATAAATAAACACAGATTGCAGATCAATTGTAATAAATCCACCGCTAGGGAGCCTGCTCTTTAGAACGTATACTTGTGGGGGGTGGAGGGGAGTTAAATTCGATTTAACCAAAAATATGCCTTTGGAATGCTTCCCCCAAAAACGTACCCACAAGGCAAACGGATCTGTAAGCATGTATCTCCAGTAGCGGATGGCGCGCCCTTAATTAGTTACGGTACTTACAATTCCCAATGTTCAGTCTCTGCAAATCAATAAATTGTATCAAAGGCTCGAAGATTCGTCAAACCGCCGAACATCAGCTTAACCAACACATGTACCCACCGCCCTCCTAACAATGTATTCAATTGTCCAATGACGACCTCTCCGGTGCCCTGGATCTCATGTCGTGATCAGACCCAGACCGCATACCTGCAACAAGCGCTAGCACCTTCTACGCTTTCAGCCACCCAGGATTCAGAGCCGTGCCTTAGTCCTCTGTTTATAATTACAAACCTTCACCACCAGCCAGCAGGAACACTTTTTAGGTTTAAAACTAGGATTGCAGGTGAGCTATTGCGAAACGCTGCACGCGCTCCCCAAATTCGTACAACCGCCGACATCCCATCCCTGGCTTTCTTCTCAAGATGTGGCTGGAGGCCACAAGTGCTTTGCAGAGAATGGTAGAGTTTCACGAGGGCTAGAGCAGTTGCCGAGCCGCCCCTCCTCATATAACACAGTAAGGTTCCCTTGGTAACCTGGATTTTCTGCAGTAAAGTAGGGTTGTGCTGAAACAGCGCCTCAGCTCCCGGTTGGAGAAAATGCAGACAAAAGAATTGATTCCAGCTTGGGCAAAACTCATCCAGACGGCAGCCGTGAGGAAGCCTCCCGGCACCACAGGCCCGCGCGCAAACACTCTCCAGTAGCACGCCACCAAGTACGGGCCCCACAAGGTCAGAAAGAGAAACGTCATGATGTAGTACATCCGGCTTATTCGCTTCTCCATTTTGAACTCATCCAAAACCAGGAGCCTTCTCCTACCAGTTGAGTTGGCATTTTGTCTGATGCCCAGCAAGGTGGGCGGTGTAGGGCCTCTTCCAAACCCAGCCAGCCAGTTAGCCGCTGCTTGCCCGCTTGCTCCAGGGCCGTGGAAAGTCCAGTTCTGGCTCACCGCCGCCACAAACTGCACAGGCTTCATTTTCCTACGGTCGTGGACAAAAAAGATCAGCTTAAGGTAGACCAGCTGCGTGGCTAAAAGAATGAGGGCGAGAAGTAGCATGAAGCCCAAGGAATCGTTGGCCCTGAAGGAGCGATGCTGAAAGGTGCACTGGTCCTCTTCCCGGATGAAGGAATACGTGCCCACGTCAAGCACCGGGGGAAAGGCCATCGCAACCGATAGGGTCCACACCATGCAGATGACGGCCAAGCAAGTCCAAAAGGTCAGCCTCTTCGTATAAAAGCGGTGGTGGGCTATGGCTAGGTACCTGGTGACGCTGATGCAAAAAAGCATGAACGCCGTGTGGAAGCAGGACAGCACCCCCAAGAAGGCAATCACCTTGCACGTGAGGGTCCCGTACGTCCATGTGGATCCATTCTTCACAGAGGTGAACACAAAGGGGAAACAGATGGCGGATCTGAGGACGTCCGAGCAGCAGAGATCCAACAGGAAGAAGTAAGGTGCCCGGTGCAGGGTCTTGTCCTTCAGCAGCAAGATGGAGATGAGCAGGTTGCCCACCACACTCACCCCTATGATGAAGCCCAGGGAAGTCAGTTTCAGGAAGGCTGCCAGAGGAGAGAGGTTCTGCAGAATGTTGTCAGCTGCATGGCTGTAGTTCGCCATAGAGAGATGGATGATATAGTGTTGGCTCTAGTCAAGTCTCATGGTCAGTATGCAAGGGCAGGAAAACCGCCGGGCCGCACATCTTTAATGCAAACGTAATCCACGCAAGGGCCACCGCCGCCGTCCAGTCATGCACCCGCCTTGCTCCGCCATCGGATGTGTCATGCTGTCACAAAACCTGCAAGGGGAAAACAAAACGTACAACTGTCATAATTGTGTCAAAAAAAAACACATGTATATTCTGTAGCGCAGGGTTAACGCCGTTGCATTCGGGAGACAGTGCCAATTTGTTTAAAAAAACACTCACAACTCGACTACGTTGAACACACACACACACACCACATATGCAACACACAGACATATCTTTGGAATGCTGCATTTTGTCATTGTTTGTGTCGTCTCCTTTGGTCACGTGCATAGCACTTGTGAGGTGGCCCTTTTTTTTTTTTTACCCACGATTCTGTGCAAAGGGAAACGGCGGCACCCCCATAAATGAACCACGGATGCCTTAAAAATGGGGTGCAGTCGTGGAAAAATGGGCAGCGGGCATGTATACGCGCATTCCGGCGGCGGGGGCGTGCCAGCGTTCTTGGGGTTCACACCCAAATGGAGCACAAAGGATACAGGTTTGCGCCCCCAAGCCAGATATTCACAGGCTAAGAAAACGGGGAGGCATAAAAGGAACGTCTGCCATTGCAAGACCACACGCCCTACTTTTGAGATGCGCCCCATACAAACACAACAACGTTATGATCAAATTAGCATGCGTCAAGGCACATATTTCAGACGATGAAAAGAGACATCATTAAAAATACAGAGGGGGGGCGGGGGGCACGAGGGGTGGGGGGTGACGGTCGTAGACATCGCGTGTGTGCACCGCGACCCTTTGTGGATTGCAACCAGATGAGTCGAACGCAACACGCACCGGGGCTTGTGGCCGCTCGCCTGCACCCCAGACACCCCGGCTCGCCAAATCCCCGTGCAATGCATGTTTCTGTGGCATGGGCCAGAGCAGAAGGACCCATCGCCGCCGGGGTACACGGATGCCTGTGCATGCCTATGCGCGTGTACGTGTTATGTATGTGCCCCCCCAGCCCCCCACTCCGCGTGTGCCAATGGAACACATCTGGCTGTGCACCCCAGTTTTGCGTGGAACGCAGCAAGCCGTCTCAAAGCACCCCCGCCCCACCCCCCTTTTTTCGGATCCGGGAATGAGGGTGCATTGTCTGTGCACTTGCAGTGTATTGTCCAAAAAAAGCCTATGTGTTCTACGCCCAACTAAGCAGACCCATTGGCAGGCGCGCGAGAGGAGGTTTTGCTGGGAGCAGCTCTTCCTACCTGTTGGCGCTGGATATCCTGATTCTGGTTGTTATTTCCCCCCGTATCTTCCTCTTCTTTCTATTAAATGCTGTTATTTCCCCCTCTTCATAGGTATCTTGGCTGGGAAGAGTCAGCGGCCGGGAGCGCGCATGCGCAGTGCGCCTGCCTGCTTGCGCTGCTAGCGCAAGCCCTGCTCGCCTCTCTTGTCGCAGCAGCGCCGACGCTTCTCCCCCAGCAACAGCTGCCCCAACCAGGGCCGGCCAGCGGCCCGGCGCGGCATGCACGGACCGGCATGCAGGGGGGGACTCGGGAGGGGGGACAGGGGACACCCAGCCCTTAGTGGCGGGGGTGCAGCACCCCTGCGGGCTCACCGCGCCGCTGCATCCTGCATTGTGGAGCGCGCGCAGGCACAGCCCATCGCCGGTGTGTGTAATTCATTGCAGGGGGGAGGAGGGCTTCTCCGAGGGAGCAGCCCCCATCTTAGGGTAGCTTATAAGGGCTTTCATGCATAAAATAGCAGCCCCCACCCACCCCGAGCTGCAGTGCTTGTTTTGCCAGCCTTTTGTTTCATTTGTGCATGAAACATAGTGGGATTCGGTGTGAAAATGAAAATGCAGGCAGAGGAGCTTTGTGTGTGTGTGTGTGTGTGTGTGTGTGTGTGTGTGTGTGTGATGGGAGAGACAGGAAGACCTGATAGGCCGCAAGTGAGCATCTCTGTCTGTATTCCTAAAGAACAAGGCCTGGTGTTTTCACACAGGAAATATATGTTACTGAGGACCATTATTTCCATCAAGGGGTGTGTGTGGTGTTTGTGTGTTTATATATATATATATATATATATATATATATATATATATATATATATGTGTGTGTGTGTGTCTGTGTCACGTGCAGATCTCTTTTGAGACCAATATTCTGTTTTACACATCTCATTATAATCCTGGCCTACAATTAACAATTGAAATAAGAACAGCGATTTTTTTCACCACCTCGCGTAAGGATGTGGGAGACGCGCAGCCTGGCACCGCATATCATTCCAGTTGTAACACTTCTGCGGCCTATTTTGGCGTGCCTGCTTCTTGTGTGTGTGTGTGTTTTTCTCACGCACGCTTCCTCTCAGGCGGTTTTGCAGTTCCAGGCGGTTTTGCAGTTTCTAGTCGCTGCCCCGGAAGAAGCAAGATGATTGGTTGTCAATGACGGAATTATGCCCTTTGCAATGTGGGATCTCCTTTATTGGCCACCGGGGACGCTTCAAATAAGTAGCGAATTTAAAACGCCTGGGCTTGTGCCACAAGAGGAAGACAAAGTGAGGATCTTAGGTTCTCTTGCGGACAGATTGAGGGCACGCGCAAACCACACGCGGCGAGGTTCAGGGGGCCGCTAAGGGCAGAGGAGACCAGCTGTCTCTTGTAACCCACCCAAGTCCCTTTCCATTACCAAGCACACAGAGCCTATCACATCCCTGCCCTTTAAGATTCTTTCTTATGCATATTTTAGCATTAAAGGTAGTTTCTTGCCAAGCACTCTATAAGCCCTTGTTCCGTCTATTAAATTGGCCCGGGCAAAGAGGAACTCCTCTGGGGTAGAGTGACCACAGGTTCTTCCTGTGGCTGGGGTTGTGGCCTAAAAGCTTATGCGTGAGGCAAGGGTCTGTGCATACCCGCTGCTGTGGGAAAATGCTGAGCAAGCCCTTTCCTTTCCAGCAAGCGGGGGCCCTCCCGACTGGTTTAGTGCTGCTACATGCGCAACATCTTCAGAATATGAAAATCTATGCAACTATCGGCAAGATGACAGAAACACAAATTATTATTTCCAAAGAGTACAGATTATTTGAAATAAATAATAGAATTGATCGAAAAATGGAAAGGGGATTAGGAAAAGTAAAGCGAAAGTGGGGGGCTTGTGGGATTTCCCACCTTAAAAATATCTTCAACACGGTTTTGTGGTGAATTAAAGCCAGCCTGCAAACTTAAAACTAAAATATTGACACAGAACACTGGCCAATATCTTGACTGGTCTTCTGCCTAGCTGCGGCCTTCAACACTTTGGTCCATTTCAAGCTACCGGAAAAAGTTCATAACACGTTCTTGTCTACTTGGCTAGTCTCCAAGCTCCATCAGTGGTTCCAACATTTGAGACGATGCCTTCAGTAGACCTTGCAGAATTGACCAACCAAAGTCCAACTCAAAATGGATGCTTTCCAACAAGAGATTCTAGTCGCTGCAGAGGCCACCACCTACCATACCTCTTTGGTTCATGCACTCCACAGCCCATAATCACAGAATTGACATCTTAATCCATTCCACCTTTCATACCCGTACTCTCACAGAACAAATCTCAAATTTGAACACAACTAAAGGTCAGCACTTGCATAAAACCCGTTTTCTGTATCCACACAGTATTTTATTTTTTCACTCCCATATCTCCTGGTGGTTTATATATCTGTACAATAGCAACCTAGGCTTATTGACCACGTCTACATATGTTTCGGTCGGCAACTAAGGGCTTTCAATTGTAGCCTGGCGTAGTTCTGACCTTCTTCAAGTCCTAGGTGAGGTGTAAATCTTCCCTCAGACTCATAACACAATCCGGTGGAAGGTGCCTTTTAATATTCACTCTCCGATATGAATTAATGGCGGTGGCGCACACTTTGGACCTAATCCACAGTGCTCCAGGGGAAACTTGCGCAAAGCTTCTCGCAGTGCATCTGTAATGAAACACAGAAGGGGGAACAACCTTCTGAATAGGCACCTGGTCTACTATCCAAATCCTAATCGGCAGTGCTCTAGGTAATAGTTTCACAAAGCTTCTAGCAATGTGTCCGCAGCTAAGCACAGACAGGGGAAAATACCTTCTCAATAGGTGCTGGATCAAATATCCCAATCTTGTAGCAGGAGTGAATCATCCATCACTGCCCAAACGACTACGTGGCCATAGTGATGAAACTATTACCTGGAGCACCGCCGATTAGGATTTGGATAGTAGACCAAGCGCCTATTGTCAAAATTGTTCCCCCTTCTGTGTTTCATTACAGATGCACTGCGAGAAGCTTCGCAGAAGTTTCCCCTGGAGCACTGTGGATTAGGTCCAAAGTGTGCGCCACCGCCATTAATTCATATTGGAGAGTAACTATTGTAAGACATCTTCCACCGGAATGTGTTATGAGTCTGAGGGAAGATTTACACCTCACCTAGGACTTGAAGAAGGTCAGAACTACGCCAGGCTACAATTGAAAGCCCTTATATGCAGACCAAGACATATGTAGACGTTGTCAATAAGCCTAGGTTGGTATTGTAGAGATATATAAACCACCAGGCGATATTGGGGTGAAAAAATAAAATACTGTGTGGATACACAAAACGGGTTTTATGCAAGTGCTGACCTTTAGTTGTGTTCAAATTTGAGATTTGTTGTGTGAGTGAGAGTATGGGTATGAAAGGTGGGATGAATTAAGATGGCAATTCTGTGATTTGTCTTTATACATCGTATGCTTTTAACATTGTGATATATCTTTGTACTAAATTCATTTTCTGTATCAACTATCTGTTAATTATATTTGTCCAACCTCACCACCGAGGTCCATTTTTGTTGATTGCTATAACCCATTAGTGACCTTAGTACTCACAAATGCATTTTGACGAATCCTTCGATGTTGTCCCTTCTCCCCTAGAGGGAGCCCTTCCATTAAGCCAGGGAGGTGGGTCGCTACCATATAGTCCAGCTGGTGGTTGTCCTCCACAGGAGGATCTTATGGGGAGACAGCCCCTTGTGGTAGCAGGGAGGACTAGCAAGGGAGAACGTGGTATTCTCCACTCCAATCCCCATTACCAAAACATCCTTTATCTTGCCACTACATGTACATAGTACTAACAATACTGGGATGATGAGGAACGAGGTGGACCCACGAGAGATCTACGGTAAAGGTACTGGGACTAAGTAGAGTCAGGTCTACTTTAGAGACAGCTCTGAGGGACATACTAGGACGAGGAAGAGGCATGGAGGAATGAAGAGCAATTCTCAAAGCACTATGGAGCAGTTTAGGGTTTCAAGAGCTCTGATTCGTCAGAACGTATACACATTTGAAGAAGGAAAACCAAGCAGTGAGAGAGACCTGCCCTGGAGCAACCACAAGTGCAGACGCTAACTGGAGCAAAGAAGCAACACAGTTGCTAGCTGGAACCCAGGAGAGTTTGCGGAAGGGTTCCACATTGGTCCAGAGAGGAAGGACGAAGCAGGGCATCCCCAAATCGAGGTGAAAGCAGTGGTGGGAGCGTTCTGCAAAGGGAAGCTGCACAGACAAAGAGAAGCGTAACGCTGCAGAATCATTGCAGCCCCAGAGAGCCACAAGAAGCCACAGAGAGCACATAGATGCACGCGGGAAAGCCCAAGACCCACTGGAGAGAACTGGCAAACTATCTAGATTTTTCTATAGCGCCATTAACTCGTAGGCCTCAGGGCTCTCATAAAGAGTCACAAGAAGAGACAATTATATAGGCCTAAGAAAAGAAAGGAGCAAACACCCCAGAAAGAAGCCGGAAACTGGAAGAAGAAAGAAGTTAAGAAAGAGGCTTGGTTAGGCTAAATGTACCTAAGGGACCAGGACGGTTGGTGGGGCTGCAAAAGAGAGAGAAGTACAGGTCTTCGGCACAGTACCTGGCAGAGGGGTGAGCCATGCCAGCCAGAGCAGTCGGAGAGAGAAGTACGGTTCTTGGACCTGCACCCAATTGAGAAGAGCATCACATGTCCTCGTCTTCGGCACAGTACCCGGCAGAAGGGTGAGCCAGGCCTACCAGAGCAGCCAGAGAGAAAAACACGGGTCTGTGACCTACACCCAATTGAGAACAGCATCAAACATCCTCTTCTTGGCAAAGTACCTGTCAGAAGGGTGAACCAGGCCTGCAAGAGCAGCCAGAGAGAGAAACACGGGTCTGTGACCTACACCCAATTGAGAAAAGCATCATACATCCTCTTCTTCGGCACAGTACCTGGCAGAGGGGTGAGTAAGGCCGACAAGAGCAATCAGAGAGAGAAGTAAGAGTCTGCGACCCGCACCCAGTTGAGAAGAGCATCACACATCCTCTTCTTCAGCGCAGTAACTGCAGGAAAGTGTACCAGGCTGCCAAATGACAGCAGCAGAATCGACAGGTCTGAGACCCACATACAACACAGTGAAAGGAAGACCAGGGGAAGAGCAGTATTCATGTGAGAATACAGTACCAAGGGAAGGGGGACATTTTGTCAGTGCACCAAAGCCAGGGGAAGGGAGTAATTCCCCCGGACATTGCAAACTGCCTCAGAAAACCTGTGATAAGATGGCTGGGGGACCCAAATATTACGCAGAGGAGGAGCCAGAAAACTTAAGACTCAATAACGAAAATAGTCAAAGTGAAGGGCAAGGGCAAAACTCAGCTTTATTGATACACAAAATGAAGTGGGGGCAGCTTACAAGCAGCAGGGTTACAGCTCTCAGAGCTCTCATACAAAGCAATACTTCTTATACCAAAAACATGTCAGAGAGCTGACATCACAATATAAATCCTCCGGGCTGAGCGTATTGGTTAGGGGAATTGACTATCTACATTTTCCATATGGGTTACACTTCTAATTGGATAATGCTTATCAGATGGCTTCTCCTAAAACCACCTCTGAATTGATAAAAACAAAAATACATAATTATTGCAATCTTTTATTGGTTGGTGCAATACATAATGGTTGGCTTGTCATCATGGGTTTCCATTAGTTGGCTTTACACTGACCAACCTTGGACAACTGACAGTTCATGAAGACATGAGCCAAATAGGAGTAAGGGCAGAGAGGTCCACAGTCTGCCTGTATTCAATTCAAGAAAATACTATCTCTCATCTCTAAGCCATGAGCCAGGGTGGTCGCCTTTGTATTTAACCTTGTGCGATGCCTTGTGTCTGGGAATATGCGTAAGGAGTGAGACAGGTGCCCTTCCTGTTTTTATTTCTAATGAATAGACAGTGTTCTTCAACTATGGGTCACGTGTGAGAGGACCGCATTTGGATTTAACTCACCTTGCAATTATGAAAATATTAGCTAATATGAATGCAAATGTTATGGTCTCCTCTACCTCTAAGGACTCTTTTCTTCATGGGGTTTTCTATCTTATAATTACCCTGCACTTGGCCCGCAATGGTCGGTTGTACTTTTCCAAACTCTTTAGGAGTATTCCATTTGCATCCTGGGAACACTTATCCCGTGCCATCTGTGTGGCGCTCGGGCCCTCCCTAATTCCGTAGTAACCTTGGCTCAGACTGCAAGCTACTGGCTGCTCTTTGCAAGGATCTTTATGTTGTTATTCCAGTGTTTTGAATCCTTGTGAAGCCTTGAGGCCTTTGATTTACCTAGAAGCATGATTCAACTTCCATTTTAGAAAAGATGGCTGTCCATTACTGTTGCATTTCTAGGTTAGTGAGCCATACTTGTGTGTTGTTTGTGTTGTATTCAGCTTATATATTGCTCATGTTAGTATTTATCATGTCTTTATGGTTGCAATGCGAATATTCTTCATGTATAAATGCATATTTGAAGTAGTCACCTCATAAAATCATAAAATGTACGCACATTTTTCCAGTAGTGGAAGAAGAATCCTTGAATGAGGTTGAAGTAATCGCCCAGGTTGATGGTGCTATGGCTGGTAATGACTCTTGTGTGAACGATTCTGCGGTGTGCGAAGTGTCTGACGAAGTACTGGAAGTTATCCCTAATGAGGTCCCTTTGCCAGATAGATCAGCACATGCAGACAGTAGAGATCTGGAAAGCTCGAGAGCGTCAGTTCTGACGGATTACAATCGACCAGGCTCCATGGACTCAACAAGACATGTTGAGGACGTATCTTTTTTACAACCTACGCCGCGTCGTTGTCAATCCTTCAGGAAACCACTTGAGCCGTCCACTAATCCAGCACTTCTGGAGATAACTTTAGGGGCCATAAATACTACTATATCCAGTCTGTTTAAATTGTTTGAGTCCTTAGACCAAAAGATCACTATTCAAGCATCCAAGTTTGATCAGATTGGGGATTGGAAGAAAAATAGTTTGCATTATGTTGCTAATGCATCAATGACGAAAAATGTAATGCAAAGAAAATTGATTTTAGAGTCTCATTGCTTTTCTGGCCAAGTTGTTGAAGATTATGCTGGCACAAGCGTTATGCAGAGACTTACGACATTAGAGTCTCTTCGCAACCCTTCTGCCATGACTGAGTCAGTGTTGCCAGTATTTACAAAAATTATTCACTCTGTGGAGAGTGTGGAAGCCGTGTTGGAAAAGAAAAATGACTCTTGGGTTAGTCTTGACTCACCCGAGAGAAGTGTATCCCAAATTCCGACTAGTGCTAATGGTTGTGGAGAGTCCAATCGGCTTACACAAAAAAATGCCCCAAAATAATACTTAGTAAAAAAAGCAAAACCGTGGCAAACAAGTTACCACTAGGATGTTGGAATACTCAAACCAAGCTTAAAACACAGCAAGTACCCAAAGCTTCTGTTACGGGTTTGACAAATTTCGATCGCACTACAGCAGTGACAACAAAGGCATCATGAGAAATTTTAACTAATGAAGTGGTCACTTCTTCGTTGGGTCTGACTGTATGTGAAAATGATCATGTGAGACCCGGTCCCATTCCAATGAATCCCATAGAGGTACAGGAATTACCGCTGGGTTATGCTGCATTGAATTAATTTATTGAATGACTATCCCATAATCCAGAGGTGATTACCCCAGGTCAATCCCAAAAGCCTACAGAAAGCTCGACACATATACATTCTAGAGTGACGGTAGTGGGTGTCGATAATCCTTCCGCCTCAATTGTTGCCCTGCATCAAGGTTTTGAAAATCATTTATCTACTCTTAAAGCTGCGGTTAACACTTATCTTTTGAGAAGATTGACGGAGGTGTTGCCTGAAGCGATTCCGACTAACATACAGTCCCTCCGAACCAATACAGTGCATTTTAGTAATGAACAGACATATATTCCAATTAAAGATTCACAAATGACCTGTACTAAAACTAAATTGGCCTCATCGGTTGGTGGCTGTTCTCGAAATATGGCTGTACAAAACCCTCAAAAAAGTCTTGATATTCAGAAGACAACTTCTAAAGCTCATATGAATAAGAGAGACTCTAATACACAGAGATTCAAAATATACCATACCTTGATTTTGAAATGTTGTGATGGGGCATTTCCAAATTATGATCTATGTCGTGCAAGTGTGTTAAACATTTTTGGTGATGTTGAGGGATTGGAAGCTATATCCTCTAGTGAAATAGATCAAATTGAATTTCTCTGTGATAGAAATCTATCTGTTGTTCGATTATGGATTAAATCGGGAATAGTTCACAACTCTCTATGGAACACGAGAATGGATTTATTTAATTTGGGCTTTTTATTAGCCCAGGATCCAGCGCGTCAGACCCTCCATGAGTCTGAGAATATAGAGGCAACAACAGGCCTGGCAGTAAAACCAGTTTGTGCATGTCATTTTTGTGTTAAAGAAAATGCTCAAAATTTAAGGTCATCCTCAACGTCAAATATTCACTCATAACCACGAACAGGAGGCACAAGCATTGAAATCTCGTTGGCCAGTTGGAACTCGCAAGGCTCCTCTCATCTTCAGTGGACTCTAAATGATCGCTTGAATAATTACGACATTGTAGCCTTACAAGAAACTTGGCTGCTGCAATCTCCCACATGGAATAATCATGATCTTATTTTCCTGCCAGCAGAACCCTCTGGTAAAGGCAGGCCCACCTCTGGCTTGTTAGTGGCAGTGAAATCCAGTAGGGGGCTTGGAATCTCTGCATGGAAATCTCCTAATAAGTTTATGCAATTAGTTAAGGTCACCGTTGGCCTAGAAACGTATGCTGTGATTAACCTATATCGAAACCCAGTTGGTATTCTTGATGATACATTTTATTGTGCCCTGTTGCTTCTTTTTGAAATAATTGCTACTGATAAAGAAATGTCTGGTATTTTGGCAATGGGTGACTTGAATCTCTCATGTTTTAAGACAAACAAAAAGGGTGTGAACTCTGATAGTCTGAGATGGAAGTTATTCATGAAAGATCTCAACTTAAAGATGGCTAATGGTGCAATCCTTGGTAACATTCCTCCAATGAATACCTGGGAGAGAGGAAATTCCAAATCCACTATTGATTACATTTTTATGAGTAATAGTATCTTTATGAATACCAGTAAATTTGCTGTTGTCAATCAGGTACAACGTGATCATCATCTGCTTTTTTTATTTTGGACTATTGGAAATCAAAATTGTCCTGCTTCCAAGCGATGGTCCAAACAAGTCCTTACTATTAATAATGGTAAGAATCGTTTTAGATGGTCGATTGATAAGCTTTCAGCTTTGAACTGTGCTATTCTGAACAGTCATAGGTTGAATAATGCCGAATCCTATGTTGACGTGCTAAACACCTTTAAGAATATTTGTCCAGTACATAATAAGACCTCTAAGAATCACATTCATGGTTTTGACTTGGCCCTTCATGGGCGGAAAAAAGTATACAGAAAAGAGATCAGAAGTCTGCGTAAATGACCTATGATTGACCAGATCAAAGCCATCAAAATAGCCAGTTGTCGATATCGCAACTGGGTACGATCAAGAAAAGCAGTCTTATTTCAAATTGATAGCGAAAACTTTTTAACAGCATGCTATAAGAAGAACTCTGCCCAGGTGTGGGAGTTATTAAACAAATGCAATGCTGTCTCACAAGTTAATTCCCAACTTAATGGGGTTACAGAAGTACAATGGGTTAACCATTTTACTAAATTGTATGCTGATAATAAGATGAATAACTATAATTACAATAGGAGTTTGGTTAGCTGTTGGCGTTTGAAGTGCTCAGCATCAATAGTCGAGGACGAAATCGTCCTCCGGGGGGCGCTGTTGCGCGGCGATCATGATGGCCGCCTAAACGCCGTGCTCCGGGCCAGCAGAGCGTTCGATCCTGTTTTCCTCTGCCCGACGCCACCTGCGGACCTGCCTCCTTCACCCGATCCTTCGGGAGCACTACTGCCGTGACCGGACGCGGTCTGGGGCCGCTGCGAGCCCTGTGGACGGGGCTGCGCCTTTCTTCCTTTCCTGCGGCTGCAGCCTTCCGCCCTCCCCGCCCCGCGGCTCCGGCGGCGTCGGCCCTCTTCTGACCTGAGGCCGCGGCGCTGCGGGCCGCTTGGGGGAGGGGCGCCCGCCCGGCGAGGCGCGCCGGATTACTGTGGCCAGCCGGGCCTCTCCTCATTCCTGT
Organism: Ambystoma mexicanum; assembly: GCF_040938575.1. Classification (NCBI taxonomy): domain Eukaryota; kingdom Metazoa; phylum Chordata; class Amphibia; order Caudata; family Ambystomatidae; genus Ambystoma; species Ambystoma mexicanum. Next base: position 40,520,443 of record NC_090936.1, on the reverse strand, counting down.
GAACCGCTCAGCCGAGACCTCTTCGGACCGTCTGCTTCTTCTCCTGCCTGGCGCGGCTCGCGGGCGCCGACTGGCCCCGGGCCCTTGGTCTGTGTCCCGAGGGGCCACTTCGACTCCGTGGCGGCTTGGAGGTAGGGGAGGCGTGGGGGGGGGACTGCGCCTGGCCGCTGTGGTCCCGGCTGGATCGCTCGCACCTAATATACCCTGCGGGTGTCTCCTCTGTGCTGGCGCCGCTGCCCCCCTCTGCCCCCCTGCCTCTCTTTCTACGCCGCTGACTCCTGCTGGGAGGCGGCTGCGCCGACCTAGCCACTGGGACCCGCTGGGCCGCGCTCCATCTCCCCCCGGGCTGCCTGCGCCCTGGGCTGCGGCGCTGGTGAACACACCACGTAACTGCCTCCACAGGATTCCCTGAACTGCGCACCTGCCACTGTGTGCCGCATCGCCGGTGCGCGCTTGTGCCCACTGCGCCTACCTTGGTGACATCTACCCTCCAGCCCTAGAAGGGCCACAACTTCTACTCTTCGCCCCCCGGACTCGGGGTGAGCCCACTGGTTGCTCCTTACCTACATTGCCCCGGTGCACGCATTGGCTCCGATATCCCGGAGGACGCTTTTTGGCTCTAATATCTGGCTCTCATCTCTCCCTCTTCTCTCTACCCGATACACGTAAAATCCAGGATGACCAAGGGAGGTGCGAGGAAGCAGAGCTCCATCAATATGTTTGCTAGGGCTGCGGGGAAGCCATCTGAGGAGGCCACCGAACCGGCCTCCGTTGCCCCCCTCGACACATCCCCGGACTCCCGGAACATGGATTTTATACGTGAGGGTTTCACCGCTCTCCACTCCAAACTTGACGACATGAACGGTACCATATCCTCTATTAAGGCCCACATAGAGAGGACGGACAGCCGTGTATTGGAGGTCGAGACGCGGGTTGGCTCCGCTGAGGATGCGCTGGGGGCTCTTCGCACTGAGGTCGTCGCTCTCTCCAACCGAGTCACTGAGGTGGAAAAGAAAAATGAAGATTTGGAATCTCGCTCGAGGCGCAATAACCTTCGCATCATCGGGGTCCCCGAGGATGAAATTCATGAGCCGATGGAGGACTTTGTTCAACGCACACTTCTGTCGCTCCTTGACGAGCCCAAGCTCTCTCCACACTTCGCAATTGAGCGTGCTCATCGCGCCCTGGTGGCGAAACCTAGGCCTGGTGCCCCTCCTCGACCCATCATAGCCCGCGTATTAAACTACCGCGACCGTGACGCCCTCCTCAGGGCTGCGCGACTCAAGGGTGAGCTACTTCTGGGTGGTGCTAGGATCCATCTTTACCCCGACTTCTCGACCGCGGTCCAGCGGGAACGCAAGACCTTCCAGGCAGTGAAACGCAGGCTACGAGATCACTCCATCAAATATGCTATGCTTTATCCCGCCAAGCTTCGCATAGAGCACGCCAATCAGGTGTTGTTCTTCACGATTCCAGAGGAGGCCTCCAAATTCATTGATGAACACTTTCCTGGCTGATCCCTTTCCCCTGATCTCGGCACAGCGGTGATCCTTGGTCCCCGACGGGAGGCGCATGGGTCCTCTCGCCCTCCCGGAACCGGGTCCATGTCAATCCTTTATCCCGCAACCTGCTTGCTCAGTTCAAACCTCAGTGCTCGCCCGTAGTTCCTTTGGCAAGTACTTTGTCTAATCTACATTTCTCTTCCATTACGGGCCTCCCATGTACTATTTGCTCTGCTGCAACCCGGAGCGTTACGGCCAGTCGGGCCTTCAGACCCCCAGGCGATGATGCCTCTGCTTTGGTTTTGTTCACTAGGGGATGGGCTGATCATCCCTCTGATTGGGAGGGGGGTGTGGGTGGGGGTGGGCTATGTTGGGGTTGTTTGGGTTTTTGTTATCGAAAAAGTGGCGATGGCGGCAAAGGCGAACTGCGCTGAGGCATTTTGGATCTGTTCCCGTGGAACTGTTAATTTGACCTCTCGGTCACTGACATTCTGCTTTATTCTTAATACCGTCATACTGTGATTGAGAGTGCCCTGACCTTTATGAGCTGGAATGTGCGTGGTCTGGGGAACTATAGGAAGATGAGACAGCTCCAGCTGCAGGCCGAGCGCCACCGATCCAAGATTCTCTTCCTTCAGGAGACTCATGCTCGTTCTGTACACTGCATGCGCTTTGCCAAGTCCTGGGGTCCTCACAGGTTTTTCACTGATTATTCTTCCCAGAGCCGAGGAGTCATGACCCTCATTCATAGGAGCCTTCAATTTTCCCTCATCTCCTCGACAATTGACCCCCAGGGTAGATATGTACTTCTTCACGCCATGCTGCACCATAAGGAAGTGATCCTCCTGAACATCTATGGCCCTAACCTTGATGACCCGGAATTTTATGTGCAGGTCACCTCTCTTCTCGATGGCTTCCCCCTTGTTCCAATCCTCTGGGGAGGGGACTTTAACACGATCTTCGATGTGGCTCTGGATAGATCGGGTTCCAGGCCCCGTCACCTCTCCAGGGCGGCTTATGCGGCACTGTCCTCCCTTCCCCGCTTGGCCATGGTGGACGCGTGGAGGTTCTTTTACCCGGACTCCCGCATCTACTCTTTTTACTCCTCGGTTCACGACTCCTATTCTCGTATTGATAGGTGGGTGATCTCTAACATACTAGTCAAGAGTGTAACACAACTAATGATCCTCCCGAGAACCCTCTCTGACCACTCTCCCGTCACCATTACAGCAGACTGGGGCCCCGATCCCGCCCGCACCCGATACTGGAAATTGAAACCCCTTTCCCTACTGGACCCAGAGTTTTGCTCCGAACTCGAGCTGTCGATTGAAGAGTTCTTCGAGACCAATACGGGCTCGGTAACGTCCCACGCCACCTTATGGGAGTCATTCAAGGCTTACACTAGAGGGATTGCGCTGTCTAAGGAGAACTGGGTCCTTAAGTCGATCCGCAGGGACCTTGCCACCAGCGAATCTAGACTTTCATCTCTGGAAGCTACATGCTCACTACATTCTACTTCTGGTAACCTCGCTAACATTGGGGAGGAACAGGACAATTTCCGTTCCCTTGCGGACCGCGAGCAGAGGTTCCTCGATAACCCTGGCGTGGCAAGGAGGTATGGAGAGGGGGAGCGCCCCGGCCGCTTTCTAGCTAGGTTGATCCGGCATGAGACGGGGCCCCCGCACATTCTCGGGGTTGAGAGATCTGATGGCTCTATGGCGGTCTCTTCACAAGAGATCAATAGGGAATTCTTCACCTTCTACGAATCTCTGTATTCCAACGCTGATGAGGTCTCGTTGGCGGAGATTGACTCCTTTCTCGATGCCCTCCCTCTATCTACTCTGTCCCCAGAGGCCGCGGGTTCCCTTGACTCCCCACTCACACGGGAGGAGCTCTCGACCGCAATTGACTCCCTATCCTCGGGCCGTGCACCTGGCTCGGACGGTATCCCAGTCGAGTTCTATAAACGCTTCAAGTCACAACTGCTTCCTCACTTGCTGGCTCTCTGGGAGGAGTCCGTTGGGGCTGGGGTGCTCCCTCCTTCTCTCCGTGAAGCCACGATCGCAGTGCTACTTAAGTCCGGTAAACCCCCTTCACAGTGCGGCTCGTATCGCCCGTTGTCTCTCATAAACTGCGATGTCAAAATATTTGCCAAGGCTCTGGCTCTCCGGCTGGCTCCCCTTCTACCATCTATTATCCATCCAGACCAGGCCGGCTTTATCCCGGGTCGCGCCACTTCTCTGAACTTGCGGCGGCTATTCAACATTATCGATAGAATCAGTCCCGACACACACGCTGTGGCTGTTGCACTTGACATGCAAAAGGCATTTGACTCGGTCTCATGGAGGTATCTATGGCGAGTCCTCGAGTGCTGTAAATTCGGCCCCTCTTTTATCTCCTGGGTCAGACTGCTTTACTCTGAACCGGTTGCCAGGGTCAGCACGGGTGACCGCTATTCTCCCCTTTTCAAGATCGCCAGGGGAACGAGACAGGGATGCCCCTTCTCTCCCCTGGTCTTTGCGATAGCAATCGAGCCTTTCGCCGACATGCTCCGCCAACTCCATGCTCACAGAGGTCTCCGCTCCGCGGGACATACGGATATAGTGTCCCTCTATGCGGATGACGCGTTGCTGTTTGTGCGCTCTCCTTCGGCCAACTTACCCCCTATACTGGCAGACATTAGCCGTTTTGGCCAGATCTCTGGCCTTAAAGTGAACTGTTCGAAATCCACCCTCTTTCCACTCACGGAATGTACCTCTCACCTTCCCGACACCTTCGGCTTCACATGGGCCCAAGACATATTTATTTACCTTGGGACGGTGGTGACTCGCCAACATGAGCGGACATTCCATGAAAACTACCAGAAGTATCTCACACACTTGACTGCCAAGATTCAGGTTTGGGACAAGCTCCCAATATCTCTGGCTGGCAGAATTGGCCTGCTGAAGATGGTGGTATTGCCCCAGCTGCTCTATAGGTTCGCTAATGTTCCCTTATGGCCGGGGGGGGCCTTTTTCCGCGACCTGGACCGCACCGTGAACTCTTATCTCTGGCACTCGGGCGCGGTCTGCCTTAAAATCGGGACCCTCTCCACCCCCATGTCTTACGGGGGCTTCGGTGCCCCTAACTTTCTTAAATACTGGATGGCGTCACAAATCCAATATACCTCCTATTGGTTTGATACCACGGATCCTGCCCCACACGTCCGACTTGAAAAGCTCGCAGTAGTTGACCGAGACATCCGCTCCCTGGTGCTACAACCCGCCCCCTTGGCTCGGAACTCGCAGAACCCGGTCGCCTGCACAGCCGTTGCACTAGCAAAAACGTGGAATCTGTTGGGGACTGCCTATGCCTTCCATGGCAATCTCCCACTTTGGAATTTTCTCCCCGGGGTCCCGCGGGTCCCATTGGTAACGGTGCGCCGATGGGCGGACTCGGGCTTCGAGCTGCTACGCGACGTGTTTGACCAGGGTATATTTGTCGAGTGGCCTGACCTCCCCTTATCCCTGAGAAGAGACCGGAGCGTATGGCTTCAATACGCATCCCTTCGAAAGACCCTTAAACAACATTACCAAACATTCCCTGCATTACCGCCTGACGACCCCGCAATTGACGAGCTCACTTCCCCCACCCCTAGGAGAGGCAAGATCTCTAGGCTATACACCATGCTGCAGTCCAGATCGATCCCAGACTTTGCCAAACTGAAACTTGCCTGGGAGGCGGACCTCGGTGTGGAGATGTCCGATGATCGTTGGACCCACCTATGCGACCGCACGCAGCGGGTCTCTCTCAATTCTCGGTTCAAACTTATCCAATTCAAAGTTCTTCACAGATTCCACCATACCCCGATCAGACTACATCGTATGTCTGCCGACTATCCTGCCAACTGCCCCAGATGCGGTCGGGATGAAGCCGACTATATCCACATGATTTGGTCCTGCCCCCGCCTCGCTCGGTTCTGGGAGGCTGTCTGCTCGGCGGTGTCCACTGTGATAGACCACCCCATTGCTCTCTCCCCGCTGGTATGTCTCTTTCACGATCTCCCAGGCCTCCCCCGAGACTCCAAGAAATTAGCTGGTCTTTGCCTAGTCCTCGCGGTGCGCTGTATCCTGCTCTGTTGGCTTCGCCCCTTCCCTCCCACACACGCCCAATGGTTGAGAGCGGTCACGTGGGCCTCTGATACGGAAGAAACCTGGTCCCACCTACAACCCACACATTCCAGACCTAGAAATATTTGGCTCAGGTTCCGCTCCTATATCTCTGACCTAGTCGAGACTCAGGCCTCCCCCTCCTTCCCGGCTTCCCCCAGCCAGCTTGGGTCCTTAGCCCAGTCATAGTTCCCTGATGCCCCTCTTCATGATCTTACTGCATTTTGCTCTTCAATTGTCCAATATGTGTAGTAACTTCTGTATACCTACGTTACGTACACTGTTCTTTTACAATGTTTCTGCCTGGCGCTGTTCGCCTGTGTTTTGCTGCCACGCTTATAATAAAAAGAAGTTTAAAAAAAAAAAAAAGAAATCGTCCTCCTCCAGGGCAGCGTGCCCTGATGGCCTTTCCAATTATATGTTTAAACAAAACCCAATTGAGTGGGCGAGTATTTTAAATAACGTTTTTCATCATATCATGCAAACAAAAGTAATACCTAATTCATGGCGCACATCCTTAAAATTACCGATATACAAAAAGGGTGACCGTAAGGTCCTGAAAAGATATCGACCGATAGCGTTGTTGGATGCGCCGGGAAAAATCTTTTCTAGGATGGTCTTAAGAGAATTTAATGACTGGACGTTGAAAGTTGGTCAGCGTGATCCAGCACAAACTGGTTTTGTTGCGGGTCTAGGGACCGCTGTAAACTTGATTACTTTGAACGCTATCAGGCACCAAGCTCAAATCAAGAAACAACCAATCTCCTTTGCATTTGTAGATTTACATTTGATTCTGTGTCAAGACCAAAACTTATGGACAAATTGATCCCAGTAGACTGTCCTTCAACCCTAACTGATATTATTTTTTCTCTCCACTCTCAAACAAAGGTATTTATAAGATTGAATGTGGAGGGTTTGCTTTCAAAAGCAGTTGTAACAAATAGAGGATTGAAACAGGGATGTATTTTAGCGTCAGCACTTTTTAACTATTTTATTAATGATGTTCGATGGATTTTTTCTAAGGTTGTGGCAGATGCTCCTAAGTTGAATGGTGTGAAAATGAATGCCCTGTGGTACGCAGACAACCTTGTTTTAGTCTCGAAAACACCAAGTGGATTGCGTAATCTTTTAACCACACTCTGCTCTTATTTTCGAGATAATGAATTGGTTGTAAATAGTAACAAAACTCAAATTGTCATATATGTACCCAAGGGCCTTCGGAGACATAGGCCCTCATTACAACTGAGGTGCTAAGTGCACCAACTTTACCACCATGGTGTAAACTACGTTTACACCATGGTGGATGGCGGATTTACCGCCCCATTACAAGGTGAGTGGGGCGGTAAATCCCCATTTCCCATTTTCCCTTCCCCATTCCCATTTTTGCCCCATAGGGCATAATGGGAGTGGGGAAGGCGCTAATTACGGCACCGTAAATTACGGTGCCGTAATTAGCACCAAGGTGCCTTAGCACCATGGAACTTAACGCCTGCAAAAAGCAGGCGTTAAGGTGGCAATCAGGCGTTAAGGGTTAACGGTGGCATTAACCCTTAACACCTGAGTTGTAATGAGGGCCATAGACTGGTGTGGCAAATAGAAAATAATATTTTACAAGTAGTACCAAATTATCTTTATTTAGGTCTCATTTTTGATGGCTGTCCATCTCACCACCCGCAACTATGTAAAATAGAACAAAAGTTACCTCCTCTCTATATATCAAAAAGGATTGATTGTCTCTAAATATGGCACATTTTCCATAAAGCCTGCCATTAGATTTTGCCGTGCTACTCTACATCTGCCACAATGCATCCCTGAAGTGCTCATTCGCTATGAATTAGGCCTAATTTCGTTAACTGCAATGTATAATTGGCGTTTATGTGCCTTGTTTCGTAAATGTTTATTGCCTTCATGTAACAACACCACATTAGCTACAGTTTCTAGTTATTTACTTAAATCATCTGAAATGTTTCCGAAACAAAGGTCTAGAAATATTCTTGTTATTATGTTGAATGCTGATATTTCTTTTAAGACCCTCATATTTAATCCTGAGCGGGCTGAAAAAAAACTTTATTTCATGGATTGGATTGATACGAGGGCCAATTGTATACAATACAAAGATTTTGACACTTCAGTATTTGGTCCAAAACGTTTTAGAGAAACAGCCTCTTATTTAAACTTAGCATCATCTCCTTCAACAAGAAATGCAATATTGCGTTTACGGTTTAAGATCTGGCCTACGCGTGAGATTAAAGCTAGAAGGAAACAGATGGCTTCGGATGCTAAATGGTGTCGTTTCTGTAAAGATGATACAGTTGTTGAAACATTGCAACATTTAATCATTGATTGTCGTTTCTGTAAAGATGATACAGCTGTTGAAACATTGCAACATTTAATCATTGATTGTCGTTTCTGTAAAGATGATACAGTTGTTGAAACATTGCAACATTTAATCATTGATTGTCGTTTCTGTAAAGATGATACAGTTGTTGAAACATTGCAACATTTAATCATTGATTGTCGTTTCTGTAAAGATGATACAGTTGTTGAAACATTGCAACATTTAATCATTGATTGTCGTTTCTGTAAAGATGATACAGTTGTTGAAACATTGCAACATTTAATCATTGATTGTCGTTTCTGTAAAGATGATACAGTTGTTGAAACATTGCAACATTTAATCATTGATTGTCGTTTCTGTAAAGATGATACAGTTGTTGAAACATTGCAACATTTAATCATTGATTGTCGTTTCTGTAAAGATGATACAGTTGTTGAAACATTGCAACATTTAATCATTGATTGTCGTTTCTGTAAAGATGATACAGTTGTTGAAACATTGCAACATTTAATCATTGATTGTCGTTTCTGTAAAGATGATACAGTTGTTGAAACATTGCAACATTTAATCATTGATTGTCGTTTCTGTAAAGATGATACAGTTGTTGAAACATTGCAACATTTAATCATTGATTGTCGTTTCTGTAAAGATGATACAGTTGTTGAAACATTGCAACATTTAATCATTGATTGTCGTTTCTGTAAAGATGATACAGTTGTTGAAACATTGCAACATTTAATCATTGATTGTCGTTTCTGTAAAGATGATACAGTTGTTGAAACATTGCAACATTTAATCATTGATTGTCGTTTCTGTAAAGATGATACAGTTGTTGAAACATTGCAACATTTAATCATTGATTGTCGTTTCTGTAAAGATGATACAGTTGTTGAAACATTGCAACATTTAATCATTGATTGTCCAGAACTCATAAATTTGAGGAGAATCCACTTTGTTAAACATCTTGCGTATTTTGCAAAAATTGATCCTAAACACCGATGGGTAGCATTGGTAGCTACTGAATGTATGAGCATTAGATTATCAACAATGAATTTTTTGACAGCCTTGAAAATGGAATGAATGGTAATTAATTCTCCTTGTGACTGTATTCTTAAATTGTCTTTTGAATGTGATCTTAAGGTTTTTATGTGTTTTCAATTTTATGATATGTTTATTTTAATGGTGATATTATGCTGCTGTAATTGAAATTGTAACTGTAATTGTGTATGCTTTTTATTGTAAAATCTTTTACCACATTGTTATTAGAATTGATTGATAACATTTTAATAATTGAAAAAGTTAAAAAGTTGATTTATTTCAACTACATTCAATAAAAAAAAATATTTGAACTAGTGTGTTTTCTTCACGGTGAGTGCATGTGTGCTTCATGTCTAATCGATGCAAATGCCTCATTCTAGGATGAGTTTTTAGTTTGTCTCACTATCTTCAGCTTACATCGTGTTTATCCCTTGCTCTAACTGCCTGGGATAAGGGTGCTATGGTTACCTTATAGTATAATGTTTTTTACCTTTACAATATTGGGCCGAGGGAGGGGCCACGGTTGTGGATGACGTATTCATCTAAGGGCCTGGGGAAGGCAGTCAATCCCCCAACCTTCGATAAGTGTGACAAAGAGCCTGAGAAGGGCCTACGGAAGCGAGTAATTCCCTCAACCTTTGTGAACTGTGACAAAGTGCCTGAGAAGTCCCTGGGGAAGGGAGTCATTCCCTCAACCTTTGATAACAGTGACAAAGAGCCTGAGAAAGGCTTGGGGAAGGGAGTCATTCCCTCAACCTTTGTGAACTGTGATAAAGAGCCTGAGAAGGGCCTGGGAAGGGAGTCATTCCCCCAATCTTCGATTAGTGTGACAAAGAGCCTGACAAGGGCCTGTGGAAGGTAGTCATTCCCCCAACCTTCGATAACTGTGACAAAGAACCTGAGAAGGGCCTGGGGAAGGGAGTCATTCCCTCAACCTTTGTGAACTGTGATAAAGAGCCTGAGAAGGGCCTGGGGAAGGGAGCCATTCCCCCAACCTTCATGAACTGTGACAAAGAGCCTCAGAAGGGCCTGGGGAAGGGAGTCATTCCCTCAACCTTCATGAACTGTGACAAGGAGCCTGAAAAGGCCTGGGGAAGGGAGTCATTCCCTCAACCTTTGTGAACTGTGATAAAGAGCCTCAGAAGGGCCTGGGAAGGGAGTCGTTCCCCCAACCTTCGATAACTGTGACAAAGAGCCTGAGAAGGGCATGGAGAAGGGAGTCATTCCCTCAACCTTTGATAACTGTGACAAAGAGCCTGAGAAGGGCCTGGGGAAGCAAATAATTCCCTCAACCTTTGTGAACGGTGACAAAGTGGCTGAGAAGGCCCTGAGGAAGGGAGTCATTCCCTCAACCTTTGATAACTGTGACAAAGAGCCTTAGAAAGGCCTGGGGAAGGGAGTCATTCCCTCAACCTTTGTGAACTGTGATAAAGGGTATGAGAAGGGCCTGGGAAGGGAGTCATTCCCCCAACCTTCGAAAACTGTGATAAAGAGCCTGACAGGGGCCTGGGGAAGGGAGTCATTCCCTCAACCTCCGTGAACTGTGACAAGGAGCCTGAGAAGGGTGTGGAGAAGGGAGTCATTCCCCCAACCTTTGATAACTGTGACAAAGAACCTGAGCAGGTCCTGGGGAAGGGAGACATTCCCTCAACCTTTGTGAACTGTGATAAAGAGCCTGAGAAGGTCCTTGGGAAGGGAGCCATTACCCCAACCTTCATGAACTGTGACAAAGACCCTCAGAAGGGCCTGGGGAAGGGAGTCATTCCCTCAACCTTCATGAACTGTGACAAGGAGCCTGAGAAAGGCCTGGGGAAGGGAGTCATTCCCTCAACCTTTGATAACTGTGGCAAAGAGCCTGAGAAAGGCCTGGGGAAGGGAGTTATTCCCTCAACCTTTGTGAACTGTGATAAAGAGCCTGAGAAGGGCATGGGAAGGGAGTCATTCCACCAACCTTCGATAACTGTGATAAAGAGCCTGACAAGGGCCTGGGGAAGGGAGTCATTCCCTCAAACTCTGTGAACTGTGACAAGGAGCCTGAGAAGGGCGTGGAGAAGGGAGTCATTCCCCCAACCTTTGATAACTGTGACAAAGAGCCTGAGAAGGTCCTGGGGAAGGGAGTCATTCCCTCAACCTTTGTGAACTGTGATAAAGAGCCTGAGAAGGTCCTGGGGAAGGGAGCCATTACCCCAACCTTCATGAACTGTGACAAAGAGCCTCAGAAGGGCCTGGGGAAGGAAGACATTCCCTCAACCTTCATGAACTGTGACACGGAGCCTGAGAAAGGCCTGGGGAAGGGAGTCATTCCCTCAACCTTTGTGAACTGAGATAAAGAGACTCAGAAGGGCCTGGGAAGGGAGTCGTTCCCCCAACCTTCGATAACTGTGACAAAGAGCCTGAGAAGGGCATGGGGAAGGGAGTCATTCCCTCAACCTTCGTGAACTGTGGCAAAGAACCCGAGAAGGGCCTGGGGAAGGGAGTTGTTCCCCCAACCTTCGTGAACTGTGACAAAGAGCCTGAGATGGGCCTGGGGAATGGAGTCATTCCCCTAACCTTCATGAACTGTGACAAGGAGCCTGGGAAGGGAGTTATTCCCCCAAACTTCGTGAACTATGACAAAGAGAATAAGAAAAGCCCGGGGAAGGGAAACATTCCCTCCTGCTACTGTGAAACTGCAAGTCAAGAGAGATCAGGGGAAGGAAGCCATACCCCCTTGTGTTGTGTACTGTGAAGCCAAGAGAGATCAGGGGAAGGAAGCCATGCCCCTTGGTGCTGTATACTGTGAAGTCAAGAGAGATCAGGGGAAGGAAGCCATGCCCCCTGGTGTTGTGTACTGTGAAATCAAGAGAGATCAGGGGAAGGAAGCCATGCCCCCTGGTGTTGTGTACTGTCAAGTCAAGAGAGATCAGGGGAAGGAAGCCATGCCCCTTGGTGTTGTGTACTGTGAAGTCAAGAGAGTCAGGGGAAGGAAGCCATACCCCCTGGTGTTGTGTACTGTGAAGCCAAGAGATATCAGGGGAAGGAAGCCATGCCCCTTGGTGTTGTGTACTGTGAAGTCAAGAGAGATCAGGGGAAGTAAGCCATGCCCCTTGGTGTTGTGTACCATGACGGCAAGAGAGATCAGGGGAAGGAAGCCATACCCCCAGGTGTTGTGTACTGTGAAGCCAAGAGAGATCAGGGGAAGGTAGCCACACCCCCTGGTGTTGTGTACTGTGAAGCCAGACCCCCCTGTATTGTGTACCATGAAGCCAAGAGAGATCATGGGAAGGAAACCATACCCCCTGGTGTAGTGTACTGTGAAGCCAAGAGAGATCAGGGGGAGGTAGCCATACCTCCTGGTGTTGTGTACTGTGAAGCCAAGAGAGATCAGGGGAAGGAAGCCATAACCCCTGGAGTTGTGTACTGTGAAGCCAAGAGAGATCAGGGGAAGGGAGCCATACCCCCTGCAGTTGTGTACTGTGAAGTCAAGAGAGATCAGGGAAAGGAGGCCATACCCCCTGGTGTTGTGTACTGTGAAGTAAAGAGAGATCAGGGGAAGGAAGCCATGCATCCCGGTGCTGTGTACTGTGAAGCCAAGGGAGATCAGGGGAAGGAAGCCATATCCCCTGGTGTTGTGTACTGTGAAGCCAAGAGAGATCAGGGGAAGGTAGCCATGCATCCTGGTGTTGTGTAATGTGAAGCCAAGAGATATGAGGGGAAGGAGGCCATGCCCCCTGGTGTTGTGTACTGTGAAGCCAAGAGAGATCAGAGGAAGGGCCTGGGGAAGGGAGTCGTTCCCCTAACCTTCATGAACTGTGACAAGGAGCCTGGGAAGGGAGTTATTCCCCCAACCTTCGTGAACTATGACAAAGAGAATAAGAAAGACCCGGAAGGGAAACATTCCCCCTACTACTGTGAAACTGCAAACCAAGAGAGATCAGGGGAAGGAAGCCCTACCCCTGGTGTTGTGTACTGTGAAGTCAAGAGAGATCAGAGGAAGGAAGCCATACCCCCTGGTGTTGTGTACCGTGAAGCCAAGAGAGATCAGGGGAAGGAAGCCATACCCACTGGTGCTGTGTACTGTGAAGTCAAGAGAGATCAGGGGAAAGAAGCCATGCCCCCTGGTGTTGTGTACCGTGAAGTCAAGAGAGATCAGGGAAAGGAAGCCATACCCCCTGGTGTTGTGTACCGTGAAGCCAAGAGAGATCGGGGGAAGGAAGCCATACCCCCTGGTGTTGTGTACCGTGAAACCAAGAGAGATCAGGGGAAGGAAGCCGTACACCCTGGTTTTGTGTATTGTGAAGTCAAGAGAGATCAGGGGAAGGAAGCCATACCCCCTGGTGTTGTGTACTGTGCAGTCAAGAGAGATCATGGGAAGGAAGCAATGCCCCTTGGTGTTGTGTACTGTGAAGTCAAGAGAGATCAGGGGAAGGTAGCCACGCCCCCTGGTGTTGTGTAGTGTGAAGCCAAGAGAGATCAGGGGAAGGTAGCCATACCCCCTGGTGTTGTGTACTGTGAAGCCAAGAGAGATCATGGGAAGGAAGCCATGCCCCTTGGTGTTGTGTACTGTGAAGTCAAGAGAGATCAGGGGAAGGAAGCCATCCCCCCTGGTGTTGTGTACTGTGAAGCCAAGAGAGATCAGGGGAAGGAAGCCATGCCCCTGGTGTTGTGTACTGTGAAGTCAAGAGAGATCAGGGAAAGGAAGCCATGCCCCCTGGTGTTGTGTACTGTGAAGCCAAGAGAGATCAGGGGAAGGAATTCATGCATCTCGGTGTTGTGTACTGTGAAGCCAAGGGAGATCAGGGGAAGGAAGCCATACCCCCTGGTGTTGTGTAGTGTGAAGCCAAGAGAGATCAGGGGAAGTAATTCATGCATCTCTGTGTTGTGTACTGTGAAGCCAAGGGAGATCAGGGGAAGGAAGCCATACCCCCTGGTGTTGTGTAGTGTGAAGCCAAGAGTGATCAGGGGAAGGAAGCCATGCCCCCTGGTGTTGTGTACTGTGAAGCCAAGAGAGATCAGGGGAAGGAATTCATGCATCTCGGTGTTGTGTACTGTGAAGCCAAGGGAGCTCAGGGGAAGGAAGCCATACCCCCTGGTGTTGTGTAGTGTGAAGCCAAGAGAGATCAGGGGAAGGTAGCCATGTATCCTGGTGTTGTGTACTGTGAAGCCAAGAGTGATCAGGGGAAGGAAGCCATGCCCCCTGGTGTTGTGTACTGTGAAGCCAAGAGAGATCAGGGGAAGGTAGCCATGAATCCTGGTGTTGTGTACTGTGAAGCCAAGATAGATCAGGGGAAGGAAGCCATGCCCCCTGGTGTTGTGTACCATGAAGTCAAGAGAGATCAGGGGAAGGAAGCCCTGCCCCCTGGTGTTGTGTACCATGAAGTCAAGAGAGATCAGGGGAAGGAAGCCATGCATCCTGGTGTTGTGTACCATGGAGTCAAGAGTGATCAGGGGAAGGAAGCCCTGCCCCCTGGTGTTGTGTACTGTGAAGCCAAGAGTGATCAGGAGAAGGAAGCCATGCCCCTTGGTGTTGTGTACTGTGAAGCCAAGAGAGATCAGGGGAAGGAAGCCCTGCCCCCTGGCGTTTTGTACCATGAAGTCAAGAGAGATCAGGGGAAGGAAGCCATGCCCCCTGGTGTTGTGTACCATGAAGTCAAGAGAGATCAGGGGAAGGAAGCCCTTCCCCCTGGTGTTGTGTACCATGAAGTCAAGAGTGATCAGGGGAAGGAAGCCCTGCCCCCTGGTTTTGTGTACCGTGAAGCCAAGAGTGATCAAGGGAAGGAAGCCATGCCTCTTGGTGTTGTGTACTGTGAAGCCAAGAGAGATCAGGGGAAGGTATCCACACCCCCTGGTGTTGTGTACTGTGAAGCCAAGAGAGATCAGGGGAAGGTAGCCATGCATCCTGGTGTTGTGTACTGTGAAGCCAAGAGAGATCAGGGGAAGGAAGCCATGCATCCCGGTGTTGTGTACTGTGAAGCCAAGAGAGATCAGGGGAAGGTAGCCATGCATCCCGGTGTTGTGTACTGTGAAGCCAAGAGAGATCAGGGGAAGGAAGCCATGCATCCCGGTGTTGTGTACTGTGAAGCCAAGGGAGATCAGGTGAAGGAAGCCATACCCCCTGGTGTTGTGTACTGTGAAGCCAAGAGAGATCAGGGGAAGGTAGCCAGGCATCCTGGTGTTGTGTACCGTGAAGTCAAGAGAGATCAGGGGAAGGAAGCCATGCATCCTGGTGTTGTGTACTGTGAAGCCAAGAGAGATCAGGGGAAGGAAGCCATACCCCCTGGTGTTGTGTACCGTGAAGTCAAGAGACATCAGGGGAAGGAAGCCATGCATCCTGGTGTTGTGTACTGTGAAGCCAAGAGAGATCAGGGGAAAGAAGCCATGCCCCCTGGTCTTGTGTACTGTGAAGTCAAGAGAGATCCAGGGAAGGAAGCCATGCATCCTGGTCTTGTGTACTGTGAAGCCAAGAGAGATCAGGGGAAGGAAGCCATAACCCCCGGTGCTGTGTACTGTGAAGCCAAGAGAGATCAGGGGAAGGAAGCCATGCCCCCTGGTTTTGTGTACTGTGAAGTCAAGAGAGATCAGGGGAAGGAAGCCATACCTGCTGGTGTTGTGTACCGTGAAGCCAAGAGAGATCAGGGGAAGGAAGCCATGCATCCTGGTGTTGTGTACTGTGAAGCCAAGCGAGATCAGGGGAAGGTAGCCATACCCCCTGGTGTTGTGTACTGTGAAGCTGTCATGCGCCCCTTCTAGGTATGGGTATTGGACCGTTGGCGACGCAGCCGCCATAGAATTGCTCCACCACGTTCTGCCCAGTGTGTTCAGCGGTCTAGTCTTTCCTTCTGTCATGGCCGCCGCTGCTGGCTTTTCAGCAGTTCTCTCCCGGCGGCGGTCGCGTTGCAACTGTTGCTTTTCTCCTTTGTTGCCAGCGCTCCCATGAGTTTTCCTCTTGGCTTATTAGCCCCCCTTCTGGCATTCTCGCCTTTCCCCCTTTTCTTGCCTTTCCTTCTCTACTCCCATGTTACGGGGGCTCTCCGTTATCCCTTGGCTTTTCTCTGCAGTGCACTCACTCTCTGGCTCTTGGTCTGGCTCTCCCCTGCCCTTACTTACTTACCTGGATTCCCACTCTTTCCTCCTCTCTCACGTTACATTTCACCTTTACGGAGTGGAGCAGTTTTGTTTGTGGAATTATTGCTTACCTGTGTGTCCGGAAGAACTTCATCGACATACCAGAGCTCTTCAGGGGTTTTTTTGCCTTCACGGCTTTTTCCCCTTCTGGCAGCTGCAGATCCGGGGCCTCTGGTTTCCGGATATTCTCCCGGTAACCATTCTGGCGTCGTTCCACGGTCAGCCATACCTACATAAAAAGAAATCAACAGTAAGAGAAAAGAAGAAGAAGGAAGCTTCCCCCACACTCTCTTCAGGTGAGGAAGAGAGCGAGACAAATTATTCAGAGATCGAAGTCGATTTACCTGACAGCAGCTTGCAACGCCCAAAGGATCCCGTAATGGCAACCGCCGAACAGGTCCAAGAGCTGGTAGCGGCTGTGCAGTCCTTGAATATGGAAGTGCGAAATTTAAATCAGGAGTTACAGACCATCAAGGCTGAAAACAACGTACTCCGACAGTTAGTGGCGACTCATGAATCCCGCAATACGGATCTTCCTCCAATGCAACTGTCATCCGGAAAGTATGATGGTTCTTCTAAGAAACTTAAGGAGTTCATTGAGGCGTGTAACATACAATTTGCCTTTCGGCCTACTACTTTTTCAGTTGTATACAAATTGTTTGTTTTACAACAGTTTGAATTACAATTAACCTTTTCACAATTGACCGAATTGTGAAGGTCAATTATAACATATATGTGGGGGGAAACCCCCACAACCCACCACCCAACGCCAAACCCCCCAAAACCCCTATATATGTATATATATATATACATATATATATATGGTCAATTGTGAATAGGTCAATTGTGACCCTTTAAATTTGGTCAATTGTTCATTCAAACAATTGTAAACGAACAATTTGGGTAATACCACTTTTTCTACCGATCTAAGTAAGGTCGGTTTTTTGGTTTCTAATTTGTCAGGGAACGCGTTGGCCTGGGCAAGTCCCTTGGTTACAGCAGATTATCCGATTTTGAGGGATTGGAGTGCCTTCCTTGAAAAGGTTAAACAGACCTTTGAAAGGCCAGAAGTCAGGTATATGGCTTGTGAAGAATTGTTGGACCTACATCAAGGGCAAATGGATCTATTATCGTACATCACTAAGTTTAAACAACTTGCCACAGAAGCTAATTGGCAGGAACAAGCTCAATTTACCATCTTCAGGAGGGGACTAAAGGAGGAATTGAAGGACGAACTTGCGTGAATTCCTCGTCCGGCATCTTTCGCGGAACTGTTGTCAGTCACTCTACAGATTGAGCATCGCATCAACGAAAGGAAGCAAGAAAAGAAGAAGGCCAGAGGGGCCTTCAGACTTCCCAGTCCTTCAGGATCTTCTACGGTTCCCCAAGGTTCCTCTAAAGAGGAACCCATCCAGATCGGCACTATGCGAGCGCCGCTCACTCCGGATGAAAGAAAGAGACGCTGTGAAACGGGCCTCTGCATGTATTGCGGATCTGCCTCTTATCTACTTTGTGATTGTCCCGATGTCCCACCAAGAAGGTCGGGAAACGCGGTGCCTCGAACCTAAATGGGACCACGGTTCGAGGAGTTGATAAGGGTCCCTATGTAACCTTGTCTATCACCCCCTCCCGCCAGAATGAAGACACTCGCTTAATGGTGGTTTCTCTGCATCTGTCTTGGTTGACACACTGGCTCTCTTAGATTGTGGTGCAGCGGGAAGCTTTATGGACACAGTATGGGCCAGCAAGATGGGTATCCAACGAGTCCAGAATAAAGAGGACCTGAAGGTAGAAGGAGTGGATGGCACTCCTCTCTGTTCTGGCCCTATCACCCACTCCACTGAAGCCATCCAGGTGGTTATTCAGGATCACAGGGAAGAGATGTTGTTTGATATCATAAGGGCAGCTCACTTCCCCATAATTTTGGGCATTTCTTGGCTCCGTCGTCACAATCCAACTATCGATTGGGCCACCAATACCCTCAGTTTTCTCTCCTCCTACTGCAGTCAGCCGTGTTTGGCTTCTCAGGGATATCAGGCTGCAGTTTTGCAGACCTTAGAGTCTCCTATTCGAACCATACACTCGGTTCCTCCTCAATTTTCGGAATACTCCCAAGTGTTTGTCGAGAAGGTGGAACATGATCTCCCCCCACACCGCCCGGAGGACTTTTCTATTGACCTTATTCCCGAGGCTTTAGTACCATTTAGTAGGATATTTTCCTTGTCCCTCAAAGAGAAATCTGTTCTTCAACAGTATCTGGATGCCATCCTCAAGAACGGCTTAATTCAACACTCCAAATCACCAGCTGGGGCCTCACTATTCTTTATCTCGAAGAAAGATTCGGAGGAGCTTCGACCTTGCATTGACTATCGCGGACTCAACAAGGTCACCATCAGAGACAGATACCCCATGCCTCTAATATCAGACATGGTTGAGGCAGTCAAAGGGGCAGTGATTTTTACCAAGCTAGATCTGAGGAATGCATATCATCTCCTGCACATCCGTGCTGGAGATGAATGGAAGACCGCGTTTAGAACCCAGTACAGGCTGTACGAATATAGGGTAATGCCCTTTGGCTTGGTCAATGCACCTGCGGTCTTTCAACGGTTTATGGACCGGACCTTTTCAGACTTACTATTCCATTCGGTCATCATTTACTTGGATGATATTCTAGTTTTTTCCAAGTCAGTTCAAGAACATTCTACTCATCTACATGAAGTACTCAGGCACCTCCAAAACAATAATCTATTGGTCAAACCTAATAAATGTCTTTTTCAAGTATCCTCGGTTCCTTATTTGGGGTTTATACTTTCCAGCGACGGCGTTCAGATGTATCCCAACAAGGTTTCTGCAATCACTGACTGGCCTTCTCCTTCTTCTATAAAGGAGGTTCAGAGATTCTTGGGATTCGCCAACATCTATCGCTAATTCATCAAGGACTTTTCCTCTACAGTGGTTCCCATCACCTCTCTTCTCAAGAAAGACCAATTACCTTTTAGATGGTCTGTGGAAGCGGAAGAGGCTTTCAGATGTTTAAAAGGAAAATTGTGTTCAGCCCCCATACTGAAGCAACCTGATCAAACCAAGTTATTCATAGTGGAAGCTGATGCTTCTGCTGATGCGTTGGGAGCAGTCCTACTGCAAGAGCATGAAGGAGTGGAACACCCTGTTGCATATCTCTCCAAGACTCTAAACCCCAGTCAGAAGAACTATTCTGTGATCGTGCGAGACCTTCTAGCCATTAAATTGGCGTGTGAGGACTGGAGGCATCTTCTTCAAGGAGGAGTAGGTCCTTTCACCATACGCACGGACCATAAGAATTTGAAATCCTTAAAGAACATGCAATGTACCAATGCCCGTCAGGCACGATGGGCTCACTTTTTTGCTCAGTACGACTTTGAAATTACCTATGTCCCGGGAGTTCATAATGTGGTTGCAGACTCTCTTTCCCGACGGTGGAACACCGAAGGACCCTTGTCTCCGGTAAAGGAGAAGCACTTCCCACATCAAGTATTTATCGGAGCCACAGTGACCTTTCTCTCCCAAGTCAAGGCTGCTAATGAACGATCACTGCTCCCTAAGTTCATAACCTCCAAGTATAAGGTTGTAAAGAAGGATGGGTTGGTATTTGTCAACAAGAAATTATACATTCCCTTACCGCATCTGCGCCGTCAAATTTCGTCGTGGTGTCATGACCATAAAACGGCAGGGCATCGAGGTATAAAAAACTCTGAAGATCTAGTCAGAAGATCATTCTTTTGGCCTGAAATCTCTGCCGATGTCAGAAGACATGTACAGTCCTGTGTCTCATGCGCTCGCAGTAAACACTGATACCAGAAACCCATAGGTCTTCTTGAGCAGATTCTGTTACCTTCAAGACCCTGGGAGCACATATCCACTGATTTCATTGTAGAACTGCCAGCATCTCGAGGACACACCTGCATAATGGTTACTGTGGATTCCCTCACTAAGCTAGCACACTTCTCTCCTCTTCCGGGTCTACCTTCCGCATCAGAAATGGCAGAAGTATTTAACCGAGATGTTTTTTGCCTACATGGTCTACCTACTAAAATCATTTTGGATAGGGGGAGTCAATTCACCTCTAAATTCTGGAGAGCCTTATGTCATCGGTTAGGGATAGCACAGGCTCTCTCATCAGGCTTCCACCCACAAACGAATGGACAGACAGAGAGACTCAATGGCACTCTAGAGCAATATTTAAGATGTTACGTCAACAATGCTCAAGATGACTGGTATGATTTACTGCCAACTGCCGAATTTGCCTATAACAATTCTAAACACTCGGCTCTTGGTCTCAGTCCTTTCTTTTGCACATATGGGCAACACCCCAAGGGCATACTTCCAGTATTATCCTCCAATTCTGTGCCCCTCCATTGAGGCTCGTCTGTCGCAAATCCAGGAGGCTCACAAGATCGCTGAAAGAGCATTGGTCGAAGCTCGTTCAGGCTACAAGAAGTTGTCAGATCAGAAAAGAACGGAGGTTCCATCCTTTGGACCTGGCTCCAGAGTTTGGTTATCCACCAAATTCTTACCTAGATGGGTACGTCAGTCCAAGTTATCTCCTAGGTTTATAGGTCCTTTCACTGTGGAATCTCGCATTAATCCGATAGCCTTTCGCCTCCGCCTACCCACTCCTCCTTATTGCATCCAGCCTCTGAAGACATCCCCACTGTTCCAGTACTACGGCACAAAGGAGATGACACCATAACCAAAGAAGAGTATGAAGTGGAAGAGATCAAAGATTCACGTTACCACAGAGGGAGATTGGAATTTCTTATTTCCTGGAAAGACTATCCCTCTTCTGAAGACTCTTGGGAACCCAGTTCACATGTCCGAGCTCCACGTTTCCTGCGCAGGTTCTACTGAGCCCATCCGGGTAAACTGGGGTTCGCCCGCACTGGGGAGGGCATACTGTCATGCGCCCCTTCTATGTGAGGGTATGGGACCGATGCCGCAGTGTGTTCAGCGGTCTAGTCTTTCCTTCTGTCATGGCTGCCACCTCCGGCTTTTTAGCAGTTCTCTCTCGGCGGCAGTCTCGTTACAACTGTTGCTTTTCTCCTTTGTTGCCAGCGCTCCCGTGAGTTTTCCTCTTGGCTTATTAGCCCCCCTTCTGGCATTCTTGCCTTTCCCCCTTTTCTTGCCTTCCCTTTTCTACTCCCGTGTTACGGGGGCTCTCCGTTATCATTTGGCTTCTCTCTGCAGTGCGCTCGCTCTCTGGCTCTTGGTCTGGCTCTCCCCTGCCCTTACTTACTTACCTGGATTCCCGCTCTTTCCTCCTCTCTCACATTCCATTTCACCTTTACGAAGTGGAGCAGTTTTGTTCGTGGATTTATTTCTTACCTGTGTGTCCGGAAGAACTTCATCGACAAACCAGAGCTCTTCGGGGTTTTTTGCCTTCACTGCTTTTTCCCCTTCTGGCGGCTGCGGATCCGGGGCCTCTGGTTTCCGGATATTCTCCCGGTAACCATTCTGGCGTCGTTCCGCGGTCGGCCATACCTACATAAAAAGAAATAAACAGTGAGAGAAAAGAAGAAGAAGGAAGCTTCGCCCACACCCTCTTCAGGTTAGGAAGAGAATGAGAAATTATTCAGAGATCGAAGTCGATTTACCTGACAGAAGCAAAGAGAGATCAGGGGAAGGAAGCCATGCCCCCTGGTGTTGTGTACTGTGAAGCCAAGTGAGATCAGGCGAAGGAAGCCATGCCCCCTGGTGTTGTGTACTGTGAAGCCAAGAGAGATCAGGAGAAGGAAGCCATACCCCCTGGTGTTGAGTACTGTGAAGGAAAGAGAGATCAGGGGAAGGAAGCTATGCCCCCTGGTGTTGTGTACTGTGAAGTCAAGAGATATCGGGGGAAAGAAGCCATGCCCTCTGGTGTTGTGTACTGTGAAGCCAAGAGAGATCAGGGGAAGGAAGCCATGCCCCCTGGTGTTGTGTACCGTAAAGCCAAGAGAGATCAGGGGAAGGAAGCCATGCCCCCTGGTGTTGTGTACCGTGAAGCCAAGAGAGATCAGGGGAAGGAAGCCATGCCCCCTGGTGTTGTGTACCGTGAAGCCAAGAGAGATCAGGGGAAGGAAGCCATGCATCCTGGTGTTGTGTACCGTGAAGCCAAGAGAGATCAGGGGAAGGAAGCCATGCCCCCTGGTGTTGTGTTGTTGTGTACCGTGAAGCAAAGCCAAGGAAGCCCCGGCGAAGGGAGTCACCACCCTGGCTCTGTGGAAATACTAAGAACAAGAGACCTGGAGAAGGAGGTCATTCTCCAGGGACCCAATAGTGAAGAGAACTATGGGCAATAAGGAGTGATGTTTGAGTTGGAACTTTAATTTTTGAGTTGGAACTGAACACCTTACAGCACCACAAGCTGGAACTTTGTTTTGTATCTGAGGAAGGAAGGGAGTCATTTTCTCTGGCGGAGGTCTCACCTGCCAATTGGAACTGTGATCCGTTGTCCAGAAGAAGGGAGACATTCTTCTTGACCAAGAAGATCCACTACTTCTTTAGTATTAGTTACAAGTGTGAGGGACAGAAGTAGGCATTTTGACACACAATGGTGGACTCTTTTCATGTACTTGGACATTCGGACAGATGCCATAATTCCTTAGTTGAGGCAGGGAAACCCCTCTTAGAGTTAGAGAGGGATAGGGTTCCTCTCTATTTTGACCAAATAACAGCGTGTGCCAACAGTCGTGCCAGTCTCCTTCTTCTGCACTGTTATAGTATGTACATCCACAATTGGAGTGGATAAACTGGTAGGAACTGTATGCCCCAGCCCAATCCAGGTAACACTTTGAGCAGTAGCAGGGCACTACAGTTATTAATTGTGCTGGAATTGATTATGCACATTGAGCCGATTGGGGCTATCTGATCCTGTGCATCCATTTATAATTGTTCTTTTATATCATGCTTAATACAGGGGACCAGTTTCTTAGTGCGTCCCCGGGATTCGAACCTCTGTTGCTATGCATTGCCCCTGAGCTATCTTCCCGGCCCAATGACTGCAAAATGCTGTGACACTCCTAGTTCTCCATCTTGGAACGCACTTGCATATTTCCCTATTTTATTTGTATTGCTTAAAAAGCAAAACTAGCTTGAGAGCAGCATAGCGCTTTACAGTGGGGGATGCCCAGCTTTGGGGTTGGCATTTTATACAGTAGGGTAATACTGTTGGTGATGGGAGGTGGGGGGGGCTCACCCACATCCTGCACTGAATGCCAATCAATCAGCAAGTAGTATTGTGCCATGTTGTGCATCTCATCGTCCCTCAGCCGGTACTGCCAGTTATGACACAGATGTTCATCTGCTATGTCCAATCACAGTCCCTTCATTCAGACTCTGGCCCCTCCTCCGCATTCCAACATTAAAGAAGAAGAGCGTTGGAGGGCGATCATTCTCTATACAAGCTGTTGTTTTGTGGAACTCCCTGCCCTCTTCTTGTGGTATGTGTAATTATATCCCTGCAAGAATAACCCAGGGTAAAAACAACGAGGAAAAAATAACTCAGTTCAAAGTATGTGTATATTAAAAATGACCAGATCAATAGGTAGGTAGACATAATAAAATGTAACGGCAACATTTGGTTATTTAAAACGGAAATAACACCCCAAAAATGTTAGCCGTTTCATGTTTTTCATAATATAATACAGCAGAAGACATTCGGTACTCTCGACTTGCCATAAATTATAGACACCAATAAAACATTGTAAAACATCACTCTTAAGCAGATCAAAACCCCACAGCATTTGCAAAAGAACAAGAGAAAACAAAATGTTCAACTACTTCGATCAGACATACTTGTTATCTGTGAAATTTAAAATCCATTCGACATTTTTTCCAAATTTTCCTTTTTTAAGAAAAACTATTTGAACTATGCTTTCTTTCCAGAAACAAATCTTTTACATTGCTATCCCCCAAAATCTTTATTTAATTTCAATTTCTTTTGGGAGAAACTGTATTTTAGTGTAGAGGTTTGCAAACAGTGTCACTGCAGCTGTTCTGGGCTACCAGTTCCATAATCCCTCAATTTATACTATGCTGGCTAGGGTTGATGGGAGATGTAGTCCAAAACATCCAGCAAGCCAAAACTTGCAGACCCTTACTTTATGGTCATAAATCAATTGATATTCTTAGACACCTCAAAATATTGATTCCCCCCCAATTAATTGCCACATGCTGTTATAATTGTTTGCAAT
The DNA here is from genome assembly GCF_040938575.1 of Ambystoma mexicanum. Classification (NCBI taxonomy): domain Eukaryota; kingdom Metazoa; phylum Chordata; class Amphibia; order Caudata; family Ambystomatidae; genus Ambystoma; species Ambystoma mexicanum. The sequence goes on along the minus strand of NC_090936.1, from coordinate 40,496,106 downwards.
TCATTTGATAGCTTGAAGAACCACTTTCTATCAGAAATTATCTGGAAACCCCCTTCCCTCTGCACACATACATGCTCCTTCCTTTCTTCTCAATTTAAAGGTCTATAAACAAACGTACTAAGCTTAAGACATTCTGGGCAGTGATCGCTACAGAAATCTGTCTTTACCCTGAAAGGCAAAAGTCCAAATTCTGGCAGATTTGACTTAGCCTATTGAAATGATGCTCCGGACAGGTAAATGGAGAAATCTTCTAGCTCAACGCCACACCGGCTCCGCATGCAGCTCACTGTCTCATCTTAACTCCTTCTTCCTTTTTGCATATCTCCTTCCCCATTCCTAGTTCTACATTCTGTGTTCTTCTGAATTCAGAATGTTACACACCTCCCTACTTTCCAAACCCCAAAACAATGGAAACACAAGAACTAAGTACTCAACAACTATAACCAAAGTAAATGAAGGGCTTTACTTCCCCTTTACTCCTCTCTTCTCATCCTTCTTATCTTTGAATCTAGTGGGTTTCTTCTTGAAACCCTGTTTCTTTTTTCCTTGTACAGCCGAAACCTCCATTACCTACAGTTCTTTATCCTTTTTTGTCTCAGACACTGTTCTCTTCTCTAACTCTTTGACACATTTGTGGGGATTGTTCTTTGACCACAAGGCTTCTGTCACCTACCCGTCATTTCATTCTAACATAAATCGATCACAAAGTCTCTCGTTAATTGTGCTTCCAAATTCACGTGAGGCTGCAAAACCTCTTAGAGATGTAATGTACTGCTTCACAGATTCCTTCTGCCGTTGCTTCCTTTTATACCTCTCCAAACCTATGTGGACTGATTTATCATGGTGTTTATGATGCATTTTTGTGCACTTTTCATATTCTGACAAGTTCTCTGATTCCTCATCTGACTGGCAGATGATTTTTGAACTGTTCTTGCCGGTAGTTTCCCAATCCGTACACCAGAAGACATTTCTTCCTGTCACCAGAAAAGTCTAAACCATGTACTATGAGCACATAATGATCAAAAAATGTCTTCCAGCGTTTCAGGGTATACTGGCTCTCCTTGGGTGTCCCAAAAAATATTCAGGGCGGGACACTTTGCATTAATAATGTTTATCCAATTCCTTTGCATGTATACAATTCCCTTATTCCCCTCCTCTCTTTCTTTTTTTTATGTTTAAATAGCCACTCCTTATTGTAAACCATTGATGGTCACCAGTACTGTGACGAAGTACCCATTCTCGTCACCAGTGAATTGATGCTCTGGACTGGTAAACAGAGAAATCTTCTATATTATGTATAATAGGTCAACGGTTCAATGTAATAGTTACCTCAGATTCAGACTCCCCTGACAAGTCAGTCCTGAAGTACAATAGGCTCTTCATAGATTTATTGAATCGTATAACAAAGGGCTGTCCAACTCCAGGCTTGGAGGGCCAGATCCATGTCGGATTCTTGACCTATCCGCCGCCTTTGACACAATCAATCACTCAATCCTCCTAGACCGCCTCCACTCCCTAGGAATTCGTGGAACCGCTCTTAAATGGATAGCTTCATTCCTCAAAGATAGCTACCAAATAACGAGACTCTCCACTTATATCTCCCAAGCCCGACCAGTCGACACCAGAGTCCCACAAGGAGCATGCCTATCTGCACTCCTGTTCAATCTCTACTTGATCACCCTCCTTCCAATAGCTCGTTCACACAACATCCTGTGTTACAACTACGCCGACGACACTCAACTGATTCTAAGACTAATGAACTCAAATCCCAACTCCCGACCTGACCTGGCCTCCTGCCTCCTCGACATAGAACTCTGGATGACCAAAAGCCACCTCTTATTAAACCCCTCCAAAACCGAAATCATGGTATGTGGCAACTCCGAGCTTCTTCCGCAACCACTACCCTGGCCACCCGCCATGGGCAGCTCACCGACCCCCTCCAACTCAGTGAAAAATCTTGGATGCACCCTTGACACTGACCTAACACTCTTGCGCTAGGTCAACAATGTCTCAAAATCCTCCCACTACCACCTTGAAACTCTTAAGTGCATCTTTCCATATCTCTCCTTCCCTAACAGACTCTCAGCGGTCCAATCAATTGTTATGTCAAGACTGAACTATGTAAACCCCCTATACCTTGGACTCCACGTGTACCAACTGAATAAACTCCAAAGGGCACAAAACGCAGCAGCCAAATTGCTGCTTGCGCTCGCCCCAAGAGACCATATCTCTCCAGCCCTTAAGACGCTGCACTGGCTTCCAGTAGCCCGAAGGGTGACTTTTAAAACCATATGTATCTCCCATCGAGCACTGCATAAAACCGGACCTCAAAATCTTCAAAACAAACTAAAACCATATCACCCCCCTTGCACCCTAAGATCAAGCTCAGCCAGCCTCCTAGTCATACCTAAGACAAACCCAGTCAGATTAGGCGGATCATCATTCTCAGCCTTGGCCCCCACCCTGTGGCACTCACTCCCACCCCACATCCGCCAAACTGAGGATTTAACATCCTTCCGCAAACTGCTGAAAACCATGCTCTTCCCCTGAAACCAACCGGTAACCAAACTAACCCAAACAGACAAACAGCATCTCAACGAAACCAACCCATCAAACTACCTGAGACGAGAAATGGACAGCTGATAACCCCAAATATAAACTAGAAAGACAAACTGAATTAAACAAGTAAAGTAGATCAAAACAGTGAAGTTGATAATAAGAATAAATCATATGAAAACAGTAAGGAGATGTAAACTGCTGAGATGCACATAATGCATGAGGAAGAAACAAAGTGAATAACATCGATGAAATAGTTAGAATGGATGAAGCGTGTGAACAGATGAATGCACTGAATGAAAGAATGCATGAGTGGAAGAACAGATGACTACATAGATCCAATGAGTGTGTAAATCGAATGAGTATGTGGATCGGATGAAGGTATAGAATGGATGAACATGATAAGCGGATGAGCATGTAGAGTGGTTGGGTATGTATATCAGACGAGTGCGTATGGCAGACGAGGGCATAAATACAGAGAAGCGAATGTAGAACTGATGATTGCACACAACGTATGAGCGTGTAGAGTGGGGGAGCATATGGAGTGGGGGAGCGTGCAGAGTGGGGGAGCGTGTAGAGTGGTGGAGAGTGTAGAGTGGGGGAGCATGTAGAGCGGAGGAGCGTGTAGAGCGGAGGAGCGTGTAAAGCGGATGAGGTTATAGAGCGCATGAGGTTATAGAGCGGATGAGGCTAGAGAGCGGATGAGGCTAGAGAGCGGATGAGGTTAGAGAGCAAATGAATTGATATAACTGGATTACTGCGTACTAACGAATGACTCTAAGGGGCTGATGAGTGCATACTAATTTTGAATGCGGGGAAAGCATGAGTGCATAGAGCGAATGAGTGTGCTGAGCTTGTGAGTGCAGGGAGCTGGTGAGTGCCGGGAGTGGGTGAATGCGGGGAGCGGGTGACTGCGCACGGTGGGTGAATGCGAAGTACAGGCGTAGACAGTGTACGTGCGAGGGGCAGACAGGAGTGCATGCGTGGGGCAGTCAGGAGCGCGTGGGGCAGACTGGAATGCATGAGTGCGTCAAGCAGATCGGAGTGTGTAGCACTGACGGGGATGCATGGAATGAATAAAACTCCATAGAACGGACTGGAGCGCATAGAACTGCGCGACGTACAGGAATGCAGAGAACGTATGAAAGAGCATATAACCCGTCATATCACACATACCCCACGCTTACTCTCTTCTTTACAACACCACTCAACTAGAATACAGAGATACTACGACACCATTCGGTATAACTGTTCTCATACCAACACCTCCCGCTCACTCCCCATCACTCTAAGTAAACACTGCTGGTTACACCCCCCCCCAGCCAGGCGTTCTCCTTAGGCCTAACGCAGTCACAGTCGGTCTGGATAAATCCTGCCAGAACGAACACATACCCCTGATCTCAACCACCACACCTACCGCTAAGAAGCAGCTATTTAAAGAATACCGCACCAGCTGCACACATACCCGGTGCACACACACGCCGTTGACTGTCCCTACTCTCTCTACTGACCTGAACTTCGGTTCCCAAGGGCGTTCAACCTACCAGCGCCTGCAGACCATACCAATGGTATATAAGGCGCTATATAAGTGCAAAATAACATAAGATACCTCTCATAAATATTCCGGAGATAAATTTGCATACAATGGTTGGAAATATATGCAAATTTTTTTCTCACGAATATTCATGAGGGATATCCTGAAAACTTGTCAGGTTTCTGGCCCTCGAGGTATGGAGTTGGACAACCCTGGTATAGCCCCTATGACCGCCAAGAAAGTCAGAGAAAAATCTTACGAACAGAAATGGTTTTCGGATGCTCTTCACGACCGTAATAGAGAAAAAAGGAAAGAAGAACGTTACAGGGGGCGAAAGACCAATCCCCAGCCAATAGATCCAAATGGCAAATATTAGAAAAAGTGTATCACACTGAGATCTTACTTGCTAAAGAAACTTATTTTGATAATCAAATAACGCAGGCTGAAAACAGTTCTAAGAAACCTTTTCAAATTCTCTGGGAACTCAAGAAACCTAAGGTTATGCTGCAAGAGTTCTCCCCCATTACTTTTGACTGTGAAGCATTTGCACGGAAAATAACCACTGCACACACTCAGATTGCGGATAAGTTGTGCAGTTCGGAGCCGATTAGAAGCCCTCTTAAAAATAATAAACACTCTTTGGGCAATACATTTTTTTTCTACTTTTCTGACACGTCCAGTGAATCCCTGACTGACATTTTGAAAAACAAGAGGCCTACTTCCTGCATGCGGGACATGCTTCCATCTAGAGTTATTCTTGCCAATAGGGACTTATTTTTGCCTTTCATTGTGCACCAGCTTAAACGATTCTTAGGTCCGGAATGCCTTGAAGACGGTTTCAGTCAACTCATTATTTAAAAAATCAGGGCTGGACCCTAAGATACATTTGAATTTTAGACCTACTATGAATGCTCCTTTCTTACTTAATTAAGGTGCTGGATAAAGTGGCTACGTCACCATTGCAGGTCTTCTTGGAGATACCTGGAGCACTTCATCCTCAGCAATCAGGATTCAGAACCTGTTTTGGCACTGAACTTCCCCTGTTGAATATGCAATGAGATTTGGATTGTGGATGACGGCAAGGTGGGGCTGCTGATGTTGTTGGACTTGTCAGCAGCCTTTGACCTTGTCGACCACGACTAGCTCCTGATGGGGCTGTTATGTACTCATCCGAAGTAATTACCTGGATTAATTTGTTCTTATCCTACTGAGTCTCTGGGATTGTTTGGGGAAACGTTTCGTCATCTGACGAAGTGTTAAATGTGGAGTTCCACTGGGCGCATCCTTGTCTCCCTCTCTTTTTGACATGTTCGGCCGCCCTCGTTGTGACCTCCTAGAAGGATTAGGAGTACACTTTACCAACTATGTTTGTTTGTTTGTTTGTTTATTCACTTTTTATGTGTGCCAGACCCAAGGGTAGCAGGGCGCAGTGGCAAGAAAATGCAAAGCTTACAGGTTACAACAAAGCATAGCGTACAATATAAAATACAGTGATTACAAAGTATGCAAAATTCGAGAAAGGTCAATCAAGTTACAGGTTACATCATGGCAGAATGTACAGTAGAAAATACCGTGAGGTCATGGGACACAGATAATTACAAATATACAAGGTTCAAGTGAGGGCAATCAGGGTTGTAGGTGACATAGGTCATGTGAGGTCAGCTGATGTCAGTCGAGGTGAGGAGTTGGATGACATTTTTTCTAAAGCAAGGGTAGGGTAAGTCCACTCTCAAGTCTGGTGGTAGTGAGTTCCAGGTCTTTGCAGCCTTTACCTGAAAGCTATTACCTCCGATCGTCTTAAGTCTAAAGTTCGGTATTGTCAGGCAATTGGAATTGACAGCTCTAGTCGGTCTGAGGGATGTTCTCCTGTGGAATTTGTCAATCAGGTATTTGGGGCCGGAGTTAAGGGCTTTGTGGGTCAGGGATAACATCTTAAGTGTTATTTTGTTCTCAGTGGTCAACCAGTTGTGATGGCGTCTGGCGGCAGAGATGTGGGATCTTTTGTTTATGCCTAGTGCTGCTCTCAGGGCATTATTTGGTAGTATTTGTAGTCTTTGCGTTATAGTTTTATTCGCTCCAGAGTAGAGAGCGTTGCAGTAGTCAATCCTAGAGAGTATTAAGGCTCTAGCCAAGATTAAGCAGCTCTTATTGGAAAGGAAAGGTTTACCGGCTCTTATCAATTTGCACGTGTAAACCGTCGAGGAGGCAAGGGATTTTAGCGGTTTGTCAAGAGATAGGGTAGAATCAAGATAGAATCCCAGGGTTTTTACATCCTTGGATACTTGGATGATATTCCCGTCTATGTTAAATGAGGAGAATTCCTGACCTAGTTTTTTGATATTGGTTTGAGTGCCCAGGATAATCAACTCTGTCTTATCATCGTTCAGACAGAGGCCATGAGTGGCCATCCATGCCTGGATGATAAGATATACCTTGTTTACCAATTCCGTGTCTTTCGCATGATCCCCAGAAAGCAGGAGGCGGCTGAGAGGTCAAGGAGTAGCAGAAGTACTGTTCTCCCTTTGTCTCGTAGCTTGTAAATTTGGGATTTCAAGTCAATAAGGGCAGTTTCAGTTCCATGTAGGGGACGGAAGCCCGATTGTCTCTCTCCTAGGAGGTTGTGTAGTTCTAGATGCTTTTGAATTTGGTTATAAGCGGCTTTGTCCAGAATCTTGAGAAGAAACAGTACCGTAGTAATAGGGTGGTAATTTGTAGGGAAGAGGGGGTCTAATGTCTGCTTTTTAAGTAGGGGGAGTACCCAGGACTGTTTAAGGTTGGCAGGGATGGTGGCTGAGGCAAAGGAGGCGTTAATCAGTTTGGTGATAAAGGGCGATAATTCTCTGGCAGCGTCTTTTATTAACTGTGCTGGGCAAAAGTCACCTTTACAGTTAGATGGTTTAAGCGACAGGATCATTTTTTCTACTTCCAAGGTGGTCATTTTAGAGAGGTGGAAGGAATCACTGTACGCCAATAGATTATTAGTTTTGGGCATTTTAGGCGAATCCTGAATTTTAAGTACTTCTTTTTTTTGCTGGATTTTATTTTGGAAAGTAATAATTTTATTTGTTAGGGCTTGCTGGATATCTGTGCACCAAGGTTTGTCCTTGGTACAGGCGTCCGGTGTGGCGATAGGAGACTCAAGTTCCTTTGGAATAGAAAAGAGCTCTTTCATGCTGGATTTAAAGTTGGCTATGTGGTCATCATACGAATTACGTTTTGCCTGGCAAACTTCTTTTTTGTAAAGTGAGGAGAGAGAGGTTAGTTTGGCTTTGTTATCGACTGAAGGGCAGAGCCTCCAGGTAGTTTCATTTTTCTTTTCAGGATGCGTAAGTCTCTTAGCTGCGGAGTAAACCATTTGTTTAGGTGAGCTTTTGGTTTGCTTGATCTGAGTTTGAGAGGTGCCAGTTTATCTAGGGTGACGAGCATGATATTATTGAATTCTTGTACTAGGGTGCTGGGGCTTAGATTAGCTGATAATGCATTGAGGGTCAGTAATATAGCTGGGATAACTTTCTCTACCGTAATGCATTTTTTATTTCTGGTTAAGCATGGCGGTGCTATTGGAAGGACTGTGGGGTTAGGTCTGGAGGTGGCTAGGTTAAAGGACATGGTCTGAATGGTCTGTCCAAGGTAGGGGTTTTATGGATAGGATAGTGGCTGAGCAGTTACAGTCAGCTATCCAATCTAGCATTCTTCCCTTCAGGTGCGTAGGCTTGTCAACTCTTTGAGTTAGGCCTAGTGCGTGAATAGTGTTGGCTACCACTGTAGCATTAGTATCCGTGGTGTCATGGAAACCTAAGTTCAAGTCCCCAAGGAGGATTATTTGAGAACAAGGTTTGAGGTTATTAGTGTCAAGGTTGTGGAGATCCTCTTCAAAGGTGCCTAGGGGGCCTGGGGGTCTATATAAAAGGTGGATGGTGAGAGTTTGATTATTATTTATCTGGAGTTTAGCAGATAAGGTCTCGCAAGATTGGATCGATTGGGTGGGTACTAGGCTGAGTGAGAGGCTCGTTTTGGAGATTATGGCGATGCCGCCACCTCTTGCACCTTCTCGGTCATTTCTGATTATCGTATAGCCATCCGGTATGGCTAGCATGAGCGAGGGTCCTGCTGCATTGTGTAGCCACGTCTCTGTAATAGCGAGAAAGTCAAGGTTGTCTTCTGAGATTAGATCGGCAATGTCTAGTGCATGGGCGACAAGCGATCTCACGTTCAGGAGTGCTCCAACGATAGTTGGGATCTTGGAGACCTCTGTGGCTTGGGGGTATGGAGTAATAGGTGTGTTAGGTGTAGTGGGCTTATTGTTCTTAGTTGGGCAGGTATTGGAATTGGGTGAGGGAGGTGGTCTAATATAGCGAGGATTACAGATCTGCTGGAGGTTAGTTTTGATGTTGGTAGGGGGAAGAGACCTACGGGGAGGTTCATGCAGTTTAGATAGCCTGGCGCAGAGTCTAAGGTTTCTACTAAGTGTATCACATGGACGTGATACAGAGGTGGCTGTCTCAAGGGATCCATGGCTAGGATATAGGTATTGGCCTGGAGAGTTACACGTCAGATGTATTACCAATGTCAAAGGAGGCAGGGTGTTAGGTAGGTTAACATCTAGCATGATGAGTAGATGTAGGATAGTCCTCAGTAGGACTGTGTAAATAGCTGGTAGATACATAGTTTTATTAGGAAGCCTATCTAGCGTACCACATTAGTATTCGGTGGGAGCTGTTGGTAACAAGTACAAAGCACAATGTATGCTAGAGGTATTAGCATGTAGGAACGATTTGGTAGTAAGAGTCACCTAGATACTAAGTGCTAATATGATATATGTAGTCAATGGCCCTCATTACGACCCAGGCAGTAAGCATTCAACATTACCGGCATGGCGTAATTAACGTTTACGCCCTGGTCCGATGCCGTAAAGTCTGGCACATTCCGACTCATCGCGCACGAGCATTACGCCATGCTGGTAATGTAAACTACGCCATGCCGTAAAAGACCCCAAAATGGCCCCTACCGGCATCGTACGCCGCGCAAGGTGCACTACCGCCATCCATCACAGCGGCGACCGTAATTAGCGGTCACCGTAATTAGCGGTCACCGCAATTAGCAGTGACCGTAAATAAGCGGAACCGGAAGTAGCGTCATCGCGGAGGAACGGGAAAGAGCACGGCGGCCATCTTTAAAAACACAATCCATTGGCATCCTCCCCAACCAGTCTACCTCTGACCCTGAGACCTGTCAAAACCCATTACCCACCCATTTTCCCACTACAAATGCCAAAAGTTGTCAAAAAAGCCTGCGATCGGCAGCGGCAGGACCGCTTCACTTGGGAGGAACTCACTATGCTGGCGGAGACCCTCCAGGAGAATGCGGCGGTGGTCTTCTCCACACAATTGACCAGGCCGGCAATTGCCAAGAAGAAGGTCATATGGGCCCTGGTGGCAGAGCGGGTCAGTGTGGTGGGAACCGTACCCCGCAACGCACAGCAGTGTCGAAAGCGGTGGGACGACCTGAGGCTCCGCGTCAGGAGCATCCTCTCCGCAAACCGCAACCTGGGCCTGGCAACCGGGGGAGGATCGGATTCCCCAATTAAACTCCAGCCATGGGAGGAAATCTGTGCCTCCACAATCGGCATGGAGAGCATAGAAGGGGTAGGAGGGATGGAGAGAGGAGCACCGACATCAGCCGATGCAGGTAGGTGCCTCAAATCAAGCCATGCAATAGTCACTGAAGTCCATTCATGTGTAGCACAATGTTGCCCTAGAGTGTAAATGCAACACATCAGCAGGAGACTGCCCACAGCCACATCCGACCTCCACCCTGTACACATGTAGTATGCACACCCTAACTGCAGGCACCCACATACCTCCATGCTAAAGCCACACAAAAAGGAGACAACCTGCATGCCCCTGCCTCAAATGTGCTGCATCTAGTAACCAAAATGATGTCAGTCATCGCGATTCCAATGTCCGCAGACCCATCAATAACACTCTTCCTCCTTTGCTCCACCACAGGCTCCAATTCCAACCCCGAGGATGAGGACACCCCTGCCACAACACCAGCCAAGAGGGCCAAGACCACTGTGCCAACACTCTCCACCTCAGCTGTAGTGACCAAGACACCGCAGCAGCCGAAATCCGTTGCGAGTACACAGGACGGGCCACTGACAGGCACCCCAGCAGGCAGCATGGCAGCAGCAGCAGCACCACACATCCCCACAATGTTCGCCACAGAAGACACAGGTTCTGCAGGAAGCAGTACCATAGGCGAAACTGCTGCCATTGCAGCATGCTCTGAAAGTGACACAGAGGAGCCCGATGTCGGACCCCCCACTGACCACCATCATTCCCCCTGTCTGTCCCAGAGCAGCCCCCATGAGGATCCCACACAGGGGCATTCAGAAGATGAGGACTGGCCATCCACCCCATGCCCTGTCGAAAATCAGCAGGAGGGGAGCAGCCCCTTCGTAACACCATCTGCAATAGGCATGGGCCAGCAGAGCCAACATTCCCTGGAGGAGATAATCACGCGCCAGCAACAACTCTCCTCGCTTCTGAATGAGCATGCTGCAGAATATGGGGGGGGGCAAGGGCAGCTATGGAACAATGTACAGAGACCCTGAGGGCTGAAATGGAGCGGAGCACAGAGACCCTGAGGGCTGAAATGCAGTCCTCCTCAAAGGACATGTGTGCGGAACTTGCCGCCGTGCAGCGCGTGCTCTCAGAGCTAGCCAACTCCATTCGGGACATGTGTGCACATGAGCAGGCAGGGACCTCTTCCGCTGCCAGTTCCACCCAAAGCAGCCCCATCCGCCGATCGGGAAGGAACCTGTGCCGCACAGGCAGGGGTGCCCCGGGGGCCGGGAGAGGGGGCTTGCAATAGCGGCTGCTCACCGTTATCATGCAACATTAGCCACTTAGTCACAGGGTGTGTTTTGGGGAGTCCAGGGGGGAAGGGGGAGGGGGGAGTGGGTGTGTTGGGGTGTTCAGGGGGGAGTGGGTGTGTTGGGGTGTTCAGGGGGGAGGGGGGAGTGGGTGTGTCACAACAATTCACATTTAAAATACACATTTTCCTTTTGCACAAATCAAATGTGTGGACATTGTTCATTGCGTATGTGTGCTTTATTGGTGTACAGTCCACAGTGTGCATGTCCCCGACACACGCAGTGCCCCAAGTGCCGTCTCCATGTCATACACACCAGCCGTGTGTGCTAGAAGAATTGGTTGATGATATCTTGACGCATTTCACGCCCCTCCTGTGCATCACCTCCTCCATGAGGTGCGGCCCCATCTGCACCCTCCTCATCCTCATCGTCAGGTGGTTGCAGTTCTGCGTCAGGGGGCAGGGGCACATTTCGTCTGACGCACATATTGTGTAGCATGACCCATGACATGACGATCTTTGCCACCTTCTCATGGCGGTACAGGAGTGCCCCACCAGACCTGCTGAGGCAGCGGAACCGTGCCTTCAATAGGCCGAATGTCTGCTCAATGACCACACGGGTACGTGTATGTGCACGGTTGAAGTCCTCCTCGTGCTGGTTCTGTGGGTTCCCAACTGGTGTAAGGAGCCACCTCTTCAGGGGATAGCCTGTATCACCTGTATGTGGGCGAGAATGTATGTGTCAGTCATGACGTCTAATTCGAAACATGATGTGCCACCATGGCTTGCATCCAACTGTTACTTTGGACCACTTCTAAATGCACTAATTGTTTCACACTATGCGACCGGTATATGCTCATGGCTCTCATGGCCTGTTTTGCATGCCATCAACCAATGTATGCAGGGGGGTCAAGTGCCTTGTGAGTGCCCATCCACTGTGTTCGTTCATGCCGTTTGTTTTGGTGGCCTGGCACGTGTCCTGTGATGTCAATGCTCACATCATTGCAACATTGCTGTCGGCCTCATCATGACCCCAGTGAGCAATACTGATGTTTATAGGGACATTTTGGGGGCCCTGATGTCTGTGTGATGGTGTGTTGATGTTTCTGTCCGTCATGTGCCTCCTTCGTGCGCAGTTATGGGGGACAGGCCTTTCGGTTGATGGTGTTTGGTGACGTGCATGTAGGTGCATTTCGTTGTAGTTAATGTGGTCTGAATTGGTACAATGCACTTGCAGATGGTTGTGTCATGGTTGGGGCACACCTTCATTCACGTGGTGGGGCTGCATACATCGGCCATTAGGTTTAGTGGTGTCAGCTGAAGTTTGTGCTGCTTTAGGGTATGATCTGGCTCCGTTGTCTCTGCTACTCACAGCCCGGTGGAGTGTGCATCATTCCCCCCCCCTTTCAGCCCGGTGGAGTGTGCATCATTCCCCCTTTCAGCCAGGTGGAGTATGCATCATCCCCCCTTTCAGCCAGGTGGAGTGTGCATCATTCCCCCCCCCTTTCAGCCAGGTGGAGTGTGCATCATTCCCCCCCCCCCTTCAGCCAGGTGGAGTGTGCATCATTCCCCCACCTTTCAGCCAGGTGGAGTATGCATCATTCCCCCTCCCCCTTTCAGCCAGGTGGAGTATGCATCATTCCCCCCCCATTTCAGCCAGGTGGAGTATGCATCATTCCCCCCCTTTCAGCCAGGTGGAGTATGCATCATCCCCCACCCTTTCAGCCAGGTGGAGTATGCATCATCCCCCCCCCCCTTTCAGCCAGGTGGAGTATGCATCATTCCCCCCCTTTCAGCCAGGTGGAGTGTGCATCATTCCCCCCTTTCAGCCAGGTGGAGTATGCATCATTCCCCCCCCTTTCAGCCAGGTGGAGTATGCATCATTCCCCCCCCTTTCAGCCAGGTGGAGTATGCATCATTCCCCCCCCTTTCAGCCAGGTGGAGTATGCATCATCCCCCTCCCCCCTTTCAGCCAGGTGGAGTATGCATCATTCCCCTCCCTTTCAGCCAGGTGGAGTGTGCATCATTCCCCCCCCCTTTCAGCCAGGTGGAGTTTGCATCATCCCCCCCCTTTCAGCCAGGTGGAGTGTGCATCATTCCCCCCCTTTCAGCCAGGTGAAGTATGCATCATTCCCACCCCCTCTTTCAGCCAGGTGGAGTATGCATCATTCCCCCCCTTTCAGCCAGGTGGAGTGTGCATCATTCCCCCCCCCTTTCAGCCAGGTGGAATATGCATCACCCCCCCCCTTTCAGCCAGGTGGAGTATGCATCATTCCCCCCCTTTCAGCCAGGTGGAGTATGCATCATCCCCCCCCCCACTTTCAGCCAGGTGGAGTATGCATCATTCCCCCCCCCCTTTCAGCCAGGCGAAGTATGCATCATTCCCCCCCCTTTCAGCCAGGTGGAGTGTGCATCATTCCCTCCCCCCTTTCAGCCAGGTGGAGTGTGCTTCATCCCCCCCCTTTTAGCCAGGTGGAGTGTGCATCATCCCCCCCCCTTCAGCCAGGTGGAGTATGCATCATTCCCCCCCCCCCCTTTCAGCCAGGTGGAGTATGCATCACCCCCCCCCCTTTCAGCCAGGTGGAGTATGCATCATTTCCCCCCTTTCAGCCAGGTGGAGTGTGCATCATTCCCCCCCCCACTTTCAGCCAGGTGGAGTATGCATCATTCCCCCCCTTTCAGCCAGGTGGAGTGTGCATCATTCCCCCCCCCCCCCTCACTAGGGGTGGGGTGTGCTCTTTTTGTACTTCCTGAGTCTGTATTGCCTCCATCTGTGCTGATTCTGTGCACCTGTGGCAGCTGGGTTCACTTTACATGGCCATTTACGGTAGGTTCGCGATGGCGTAATTAGCACCATGGCGGTAAGGTACTTAACGGGCTTTATGATGGCGTTAGGTGCATGTCCGCTTGGGTCGTGATCCGCTTAGCTTTGCGCCATGCCGGTATTTACGGCGTGGCATGTCGCGTGCGCGCGACCTTAGTGCAGTTACCGGGAGCGTTAACTACGATGCCGCTAATGGCATCGTAGTTAACGGTCACGGGTCATGATCGTACCTAGTGGAAAACGATGCTGGTAATCATTTACCGGCATCGTTTTTCGCTTACCGCCAGGGTCGTAATGAGGCCCAATGACTCAATAGCAATGATTCAACTATACCGGCTAGGTAAGTACAGGATCAAAAATGTGATCAATGGCTCAGAGGCTGACCGACTAGGTAGGTACAGAAGCAAATGCAATCAGAGCTTTAACTATGCTGGCTAAGAAAGTACATGTGCAAGTGTAAACAATGATTCAGAGGCTGGGCCGACTAGGTAAGTACTATGCTGATGACACCCAGCTTGCGTTCGAGCTGAGTGGCTCTCACACAATAGACTGTGAGAGGATAAACATGCTATATACCAAAATCCAGAACTGAATGACTAATGCATGTGCCTAAATGCTAGTAAAACCAAGCTTATGCTCTTTGGCTCACCTCAGGCCAGAGCTGAATTGGATTGCCAGTATAAAGGATTTATGATTGAATAACATCTCATCAATGTGGTAGACACGGTTAAGACTCTTGGTGTCACGTCTAAACCATCCTTAAACCTGTACGCTCGCATCACTAATGTCTCCAATAAAACCCAATACTTCTGAGATTAATTAAGCCATATGTCTCCAAGGCTGACTGTGCTACACTGGTGCACGCACTCATAGCACCTAGATTAGATTATTGCGACACGCTCATGGTTGGAATCAGCACCAACGGACTGAGACGCCTGCAGGTTCTACAAAATGACGCTGTGCGGATCGTCAAGAATGTCCCTAGGCATGAGCCTATTTCGGCACACAGAAGGAGTCTACACAGGCTGCCTGTGAAAGCAAGCATTCAGTTTAAAGCCCTGACCCTGATCCATAAATGCATTTACGGTAATGCACCGAGTACCTGAAAGCGGGTCTAGTTGCATACTCTTCAGGGGGAACTACAAGGTCGAGCAACGGGGCGTGCTTGCTGGCGCCGCAGTGTGAAAGAGCAAGAGGCCTGGCCAGAGCTTTAGCTGTGCAAGCTACCAAGAGGTGGAATGGACTCCCTAAACAACTGCGGTTGGATAAAAATCTATTGAGTTTTAGAAAGAAACTGAAAACTCTGCTTTTTGAATAATGTGCCTTTCTTTTCCTCTCCTGTTGTGGCTTTCTTGCTCTCTCTATCTTTGTCTTTTTTTTTCTTTTCTTTCTCTTTGCTCCCTAATGCCTGCGGCTTCCGGCGCATTACAAGTGTATAAATAAATTAAATAAATAAACACCCCACCGCTACCGCTTGCACCTCACTATATTATCTTAACATCTTCTTCCGTTCTGCGTTCTACATTCCAGGTTCTACTGAATGCAGCATGTTATACCTATCTTCCTTTCCAAGGTACATGCATTGAGTACCATTAAATTGATAATAGCAACGCCTTCTCCTTTACGGTGCTACCCAAAAATGTCATACCTACGGTACCAACTTACTTTGGTTTAGGTATTTGTAATTATGTAAGCGGTACACCAAGAACAAGCCGATTGCAAGCAGATGAGGGGAAGAAAAGGGGCGGTGAGTATAGGGTCCTTTCACAGCAGACTGAGGTGGCGTTCCAGTTACCGGGGGCATACACTTCACATATGCTCATTGAGATTACACAGACATATCGACTTAAGTTCTCCTAACATTAGTGACAGGTCACACCTCTACCAATGCCATCGGTCAGGATGGTCGCAGTGGATCATGTCCAGGCAGGTTGTTGTATTTTATCAGATTTAGAGGGAAAGGGTGTAGGGATATACAAGGGGGCGGAGGTTGGTGAGCAGTGACAAAATTGCGAGCTCTAAGCAGGACCCACAATCATCGGCTACATTTAGAGAGGGAAGTCTCGGAGGAGTAACAACTCTGATATTGTATTAGAGCATAATAGTTCTTTCCCGTCTTAGGTGCTGGAGGAACCCAATCTGCATTTTAAAGTATAGGTTGGTGATCACTCCCTCAATAACACTTTCTTTCGTTTGGGGGCCTTAATTAGCCACAAAGTTGCTGACCTGCAGGTCCTCAATAGTTGTAGCACACAATGAGGTCAGACAGATATTTGGGTCCTCTGTCACCGCAGGCGTGTTTATTTATTTTATTTCATTTATTTTGGCATTTGTAGAGCACGCCTAACCCTGGGGCATCTGGGTGCTGACATTCTTAGAAGGTTACATGTTGCAGGAATATACTTAATGGTTACATGTTGCAGGAATACAGGTTACTGGTTACATGTTGCAGGACTACAGGTTACTGGTTACATGTTGCAGGAATACAGGTTACTGGTTACATGTTGCAGGACTACAGGTTACTGGTTACATGTTGCAGGACTACTGGTTACTGGTTACATGTTGCAGGACTACTGGTTACTGGTTACAAAGGTATGACATGTTATAGGGAGCAGTAGGATTTGCATACAGTTCATGGATTACATTCAAAAAGGAGATTACATGTGTCAGCCTATGAGGTCACAAGAAGGGTGTGTAGGCTGTCAGAGAGTTTAGTAGGGCTCCGTATGTTACTCTGGTGTGAAAAGTCGAGTTTTCACGCGTTTGCGTAAAGCCCAGAAGGATGCCCGGATCTGAGAGAAGGTGGTAAGGCATTCCAGTGTTTCGCCGCAAGCACTGAAAAACTGTTGCCTCCGGCATTCTGAAGTTGGGAATAGAAAAGAGGTGTGTGTAGGCGCTGCGCATTGGTCTGCTGGATTTGTTCAGTGCAAATTTGTTGGATAGGTATTTGGGAGCTTATTTATTTATGCGTTGTGTGATGATGTCCTGTTGAAGTCCACTCTTTGTTTAACCGTATGCAGCGACAGGGATTTTATTCCTGAGTTCACAAGGTCAAATTTCTTTAGGCCTGGTGATTGCCTGAACCTCCTGATGCTGGATTAGCTAAAGTACATTGATGGAATTTAGAGGTAGGCCGACATGCAGCTTTTTCATAAGTATCCAGCGTCTCATGACCTCATTCTTCTATAGGAAGTGTTGGGATGCACGTCCAGCTCCCATGCCCTCCAAAATGATTTAGATTGAGTAAAACATATTAACGCACAAGAAAATGAATGTGCGTGGTTGAAGGGGGGTGAGACATGCAAAATGCGTGTAATACGTGTAGTAATTTGTAGCAACTGTGGAAATTTAGGTGGGCCCAGTATAGGGTATGTGTGATATGAGAGTCCAATAGTTGGAATGTAATGAATGATAGTGTAAACGGTAGCTCTGTTCCCCGCTGTGAGAAATACTGAAGCACCGCCATATTTGAAGTAAGGCCTAGCCGCAATGGGCCATGGGGAAAGTAGCAGCATAGTGTAGCAATGGGTCCTGAATCATTTCCCCATCTCAAGCCCCAACAGGGAAACCGAACATGGAGGCCTTCAGACATGGGAGATAAAATGCAATTGTATCGAGTTGCAGGCCTGTGAAACCAGAAAAGAATGTGAAGGTCTGAGTACGGGCAGGGCTGGCCTATCCCGAAGGACAAACCCATGGGAGCCAGGGCAGGTGTCTTGAGCTGCCAAAGGCCTAGTCTAGATTAGACTAATGGCCATCCTATTTGAACTGCCAGATGCTCACAAATAAGAAACCTAAATTCCACAGAATGTGGCTGATTAGTTTTGTGCTCGAGAGGCCCAGGAGAAGCTCCAGGAGTGTGGGGGTAGCTGATAAGGGGGGAGCAAGGAGAGAAACATCCCAAGATTTGTACTACGATTTGAACTACGAGGAGCAAAAGGTGAGGCTTACAAATGTAGTCCTTTGGCAGGGAGGCATGGTGGGAGCGTCTAGATGTCTGAGATCAAGAGAAGCACTCCTTTAATCTGAAGGGCAAATTTGATCTTGAAAGTATCTGCTGAGCTCATGTTAACGACCAGGTGCACACCATGTGACTAGGGCCATGGGGAGGGTAATGTTCCCAGAGGCCCGCCAATCAGGTAGTGGGAACCAAGGTGACAGAGTAGAAGAACATGTGCTAGAGGGCAGAGGTAACTTAAGGTGTGGGCAATCGGTCAAGGGACTATAGGGTACTGGTAGTATGGTACCCCCAATGAGAGCCTGCATTCTTTGAACTAACCCAGAGACCTCGGTGGCAGTTGTGTTCTACACACCCAATCACCTTTTACTTTTTGTATACAAAATACGCTTGATTTCCTTGCACAGAGGTGCACCAAGACTTTTTCCTTTAAGGATTGTTTTTCCCTTGGTCTGGATTTCTGGAGGTGTGCCCCACAGAAGTCAAGCATGGCTACTGTTTGCCTCAGGATGTGGAGCTGATAATGGGCAGTTCCAGTCACAGCGGCCTCCTTCTTAGTGTTTCTTATGTTTGCATCAAATATACTGCCCACATTCATAGTCTCCTTGGTAGGTGTGCGTGGTGGACCCAAGAATGAGGGAAAGAGGAATATATGTGATTTTGGTGTTCTACACTAGGGAACCTCAATTTTGCCCCAATGGGGCAATGTCTATTGTCAATCAGTCTTGTATTTGTCTTAGAGTTTGGTTTATATTAGATTTAGTTTTACCACACTCTAGACTTATCAGGCTTTGCGTGTCACGAGAATATAATTGAATGGGTGTCCCAAAAGATTCTATGAGTAAAGCTGGCATTCTCATGTACACGTGAAGAGCCACATGGATATATATATTGCTGAAGCTTATGGGACCAACACTCCTTGGCCTGAGGTCTGATGCCAAGTGGTCCACACAAACATGAGCCTTGTGAGTTGTAAGGAAGGCATGGTATCAGGAATAGAAGGACACAAGTGATCACAGTTCAAGGGTGTTTATTAAACTGTATAGGTAGTGGGGAAAAATACCTAATCTAAACCAAAATCTAAGATGGGAGCAAGCTACGACCATGAAATAATAATAAGGCAGCCCTAGTGGCGTCAAGTAAAATAAAAGGGCCTATACTAAGAAAAACCTATTGCCAATCCTTACGCTAAATACAAAAAGAGTGTGGGATAGGGTTTTACAAGGAAGAAAGAAGTGTTCACAAATGATAAGTCAGAATGTTTGAGCCCTGGGTCTCCCTTCCTCATGTTTTGAGCAAGGGACATGGCCATGAGTCCTGAGCACAGCACACTCGCCCGAGCTTTCCCAGCATGAGACAACAGTTCGGTGTCATGTATCAGGACCTTCGGTGGTTAAATCTCTATTCTACAAAAAAGTCTCTTGCCCCAAGGACAAGATGGGTTTCAAAAATAACGAACAAAAGCAGTTCTGTCCAAATGTACGTTGGGTGATGGCTTTACCCCTCGGTCCCCCTCTTCCGAGAGCAGAGCCCTCTCGAATATCAGCCTCCCTCCCGTCGGGTTCACTCTGGCTTATATTCCAAATGATTTCTCGTTGCATTCACAAATCTTAATGTTTTTTAAACAGTTCTCTGTGGACATCCCTCTGCCGGGTTCACTTTTGTCAACACACTGTTTCTTGGGACTTTAGACTTTGCCCCTCTTTATTTGCCTCCCTCCATCGGATTCACTCTTGCCATTTCACAATTCCTTTTACTTTCTTCTGATGCAGAATTCATTTCCCTTGTGTATTCAATGGTTTATCGGTCAAGGACTTTCGACTGTACGTGGATTTTGCTAGACCCCTGTATGACCACTTTGACCTTTCTTGGCGGCTCTCCTACAGCCTTCTGGCATCAGTAGTTTCAATCTATATGGGAACAACCAGAGTCTCTCGAGGATGCACCCACATGGTGCCGATACCCTCTGCAGCTGGTCTCCCCTTAACAGTTTACAGTTCTTTGAATTTTCCTCAATGTGCCACTTTGCGACTTTCATTCAACATGGTTTGGTTTCTTATCGGTTCTCCCTTCGACTCACCACCTGTGATGAATCGCTTGGCTTTTCAGTATATCTGGAGTCAAGGCCGGTAGCAGGCGTCTCCCTCTGTCATGCTTATCCATGTAGGCACGCTCTGTGTACCATTGACATCTGATGCAACACACTTGGGCTATCGTTTGTGGTTTTACGATTCCTTCCATGGATATCTCACGGGTCTGGGTTGGAAAGGTCAAGGCCGCTCTCCCCTTGTTAGCCTCTTGCAGCCTTTCCCCTCCTCTTGAAAAAGTCATTCATTCCATAGCATTTTTCTTGAGTTGCTGGTCCCTCACGGTTGTGCTTTACTAATTCAAAGAGGGCTTTGCTCCTGTTAGAGGCTGCTACAAAGGTTGTGGAGTAGTAAGCAGCTTTGGCCTTGCTGATCAGAATCCTACAGTTGGTGCAGAGGTGAGACTGCTTCTCAAAGGGTCTGATTGAGCGTTTGAAGTAGGCTCAGGGATGTTCCAAGGTGCACATGGTTTGGTCTTAGAGCAGCTGGGTTTTAAAAGGGGCATGAGTATCCATCAGTTTCATGGCAGAGTTGTTGAATAATTGTGGGAGAACTGAGGCATTCCCTGTAGTGGGGAAGTATGCAACATTTTTGGTTTTGAATAAGTAGCACTGAGCGAGGGGGCATTTAGCCTGACATTTAGCCTGACCTTTGTGGTCCCTGGTCGAGTGAGTGATCGACAGTGGGATGGCAGACTGGTCAGACAAGTTGAATGGGATAGGATCTGCGCAGGTGATGAAAGAATGTGATGTAAAGACTAGGTTTTGGGTGTTGCCTTTGATTTGCGTGGGGCAACAGCATAATTTGCATTAAGGGACATGTATCTGGTGAGGGTAAAAATAGTGGTTGCAAAGTGGTTGTCGGCCTGAGATGCTGGGGCATTAAATTCTCTGAGAAAGACATTATAAGTGTATATATGACAGGGGAGAGTACGTTGGAGATATCATCAGTGAAAGAGTAACTCCTGTGAGGTGGTCTGTAGATGAGATGGAAGGTGATGGATTCCTTGTGCAATAAAGAGAACCGGCAGGGGAGTGATGTGAATGAGCTTGTTCTGGGAGAGGATGTGGATGACTGCCACTCCATCTCCTGCCACTCCATCTACTACCCTTCCTGGCCTGTCGGCATGTTGGATGCAGTAGCTGGGTGGGTATAAGAGGGGGTGTAATAGCATGTAAACAGAAATGGGGGAGGATGGGGGAAAATCATGTTTTGGCGAGGAAGAGGGCATCAAGGTTGTACGAGATGAGGTTGGATATCTCTGCAGTCTGAGCGACTGCTGAGAGAGCATTGATTAGCATGACGGGTTGTGTGCGTGTGGTCTGTGGGTGTTATATGGGGAAGAGCAATATTGATGAGGCTCGCTTGGGGATTTTGACTGCCCACGGTGCTTGTCCATTTGAACACTGATGAAGGTGGGGATGGGTGGTGGAGGGAGGAGACATATGATGATGTCTTTTGGTGAGTAATTGTGTAGCGGCTACATTGTAGGTGAAATGAGCGATAGCCTGTGGCCCCGTCAGGCCGGAACAGGCACGAACTGGTAAGGTCCATGTCTTTGTCTATTCTTTGCTGAGTGCACCGGTGATGGGGAGCCCTAAGGAGGAGTGGTGAAATAGGTGATGAGCAGGGCAGCTGAGTGACAGAACCTGGTCATGTGACCAGCAGACTCTTCAATGCTGTCTGCATGGAGTACCTTTGGGTCCTTAAGTAACCTTCTGGTAGGCGATAGAATTGGTGGCAGGTGAAGCAGCAGAGTGGCAGGACCTGTTCACGTGAACAGCAGCCTCCTTAATTCTCCCTGCATGGAGCTTACCTGGAGTCTTTAAGTAGCCTTGCGGAAGGTGGGAAAATGTGTGGTGAGCGCAACAGCTCAGTCGTAGGACCTGGTCACATCACAATAATCCTTTCACTTGAAAGCCTTTTCACATTCAGAACAAGCATGTGGTTTCTATCCAGTATAACTTCTCTGTTGTATGAATAGATCAACCTTTTGTTTAAAGGCCTTATCACAATCAATGAAAATGGCTTTTCACGACTGTGGTTTGTCTGGTGTGCCATAGTTCACCTATTCCCTTGAAATCCTTATCACATTCAGAACCGGTATATGGTTGCCCCCCCAGTGTAATTTCTCTGATCTATCTGTAGTCCACCCTTGGGCTTGAAAGCCTTACTGCATTCAGAACATGATTATGTTTTCTCCCCAGTGTGATGTATCTGATGCAGCAAAAGTTCACTGATTAACTTGAAAGCCTTATCACATTCCGAACAGGTGTATGGTTTCTCCCCAGTGTGATTTATCTGATGCAGCAAATGTTCACTGATTAACTTGAAAGCCTTATCACATTCCGAACAGGTGTATGGTTTCTCCCCAGTGTGATTTATCTGATGCAGAAAAAGTGCACTTTTTAACTTGAAAGCCTTATCACATTCAGAACAGTTGTTATGCAGAAATAGTTCACCTGTTACATTGAAAACCTGATCAAATTCAGAGCAGCTAAATGGTTTCATCCCAGTGTGATTTCTCTGGTGTATTATCAGATTACCCTTTTGCTGGAAAGCCTGAATGCATTGAGAACCTGCATATGGCTTCTGCCGAGTGTGATCTACCTGATGTACCAATAGTTCCCCCTTTATCCTGAATGTATTATAATGTTCAGAACAGATGTAAGGTTTGTCACTTTCCAAACATTCAAGTTTTTTCTTGTGTGTGTGAAATATCAGCTGTGGAAATTGATCCCTTTTTGTTCAAAAATGTTTTCATATTCAGAAAAATAAAGTGCCTCAACTGTGTGGACCTTATGTTTAAAGGATCTCCTTGTACACAAACATATATATATTCAGTAAAAAAACGTTGTTAAAGGGACGTTATGGTTAAGTTGCGCTACTAAAAACCTATGAAATTCAGTAAACAAACTTTGTTAAAGTGACGTTATGGTTCCAAGTAAAACCTGAAAAACCCCTGAAATTCTTGTTATGGTAAACTAAGCAACCATAACTCACACCACCACCGTGCATGGCTAAGACTAACACCCATGACATCAAAGATGACATCACAAATGTCATTGATGACATCACTGATGACATCACATGTCTGAGTCGCTCTTTTTTCCTTTAGTGATGTATCTTGGCCAGTAATAGTTAGGAACAAAAAATTCAAAAAGTACTATATTTGTAGACTTATGCTTCAAATATGTTCTTACATTAATTAATTTACGGTCACTCACAGCATATGAAACATATACATAAGGAGAATACACACTTAAAAGATAGCAATGCTTTCTGTGTATGAAGACAATCAGTAAGGTTATCAACACTTTCCTATTGTCCAGCTATTTTTTTATTACTGTACTGTCTCTGGATATGCTCCTATTTGTATTCGCATTACTCTCTTTAGGGTGCAGTCACATCATGTGATAGTTATTCATAGGGAACTAGTAGGTTTCAAGCAGAGCAATCATTTCTGTGCATAAAGATAATGAGTTGGGTTATGAACACTTTCTGGTTCTACTGCTGCTTTTTTGCGTACTTCACTTTCCCTATATATACTCATATTTGTATGTGTTGTTGTGTCTTTGTGTTTTGTATGTAATAATGAAATTATGTAGCAAGTGGGTTTTATTAGCTACTTATTACATGTTGCACAGTACACAACACTCTAATAAGAAAGCATTTATCATTTCAATATTCAACATGGGAATATTATGAATAGTGCACCTCCATCATGTATGCTGCACACATTGCTTATGTTTATACATGAGTAACTTAGTATACTGTAAAGAACGTCATAACTTCATAATAGAATGCTATTTATATCAATGCATTGCTTAATGCACTACATAGCCCATGATATCTATTCCAATGATCCTTGACACTTTTTTGGCAACATTATAATAAGAATCCCTTGTACAGACTTTTCATGAAAAGTAAATGCACATGTGATGTCATCAGTGATGTCATCAATGACATTTGTGATGTCATCTTTGATGTCCTGGATGTTAGTCTTAGCAATGCACGGTGGTGGCGAGAGTTATGGTTGCTTAGCTTACCATAACTGGTGAATTTCAGGGATTTTTCGGTTTTACTTGGAGCCATAACGTCCCTGTAACAAAGTTAGTTTTTTTACTGAATTTCATAGGTATTTAGTAGCGCAACTTAACCATAACTTCCCTTTAACAAAGTTGTTTTACTGAATTTCATAGGTTTTTGATAGTGCAACTTAACCATAACCTCCCTTTATCAAAGTTTTTTTTACTGAATACAAATATACATAGTGTGAATTTGATAGATGTGTACTAGGATTCCCTTACTTTATATACATGTAACATAGAGCATACCGAAACCCCCGCTAGTGATTTTGATGTCCGTGGACTGTGCGTATGTCCGCGGACAGACACGGACTACATCAACACTACCCAAAAACTCAGGGAGTATCTTAGATTGTTCTATCATGCCATATAAACACTGAACAAGTTCAAAAAGCAGCACATGAACACATTATATGTAATAATAAATAAGAAGTGGAACCTATATATGTAACACAACAACCGTCCATTTAAATAGCATATGTACTAAAATGGAATATACCAAAACAAAAAAGATATGCCTCCAACATAATTACCTCACAGAAAGTGCACAGCAAGAAGCAACAGCAGACCTACACAACAGTAACAAAAAAAAGTACCAGAAACTAGTAAGTAAACTTCATTTTTCTTATATATTTCCAAATTTTCTGTATTAGGTACAGTAAAAGTAACACTTTTTTTACACAGAAATGTCCAGTACTTTGGAATGGCTTGAAGAAAACTTCCCACGTGATGAAATGAGTGAAGACAATGATACTAATGGTAGACACTTCTCTATATAAGCAAATTAATAATCATTAATTTATGTGTACTTAACACATTTCTTTTTAACAGACCATACAAACAGTGAAAATAATATAGCAAAAGAGACATTAGAAAATTCTCTGCAGCGCATGGAACATAAAATGGATATGCTTATGGAAAATTTAAATCTTTTGAAACATTTTGTGCAGGACCATATAAAAGAAAAAAATGAATATCATTGTCCCACATGTACCTGTTCCCCTCTCCATGTCAACTATCCCCAAACCCTCACTACCAAGAAAAACGTTATGATGAGACTTCCATCCCTTCATCCCCTCCCATCCATCCCCTCCAAACCCCTAATTCCCCTGTATTTGTGTCAGTTTCTGCTTCCCCCTCTCTTTCATAAATGTTGTATTTGTATATAATAAAAAAATTATTATGTGTGTTTTAATTCAGTCCTCTGTGTCTTTCTTTTTTTAAAAAGGCAGTTGGGGTGTCCGCGGACAGCGTGGGTGTCCGGAATGTCCGTAATTAACTAAAATGGAGGTGTCCTAAGGACACTATACCTGTCTGTACCATCCGCAATCAAGATAAAACTTCTTAGAAAACACTCAGTGTCCGGAATGTCCGCAATTAAACAAAATGGAGGTGTCCTAAGAACACTATACCTGTCCGTACTGTCCGCAATCAAGATTAAACTGTTCTTAGAACACACTAGGTGTCCGGAATGTCTGTAATTAACCAAATGGATGTATCCTACGGACACTATACCTGTCCGTACTGCCCGCAATCAAGATGAAACTGTTCTTAGAACACACTCGGTGTCTGGAATGTCTGCAATTAACCAAAATGGAGGTGTCCTAGGAACACTATACCTGTCCGTACTGTCCTCAATCAAGATGAAACTGTTCTTAGAACACACTAGGTGTCCGGAATGTCTGCAATTAAACAAAATGGAGGTGTCCTAAGGACACTATACCTGTTCATACTGTCCGCAATAAAGATGAAACTGTTCTTAGAACACACTCGGTGTCGGGAATGTCCGCAATTAGCCAAAATGGAGGTGTCCTAAGAACACTATATCTGTCCGTACTGTCCGCAATCAAGATGGAACTGTTCTTAGAAAACATTCGATTTCCAGGATGTCCGCAATCAAAATGGAACTGTTCTTAGAACACATTCGATGTCCAGGATGTCTGTAATTAACCAAAATGGAGGTGTCCAAAGGACACAATACCTGTTCATACTGTTCGTAATTAAAATGTGAGTGTCCGTACTGTCTGTAGAACATCTGCGCACAAGCGCACCACATAGGTCCTACGAACATCGCGCCTCTCTGTAACTGTCCGTCGCACGTGTGTCGCACTTTTAATTAGTTTGAGGACCCGAACACTGTCTGTAGAACACCCGCGCGCATGCGCACAACTGTCCCTGCACATTTGGTGTCCTGCGGACAGCTGTCCCATTCGCGAACGTGTTCGCGATGACATCATGTGACCGCACCCACGCTGAGCGTGTGTCCTGATTTGCGGACACTGTCCGGGTCCCCGAAAATTTTAAAAGTACTTTTTTTGACAATCCAAAGTATTTTACATTAAATGTTCACAATTGCACATGTCCCAGACAATGTCCCTGGCAATCTACATACTTTTTGGAACTTTTTGAGATTTTTTTTGTGTTGGAAGTGTCTGCGGACAGCACGGCAGTTAGCGGAGCGCGCACCAGCACCCTTATAAAATGCCACACCCCAGAGGTCATGCTCATTCTGTCTTTCTACTATTGCAGATTGACATGCTTTTGCTGCCTTTGCTGCTCTTGATGCGATTGCTTCATCAAACCTGATGGCATCCATGGCTGCTGCTGCTCCTGTTGGTGCTACTTCTGTCTCAGCACCACCCCCACCCCCTCCACCACCACCACCAGCCCGAGGGCCTGCAGAGGGGAACAGGCATGAGGATGGTGAGGAGACGGATGAAGAGGATGAGGTAGTGGAAGTCCCTACTACCAGCACTCGCCATGAGTGTTGGGTGTGGCGGTTGTTTACCACTCTTGATGGAGTGCCAAAAGCATGTGCGAATAAGGTCACCTGCAATCAGTGCCACATGGTGCTGAGTCGTGGGAGGCCTGGTTCGTACAGCTTTGGTACGACATCAATGAAGGGACACCTGAGGTTGTTCCACGGTGGGGCTGTTCACAAGGTTGTACCTTGTGATAAACGTAGTAGGTTGAGTTCCTCTACAACATCCTCCGTTTCTGCTCCTGTCACCACAAGAGACACTCCTGTGGGACAGCGCATCCCTCCAGCTGCCTTACAGGCCATTCATGATGCTGTTGACCCTTACCTTTCGAGGGTCACAATATTGTGTATGTACTGCGACGCAGTACTCTGCAGGGGGGAGAATCTTCGGAGTGCTTTTGAGACTGCGGTCAAGGAGCACGAGAAGGTCTGCCTACTACCTGAATAAGGCCCACCCTACATCTTCCTCTCTCCACCTGCCCTTTCTTATCCCCGTGGTTGGTGTCCCTTCCTTGCCCTCCTTTCCCCCCCTTTCCTTGTGTGTCGTGTTTAAAAACCAAAAAATATATGACACAACAAAAACCAAAAAAAAGGCTCTTTTCAGAGCCGCCATTCACAGTTTAAAAATAGAAGTGACAAATAAATAGTGCAGGGCCCTGTGCATTTTTTAGAAGTCTGCGGACAGTCCGCGGACATTTTTTTGGGGTGCTGCCCTATCACAACCATTGCACTTTTCTATGGGACGAAGTGGGGGCTCTGAAAAGAGCCTTTTGGTGGTGTTTTTTTGTGTTTGAAAAACTTCAAATGGTCAACACCTACTGCAAAATGGATTGCTGTAATTCCAAAAAAGGTTGCAATGCATTTTGCACATTTCTCAGAAAAATCTGATTGCCAGTAAGATGGACTCCATCTCTGCGAAAAATGTATGTGCTACGAAACATAATATTTTCGTTGTGTAAAGAGGACATGCCAACATCTCTTAAAAAGGTACAAACAGCCTTATTGACATTGCGCCTCGCTTTCTCCATTTGTGGACCAAATGAAGAAGAACGCAACCACATTTGTCTCTGCGCAATATGAGAAAAAACTTGCAAATTTGGAAACATGTCCATGACCTTCCCAAGTCCTTCTTTCATTGAAAATTGCAAAGAAATTCCAGACACATGTCCTAAACTGTTCCCCTTGACAATGAATTATAATTATGTTTAGATGATGCTGTGCATCCAAAGTAGCACAGAGAGGTATCAAGTCCAGCCACTTCATTCCATGCACTCCATGCCAGTGCAATTCCACATGAGGGAATCCAAGATGTGCAGCTACTCCACAGCTTCAGCATTGCACCTCCTACCAACATGAGTCTCCCAAAATCCAGATAATCTGTTTTCTGAAACACACAGCCATAGCTATCTCTTCTTCTCTCAGGAAAAATACTTTCTGCCAAACTCTCTCCTTACACAACACACCCAGTAAACTTTTTTGACCAATCCCTTGCTCTACTCATTCTCATTTGCATGCCTCTCCACCGCAAAATCCCCGTATGTAATACGCGGTGTCCGCAGACAACCGCCATGTCCATGGACATATCGAAAATCTGAGTGTGATGAATTTAAATTTAAATAATGTACCACATTTCCCCTTTGAGGTTGGCTCTGAAAAGAGACATTATTTTTTTGCAGATGCTTGACAGACACCTGTTATTTTGTATTTTTTTTTCTTTTTTTTTCTTACTTGACTCCTAAAATCTTCACATAAGCTTCTCCAAAGCAACCCTTAAGTTCCAAAACAGCATGGCATTTCCCATAAAAGATTAAGAAATGCCATCTTCTTCAAAATAAACAGCATTACTGGAATCAATATTCTCGACAGGAGAACATACCAGCTCTAAGCATGAAAGCAAACATGCCTCGGTTGATTGCACACCTAGAAATGTTTTGCTGAGGACAAAAAACAGAACTATTGTCCCATATTGCCCTAGGTACTAAACCAGAAAAAATAACTTTGGCATTTGGAAGGACGTTCATTACTGCTTGAACCAAGTGTTCCAAATCTGCCAACAAAGTAGGGGCACTGACATAGCCCAAATGCAAAGCACCACAGTGCAAAACTACCACATGGGGACTGTTCATCCTGGCCATATCTTCACAAACTTGTACAATTCCCTGTGCATTGCAATCAGGCATAGTGCTCCAAACCACCTTCCACTCCTTTAACATCAAAATTGTTTGCCACATTCCTGCATTGAGCATACTGCTGTAAACCATGCACAAACATATCTCCAACCACCAACACCCTGACTTTCTCCACCTATGCCATCTTCACTACACACAGCCTCTTTCAACACAAATCCACAACCTCAACACCTGATTGGCTAATCACCTACTACAAAAACTACTGTACAAGTCTCCAGGATGTATACTTGCAGCTGCATGCATAGCCACATGCATGAATACAAACTACAGGTATGCATATTTTATGCACAGTACATGTACAACTCTTATAAATGCCTATAAACAGAGTAACTGCCACTTAACCTGTATAACCTATAAAATGAATTTACTGTTATTTTTCCCATCTGCTATAATCAACTGTCACTTCCAAACCTGTCTAAATTCTTTTTTTTTACAGACACAGCTATCTAAAAAAAGTCTAATTTAATATTAAAAGATGGGAGTAATGACAGTATAATTGTAGAAAAACACTTAGTAGTGTATTATAAAATCACAGACAGCCAGGATAAGTTCATGCATCTTTATACACTCACACAGATAGACATTAAAAAGCTCCCAGCTGAAATAACACCACTGCCAGTACATCACATCCTTCTGATTTATTACCCACACCTTCACAAATGTATACATTCCATGCTTTTTTATACAGTTTCTGCCATTTACCCTATAAAAATAGCAAAATAAGTCTATGATTATTTCTTCTATCTCCTAACATCCAATAACACAGCCTTAAGAAACCAAGTGAGTTTCATACACTTAGGGCCTCATTACGATTTTGGCGGTAGCCATGATGCTATTGGCGGCATGGCGGCCGCCAAAATTGTGTCCGGGTTCCCAGAATGGGGAATTACCGGGCCATTCCGAGTTCGGAGGGCCCGGTAATTCCTCCCTCCAGGAACCCGGGCCCGGACCTTCCCCATTCCCATTCAGCCCTCATAGGGCTGAATGGGAATGGGGGAGGGAGCAAACAACAGGCCGATTACGAGCAGCCCGTTGTTTGCTCCCTCTTTCCCTCGCGGGACCCGGTAAGCATGCCTGGTTTGACCAGGCGTTACTTACCGGGTCCCGCGAGGGGAGCTTGTAATGAGGTGGAACGGGTTTAACGGGTCCGCCTCCTTTAGCGGGTCCCGTTAACCTGTTCCGCCTCACTTGTAATGAGGCCCTTAGTATTATACTCATTTGCAAAGCGTGTTGAACTAACAGATTGTAAGTATAAAGGCTGCACATAGTCAAAGGAAACTGCATGCACACACTATGTTCAGTTATCAAACAACAATACTACTACAAAAACATAAACATCAACGTCTAAATTAACAATAGTGATATAAACACACAAAATTACTAACTTCTTTCTTTTACAATTGCAGTGAAGACCACTCACCTGAAAAGCAGCAGTATCTGAAGTACAAACAACAACTCAGAAGAAACCTGCTCATTCCAAACAAAAAAGTAAGTACAATACTACCATAATGTTCTGTTACTCAAGCACACTGTGGTCTTCATTCATGGAATTTGTGCACCGAAAAACGAGGATTTGTGTGCCATTCTGTCCACAAATCCCCATTTGTTAAACAGGGATTTGCGGGCAGAATGGCACACAAATCCCCATTTTTCAGCGCACAAATTCCATAAATCAGCCCCTAGAATGTTAGTATTGCAGAACAAAGAACTGTTTTAATTATATACCATTAGATTTAGTATTAGTGCTTCTCCTCACCACTAGCTTACTTTGTATTGTCATCTGAACCCCAGTATAGTAACACACAAATACAAGAATAGCCTTCCAAACTATTTGTAGCTGCCCATTGAACAATTACACACCTCCACATACATTCTTACCATCATACTCAGACACTTATGCACACAGCACACATACATTGCAGAACAGCCCAACCCATACCTTCTTTTTTTAACAGACGCCAAAGAATGACTACCAAAAAGCAAGTCCATAGAAAACAACGCAGAAGTAGAGCAAATGAAAATAAAAGTGTCCAAAATAAGCATCCACCTCTAACAGAGTTTGTACAAAAAGTTCAAACAAAAGATCTAATAGAGTAATTAAGCGAAACAAAACAAGCTTCCAGTACAAAAACTTTGCCTCCTCTTTCAAAATGTAAAACGAAACAGAAAGTGATTAACAAGAATTCAGCTACTACTACTGCTAACACTGCTCCTATAAATCTTGATGTAGTGGCAAGTAACCATACCAAAAAAAGTATTTTACAAAATATGTTCTGCCACAGAGTCCTTCAGAAATCATGCACAACCCTTAAAACCTACCGTAGAAAATTAATCTTAGAAGCTCTCATAGACAGTGCAATGCTTCTCAAAAGGAAGGTATTTATTTTAGTATTAAAAAGAATGAAACCACTAAAAAAACTAACTACTAAAGTACAAAAAAGACTTCTCAATAAACGGAATGTCAACAAAAATAACTTCTTAAATATCTGTGGAGGTGAATGGAGTCACAACACAAGCACAGAACCATATTTCAATGAAGAAGCATACAAACAAAAATAAACAAACACAATTGCCATACATAGCAGTGGACGAGTGTATGAAAAACTTAATAATACCATAAAGGAACAAGAAATGCTGCTTACAAAAATATCCCCAGAAAACTCAGTATCACCTCTCCATCCAACTGAACCAAAACGTCCAGTGTACAAATGGCCGTGCACGTCAATGTGTAACATTGACAAAAAATCTTTCAAATCTTTACGCCAGTTCCTCAATCAGTATGTGAAAGGTAAAGACAAATTCAAAATTAAACTACTACAAAATATGGATACCTGTCCAGTGCGCAAATACATAAGACTACAAAGACATTCATTAGTCTGCATTTCAGGACCTATTTGAAAAAGCACCTTCCGTCATATCAAAATGATATCAACACATCATTCAACGATAAGTAATCTAGTCCATCAACTCTACTATTCTAAAAGTGCTGCAAGCACTAGCCAATTTAAATAACAATCTTCTACATGGTGCAGCCAAAGACCTTCTCTAAGAAATAGAGCATATCCAGAGAAAACATTTTGGAAGTAAAAGCCACTAACAAAATACAATAGCTTTACAACAGACTAGGAACAATTCTACAAATGGCAACCTTCTACTTCACACATACAAAAAAGAAATACTAAAATTTAAATGTACATCCGCTGAAGCACCAAACCATGTGTGTGTGTGGGTTGCCGCAGAACTTTTTATAAAAGGAGCACAAAAACTGTAGACATAACGTACAAAATAGAAGACAATGAAGATTCCAAATGGTTTGAATTAGCTTTCTACCTTATGGCAGAAAACAAATACGAAATAAATGACCCCTTAATACTTTGCAGTTACTGCACTGCAAAACTTGACAACAACCAAACTCCTTCACATGCTATCACAAATAACTTGGAATTATTCTCACTACCAAAAACCCCTGCAACAACTCAATTTATATGAGAGCATTATAATTCAAACAGTGCACCCATTTCAAGCAATAATACGCATTCACCCAAAAATAGCAAAATTACCTCCCTCTGAATTAGTGAAAGGCATTCGTGGCAAAGTAGTTTATTTACCATTAGATCTGAAAGAAAATGTACACACTCTGGGAGTGCAACGTCCAATAGATCAATCTTTAATTGTCTTAGTAAATGGAGTACCTACAAAAGACAAAATAAATTGGCAATGACTCGTGGACTTACAGAAAGTTAGACAAGCCTTGCAATATCTAAAAGACAATAATGAAAATTACAAAGAAATTAATATTGAAAAAAACCTGAGGGAAACCACTGAAATAATTCAAGAGTCGCCAGAAACTGGTCAATTTGAACTTCTAGATCCTGCTACAGTATCCAATATTTTAGACCATGATACAATTCATCCATTACACTCTAAAGACACCATAGATGATGCACCAGAAAGGTACCAAATGCGACAAACCGAAGGATTACCAATCAGCATATGGGAAAAAGTATAGCAGCACATGCTTTTCCTCTACTCTTTCCTACTGGGAAAGGAGGAAGGTACGATGATAGAACCACTCAGATAACAGCATCAGAATACCGCTCGTTACAAATGTATTCTGAAGATCCAAGATTTAGACAAAATGTGGAATACATATTCCACCTACTCTTTGACAGTGAACTAGCAACTCTATGCTACGGAGTTGCACACACATTGAAATCAGGTACCCATTTTCAAAATATGTCAGCTACACAATTACTACAAAAAGTGCAAGAAAAAGATGAGGTTCTACAATCAAGCATTACAAATCTGTTAGCAAACATGCGTGGTACAAAAGAATACTGGTTCCGACATCACAGATATGTACGTTGTATGATAAGAAACCTTGGCCCACCCACTTGGTTTGTTACATTAAGTTGTGCAGAATATGCATGGGAAAATGTACATGATTTCCTACGCATATCAAACAAAAACAAAACAAACATAGAAATACTAACACCTGGAGAACTCTGCTCTCTAGATCCTGTTAATGTTTCAAGATATTTCCATCATCGCTTCATTGCTATGCTACACTTTATTTGTAATAAAACTGTTCCTCCCCTCGGAGAAATACAACACTTCTTTTGGAGAAAAGAATACCAAGCCAGAGGAGCACCACATATCCACATGCTTTTATGGATTAAAGATGCTCCTAAATTTGGTCAAGACAGTGATGCCACTGTTTTACAGTTTATCGAAAAATATGTCACTTGTGAAAATCCTTCACAAACAATAAATAGTGATCTTCATGCATACATTTTACAATTTCAAAGACACAAATGTGGGAAATATTGTCGTAGCAAATACAAAAACAAAGGGAAATACTACACCAAATGCCGCTTTGGTTTCCCTAGACCAGTTACAGCAACAGGTCAAGTAAACAACTTCATGTCTTCAGTTAGACATAGTGTTAAAGGTAAATCCCCTAAGAACAAATATTACATAAAAAGAACAGAAGAAGCAAAATATATCAATGATTACAATGCAATAATTGCCCTCTTATGGAATGCAAACATAGATGTGCAGTACATTGCAGACAATTCCACTGCAGTTGAACGATATGTTACAGCCTACTTAACGAAAGCAGAAAAAACAGAGCTTCAAGACCTCTGGAATGACCTATCATCGGACAAAACACTGTCTCAGAAATTGTACAGTTTAGGCAGAAAATGCTTTCTCATAGAGAATGTGGCTGCTATGAAACTGCAGACCGTTTAACCGGTACTGCTTTGTATGGAAAATCTGAAAATGTAGTATGGGTAAGTCTTGGTCCTGCTAAATCTAGAAAAAAAGTTCTCAAATCATACGAGGACATAGAAACGATAGCCAAAAATGATCCCCTCTGCCAAGACATTTTGAAAAACTATTTACTAGACACATACTACTCAAACAGGAGTGCCACTTTGGAAACCATGTGTCTATAACACATAGCCCAAAACTTCACATACAAAAATAATATAAAACCAGATGAAAACAAAGGTAGATACAGATTGACAAATTGCGAAGACAGCTTAGTGAAACTTACCAAACAAAGCTTAATTAATCATATTAAATTGTCATTAAAAACTCCTCAACATAAAGAACTATATTACATGTTCCTGCTACTACTTTTTAAACCATGGAGAAAAGAAGAAGAGTTACTAGATATCTATGACTCCTATGAAGACTCTTTCAAAGCAAATGAAAGCACTATAATAGATGGAAACTTTACACAGTACAAAACAATGTTACACAATGAACAGCAACACGAAGAAGAACTCCAGGCCCAACTAGATAAGGACACTCCCGACAGTAGTGTACCTTCTGTAACAGGAAGCCAAGAACCACTGGGACAGCCACTAATAGCAAATGAGTCAGAATTAGCTATAATTGAAGTAGAAAACACCATGTTTCACTATGAAGAAGATACAGAAGAGTTAACTGTACTGAAATCAAAACTGAACAATGAGCAGCGTAGCATTTTTCAAGAAGTAATAAAACATTTTCAACTACTTCAATCAGGCATACTTGTTTTCTGTGAAATTTAAAATCCATTTGACAGTTTTTCCCAAATTTTCCTTTTTTAAGAAAAACTATTTGAACTATGCTTTCTTTCCAGAAACAAATATTTTACATTGCTATCCCAAAAACCTTTATTTAATTTCTATTTCTTTTGGGAGAAACTGTATTTTAGTGTAGAGGTTTGCAAACAGCGTCACTGCAGCTGTTTTGGGCTACCAGTTCCATAATCCCTCAACTTTAACTATGCTGGCTAGGATTGATGGGAGATGTAGTCCAAAACATCCGGCAAGCCAAAGCTTGCAGACCCTTACTTTATGGTCATAAATCAATTGATGTTCTTAGACACCTCAAAATATTGATTCCCCCCAATTAATTGCAACATGCTGTTATAATTGTTGACCTGCTGTTTTCTATTCTTTCTATGCAGGCGCAGCCCCAGGATGATGGATGGAGGAACCACTCTGACGTATTCCGGAGGAATGCAGATGCGCAGGTGAGTATTGGAGGCCTGTGCGGATGTCCTCTTCCCAACAAGGACGGCGATCCGAAGATCAGCTGAAGGCGAGACCGGTGGATGAGAATTGCAGGTAAGGCCTTTGTCGCTGTAATAACACCTGTTATGTTAGTTTGCAATTCATTTGATAGCTTGAAGAACCACTTTCTATCAGAAATGATCTGGAAACCCCATCCCTCTGCACACATACATGCTCCTTCCTTTCTTCTCAATTTAAAGGTCTATAAGCAAACGTACTAAGCTTAAGACATTCTGGGCAGTGATCGCTACAGAAATCTGTCTTTACCCTGTAAGGCAAATGTACAAATTCTGGCAGATTTTACTTAGCCTATTGAAATGATGCTCCGGACAGGTAAATGGAGAAATCTTCTAGCTCAACACTACACCGGCTCCGCATGCAGCTCACTGTCTCATCTTAACTCCTTCTTCCTTTTTGCATATCTCCTTCCCCATTCCTAGTTCTACATTCCGTGTTCTTCTGAATTCAGAATGTTACACACCTCCCTACTTTCCAAAAGCCCAAAACAATGGAAACACAAGAACTAAGTACTCAACAACTATAACCAAAGTAAATGAAGGGCTTTACTTCCCCTTTACTCCTCTCTTCTCATCCTTCTTATCTTTGAATCTAGTGGGTTTCTTCTTGAAACCCTGTTTCTTTTTTCCTTGTACAGCCGAAACCTCCATTACCTACAGTTCTTTATCCTTTTCTTTTCTCCGACACTGTTCTCTTCTCTAACGCTTTGACACATTTGTGGGGATTGTTCTTTGACCACAAGGCTTCTGTCACCTACCCGTCATTTAATTCTAACATAAATCGATCACAAAGTCTCTTGTTAATTGTGCTTCCAAATCCACGTGAGGCTGCAAAACCTCTTAGAGATGTAATGTACTGCTTCACAGATTCCTTCTGCTGTTGCTTCCTTTTATACCTCTCCAAACCTACGCGTACTGATTTATCATGGTGTTTATCAAGCATTTTTGTGCACTTTTCATATTCTGACAAGTTCTCCGATTCCTCATCTGACAATGGCAGATGATTTTTGAACTGTTCTTGCCGGTAGTTTCCCAATCCGTACACCAGAAGACATTTCTTCCTGTCACCAGAAAAGTCTAAACCATGTACTGTGAGCACATAATGATCAAAACATTTCTTCCAGCGTTTCAGGGTATACTTGGCTCTCCGTGGGTGTCCCAAAAATTATTCAGGGCGGGACACTTTGCATTAATAAGTTTATCCAATTCCTTTGCATGTATATAATTCCCTTATTCCCCTTCTCTCTTTCTTTTTTTATGTTTAAATAGCCACTCCTTATTGTAAACCATTGATGGTCACCAGTACTGTGACGAAGTACCCATTCTCGTCGCCAGTGAATTGATGCTCTGGGCAGGTAAATGGAGAAATCTTCTATATTATGTATAATAGGTCAACGGTTCAACGTAATAGTTACCTCAGATTCAGACTCCCCTGACAAGTCAGTCCTGAAGTACAATAGGCTCTTTGTAGATTTATTGAATCGTATAACAAAGGGCTGTCCAACTCCAGGCTTGGAGGGCCAGATCCATGTCGCATTTTCAGGATACCTCTCATAAATATTCTGGAGATAAATTTGCATACAATGGTTCTAAATATATGCACATTTTTTTCTAACGAATATTCATGATTCAGGGATATCCTGAAAACTTGTCAAGTTTCTGGCCCTCGAGGTATGGAGTTGGACATCCCTGGTATAGCCCCTATGACCTCCAAGAAAGTCAGAGAAAAATCTAACAAACAGAAATGGTTTTCGGATGCTCCTCAGGACCGTGATAGAGAAAAAAGGAAAGAAGAACGTTACAGGGGGCGAAAGACCAATCCCCAGCCAATAGATCCAAATGGCAAATATTAGAAAAAGTGTATCACACTGAGATCTTACTTGCTAAAGAAACTTATTTTGATAATCAAATAACGCAGGCTGAAAACAGTTCTAAGAAACCTTTTCAAATTCTCTGGGAACTCAAGAAACCCAAGGTTATGCTGCAAGAGTTCTCCCCCAGTACTTTTGACTGTGAAGCAGTTCAACAAGCATTTGCATGGAAAATAACTACTGCACACGCTCAGATTGCGGATAAGTTGTGCAGTTAGGAGCTGATTAGAAGCCATTTTAAAAATAATAAACACTCTTTGGGCAATAAATCTTTTTTCTACTTTTCTGACATGTCCAGTGAATCCCTGACTGACATTTTGAAAAACACGAGGCCTGCTTCCTGCATGCGGGACATGCTTCCATCTAGAGTTATTCTTGCCAATAGGGACTTATTTTTGCCTTCCCTTGTGCACCAGCTTAAACGATTCTCAGGTCGCGAATGCCTTGAAGACGGTTCTGGACAGGGCTGGACACTAAGATACATTTGAATTTTAGACCTATTATGAATGCTCCTTTCTTACTTAATTAAGGTGCTGGATAAAGTGGCTACATCACCATTGCAGGTCTTCTTGGAGACATCTGGAGCACTTCATCCTCAGAAATCAGGATTCAGAGCCTGTTTTGGCATTGGAAGTCCCCTGTTGAATATTCAATGAGATTTGGATTGTGGATGACGGCAAGGTGGGGCTGCTGATGTTGTTGGACTTGTCAGCAGCCTTTGACCTTGTCGACCACGACAAGCTCCTGATGGGGCTGTTATGTACTCATACGAAGTAATTACCTGGATTAATTTTTTCTTATCCTACTGAGTCTCTGGGATTGTTTGGGGGAATGTTTCATCATCTGACGAAGTGTTAAATGTGGAGTTCCACTGGGTGCATGCTTGTCTCCCTCTCTTTTTGACATGTTCGGCCGCCATCTTTGTGACCTCTTAGAAGGATTAGGAGTACACTTTACCAACTATGCTGATGACACTCAGCTTGCGTTCGAGCTGAGTGGCTCTTACACAATAGACTGTGAGAGGATAAACATGGTATATACCAAAATCCAGAACTGAATGACTAATGCATGTGCCTAAATGCTAGTAAAACCAAGCTTATGCTCTTTGGCTCACCTCAGGCCAGAGCTAAATTGGATTGCCAGTATAAAGGATTTATGATTGAATAACATCTCATCAATGTGGTAGACATGGTTAAGACTCTTGGTGTCACGTCTAAACCATCCTTAAACCTGTACGCTCGCATCATTAATGTCTCCAATAAAACCCAATACTTCTGAGATTAATTAAGCCATATGTCTCCAAGGCTGACTGTGCTGCACTGGTGCACGCACTCATAGCACCTAGATTAGATTATTGCAACACGCTCATGGTTGGAATCAGCACCAACGGACTGAGACGCCTGCAGGTTCTACAAAATGACGCTGTGCGGATCGTCAAGAATGTCCCTAGGCATGAGCCTATTTCGGCACACAGAAGGAGTCTACACAGGCTGCCTGTGAAAGCAAGCATTCAGTTTAAAGCTCTGACCCTGATCCATAAATGCATTTACGGTAATGCACCGAGTACCTGAAAGCGGCTCTAGTTGCATACTCTTCAGGGGGAACTACAAGGTCGAGCAACGGGGCGTGCTTGCTGGCGCCGCAGTGTGAAAGAGCAAGAGGCCTGGCCAGAGCTTTAGCTGTGCAAGCTACCAAGAGGTGGAATGGACTCCCTAAACAACTGCGGTTGGATAAAAATCTATTGAGTTTTAGAAAGAAACTGAAACTCTGCTTTTTGAATAATGTGCCTTTCTTTTCCTCTCCCGTTGTGGCTTTCTTGCTCTCTCTATCTTTGTCTTTTTTTTCTTTTCTTTCTCTTTGCGCCCTAATGCCTGCGGGTTCCGGCGCATTACAAGTGTATAAATAAATTAAAAACAAGTGTATAAATAAATTAAATAAATAAACAACCCACCGGTACCGCTTGCACCTCACTATATTATCTTAACACCTTCTTCCGTTCTGCGTTCTACATTCCAGGTTCTACTGAATGCAGCATGTTATACCTATCTTCCTTTCCAAGGCCCATGCATTGAGTCCCATTAAATTGATAATAGCCACGCCTTCTCTTTTTCGGTGCTACCCAAAAATGTCATACCTTCGGTACCAACTTATTTTGATTTAGGTATTTGTAATTATGTAAGCGGTACATCAAGAACAAGCCGATTACAAAAAGATCGTACCGATGAGCTCGTTAGACTATTGCTTCAATCCCAGGCGGGGCAAACACCGTTACCAGGATTGGAGTCAACGGTTCCGACTACACCTAGCACTCCAGTTCAAGTAGTCCTTCCAGGAGCAGTACCTCTGGCACCTCCAGAACGCTTTGCAGGAGACCCAAAAAGGTATGCGGTCTTTATAAACCAGTGCTGACTACATTTCCTATGTAGGCCAGGGGCCTTTCCAAACGACCAATCTAAGGTAGCCTTTGTATTGTCGTATCTCAGTGGCAGTGCTGCGGACTGGTCGGTACCTCTAGTCAATCGGGACGATTCCATTTTGCGAGACTTCCAGAGGTTCCAAATGAACATGGAGAAGTTGTTTGCACGCCACTCTCAGGGTCAGGCATTGGATACTGAACTCTTGTCCCTACGCCAAGGCAACCAAGATCTGTTGACGTACATAGCAACCTTTAATAGACTGATAGTGGAAACTGATTAGCCAGACGACAAAAGAACAACTCTGTTTTACTGTGGTTTAAGAGGGGAGTTAAAGGATGTTTTAGCTCAAGTGGTCAACCCTCCCAGTGATTGTGCGGAATACATAGATTTGGTGGTTCAGCTTGATCATAGACTACAGAACCGTAAGGCAGATCGAGCTAGAATGGACACTCGGGTTTGGCCGAGCCTATGCAGATTGGAGGAGTACGTGGACCGTTATCCAAGGCTGAAAGAGGTAGAAGAAGACAAGAGCTGTGTTTGTATTGCGGCTCAGCCGGCCATTTCCTCCGAGACTGCCTCGTAAAACCACCCAAGAAGGCAGTCGGGGTTGCCGGCAAAGTGGAAACAGAGCCAGAGTCGGAAAACGTCCTCGCCCGACAAGCGTAGAGGTCCGCTTGTCGAGCGAAAAGAAGGACTCTCAGACCTCGCACCTAGTCTTGCCAATGATCCGCATGAATCATTCCTTCCTGTCTGTCCTTCCAGCCCTCTGCCACTATTGAATCGGGCAGGAGCCCTGCAGCACCTTCCTCGTGCTGCCCCCCGGATCGGAGCTGCTGGAGCAGCATCCACGCCATCGCCGGATCGACCCCGGCAGAACAGCTGATTCCACCCGAGGCTCGCGTCCGTGGCCTCCACCCCCCTGCCCTGCCTGTGCTCGCACCCTGTGCACCCTGTGCGCTATACACGGCAGACCCAAGCTTGCCACTCACGGCCTTCCTCCAAAATGGCCGACGCATTGAAAGCGTTGTGAGCGTTCCCTGGTTGCCTAGCAACCTCATTCTGCATTTCCCTCGATCGCGAGGACCGGAGGCGGAAGCCGGCCCCACTCGACCGAAGGCCTACAGAACAAAGGCCCTTCCTGTCTGCCCCTCCAGCCCTCTGCCACTATTGAATCGGGCAGGAGCCCTGCAGCACCTTCCTCATGCTGCCCCCCCGGATCGGAGCTGCTGGAGCAGCATCCACGCCATCGCCGGATCGACCCCGGCAGAACCGCTGATTCCACCCGAGGCTCGCGTCCGTGGCCTTCACCCCCCTGCCCTGCCTGTGCTCGCACCCTGTGCACCCTGTGCACTATACATGACAGACCCAAGCTTGCCACTCACGGCCTTCCTCCAAAATGGCCGACGCATTGAACGCATCGTGAGCGTTCCCTGGTTGCCTCGCAACCTCATTCTGCATTTCCCTCGATCGCGAGGACCGGAGGCGGAAGCCGGCCCCACTCGACCGAAGGCCCACAGAACAAAGGCCCTTCCTGTCTGCCCCTGTCCGCACCTAGCAGCACGGCGCGGGACTCTGCGCCGCTCTTCATAGTAAGACCTTTGCGGCACCCTTGCGGCCTTTCGGACAATGTACACGTGCCGACTATCACAAAGCAGTTTCTGACGGTCTGGAACTACCATGGTAACACTTCGGTAAGACCTGTGCCCTTTATTGCTGCACTTAC
Source organism: Ambystoma mexicanum (assembly GCF_040938575.1). Lineage (NCBI taxonomy): Eukaryota > Metazoa > Chordata > Amphibia > Caudata > Ambystomatidae > Ambystoma > Ambystoma mexicanum. The sequence continues at coordinate 40,454,636 of NC_090936.1, read as the reverse complement.
ATGAAGCCTCACCTATGTCTTTGCATACTGTATATTATACTTGCATGGCACATCCACCGCTCACATTATGTGCACTTAGCACGTGTAGCTTGTTCAACTCCGGCAGTGTCTATGCCACATATCTCAGCCAACACTTATTGCTGCCGCCCGTTTATCATGATGGCCGGGTGTCTTATAATCCTGGACAGACCACATATCACTGATCTGCGTATTTAAGGTTAACATTGTGCCTTCTGGTCGTCTTCAGACCTCATTCTTTATTGTACCTTATGGTCGCTACAGACCACTTTGTCAATTGCACCTTTATGGTCACCTACTGACCACATTGACCATTGTGTTGTACCTTTTGGTCGCCTACAAGACCCATTTACCATTGTGTTGTGCCTTTTGGTCGCTTACAGACCACTTTGTCAATTGCCCCTTTATGGTCACCTACTGACCACATTGACCATTGTGTTGCACCTTTTGGTCGCCTACAAGACCCATTTACCATTGTGTTGTACCTTTTGGTCGCATACAAGACCCATTTACCATTGTGTTGTACCTTTTGGTCACCTACAAGACCCATTTACCATTGTGTTGTGCCTTTTGGTCGCCTACAAGACCCATTTACCATTGTGTTGTACCTTTTGGTCGCCTACAAGTCCCATTTACCATTGTGTTGTGCCTTTTGGTCGCCTACAAGACCCATTTACCATTGTGTTGTGCCCTTTAGTCGCATATAGACCACATTGATTGCTGTGTTTGCCTACGGTCGCCTACAGACTATATTGATTGTTATGGTGCTCTGCATAGCTACCTCTTGACCACATTGAATCGATCTATGCTGTGCCACTGGTTGCTAATAGACCACCCCCGCCACCCTGTGTACCAGTATCACCTTACACATCATGTATTAGTGCCTATCAACGCTCATCCACCTACTGTATACTTACAGTAGTTACTGGTCTAATCAGTCTAACCCACACTCTAAACATCACACCTCCACTAGTTTAGGTATGGCACCTACCACCTCCTCTTCATGGCCCAGCACCATGACACCTGCAAATCCATACTTGGATGATCCAGCACTCTGGATACGCCACTTTGCCACCAAACCAATACCTAACCAACCTTGTACTATCACCATCAGAAATTCTAGACTGAACTCTAGAACCAGATCACCCACCCATCTAGGCTCGCTCCACCCTAGCAAACTGAATAGAAATGCTAGATTGAATTCTCGAACTAGTCCACCTACCTCACCGTACTCTCACCACCCTATCATCTTACTTAGAAACTCCAGACTAAGGGCCCGTACTACGAAACACTTGCATATTGTCCATAATCAAGCTACTCCCCCCATTGACGTTGACAATCGAGCCCATATCCCTCACCATAGCCCTCCGTTACCACTTGAAAAACCTCCAAAAAAAGATAAACTTATCAAAGTAGCCTTGGTGACTGCAAGGTCTCTTCATGCCCATGCTCTCGACATTGCTGACTTTATAACCTATGATAACCTTGATTTCCTCGCTGTCACTGAAACCTGGCTTAATGCCGCATCCGGCCCATCCCTGGCCCTCGCCATACCCAATGATTACGCCATTATAAGATCTGACAGAAACACCACTCAAACGAAGGGAGGCGGATTCGCCTTCATATATAGAAATACCTTCGACATCAAAATCATCCATGACGCACAAATTCCATCTGCTGAATCCCTGTCAATCAAGCTACCCCTCTCACCTAATCACAAGGCAACCGTGCACCTTAATTATCAACCACCAGGACCCATCTCCTCTTTCATAGAGGACATTGCATCACTTATAACCATAAACACCAAACCGAACTCTCAAACCATCTTACTTGGGGGACTTTAACCTTGGTTTCAACGATCCTAAAGACACTAACGCCCTTGACTTAGCCAACACATTTGAATTGGGTCATACACATATTATCCACAAACCCACCCATATCAAAGGTAGAACTCTAGATTGGCTCTCACACATCAATTGCTCTATTGACCTCCTATCCAACGACCCATACATCTGGTCAGACCATCATAAATTATCCTTTGCTATTAAAGCTAACACACCGCACATGGCGCATATCATCGCCCCTGCCATCTGCACAAGAAACAAGAAAGATATTACTCCTGACAAACTCCTACCTATACTACTCCCTATATTGAATAATATCGACTCAGATGCTGACCCTACAGCTCTAGTGGACACCTACAACCAGACTATACTCAAAGCTCTGGACTCCATTGCCCCTCTAAAACTGCGGAAACCGAAACCACAACGTCACCTCAACACTTGGTTCACGCCACAGTTAAGAGAATTACGCAAAACCAAAAGAACCGCTGAGGCACTCTGGAAAAAACACCCCACAGCTTCTAACAAGTCTGAACTAACCCTAGTATCCTCTAGCTACAAAGAAGCCATACTCCTCGCCAAAAAAGACACTTATAATAAAAGGATTACACAAGCGGAATCCAACACTAAAGAACTTTTCAAAATACTCAAAGAATTAGAATCCCCCATTGCCCCTACCGACAAATGTATTACTGACGCACTATGGTGTAGTAATATTCAGAAAGCCTTATTAGATAAAATAGCTCGCCTACAATCCTTGCTATCTGCTGACCCTAACCACAAACAGCCACCTAACAAACCTACAACTTTTCAGTCAACCTGTAAACCTTTCAGCTTCTCACCCCTCTCAACGTGGGAAGTAGAAAACATCATCAGGAAACCAAAACCCTCAAACTGCCAAGGTGATGCCTGCCCTGCCCCGATTGTTAAAGCAGCTGCACACAATTTGGCGCCTTTCATTACCAACCTCATCAATGCCTCCTTCAAATCTGGAATAGTTCCTGACAAACTTAAAGACGCTTGGGTCATTCCACTTCTCAAAAAACCCACGCTTGACCCAGCCAACCCGTCTAATTACAGACCGATAACAACTGTACCGTTCTTATTAAAAATACTGGACAGAGCAGCCTACCTACAAATACAGGCTTATCTAGAATCAAATCATCTCTTAGGGCTCAGGCAATCAGGCTTCCGACCGTGACACGGTACGGAAACTGCACTAATTGACCTTACCACCCAGATCCAAACCCTGAAAGACCATGGCAAACTTGCACTCCTTTTGCTGCTTGACCTGTCAGCAGCGTTTGACCTGGTTAACCATCAAACACTCTGTCACCACCTGAAATCTGCAGCCCACTTTTCAGATGCAGCTACGGCTTGGATCAGCTCCTTTCTGGCGAACAGAACTATTAGGGTCTTCTCTCCCACAGACTCCACCGAGCCTGCTCCAGTACCTTGTGATGTCCCGCAAGGTTCATGCGTGTCCCCGACACTTTATAATATATTCACGAAACCCCTCTTTGACATCCTAGACTATCTGGGTGTCACGTATACCAACTATGCGGACGACACCCAGATACTCATTCCTATCACGGGTGATTATGAAACGGACAGCACTACCCTTAACGAAATCTACTCTGTCATACAGGCATGGATGGCACCCCATGACTTGTGTCTCAATGACGACAAAACCGAGCTGATCATCTTGGGCACTCATGCCAAACTTAAAAACCTTAATCCTTCTTTCAAATCCTTTACCATAGATGGCAATCTCATTTCAGTCTCAAATAACACTAAAACTATTGGCATTTACATCGATGCTACCTTATCCTTCTCCAAACAAACTAACTCAGTAGCATCATCAGCTGCATACACTTGTAAGCTGATCACTGCATGCAGACCATTCATTTCCGCACCCAATTGTATCACTCTCGCCAGAGCATTAGTCCTCTCCAAAATAGACTACTGCAATGCCCTTTACTTAGGCACTAGTCACAAAAATATTAATCAATTACAAGTAGTCCAAAACAATGCCATCAGAGCTGCCCTTAACATCCCCAAAAAAGCACACATATCTGAGACCAGACGTAATCTACGTTGGCACCCTGTCCAGCTTAGAATATCCCTGAAAACGCTGGCCCTCACACACAAAGCTAGGGCTAACCTTGCTCCAGTTTACCTTACTAACCACCTCATACCACAAACCTCCTCGAGACCTCTTAGAGTAGCACAAACTAATACCATGACCATACCGAGATTTAAACTTCACAATTCGGACCCTCATTTAACCGGTTCAAACATAGCACGAAGTGCTGGCTCCATAACATGGACTCCATGACAGCCTAACTCTTTGACCATAGCTTTATGGACTGCTGCCAGTCACTTGTAATTAATGTATCCGTGTATGCACTTTTTTCTCCTATTATGATTGTAATTACTTCGGAACTTGTTGCTGACTGTTTTGATTGTACCTGCCTGTAAATGCAACGTAACTCTGGCTAATTGCTCCTTGTAACCAGCTCTAATGTACGCGCCCTTATGCCCCCGGGCCTGGTTGCGCGTTATAAATAAAACAAATACAAATACAAATACCAACAGCCGCCCCGAATGCATGCAGTCAGAGCATATATCGATAGCGGAGCCATTGGAAATTATATGGATCAAGAATTGGCTACAAGGATGAATCTTCCTCTGTACGAAAAGGCAACAGCAGATTTAGTTAACACTGTCGACGGAACTGAGATCGCTTCGGGTCCAGTAACGCACTCAACAACAGAGATGACACTTTTGTGCCAAGACGGACATCGAGAAGACATTGTGTTCGATCTAATCAAGGCTCCACAATTTCAAATAATTCTGGGAATGCCATGGCTAGAATCACACAATCCTTGCATTGACTGGTGTGCTAAGAGGCTGACCTTCTCAGTCAAATGTGCTCGTACCTGTTATCAAGCAAAAGAACCTTTGGTTAAGGAAGCAAGCGACAACAATCATGAATCTCACTAATCCACTGCCTCTGGTATACCAAGGCTACCAGGATGTTTTCCAGAAGGATCAAGCTAATACTCTTCCTCCCCATAGATCGTACGACTGTCAGATCGACCTTGTACCTGGCTCACAGATTCCATGTGGGCGAATCTATGCACTCACGGAACCTGAAAATCTGCATCTAAAAAAGTATCTGGACTAGTACCTGGCTAACGGCTTTATCCGCACATATAAGTCCCCGGCAGCCTCGTCCTTATTCTTCATGCCTAAAAAGGAAGGAGACCTTAGGACTTGCATCGATTACTGCGCATTGAACCAAGTCACAGTTAAAAACCGTTACCCCTTGCCACTAATTCCTGAACTATTGGACCAAGTTAAAGATGCCGAATTTATACCAAGCTTGATCTTCGAGGGGCATATCATCTGGTAAGAATCAAGAAAGGGGACGAATGGAAGACCGCCTTCTGCACCAAATACGTGCTATTCGAATACCAAGTGATGCCCTTTGGCCTTTGTAATGCCCCAGCGGCGTTCCAGTATTTCATGAATGACGTCCTGCGAGAATTGATTGATGTGTGTGTCGTAGTATACATAGACAGTATTCTGGTATATTCCTTGTCTGAACAGGAACATGTGAAACACGTCCGTGCTGTCCTGGACAAACTTGGAGAACACAGACTATTTGCAAAACTGGAAAAATGCTTCTTCCATGTTACGGAGGTCGAGTTCCTTGGGTTTGTCCTAACCCCACATGGTGTATGCATGGATTCGTGGAAGGTTGACGCCATTCTCAACTATCGGCGCTTTATTCCAGGCTTCTCGCAGCTAGTACATCCCATCACCTCTCTACTATGAAAGAACAAACGTTTTCAATGGTCAAAGGAGGCCGAGAAAGCCTTTCAGGACTTAAAACAAAAATTCATCTCGGCCCCGATCCTGAAACACCCACGTCCAGACCTACCGTACGTGGTTGAGACCGACGCATCCAGTTCGGCAATGGGAGCGGTCCTCTCTCAAAAAGATCCTGAAACAGGTCAACTCCACCCAGTGGCCTTCTGGTCACAGAAATTCACGGCACCCGAATTGAATTATGCCATTACAGACAAGGAACTTCTGGCCATTAAGGCGGCCTTCAAGGCTTGGCGGCATTACCTTCTAGGAGCAAGACATACTATTACAGCAATCACTGATCACCGCAATCTACAATACTTGAAGGTGGCAAAGGCTCAATCATCCCAATGGGCATTATTTTTTGCTGAATTTGACTTTGTGATTACTTACTGACCTGGTTGTCGAAATGGCAAGGCAGATGCTCTATCTCGTATTGGGGTAGAAGAGGAATCCACCAACCCAGACCCAGTGCCCATCATTCCCGGAGAAAAAATCTTAGGAATAACAATGTCTCTAATCTTAGATGACATCCATGAAGAAATCACACATCTCATGGACACTGACACTTTGAGAGATTGGCCTTCCAAAAGTGTTCACCATTCAGTCTCAAACCACTTACCATATTTTCAGGGACGTCTCTACCTACCCAGTAGAAAACTTCAGGAAAGGGTCATCTCTAACTACCACGAATCACTGGTGGAAGGTCATCCGGGGATAGTGAAGACCGAAGCTAAGATCAAGCGACACTTTTGGTGGCCAACTTGACATAGGGAAATCAAGCAATTTGTATTATCCTGTGGAGTCTGTGCACAAAACAAGGCCCTAAAGAAGAAATCGCCAGGTCAACTGCAACCACTGGATATTCCACCTACGCCTTGGCATACGCTATCTCTTGACTCTATAACTGACCTTCCACCTTGGAATGGGTTCAACACAATTTTGGTAGTGGTGGACTTGTTTTCTAAAATGGCTCATTTCATCCAACTAAAGGGGTTACCCTCAGCTTCAGTCCTGGCTAAAGAATTCTTAGAAGAAATAGTCCGTATTCATGGATTCCCGTCCATCCTGATTTCAGATTATGGCAGCCAATTTATCTCACATTTTTGGAAAAAATGTTGCGAGCTAGCGCAAATCGATGTAAGACTCTCCACCAGCCACCATCCCCAGAGTGACTGTCAGACTGAGAGGACCAACCAGACAATACCTCAGATGTATGTTACACCAAACTGAAAGCACTTGGAAGAACATCTTATGGATAGCCGAATACGCCTACAACAATTCTCTGCACTCCAGCATTGGACAGAGCCCTTTCTATATCATCTACGGGCTACATCCACGAACCTCGAATATTGACCCGCCTCAACTCCTGGAAATGCCAGCAGTAAGAAGTTTGCACGCTACTATTACTCAAGCCTTCAAACAAGCAACAGATCAGCTGAGACAAGCTAAAGAAAGATACAAGAAGTTGGCAGACATGCATAGAAGTGAAGCTCCAAAGTATCAAGTTGGAGATGAAGTCTGGCTGGCGGCAAAGCACATACCAATGAAAGGAACCCATACCTTCAATCCTAGATATGTAGGTCCATACACCAATAAGGCCATCATTTATCCGGTAGCTATGAAACTCGATTTACCTCCACACATGAGGATTCATCCGTGTTTCATGTCTCACTTTTGAAGCCAGTGCAACCAGGAACCCGAGTACTGAAACCACCAAGACCGATCATGGTCGACGGAGAACCTGAATATGAAGTTAAGGACATCCTGGACTCAAAAATTATCAATTCAAAACTATTTTATCTAATAGACTGGAAAGGATATGGACCACATGAAAGATCGTGTGAACCTAGTGATCATATTCATGCACCATGCTAGCTGAAAAGGTTTCATCATAATTACCCGAACAAACCGGGACCAATGGGAGAACGCGTCCTTAGTGATGCCTTGGGGGGGAGTGCTGTCATGGTGCGTGCTCCAAAACCCCTGGAACTGATGGGTCCACCCCATTCATTGACACCCAATAGGGCTTATCAAGCCCCAAAGGAGCGTCCCAGAACCTCCAGGACTCAGTCCTGGTGCCGTTGGCGCCAGGCTCATAAGATGGTTTGAACCACATGAACTACTTACTCAGCCTAATGAGGCTGAGCCTTTCTGTATATCCAGGGCGTGACTCAGGGACTGCTTTATCTGAAAGGCAGGGTGTGGTTAAGGGACTATTTGCCTGAAACTACTTGCAAGGCTATTTAAGCCACACCCTGCATGTAGAACACGCTTTGTGTTATTCTGCACTCTTTGCAGCGTAACGCTCACCGTGTCTGCTCTGTCCTTGAGCTTCTACAGCCACGCCCATTCTGAGATTTCCATCCATCGGTGCCTGAAAGAAGAAAGAGAGAAGAACAGGTGTTATTACAGCAACAAGGGCCTTACTTGCAATTCTCATCCACTGGTCTTGTTGGGAAGAAGACATCCGCACAGACCTCCAATACTCACCCACGCATCTGCATTCCTCCGGAATACGTTGGAGCGGTTCCTCCATCCAGCATGATGGGGCCACGCCGTGCCTGCATAGAAACAACAGAAAACAGCAGGTTAGTCTCGCACAAACAAAACAAACTATTATTCAGTCATCCAGCGCCACTCACCCGCGCTAATACTCACCTGGAGATAACCTGCCCAGCATCCTAGGAGAGCCAAATCTTCATCCAAACCTCCGTACGAATCCGCACCTGCAAGAAAGACAAAACATGTTTAAACCTTGGGAAATAAAGACATTGAGCACCTATAGCAAGCATCCATTGGCGTAGAGACTTACCTGCTTAATCCAGATATTCCAGACACCAACAGACACTCTGGACCAGTGAAGTAACTGTGTCCGGGGAAAGACTGAGCTTACTGCGCCCCTGCTGAAAGTCAAGCAGGACCGAGAGCCAACCTCACAAAACTAAAAAGGTGAGCCAGAAGAGGAGTTGGACATCGGGAGGTTGAAGGAGGTGGGACCAATCCAGCCCCCCACTCAAAAGCTAATATCTGTTTCAACATTGCAGACAAACGCCTCCTGGGGTGATAACAGGGGAGAGGACATCATCCTACCACCAGATCTACGCCAGTGCAGATATCATTCGTACGGCTACGTGCTACGCCCCCGTGGAGACCAGGTGAGCATGACACAATCATACAAACATTGAGTAAAAAAGAGCTTAACTCATGTCTAAGGCTACCTAAAAAATAATGTTCTATTAGGATTCCTTTCATTCTTAAGTCAATCACGTAGTATACACTTTGAGACAATTAATCAAACCCCAAACTGCAAGTAAAATCTTCGAATGACCAAATTCCACAAGCATTTTGCTCTCTTTCGCTCTTAAGTTCTCTCTCGTCTTACTCCACTATGCCTCTCCTTCAATGTCCTCTTACCACCTAGGTGTGCCTTCCAGTGTGGGCTGTAAACCTTCATCTCATTTAATGTAATGCTCTTCATTGACTTAAGTCAGCTCGGAATTTGATCTTGCACTGAAATATCATGTAATTAATGCTAGACATAACTAGATGAAAAACTAAACTAAATGAGCTAATACAAAGGGGCTGCTGTGTTTATGCTGCACTGTGAAAAGTGAATGGAATAAACTGTGACACTTGTAGTTTAGTATTCTGCAAGGAAATGGTAGACAGAATATTAATTGTAAATCACATGAGCGGTTTGGTAGATTTGTGTACAGAACCATTTACTATTTTAGTGTTATTATAAATAGATACAAGGTAAATAGCTAATCCCTGTTATAAGGGACATATTATAACATGCCACATCTAACAACCATTGTAACCAATCTCTCAAGAAAAGCGCCTAGATGATTAAATAAATAAATAAATTATCTCATGTAGCGCTTTATGTTCTGTGAGTCTAAAGTGAAACTCTTACTAGATAGTTCAACTCGATATAACTAAACAAAGCGAATTTACCACAGTTTATCGGATGTTTACATCTAACTTAGGGTTTAGTCCCAAATTTTTTGTCCACTGTTGGGGTGCCTCACATAGCTACCCTTCATCACATTGTTGCAATTGCCGCAATTTAAGCACGGAAATGTGCCTGTCTTCTTCTTCTTCAAAGTCTGTTGTTTGTCTTGTTTGATTTTTTCTGCTTTCACCAGTTCGTCTTTGAAGTTTCTTCCCCTCTTGTATGCAATTAGGGGAGGTTTTGGGAATAGTCTGTCCAGTTGTGGATCCATTTTGATAATATTCCAATTTTACTTGATGAAGAAAACTAAGAGACTAACAGGTGATTATATATAAAGAAAAATCAGTCATGACAGACAGGTATTAAGATGTATCATTATGATTAAAATAACAATATACTTTTTACTGTTGACACAGATAAAGTGAAGAAAAAACACGTCTAGTAGACATCTTCTGAAGAAGGGGACCTATTCGCCCCAAAACGCGTAAAGCATACTGTACTTTGAAGACTTTGACTCTGTCTGCTAAGACGCATGTAACATATCGCATATTACTGTGTACATTGGATTAGGAGTTAAAATCACGTACAAACTGTCTACTATAAGCCACATGAATTGTAAATGAAAGTTTTTTGGTTGTCTGGACTATAAAATAGTTACTATTTGTACCATGTACTGTAAAAATCACTTTACTTTATGTTATATATGTTGGTTATGAACTGATACAAATTGAATGTTGAATTATTGTTTGTCTAAATTACCCTAACTGGGGTACAGAATTCATGGATGACGAAATCATCCCTTTATAAAGTTTTATTTTTGAAATTACGCAAGAGAATTTGGTTGTGTTTTCAACTACAGGGTGTGCAAGGGACGGGAGTGTTCCACAAAGGTTGTGGACACCTGCTGTTTTCACATAGTTTGGTACAACCCACTGTCAGGGTTGATATTCTCCCCTGCACCCCGCTAAGCATCTTAATACTTTTACTTAATTTAAGAAAAAGGTGTGCAGTAGGCAAAATTGTTTGTACTCTTCACCGAGTCACAGATTTTCTTCCTCATCCCAGTTCTGCAATGGGTCTCACATGAGTAGTCCCTACTCTTCCTCGTCTCAGTGTAAGGTACCAGGATGGAATGGTCTACCCTACATAGACATATTGAGGTGTGCGGGACAATGTTACCCTTCACAGGGTTAGAGGGTGAGGGAGGTGGTAAACGGGCAGATTGGTACCATGTTCTTCCTGAAATGTCCTCCCTTGTCTCATAAGGGTTTCCCTCTCATGTGATCCTCCCACGATGCACCATCCGCAGAGGGACTATTGGACTGTGGCCGCACCGCCCTGGGCGCATGGGAAAGGTCCCCACTATGGGATAAGGAACGACAAATAGGGATTCGTCACATACCTTTCCCCCATAAGACTGTGGCTCTCCCATGTGGACGCATGGGAAAGGTCGCCACTATGGGATAAGGAACGACAAATAGGGATTCATCACATACCTGTCCCCCATAAGACTGTGGCTCTCCCATGTGGGCGCATGGGAAAGGTCCCCACTATGGGATAAGGAATGACAAATAGGGATTCATCACATACCTTTCCCCCATAAGACTATGGCTCTCCCATGTGGGCGCATGGGAAAGGTCCCCACTATGGGATAAGGAATGACAAATAGAGATTCGTCACATACCTTTCCCCCATAAGACTGTGGCTCTCCCATGTGGGGTGGAATGTTTTTTTTTCTCCAAATGTTATAATGGATTGTAGTTTATCCCAGGACAAAGTGGTTTATCGATGGTTAACTCCTCTTCCTCCCAACTATCAAAAGGGGAATATTTGTCTATTATTTTGTTAATGTCCATGACCAGATTTTTTAAGTCAAGGAAGTTGGTCTTTATGATGGTTTCCTCAAGAAGGCCTGGCATAATCACTGAATGTATCATTGTCTCTCTGTCTCTGATGTTTATAAGTACCAGAGTTCTATGATAGATCTCCTCGTCTCCATGTACACAGGTGAGCTTGACAGGACTTTCTTTTGTTAGGGGATATTAAGTCAGCCTTTACAGCGGTTTTCCTCCTACCTGAGTCCACTAGAGCGGATACCGATACTCCATTTACAGTGGCCAGTTCATTCCTTTTTACAAGGGAGTGAAGATACAGAGATGTTATTAATCTCCTCAATATCTAAATTATTCTTTTTGTTTAGTTCTTCCCATTCCTCTTCATCATCCACTCAATTTCCATGGGCTCTTATTTGCGACTCCTTGGGCAGTGTCCAGCTAAGGGCCCCCTTTCGCTACAAAGACACCCCATGACTTCTCCCTCAAGTGTTCTACGATACCAGAGGGGATAACTCCCTCGCCCTGGCTTCTTCAAAATGTTCCTCAATACCAGAGGGAATGACTCCCTTCACCTGCTTTCTTCTACTTCCTTAGTTGTGGGTACCCGACCCGGGTTGGTTGAACTGGTACTTTTTCTTACCAGGTATCCTGGTGAAGATGAGGTATGATGCTTCTCTTACTTCCCAACTTTCTGTAAGCATTCACCCTGGTTTGACTTCCTACCATTCAGTGTGGCTATGTTAGGACTCACTGCCAATAGTGTGATAAGCCGGCAGGAGCGCTGAAACGTGAAACAAGAAGTCACTGAAGAATTCTTCCAACAATTGTAACTCTCTGCTGTGTAAGAATAAACAGGCAGAAAGTTCCAATAGTTGGAAGAGCAGACTCACACCCACAAAACGCCAACTAGAGAAAACAAACAACAAAACCAATCAATACAACTTACTTCTTGAAAGGAATCAGACGACAAGAAAACTGAGCATCCACCAACCTGAGTTGTGATAATCAGTAGTGTTGATACAGGTAGGTGGGTATGGATGGTAACAGTCCCCCAAGGTATGCGTTGACCAAAACCTAAATCAACCAAGCACAAGCAGATCCCTCTAAATAGCAAGTGAAATAAGGGTTGATATAAATGCAGAAGGACAGCACCAAGGTTTTACCAGCAGATGTTATGGTCCGTTGTTGAAGTCCTAGTACAAGGAGTCCACAGGCCCTGTCCCGACGGCACGAGGATGCCTGAATGTTCCTTGAAACACAAATCCACAGATCTGATGGACCTACCCCGACGGCACGAGGACGCCTACGTTGGAATCAGAAAACACAGCAAGCATCTCTAGTCTCTTTACAGTTCCCAGGAAGTATTAGAATGATGGATAAGTAATATCCCAAAAACGATGACAGGACACTCTGGATGTCAGATTCTTAGGTGCGGAGAAAGAAAAAGGGAGCCTGATTATTGTCTATGGCCCTCCAGGCAATCTTGTAATATGATAAAGGAAATTGGGCCAACTAGACTAGAGATGACAGCTGACTATTGTTCATATCATAATAGTTTTCTGTTTATTGTACAAATGCATATGTCATACAAAAATATATACAATGTTTATGTTCATTAGTCGGCTCCACAGACCAACCGCAATACATCCTTTCCCAAACAGTTCATTCACAACTCATTCATACAGTCATCATGTTTACAAAGAAATAGAAAAAAGTGATGTTCTGTTTAGATCACAATAATAGGTCAGACAGTTGTAAATTAAACACTCAATTGTTTTACAATGTGCCCCTCTGTTGGTATTCAGGGGGTTTAGAAAACCATTGTCAACATGTTTCGGTTGAGTTCTCTTAACGAGGATGAGACAGTCCCCTCGTGTTGTGACTTAATATTCAACCTTCTTCAGGACAGGAGAGCAATCGCCAATTCCGCGTTGCCTCTTGGTAAAAAACCAAAGGTGGGGGGTGTATGTGGCAAGAGAGCCTTTGATCTAAGAAAGAAAGAAAGTGAATTCTTTCTTAGATCAAAGGCTCTCTTGCCACATACACCCCCCATTCTTTCTTAGATCAAAGGCTCTCTTGCCACATACACCCCCCACCTTTGGTTTTTTACCAAGAGGCAACGCGGAATTGGCGTTTGCTCTCCTGTCCTGAAGAAGGTTGAATATTAAGTCACAACACGAGGGGACTGTCTCATCCTCGTTAAGAGAACTCAACCGAAACATGTTGACAATGGTTTTCTAAACCCCCTGAATACCAAGAGAGGGGCACATTGTAAAACAATTGAGTGTTTAATTTACAACTGTCTGACCTATTATTGTGATCTAAACAGAACATCACTTTTTTCTATTTCTTTGTAAACATGATGACTGTATGAATGAGTTGTGAATGAACTGTTTGGGAAAGGATGTATTGCGGTTGGTCTGTGGAGCCGACTAATGAACATAAACATTGTATATATTTTTGTATGACATATGCATTTGTACAATAAACAGATTCTTAGGTGCGACCAACGTGTAGGTATCAGAAGACTGAATAGCACTGGTCAAGTGCAGTCCTAGCAGCAGATGTGAAACGGGTGCAATGCACGGTCATCAGCAGAACTAGAATGTTGAGCGAGGCAGCCTTTGAGCAGAAAATGGTTCGGTAACGTGTGGTGAAAGAGCAAGATCAGGCGAGAAGAGACTCACAGAACAAAACAAAAGAACAGAGCTAAGGGCTAAGACAATGCGGAAACCAGAACGTAGCAGAAGTCAGAATAGCAGGATACAAAACACAGAGGTATCGCGGGTCTGTAGCACTTCAATCAGAAGCGCCGGGCTGAGCTCAGGGGCCAGGTTTTATGCAGCTGTCTTCATGCGTACTGGAATCACGTGAGACTCTTCTGACAATACGGCACATTGAGGGCTTCCCTCGTTGCCATGACAGCAGGAAACATGCCCAGAACGGCGCTCCCCATTGTAATGCACTGGATGGTGCTGGCCCGGCTCTTCTGGGAGATGTAGTTGTTTTAATTTGCGATCTATTCACGGGTGACACATTAGTGACTGGTTTGTTATCAACTTGACCCCTTGTTTTCACCAGACGCCGTGTACGTGTGTGGTTCCTGACAACCTATGACGAGCCACAAGAATATACTGGGTTAGTTTTTTGGGTGCTGGTCCTAGACTCACACTTTAGATCCTTGATGCACAGACCACCCGGTGTACTCTCCTGCCAGGTACTGTGACTATGCGGAGCAACAGGGATTCTTTCATGGGTGCGGGTACCAGACTTTCACTTTCTATCGTCTATCTTCGCACAGTCCACCTGGTTTGCTCTTCTGGCAGGTACTGTGACTTTGAGGAGCAATGAGGATGCTCCTCCATTTTGAAAAAGTTATTTGGTTTCTATTAGGGGCCCAAACCCTTACTCCTGGGCACTTCCTTCCTTACCACCTCTCTGCCACTGGCTTGGGGCCCGGCACCTCTCCTTCCACCTGCGTACCTTTCCTCACGGTCTGTGGTGGTATTGGGGTTTTCAGAACACCTGCGATCTGCTGTGGAGCTTCCCCACCACTCAGCCTCTTAGACTTCTCTGCTGCGCTCCGCAGTGCAAAGCCTTCTCTGGCTGGCATGGCTCCTGCTTCCAAAGCCACAGGTCTTCAGGTATGCCTGGAGCTGATTCTTCTCGGCCTCCCAAACGGTCTATCCACACTGGAGCTTCTTCGCACTGGCTTACTTCCAACTCAGCGTCCCGGTCTGCCTTCTTCCTTCTTCTCCCGTATCCGCTTCTGCAGTTCTTCCAGGGAGGGCTCGACTGACTCGTAAGTCTTTCTTTGGTGTTCATACGTATGCAATGTGCACAATGACTAGTCTACTCTTGTTGGTGCTGAGGGGTGCTCTTCAGCAGTCTGCACCTCTTCTTCATCAAACTATCATCATGGTTACTCTCTACTGGGTCACAGATGTTCTCCCCCATCCCATTTCTGCACTGGGTCTAACACGGGTAGTCCCCACTCTTCCCTGTCTCAGCATAAGATACCACAATGGAATTGTCTACCCTACATAAACATGTTGAGGTGTGTGGGACTATGTACCCTTTACAGGGTCAGAGGATGAGGGAGGTGTTAAAGGGGCATATTCGTACATTGTTCTTCCTAGGATGTCCTCCCTTGTCATTCTCCCATGATGCACTACCCCCAGGGGGACTATTGGATCGTGGCCGCATCACCCTGTCTCCATGGGAAGGGTCCCCCTCTAGAGGAGAAGGGACGGCATCTAGGGATTTGTCAGAGCATACTTCTGGCAGAGGCCATATATTAATGGAATCTATTAGATATGCTTCCGACCTGTGAGGCGGAAACAGGTCTGGGGCTGCTTGTGGTCTCGTGTAGAAGGGGAGTGACCATGCAGGTGGGGCTGGACTGCCCCTATGGGCGGTGGGATCAAGCCTGATTTGCATACAGTCTTTACCCTTTCTGTAATGACTTGGCAGGTGAAGAATGATGGTCTGGAGGGTTGCCCAGAGCGATGCCAGAGGTTAAGATTAATTCCACACCTTCCAGCCATCACCTCTTTTGTTTTGCACTCAACCTGTGTACACTCCTGGTCTACATGTGCTTCCCTCCAAAGAGAGCTTCCTGAAATCCATGTCATGTCATCCGAGCAATACCGTAATTTCTTTACTGGACGATTTTCCAGTTTAAATAACATAAATGTAGCAATTTCAATAATGTTAACGGAAGGCCTGTTACTTGAATAAGATATGTACATCACTTATGGTGCATGTTGTTAATCATCACTTCCGTCCTTGGTTAAAATGCTCTAGTTATATCTCCCTGAAATTTTGAGCATGGGTCTTGTGAAGGCATCATGAAGTAAGAGACAGACAACAGATGCACTTTTCTTAACACAAAGGATGTATTTATCTCAAATGTCAGGATGTTTGAAGGCCTAACGTGCCCTATGCTAAGGTGGGATTTCCCTACCTAAATAATACTAAGGAAAGTCTGAGTCATTAAGTTCAACTTAAAAGTCTGACGGTGTCCAAAACCTACACTTGCCCTCACAACTAAAGATATAAAATGCTTAGGGATGTCCGCAACCAACATAAATAGTGTTCCAAATAAAGTTCTGAGCTTCTTCCAGCTGCTGGCTAGCTTTCAGCTTCCCCTTCCCCAAGTTCAAAGCAGTTCAAAGATACCTTGGGTTCCCTTCCCCAAGTTCAACACAATTCACAAAGTCTCTGCGTTCCGTTCCACAAGAAGGCAGCTCTTCCTGTTTCAAAACTACAATCAGTTCAAATTTCTTGGCTTTCAATAATACTGGATTGCAGCATTTGTGGGAATGGTGCAGTACAGGAGATGGCTAGACACGTCCTCACCAATTGTAGCAGTATGGAGAAGGTATATCAGAGACATCTTAGTATGTCTGTCCATCGACAGGACTCGATAAAAGATTCCACTTTCTGGAAGAACTGCCTAAACACACCGAATGGGAGCAAACATATGGAACTTTATAGGGTTTGGAATGTTGTGGGGATTCGCCTAAATTTGGATCAGACCCTTAACAAATCATTGTAACATCCGATTGAGTAGTTACCCTATAATAATTTCAGGGAGCACTAATAACACAGAAGTGCATTGCAGTGAAAATGAACAAACCCTGTTGGCCACTTGGTCTCATGTAACTAATATTGATATTCATATTGATGCAGATGCAGCTGTTTTACTTGTATTTGTATGGTACATGAACCCTGATGGCTCTTATGAAATGTTATGACATTTTGGGGTATTTCAATGAAGTATTTCAATGAAATAAGTATGATATTTCGTAACTTGTATTCTGTAACTTGAATGGATGAATGAATTGAATGAATTGATCTGAATTGAATTCTACTCTTTTGAGATTCTTTAAATTACATGTTAAGTAAGTTGTATGATAAGTAATGAATGTATATGTGTACCGTTTTAATTAAAACTATAACACATCAAATAAATAAATAAATAATAATTCCAGTTCAACTTTGTAACCTTTCAGGCTTTTCAGTAGTTCAAACACATTGTTCTTGGTCTTCAAACAATTCAGCACTTATACAAAACTACAAAACAGCTTCTGTATCTTGACTTTCCTTGGTCCTTTCCAAGTAAGGGCTACTCGGTCTAGGCGCAGGCGTCGGACCACACGGTCCACCCATTACAGGTCACGCAACCAATAACCCTTAGCACTTTGTGATGCTCTTGGTTTTCCCGCCACCACAGGTTTTCTTTCTGAGCCTGTGTCAGTAATCAACATTCACTTTAGTTTCTCCTTGGCAGTCTCTTGGCTTTGCCACAATGTGTATTTCACACAATTCACTCTGTGGTGTTCATTATTTTCCACCATTTTGCTTTCAAGCTGTCCATTAGTGCTCACCACTTTGCTTTTCACTTGATTCACAAGTGCTCATTACTGGCTTTCACATTGTTCATAAATGCTTATCACTTGCTGTATCATGTTGTATTTTCACATGCTTTCCTTATCTTTTCAATAATACTTGTTGCATTTCAAAAAGTATTTTGCAGCTTGTTCGCTATTCAAAATTCTTCCATGCAGTCTCCAAACCAAACTATTATAAGTTTCAGTTCGATCAGCAATTTCAAATGTCCAATTCCAGCCCCTGGAGTGCCCCGGTATGAGTGTTCCCTTTCTCACACTCAGCGGTGTACGGCTGCTTTTCTGTGCATCTTCCTTCTCGTCTCTGGCTTCCACTCACTCCCCTTGTGCGTGTCAGGAGCTCTGGCGAGCAGCGCTCACCACTTTTGAACCTTTCTGCAGCGACCTCCACCCAGGTGACCTTCCCATGCATATCCTCCGCCCCAGGGTCAGGATCCAAGAGCAATTACCTTTCCGTGGTCACCTAAGATAACAATTCAGGGGGGGTAGATCGGAGGATGCCCTCAGATGCATCAGTCAGCAGGCTTTTTGATTATTCAACATAATTTTAGTCTCGATTCCAGCCTTGTTTTCAGGATGTTTACAGGTCGCTGAGGTTTGTAACTAGAAACTAGGAACGCCCTTCCAAATATCCTCCTACAAGTGCAAGACTGAAATAGTTTGTGACAAGGAGGATGCTTGATTTCCTCCAGGCAGTGTTGGCTAATGGTTGATCAATCAGTCTTTAGAGCGCGCTGCGATAGAATGACTGATGTTTGTCTTTGTGTGTCTCTTTTATTCTGAGATGTCCTTTTATCTCAACCTCCTGTTCTCTTGCCTCTTTCTGCATGGGATCTTTCACTTGCCTTGGTAGCGTTGCGATAGCCTCCTTTTGAGTCTTTGAGCCACTAGTGGAGGTGGGTTCAAAATGTGTTTCCCTTAAAGTTCTATCGTGATGGCGATCACCTCAGTATGCTGCCTGTTGGTGCTGGGGGTCCTCTTGTGTTCTGAACCGTATTTGCTGCGTATGCTGGAGGATCTAGGCCTTCGTCCTTCTCCAGGTCTTGCTCCAAAGTTTGTGTTGGATTTTTCATCTACCCCAGGAACTTTTGTTTCTCTTCTTTTCCTCTGCTGTGCATTCTTTAAGGAATCAGATAATGCACTTTTTAGATGTTGGCAGTGCAATTAAATGTAATGTATCTAAGCTTCTGACTCACTGACGGTTACAGTCCAGGCCAAAGAGGTAATACACTGTCTTATGTGACACCCCTGAGCCGTTGTGTGTAGCATTACTCTGGCCTACGAAGAGCAGATGGTTCTGCTCCCTCCTGTTAAGCAGTGGCAAATATGTCTGCCACTTAGGCTGAAGTGAAGGTGGTGTAAATGGCTGAACTCAAGGGCAGCCACTTGGGCGTCCATCTTAACTTCTGTAATAATTACAAAATTGCTGTAATGGGTGTCTCTGGAGGCGGTTCTCCTCGTGATCGGTAGACTGTGGCGAGTATGACTCAGATTACTGGTAGGTAACCAGGTCATTAACTCATATGTCTTATTTATAATATTAAAACACATCTTGGCTTTTCATACAGGGGTAATTCACTGCACCCAGCTGGCGGTGTTAGGTTGAGAGGTACAGAGTGCCCAATGTCAGACAGGGAGAAACGTAGCACTATATCTGGGGAGTGTGATGAATTGCGAGAGGCTAGTTAGGTGTGCCCACTACGCAATACCCTCCATAGGGGTAGAGGCAAGTGGGACCTCACTGGGAGAGACTCCCCATTTGGGGCCAAGGACTCCCATTGCCAGGAGGAACTCCCTAGAGGACCTGCCAAATGACCATCTTTTAACCTTCCTGGTAACAACATCTGTGAAGAGAAGGTCAACATGTTTTACTGCTAGCATGACATTGAAAACCTTTTAATCTCCAATTCTACTAGGACGAAGAAGAGGACATGTGGAGGAGAGGAGAGTTTGCAACAGAGAGAGAAAAAGGAACAGCTACTTGTGCAGGGGAAGCCCCACGAATATGCCAATCTAGAAAGGGGAGGAACCTAGGGAAATAAACAGACAGCATGAGAGTTTCAAAGGGAGGCACACGCTGGATCGAGAGAGCAAGAGGGGCTAGGCACGAAGCGTCTATCAGTCGCAGGAGACCAAGAGCTGACAGGCATGCTAACATCAGTAGCAATAGGGTCATGTGAGCTGAAGCCCGAGACGTGGCGTACCGTAGCAAAGCAAGAGAAAGAAGCTGATATTGGTGGCGCGACCCACGTGGAGCTCATGGTGGAGCGGAGGTCCTCATAACAACGCTGAAACCATTCTTCCACGGAAGATTAAAGATAAATTGGTATGCGAGATACCAGAATGCCATCCATGACAAACAAAGAGAGAAGAAAAGGGCAAGAAGAACCGAGACCCCAGAGAAAGAGGAAAGGCTGCCGATCCTCACTAAGCGAGAATCCTGGTGACACTAACCCTAAACACTAAAGCTAACAGGGATAACGGGAGACCGAGGGAGGACATGAGAATCATTATTGGAATGCTCATACTCTTCACAGTCTAAAAGGAAGCACTGTACAGCTAGTACAAAGAGAAGTGGAAGAGGGATATTTTGGAAAGGATCCAATTAGTAATGATTCATACCCATAAGGTCTAAGTGAAATAACAGAGCAGGTTATAAAGGAGAAACCTGAGAACAAGCTGGACTCGGTACAAACATATCCAGAGAAAGGGAAAAAGGAGATCAAAGACTAGGAGTTATTTAGGAAAATATGAAACGAACCCTGCAGGAAAAGATAACGGTGGGATAGAGTCATCAGGGCAAGAGGAAAGGATGCCCTGGTACAGAAAGGAACACGCAAATGAACTGTACAAATTGATAAAAGTGATCACTACAGATTACCTAAAGATCCTCGATTGAAAAGTGGCTGAGCCATAAACCAAGCCACATCAGAAGAAGGAAGATATTCCCAAGACTTTGAGTTCTTAAAAATAGTGGTAGGGTCATACAGTTCAGGGTTGGACTGTGGATGGTTTCCTTTATAGACATTCACTGATGACTGACAAGCAGTTTAGCTAGTTTCGTTAGGTAGGGACGCCTTGTAGAATAGGGAAAGACAAGCTTTATTCATATTATTTAATAAATACCCCAGTGAAATGTCCGACCACCATAGCCTCACATTCCTTGTGAGTGAAGCAACGCCACTGCTGGGCCCAGTCACAGAGATCACAGAGACTGAGCCTGATTCTTCTAGCACTACCAAATCAGCAGTTCTGCTCTCATGACCCACCGGGCAGGGAAACACCCAAAGGCGTATCCCCATGAGAACGCAAGGGGAGCCAATCACCTCAGTCTATACAAGCAGAGAAACTCTTCAACCAATGGGGTTCCAGTTCAATCCGGTCCAGCCTTTGGTAGGTATGGGGTCAGTCTATGCACAGGGCATATAAGGAGGCCATAGCCCTGACAAGTTGTAGAGCAAGTGTCTTGTGGGTTGTTACCAACCTGCCTCTTTATTACAGTAAGTGACCATGGGTCGCCTTGGCAAAGGACAGAGTGATTTGGAGGTGAGACATGACTCTTTTGACTGTGCCTGTCATCTTTGACTGGTCTTGGGCCTCCTGGAGGTGAGCCTTGTTCTTTCTGTCAACCAGCCACCACCTTTCAATTTTGACCAATTCTCCAGCAACAACACTGTTGCAGCAGAGGTTCTGTGCAATTAAGTCTCACATTCTGAAATAAAAGAAAGACTCTACTGCTATCCGTATGTTGTCATCTTTCATTGCACTGGAGAGAGATGCCACAATACATGTTATTTTTCTTTTGCATAAATTTCAGAAGTCCAGTTCTCATTATTATCTTGAAAGTCATTTTTATTTGGTTCTTTGAGAAAATAATAGTTTTGTACCTGATTCTATATAGAAGAATTCTTCAAATAATAATTTCAGCGATGATTCGAGAGAGGTCAGAGTTATGAAGCAAGTTTCTGGAGGCAGCAGTTCCTTTATTAAAATAACATGAAATAGAACTGGACAGGACCTGAAGTTGAGCCCCCTGGCTTCTACCACCCAGGCTACATGGCTCCAACGGCCTGGGCTGGAGCTCCTACACTCAACCCACAACACAGCAGGCACCTCAGGCAACATTCTCACCATGACATCACTAAGTGCGTCCAAGGAAGAGGCCACAGCATGACAGCTTTCGAAATATGGCCCATCCCATTCCATATTCTGCTCCATCGTAGAGTGATCTTCACGTGAAACATTTAAACATGAAACATAGATCATTGTTTCAACTTTTCAAATATTATGGAATTGAAGCAGCTGAAATTCCTTTTACCCAGCCTCATTCTGAATACGGTGCATATGGAGGGCCAGCCTCATTCTGAATATGGTGCCTATGGAGGGCCAGCCTCATTCTGAATACGGTGCCTATGGAGGGCCAGCCTCATTCTGAATACGGTGCCTATGGATGGCCAGCCTCATTCTGAATACGGTGCATATGGAGGGCCAGCCTCATTCTGAATACGGTGGCTAAGGAGGGCCAGCCTCATTCTGAATACGGTGCCTATGGAGGGCCAGCCTCATTCTGAATACGGTGCCTATGGAGGGCCAGCCTCATTCTGAATACGGTGCCTATGGAGGGCCAGCCTCATTCTGAATACGGTGCCTATGGAGGGCCAGCCTCATTCTGAATACGGTGCCTATGGAGGGCCAGCCTCATTCTGAATACGGTGCCTATGGATGGCCAGCCTCATTCTGAATACGGTGCATATGGAGGGCCAGCCTCATTCTGAATACGGTGGCTAAGGAGGGCCAGCCTCATTCTGAATACGGTGCCTGTGGAGGGCCAGCCTCATTCTGAATACGGTGGCTATGGAGGGCCAGCCTCATTCTGAATACGGTGGCTGTGGAGGGCCAGCCTCATTCTGAATACGGTGGCTATGGAGGGCCAGCCTCATTCTGAATACGGTGGCTGTGGAGGGCCAGCCTCATTCTGAATACGGTGGCTATGGAGGGCCAGCCTCATTCTGAATACGGTGGCTATGGAGGGCCAACTCTAAACATGACTCTCAGGTCTAGTCCCCTACAACCGCCTGATTCCCATGCAGGCAATGCATGAGGAGCTGCCCGGTGGGTTTCTGCACCACGCAGGAACTCCTCATTCCCTGCGGGAAATCATCATTTGGATCCCCGCGTACCGGCGTAATTCCAGTGGATTGTTCCCGTTTGTCCTGCACTTAGAAAAAGCAGGTGCAGGCAGTGTTGCCAACTTAGCGACTTTCTCGCTATATTTAGCGAGAAAGTACGCCCCCCTAGCGACTTTTTCATTAAAAAGCGGCTAGCGAGAAATCTAGCTACTTTTTTCATTTGGTTTGGAGACTTGCTTATTTATGCAAGTTTCCAAACCAATTGAAAAAAGTGTGGTCATTCGCCCGTTTTCTAACGGCAGTAATGCAAAAACACACTGAATTTAAAAGGGTGGTGTTTATTCTTAATCATAACAATTTAATTGTTCTTAACATTGCCAGCCCGCCCCCAGAAACGCTGTAGGTAATTATGCAAATTAGGCAGTGATGTCATCTAGCTACTTCTGGCGACTTTTAGGGGAGCCGATAGCTACTTTCTTCACTGAGGAGTTGACCACACTGGGTGCAGGTGTTTGGAATCAGCAGAGCAACGACGGCCGCCATGTTTGCTCTGGTTGCCACCATTGCGGACGTTCACCGCGATCACGGAAGTAGAGCGGGCAGTACCTCGTTCTCACCGCGTGCCTGCGTACATCCTGGATTCGTGTCACCTGCAATAATGCCTTCATCCATTTCGACTCGTATGTGATTGTGCATCAGAATCGCTAAGAGCGGGCGACAAGGCGGCGGATGCACCGTTGCTCACGCTCCCCCCAGTAAATAAATAGAAGGTGCCACTTCTTGTCACCAGGTCTCAAAAACCCGCAATATTTACTATTATCTCTACAGGAGTGATACTTTTCTTATGTTTCCTTTGCGCATGCCTGGTTTCACAGTTTCAAATCGACAATTATGCGCAAAACCAGGTGTGCCGCTATGCTTGTAAAGTTCGTACCTCTCTGAATCACTCACGAGATGATTTCCAGTTTAATCCAAAAGATCATTTGTACATCAGAATCAAAACTCAGAATGATTGACACAGTGATCAATTTCAAAGCATGCGGCTTCGTATTTTTTGGTTTCACGTAAAGAAAACATATGAACAATAATATCAAGCATGAAAAGACACATTCATTTGAATAGTTATTTTCAGGAGATTTCAATCAAAGTTATTCAGCACAAAAGACGTTGAAGCGCACACATAAGTATCAAGGTAGGTGAAAAGCCTAAAATAACGAAACATCACAGAAAAGCATTAAGCATTGTCTGAATTTCCTGTAAATATAACAAACCCCTCCGAAATTACGTTGTGCAATTTTCCAAATTCCTCTGCATGGTGCAGGTGCGCCTGTGTTTCTCAGGATTAGTTTTAAGAGCTTGGTAAGGGTGCAACCCCATAGCTCCTGACCGCACCCAGGGTTTTACAACTCCAGGCCTTGAGGGCTAGAAACCTGATGGGTTTTCATGACATCCCTCATTAATATTCATGAGGAAAAATCTGTATACATTTAGAATCATTGTATGTATTTCAAATAAATATGGACGCTTTGCTTACTTGTGATAGCATTGATGTAGACACCTGCTGGTAAAACTTAACTAAGTTCATCAGGTTGGCTCGTACAAAAAAGGCACAATGATCACTGGGCATAATGTTGGTGATCTGGTGGATATTTTGAAGATCTTACCTACTTTGGAAGCAGTTACGGCACTGGGGAACAAAGTAGTGGGAAGTCTGAAAGCCCAGGATGCTTCTGAAGGCTGGTTTCGTAGACTCCTTTCTGTTAATGGTGTAGACCAGTAACCATTTCAATAAAAACGATTTATTTTAACCACGCATTCCCATATCCCCAATGTATAACCAAATTCTCTTTTAATCGGAGCTAACCCTTCCAGTATCTTGCTGTCATGACATGTAGACCCCGCGCCCACTTTCTTTGAATTGATGTTTGGCAATGCACACCTTCTGGTCTTCCGCCTTGCTTGATTTGTGATGTTCACAAGTCACAGGTGTGAGAGCTTTGCCTCCAAGTTACGTGGGACCATCGTGTGGCATTGATAACCACTGTAGGTCTGAATCACTTGGAGTATGCGTTACTTTTGTAGAAAATGAAAGGGGCTATTCTTTATATGGGGTTGGGGGTTAACCACGCAGCAGCAGTGCACTTAACAAAAAAACATCGGGCCTCATTCCGAGTTGGGCAAAAAGGGATTACCGGCACTGGTAAGGACACTGGTGCCGGTAAACTCTTTGCGCCGTATTCTGTGGTCCCTTAGTGGGTCTCTCTTTTAATGCCTGGTCTGACCAGGCGTTGTGGACGGGACCCGTTAAGGGACTTTGGAGCCAATAACGGTACTGCAATTTGCGGTACCGTTATTTGCTCCTCCCCCATTCCCATTGAGCCCTATAGGAGCTGGAATGGGGAATGGTTTTATCAATGGGGATTTACCGGTCCCTCCAAGCTCGGAATGGACCGGTAAGTCCCCATTGCACCAATCCGGAGGCGGTACCGGTATGGAAGGCAGCCATGGAGCTAATTGCTCCATGGCTACCACCATACTCGGAATGAGGCCCATAGTCTGAAACACGGTCTTCCGTTTGTGATATATGGCATATGTAATGCACCTATACACACGTGTTTTAAGGCGCGGTGAGGCAAGGAAGGGGGAACAGGGAGGGTGCAGACAACGATCTTACTAGGCCAAGTGACTTAATTTCACGCAATGGATGAAATGGATAGAGTGGATGGAATAGATGGAGTGGATGGAATAGATAGAGTGAACGAAATGGATGGATGGAACAGATGAGACGTATGGATCAATTTGGTGTAATGGATAAAATGGATACATTCGATAGAGTGTATAGAGTAGATAGAGTGGAGGAAATAGAACAGACGGAGTGAACGGAATGACTGGGGTAGATGGAATGGATGGAATCGATGGGATGGATGGAATCGATGAGATGGATAGCGTCAATGGAGTGGATGGAGTGATGGGATGGATGGGGTATATGGAGTGGATGAACTGTGAACAATGGCTTGCGCCAGATCCTGACGGGATTGTGAACGTTGGCCTGGGTCGCTTCTGGATGGAAGTGCAAATGTTGACATGTCCCACACTTGAAGCTGTGAACACTAGCCTGATTTGCATGTCTGTAAATGTAAACATGCCTGACACGTGCATCACTGTGTACCCTGCCCTCCTCTTCCCATGCTGTTGCTATATATCTGTATCCCCCCTCTCGCTGTAAACCCAACCTCTGTCTGTATGTGTCCATATGTCGCTTTATCCCCTGCCATCCTGTTCACGTGCCTGGTCTCGGGCGCTCTAAGGATAACTATCATATCACATCACTACGCTTACTCTCTACTATACACCATCATTCAACTAGAACACATCTATACCCCTGATTAATTTGGCCTAGCTGTTCACATACGAATATGACCCCACAATCACCTCATCACCCTAATAAAATGCAGTTAGCCGAGCACATTCCGGCCTAGCTGTTCATATATGCGTCCTTCAGGTCTAACGCAGCCAGAGCCCAGTCTGGGTGTTTACCCACCAGACTGCACACATCCAACTGATATCTTCAGCACCACACCTAACGCTAGGACGCAGCTATCAACCAGCAATTACATCAGCTGCACACATATCCGGTGCACCCACGCACCCTACGACACTATCTCTCTCTACTGACCACAACTACGGTTCCCGAGGACGTTCAACCTACCAGCGCTTTGAGGTCATACCAATGATATATAGAGCGCAATATAAATGCCAAGTAACGTAACATAATGGACCCTAGTAGTGCATCCAAGACTGCAGATTGCAAACCTCTGCCCAGAACCTTGGGTAACCAGACTTCCATTTCTCAGAGTGAGACCAGGATTGTTACTTTCTTCCCCACACTTGGAAGGACCAGCTGGGGTGGACATCTTAACCGCCATGCCCTCAGTACCTCCGCAGCCCGGGTCACAATATTTATGCTTGTGAGGAGGACCCACAATAACAAAGGCAATATGAAGTTGATAAAGCCAGAGACCTGCAACCGTGAAGCTACACAAAATGTCTTCCCAAGTGCCACCTCCACATGTTGATTTACCGCCTTCCCAGCGTGTCTGTTTCTCTTGCTTTTCATTAATGCAGCCTTCCTGCCTCTCATGTGGAACCCTGTAAAAGGAACCATGTCTCCTCTTGAGTAGCATGCACACTTATGTCCTTCACTAAATCGAACAGTCCTCTGTTGCCCTTCATCTGCCAAAATATCAAAGAACTCTTTCTGCAGCCATGCTGGGCACCCAGGCCCTTTATAGCTACCTTGAAACATCTGAAAAAGACCCAGCTGGGGTGGTAATGATCCAAGTGTTTGACAGCTGGGAACCAATCCCAGCCGAGAAGCCCAGAGATGCTGTTTCAACAGAGAACCCGTAGCTGACCCAAACCTCAACAGTTTTCTACTTTCAAACATTTCACATAGCGACTTGCCGTTTCACCAAAGAACACTACATTCCGTGTTGGCGGTGCAGTAAAAAATGGCAGCAACGGAATTTCCGCCACTTAAATGCACCGCAAATTGGCATATAGCTGGGGTCTTTCGGATTTCTTCCGGATTTCAGAGGAACTAGCTCTTCCCGGCGTAACGGATGCCATTCTAGCCTATCTTAAAGGTCAATATCAGTTGGTAATTCATAGCGTCACTTCTGTCCCCCTTCAGGTCAATATCAGTTGGTAATTCATAGCGTCACTTCTGTCCCCGTTCAGGTCAATATCAGTTGGTAATTCATAGCGTCACTTCTGTCCCCCTTCTTTAATATCGGAATTACCACTGAGAGGTATTTGCGATATAAGAACAGTTTCTAATTTTCATCGGCCTCTATGATGTGTCTTTGTAGACGTGTAATTGTCATCCTTGTTCCATTGTAGAGTCTCTGTGATGGCATAAGATTGCATAGTAGCATAACTACAGCACCTATTTTCAGATTTAGCTCGTGAGGAGGCATTCGTCCTACAGCGTTTTGTTCTTTAGAGACTGAAACTTTGAGCCGGTAATTAACTGTTTATTGATGCTGGAACTACCGTGCCCTGTGTGAAGAGAAGTGGGAGGTGGAAAGAAGTAACTGTTTGTGATAGTGAAAGGTGAAGGTGACTGTGTAGAACCGTGGTCATTCCATTTGTTGAAATGGTAGCTATTGTTAAAGTGGGTGCACTTTGCCATTTGGAGAGCAGAGGGCAACCTAACACTGATCAATTGCATCAGCTGAGTCTGGAAACATACCTACGCATTTTGTATATATAGTTTACCATGGGTCTAATTGCCTCACCCGATAATTCCTCAAAATCATTCCTGAATTTCGATAAGAACAGAATCAGAGATTAACCCCGTCACTACCTCATTCGTAATCTGCTGGTACATCTGCCAGACCGAGTGGCGGTAACAGTAAGCAAGTTTGTCTCCTACAGAAATACTGCCAATTTCCCAATGAGGCCCTATGTCTTTTACCTCAACATGCCACAATAGGCAAAATATATTCAAATCAAAGGACTCTGGATTTATTTATAAACAAATACATCCTTTGTAAAATCCGTCAATGTTTGCAAGCCTGAGAGTCCTGAAAAAGGTCTCAAACCATGCAGAGACATTCCACGTTTTCCAGACCAGCTATTGCTGGAGTATCTTTGTTATGGGAAGTCTCACCCTTTTATAGAAAGGAGACATGTTCAGGTGGTGCCATTCATAGTTCAAAGCCCCTGCACGGCCCCAATTATTCCTGCTCATGCATAGATTTCTGTATGGTGATGTGAATATGCACATCTGTCCAAAATAGAATTGCCTTGATTAGCAACTTTACATCCCGCATGCATAATGCCAGTGTTTAAACGCCTGCTAGATAATTAGCACATTGCATGCTAAAAGGAATATTTAATTTACAGCTTGCATGGTGCTAAGAGAAATGGTGCCCTCATAGGCAGCCTGTGCACTTGCCCTGCATCAGTGGCTACTGAAACGCGGGCAAATATGCGGTCCAACCATGAAAGACCAATGAACAACATTTTTAATTTCAACCAAATCCATGTTTGCAGAAATGTATGTTTAACACAAGTGGTCGGAATGACCCGGTGATTCCCCTTTCGCGGGTGCCGGACCCGGATGCGAGTTTGGAAGGCTACCTCCAACCTCGTAATGTCTTTTTCTGGGATCCCGGTGTGCATGTGGCAAACTCAGATACACATATAAGGTTTGAGAAACAGGCCCAATGTTCCTTTCCCAGAAACCCGTGCATGCTAAACCCTGGCATGAACATGCTTGAAAGCCATAACAACAGTTGCAGGTTCATTAGTCAGACGAGCAAAGATATTTTTCAAATTATATTTCATAAATGCCCACTAAGGGCGTGCTGATGAGTTAATTAGAATCCTGTAAAACATGATTACGCGTTCAGAGAACATTCTGCACCGTGCATTGGTATGGAGACAAGAAGACAAGAATGCTTCCTAGCTGCACGTGACAGCAAAGCGCCTCCACCCATGGATGTGAAGTGCTTATGCATTTTCCTTTTAAGGAATAGTGCTGCTTGCACCTGTGAGGAGCACTGTACTTGTCCCCAGAAATGCTGCTCTCCTAAACACAGCAAATAATGTGAGGCCTAACAGACAGCGTCCTCGTTATCAGATGCCTATATATGTGTTATTTGGGCCTCCAGCTTAAGCCTGGACCTAGCACCCTGTCAGGACGTACAGGAAGACCGCCAGCAGTAATTACCGCCACTGCTCGGAGTATGCCTACAACAATGGTACTGTGATCATGCTATTAGAATTTCTGGAATACTGCTGGAATAGCTCCCATCCCCTGCTAGTATTGTTCCAAGCAATACTTCCCACGTGTTATCAGGGGGAATGGCTCCCACCCCCTGATAGTAATGTTCCAAGGAATACTTCTCACGTGTTTGCAGGGGGAATGGCTCCCACCCCTGATAGTAATGTTCCAAGCAATACTTCCCACGTGTTATCAGGGGGAATGGCTCCCTTCCCTTTATAGTAGAGTTCCAAGCAATACTTCTCACGTGTTTTCAGGGGGAATGGCTCCCGCCCCTGATAGTAATGTTCCAAGCAATACTTCCCACTTGTTATCAGGGGGAATGGCTCCCTTCCCTTTATAGTAGAGTTCCAAGCAATACTTCTCACGTGTTTTCAGGGGGAATGGCTCCCACCCCTGATAGTAATGTTCCAAACAATACTTCTCACGTGTTATCAGGGGGAATGGCTCCCATGCACTCCAAACAATACTTCTCACGTGTTATCAGGGGGAATGGCTCCCATGCCCTGTTAGTAATGTTCCAAACAATACTTCCCACGTGTTTTCAGGGGGAATGGCTCCCAACCCCTGATAGTAATGTTCCAAACAATACTTCTCACGTGTTTTCAGGGGGAATGGCTCCCAACCCCTGATAGTAATGTTCCAAGCAATACTTATCACGTGTTATCAGGGGGAATGGCTCCCTTCCCTTGATAGTAGAGTTTCAAGCAATACTTCTCACGTGTTATCAGGGGGAATGGCTCCCACCCCCTGATAGTAATGTTCCAAACAATACTTCTCACCTGTTATCAGGGGAAATGGCTCCCACCCCCTGATAGTAATGTTCCAAACAATACTTCTCACCTGTTATCAGGGGGAATGGCTCCCACCCCCTGATAGTAATGCTCCTAACAATACTTCTCACGTGTTTTCAGGGGAATGGCTCCCACCCCTCATAGTAATGTTCCAAGCAATACTTCCCACGTGTTATCAGGGGGAATGGCTCCCACCCCCTGATAGTAATGTTCCAAACAATACTTCTCACGTGTTTTCAGGGGGAATGGGTCCCACCCCTGATAGAAATGTTCCTAACAATACTTCTCACGTGTTACCAGGGGGAATGGCTCCCACCCCCTGATAGTAATGTTCCAAACAATACTTCTCACGTGTTTTCAGGGGGAACGGCTCCCACCCCCTGATAGTAATGTTCCAAGCATTACTTCTCAGTTGTTATCAGGGGGAATGGCTCCCTTCCCTTGATAGTAGAGTTTCAAGCAATACTTCCCACGTGTTATCAGGGGGAATGGCTCCCATGCCCTGTTAGTAATGTTCCAAACAATACTTCTCACGTGTTATCAGGGGGAATGGCTCCCATGCCCTGTTAGTAATGTTCCAAACAATACTTCTCACGTGTTTTCAGGGGGAATGGCTCCCACCCCCTGATAGTAATGTTCCAAGCAATACTTCCCACGTGTTATCAGGGGGAATGGCTCCCACCCCCTGATAGTAATGTTCCAAACAATACTTTTCACGTGTTTTCAGGGGGAATGGCTCCCACCCCTGATAGTAATGTTCCAAACAATACTTCTCAGGTGTTATCAGGGGGAATGGCTCCCACCCCTGATAGTAATGTTCCAAGCAATACTTCTCAGGTGTTATCAGGGGCAATGGCTCCCTTCCCTTGATAGTAGAGTTTCAAGCAATACTTCTCACGTGTTATCAGGGGGAATGGCTCCCACCCCTGATAGTAATGTTCCAAGCAATACTTCTCAGGTGTTATCAGGGGGAATGGCTCCCTTCCCTTGATAGTACAGTTTCAAGCTATACTTCTCACGTGTTATCAGGGGGAATGGGTCCCACCCCTGATAGAAATGTTCCTAACAATACTTCCCACGTGTTATCAGGGGGAATGGCTCCCACCCCCTGATAGTAATGTTCCAAGCAATACTTCTCACGTGTTATCAGGGGGAATGGCTCCCTTCCCTTGATAGTAGAGTTTCAAGCAATACTTCCCACATGTTATCAGGGGGAATAGCTCCCACCACCTGATAGTAATGTTCCAAGCAATACTTCTCAGTTGTTATCAGGGGGAATGGCTCCCTTCCATTGATAGTAGAGTTTCAAGCAATACTTCCCACATGTTATCAGGGGGAATGGCTCCCACCCCCTGATAGTAATGTTCCAAGCAATACTTCTCAGTTGTTATCAGGGGGAATGGCTCCCTTCCCTTGATAGTAGAGTTTCAAGCAATACTTCCCACGTGTTATCAGGGGGAATGGCTCCCATGCCCTGTTAGTAATGTTCCAAACAATACTTCTCACGTGTTATCAGGGGGAATGGCTCCCATGCCCTGTTAGTAATGTTCCAAACAATACTTCTCACGTGTTTTCAGGGGGAATGGCTCCCACCCCCTGATAGTAATGTTCCAAGCAATACTTCCCACGTGTTATCAGGGGGAATGGCTCCCACCCCCTGATAGTAATGTTCCAAGCAATACTTCTCAGGTGTTATCAGGGGGAATGGCTCCCTTCCCTTGATAGTAGAGTTTCAAGCAATACTTCTCACGTGTTATCAGGGGGAATGGCTCCCACCCCCTGATAGTAATGTTCCAAGCAAAACTTCTCAGGTGTTATCAGGGGGAATGGCTCCCTTCCCTTGATAGTAGAGTTTCAAGCAATACTTCTCACGTGTTATCAGGGGGAATGGCTCCCACACCCTGATAGTAATGTTCCAAACAATACTTCTCACCTGTTATCAGGGGGAATGGCTCCCACCCCCTGATAGTAATGTTCCTAACAATACTTCTCACGTGTTATCAGGGGGAATGGCTCCCACCCCTGATAGTAATGTTCCAAGCAATACTTCTCAGGTGTTATCAGGGGGAATGGCTCCCTTCCCTTGATAGTAGAGTTTCAAGCAATACTTCTCACGTGTTATCAGGGGGAATGGCTCCCACCCCCTGATAGTAATGTTCCAAACAATACTTCTCACCTGTTATCAGGGGGAATGGCTCCCACCCCCTGATAGTAATGTTCCTAACAATACTTCTCACGTGTTTTCAGGGGGAATGGCTCCCACCCCTGATAGTAATGTTCCTAACAATACTTCTCACGTGTTATCAGGGGGAATGGGTCCCACCCCCTGATAGTAATGTTCCAAGGAATACTTCTCACGTGTTTGCAGGGGGAATGGCTCCCACCCCTGATAGTAATGTTCCAAGCAATACTTCTCACGTGTTTTCAGGGGGAATGGCTCCCACCCCTGATAGTAATGTTCCAAGCAATACTTCCCACGTGTTATCAGGGGGAATGGCTCCCTTCCCTTTATAGTAGAGTTCCAAGCAATACTTCTCACGTGTTTTCAGGGGGAATGGCTCCCACCCCTGATAGTAATGTTCCAAACAATACTTCTCACGTGTTATCAGGGGGAATGGCTCCCATGCCCTCCAAACAATACTTCTCACGTGTTATCAGGGGGAATGGCTCCCATGCCCTGTTAGTAATGTTCCAAACAATACTTCCCAGGTGTTTTCAGGGGGAATGGCTCCCAACCCCTGATAGTAATGTTCCAAACAATACTTCTCACGTGTTTTCAGGTGGAATGGCTCCCAACCCCTGATAGTAATGTTCCAAGCAATACTTATCACGTGTTATCAGGGGGAATGGCTCCCTTCCCTTGATAGTAGAGTTTCAAGCAATACTTCTCACGTGTTATCAGGGGGAATGGCTCCCACCCCCTGATAGTAATGTTCCAAACAATACTTCTCACCTGTTATCAGGGGAAATGGCTCCCACCCCCTAATAGTAATGTTCCAAACAATACTTCTCACCTGTTATCAGGGGGAATGGCTCCCACCCCCTGATAGTAATGTTCCTAACAATACTTCTCACGTGTTTTCAGGGGAATGGCTCCCACCCCTCATAGTAATGTTCCAAGCAATACTTCCCACGTGTTATCAGGGGGAATGGCTCCCACCCCCTGATAGTAATGTTCCAAACAATACTTCTCACGTGTTTTCAGGGGGAATGGGTCCCACCCCTGATAGAAATGTTCCTAACAATACTTCTCACGTGTTACCAGGGGGAATGGCTCCCACCCCCTGATAGTAATGTTCCAAACAATTCTTCTCACGTGTTTTCAGGGGGAATGGCTCCCACCCCCTGATAGTAATGTTCCAAGCAATACTTCTCAGTTGTTATCAGGGGGAATGGCTCCCTTCCCTTAATAGTAGAGTTTCAAGCAATACTTCCCACGTGTTATCAGGGGGAATGGCTCCCATGCCCTGTTAGTAATGTTCCAAACAATACTTCTCACGTGTTATCAGGGGGAATGGCTCCCATGCCCTGTTAGTAATGTTCCAAACAATACTTCTCACGTGTTTTCAGGGGGAATGGCTCCCACCCCCTGATAGTAATGTTCCAAGCAATACTTCCCACGTGTTATCAGGGGGAATGGCTCCCACCCCCTGATAGTAATGTTCCAAACAATACTTCTCACATGTTTTCAGGGGGAATGGCTCCCACCCCTGATAGTAATGTTCCAAACAATACTTCTCAGGTGTTATCAGGGGGAATGGCTCCCACAACTGATAGTAATGTTCCAAGCAATACTTCTCAGGTGTTATCAGGGGCAATGGCTCCCTTCCCTTGATAGTAGAGTTTCAAGCAATACTTCTCACGTGTTATCAGGGGGAATGGCTCCCACCCCTTATAGTAATGTTCCAAGCAATACTTCTCAGGTGTTATCAGGGGGAATGGCTCCCTTCCCTTGATAGTACAGTTTCAAGCAATACTTCTCACGTGTTATCAGGGGGAATGGCTCCCACCCCCTGATAGTAATGTTCCAAACAATACTTCTCACCTGTTATCAGGGGGAATGGCTCCCACCCCCTGATAGTAATGTTCCTAACAATACTTCTCACGTGTTATCAGGGGGAATGGCTCCCACCCCTGATAGTAATGTTCCAAGCAATACTTCTCAGGTGTTATCAGGGGGAATGGCTCCCTTCCCTTGATAGTAGAGTTTCAAGCAATACTTCTCACGTGTTATCAGGGGGAATGGCTCCCACCCCTGATAGTACTGTTCCAAGCAATACTTCCCACGTGTTATCAGGGGAAATGGCTCCCACTCCCTGATAGTAATGTTCCTAACAATACTTCTCAAGTGTTTTCAGGGGGAATGGGTCCCACCCCTGATAGAAATGTTCCTAACAATACTTCCCACGTGTTATCAGGGGGAATGGCTCCCACCCCCTGATAGTAATGTTCCAAGCAATACTTCTCAGTTGTTATCAGGAGGAATGGCTCCCTTCCCTTGATAGTAGAGTTTCAAGCAATACTTCCCACATGTTATCAGGGGGAATAGCTCCCACCACCTGATAGTAATGTTCCAAGCAATACTTCTCAGTTGTTATCAGGGGGAATGGCTCCCTTCCATTGATAGTAGAGTTTCAAGCAATACTTCCCACATCTTATCAGGGGGAATGGCTCCCACCCCCTGATAGTAATGTTCCAAGCAATACTTCTCAGTTGTTATCAGGGGGAATGGCTCCCTTCCCTTGATAGTAGAGTTTCAAGCAATACTTCGCACGTGTTATCAGGGGGAATGGCTCCCATGCCCTGTTAGTAATGTTCCAAACAATACTTCTCACGTGTTATCAGGGGGAATGGCTCCCATGCCCTGTTAGTAATGTTCCAAACAATACTTCTCACGTGTTTTCAGGGGGAATGGCTCCCACCCCCTGATAGTAATGTTCCAAGCAATACTTCCCACGTGTTATCAGGGGGAATGGCTCCCACCCCCTGATAGTAATGTTCCAAGCAATACTTCTCAGGTGTTATCAGGGGGAATGGCTCCCACCCCCTGATAGTAATGTTCCTAACAATACTTCTCACGTGTTATCAGGGGGAATGGCTCCCACCCCTGATAGTAATGTTCCAAGCAATACTTCTCAGGTGTTATCAGGGGGAATGGCTCCCTTCCCTTGATAGTAGAGTTTCAAGCAATACTTCTCACGTGTTATCAGGGGGAATGGCTCCCACCCCCTGATAGTAATGTTCCAAACAATACTTCTCACCTGTTATCAGGGGGAATGGCTCCCACCCCCTGATAGTAATGTTCCTAACAATACTTCTCACGTGTTTTCAGGGGGAATGGCTCCCACCCCTGATAGTAATGTTCCTAACAATACTTCTCACGTGTTATCAGGGGGAATGGGTCCCACCCCTGATAGAAATGTTCCTAACAATACTTACCACGTGTTATCAGGGGGAATGGCTCCCACCCCCTGATAGTAATGTTCCAAGCAATACTTCTCATTTGTTATCAGGGGGAATGGCTCCCTTCCCTTGATAGTAGAGTTTCAAGCAATACTTCCAACATGTTATCAGGGGGAATGGCTCCCACCCCCTGATAGTAATGTTCCAAGCAATACTTCTCAGTTGTTATCAGGGGGAATGGCTCCTTTCCCTTGATAGTAGAGTTTCAAGCAATACTTCCCACGTGTTATCAGGGGGAATGGCTCCCATGCCCTGTTAGTAATGTTCCAAACAATACTTCTCACGTGTTATCACGGGGAATGGCTCCCATGCCCTGTTAGTAATGTTCCAAACAATACTTCTCACGTGTTTTCAGGGGGAATGGCTCCCACCCCCTGATAGTAATGTTCCAAGCAATACTTCCCATGTGTTATCAGGGGGAATGGCTCCCACCCCCTGATAGTAATGTTCCAAGCAATACTTCTCAGGTGTTATCAGGGGGAATGGCTCCCTTCCCTTGATATAGAGTTTCAAGCAATACTTCTCACGTGTTATCAGGGGGAATGGCTCCCACCCCCTGATAGTAATGTTCCAAACAATACTTCTCACCTGTTATCAGGGGGAATGGCTCCCACCCCCTGATAGTAATGTTCCTAACAATACTTCTCACGTGTTTTCAGGGGGAATGGCTCCCAACCCTGATAGTAATGTTCCAAACAATACTTCTCACGTGTTATCAGGGGGAATGGCTCCCACCCCCTGATAGTAATGTTCCTAACAATACTTCTCACGTGTTTTCAGGGGGAATGGCTCCCAACCCTGATAGTAATGTTCCAAGCAATACTTCCCACGTGTTATCAGGGGGAATGGCTCCCACCCCCTGATAGTAATGTTCCTAACAATACTTCTAACGTGTTTTCAGGGGGAATGGGTCCCACCCCTGATAGAAATGTTCCTAACAATACTTCCCACGTGTTATCAGGGGGAATGGCTCCCACCCCCTGATAGTAATGTTCCAAGCAATACTTCTCAGTTGTTATCAGGGGGAATGGCTCCCTTCCCTTGATAGTAGAGTTTCAAGCAATACTTCCCACATGTTATCAGGGGGAATAGCTCCCACCCCCTGATAGTAATGTTCCAAGCAATACTTCTCAGTTGTTATCAGGAGGAATGACTCCCTTCCCTTGATAGTAGAGTTTCAAGCAATACTTCCCACATGTTATCAGGGGGAATGGCTCCCACCCCCTGATAGTAATGTTCCAAGCAATACTTCTCAGTTGTTATCAGGGGGAATGGCTCCCTTCCCTTGATAGTAGAGTTTCAAGCAATACTTCCCACGTGTTATCAGGGGGAATGGCTCCCATGCCCTGTTAGTAATGTTCCAAACAATACTTCTCACGTGTTATCAGGGGGAATGGCTCCCATGCGCTGTTAGTAATGTTCCAAACAATACTTCTCACGTGTTTTCAGGGGGAATGGCTCCCACCCCCTGATAGTAATGTTCCAAGCAATACTTCCCACGTGTTATCAGGGGGAATGGCTCCCACCCCCTGATAGTAATGTTTCAAGCAATACTTCTCAGGTGTTATCAGGGGGAATGGCTCCCTTCCCTTGATAGTAGAGTTTCAAGCAATACTTCCCACACGTTATCAGGGGGAATGGCTCCCACCCCCTGATAGTAATGTTCCTAACAATACTTCTCAGTTGTTATCAGGGGGAATGGCTCCCTTCCCGTGATAGTAGAGTTTCAAGCAATACTTCCCACATGTTATCAGGGGGAATGGCTCCCACCCCCTGATAGTAATGTTCCAAGCAATACTTCTCAGGTGTTATCAGGGGGAATGGCTCCCTTCCCTTGATATAGAGTTTCAAGCAATACTTCTCACGTGTTATCAGGGGGAATGGCTCCCACCCCCTGATAGTAATGTTCCAAACAATACTTCTCACATGTTATCAGGGGGAATGGCTCCCACCCCCTGATAGTAATGTTCCTAACAATACTTCTCACGTGTTTTCAGGGGGAATGGCTCCCAACCCTGATAGTAATGTTCCAAGCAATACTTCCCACGTGTTATCAGGGGGAATGGCTCCCACCCCCTGATAGTAATGTTCCTAACAATACTTCTCACGTGTTTTCAGGGGGAATG
This sequence comes from Ambystoma mexicanum, assembly GCF_040938575.1. Classification (NCBI taxonomy): domain Eukaryota; kingdom Metazoa; phylum Chordata; class Amphibia; order Caudata; family Ambystomatidae; genus Ambystoma; species Ambystoma mexicanum. Next base: position 40,416,390 of record NC_090936.1, on the reverse strand, counting down.
GCTCCCTTCCCTTGATAGTAGAGTTTCAAGCAATACTTCCCACATGTTATCAGGGGGAATGGCTCCCACCTCCTGATAGTAATGTTCCAAGCAATACTTCTCAGTTGTTATCAGGAGGAATGGCTCCCTTCCCTTGATAGTAGAGTTTCAAGCAATACTTCCCACATGTTATCAGGGGGAATGGCTCCCACCCCCTGATAGTAATGTTCCAAGCAATACTTCTCAGTTGTTATCAGGGGGAATGGCTCCCTTCCCTTTATAGTAGAGTTTCAAGCAATACTTCCCACGTGTTATCAGGGGGAATGGCTCCCATGCCCTGTTAGTAATGTTCCAAACAATACTTCTCACGTGTTATCAGGGGGAATGGCTCCCATGCCCTGTTAGTAATGTTCCAAACAATACTTCTCACGTGTTTTCAGGGGGAATGGCTCCCACCCCCTGATAGTAATGTTCCAAGCAATACTTCCCACGTGTTATCAGGGGGAATGGCTCCCACCCCCTGATAGTAATGTTCCAAGCAATACTTCTCAGGTGTTATCAGGGGAATGGCTCCCTTCCCTTGATAGTAGAGTTTCAAGCAATACTTCTCACGTGTTATCAGGGGGAATGGCTCCCACCCCCTGATAGTAATGTTCCAAGCAATACTTCTCAGGTGTTATCAGGGGGAATGGCTCCCTTCCCTTGATAGTAGAGTTTCAAGCAATACTTCTCACGTGTTATCAGGGGGAATGGCTCCCACCCCCTGATAGTAATGTTCCAAACAATACTTCTCAACTGTTATCAGGGGGAATGGATCCCACCCCCTGATAGTAATGTTCCTAACAATACTTCTCACGTGTTATCAGGGGGAATGGCTCCCACCCCTGATAGTAATGTTCCAAGCAATAATTCTCAGTTGTTATCAGGGGGAATGGCTCCCTTCCCTTGATAGTAGAGTTTCAAGCAATACTTCCCACATGTTATCAGGGGGAATGGCTCCCACCCCCTGATAGTAATGTTCCAAGCAATACTTCTCAGTTGTTATCAGGAGGAATGGCTCCCTTCCCTTGATAGTAGAGTTTCAAGCAATACTTCCCACGTGTTATCAGGGGGAATGGCTCCCATGCCCTGTTAGTAATGTTCCAAACAATACTTCTCACTTGTTATCAGGGGGAATGGCTCCCATGCCCTGTTAGTAATGTTCCAAGCAATACTTCTCAGGTGTTATCAGGGGGAATGGCTCCCTTCCCTTGATAGTAGAGTTTCAAGCAATACTTCTCATGTGTTATCAGGAGGAATGGCTCCCACCCCCTGATAGTAATGTTCCAAACAATACTTCTCACCTGTTATCAGGGGGAATGGCTCCCACCCCCTGATAGTAATGTTCCTAACAATACTTCTCACTTGTTTTCAGGGGGAATGGCTCCCACCCCTGATAGTAATGTTCCTAACAATACTTCTCACGTGTTTTCAGGGGGAATGGGTCCCACCCCTGATAGAAATGTTCCTAACAATACTTCCCACGTGTTATCAGGGGGAATGGCTCCCACCCACTGATAGTAATGTTCCAAGCAATACTTCTCAGTTGTTATCAGGGGGAATGGCTCCCTTCCCTTGATAGTAGAGTTTCAAGCAATACTTCCCACATGTTATCAGGGGGAATGGCTCCCACCCCCTGATAGTAATGTTCCAAGCAATACTTCTCAGTTGTTATCAGGGGGAATGGCTCCCTTCCCTTGATAGTAGAGTTTCAAGCAATACTTCCCACATGTTATCAGGGGGAATGGCTCCCACCCCTGATAGTAATGTTCCTAACAATACTTCTCACGTGTTTTCAGGGGGAATGGGTCCCACCCCTGATAGAAATGTTCCTAACAATACTTCCCACGTGTTACCAGGGGGAATGGCTCCCACCCCCTGATAGTAATGTTCCAAGCAATACTTCTCAGTTGTTATCAGGGGGAATGGCTCCCTTCCCTTGATAGTACAGTTTCAAGCAATACTTCCCACATGTTATCAGGGGGAATGGCTCCCACCCCCTGATAGTAATGTTCCAAGCAATACTTCTCAGTTGTTATTAGGGGGAATGGCTCCCTTCCCTTGATAGTAGAGTTTCAAGCAATACTTCCCACATGTTATCAGGGGGAATGGCTCCCACCCCCTGATAGTAATGTTCCAAGCAATACTTCTCAGTTGTTATCAGGGGGAATGGCTCCCTTCCCTTGATAGTAGAGTTTCAAGCAATACTTCCCACGTGTTATCAGGGGGAATGGCTCCCATGCCCTGTTAGTAATGTTCCAAACAATACTTCTCACGTGTTTTCAGGGGGAATGGGTCCCACCCCTGATAGAAATGTTCCTAACAATACTTCCCACGTGTTATCAGGGGGAATGGCTCCCACCCCCGATAGTAATGTTCCAAGCAATACTTCTCAGTTGTTATCAGGGGGAATGGCTCCCTTCCCTTGATAGTAGAGTTTCAAGCAATACTTCCCACATGTTATCAGGGGGAATGGCTCCCACCCCCTGATAGTAATGTTCCAAGCAATACTTCTCAGTTGTTATCAGGAGGAATGGCTCCCTTCCCTTGATAGTAGAGTTTCAAGCAATACTTCCCACATGTTATCAGGGGGAATGGCTCCCACCCCCTGATAGTAATGTTCCAAGCAATACTTCTCAGTTGTTATCAGGGGGAATGGCTCCCTTCCCTTTATAGTAGAGTTTCAAGCAATACTTCCCACGTGTTATTAGGGGGAATGGCTCCCATGCCCTGTTAGTAATGTTCCAAACAATACTTTTCACGTGTTATCAGGGGGAATGGCTCCCATGCCCTGTTAGTAATGTTCCAAACAATACTTCTCACATGTTTTCAGGGGGAATGGCTCCCACCCCCTGATAGTAATGTTCCAAGCAATACTTCCCACATGTTATCAGGGGGAATGGCTCCCACCCCCTGATAGTAATGTTCCAAGCAATACTTCTCAGGTGTTATCAGGGGGAATGGCTCCCTTCCCTTGATAGTAGAGTTTCAAGCAATACTTCTCACGTGTTATCAGGGGGAATGGCTCCCACCCCCTGATAGTAATGTTCCAAGCAATACTTCTCAGGTGTTATCAGGGGGAATGGCTCCCTTCCCTTGACAGTAGAGTTTCAAGCAATACTTCTCACGTGTTATCAGGGGGAATGGCTCCCACCCCCTGATAGTAATGTTCCAAACAATATTTCTCACCTGTTATCAGGGGGAATGGCTCCCACCCCCTGATAGTAATGTTCCTAACAATACTTCTCACGTGTTATCAGGGGGAATGGCTCCCACCCCTGATAGTAATGTTCCAAGCAATACTTCTCAGTTGTTATCAGGGGAAATGGCTCCATTCCCTTGATAGTAGAGTTTCAAGCAATACTTCCCACATGTTATCAGGGGGAATGGCTCCCACCCCCTGATAGTAATGTTCCAAGCAATACTTCTCAGTTGTTATCAGGAGGAATGGCTCCCTTCCCTTGATAGTAGAGTTTCAAGCAATGCTTCCCACATGTTATCAGGGGGAATGGCTCCCACCCCCTGATAGTAATGTTCCAAGCAATACTTCTCAGTTGTTATCAGGGGGAATGGCTCCCTTCCCTTGATAGTAGAGTTTCAAGCAATACTTCCCACGTGTTATCAGGGGGAATGGCTCCCATGCCCTGTTAGTAATGTTCCAAACAATACTTCTCACGTGTTATCAGGGGGAATGGCTCCCATGCCCTGTTAGTAATGTTCCAAACAATACTTCTCACGTGTTTTCAGGGGGAATGGCTCCCACCCCCTGATAGTAATGTTCCAAGCAATACTTCCCACGTGTTATCAGGGGGAATGGCTCCCACCCCCTGATAGTAATGTTCCAAGCAATACTTCTCAGGTGTTATCAGGGGGAATGGCTCCCTTCCCTTGATAGTAGAGTTTCAAGCAATACTTCTCACGTGTTATCAGGGGGAATGGCTCCCACCCCCTGATAGTAATGTTCCAAGCAATACTTCTCAGGTGTTATCAGGGGGAATGGCTCCCTTCCCTTGATAGTAGAGTTTCAAGCAATACTTCTCACGTGTTATCAGGGGGAATGGCTCCCACCCCCTGATAGTAATGTTCCAAGCAATACTTCTCAGTTGTTATCAGGAGGAATGGCTCCCTTCCCTTGATAGTAGAGTTTCAAGCAATGCTTCCCACATGTTATCAGGGGGAATGGCTCCCACCCCCTGATAGTAATGTTCCAAGCAATACTTCTCACGTGTTATCAGGGGGAATGGCTCCCATGCCCTGTTAGTAATGTTCCAAACAATACTTCTCACGTGTTTTCAGGGGGAATGGCTCCCACCCCCTGATAGTAATGTTCCAAGCAATACTTCCCACGTGTTATCAGGGGGAATGGCTCCCACCCCCTGATAGTAATGTTCCAAGCAATACTTCTCAGGTGTTATCAGGGGGAATGGCTCCCTTCCCTTGATAGTAGAGTTTCAAGCAATACTTCTCACGTGTTATCAGGGGGAATGGCTCCCACCCCCTGATAGTAATGTTCCAAGCAATACTTCTCAGGTGTTATCAGGGGGAATGGCTCCCTTCCCTTGATAGTAGAGTTTCAAGCAATACTTCCCACATGTTATCAGGGGGAATGGCTCCCACCCCCTGATAGTAATGTTCCAAGCAATACTTCTCAGTTGTTATCAGGAGGAATGGCTCCCTTCCCTTGATAGTAGAGTTTCAAGCAATGCTTCCCACATGTTATCAGGGGGAATGGCTCCCACCCCCTGATAGTAATGTTCCAAGCAATACTTCTCAGTTGTTATCAGGGGGAATGGCTCCCTTCCCTTGATAGTAGAGTTTCAAGCAATACTTCCCACGTGTTATCAGGGGGAATGGCTCCCATGCCCTGTTAGTAATGTTCCAAACAATACTTCTCACGTGTTATCAGGGGGAATGGCTCCCATGCCCTGTTAGTAATGTTCCAAACAATACTTCTCACGTGTTTTCAGGGGGAATGGCTCCCACCCCCTGATAGTAATGTTCCAAGCAATACTTCCCACGTGTTATCAGGGGGAATGGCTCCCACCCCCTGATAGTAATGTTCCAAGCAATACTTCTCAGGTGTTATCAGGGGGAATGGCTCCCTTCCCTTGATAGTAGAGTTTCAAGCAATACTTCTCACGTGTTATCAGGGGGAATGGCTCCCACCCCCTGATAGTAATGTTCCAAGCAATACTTCTCAGGTGTTATCAGGGGGAATGGCTCCCTTCCCTTGATAGTAGAGTTTCAAGCAATACTTCTCACGTGTTATCAGGGGGAATGGCTCCCACCCCCTGATAGTAATGTTCCAAACAATACTTCTCACCTGTTATCAGGGGGAATGGCTCCCACCCCCTGATAGTAATGTTCCTAACAATACTTCTCACGTGTTATCAGGGGGAATGGCTCGCACCCCTGACAGTAATGTTCCAAGCAATACTTCTCAGGTGTTATCAGGGGGAATGGCTCCCTTCCCTTGATAGTAGAGTTTCAAGCAATACTTCTCACGTGTTATCAGGGGGAATGGCTCCCACCCCCTGATAGTAATGTTCCAAACAATACTTCTCACCAGTTATCAGGGGGAATGGCTCCCACCCCCTGATAGTAATGTTCCTAACAATACTTCTCACGTGTTATCAGGGGGAATGGCTCCCACCCCTGATAGTAATGTTCCTAACAATACTTCTCACGTGTTTTCAGGGGGAATGGGTCCCACCCCTGATAGAAATGTTCCTAACAATACTTCCCACGTGTTATCAGGGGGAATGGCTCCCACCCCCTGATAGTAATGTTCCAAGCAATACTTCTCAGTTGTTATCAGGGGGAATGGCTCCCTTCCCTTGATAGTAGAGTTTCAAGCAATACTTCCCACATGTTATCAGGGGGAATGGCTCCCACCCCCTGATAGTAATGTTCCTAACAATACTTCTCACGTGTTTTCAGGGGGAATGGGTCCCACCCCTGATAGAAATGTTCCTAACAATACTTCCCACGTGTTATCAGGGGGAATGGCTCCCACCCCCTGATAGTAATGTTCCAAGCAATACTTCTCAGTTGTTATCAGGGGGAATGGCTCCCTTCCCTTGATAGTACAGTTTCAAGCAATACTTCCCACATGTTATCAGGGGGAATGGCTCCCACCCCCTGATAGTAATGTTCCAAGCAATACTTCTCAGTTGTTATTAGGGGGAATGGCTCCCTTCCCTTGATAGTAGAGTTTCAAGCAATACTTCCCACATGTTATCAGGGGGAATGGCTCCCACCCCCTGATAGTAATGTTCCAAGCAATACTTCTCAGTTGTTATCAGGGGGAATGGCTCCCTTCCCTTGATAGTAGAGTTTCAAGCAATGCTTCCCACGTGTTATCAGGGGGAATGGCTCCCATGCCCTGTTAGTAATGTTCCAAACAATACTTCTCACATGTTATCAGGGGGAATGGCTCCCATGTCCTGTTAGTAATGTTCCAAACAATACTTCTCACGTGTTTTCAGGGGGAATGGCTCCCACCCCCTGATAGTAATGTTCCAAGCAATACTTCCCATGTGTTATCAGGGGGAATGGCTCCCACCCCCTGATAGTAATGTTCCAAGCAATACTTCTCAGGTGTTATCAGGGGGAATGGCTCCCTTCCCTTGATAGTAGAGTTTCAAGCAATACTTCTCACGTGTTATCAGGGGGAATGGCTCCCACCCCCTGATAGTAATGTTCCTAACAATACTTCTCACGTGTTTTCAGGGGGAATGGCTCCCACCCCTGATAGTAATGTTCCAAGCAATACTTCCCACGTGTTATCAGGGGGAATGGCTCCCACCCCCTGATAGTAATGTTCCTAACAATACTTCTCACGTGTTTTCAGGGGGAATGGGTCCCACCCCTGATAGAAATGTTCCTAACAATACTTCCCACGAGTTATCAGGGGGAATGACTCCCACCCCCTGATAGTAATGTTCCAAGCAATACTTCTGAGGTGTTATCAGAGGGAATGGCTCCCTTCCCTTGATAGTAGAGTTTCAAGCAATACTTCCCACGTGTTATCAGGGGGAATGGCTCCCACCCCCTGATAGTAAAGTTCCAAGCAATACTTCTCACGTGGTATCCGGGGGAATGGCTCCCTTCCCTTTATAGTAGAGTTTCAAGCAATACTTCTCACGTGTTATCCGGGGGAAAGGCTCCCACCCCCTGATAGTAATGTTCCTAACAATACTTCTCACATGTTTTCAGGGGGAATGGCTCCCACCCCTGATAGTAATGTTCCAAACAATACTTCTCACGTGTTTTCAGGGGGAATGGCTCCCACCCCTGATAGTAATGTTCCAAGCAATACTTCCCACGTGTTATAAGTGGGAATGGCTCCCACCCCCTGATAGTAATGTTCCTAACAATACTTCTCACATGTTTTCAGGGGGAATGGGTCCCACCCCTGATAGAAATGTTCCTAACAATACTTCCCATGTGTTATCAGGGGGAATGACTCCCACCCCCTGATAGTAATGTTCCAAGCAATACTTCTCAGGTGTTATCAGAGGGAATGGCTCCCTTATTTATTTATTTATTTATTCCCTTCCCTTGATAGTAGAGTTTCAAGCAATACTTCCCACGTGTTATCAGGGGGAATGGCTCCCACCCCCTGATAGTAATGTTCCAAGCAATACTTCTCACGTGGTATCCGGGGGAATGGCTCCCACCCCTGATAGTAATGTTCCAAGCAATACTTCCCACGTGTTATCAGGGGGAAAGGCTCCCACCCCCTGATAGTAATGTTCCTAACAATACTTCTCACATGTTTTCAGGGGGAATGGCTCCCACCCCTGATAGTAATGTTCCAAACAATACTTCTCACGTGTTTTCAGGGGGAATGGCTCCCACCCCTGATAGTAATGTTCCAAGCAATACTTCCCACGTGTTATATGTGGGAATGGCTCCCACCCCCTGATAGTAATGTTCCTAACAATACTTCTCACATGTTTTCAGGGGGAATGGGTCCCACCCCTGATAGAAATGTTCCTAACAATACTTCCCATGTGTTATCAGGGGGAATGGCTCCCAACCCCTGATAGTAATGTTCCAAGCAATACTTCTCAGGTGTCATCAGGGGGAATGGCTCCCTTCCCTTGATAGTAGAGTTTCAAGCAATACTTCCCACGTGTTATCAGGGGGAATGGCTCCCACCCCCTGATATTAATGTTCCAAGCAATACTTCTCACGTGGTATCCGGGGGAATGGCTCCCTTCCCTTTATAGTAGAGTTTCAAGCAATACTTCTCACGTGTTATCCGGGGGAATGGCTCCCACCCCTGATAGTAATGTTCCAAGCAATACTTCCCAGTGTTATCAGGGGGAATGGCTCCCACCCCCTGATAGTAATGTTCCTAACAATACTTCTCACGTGTTTTCAGGGGGAATGGCTCCCACCCCTGATAGTAATGTTCCAAACAATACTTCTCACGTGTTTTCAGGGGGAATGGCTCCCACCCCTGATAGTAATGTTCCAAGCAATACTTCCCACGTGTGATCAGGGGGAATGGCTCCCACCCCCTGATAGTAATGTTCCTAACAATACTTCTCACGTGTTTTCAGGGGGAATGGGTCCCACCCCTGATAGTAATGTTCCAAACAATACTTCTCACGTGTTTTCAGGGGGAATGGCTCCCACCCCTGATAGTAATGTTCCAAGCAATACTTCTCACGTGTTTTCAGGGGGAATGGCTCCCTTCCCTTGATAGTAGAGTTTCAAGCAATACTTCCCACGTGTTATCAGGGGGAATGGCTCCCATGCCCTGTTAGTAATGTTCCAAACAATACTTCTCACATGTGATCAGGGGGAATGGCTCCCATGCCCTGTTAGTAATGTTCCAAACAATACTTCTCACGTGTTTTCAGGGGGAATGGCTCCCACCCCCTGATAGTAATGTTCCAAGCAATACTTCCCACGTGTTATCAGGGGGAAAGGCTCCCACCCCCTGATAGTAATGTTCCAAACAATACTTCTCACGTGTTTTCAGGGGGAATGGCTCCCACCCCTGATAGTAATGTTCCAAACAATACTTCTCAGGTGTTATCAGGGGGAATGGCTCCCACCCCTGATAGTAATGTTCCAAGCAATACTTCTCAGGTGTTATCAGGGGGAATGGCTCCCACCCCTGATAGTAATGTTCCAAGCAATACTTCTCACGTGTTATGAGGGGGAATGGCTCCCACCCCCTGATGGTAATGTTCCAAACAATACTTCTCACCTGTTATCAGGGGGAATGGCTCCCACCCCCTGATAGTAATGTTCCTTACAATACTTCTCACGTGTTTTCAGGGGGAATGGCTCCCACCCCTGATAGTAATGTTCCAAACAATACTTCTTGCCTGTTATCAGGGGAATGGCTCCCACCCCCTGATAGTAATGTTCCAAACAATACTTCTCGCCTGTTATCAGGGGGAATGGCTCCCACCCCTGATAGTAATGTTCCAAGCAATACTTCCCACGTGTTATCAGGGTGAATGGCTCCCACCCCCTGATACTAATGTTCCAAACAATACTTCTCACCTGTTATCAGGGGGAATGGCTCCCACCCCCTGATAGTAATGTTCCTAACAATACTTCTCACGTGTTTTCAGGGGGAATGGCTCCCACCCCTGACAGTAAAGTTCCAGCAATACTTCCCACGTGTTATCAGGGGGAATGGCTCCCACCCCTGATAGTAATGTTCCTAACAATACTTCTCACGTGTTATCAGGGGGAATGGCTCCCACCCCCTGATAGTAATGTTCCTAACAATACTTCTCACGTGTTTTCAGGGGGAATGGCTCCCACCCCTGACAGTAAAGTTCCTAACAATACTTCCCACGTGTTATCAGGGGGAATGGCTCCCACCCCTGATAGTAATGTTCCTAACAATACTTCTCAGGTGTTATCAGGGGGAATGGCTCCCTTCCCTTGATAGTAGAGTTTCAAGCAATACTTCTCACGTGGTATCAGGGGGAATGGCTCCCTTCCCTTTATAGTAGAGTTTCAAGCAATACTTCTCACGTGTTATCAGGGGGAATGGCTCCCACCCCTGATAGTAATGTTCCAAGCAATATTTCCCACGTGTTATCAGGGGGAATGGCTCCCACCCCCTGATAGTAATGTTCCTAACAATACTTCCCACGTGTTATCAGGGGGAATGGCTCCCACCCCTGATAGTAATGTTCCTAACAATACTTCTCAGGTGTTATCAGGGGGAATGGCTCCCTTCCCTTGATAGTAGAGTTTCAAGCAATACTTCTCACGTGGTATCAGGGGGAATGGCTCCCTTCCCTTTATAGTAGAGTTTCAAGCAATACTTCTCACGTGTTATCAGGGGGAATGGCTCCCACCCCTGATAGTAATGTTCCAAGCAATATTTCCCACGTGTTATCAGGGGGAATGGCTCCCACCCCTGACAGTAAAGTTCCTAACAATACTTCCCACGTGTTATCAGGGGGAATGGCTCCCACCCCTGATAGTAATGTTCCTAACAATACTTCTCAGGTGTTATCAGGGGGAATGGCTCCCTTCCCTTGATAGTAGAGTTTCAAGCAATACTTCTCACGTGGTATCAGGGGGAATGGCTCCCTTCCCTTTATAGTAGAGTTTCAAGCAATACTTCTCACGTGTTATCAGGGGGAATGGCTCCCACCCCTGATAGTAATGTTCCAAGCAATATTTCCCACGTGTTATCAGGGGGAATGGCTCCCACCCCCTGATAGTAATGTTCCTAACAATACTTCTCACGTGTTTTCAGGGGGAATGGCTCCCACCTCTGATAGTAATGGTCCAAACAATACTTCTCGCCTGTTATCAGGGGGAATGGCTCCCACATCCTGATAGTAATGTTCCAAACAATACTTCTCACCTGTTACCAGGGGGAATAGCTCCCTTGCCTTGATAGAAGAATCTCAAACACTCTGGTACTTCATCTTGGTGGGTAGGAAAAATGTCTTCCTTTTCCTGACATACGCTTTTCAAATAGTCTGAGAGAATGATTCCCTCCCCCAGGCCACTTTTGGACCTTCCTGCCGGTCTGAGTTATCTGTTCTTTCCAACAGCCTGGCGGAATGACTCCCTTCCCGCCGGCCCCTTTTGGACCATCCTGCCGGTCTGGGGAATGACCTCCTTCCTCAGGCCTTCTTGGACTTTACTGCCATTAACGGTTAGCAGGAGACTGACACCATTCTGGTATCTTGCTCTCAGTTCACCAGAACCAGGAGGAATGACTCCCTTCCCCCCGTCCCCTTTTGGACCTTCCTGCCGGTCTGGGGAATGACCTCCTTCCTCAGGCCTTCTTGGACTTTACTGCCATTAACGGTTAGCAGGAGACTGACACCGTTCTGGTATCTTGCTCTCAGTTCACCAGAACCAGGAGGAATGACTCCCTTCCCCCGTCCCCTTTTGGACCTTCCTGCTGGTCTGGGGAATGACCTCCTTCCTCAGGCCTTCTTGGACTTTACTGCCATTAACGGTTAGCAGGAGACTGACACCGTTCTGGTATCTTGCTCTCAGTTCACCAGAACCAGGAGGAATGACTCCCTTCCCCCCGTCCCCTTTTGGACCTTCCTGCCGGTCTGGGGAATGACCTCCTTCCTCAGGCCTTCTTGGACTTTACTGCCATTAACGGTTAGCAGGAGACTGACACCGTTCTGGTATCTTGCTCTCAGTTCACCAGAACCAGGAGGAATAACTCCCTTCCCCCGGGCCCCTTTTGGACCATCCTGCCGGTCTGGGGAAGACCTCCTTCCTCAGGCCTTCTTGGACTTTACTGCCATTAACGGTTAGCAGGAGACTGACACTGTTCTAGTATCTTGCTCTCAGTTCACCAGAACCAGGAGGAATGACTCCCTTCCCCCCGTCCCCTTTTGGACCTTCCTGTCGGTTTGGGGAATGACCTCCTTCATCAGGCCTTCTTGGACTTTACTGCCATTAACGGTTAGCAGGAGACTGACACCGTTCTGGTATCTTGCTCTCAGTTCACCAGAACCAGGAGGAACGACTCCCTTCCCCGGGGCTTCACACTTACAACACCCCATTCTGGTTTCGCCTCTTCATTGATTTGGCCCACTTGGTTCACTACCTTGCCAAGTACTGCCACGAGGAAGATGACTTGTATCTTTATCTTTCTCTCTATCGTTGGGGTCCTCGACCCTTTTCTGGCAGTTGGTGGCTTTGGGGCTACCAACAACACAAGGAAGACATCCTTGGATGCAAAAGTCACAGGGCTTCATTACGACCCCGGCGCTAAACCATGGTGCTATTAGCACCATGGTCCATGCCGGGGTCCGCCATGGTGAATGGCGGAATTACCGCCCCATTCCAAGGTTGGCAGGGCGGTAATTCCCCATTCACCGTGGGCCCTTCCCCATTCCCATTTTTGCCCCATAGGGCTCAATGGGAATGGGGAAGGTGCTAGGTACGGTACCGCAAATTGCGGCACCGTACTTAGCACCAAGGTCCCTTTGCGGCACCTTACTTTAACAGCTGGTAAAACCAGCCGTTAAGGTCGGGTCCCGCAAAGGGACCTCGTAATTAGGCGCTAATAGGTTAACGGCACCGCAGCCTTTTGCGGCACCGTTAACCCATTAGCGCCTGGGTCGTAATGAGGCCCACACTCTCTCATATTGGGGTCCTTGACCCTTCTCTGGTGGCCAGTGGTTTTGATACTATCACTGACATGAGGAAGATTTCCTCTCATGCACAGTTCACACGTACTTCCTTTCAAATTAGGGGACTGATGCGTGCCTCTCTTTCCCCATGTGCCGTTACTTGGTTGCCAGGACCCTCTTGTGCCCCCACCGGTCGGCTCACTCTCTGCCCTACCTTCTAGGATCTTCCTGCCGTACGCCGTTCTTTCCTGGGGTCTGCACGGGCCTTGTCTTGGTTTTTGGAGTCTTCTGACAGCTTCCAGGACACTGCAGCAGCTCTGCAGCCTTTGGCTCCTAGCATATCAGCACATGTTACGGACTTCGTGGTCCACCTCCTGCTGGAGGCCATGCTACTGCCTCGCTAGCTTCCTGCAGTGTCTTGTGTCAGGCCTGCTAGAGAGGCGTCTCCTCCTCTGACGGCGTCCCATTCGTCAGCCTTTTGAATCGCCCGCACCGAACAGCTTCCACAAACGCTGTTTCTCCGGAGATGGCTTGACATCATGTCAAGTCAACCATTGGTTTTTAAAGTCTGTACAGGTATGTTTCTTCCTGGAAGGCTAGAATGCTCCTCTGAGTGCGCAGAAGTGCTATTCTTGCATCTGTGTATTCTCTTTGTGTCAGAGCCTTCCTGCCAGGTATTCTTCTTCTTCTCAGTACTGGAGTCAGTAAATAGTATTTGGTTAAAAGGTGGTAAAGGTTTTGGGAATGTTAGGTTGGGAATGTTGTGCCTAATTCTGCCCAGGTATTCGTTTATCTCCTCGGGGGGGGGGAGTAAGTCCCTCCCCATGAGATCCTTCTCTATTGTACCACCCCCAGGGGGACACTATCAGGTAGCAGCCTCACCTCCCTGGTCTCATGGGAAGGGGGCTCCCTTCCAAGGAGAAGTGACGCCAACCAAAGCTTTGTCACAACCCGTACGCAGGGGGTGGGTAGGCAAAAGGGAAATAATTACTAGTAGCGATTCTCTGGTCTACAGGAGATAAGGGAACCAGGGAACTGGCACCAAAGGGAGTAAGCATCCTGATTTCTTGGGTACATTCTCAGCATCCCTTGCTCACATCACTTCCTTGAGCCTTTGCTAACAAGGAGGAAATGAGTGGATCCTATCAGAGAGCTTCTAAATACACCAGTCTCCTGCTAGGAATTCAGTCTATGGAGAGGTATCCCATCATTCCATTGATAAATCCTGGTGCTGTTGGCAGCTCAAGGTCCCTTTCTCTAGGGGTTGAATAAATAGATTCAAGTAGGAATGAAAGGTTCTTTCCACAACAGTCCCAGAGGGATTGAGAGAATCAGCTGGGAAATAACAGACACCTGACAGTACCCAGGGCATCCATCTTACCCTGAAAACAAAGCCTACTACAGGTGACTTTGGCAACTGCCTGACATGAGAAGTGCAATGGAGGGTCCATATTTTGTAGAGGACAATTACTGGAGTACCACCCAGCATTCTAAAAACAAGATGGATTACCCTGATTGCTATCGCGCAGCAGTACGTTTGCATTGAAGACACTTCGGAGACTGAAGAACCATAATCAAAATGTCTTTAAGATGCCAATGCTTCACATGCCACCATACCACGCGCCATCACGTGTGTCCGAAGCCACTGCTTTGCCTCGCTGAGCCACCTGGAATGGCGGTGAGATGGCTGGGCCAATCCATCCCCCACTGGCCCAGCCTCTTTGAGCCGATTCGTCACATCAAGAAGCCTGCTTCGTGCGATTGAGTTTGGGTAAGAGACAAAAGCTATGTTATGTTGATTTATACCACGCACCGCTACCACCCAAAGGCAATCTCCAGGTGCCCGCGCAGCTCTGCAAGAGAAGAGGGCGTGGTATCTTAGTGGGGTTAGGATTGATTCAGAACCACGAGGAACTGGAGACTATGGCCATTGTTTTGCATGTGGGAGTTGGTTCGGGAGGCCCCGTGTGCTCTACCCGTATGGGTACGACTCAGTGCCTCGGGTGCGTGCTAGTGTCTGTGTTGGGCCGTGCCCACTGGTAAGTTGTATCCATAAGGGGTCCAGAGTCACGGATGGCTGTTAGGTGTACCAGTATATTGTGGTGGTGTGCATTTGTGTAGTGTTGATGGATTTTTGCACTATGTGCAAGGGAGTTTCCTCTAGTGTTGTTTCCAGAGTCTAAAGTAGTGATTGTGCAGGCTAGGGGCCAACTTTTAGGGCATCGCGAAGGACATTGACCCTCTCGTCTTGTACTTTTTATAGCTACAGAATGGCTGCGCCCCATTTTCCTTCTGTAGCAATGATATTTGAAAAGGGTGTTTTTTTTAGATTTGACTGTTTATTAATTTGGTATAACCTCCTTTCATCGGCAGTAATTTCAAAGCCTGGCTTTTAAACGCGCACAGAAGTATGAAAATGTTAAACAACATTTTTAGAGGGTGGTGGAAAAGGGCAAATAAGGTGGTGGGGGCAGGGAATAGGTAAAAATAGGTGGGGGGCAAACCCCCCTGAAAAAAAACCAAAAAAACTATTCGATGACCATTTTTGTAATTCTATACACGTTTAAAAGCCAGGCATTGAAATTACTGGCTATGAAATGACATAGAACCATTATCTTACAAGAGAGTTTTTTTTAAGTTGTGTTTAAGTACAGTGTATATTCATACAGCATTTTGATTGGACATTCCTTTTATTTTGGTAGCATACTTTGGTTCTTTGGAAACGCTTCTGTTACGGACTCGCATCTTTGATGATTCCAGCCTGCTCTCGGCCCATACTTACACTATAGAGGTGAAGGCGGCCTGCAGCTCTTATTTTACCTGTATGGCCGAAACACCGCAGAGCCAAGTTGTGTCTACTGGTTCGCTCATAGCACATAGAAGCCTTTTTTCTCTCTTCTACTCCTTCTGGCCAATGTGGCAGTCATTATGCTTTGCTCTCTTCACACGCAATCCATTTCCTCTAACAGACCTCATCTTCACACAATAAGATATAAACTCTTAAGAGACACATTTAATTTGAGGGTGGATAGCTCAGGGGCAATGCGTTTGTCTTGGAAGCACAACAAGGCACCGTAACAGAGGTTTGAATCCCAATCCTGTGCTTAGAAACCAATCTCTGGTATTAAGTGTGATATAAAAGAACAATTATAATAATTATTATGTTACACATAGCCCCCCACCTTTGCTACTCAATGAAATATTCTTCCTACATATTTCACATATCCATGTATCGCACAGGGACCCTACGCCTTGAGGCTGTCTCCAGTAAACCTTCCATTGAGTGTACACTCGTGGCCTTTTACTCTATGGTATCTTCCAGTTCAGGGGATATTTGCTTTCTTTATTTGGTCTTTGCACACTTGTTAATTCCAGGATTTCACCTACTAGACGAACATCCCTGATAAATTACTGGGGAATGCAGATCCTCCGGAAAATTGGGATTTCAGGAAACAGAATGCAGCAGTAAAGTTCCTCATTTTCTTTATTCATTTCCCTCCCTGTTTGGAGGCTGAAAGTGGATAGTGTACAGTAGCGGGTAATGCCTCTACTGTACAATGTGCGTTCATGAAGAGAAGGGTCAATGTTAACCCTTCTGTGCATTACATTACAAAAGTGGGGGAGAACAGGGGCTTGGGTGGTCTGCGATGGCCCCATTTTATTACCCTTTGGGTCAACCTACAGTTTCTTTTCACAAACTTGACGGTATTCCTACACTTCATTCATTTTTAAGAAAAACCAAACTTCAGCCGGGTCTTAAATGACTTTACCTCCACCTCTTTGGAGGGAGTAAACATTGGAGCCATTTTGGTGAGGTATCTTCCCTAAAAACATGCAGTATTTACCGCATATGTTATTCCTATGAATGTTACATGCAGTAACTAGTATACAGATGTTACAATTTGTCAGGCAACAAAAACAGGCTATCGCCTCCCTCATGGGAAGGAAGGGTAGCTCAGGGTCAACGTGTTTGTTTTGGAAGCAAGACAATGCTCTGTTACTAAATACTCTCCTTCTAGAGCCCACTGCTCGTCCTCCTCCAGCTCTTTCCGGGTGAGCCGTTTATCCAAGCAGAGTTGGGGGAAGATCTTTATCCTCTGGCAGTGCCTCCCTCTGAAACAGCCTCCCTGCCCCCCTCCGTCCTGAGCCGGAGCTCCTTAAGTTCTGCAAACTCATCAAGACCTTCCTCTTCTCTTCCTCTTTCTCCCTCCCTCTCCCTTGCTAACCTCCTCTCTCTTTCTCTCCAGCTTCACTCCTACATCTCTCCCCTAACTCTATTTAGCTTTGCTGACTGGTCGCCTGGTGCACCTCCAGAGCCTCACAGGTCCCAGGCTCCCCCGCCAGTCTTTGCACTTGCCTGCGGGCCACTGCCCTATGCACAGCACTACTACACTATCAGCATTCGCTTCATGAGAGGGATTACCTCTCTGCACTTAACCCTGGGGCCTACTGGACTGGGCGCACTTGTTCCCCCTCCCTCCTCTCTTGCGCCTCTGTCTGTACACTTGCATGACCTGAATTTACCAGGCCTAGTGAGTTCTGTCTTGTCCCCCCATCCTTATCTGGTTGCGCATGTTACACTTTCATGCACTTGAACTAGGAGAAATGCCGTCAGGCCTAGTACGCTAGTTACTTTTATGTTAGATCATTTGGAAACCTCAAGGCCTTATAATGACTGCTGTATTCCCATTTCCTTTCCCACTTTGAAGCGCTTCACATGTGTATAAGTGCTGTACAAATAAACAATTACAATGTAGCACAACAAAGATTTGAATCCTGATCCTGCACTTACAAACCACTCATTGGTATTAAGCGCGTTATAAAAGAACACTTACAATTATAAGCAGTCTGCTGTGCTGCTCTGTCTCCAAACCCTATGGTTTCTTATGGTCCAAAGTGCAATAACCTCAAACCCGCTTTTCTGTGAAGCATTAAAGAGAGGGGCCAGGACCAAAGCGGCGCAACATTGTTATGGGTATTTATAAAGCATGCTCCTAGCTTTGGGACGCAATGGAGCACTTTACAAGTCATAGGGGGGTAAGTACACGATGAGTGGAGCGGGGAGCGCTGGCAATCTGGCAACAAGGGACCTATCAGAAGATGGGCGGGGGGCAGATGACACAGGCTCGGGTTACTTGGCGGGTGGATGGGGGTGGACCGTAGTTGTTAAGGAGGAACCGTTCCTCGAAGAACAGGGTCCTGAGCTCCTTCCTGAAAGGTAGAAGGTAGAAGTGAGGGGGGGCGAGTCTGGTGTTGACTGTTTCCACAGAAATACCTCCGTGCCCAATTAAACAGTCCCAATACAGAAAGTGAAGAATAGTTCTTCGCTTGTTTGCAAAACTTATTACAATGCAAAGAGTCTTCCTGTAAGAAATGCAAAGGCATTCAACTTTAAGAGGCTCATTATAAGGTCTCTGGTAACGTAGAAACAAATTATATTTCCAATACCAGCAGGGTTTACCGCCTGGCTGATTATGATCTGTGGGGTATTTACCCCATGTGGTCATTACTGCCTGATTAGGAAGTGAAATAATCTCTAAAAATCGTCTACATTATTACCTCGCCAAAAAGGTGGCGCTAAAACATATAGCCACCATCAGACATTTATTTCTCTAGGAAAGGGATACGCCCTTAAGTGAAAAAAGGGAGTGTTCAGCAGTGTAATTACATAAAGGCCAATACTGACCCTACTGTACATTTTTAAAGATCACTTATGATCTACGCGTGTACCTTATCCATCACCTCTTTTGTTTAGCGTAAGTAACCCCGAGTGGGACGGGTATGCCCAGACGTGGGACCCGAGTCTGCTGGGCCTCCCAAGCTACTCCTCACTGATGAGGCCCAACAAGGCCGAAACATGTTTGGGGATGCTTGTGGTCTCGTGCAGAAGGGATGTGACCAAGCAGTTAGGACTGGACTGCCCCTTTTGGGGTGGGATCAAGCCTGATTTGCATATGGTCTTTCCCCTTGCTGTAATTGCTTGGCAGCAGAAGAACGATGGTCTGGAGGGTTGCCCAGAGCAATGCCAGAGGTTAAGATTAATTCCAAACTTTCCAGCCATCACCTCTTTTGTTTTGCTGTAGTCACCCCGAGTGGGACGGGTATGCCCAGACGTGGGACCCGTGCCTGCTGGGCCTAAAGATCCAAGCTACTCCTCACTGATGCCGCCCATCAAGGCTGAAACATGTTTGGGGATGCTTGTGGTCTTGTGCAGAAGGGATGTGACGAAGCAGTTCGGGCTGGACTGCCCCTTTGGGGGTGGGACCATGCCTGATTTGCATATGGTCTTTCCCCTTTTTGTAATTGCTTGGCAGCAGAAGAACGATGGTCTGGAGGGTTGCCCAGAGCAATGCCAGAGGTTAAGATTAATTCCAAACCTTCCAGCCATCACCTCTTTTGTTTTGCTGTAGTCACCCCGAGTGGGACGGGTATGCCCAGATGTGGGTCCCCTGCCTGCTGGGCCTAGAGACCCAAGATACTCCTTACTGATGAGGCCCAACATGGCAGAAACATGTTTGGGGATGCTTGTGGTCTCGTGCAGAAGGGATGTGACCTAGCAGTTCGGGCTGGACTGCCCCTTTGGGGTGGGACCAAGCCTGATTTGCATATGGTCGTTTCCCTTTTGCAATGGCTTGGCAGGAGAAGAACGATGGTCTGGAGGGTTGCCCAGAGCAATGCCAGAGGTTGAGATTAAATCCAAACCTTCAGCCATCACCTCTTGAGTTTAGCCCTCTCTGTTAACTGACACAAAATAAGGGTAGAAATCGGTACAAAGAAATCTGCATTCATTACACTAATACCGGAAGTATTACTGCGATGTGTGGGTATTCTTAGAATTACTGCATTCAATATTGGTATTTAACGCATGTGGTTATTCTGGCGGAATAAATGATTGACCTGGTAATGAAGCCTTTTTTCTCACTTGATGATTTAGGATCTTCACATTTATTTAATGCGTAATGGAAAGAGCGAACTAAAACCAGTAGCGGAGTCCCAGTGGCCGCTTTGTATGCAACTGTGATCTCGTGGTTGGATGAGTTTGATACCTTGGAGGCAGACACGCAAGTGTTAATAAATTGACCGGTACTAAAGGGATGGAGAGCAATTATAAGTCTATAATGTTTCTAATTGTTTGCACTCAACTATGTGGCCATTTCAGGACATAATCCGATAGGCCATGATCAATGTGAGGCTCAAACCCCCCACAATGTCAGGCTCACCGGGTATCGGTGTGAGTTGTGCAGCTAGGGTTTATTCCCAACATTTATGGGTTTCATCACTCATGTGACCGAAATCTGCTAGGTTGTACTCAGAGGTATTGCTTCCACTTACAGTGGTAGTGTTCAACTCCAGGCCTCTAGTGCCGGATCCAATGCCGGGTTTTCAGGATACCCCTCATCAATATTCATGCAATCAATTTGCATACAATGATTCTTAATGTATGCACATTTTTGCTCATGAATATTAACGAGAGATATACTGAAAACCCATCAGGATTCTGGCCCTCGAGGCCCGGAGTTGGAGAACCTGCATGCCGTAATTACGACTGTCCCTGATGGAGTACAAGCGCACTCCAAAATGGGTAATAACTTCAACTCTAACTAAATGCAGTGAATTAATGTCACCACATAACTGTAATGGCCTTCTCGGAATTACCACATACAGTAATTCCCAGTATCCAAAATGGGGCCCAGTAGTGCCCGAAAATGGGGAATAACATTAACTCCAAATAATGTGGTAGATTACTCTAATGAGACCCTCGCAGAGACAGAGAAATACCCAGGCCCTCTAGTAATGCATAGGTAGGGATGCGGGCCTGCGAAGAGATGGCGATCCTATTAAAAACACACATCTCGTTCCCTGGAAAGGCGGTGCGGTTCCTAGAAATCTATTTTTCCCACAGCTTTGACACGCCGCAGGGTGCCCCAGGCGAATTCCCAAGTTCCCAGGTTTGGACTTTGGAGTCTTGACAGATGGAGGAGTGGGCCCCTTCATTAGCGGCGGGAGCAAAATATGGAAGAAACCTTTAAAAGGGTGGCCTCAGGAAACGTACTAATTGGAGGCGGCCATGCCTTGGCCTCGCGGTGCTGTGCAGAGCATCTAGTATGCAGCTCCAGCCTGCTTCTTCTTAAGCGTGTTCTAGCGCCTGTTTGAGCTCTCTCGTCACTGATGTGCTGCCAGTAGTCACTCAGATTTGCTTGGATGGAAAAGATGCCCATGCTTTAGCTTACTTTTGTATTTTTTAAAGCACATCACCAGGTATCAAGACGAGGGTACACGCAGGGGACGGAGTCCACCCACTTTATTCAGAGGGTGGACTCAGCCCCCCCCCCCAGCTAAAAGGGAAACAATGAATGTCCTCTTTGAATTTATGAATTAAAGCCGACCTCAGGAATCAAACCTCAGTAGTCAGGTTTGTAGGCTGGACACTTCACCACTGCACTATGTAACCTGATAAAAAAATGACAAACAACTAAAGGATAAATGTCGCATTTCAGTACTGCATGTCCCAGGGAAAACATTTGTATGGGTTCTTGGAGTTTAAAACACGCACACCTTTTAACGCTTTCAAAAACACTATTAGAAGAAAATATCCTCTCTTGGTTTTGTGTTTGGGTTGATTGTATGAAAGGCAAATGAAAGGAAATTTGCATATTTCACCTTGATATTCTATTTTCTGGCAACGTAACATCCCATTGCGTTTGTTGAGTCCCCCCCGCCCCCACTTTAATTTTTAGGACTTGACCCCTGCACATCACTCTTTTTCCTGAAAACAAAAAAGATCCAACCTAGCACACGTTTGCGTCAAGGAGATTTCCTAGTCTGGAGGTCTGCAACCTGTGTATTTGTATTTGTATTTGTTTATTTGCAGAGCGTGCCTGGCCCAAAGGCATCTGGGCGCATATCTTCTGTGACAGTGACATATGGACAACAAGGTACATTTACACGTATTTACATAAAAGCATGAGCGAGAGGTAAACAGTAGGCAGGGACGTAAAAGGGAGATAAGAAGACGCAAATTAAATTAGAACAGACAAAATGTAGCATAATAAGAAATCTAGATTATAAATACAGAGTTAATGTAGAGTGTGCCAGCTTTAGACATCTTCGGTCGCCAGCCATGTCTTGGCTTTGTGCTTAAAAGAGTGAAAGGATGGTTCATTCCTGATAGCGTTAGGCAAAGAGTTCCATAATTTAGCAGCGAGGACCGGGAAACTCACCCCGCCAGCTTTTTGAAGTTTGTATCTCGGTACGTTGAGATTGTGAGTTTGGGCAGATCGCAGTGGGCGTGTGGAAGAGTGATGAACAAAGCGGTTTACCAGGTAAGAGGGAGCCTGATTGTTCACACATTTATGTGTGAGAGCGAGCGTTTTGAGTGATATACTTGGGGTGACTGATAGCCAATGAAGGCTTCGCCTGGTGTCCGAGATGTGTGAAGATCTAGGGAAGTCAAGGGCAGCCCTAGTGGCATTATTTTGAGTAACCTGGAGTTTGTTTAAGTTGCGTTGACTAGTCCCTAGGTACAGTGCATTGGAGTAATCTAGTTTAGACATAACCAACGACCTGGCGAGTATGGTGCAATTAGAAGCAGTAAGGAAAGGGCGACAGGCTGAAATCCGTTTGCAGGTGTATGCGGACGCTGCAGAGACAGCGTTAGTTTGTCTGTTGAGTGAAAGTGTGGAATAAAGGTAGAATCCGATGGTTTTGGTATTATTAGAGACCTGGATGTGTCTCTACAGATGTTTTGGACTACGAGACCCATGATCCTCCTTCACCGACTATGTTGGTGAGGACTGATGGGAGGTGTAGTCCAAAGCATCTGGAGGGCCAAAGGATGCAAATTCCTGTAAAGTCCCTTATATGTTATAGTTGTCGAGGAAAATTCTAACCTTTGTAGAAAATAGAAAACTGCCATTTGCTGGGTCTGTGCACTCCTGGCCACCTTACAGCAGCATTCTTTTCAGGATCAACCTTACAGCTGTGCCTAAAAATAATTTTAAAGGGTTTGGCGGTCTCCCCCGGGAAGAGCAATAAAAGGGGATCACAGAGGTCTGCCCCATGAAGGAATAGATGAACAATGAAGGAAGAATCGGTACACAGCGGAAAGTGGTGTATATCTTGGATTTATCAGGGTGCCAGAAGCTGCTGGCAAGGAAACACAGGATTGCAGCTGGGTACTGTGGCCAGCCAGAAGGAGGACGCGGACTCGGCTGATCCATTTCACAGAAAGGTAGAGGCCTATCTTTCCCTATTCTATGCGGTGTCCCTATCTATCAAAACTAGCTGCGGTGCTATAGTTCGTTAGTGAATGTCTCCAAAAGGAATATGTCCACCGTCCAAACTAACCCTATCACTAACTTAATAACTAAGGTGAAGAGAATGGGCCTCATTACGAGATTGCCGCATTCCTTGCGGTACCGCCAGGATACCGGCGAATGGAATTAGCGTTTCTGGCACTTGGTCTGGCGGAATTATCACTGTAAGGGCATTAAATCCCCATTCCATGGAGTCCCATAGTAATCCATGGGGGGATTTGGTGGTATGATCGGCACCAGTGATTTTTGCTGGTAAGGAGTCTGACTTACTCGAGTACCACTACAGCAAACTTGTAGCTGGACGGTGCAGTAACATGCCGGTATACGGTAATACCATCTCCTGAGGTATTTGCTTCTTGCAAACTTTCAGTTTAATAAGTTATCTTCAAGTAGTCTCTGGTGGCTGCTTTTGTCATTTCAACACTTTATTTGGCTTTTCTCCCTTTCCCCTTTGGTTACAGTTTTCAGTTAATTTCTTGTTTTCTTTTAGTCTTTTTGTGAATATTACGTTTTCTCTTTTCCCCTGACAGAGTTCAGACATTTGCAAGTCTCTGCTTTTACCGTTGCTTTTTCTGCACACAGCGTATAATTCTGAAAATGTCCTGTGACACATCTGAGGATGCCGTCCCTTCTCCACAAGGGGGAGACCTTTCCCATGGGGCTAGGGCAGTGTGTCCACAGTACAATAGTGCACCGAGGGAGGATCACATGGGGGAGGAACCCCGTTATGGGATTGGGGACGACTATGTTCGAAGAATGCGGTATGCCCCCGCGTTCCTACATCCAAACCCTTCTCCGGTGTTCAATCCTCCCCTCACTTCTTTTGATAAGGCCAATACCCGTTATTGTCGAATTAGTCAACATAATAGACATGACAAGATTCAGACGTTAGTATATGCAAAGTATATAACACCTGAGTCCGTCATGCACTGAGAAGTATATGATGACCAGCAGTTCAAGGTTCTAGCTTCTCAATGAATGTGATTGGCTCAGAGCGCCTCCATTTTCCAATGCAGGAGTTTAAATAAACTTCAGCTGAGATGCATCAGGAGCGCGATCCTCCTCCTCCGAGGAAACCGGCAAGCCGAGCATCGGCGAAAGGGATGAGAGCCAGCATGAGGGATCCCCAGAGCGGAGGAGGAGAATGCGAGCGAGGTCCCAAAAACAAGGCTGCTCACGTTGCTGCATTGTGGAAACTCTGGGCATCCAGAGCACCAGCGAAGCATCCAGGAGAGAGGGTGCACCGCCAGGGAGAAACAGACGTGGGGAAAGCTGCTGCGACCGCAACAAAGCCCCGAATACGACCAGTGCCTCCAGAGACGCAGCAGCTCTTTGGGAAATGCTGGTACCTACAAGAGAGAAGCAAACAGGTACGCGGGTTATCCGAGTTGTGCTGGAGGTCCGAGCGAGCAAGGGGGTAAAGGTGGAAGCCGCATCAAGAGTGTCTGGGACCCTGGGAATTAGTTGCGAGTCTGGTACCTACACCCAAATGAGAAACAGAAACAAAAGCCAATCTGAAATTATTGCAAGTCTGGGACCCATACCCACAAAGGAAGCTGCAACAAAGCCAAACCGAATATTTTGAGTCTGGTACCTGTACCAAAAAAGACAGTCCAAGTTGGGACTGTCGCCTGGCAGGAGAGTAAACTAAGTTACTGGGAATATTACGAGTCTGGGACTCACACTCAAAGAGGGACAGTCCTTGGGAGGACTAGGGCTTGCCAGGAGAGTATACCAAGCTGATCTGAACATTGCGATTCTGGGACCCACATCCAAATAAGATGTTCATGAAAAGACGACTGCTAGACAGGAGAGTGAATCAAGCAGTTATATTGCGAGTCTGGAACACAAGACTGTCCATTAAAGAACATTTGTTTGGCAAGGATGAAACCAAGCAATTTCAGAACACAGCGAGTCTGGGACCTGCACCCCAAATAAGAATACATTGTGCCAACACATCCTATGCTTGGCCAAAAGGAGTGTGCCATGTTGGTGGGATAAACAAGAGAAGCAGAAGGAGTATATACTTATGAACGGCCCATTGACATTTGGATACGCAAATACAGGCCTGACAGGCCTCAAAGGGAGAGAAACACTATAAGACGGAATCAAGGGGAAATGACTACGACCCTAACCTTGGAGCCCTACAGCTTTGAACATTTCTTTATTTGTGGCACTTGCCATTACCCAAGAGACTGGGAACCTGTCTGTTGGTTGGATCTACACAGAACACTTTACTTTAGGAAGAGGTCATCCTTGCACAGTTGGTTTAGGTTATTAGTGTTTGGGACAGAGGTAGGGTTTATTAGACACGACAGTGACTGACTTTATCATTTGGACATTGACAATTTTCTTAGTTTTCTTAAAGGCAGGGAATCCCTGCTTAGCTTTAGGGATCGAGAGGCACTTTTCCAACCCCTTTTCATTTAATAAAGGTTTGTACCCAAAAGCATGCCACCATTGATTCCGAGCCTTAATTATGCCCCCCCACAAAGTCCTTTATCTCTACACTTTGTGCCAAACTTTTCTTCAGTTTTTCCTCTTTTTCTTTGCCTTTCTTCTTTATTTAATCTTTCCTGATTGCTTTGAGTATGGTCACTCCATTATGGAGATTCATTCCCTCTTCCGGTCATCACTGTGATACTTTCCTCTCTCTCTCACTGAGACGAGTGTGATCATTCCAATAATTAATCTTTTCAGCTTTAATGGGTTTTAATATTAAAGTCTCTTAATCTGTACTGGGATGAGTATGAGAATCCCAATAATGATTCTCATATGCTTCCGTGGGTTTCAATATTATAGTCCTTTTATCTGTACTGGGACGAGTATGAGCTTTCCAATAATGATTCTTGTCTGCTTCCTTGGGTTTCAATATTATAGTCCTTTTATCTGTACTGGGACGAGTATGAGCTTTCCAATAATGATTCTCGTCTGCTTCCTGGGATTTCAATATTATAGTCCTTTTATCTGTACTGGGACGAGTATGAGCTTTCCATTAATGATTCTCGTCTGCTTCCTTGGATTTCAATATTATAGTGCCTTTTTATATACTGCAAAAAGTATAGGCGTTCCAATAATTTTTCTTATCATCTTCAGGGGGTTTCAATATTGTGACCCCCTTTATCTGTACTGAAATTAGTATGAAATTTCCAACAATGGTTCTCCACCCTCCCTCCCGGGTCTCCCTTCTTCCCGGTTACCTTTAACTGGTAGGGATAACATCACCGGGTTCTTGGTTCTCTCCCGGGCTTTCCTTATCTTCAGGTTGTCTTCTGCTATTTCCTTCATGTCTATCTCTCGCCACTGCCGTACTTGAAGATACTCCAGTCTTTCAGTTACCTGCTGGTTCCTTGAGGATAAAGCAGTCTCAGCATCATTTCCAGGACCCCTGGTCGACCACTTGTTTCTTGTGGTCATGTCACCATTCTCCCTGTTACGCTCTTCCCAATTTCTGGGGTGCAGTGTGTCTGCCTTCTCTTCTTTCTTTACTGTCCCTGTGAGATGCTGTGCATCTCCCTCGTCTCCTGTTTTCTCTCTGGTCCAATGTATGGAGCATCATGCCTCTGCTCAGAGCTGCCGTGGGATCGCTTTTGTAACTCGTAGGTTTTCCTGTTTGTAGTAGACTCCTCCCCTTTCATACGCTACGTAGCCGTGGGATTTCCCTGGTGTAACTTTGTATTCCTTCTTCTCTGTCTCCCATGGCTTCACTTCTCCTCCATAGATGATCCTCCTCATCTCAGTTACTGGGATTTTCTTGGTTGAAGGAACATTCACAGTTTCTGGTTTCCAATAGCACATACTGGTATTTTCCTCACATAAATCTTTATAGGATAGGTCTGAAGAGGTGAAATTGGTTTGTTCTTTTGGGAGTTACTCGCAGAACAGCAGTCTTTGTCCCAAAAGGGGGGAGTCTCTCCTGGTGAGGTCCCACTTGCCTCCACCCTTCGGGAGGGTATTTCGGCTTACAGGGAGGGGGGGGCATCACAGTACACACTGTGTTTATCAAACTTTTCTGCAGAAAGCTAGTAAGGTTAAAAACACAAATCATTTGATTTGCTATCTTCATCTGCATCCTTATCTGTAAGTATTTATTATTTTTGTCATATAGTCCTTTCTCTAATATAATTTTTTTAGTAAACGTTGCTTAGTCAGAAAACCAAGAACACCCTAAAAGCAGTTACAGACAAAAGCCTCTGACTACAAACACATTCCTAAATTATCTTTAAGTAACTCACAGGGTTTACAAAACCCCAAAAGAACATCTTTTAAACTACGGCCCAAAAAAGACAATTGGCCTCATTACATGGTAGGCGGTAACCATGGCGCTATTAGCGCCATGGTTGCCGCCGGTATTTTACCGTGTCCGCCTTGGTGGATGGCGGAATTACCTCCCTACTCCAAGGTGAGCGGGGGCGGTAATTCCCCATTCACCAAGGCCCTTCCCATTCCCATTTGTGCCCCCATAGGGCATAATGGGAGTGGGGAAGGCGCTAATTACGGTACCGCAAATTGCGTAATTAGCAGCGAGTTCCCTTTGCGGCACCCTACTTTAACGGCTGGTAAAACCAGCCGTTAAGGTCGGGTACCACAAAGGGAACTCGTAGTAAGGTGGTAAGGGTTTACTGGTACCGGTGCCCTTACCGGTACCGGTAAACCCTTACCGCCTAACGTGTAATGAGGCCAAATGTTTGGTTTTTGCATGGATTTAGAGCCATTTGAAATTCTCGAAATAAAACTGGGGGTTCCGTCAACCCCATGGGAGTGAAAAAAAGCAGATTCGCACTACAGTTGTATTTGTGAGAGCTTTTAACATGCTTATGCGTTGACAATGTGGAAAGGCTGCCATTGGGTGTAGCGAAATGTTGATTGCACAAAGGTCCTCTCTTGTTTCCCCTTCCTCACACTTCTTGTTACTGCACTTGCAAGAGCCGAATGTCACAAGACCTAGTAGGACCGTTATTGTTGTTTTCTTCCTTGTTGCACCCCCATTTTTTGTGTTGTGGTGCCTTGAAACACTGTTTGTTTTATAGGCGCTTTACAAATATCCAATAAATAAAAAAATTTAAAAAATTGTTCTGCAGTGTTCCCAAGTTGATGAAATATCCTTTTTCTGCCAGGATTGAGGCGGCCGGGTGTCCCATTCCCAGCGATGAGTTTCTGGCCACCGGAAGTCCTATTATGGGTTGAATCCTACAGCAGAGATGTCTTCAGTGCTGGGGGCGTGGCTTAAAGCAGTGCACCATGGGGCATGCTCACTGAAAGCCAGTCACAGCTTGAGGCACATTTGCTGTTGTTATATGTGCATTCTTGGTCTGGAGGCAATTAAGATGATTCACCAGCACCAATGAAAAACCTTGTGTATCTGTTTACGCCGGAGGGACTCACGGTTAAACATGGAAGTGGGCGGAGCCGACAATGATTGCCTATGGGAATTCAGGACGAACATACACACCCTTACCACTTAACGGTTTAAACCAGAGGTGGAAGTGTCATATGAATAATTGGTACATACATGGCTGTTCAACCACTACCTGGCACTTCTTGCCCACCGCATTGCTGCTCTCTGCCCCAATTTTCAGTGCTATGCGGATGACACTCAACTCATTTTCAGGCTCCCTTCTGCCACCTCTTCGCCTTCTCTCATCTCTGACTGTCTGGCTGCTATCCAGGAGTGGTGTGCCACCAATGATCTCTGCCTTAATGCCAGTAAGACTGAGATTCTCCTCATCGGCACACCCACTCCCTCCTTTCCTGTCACTCTCTGGCTGGCCTCTCTTGGCCATCTTCCTGCTCCCACCTGTGAGGCTAAAAACCTCGGGGTCATCTTTGACTCCACACTCCCCTTCTCTCCTCACATCTCTGTTGTCTCTAAGAGGTCACACTACCAGCTGCACCTCATCAGAGGTATTTTTCCTTTCCTCTCCTTCCCCCAGAAGCTCATTGTCTCTAGAGCTCTGATTTTCTCTAGGCTGGACTACTGCAACAGCCTCTTTCTAAATCTGCCTTCTTCTACTCTACGCCCTCTGCAACACATCCAGAACAGGACTGCAAGACTTGTCCATGGCCTCAAGCCCAGGGATCGTATCTCTCCAGGACTGAAATCTCTGCACTGGCTCCCAGTTGCTGCGAGGATTAAGTTAAAAAACCTCTGCATTGTCCACAAGGCCTTCTGGGGCCTCAATACCTTCAACTCTCTCTTCCTAAATATCTTCCTTCTCGAGCTTTTCGCTCATCCGCCTCCAACTCTCTCAGTGTCAGTCGCTTCTCCAAGCAACGAGTTTGTGGTAGATCTCTGTCTTCGGCTGGGGCCTCCCTCTGGAACAGCCTTCCTGAAACTTGAGGAGAACCATCTCCGGTTCCAGAAGCACCTCAAGACCTTCCTCTTTGCTTATTCTTTCTCTTCTGCTCTCCCCTGCTGAATTCCTGACTGAAACTGCACTGGTCACCTGGCTACCCTCTGGTCTCAGGCCCATAACCCCTCCCCCGCCAGTTGCACACCTGCACTGCCTCCCTGGCAACCCCCACACTTGAGGACTGTTTTCTGTATCTCTACAGTCCCCTACCAGCACTTGGCACCTGATGCCTGCACTTACCCTTGCACTTGCCACCAGCTGGCCGCACTTTTTACTTATTGCTTTTATTTATTCTATTTATTTTTTAATGTGCCCCCTTGTACTGCACTGCCCCCTCCCCCGCTCTTTTCCCCTCCCCTGCACTTGCGCAATCTCAATGTCACTTGGCCTAGTAAGATCGTTGGCTCTGTCTTCCCTCTGTTCCCCCTCCCTTGCCTCGTCGCGCCTTGAAACACTTGTGTATAGGCGCGTTATATATGCCATATCATGTCATACATCGTACCACTAGTCCATTTGTTTTGTAAAGTGCGTACCTTTAGTTCAAAGAATCAAAAAAAGCATCCTGGGTGGATTTGTTTCTCCGATGCCAAATCCGGAACCAGCTGGGCTCTAAGGATACGCACAAATCATTTCTTACGTCACAGCCCCTCCGAGACCCACAGGAAGCGTCCTCAGTGCGGCAGGCAGCACCTTAACCAACTTGCCAACACGTTTCTTTTCTTCCCAACAGCAGATCCTGTCTTATGCATGATGGGATGTTTCCTATTGAATGACCACACTTAGCGCCTCACACTTTGCAAATCTAAGCAAGCTAAAGCGGGCAACACAACAAATCACCCGCTGAAAGATGTGTATCCATGCCGTCTCCTGGCTTGATGTTGAGTTTGCTTTTATGTCCATAGTGGAATGTTGTTCAAATCACACATATCGTATAACAATGAGCTAAAGGTTTATGACAAGACTCTCCCTAGCTGAGTTTATTACACAACGTCAATTATTGTGTGTCTTAAAGCACTGAAAGTGCAGTGGTTACATCGATTTTTCAGGTTTGCAGTATTTTGCATTCTGGGACTTATCCTTTTCCATTAAGGATGTGGAAAATAAAGCTACAATGATATTATTTTGGCGCTATAAGGATTTATATGTTGTCATTTTGCTTTAGCTTGTAATGTGTGTATTCGATAAGACAGTATTATACCAGGCATTGGCATCTAAACCTTAACCATTTTTTACTTTTCAGTTATTTGGTCAAGTACCTAAATTGCATAGTGGGTTAAAACCCATGCTTCACTCTTTAGCCAAACGGTAACTTAATGTCACAGACTTGCCTATAAATTGGAGTGTTTATAAGTGTTACATTCAGAATCAATAAGTTTAGGGACAATAGGGTGTGCCCTCTATTAGCGGCTCTAGCCCTCCCTCGGCCCCTTATCACTTGATTTGACAGGTAGACATATAGAGCCTTTTGCAAATCAGGCCCATAGTCTCACCAACCAGTCAGTGTATCAGAGATTCTAGTATAGCGGACTAACTACGGCCAAAACAACCTTACAGTTTCTCCCCCGTTGCTTGAACCATGTGCTTTATCCTGCACCCCTTCCCCACTCAAAACCCTCAGTTTTAGGACTTGTCTTCCAAGGTTGCTTGGATGATCCGGGTACTGCCCTATGTGAGAATGAGTGAAAATGTTTACTATGTCATTGCACACCCTCTGATATTTCTTACACTTTCTAGCACTTCAGGATCTGCATGAGATGGGGACCACGTCAAGTTTCATTGGTTAGGAGAGGATGTATATCTCCTTCATATGCTATGTACATGTATCCCCATGTTATCTGTATCACATGTTTACCCCTATCCATCCTGTCGCTTTGTATACTTATGCCGCTATGGTCCTGCTCTCATGGGTGGTCGCAGGCACTTTACTGATAACCACCATATCACACTACTACCCTTACTCTCTCCTATACACCATCATTCAACGAGAACACAGCTATACCATGATAAATTCGGCCTAGCTGTTCTCATACTAACACCACCCCACGAACACATCATCCTAATAAAACACAGCTAGCTGAGCACATTCCTGCTAGCTTAGGCGTTCTCCTCAGGCCTAACACAGCCAGGACTCAGTCTGGGTGTCCACCCTCCAGACTGAACACATCCAACTGACTTCCTCAGCACCACACCTAACGCTAAGAAGCAGCTATCCTGCAACAACCACCCAGCCGCACACATATCGGGTGTGCCCAGGCACCATACAACACTCTCTCTCTCTCTACTGACTTGAACAGCGGTTCCCGAGAGCGTTCCAGCGCTTGAGGTCATACCAATGATATATAAGGCGCGTTATAAATGTCAAGTAACATAACATAACAACATTGATATGCACAGATATGAAAAGATAGGGCTCTCTGTGCAGAGTACATTTTAGATATTGTATGAGCAGCTTTCTGGAGCAGCGGGTACTGTGTGCTCCGTGTTGGTGCGGTAGTTGAGGGAATGTCAGGAAGGTGTGGGGAGTTGTGCACTTTTGCTTTGGTGTTTAGGGAAATTCAGTGCAGACACGTACCTTTGGATGGTGTATCTTCTATTGTGTAACCATTGTTATCTTGGTGGACAGGTTGTGTGCTGCAATGCATTATCAGTTACGGTGGGAAGTAGATGAGGTGGTTATTGTTACCATATTTTTTTCCAATCTATGCCACATTTTATTGCATGCACACACCGTGCAAGAGTAGGAATTTGTGGCTTTCAAACTTTTTGAAATTGAAGCGTTTTGTTTCCTCACCCGGGACCCAAAGACCACAGAAAGGATCACAGCAGAGCGACTCGTCACAGAGCAGAGGGGCAACGGACCAGAGAGCTTTGTTCTGACCTTAGTTTTAATTCAGACTATATTTAGGTTTGGCTATATGGTGAAACTATTGCACTGGAGAACAGCTTGGAGGGAGATGATATGTGAGGAGGGATACACAGATTGAGGGTGTGGTTTAGTTATTTACCAACTCACTGACTGCCCATGAACATGCCAATCCCTGTCGCCATTCCTACCCACTATCTCCCCCTCGCTGCCCAAAACCCATCCTCTGAGATCTCTTTGAGATAGCTCGCTCAAACAGTCAGATCAAACATTGGCCGGCCAGTGTTATTTCTAAGAAGTCTGCTGAGCACTAATGGCTTAAATTGCAGCTGTAAATGCACTGATGTGATAAAAATGTGTTAACCAAATGTGCCACCAACTACTTCCT
Organism: Ambystoma mexicanum; assembly: GCF_040938575.1. NCBI lineage: Eukaryota > Metazoa > Chordata > Amphibia > Caudata > Ambystomatidae > Ambystoma > Ambystoma mexicanum. Next base: position 40,383,847 of record NC_090936.1, on the reverse strand, counting down.
TTATATCTGTTGTTTGTACTTTATATCTATTATTTGTACTGAGGACCTGTTTAAACAAGCATTGAGAAAGTCCACATTTTTGAATTGTGTAATAATACTATTATATAGGCATTGCAAAGTCAGTCTGCAGAGGCTCATCTGCAAATTTGAAGAATATGCCATTCTTAATGGGTTGAAGATCAACCCGAGTAAAACCCGAAAAATGGTCTTCTCTAGGGGGAGAAAAGGGAATAACAAGGTGTGGAAAATAGGTGGTGAAAATATCATCAGAGCACACAAAATTGTCTATCTGGGATTTCTTATTCTGGCCCAACCATCGGCGATTGAATTAAGAAGATTTCTTAGACATAAACTGCTCTCGCTCATTTCCCAATCCATAAGGTTAGACAATAAATATTGCATGTTTTCCCTTAAACCTGTTGTAGATTTTTTCAAGGGAAAGGTTACCCCAAAGTTACCATATGGAATGGAACTCCACTATTTGGCACTCTTGACATTCTGGGATTCTCTTGAGGGTATCTATTGGAGACAAATCTTGAAACTGCCAAATTGTGTTCCAATAGTGGCCATAAGATATGAACTCGGGTTAGTTTCACTGCGAGCGAGGATTCTCTGGAGAGTTCTTACACTTTTCTCTGCCTTGCTCTCCCCCAAATCTGATACCCTCTATGTTGATGTGGGACAAACGATCTTCTCACAGGGACCTATGGATCGAAATGTATATCTCACTAGATTCAGTGACCTCTGTGATAAGACCCTATCTGATCTTTCTACTGATAGGGATACTTTGTTAATGAATCCCAATAAAGTTAAGGAGTGTCTATTTAGTCATGATTGGAGCAATACGCTGGAATAACTGCATACTTAGCCTTCTCTCAGTGACTTACAATTTGACCATAAGAAGAGAGGCTCACTGTCTTTTATTTTGACTCAATTCCCAAATCGCTATTACCGTTCACTTCTCCTATAACTTAGATGGAATCTCCTTCCCACCAGGGAAGTTCTACGTAGAAGGAAGGAGTTTACTGATTTGGACCTTACATGCCGCTTTTCCAACACTCCTGGGGTGATTGAGTCTACTCGTCATCTCTTTCTAGAATGTGTTGCTTTGAAAGGTCCAAGGGACAAATACTTAGCTAGATTTAATACATTGGGTCAATTGGGGGCAGATAATCTTATTTGGGCACAGTGTCTTGCCATAACTAATACCAAGGATGGGCTTGCTGTGGCGGGTTTTATCAAAGCTCTAGATTTGTATGCAATTGTATGATGAATTCTATCTCATGTCATTTTTTCCTGTAGGTATATATAACATTTTAAATGTCTGTGATATCTCTGCTAAAGGTTGTTTATAAGTAATTTGAAGATGTTCTCTTAATTTTAAATTACTTTGTTGAATTTTAATTGCACTGAATCTTTTAAAATGTGTTTTTTCTGCTGTGAGTCTAAATCTTGGAAATGGGATCTGTTTTTTTTTTCTTTTTTCTAATGTATTATTCTAAAAATGTATGTATGAATAAAATTCAGTTCTAATGTATGTTTTTTCTGTAAAGGTTTCTTTTTGTAAACCATTTACAATAAAAAAAATAAAAAAAAATAGGCATATGCCAGGCACTCATGCCAGATGCCTAGGTAATCACACCAAATTTCCACCGGTTGCCACCTCTCTGCAGGTCAAACGCTTTTCCAAGCAGACAGAGTGAGGTACATCCCTTTCCTCGACTGGCTCCACCCTCTGGAATGGCCTCCCTCAGACTTGAGCCAGATCTTCTTAAGTTCCAGAAACTTCTCAAGACTTTCCTTTTCTCCCCTACCGTCCCCCTCACTTGCTAACTCTCCAACTGCTGCTGCGACCGGGGCCTGGTCCCTTCAGAATCATGCAGGGACCAGTGCACCGCCTAACGCAATCTTTGCCAGCAATTGCCCTCGGGCTCCCTTACCCGGACTAGCCTAATTTGGTCCTCCCTGTCCACCGCACTCACCTCCCCCTCCTTCTCCTAGCATTTGCCGCCTTGGCGTGCCCAACACATGCCCGCCCCCACCCTTCGGGGCCCCCACTCCTGCACTTCTCCCTCTACTCGCTCCCCACTTGCACTTATGACCTTGTCATGCACTTGCACGGTAGGATTGTCACAAGGCTAATATAATTTCTTGTTGTTCTGTTTTTTTTATTACCATGTCGTTTCCCCTCATCTTGTCTTGTGGCGCCTGGAAAAACTCGTTTATAGGCCTCATACCAATGACCAATAAAATAAATAAAGGATGGCAGTGCCTATCGCATGCCTACACAAAAGCCAAAAATATTGTCTTTGCCCGTGTTTGTATTCATTTAAAGTGACTTCAGTCAGATGATTAATGACAACTACAAAGTGTATTGAGTTTGAGGTAGGCGTATTGGTTTGCCTGAAGTATTGAATTTCTTTTTTTACTAAATTACCATTATTTATACAGACAAGCATTTATTAAGCGAAAATGATACAGTAATAATTTAAAATGAACATTAAAAAAAACAAACTCATATATGGGTTAACTTCCTGCACTATTCATGTAGGAAAATGGTACTGTTTGGAGCCCTGTGCAGGCCAGATTTAGTGGCAATATGTTTGAGCTATCCTTGTAGTTGTGTGTTGTAGTGTAAATGATGGTCCACAGATTACACTACTACACATGTTCTAAAGAGATGCGTGTCAAATAAGATCTCAATTAGCGTGCACAGAAATGTGCAGCTATGAGCATAGCGTGTTGCTATTTGTCGGCGACGAATCTAGCGCCACGGTGTATTATTTATTCCTGGCAATGTCTAGTCTCGCCGCAAAGCACCAAGAGCCGTTGCAGATCGCAAACCAGAGGTGAAGCCCCGCCTGGCCCCCCAAACACACCTCTTCCCCGGTACCCCAGCCGCCATCCGACTCCCTCCATTTTGGATGCAGCCAGAGTCCCGCTGCCGCCTTCGTTCCACTTCCACCACTGGGTTAAACCAATAGTGTACATTGAAGCAGGCATCTGCCAATGGTACATCCCAGAAATCTCCCCTGAACGGGCTTAGTTATTGGGGTCCATGCAGGGAAGTCAGGTCTGTGCCAGAATACGATCTTCAATTCTATATTCTGAAGGTTTATACTTCCTGACATCAATCGTCATTAAGAAGGGGCCGTAGTAATGAAACCGGGCGATCCATCACCACGTTGCGCTCATCTTTTGAAGACAGGACTAGATGGGGAAACGGAATGTGCCCCGGTCTATCGGGTCATGGCAGTGCCAGGGCCCAGTAGAGTATCTGGCCTCAGCACTGAAGGATGCCCAGGATGGCCTCGTTGGAATTCCGTGCCCAGGTCTATCGGGTCATGGCAGTGCCAGGGCCCAGTAGAGTATCTGGCCTCAGCACTGAAGGATGCCCAGGTCTATCTGGTCATGGCAGTGCCAGGGCCCAGTAGAGTATCTGGCCTCAGCACTGAAGGATGCCCAGGATGGCCTCGTTGGAATTCCGTGCCCAGGTCTATCGGGTCATGGCAGTGCCAGGGCCCAGTAGAGTATCTGGCCTCAGCACTGAAGGATGCCCAGGATGGCCTCGTTGCAATTCCGTGCCCAGGTCTATCGGGTCATGGCAGTGCCAGGGCCCAGTAGAGTATCTGGCCTCAGCACTGAAGGATGCCCAGGATGGCCTCGTTGGAATTCCGTGCCCAGGTCTATCGGGTCATGGCAGTGCCAGGGCCCAGTAGAGTATCTGGCCTCAGCACTGAAGGATGCCCAGGATGGCCTTGTTGGAATTCCGTGCTCCGGTCTATCGGGTCATGGCAGTGCCAGGGCCCAGTAGAGTATCTGGCCTCAGCACTGAAGGATGCCCAGGATGGCCTCGTTGGAATTCCGTGCCCCGGTCTATCGGGTCATGGCAGTGCCAGGGCCCAGTAGAGTATCTGGCCTCAGCACTGAAGGATGCCCAGGATGGCCTCGTTGGAATTCCGTGCCACGGTCTATCGGGTCATGGCAGTGCCAGGGCCCAGTAGAGTATCTGGCCTCAGCACTGAAGGATGCCCAGGATGGCCTCGTTGCAATTCCGTGCCCAGGTCTATCGGGTCATGGCAGTGCCAGGGCCCAGTAGAGTATCTGGCCTCAGCACTGAAGGATGCCCAGGATGGCCTCGTTGGAATTCCGTGCTCCGGTCTATCGGGTCATGGCAGTGCCAGGGCCCAGTAGAGTATCTGGCCTCAGCACTGAAGGATGCCCAGGATGGCCTCGTTGGAATTCCGTGCCCCGGTCTATCGGGTCATGGCAGTGCCAGGGCCCAGTAGAGTATCTGGCCTCAGCACTGAAGGATGCCCAGGATGGCCCTGTTGGAATTCCGTGCCCAGGTCTATCGGGTCATGGCAGTGCCAGGGCCCAGTAGAGTATCTGGCCTCAGCACTGAAGGATGCCCAGGATGGTCCTCGTTGGAATTCTGTGCCCCCGGTCTATCGGGACATGGCAGTGCCAGGGCCCAGTAGAGTATCTGGCCTCAGCACTGAAGGATGCCCAGGATGGCCTTGTTGCAATTCCGTGCCCAGGTCTATCGGGTCATGGCAGTGCCAGGTCCCAGTAGAGTATCTGACCTAGGATGGCCTTGTTGGAATTCTGTGCCCAGGTCTATCTGGTCATGGCAGTGCCAGGGCCCAGTAGAGTATCTGGCCTCAGCACTGAAGGATGCCCAGGATGGCCCTCGTTGGAATTCTGTGCCCCCGGTCTATCGGGTCATGGCAGTGCCAGGGCCCAGTAGAGTATCTGGCCTCAGCACTGAAGGATGCCCAGGATGGCCTTGTTGGAATTCTGTGCACAGGTCTATCGGGTCATGGCAGTGCCAGGGCCCAGTAGAGTATCTGGCCTCAGCACTGAAGGATGCCCAGGATGGCCTCGTTGGAATTCTGTGCCCCCGGTCTATCGGGTCATGGCAGTGCCAGGGCCCAGTAGAGTATCTGGCCTCAGCACTGAAGGATGCCCAGGATGGCCTTGTTGGAATTCTGTTCCCCCGGTCTATCGGGTCATGGCAGTGCCAGGGCCCAGTAGAGTATCTGGCCTCAGCACTGAAGGATGCCCAGGATGGCCTCGTTGGAATTCTGTGCCCAGGTCTATCGGGTCAGTGCCATGGCCCAGTAGAGTATCTGGCCTCAGCACTGAAGGATGCCCAGGATGGCCTCGTTGGAATTGTGTTCCCCCGGTCTATCGGGTCATGGCAGTGCCAGGGCCCAGTAGAGTATCTGGCCTCAGCACTGAAGGATGCCCAGGATGGCCTTGTTGGAATTCTGTTCTCCCGGTCTATCGGGTCATGGCAGTGCCAGGGCCCAGTAGAGTATGTGGCCTCAGCCCTGAAGGATGCCCAGGATGGCCTCGTTGGAATTCTGTTCCCCCGGTCTATCGGGTCATGGCAGTGCCAGGGCCCAGTAGAGTATCTGGCCTCAGCACTGAAGGATGCCCAGGATGGCCTCGTTGGAATTCTGTTCCCCCGGTCTATCGGGTCATGGCAGTGCCAGGGCCCAGTAGAGTATCTGGCCTCAGGACTGAAGGATGCCCAGGATGGCCTTGTTGGAATTCTGTGCCCATGTCTATCGGGTCATGGCAGTGCCAGGGCCCAGTAGAGTATCTGGCCTCAGCACTGAAGGATGCCCAGGATGGCCTCATTGGAATTCTGTGCCCAGGTCTATCGGGTCATGGCAGTGCCAGGGCCCAGTAGAGTATCTGGCCTCAGTACTGAAGGATGCCCAGGATGGCCTTGTGCCTCGTTGCAATTCCGTGCCCAGGTCTATCGGGTCATGGCAGTGCCAGGGCCCAGTGGAGTATCTGGCCTCAGCACTGAAGGATGCCCAGGATGGCCTCGTTGAAATTCCGTGCCCAGGTCTATCGGGTCATGGCAGTGCCAGGGCCCAGTGGAGTATCTGGCCTCAGCACTGAAGGATGCCCAGGATGGCCTCGTTGAAATTCTGTGCCCAGGTCTATCGGGTCATGGCAGTGCCAGGGCCCAGTAGAGTATCTGGCCTCAGCACTGAAGGATGCCCAGGATGGCCTCGTTGCAATTCTGTGCCCAGGTCTATCGGGTCATGGCAGTGCCAGGTCCCAGTAGAGTATCTGGCCTCAGCACTGAAGGATGCCCAGGATGGCCTCGTTGCAATTCTGTGCCCAGGTCTATCGGGTCATGGCAGTGCCAGGTCCCAGTAGAGTATCTGGCCTCAGCACTGAAGGATGCCCAGGATGGCCTCGTTGAAATTCTGTGCTCCGGTCTATCGGGTCATGGCAGTGCCAGGGCCCAGTAGATTATCTGGCCTCAGCACTGAAGGATGCCCAGGATGGCCTCGTTGGAATTCTGTTCCCCCGGTCTATCGGGTCATGGCAGTGCCAGGGCCCAGTAGAGTATCTGGCCTCAGCACTGAAGGATGCCCAGGATGGCCTTTTTGCAATTCCGTGCCCAAGTCTATCGGGTCATGGCAGTGCCAGGGCCCAGTAGAGTATCTGGCCTCAGCACTGAAGGATGCCCAGGATGGCCTCGTTGCAATTCTGTGCCCAGGTCTATCGGGTCATGGCAGTGCCAGGTCCCAGTAGAGTATCTGGCCTCAGCACTGAAGGATGCCCAGGATGGCCTCGTTGCAATTCTGTGCCCAGGTCTATCCGGTCATGGCAGTGCCAGGTCCCAGTAGAGTATCTGGCCTCAGCACTGAAGGATGCCCAGGATGGCCTCGTTGAAATTCTGTGCCCAGGTCTATCGGGTCATGGCAGTGCCAGGGCCCAGTAGAGTATCTGGCCTCAGCACTGAAGGATGCCCAGGATGGCCTCGTTGGAATTCTGTGCTCCGGTCTATCGGGTCATGGCAGTGCCAGGGCCCAGTAGATTATCTGGCCTCAGCACTGAAGGATGCCCAGGATGGCCTCGTTGGAATTCTGTTCCCCCGGTCTATCGGGTCATGGCAGTGCCAGGGCCCAGTAGAGTATCTGGCCTCAGCACTGAAGGATGCCCAGGATGGCCTTTTTGCAATTCCGTGCCCAAGTCTATCGGGTCATGACGGGCCCAGGGCCCAGTAGAGTATCTGGCCTCAGCACTGAAGGATGCCCAGGATGGCCTTGTTGAAATTCTGTGCCCAGGTCTATCGGGTCATGGCAGTGCCAGGGCCCAGTAGAGTATCTTGCCTCAGCACTGAAGGATGCCCAGGATGGCCTTGTTGGAATTCTGTGCTCCGGTCTATCCGGCCATGGCAGTGCCAGGGCCCAGTAGAGTATCTGGCCTCAGCACTAAAGGATGTCCTCGATGGAATTCTTGCTCCATGTGAGACTCCAGCAGATGGAAGCAATTGCCTCCAGAGCAAGAGGACACGCATAAAAGCAGCACATTTGGCTGAAGCTGTGACTGGCTTTGGATAACTCGGGGGCAACAGAAGCAAGACAAAGCAGAGCAACATAGGTTCGAATCCCGGTCTTCCGCTTAGAAACTGGTCTCCAGTATTAAGGGCGTTATAAAAAATTAATTCACGTTCACCCTACAAGTGATTTAGGGGTGTCAAGACAATTAACTTAAACTATACACGTAATCTCTACTGAGTAAGAAATGAAGGAATATGGAGAAATTTGGAGTTTTATGTGTTAAATTGGAGAATCTTTGGTGCTGTATATTTGATTTTCTTAGGTAATGCATTTTAGTGGCTTTTTAATAATAAAGGTTTCTCCATAATAATTGTGTACAGAAAAGTTTTTTTTTCTCACATATGCGGGTCAGTTTGAGCAGCTAACACGCCCTGGCTGTTTCTCTGTGTGTGTGGGTTACTGCACTTCAATGCCACCATCTCTAAGACCTTGGAGATGTGGCAGAGCAGGGGGACAGGAAGGCATTTCGTAGGGTCATTGGGCTAAGCTACCATCTTTTTTAAGATGGCAAGCCCAGGGATTGCCTTGAAGCAGGTGGGGAGTGAGGATAGGTGGAAAAGACAGGATAGGCCGGGGCAGATGGAAACTGCAAGTTCCCGAACAGTCTCAGATGCAGAAAGGGTGTGCAAGACCACAGGATGGGTTGGCAGACTGGTGGATGGGTGCTGAATCGCTGGAGCTGGTAAGGGGGCGGTTGATGAGGCAGATCAGAAGTGGGGGAGAGTGAAGGTGGCAGTCAGTGAAATGTTGGCTGAGAGGGAGGCACAAAAGAGTGGGTAGAGCATGGGTCAAGGGGCTAACCTTTGACTCATTGAAAGCTTGCTGAATAGGGAACAGAGGGGGCTGGTACAGAAGGCAGCCTTGGGTGGGGGGGGCAAAGGGGGGCTCCTTGTAAGGCTTTGGGCCAGTGCCTACTTTCCTCCAGTTACTGTATGGTTTGTGAATTGATGATTGCGGGAATGGGCAGGAGCGAACAAAGGGGCGAAGGATAGATGGGAGAGGTTAGTGAGAAGTTAAGTTCCAGGAAGACCTGCCGTATGCAGGGGGCTAGAGGCGGAGAGTTAGAAGGAAAAACCGACTTCCAGGACATATGGACTCGCGAGGACAGGTGTGATGTACAGTGCTGAGGATGAGTGGAGGGGCAAGAGATGGGGAAGTGGAGGAGGCAGTGATTGGAGAACTTGAGGGCATTGTAGGAGAAGGTAGGCAAGTCGGCGTTAGTTGGCTAGACATAGGGCGCGCAAATAAGGGTTGGAGAGGGTAGAGTTCAGTAGAGGTTGGTGAGCCTGGGTCAAGTTTAGGAGGCAGAATTCATCTCTAAATAGGATGGGGATGTGTCTGGGCAAAGATTCACGTATTGGGTCAAGTTCGTGGACGAAGGAATGGTGAGTTGCGGGTGGCTGGTAGATGACGATGCGTGTGAGAGGGGTGTGTGCAAGAAGGTGAAGAGCAGTGTGTTAGAGGCAGGGGGGCAGATGGACAGGCCTTTCTAATCAGGAGGCTGACCCCACTACCCGTTTACCTGGTGAGGGGAATGAGTGGGCAATGCCATTGGAGGTTTGCTTTCAGAGCTTTTCAGCATTAAGGAAACAAAAATGGAAAATCTTGAAAATAGCACAAAATCCAAACAAGTTGCCACTCTCAGAATGAGCCATGATACATGTCGCTCACACGCGCGAACATGCGGGCAGCAGCTGTCGCCTTGCGGGCCTGCCAGCACGTTCCCTTTTCCTTTGTGCGTGCCAGGCAGCCAAGCCAGAATGGCAACAGCCACGGGATAGCAAAGACGGGGAGGAGGTGGCAGCAAGCACTGGGAGTGTACTGTACACATTCGTGCTATTGGTCATAACAGCACACAATGCTACTCTGCATGTATCAAGTTTGCACGGCTCTGATCAGTGCCACCATGGCAGACAACCAAGAAGACACTGCCCAGGCAAAAAGTCTGCACTATGCAATCTTTGTTTTGTATGAGGGAACAGTCCGTTTCTTTTCATTGTCTCGGGAGGGTTGCTCAGGGGCAACGTGCTCGCCTTGGAAGCAAGACAATGCTTAGAAACCTCCGGGTATTAAGCACGCTATAAATAACCCATCATCATATCAAGGAAAGACACGCAAGAAGCATATGCCTGTCTGGAAAAGTGAACCTCACAGCATGTTAACTAGTCACCCCTTTTTTAATTTTAATACTTTCTAGGTAGGCTAACGAACAAGGAATACTTTATCGCAACAGCCCTATTTCCTTTCTCATCACCGTCTTAGTGTAATTCCAAGAGCCGTCTCTCGCTTCCTTTGGCCCGGTGTAGCGGCTCTCGCTTACACATCATCGTTCCAGCTAGACGTGTGTGATCGATGACTCTAGACTGCATGTAGCCCGACGCTTTCCAGTCGTAATGCCATGTGGGCCTCGCCTCTTCCCAGAGGCAACACATAGGGATACATTCACATTGAGTTAGTTACGGCTGCTCAGGTGGCATTCGGCTTCTACAAACTCCCCTTTTGTGATTTCAGCCTAAGCATGAATTCAGATTTCCCATACATACATTACAGAAAGTCATAATTCTATTAAAGAGACAAAGGCGAAGGATTATGTTTTCTCTCAACTTTACTGTTTGAGCAGCATCATCAAAGAACTATAACAATGACTTACAAATGCAAAAACTGCAAGTCCCATTTGTATAGAGTCTTTTGTAGTTCCTAATGTTATTGGACTTTCAAACATGTGACCTTAAACCACCAATCATCACAGTCCATCCCTATAAATCCAGTCCACCATTTTGAGTAATTCTCTTTCTTTGTCTGGTCTCTTCTGAATTGTAGCATCCCAACTGGTCGACACTGCAAAACAGATCTCTTAACACAACTTCGAACCCCCAGAACCGTTCCAAGTAGAACAGACTTTGGATAACATGGTCAGGGAAATGTGTTCATGCTTTCTCCACCCCGCCCCCCGACTACCCTTCTCAACAAGATAGCGCACAAGATGCACCAGGAACCAGTCACGATGATACTGGTGGCCCCCATGTGGGCCTGCCAACCTTGGTTCGCTCACCTGATGGAGATGTCCCTATCGCCTCCAGTCAAACTACCTTGCCCGTACAACATGTTGTCGCAAGACACAGGGGAGACTCTTCACCCCTGCCCGCAGACATTGAACTAAGCGGTCTGGCCCCTGAGGTCATAGTTTGGGCATCTGCAGCTCCCTCAGAGATGTATGGACATTCTCAGGGAGGCAAGAAAACTGAACACTAGATATTTCTAGTCCAGTAAATGGAAACGGTTTGTCATCTGGTGCACCTCAAAAAGCATTAACCCGATTAACTGCTCTCCCACAAACATTTTGTACCTAACTCATCTACTTGAATCAAGCCGGGTCTTTAACTCTCTAAAAGTTCACTTAGCTGCGCTTTCAGCCTACACTACATCACAACATCATGTACCACCACCACCCTTCCCACCCCCTCACAATCACTGTGCGACTCTCTCTCTCCACTTTTACACCACAACTCTCGAAAGAACAAACTCTCTAACCAACAAACTAGCTCTCTTACATCCACCACGCAATCCACCCACCCTACCCGCCAGCCCACCGCCTGCGACTGCTACCCAACCGACTTTCGACTCCTTGAGTCCAATATCAACTGACCAATTTTTCAAACTTCTCTCTGCCCGCAAACCTTCCGGCTTCCGTTGGACCCCTGCCCAGCCACAACCCTCAAAGAAATGTTCGCATCTACCTGCGCAGAAGAACACGCAAGAACCATCATAAACGACTCCCTCTCCTCTGGAATTTTTCTCGACACGTTCAAAACTGTTCATGTCAAGCGTCTTCTTAAAAAAAAACTTCCCTCGACCCTCTCAAGCCCAAAACTACCGCCCCATCTCAAACACCAGGTTCCTTGCCAAACTCATTGACCGAACCGCCTACTCCCAACTAAACGCCTTTGTCGAAGCCAACAATCTTCTAGACCCCGCTCAATCGGGTTTCAGGGCCCAACATGGAACCAAAACCACCCTAACCTCAATCTGGGATGACCTTAAAAACACTGCAGATTCTGCAGGATGCGCCGCACTTATCCTTCTTGACCTATCCGCCGCCTTTGACACAATCAACCACTCAATCCTCCTTGACCGGCTCTACTCCCTGGTAATCCGTGGAAATGCTCTCCAATGGATAGCATCCTTCCTCAATAATAGGAACCAAATAACCCTACTCTCCGCCTATGCTTCCCACGCCCGACCAGTCAACATTGGAGTTCCACAAGGAGCATTCCTATCAGCCCTCCTGTTTAACCTCTAAATGACCACCCTCCCACGAATAATCCGCTCGCACAATATCCTGTGCTACAACTACGCCGATGACAAACAACTAATCCTAAAACTCCTGAATTCAAAACCCAACTGCCAACCCGACCTCGCTTCCTGCCTCCTCGACATAGATCACTGGATGACCACAAACCACCTCTTGCTAAACCCCTCCAAAACCGAAATCATGGTATGTGGCAACTCTGAACTTCTTCCGCACCCGCTACCCTGGCCATCTGCCATGGGCAATTCGCCGTCACCCTCTAATTCAGAAAAACACCTTGGATGCACCCTAGACTCAGACCTAATCCTCTCGCTCCAAGTCAACAATGTCTCGAAGTCCTGCCACTACCACCTCAAAACTCTGAGGCGCATTTTTCCATACCTCTCCTTTCCCAACAGACTCTCTGCGGTCCAATCGCAAAAATGCTGTAACACTTCATCTCGATGGACCCCTAGTCTCCTACCCTTCGGCTCATACCGTATCTGACCAGCTTACTCCCATTCGCCTTACTCTCCCAGCCATAAGCTGTGACACCTGCAAATTGTATATCTGCACACTACATAATTGGTGTAACTATCTATGACTTTATATTGTATAATTCGTATATTTTGTAATTATGCAAGCCTTTATTTTGTATACTCTGTATATTTCGCAACATTGTAAGCCTTGCATCTTCCTATTGTTGCGCCCGGTTACCTACGTGTCTGGTGCGCATAAAAAGGGAATAAACAATCAATTGTTATGTCAAGACTTGACTATGCTAACCCCCTCTACCTCGGAGTCCACGCGTACCAACTGACTAAACTACAAAGTGCACAAAATGCTGCGGCCAAACTGCTACTAGCACTTGGCCCAAGAGATCACATCTCCCCGGCCCTCAAAACTCTGCACTGGCTTCTGGTTGCCCGAAGGGTGACCTTCAAAACCTTATGCATCTCTCACCGAGCAATGCATAAAACCGGACCTCAATATCTTCAAGACAAACTAAAACCCTATCATCCTCCACGTACTCTAAGATCAAGCTCTGCCGGCCTCCTAGTTGTACCAAAAACGAACTCAGACAAGTTAGGTGGATCATCATTCTCAGCTCTGGCACTTCCACCTCACATCCGACTCACCGAAGGACCTAATGTCTTTCCGCAAATTACTGAAAACATGGCTCTTCCCCTAAAATCGAATCTTAACTCAAACTGGATAACAGCAATTCAATGACCTTAGCCCAAAGCTGCTATATCATAAATAACAATCCAGCATCATGATCCGAGCGAGAAATCGAAAACTAATATCTGCTAATGTAAATTAAAACGGATAAACTGAATAGAACGAGTGAAGTGGATGAAAGTAGTGAAGTGGAAGAAAGGAATACATTGTATGAAAGCAGCGAAGTGGTTGAATTTAAGGAAATGGATGAAATAAATTAAATGGACGAGAGGATCGAAGTAGACGAGAGGAATAAAGTGGACGAGAGGATGGAAATGATGCGTATAGGACACGGATGTGAGTGCACAGAAAAGATAGAGTGCATGGAACGAATAGATGGCATGAAATGACAGAGTGCATGGAATGAACGGAACAAATGGAATAGATGAATCAAGTGCTTGAGATGGATGTAGTGCGTGGGACGGATGGAGTGCATGGGACAGATGGAGAGCGTGCGACAAATGACGTGGGTAGAACGGATGAAGAGTGTGGAGCGGATCAAGAGTGTGGAGCAGATGAAGAGTGTGGAGTGGATGGAATGCATGGATCTGATTGGACAGATAGAGTGCACAGAACTGAGAGAGTACATGCAATGGATGGAATGCATGGAACAGATAGAGGGCATGGAATGGACATTGTGCAAGAATGGTTGCAGTGCATGGAATGATTGGAGTGCATGGAACGGTTGGAGTGCATGGACCGCATGGAGTAATCACAACGAATGGCATGGACTCAACGGATGGAGTAGACGCAACGGTTCAAGTGGTGAAACGGATCGAGTGATGGAAAGCATAGAGGAATCGAACCAACAGGATAGTGGGAACAAATGGAACTAACGGAACGGTTCCAACGGATGGAGTGCATGGAATCGGATGGAGTCCAAGGAATCGGATGGAATGCACGCGATGGTTGGAGTGGATGGAACTAATGGAGTCTATGGAACGGATGGAGTGGATTAAACGGATGGAGTGTGTTGAACGGATGGAGTTGATTAAACGGATGCAACAGATAGAGCGGATGGAGTCGATGAAATGGATGGACTGGATGGAACGGATGGAGTGGATAGAATTGAATGATCAAATTGAGATGGCGGAACGGATGGATAGAACAGATGGAGATGGCCACACACTTTATGTAGATGAACGATCGAATGATAGAATGAATGACTAATAAACCAAATAAAGAACCAGGCAAAATGTGTGAACAGACGAAGCCAATTGAACAGACAGTGAATAAAACAGATTGAATAAATGTTTCAGATGTGCGCTCTATCTCAAGCACCGACTGAAAACCACCATATCACAACACCACGCTTACTCTCTTCTATACACCACCCCTCAACTAGAACACAGCGATACTATGACACATTCGGTATGGCTGTTCTCATATCAACACCTGTCACATTCTCCCCATCATCCTAACTAAACACAGCTGGCTGCACAGCCGCCAGCCTAGGCGTTCTCCTCAGGCCTAACGCAGCCGGAATCGGTCTGGATAACACCCTGCCAGAAGGAACACATACTCCTGATCTCCCAACCACCACACCTACCGCTAAGAAGCAGCTATCCTACAAGTGCTACACCTGCTGCACACATATCCGGTGTTCACATGCACCTTATGACTCTCTCTCTACTGACTTGAACTACGGTTCCCAAGGGTGTTCAACCTACCAGCGCCTTGAGATCATACCAATGGTACATAAGGCGCTATATAAATGCATAACATAACATCCTGTTGCTTTATTATCCGCCATAGAACCTAAAACAAATAATATTTCAGACTTCTGACCCAAGGGTGGGTAATCGATATGTATGGAAAATCTGAATTCTATGTCGAGACACAGAGGCTCGGATTATGCTTGTTCAAAGCTTACTTGCCATCAACGTTGACACTTTTTCCACTGGCTTAAAATAAAATGTTTTAAACGTCGATTCTTTCGAACATTCTGCTGCCTCCATGATGTCTTCTAGTCTAGTCCCTGCCGGAAATGCCTTAGAGGTCCTGGCTCCTCTCAGTGAGTGTGCTCCGTAGAAATATGTATCAACTCCCGCTTGGGTCATAACCTACCAGATCCATCTAGCTAGCGTGGCAGACGCCACTACCCCGAAAGGTTTCCTTATATCTATAAATAGCTGATTCACCCTTCGGGGTTGCAATTCCCTACTCATGAACTCGTAGGCTGAAATGCATCTCACTGGGCATTGTTTGGGTTGATCTGGGAATGCTTCATAAGATATTGATCTGAACCAAGTTTTTGTCCTTTTCACGATATAAAACTTCTTTCCCCGAGGGTATAAGGGTTTCCTATTGATCTCTAGTGCCCGGACGTCTGAAACCCTCTTGCACGACAATAAGCATAAAAGCATAGCCAATTTGGCTGATAACGAGCTGACAAGGAAGGCGTTATCTGTCCATGATATGAACATTCTCAGGACTTTATCTACGTCCCGTAACCGATTATATTTTTGTCTCTGGGGTCTAATTAGTCTAACCTCTTTCAAAAGTCTGAAAATCAGAGGATGTTCTCCCACTGGTATCCCTTCTATTCTCAGGTGTCCTGCTGAAATAGCTGAGGGCTGTGTTGAGCGTCCTGTATGCTGCGCTGCTGAGCCAGAAAATTGGCTATGTGTACCACATCCGTTCCAGTGGAATGCACATACCTTTTCACACACCAATTATGCCATCCTGACCAGGCTGTTCTGTATGCCTACCTGATCCTAGGCACCTAGGCTTCTTCGATAATCTGTTCAGCCTCTGGCCTCGTACACAATCCCCTGAAATTGCTGACGCAATGTAATTGAGGCTGCCTGTCTTCACTAGAGGATGGCCCCCCCCTGCGTGGTCCCTCACTATTAGGTCTAAACATGGTAGTGCTATTGGGTTGTCGTAAGCCATTCCTATCAGGTCCGGGAACCATGCACGACCCCTCCAATCTGGCGTAATCGGCACCATGGATACTTGCTGCCTCCTCACCTGCGCCAGAGTCCTTACGATCATCGCAAATGGAGGAAAGGCATATTCCTTGGTCAGACCCCACTGTTGCAGGAATATGTCTATCGCTCCCGCCTTTGGTCTCCAACTGAAGAAACAAGCAATTTGCCTGTTCAATCTTGATGCAAAGAGGTCTGTTCTGCACTGACCCCATCTCTCCCTCAGCGTCTGAAAGACTCTTTTGTCCAGCTTCCAATCGCTGGCGTCATTGAGGAATCTGGAGTTCCAGTTGGCAACCTCGTTCTGAGGGCCTGGTAAGTATTCTGCCGTCACTGATATCTCTCTCTGTAGGCAAATGTGCCACTCCTAGTCCGTTTATATATCGGACTGCTGACACGTTGTCCATCTTGAGGAGCATGCAACATCCTGCCCTCTCCCGTCTCCAACATTTTACCAGGACGGATCCTGCCATGAGCTCCAGGCAGTTTATCTGGAGGTTCAATTCTTCTTCTGACCATCTGTCCCCCTTCGACAGAGCTCCACATCTGGCCACCCATCCCCACCTGCTGGCATCGGATTCTATCCCTAGATCCGATGATGAGCCAAATATTGCCCTTCCATTCCAGGCATCCATGTGATGTAGCCACCACTTGAGTTCCCCCTTCGCTTCTACAGAGAGAGGTATCCTTTGCTCGTACGATGCGCTCCTCCCAAGGTGTTGGATCTTTAACCTCTGAAGGGCCCTGTAGTGTAGTGGACCCGAGAAGATCACCTGAATTGACCATGCCAGGAGTCCCACTAACCTTGCTAGCTCTCTCAGAGATATTGGGCCTCATTCCGAGATTGGAGGTAGCCATGGCGCTATTTGCACCATGGCTGCCTCCAATACCAGGTCCGGCACCAGTCTGGTTCAATGGGGACTTACCGGTGCATTTCCGACCCTGGAGGGACCGGTAAATCCCCATTGAACCAACCATTCCCCATTCCCATTTGAGCCCTCATAGGGCTCAATGGGAATGGGGAGGACGCTAACAACGGGCTCGCGAATAGCAGGCCCGTTATTAGCACCTTGGTCCCTTAGCGGGACCTGTAAAGGACATGTGGTCAGACCACACGTCCTTTACGGTTCCCGCTAAGGGACCTCGGAATTGGGCGGCAAGGGATTACCGGCACCGGTCTCCTTACCGGTGCCCGGTATCCCTTACCGCCTAACTTGTAATGACCCCCATTGTCTCTCACGCTAATGTGCTCCTTATCTCTTTCTTGATATCGTTTATTTTGTTCTGAGGGACGTTTAACGTTCCCTGCACTGTGTCTATTCTGAAGCCCAGAGATTCCATGTTCTGTTCCGCCTGTAGGCTTGATTTCTCCCAGTTTATTATAAACCCTAGTTTCTGAAGGAGGTCTAACGGGTTTTCTACCTGTTCCTTGATCAGCATTTTGTCCTGGCACATTATACCAATGTCGTCCAGATAAATGATCAGTTTGACCCCTCTTTCCCTGAGGAAGGTTCCTACTGGTTCCATCACTTTTGTGAAACACCATGGGGGCTGATGATAGCTCGAATGATAGGCATATAAACTCCCAAGTTTGACCTTGCCACGAAATCTTAGAAATGTCTATTGTTCTAATGCCATAGGTATGGTCAGCTAAGCATCTTTGAGATCTATCCTGGCTAGCCAGTCCCCTTGCTGTAATATGTCCCTCAGAAGGTGTATGTCCTCCATCGTGAAGTGTCTATATATTATAAAGATGTTTATTGGTCTCATCTTGCGACGGCCTCTCACTAGGAACATGTTGCTCATACTCGTTACCTGCCTTATAGTGTCTTTCCATGCTAGTTCTCCTATTTCTGCATCTAATAACTCTTTGTCTGCTGTGCTGAGCACTAGCGCCTTTGGCCATTTCTCTTGCCGTGGCGTTCTTTGCCAATCTATGTGAAAACTCTGTATGGTGTCTAACACCCAAGCATCTGTAGAAATCATTTGCCATTTTTCTACAAACTTTGCTAATCTCCCCCCTACTATGGGGGTTTGTGTCTCTGACATCTGCACGTTTGCATTCATTCTCACCTGAGTTAGGTTGATGTTGATTTTCTGCATGTCTCCACCCTCGCCCTCTTCCGCTCGAAGGGAAGAACGGGTTGGGTTTCCTTTCATCTTGCTTACAATGATATCTGTGGAACCTGTTGTTTGAGAAGCGGCTGGTCGATGGCCCAGGACTCTTCCAGCCCTGCCAAAAGCCTGTCTGCCGAATACTCTTTTTAAGAAAACCTGGGGCTTTATCGATTGCTGCATATGAATTTGCAAATTTGATTAATTCTTTTATAAATGTGTCTCTGAAGAGTTTCCCTTTGGCGGAAGCTGCCGCCTCTCACGTGGCCAGCTCGCTGAACTTGGGATCAATCTTAAATAAAAATGTATCTCCTTCTTTCTGCCATGATAGCACTATTGGCATTGCCCAGTAAACATATCGCTCTCTAGGCCCATCCAGACAGTCTAGCTGGGTCTATAGCCTCATTTTTTTTTGTTGCTTCGTCTGCCATCTCCATGATTTTCATAAGGGGCCCAATCACGTCCAGCATTTTGTCCTGACATGAGCCCCAGGCCCTCTCCAGACCTTTTTTAATGTATTTAACGTACCTCCCCACAAATGTAACCATGCGGTCGTTAATATCTGGGGTCTCCGCTATGCCTTCCAGCAGGTGTGGTCTGGGACACTCCGCTATCAACTTATTTTTGGCTTCTTTTGCCAGTGTGGTGCCGAGTCTTCTCTTTATGAATGCCACTATCTTAGTCGGCGGTTCCCGTTCTGAGGAACGTGGATGTATCAAGGTGTCCGTGTCAAACTCGTCCCCAACTTCTTCCTCCGTGTCTTCCACTTTCTTTTTCTTAGAAGCTCTATCACTTTCCTCTTCTTCTGAGGATATAATCTCAGCTTCTTCCGATTATTGACTCCCCCCAGTCATCCTCACCGTATCCCTCTGAACTGTCTGAGGTTGCATCTCGCCATTTGCGCTCTTTATTTTTCCGGCTTACCACCTTTCTCTTGCCCTTCCCTTTCAGTGGAAAGCCCGGGGGAGTCTTGGCCTTGCAAGCTTTCTCTCTTCCCCCTTTCTCCATTCCTGGTCCACCTGTCCCTCTAAGTTATTCCATACCTTTGGAGAACTTTATCGAGTTTTCCATGATTGGCAGCTGTTGTGAGCTGTTCCCAGACTCTGTCCTAGAGCGTGGTGTATTATTTCCCCCATGCCAGGCTGTATTCTTTTCTGGCTCGCTTGAGCTCTTCCCTCTTCACTTGAGCTGGACATTGGACTTAATTGGAGACAGATGTGCCACTGTTTGATAAACCAACAGGTATTTTGGGCCTGCACCCGTCCAATTTATATACTGTTAGGGCAGATTATAAATTATTTAGCGCTATTGAGGCTATGCAATCCACTTTTAGCCTCTTTAAGGCCGACTTCTCTTCTCTGGCAACTAGGGGGCACGGTTCTTTTGATTCTCGTTGACAAACGATGCTGTACCCTT
Source organism: Ambystoma mexicanum (assembly GCF_040938575.1). Lineage (NCBI taxonomy): Eukaryota > Metazoa > Chordata > Amphibia > Caudata > Ambystomatidae > Ambystoma > Ambystoma mexicanum. The sequence continues at coordinate 40,364,501 of NC_090936.1, read as the reverse complement.
CACACGCACTTCGTGCCGTATTTCCAAAGGAAAACCGAAACGCTCATTGATCTAATAAGCTGATCTAATGAGAACTTTCCAATCGCTGAGAAATAAAGAGTTTATGAAAAACAGAATGCTACATTCTCAGTCTTGCGTCTGTATTCGCACTACTCAAATGTGACAGAACCTTGACAAGTCACATTCGCGCTCCTAGCGCTTCCGTGACTGCAGTGCCTCCTTTGACAATGTATTACTGTGGTCGCCTGAACTGTTTGTCCATCGCAAACCGCCACGTATTAATAAAAAGTAACACTAAACCCTGCAGATATGTGCAGCCACAATCGTAAACGATATACACTAGTGCTCACTTTAAAAACTCACTGCCAGTACTTCACATAATTAATAATCACATTACACATGAAAGTAACAACAAGGTACTTAACTGGCTGCCCAAGCAACGAAGAAAGAGGATTACTCAAAATGGTGGACTGGATTTATAGGGATGGACTGTGATGATTGGTGGTTTAAGGTCACATGTTTGAAAGTCTAATAACATTATGAACTACAAAAGAGTCTAAACATTACGGAACTTGTAGTTGTCGCATTTGTAAGTCATTGTTGTTGTTTTTTGATGATGCTGCTTGAAGAGTAAAATTGAGAACACGCATAATCCGAGCCTCCATGTCTTGACATGGACTCATAATACACATGGCATACATTCATTTTTCAATATTTACTTCAGTTGTGCCACTGTCATTGACCAGGTCAGTGGGGACTGACCTGCACTTTACTGAGCCTAGCTGCACATAGTTTGCTCATATAATCTTACACTATCTTTGTATTCAGTGTATTTAATCCCCAATACTTCAGGTTTTACTGACTTAGTATCGATAGGCACTGAATTCAGTCTATGGCAGCGTTGGCAACTGTGAAGGATTGCCATCTGGCAAGGGTACGGAAGACCTAGCTTTTTGAATTTTTATTAATAAAATGAAGCAGGTAATTTTATGTCAGAATGGGTGGTCTGCTTACCCGAACCCCGTTTCCTCAACCTTCATGCCAAATGTATATTGCACCCCTGTGTCCTGCTGCATCAGTCTCCTGATCTACAGAGCAGGTTCAGAGTTCACAAGCAAGTGCCATCTTGACATCTGGGGTGATAGCGAAGCCACTTCAGCACAGGCGCTGTGGTAAAAATATGCACCTCTGTTCCAAAACAACATAATTATAAGGAATTACCATTAGAGGTCACAAGTAAGTGCCCTCTTGACAGCTGGGGTGATAGCAGAGTCACTTCAGCACAGGCGCTGCGGTAAAAATAGGCACCTCTGCTCCAAAACAACATAATTATAAGGAATTACCTTCATGGCAGCAGTTTAATGTTTCAACAAAAGCATACAGAGTTTGCGTTATGGTAGCATGAATTTCATATAATTGTTAAAAGCCACCTTTAACATTGTGAGTCAGGCCAGCCAAGGACAGGTTGTGTGTATTCTCTCTAGACCGGTTGTCTCTACTGCACTGAGCAGGGCCAGAGCCAGTGGGCCTGCCTCTCCTTTGATCCTATGCCCAGTGCTAGTGGGGTTGCCTCTCCTTTGATCCTACGGCCAGAGCCAGTGGGGCTGCCTCTCCTATGGCCAGAGCTAGTAGGGCTGCCTCTCCTTTGGATCCTATGGTCAGAGCCAGTGGGGCTGCCTCTCCTTTGATCCTACGGCCAGAGCCAGAGGGGCTGCCTCTCCTATGGCCAGAGCTAGTAGGGCTGCCTCTCCTTTGGATCCTATGGTCAGAGCCAGTGGGGCTGCCTCTCCTTTGATCCTACGGCCAGAGCCAGAGGGGCTGCCTTTCCTATGGCCATGGCTAGTAGGGCTCTCTCCTTTTGATCCTATGGCCAGAGCCAGTGGGGCTGCCTCCCCTTTGATTCTATGGCCAGAGCCAGTGAAGCTGCCTCTCCTATGGCCAGAGCTAGTATGGATGCTCTCCTTTTGATCATATGGCCAGAGCCAGTGGGGCTGTCTCCCCTTTGATTCTATGGCCAGAGCCAGTGGGGCTGCCTCTCCTTTGATCCTACAGCCAGAGCCAGAGGGGCTGCCTCTCCTATGGCCAGAGCCAGTGGGGCTGCCTCTCCTTTTGATCCTATGGCCAGAGACAGTGGGGCTGCCTCTCCTTTGATCCTATTCCCAGTGCCAGTGGGGCTGTCTCTCCTTTGATCCTACGGCCAGAGCCAGTGGGGCTGCCTCTCCTACGGCCATGGCTAGTAGGGCTGCCTCTCCTTTTGATCCTATGGCCAGAGCCAGTGGGGCTGCCTCCCCTTTGATTCTATGGCCAGAGCCAGTGGAGCTGCCTCTCCTATGGCCAGAGCTAGTATGGATGCTCTCCTTTTGATCATATGGCCAGAGCCAGTGGGGCTGCCTCCCCTTTGAGTCTATGGCCAGAGCCAGTGGGGCTGCCTCTCCTTTGATCCCATGCCCAGAACTAGTAGGGCTGCCTCTCCTTTGGATCCTATGGCCAGAGCCTGTGGGGCTGCCTCTCCTTGGATTCTATGCCCAGAGCCAGTGGGGCCGCCTCTCCTTTGATCCCATGGCCAGAGCCATTGGGGCCGCCTCTCCTTTGATCCCATGGCCAGAGCCTGTGGGGCTGCCTCTCCTTTGATTCTATGGCCAGAGCCAGTGGGGCTGCCTCTCCTATGCCCAGAGCCAGTGGGGCTGCCTCTCTGATCCCATGGCCAGAGCCAGCGGGACTGCCCCTCCTTTGATCCCATGCCCAGAGCCAGTGGGGCTGCCTCTCCTTTGATCCTAGGACTAGAGTCAATGGGGCTGCCTCTCTTTCGATCCTTTGTGATGTTTAGTAACATCTTTCTCCAGTACAGGAATCGAAGGGCACACATACAGAAAAGGGTTTAGGTCGATTTTATCGCGAACAAATGGTCATAATGACCAAAGGTTCTAAATAATGCTACCACCAAAGGTTCGAACACCAAAAGTTTGTACCTTTGGTGGTAGCATTGCAGGTAAGTATAATAATTTAAAAAAGACAGCGGGGGGTGTCCCCCGCAACACCTGTCTCACTATACTGTGTGGTATAGTGAGCAGTGGTTGCGGGGGACAACCCCTGCAGCCCCCGTAGTATGTGTGTTCGCATGAGAAACATAGGCACAATCGTGTTCCTCTCCTTTCTTCCCATCCCCTCCACTTGCTTTAGCAGAAAGCACTTTGGGTATGATGCAAGAAGGCAGAGACCAATTGACACTAGGGCAGGGACTGGACCCCATGAAGCACGTTAGCTTTTGTCCAATCACCTGTGGCCTTTTACCTTCCACTCCCTTCTTTGATTCACGTTTCAATCAACCAGGACAGGAAGAATTCATTGGCACCTTTTTTTGGGAGCGTTCATCTTTCCAAAACCCTCCAGCATTGAGGTTAAGACGTGCTTGTCTGCCTACCCACTCACAGGGCACTTTATCAGGATATCCCACTCTGCTTTTTAATCTCCCTAAGCTCATAGAGCAGAACTGGATAGGACTCATCTTTTCCTAGAGCCCCAACATGGGTCTCACAGCACCCTGCGCGAGCATCTGTTTTTTTGCATCAAACCAATTGAGTCACATTTGTGCTTGCTGCATTCAAACCAGAAGGATCTGCCAATACTGCTTTCAGCACGCACTTAATCTTTGAAACACTGTGCTAGTATCATTGAAGTGACACGCATTGCCTCAGCAGAGTCTCGTTACCCTGTCTGGCTCCAGCACCCCGTGCAATGGACTAGAGCCGCTGCACCGAACCACTAGGACATCACATCGCAACTAGACTTAAAGCACTGGCTCACTCATTGACCCGAACCAGATATACTCAACGTCTTGAACCACGCTCAATCGTCGAACAGCTCCTAGTGAATCCTGCATTGCTCAACACCGCCTCACACCGAGCATCCGACAAGCTCGCCTCAATGCTGAGTCGCCTCCTGGTATGAACGCGACTCAACACCTTCAAACCCAATTCTGCTGAAGGCACAACAGCTCAAAGCTCACCTCAACACGTCGAACCACCTAAGATTGGAACAAGTTATTCTGAACTGTCCCAACACGTGGGGCTCTAGAGAGTGGATAAGTCTATTTTGCACATATTTCGTACAAAAGAATATCCTTTTCGAATTCCCTGAAGCCTTTCTTGGCTGCCCCCGCCTTCTAAATACTTGCTTTATCATTACATTCTGCATTTTTCTGTCTTTCCTTTACAGCGGTGGGTTTTTGATAGTGGAGTGTACAACTAGTTTGTGTAATTAAAAGTCTATATTTTTAATAGAACCTTGATTGGACTTTTTTTTATTTTGGGACGGTTATACTTTGCTGTCTGGGGTGCCACTGGATCACATTCACACCCCTTTTGGGAGCATAGCCTTCCCTCGGCCCACGTTACCACTAAAGGCAAAGGTGGTATATCTCTTAGCTGTGCCCGTTTTACCTTTATGATTGGGATAACTGTTGCTTTGTAGAAGTCTGTTGACTGAGTAGGCACTTTTGCTACAACAAGAATTCAGGATAAACTGGACACAATATTTTCAGGAACTACAAGGCCCACATGTAACGTTAACTGATTCACAGCTTTTTCTGCAAAGCATAAGATTTTGCTTGATGGGCATAGGGTGGCAGTTCTGGAAGACAGGTTTCTCTATGTCATACATAGGGCGTAGCACAATTTTCTACTTTACTAGGCCTAAATAGGCCACTCTGTGGTAGGTGCCAATGCAAATTTTGCCAACGCTGGGGTACTAGTGTGGTCCAAATAAATGGGATTTCATAGTTTGATATGATATGGCATTGAAACACTTGTGTATAGGAGCGTTATAAATGCCATATATCACTTATAACACACCTATACACAAGTGTTTCAAGGTGCAACGAGACAAGGGAGGGGAAACGGAGGGAGGACGAGACAGCGATCCTACTAGACCAGGTGACATTGAGATTGCGCAAGTGCGGGGTAAGGGGAGGGGACAGTGCAGTACATACTGTTAAGACACCTACCTGGTCTAGCCCCGCAAGACGCTCCCGGTCCTGGAGACTGTATCCTCGGATTCGGCTTGCAAGGACAGTCTTGCTTCCGACTCGTTCGTGGATGCGTTCAGCTACTGCACATGCGTGGGTTGGTTTGCCAAGTGCCATATGAAGCGCCCGAGTCAGGATACAAACTGCGTCTTAACGCAGTTTGTTCCTGACTTTCCGCAGCGTTTGGATCTTCGATCTACCTCCTGTGCCTTTGCCTGCCCCGCTCCTGGCCCTTCCTTCCTCGCCTTCTTGGGTCCTTGCCGGGCTCTCCGGTTCTGGATTTCCTGGCCTTTCTCCTTGGGGTTCCCTCTCTCTTCCTGTTTGGGTTCCTTGCTTCCCTTCTGGGCCCTGAGTTGTTTCCTGTTCTTGTGCTCCTCGCCTATCTTGCCTGGGTGCCAGCTCTCGGAACCTCTCCTGGGTTCAGTCCGAACGCCTTCCTGGATCTGCCTTGCAAAGTCCTGCCACCCGCCTACCTGGAGTACAGTGCATTAGAATTCAACTTTCTCCTGTCTACCATCCGGACTTGTCTTCACTTTCTACCTGGAGTCTCAGCAACCATCTACCTTCCCTGTCAGTGCTTGCACTGTCCTGACGTCACGTTAATCCGCAGGGAAGTGTCATCCGTGGCGTCGGGGAGTAGGTCCCCGTTCATCACTGTACCATTAGGGTTGAATTGGGATTGACTCCTTGTGTCATACTTTCATCACCCTGCCCACGGATCTACCAGTCTGGCTTCTCCAGTGCTAACATCTCCTGGAAACACAGGTACGGAGCTTCCACGTGACACGCACCTTAACACATACAATAATAGTAAGATAAATAAAAACAATAATTAAAAGTGCTGCCAGCAGGTGTCAAGTGCAAGTCGGGACTGTATGGATACAGAACGGTCCACGAGTTGCCTGGGGAGCAGTGCAGGTGTGCACCTGACGGGGAGGGGACCTGGACCCGAGATCAGAGGGTAGCCAGGTATCCAGTGGAGTTTCAGATACAACCAGCAGATCAGCAGGGGAGAGGCGTAGAGAAAGCAGAAGCAAAGAGGAAGATCTTGAGGTGCTTCAAGAACCAGAGATGGTTCTCAAGTTTCAGAGAGGCCAGGATGCGGTTCCAGAGAGAGACCCCAGCAGAGGAAAGAGATCTACCACCAACTCGCTGTTTGGAGAAACGACTGACCCTGAGGGAGTTGGAAGAGCGAAGAGCTCGAGAGGGAAGATATTTAGGAAGAGTGAGTTGTAGGTATGTAGGCCCCAGAAGGCCTTGTGGACAATGCAGAGGGTTTACTTAATCCTCGCTGCCACAGGGAGCCAGTGCCGAAATTTCAGTCCTGGAGATATACGATCCCTGGGCTTAAGGCCAAGGGCAATTCTTGCAGTCCTGTTTTAGATGAGTTGCAGAGGGTGGAGAGTAGAGGCAGGCATATTCAGAAAGGGGCTGTTGCAGTAGTGCAGCCTAGAGAGAACCAGAGCTCTGGAGACAGTGAGCTTCTGGGGGAAGGAAAGGAAGAATACCTCAGAAGAGGTACAGCTGGTAGTGTGACTTCTTAGAGATGTCGGAGATGTGTGGAGAGAAGGAAAGTGTGGAGTCGAAGATGACCCCAAAGTTTTTAGCCTCACAGGTGGGAACAGGAAGAGGGCTACGGGAGGCCAGCCAGAGAGTGACAGGAAAGGAGGGAGCAGGTGTGCCGATGAGGAGAATCTCAGTGTTACTGGCATTAAGGCAGAGATCATTGGCGGCACACCACTCCTGGATAGCAGACAGACAGTCAGAGATGAGAGAAAGAGAATAAGTGGCAGAAGGGAGCCTGAAAATGAGTGGAGTGCCTTCCGCATAGCACTGAAAGTTGGAGCAGATAGTGCCAATGCGATAGCCAAGAAGTGCCAGGTATTGGTTGAACAACCAGAGAGAGAGAGGTTAAACCCCTGGGGAACACCACAGATAGAGATAGAGGAGGGACCCAAATTGGGCCTGGGAGGGTCGATCAGAGAGGAAAGAGGTCAGCGACACCAGGGCCTGATCAGTGATGCCCAGATTCTCATGGAGACGGTTCAGCAGGATGACATGGTTAACCGTGTCAAAGGTAGAGGAAAGATCAAGTAAGATGAGGACACAGGTAGTGTTGGAGTCGAGGTTGGAGAGCAGGTCTTCACAGATGTTCAGGAGAGCAGTTCCAGTGCTTCTGGCAGCTCTGAAGCCAGTCTGATGGTCATGGAGACAACCAACAGATTCAGTGTGAAGATTAATCTGGGAAATGGTCAGCTTTTCCAGGAGTTTGCCCAGGAAAGGAGTGATGGAGATCAGACGATAGGTAGCCGGGCAGAGGGTTTCTTAAGAAGAGGATGCACAAAGGAGTGTTTCAGGGCGGAGGGGAAGGCTCCAGTGGCGAAGGAGTGATTGCAGAAGTCCGCCACAGCAGAAACCAGGGTGTCAATGTGGTCCTTGATGGTTTTGGAGGAAGAGGGGTGAACCTGTTTTGATGAGACTTTCATAGATTGGACTTGTCTGGAAACCTCATCCGAGGAGAACAGGGGAAAGGCAGAGAAGGAGGGAGGCCAGAGGAAGAGCAGGGGGAGACAAAGAGAGAGCGGACAGGATGTCCTGAGTTTTAGAGATGAAATGAGAAGCCAGGGCCGCGCAGAGGGCCTGGGAGGGGACAGGAGAGGTAGAGACTGCAGCAGGATTGGGCGGCTCCTTGCAGATTTGATAGAGTTTGGCTGAGTTATTAGATGCTGCGGAGACGCGGGCTTGGATGTGGGCTCTTTTCTTGGTGCAGACAGAGAGCCGGTATTGCCTTTGGAGCAGGCGGCAGGCCAGTTTGTCAGAGGATGTACTGGAAGCACGCCATTTCCTGTCACCCACCATGCACATGCGTTTGAGGGTGACTAGGTCTGAGTCATAGCAGGAGGGGCAAGAGTATCGAGAGCGTCACATATAGCAGAGTGGAGCATGGAAAGGGCTGTGTCAGGGTGTGAGTCAGACAAGGGGGGAGGAGAGGGTGATAAAGTGGTGGCAAAGCCCTCAACTGACACACGTTTCATGGGTTGGATAACCTTGAAGGCACGTGGCAGTAATGGAGTTGGCTTGTCCTGAGGGGTAGAGAGGGTGAGATGGGAGGGTGAGATGGGAGGAAAGGAGAAAATGATCACTACAGGAGAGAGGAGTCGGGAGAGGGATCTTCTCGCCATCGGCGAGGAGAGTGTCAAAGCTTGTGACAGAGCTGGCAGTGATCCATGTCTCAGTGAGACGAGGACAGGTTCCTGCAGGAAGCGGCAGATGTCAGAGGAGTGTTTCACAGCAGAACGAGAGTTTAGAGTGGCAATGTGGAAAAGATTGCCATCCTTGAAAGTCTTCTGGGGTGGGGGTACAAATCAGAGATATGCCCTGCAGAGGCGTCGAAACCAGCCCGAGGTGCGGCAGAAGAAGAAAGAGGAGAGGGCACGGTAGGCAAGGAGGAGACAGCAGGGGGAGGCAAGGAAGCCATGGAGTGGAGAGAGGGAACAGACAAATGGAAATTGATGAGGCGCGGGAAGCGTCTATCAAAGGGAAGGTTGGCTTGAGGGCCTTGAACCAAGACAATGCCATTCAGGTAAACATTAATGATGACCTTAGAGGAGTCGAAGGAGGCTTAGAGGGCTTCCCACTGGGTGCCACTATTAATGGGAGAGGACAAGAAGGGAGAGAGCACTGCGACCATATGTAGAGTCCATAGGTCTGGCAAGGGAACGACAAAGAGGATGTCGGTGAGGGTTTGCCTGGAGGAGGCACTGGTATAGGTAACAGCGATAGGGAGGCCTGGGTTGGGGACCAGGATGTTCTTTTCAAACTTCTTCCTACCAGATTTAGTGAGGAGAGCAGGATAGTCGATAGAGAAGCAGTTAGAAAAGATAGGAGAGACCGAGCACCCTAGGGAAAGGAGAGCAGAGGAAGGGAGTGGGAGGGGGAGAACACTATGGAAGGATACAGGGCAGGGTGCAAGCCACCGAGACAGAGAGATGAGACAGTTTGACAATTGGGCAAGACGGCTGGCGCTAAGGTTTTAAATACTTCCACAACGCAACTTTGAAAACAGGAGAAAAACACGCTTAAGTTTGAGAATCCTGAATAGTGGGGAAGAGGCCTACGTTTCACAATGCAATTATTTAAACAATTTCACAATGCAACTTTGAAAACAGGAGAAAAACACACCTAAGTTTGGGAGTCAGCTATATGGATAGGTTTGCAGGGTGGAGGGAGGTACTAAACCTAGGCCGAGCCAATTCTACCAAGTATATTGGCTGCTGGTTGACAGCTGGCCCCTGGCTTCCCCTGCTGACACTGGCTGGAGCCGCCACGTGGGAGCCGTTCTTTGCCTAGGAGCCCTTAGCTGCAGGGGCTGCCCTGAAAGGTCAGTTAAGACCAGGTGAATGCCCAATCGGGGGGGGGGGCAGGCTGGGAGGGAGTGGGAACCAGGAAGTGGCTGCAAGGGGGGGCGGGGAGGGAAAGAGTACAACGTGCTTGAAGCGCCAACAGTAAAAACAAAACACACACACAAATTGGAGGCCGAGAGGACCGGGCTACATCTTACCGGCAAGGAGTTAATGCAGGCCCCAGGCACAGAGCTACTCTCACCCGCTTGTGATTGGCCCGCTTGTCAATCTTTATCAACTGGCCAATAAACAGTGTGTTCTTTGAATTGGGTAGTCAGTGTGAAGTGAAAGTTGGGGGTTATGGTACCATTTAATAATTTATGCCTCCATCATTCATCATGTTGCCTACTCCTTCCCTTTTCACACCTTGTCACGCCAGTTACATTCTGATCTGGACTACGTTTACCCATACATTGCAACACTGGAGGTTTCATTGGCCAGAATGGCAGTTTTGTCAAACAGGCTTGGTTCTCAATCACAGTGACGAATGAGCCAGTCCCATGATCATTCTGCTCAGAGGCCTGGCAGTATTCAAGAAGCGAGAGCTCACACTCCTTGAACAGGCGTGTATACTTGAAACTAGCATTGTGGGCCCTTGCACTGATCCTTCAAAAAGACCTGCTGCACTTCTGAACAGGCCATGTTAGATCCTTGTTAACTAATCTGGCTCATTGTCCTTGCTGATGATCCTCCTTCACACCCTGCCCACCCGGCACCATGGAGATTCAGCTCTCGCAAACCAAGTGCAGATGCCGTACAGTCTGGGTCCACAGCAGAAGTTGCATTAGGTCCTTTCCTTTATGCAAGACACCGCGAAGTGTGCAACCATTCTGAAGTGCATTACCGTCACAGGACGGCATAGGACTTCCTCTATAAAAGGAAACAGAACCGACAACACGTTGTTCTTACAACGGGCATACATTGCAAGCACTGAGCATTAGATGGTTCAGGTCAGTCCTTCAGCTCTTACAGCCTCCAAGCTATGTTCATTCTTACTTTTCCAGCATACTGTCGAGACTCTTCTCTCCAAGGACTGGTTACTTCCATCCCCCACGCTAAGGGTCAAGATTTACAGGTACAAAGTCTAGTTTAACCTTTCCTCGTATTACACCTTATCCTTCCGTCTCCTCCATATTCCAGCTCCTGCTATCCCAGTTATTAGTGGGGTGGGAGGGGTGTCGAATAGCACTCCCACCTTGGTGGAACCGAGTTATCAGCCTGGGAGACCTTTCCTTTAAGGTTTGGAGCATATTGCTTCTATGACTTCAGAGAGGGCGTCGTCTGCAACGCCAAAGCGGGTGCATCATTACCTGCAGGTTCTGTCCTCTTGCAGAAGAGACGTTCTGTTATTCAAGCTTGTTAGCAGCAGGTCCTTGCTCATTGTATTCCCATCAGAGATAATGTGCAGTTTTCCAAGGTTCCATTGGTCAGTTATGCTTTAGCAATAAGGAATGTTGTCTTTTCTAATTGCCCTTATTTTTCATGTAATTGGCCTTTACAGACATTGCAAAAACAAGGTGGGGTTCGGGGAGTTTCTCTACTACCGGCCTATATCCCGGGTTAGAGTCTCAACCAAAGTCTTTAGCTTACCATCCTTTCACAGACATTGCACATTGCAAGGTCAGAGTTACTCCAACCCCACACATGCCCTTTTAAGTCTCTCCACCTTCTTGTAGAAACCAACGCTTTCTCTTGGGTTAAACAAACATTGCCACCATTTCAACAATTAGGAAAATTAGAGGGAATTTGGTAGAGAAAATTTAAACGTACCGAGGGAAACAACCAATGTGGGTCATGTAAACCCCATGATCTTTTCTTCGGGTGGTGTCAGACCACAGTTGTCGAGTATTTGAAAGGGAATATGGGAACAGTGTTTAAGTCAGATAGGAAAAGTGGAGCATTTCAATCCATGAAATTCCTTACCCGATGGAACGGATTCAACTCTTTTTACCCCAAATGAAAAATATCAAGGGAACAACTCCCCCTCCCCCATTAAAACCAACCCACCAACCTCTATACACTCATTATCCCCTTTGCTAAAGTAACCATGTTTTCTTTTCTTCATTTGGATATGTTCAGTAAGTTTTATTACAATGAATTTACTGCACTGTAAACTACGTGCAGAGAATATTCAGCAACATCATCACTGGATACCACTGGAACATACCCTTTCCATAGAAGTGTCAGAAAACAAAAGGCTCCTTCTTCATCTTCATCAGTTTCACAGCATCCTGCAACAGCCATCATATATAGCTTGGTTATTGGTTATGTAATTTCCCTTTATGTGTACCTCAGATTTTGAATGCCATTGGATCAGCCTCTGGTACTTCTATGTTACTCAATACTGCTTCCAGTTACTCGTGCACAGGGGACAAGACCATTTGATTTCACCTGCATATAGCATAGTACTGTTAGTGCCAGTAGTAGCATGGATTGTTGGTAGGGCTGACTCAGTTACAGTTTGCAGGAAGCAATATTTGGTAATGTTTATCAGGTACCCAGTTAGCAAGGGAGTAACTTTCTGGGGGGACATGTGCAACAGTACGCTCAGCTGCTGCAGGAAGGAGCTCCTATTTCACAGTGCCAACAGGCAGTCAACCGGTTGCCCCTTGCCGAATAACTGTTTAACATCCGCTGACGCAACTGTGTTACAATGTAGACAGTTCTGCAATTTCTTTTCAAGCGATCCAAAACTCATATTTTCAGGAGGGCACGGGACAGCAGATTTATGCGTAGACAGTTTTTAGGGGGAAAAACCATCCACAGTGGGCCAGTACCAAAACCTATAAAGGTGAAGGGGGCGGGGGGGGCGGCGACATTCTGCCATGTATGTGGTATATGTAAATCATAACTTCTATAAAAGGCACATACATGCTTCAATGAAGCAAGTGAGGGTGTTAGACGAGTGCAAGGCTTATAAATGCTCAGGTTTCTAGAAACACAGTGTTCTGAAGTGTATCCAGAACAGTGGCTTCACCAGGAATCAAATTTAGGAGGGGCACAGAGGGGGCCAAAGACAAATGTAGGGGGCACAGACAAAAGTAAGGGGGAGAACATGGTCACTGCTCGACTTAGGTAGGGAGGGTACAGGGTTTCACAGGGGGGGGGGGGGCCCGCCTCCCCCGCCCCCACCTAGCGATGCCACTGATTCAGAATAGTCGACTGTTTGAGATCCTACCAGACTACAGATCGTACCAGACTACAGAATCCATTTCCTTCACAGCCTATATCATCATCTATATATTTTATTAATAATGAAAAACTATTTTGCTTACTTGCAGAAAGAAGATGGCTACAGGTTGCTGGCATGTAATGCTTACACACCTGGTCTTACTAGCTCAAGATAGTTATTTGAACACATTTACACATCCTTTCTGTAAAGTCAATTAAAAATAGCAAAATAATAATGTGGACAATAGATTCCTGGCAATCTGCAGACTACTGGCCCTAGTGGCGGTCTATTGCAAACACCCTGCTCTTCTGGCCGCAGCCTTATGCGGTCCATTTTTCAGTAGCAAGGCCAATGGAACTAGACAATTACATTACAATAGGCAGGGTTTACATTTAAAGCAGAGACAAGTGGCTTTAGTTCATCAATAAAGCACTCACACTTTAGAAAATAATATTACAAGCAAATAGGAAGGATGTATATATTGAAGAGGAACTGCTAAACATATTAACAGTCAAAAACAGCAATCAAATCCTTTGACAAATGGAAGAAATGTATTTAACAAAAAAAAACAAAGACTGTTATTTATGTAAAGATCTTATTGTCCACTCCCAATAGACGCACCAAAATCTTTTTTGCAGAATAGAAATAGAATGATCGTGCAAGCCCCATTGCTGCTACATTGGAATCTCCTTGGCGCTCTCTGGTCAATATATACTTTTGCAATGCCAAACACATTGGAGGAAAGAAATATGAACAGAAAAGAGGGAAAATTAGCGGTTGTTGAACATCTGCGTTTTCGTTGCAGGCGTAACCAGACTTTAAAGTAAAGTTTGGTTACTCGGCCGCCATACATGGGTGAAAGGCACCGGAGGGATCTTTGCTGCTGCATGGAATTTAGTTAATGTTCGTTGTGTTCGTTGATGCCATATAATTGCGGTCCGCTACAAACGTACAAAACTGACCGCTCAAACAAAATGGTACAAAAAAAAGTGTTTAAAGAAAACATAATGCAAAAATAAAAAAATAGAACCACACTGGAGTGATTACGTAGCCAGGTGCAAGAGGAAATCAACAAAAATATCCAAAAATTGGTTTAGTCAGAAAGAGCTGATTTTGGAAGATTGGGCTTAACATCGCCAACGATCAAAGGTCAGTAGTTAATATTATGCAAGTAGAAATATCCTAAATCTTTCCAGCAGTGCAACTGTTGCCCTTCTTATCACACAAAAGCCGTTTCAATCCTATACATGGCATACAGAAACGATGTATGCTATTCCCAACTTTAATGATTTCCACGCACTAAGTGCACTATGCAATACAAGAGCTTTTTTGCACTTGGCTTCTTTCGCCATCTTCTCACATTCCAGTCTCCCCTCGTCTCTTCCGGGAATAGAAGCCCAAGCATGCACAAAAGCCAACAACGCTGATGGCAATTCCTAACACAAATGCAACAGCATCGCCTCCATCCATGGCATGGGCCCCTGGTAGGACCAAGAGCAAGGAGGCGACTCCAGGCCAGAGTTTAGCGAAGTCCACAGATTGCGTCATTCTTCTTGAGAGGCAGGTGGGCGTTTGAACTCGAATCGTGGCTGACTCCACAAATGCAATTTCTTCTATGCACCTTTAATGAAAGAAAATAGCATCACTTAACAGTTGTGGGGGACAAAAACCTGATACAACAGCGGGTCGTCACACCTACATTTTAGTAAGTCTTAATCAAATTGAACTATGCATTTTCTAATGGATACTTCTCCCCACAGATTCCTCAGGAAATGTTTTAGCAAATCAGATGGGTGCCTAGTGCCCCAGTTAGGATTTGTTGGAGGAGCTGTGCAGGCATCACTCCATAATGGTGCTACCCGTGCCCTCGGATATCCATTCTGATTTTTACAAACACACACAGATGGTTGGATTCACAGTGTTTTCTGCCTCTTCTGGTATTTCCCTCAATGCTTTTACACTTTATCCCCCTCAAAAGACCGACTTTTCAGAGGATGTCTCTTATATGGATTTTTATTAGAGTATTTATTGTGCGCTGACCTAGCTTCGGAAAGCAACAGAGTGCTTTACAATCTTAGTGTGAAGAACACAGTGAGAGAAGCAGAGAAAGAAAAAATAGTTTCCTGTTCCTAACAGGGGAGGGTGGGCGATTTTCAGTGGGGGGGCGGGAGGGAGAGACAGTGGGGACCAGACAGAGTCTCGGGTAGGGTGGGGAGTGCAGGGTGAGTGGACCTGGGTGTTAAGAGACCATCAGTAATACAATTCACTACTGGATTGTATTTACTCGGGTGAGGTTTGTTCCCTCACCAATCAATTTTTGGACATCAAAACTCGAGCTATTGATGCCTTAGCTCCAGCTGTAACAAAATGGAGTAAACCTGAAACTGTAGGTAAAACCTGGTTTACTGATACTATCCTGGAACTGAGAAAAACAAGGCGAGCTGAAAGAGCTTGGCGCAACTCGCTTTGCCAGCCGACTCTCAGCATATCGTACGGCAGCACTCAATTATAAGAACTCTATTGTCTCTGCTAAAAAGGCTCACTTAAAAGGAAGAATTTGCTCTGCCAAATCACGCCAGCAACACCCTTTCTCCATCCTTAAGGAGTTTGAGGGTATAATCAGTATGTATCCCGCTGTTAAAAAAAAGTTCTGCCTGGTGTCTGGAAATCCAACAAGGCTTTGCTTTAAAACTTAACTCACACTGAGCCAAGATTATAGCTAATGGTTCTGATCCGACCGTAATGGTTCCAAATACAGTAACCCTGATAGGCCATGCTTAGTTTCGTCCTTTAAGTCTGATGAGTTCGATTTCAGTGAAATCTCTGAAAAAGACCTTATATAGTTGGTTGAGCGATCTCAAACCGTCTTGTTGCCCGGGTGATGTCTGTCCAGCCAGCACTTTAAAAGATGCCATTCACTGTCTGGCTCCCTTCTTCACTAAGATTGTTCACCTTTCCTTCTTGTCATCAGTGGGTCTGTCCTCTCAAAAATGTATGGATCTTAAAAATAGAAACATTAGATCAAGGTATTGGAATAATTTTCGCCCCATTATGAAAAGTTCCTTTCTTGTACAAGATCTTAGATGGGGCGGCACATTTGCAGTTTCAGTACTATGGTCAGGAACCTAACCTCCTGGGTCCCCTGCTGTTAGGATTTCGTGCCAAACATGGTACAGAGACTGCCATGTTGGACCTCGGAGCTAATCTAACCTATTGTGGATTCAGGACCGAAAAACCCCACTTATGCTGCTTGATCTCTCTGCGGCTTTTGATCTTGTTGATCACTGCCTGCTTCTTGACTTCCTTCTTAGGACCTAGATCAGCAAGGGTGGCTGTGGGAAAATGGAAGTCCTCACCAGAGACACTTCTTTGTGGAGTTCCGCAGGGAGCTAACCTCTCGCCTACCCCTTTTAATGTATACACCCGCCCTCTCTTCGACCTGCTGGATGATCACAGCGTTATATACACAAATTATGCCGATGACACCCAGTTGATCCTAGAACTGATGGGTGATTATGTAAGGGATGGTCATGTTGTTGATCAGACCTACGATATTGTAGAACAGTTGAGGAATGCGAACACCCTTGCCTTAAATGGGAACAAAACAGAGCTCATGATGGTGGGCACTAGCAAACGACTATCTAAACTTGAGGCTAAACACGACCAATTTATCATCTCCGACTGCATCAAGCCAGTGGGTGAAAACTTTGGGCATTGTTCTTCATGTCAACCTCAGTATGAAAAGGCATGCTTCTCACATTAAGCTACTTGCGTATAAACCGCTAAGCTCATAAAACAGATTACACCATACTTGTCCGATACTAATGTTCCCACAGCCAACATATACATTTGTTTAAAAAAATTGATTGGCAGAGTTTGCCAATTAAAATGTTTTTGATTAGCAAACAGACCCATATGATTAGCAATTTGTACTAATATTGTTAATGTCACCAAATATTATTTGAACCCAAGACATGTAATGAGCAACAATACAGCAGTTTTTCTTACCGCTGAAATAAGACATTTGTGAGAGGAGTCTGGCCTTGCAAATTCTTTAATCTTCAGTTAGACCTGCAGGTCGGGTAACTTAGTTTACCTATTCAACCTAACAGAAATGCACTCGACCCATAGCAACGGAGGACAAAAAATGTACAATGTGATTTCTGTAAAATGGTGCATGTCACTACAAATCCACTTTACGTTTGGCACACTGCTGCCACCCAGAGTCCAGCCATGCACAGTGAAACCTTTATTTGAAATGTACTGCAAACAAAGTAGATGTTAAATAAAATGTTCACACATCTATTGTAAATGATACTCGATCTTCATAAAATCTACCCAACTGAGTGGGCCAAACGATTTTGCGAGCCATAGATGAGCGTCTGTAAAATGTAAAAGGTCAGCTGCATGAATGGACACAAATAGCTAGATATGATAATCTATGAAAACAGTTTGGCCAGGTGGTAATATATAATAAAATCATAAAGCAAGGCGAGCTCTAGAGGCCAACTACAGTGTTTGGTATTGCAGTAGATCTGTAGATCCAATGACTGGATGGAACTATTGATCACTACTTTGTGTAAGCATTTAGTTTGCTTTGTGTATTTATTATGCAAAAGGAAAGAAAGACTAAGCAGAATGGATTGCGGAGCAGGCAGAGAACTGGGCAAACTAGGTGGAATACGGTAGTTTGTGGTCATCTCACTTTCAGGGTACCTGGTATAAAGCAACAGGGTGCTAATATAGAATGTCAAGAAGAATGGGTTGAGCACCAGTTGTAAAATGTATGCAACCTGTAGGTTACAGAACTAGGTGATGATGTACATTTTCAAAAGTTCACTAGTCAACATGATGCATCTTCTCCAGAAAAATGAAATATAGTTGACACTATGAAATTCAGATACACCAACCTGAACTTTACTGTAAAGCATGGATCGAGGCAAGGTTTTACAGTCTCAACACTGTAATTATGTATTATTTAACAACTTACATTTTAGGAATGGAATTGCATGACTGTCTTTTTAAAAGATATAAAGTTGACACATACTTGTCTTTGATAGACAGGATATAAAAAGCTTAATAAAAGGATCATCCCGATGACTTCTGGTTTGAAAAAATGTGGGAATAAAATTCTTGCACTCCTACACATGCATTTGGCACTTAAGAGTGGATGAGGGGAATTACTGCTGCACTTTTCCTCCATTAGCACTTAAAGCGAACAGAGAAAGCAGTGTGAAGAGAGCGCAGACGGCAAGAGAAATTCAGGGTGAGATGTGCTTTCATTGAATAGGGCAACTTAAATAGCTAAGTTTGCTACACAAGTGTTCATTTGATTAGCAAAACTACAGAAATGTATAGCAAATTGCAATGCAACACTGCTTATTTTATGCCTTGCACACTGGCTACAGCTGTTGTCTATTCTAATATTGACTATTGCAACAGCCTATTTGCTGGTACCTCCAAAAGCAACATCGACACTGCGAGTTGTTCAAAACAACGCAGTTAGAGCTGTTTCTGGCATTGCTAGAACAGAACATGTATTTCAGGCTCGCAGATCTTTGCACTGGCTCCCGGTTAAACACCAAATTACACACAAAATGTTGTCTCTGACATACAAATGCCTGTCTATTCAAGCTCCCGGGAATTTGCCAAAAAGAATTCAGAAGGCTTATGTTACTCGGGCCCTTCCCTCTAATGTTCTGGAAAACCTCTCTCAACCGCGTTGTAAACTACAGAACTTTGGCGGTACTAGCTTTGAGGTTTGTTCCTCGCTCTTCTGGAACGCGATTCCACTTGATCTTAAGACACATTCCTGAGCTCTGTCACTTCAAGAAAGCCATCAAAACGTTTGTCTTCAACTCCAAGGATTAAGGCGTTGTAGTTCTCGGCTTTCATTCTCTGGATTGACGTTTTTTTCTTCCTATGATGCGCATTGAGGCCTTTGGGCGTGTCGCGCCTTATAAAAATTACATTAATTCATTCCTTGAAGGGGAAGGTCTTGAGCTCTTTCTTGAACTGTAAACGTGATGGGGCAAGACCGATGTAGAGGGGGAGGAGGTTCCAGAGTCTTGGAGCTTAGACAGGTAAGGCTTGTCTTCTAGTTCTTTCCTCCCTGCACTGTTGCAATTCAAGTCTGTACATTTTCTAAAGTCTGGTGAATCGCAGGCCTCCAGTGATGCTGAGTTTCTCAGTGAGGTAGCTTGGGAACTTCAGGGTGACGGCCTTGTTGATGATGCAACACAATTTGAATAGGATATGGGCTTACAGTGGGAGCCAGTGCAGTTCGATGAGGTTCGGGGGTGATCTAGTCGAATTAGCAGAGCCCTTTAATGTGTCTTGCTGCAGCATGTATAATACAATAAAGAGTAAGATAACACGTCTTGTTTTACTTACATCCAACCCCCTTTACACAGGAACTCTATAAGGTTTTCCGGCATCACTAGTCCTGACAAAATGGACCGTCTGCTATGATTGATTAAAAAATGTGTATAACAAATTTTTATTCAAATAATTCGAACTGAATTTAAACATAAAACACTACCCTCACCTAACACAGTGTACTAAACACTAAAAAACAGTTACTAAAACATGAAATACAAAATTCACTTATTTGCATGACACAAAAGATATCACATAACATAACACAAAAAAATCTCAATGTGTCTCTAAAACAACAACCATCCCAACATGTTTCTGTTCTTCACTGCCCAGTTCGGGCGAACATTCTTCAGGGGAAATTTTTTTTAAAAAGCATCCACTAATCTCTTCAACACCGTGCTGAAAGGGTAGATTCAAACTTCTATACAGGCAAAGGAAGGAAAGAACCTCCGAGCCTGTAAGAGTAAAAGAAAAAACTAATGAGTTCCAAAAAGAGGGAAAGGAAGTACTACAAAATGTAGAAAAAGAACATGGCATAGAGGTTATGCCACACTCACACGGGTCCCAACAGGGCACCCACAAATTTACCTTTAAATGGTGAAACTTCAAAGCGCGTCACAGGATGACAAATTCGCTGGTTTCTCGCCAAATGAGAGACCACTCCTTCACAAAAGCGTCATAGTCCGCTAAAGTATCGCCACACCTAAATGAGACAGAACCAATACACAGAGACCACATGCTCTGTTATATCCAGAAAGGGGCTTCAAAATGCAATTACACATGAAAACAGGGCTCCAAATATCATAAAATAAATTACCTTCACAGATGTAGGGATCAAGACTGTAAGAAGCAAAGCAGCAATCAACGTGTTTGCAAAGGAGAAATCCACACAGTCAAGCCGTAAAGTATCAATCTGGAAAACAATGGATGCATGGCAATGAACACCATATGTCTGGCATCACCCTTCAACATGTACCGATGGGAGTGCTTTTATTTCACCCTCGTGATTAAGACTAAGTGCCCGTACAATATATAGAATGCAGAAAAAACTTCCATGCTGTCCATCCTACACAACGTGGGAAACCCATGGCAAAAGATAACCAAACTACCCCACGCGTACAGGAAGGGAATGTACCGGCAGTGGGAAAATTATCACACACAGAACCACAATGCTAATGACTCACCTGTACACTCAGAGGGATTAAATCACTCTAATGGCAGCTTCCAAAAGCACACAGCCAACACTGAATTCAGTGAAACCAAAAACTGCTGCACACTAACAGTACGTCTATGGTCGTGCGGCAACACAAAGGAAGGACTACACTACTCAGTGTAGGAAGAAAAGTCCGTCAAAAGGAAGGGCCATGTTGGAACGGACCCGGCAACATAGAAAAAGGACTACACTACTCAGTGTTGGAAAAAAAGTCCATCAAAGGGAAGGGCCATATTGGAACGGACCTGAAGCCTACTGGTGTAGAACAGATTAGTGGACACCACGAGCACTAAACAGGTGTTTTTTTTAAAACAATGATATGCTGGCACCAACACAATATGGTATATGCATCTCACACTGTCAAAAATCATACTTGGCTGACCAAATGCCAATCAATGCTTTCGTTGAGACCTAGCACATTACTCGGAAGAGGAAAGTACCCTTAATAAGGGTCTGAGCTTTGTCATTACTAAATCACATGATCCTTTTGAATTTAGAACGGAGTTTTTTGCGTTTATGCGCAAAGTACGTCTGAACGAATACTTCAGTGAACATGAAGGATATGTCAGCAACAATTTCAGTGGGTTGCGTAATGCATCTACGTTCTGTGCTCCTAGTCATTCCCATACCGCCGAATCCATTGTCTTTGAAAGACAGGTTTTGGCAGAGGTTCTCAAGTTAGAATCCAGTGAAAAGTCTCGCAACTCTAACTTTAGTAGGCTACAAAAAGCATCGGCACTAAAGTTAGCAAAAGATAATAACTTGATTATCAGACAAGCGGATAAGGGAGGAGCTATTGTGTTGATGAATCGTAGTGATTATGTAAGAGAATGTGAAAGACTACTATCAGATAATGTGAGCTATTTGAGACTTGCTAATGACCCCTCTGCTAAACTTATGAATATCATCAAAGAAAAGGTGACTTCAGCGTTTGACGCTGAAATGATCAGTAAGCAGGAATGTGAATTTCTAATTAGGGATCACGGAAGGGTACCTGTTTTTTACATCTTGCCCAAAGTACATAAGAGACTTGTTGATCCCCCTGGCAGACCCAAAGTATCTGGTGTTAATTCAATTTTGGAACCCTTGTCCAAATTTGCAGACTTTTATCTAAGACCATCTGTTTTGAAAATGAAAAGTTATTTGAGAGACACCACTGATGCTAATAACAAAATAGAAAGCATAGAGTTTATTCCGGGCCATTCTCTACTGATAGGCTTGGATATTCAATCTTTGTACACTGCGATACCCCAAAGAGCCACACTAGAGGTGGTTGAAGAAGTGTTGATGAATAGAGAGGATGGTCATCCTGTGAGCAATGCATTTATTTTGTGGTGTACGGAGTTTGCCTTGACCCAAAACTTTTTTCAATTTCAAGGTACTTTTTTTCAACAGATTGAGGGTACTGCTATGGGTGCTGCCATGGCTCCTAATTTAGCTAATCTCTACGTCGAATATTTTGAAAAAGCAGTGATATACCCAGCCACCAACCCCTTTATCCATCATTTGAGGAAGTGGCTGAGGTATATAGATGATATACTGATTGTATGGGATGGCTCAAGAGAAGAGGCTGATAGTTTTGTGACATGGCTCAACCAACAAAACCGGTTTTTGAAATTTACTGGGTCTATATGTGATTTGGAGACCCATTTTTTAGACATTACCATTTTTCATCACAATGGTTTTTTGAAAGTGAAGCCCTACAATAAGACCACTGATAGGAACTCTTTATTACACTTCAACAGCCATCATGCCAAACATTTAAAGAATAATTTGCCATTCGGACAATTTTTGAGGCTGAAGCGTAACAGTAGTCTAAAAGATGATTTTGCTCAAAGTGCGGATGTATTGACCAACAAACTGTTGGCCAAGGGTTATCCGTCTAGAGTAATAAGAAATGCTTCAAAAAGAGCCTACAATAACAATCGCGAGGCATTGCTGGAGAAAAATAACAAGACTACTAAAAAGATTGGCACTGTTTTTGTTAACACTTTTTCGAATTTGTCCTATAAAATCAAAACCATTGTGATGAAAACTTGGAAGAAAGTCTATTGTGGTAAAGAAGTGTTGCCTCCTTTAGTGGCGTTTAGAAAAAGTCAGAATCTACGGAATATTCTAATCAGAAATGATGTGACAGAAATGCGAACTCCACAGGTTAGACAAACTAGACTGTGGGGTATGCCTGAAGTGAAAGGACATTTTCCATGTGGGAATTGCAGCATGTGTGGACAAACAAAAGAAACTAGAGTATTGCAAATTCTACCTGATGTAAAGTGGGTCTTCAGTGAAATGACAAATTGTAACACAGCCAATGTTGTATATTTAATCACTTGCCCGTGTGGCCTACAATATGTGGGAAAAACGAATAGGCAATGTAAAGTTCGAATGGTGGAACATCGCAGCTGTCTCAAAAACCAGGTGATTACTGCTCCCCTTGTCAAACACTTTATTGAAAAGAAACATGGTTTTAATGATTTCACATGGCTGATTTTGAAAAAGGTGCATGGACATACCAAAATTGAAACGGATCGAAAATTATTGAATGTAGAGCAAAAAATTATTTTTAAATTACAGAGTAATGTGCTAGGTCTCAACGAAAGCATTGATTGGCATTTGGTCAGCCAAGTATGATTTTTGACAGTGTGAGATGCATATACCATATTGTGTTGGTGCCAGCATATCATTGTTTTAAAAAAAACACCTGTTTAGTGCTCGTGGTGTCCACTAATCTGTTCTACACCAGTAGGCTTCAGGTCCGCTCCAATATGGCCCTTCCCTTTGATGGACTTTTTTTCCAACACTGAGTAGTGTAGTCCTTTTTCTATGTTGCCGGGTCCGTTCCAACATGGCCCTTCCTTTTGATGGACTTTTCTTCCTACACTGAGTAGTGTAGTCCTTCCTTTGTGTTGCCGCACGACCATAGACGTACTGTTAGTGTGCAGCAGTTTTTGGTTTCACTGAATTCAGTGTTGGCTGTGTGCTTTTGGAAGCTGCCATTAGAGTGATTTAATCCCTCTGAGTGTACAGGTGAGTCATTAGCATTGTGGTTCTGTGTGTGATAATTTTCCCACTGCCGGTACATTCCCTTCCTGTACGCGTGGGGTAGTTTGGTTATCTTTTGCCATGGGTTTGCCACGTTGTGTAGGATGGACAGCATGGAAGTTTTTTCTGCATTCTATATATTGTACGGGCACTTAGTCTTAATCACGAGGGTGAAATAAAAGCACTCCCATCGGTACATGTTGAAGGGTGATGCCAGACATATGGTGTTCATTCCCATGCATCCATTGTTTTCCAGATTGATACTTTACGGCTTGACTGTGTGGATTTCTCCTTTGCAAACACGTTGATTGCTGCTTTGCTTGTTACAGTCTTGATCCCTACATCTGTGAAGGTAATTTATTTTATGATATTTGGAGCCCTGTTTTCATGTGTAATTGCATTTTGAAGCCCCTTTCTGGATATAACAGAGCATGTGGTCTCTGTGTATTGGTTCTGTCTCATTTAGGTGTGGCGATACTTTAGCGGACTATGACGCTTTTGTGAAGTAGTGGTCTCTCATTTGGCGAGAAACCAGCGAATTTGTCATCCTGTGACGCGCTTTGAAGTTTCACCATTTAAAGGTAAATTTGTGGGTGCCCTGTTGGGACCCGTGTGAGTGTGGCATAACCTCTATGCCATGTTCTTTTTCTACATTTTGTAGTACTTCCTTTCCCTCTTTTTGGAACTCATTAGTTTTTTCTTTTACTCTTACAGGCTCGGAGGTTCTTTCCTTCCTTTGCCTGTATAGAAGTTTGAATCTACCCTTTCAGCACGGTGTTGAAGAGATTAGTGGATGCTTTTTTAAAAAAAATTTCCCCTGAAGAATGTTCGCCCGAACTGGGCAGTGAAGAACAGAAACATGTTGGGATGGTTGTTGTTTTAGAGACACATTGAGATTTTTTTGTGTTATGTTATGTGATATCTTTTGTGTCATGCAAATAAGTGAATTTTGTATTTCATGTTTTAGTAACTGTTTTTTAGTGTTTAGTACACTGTGTTAGGTGAGGGTAGTGTTTTATGTTTAAATTCAGTTCGAATTATTTGAATAAAAATTTGTTATACACATTTTTTAATCAATCATAGCAGACGGTCCATTTTGTCAGGACTAGTGATGCCGGAAAACCTTATAGAGTTCCTGTGTAAAGGGGGTTGGATGTAAGTAAAACAAGACGTGTTATCTTACTCTTTATTGTATTATACATATTGATATCCCTGTCAGTAGAGTAGGATGTTATTATAGGGACTGTTTATACCTATTTGAACATACTACTCTTGCTGCAGCATGCAGGACACATTTCAGGGGTGCCAGTGTAGTCGCCCTAAAGCCTTCCAATGCTTGATTTTCCGCAGGAGAGAAAGTTAGGACCAGGCAGTTTGTGTCCTCTTTATGACGTGTTGTTTGAACGTGAGGTGCGTGTCTAAGTTGAACCCAAGGGACTTGGCACAGGGGGCCGGCCTGGGTGTGAATCCCTCTAGGTTCATAGCAGGGTGCTCTGTGTTTGTCAACAGTAGAAATTCAGTCTTGAAGGGGTTGCGCTTTAGGTAAGGACTTCACATACAAGACTGGATGAAAGTGTGGCAAGCCTTGAGCCTGCGGATGTCTTCGATGGAGGAAATCTTGGGGTAGATCTGCGTGGCATCTGCGTATTGGTGGATGTGGATGTTGTGTGGAGAGAGGAGTGTGCAGAGCAGTTCCATGTAAGATTGAGGATCACAGGGGACAGGGTGGATCCTTGCAGAACTCCACTCCAGGTGATGGGTAGAGTTGGTGATCTGAGAGAATCCATTTGTAAGAACTGTCACGGATTTGCAAGGTAGGATTTGAACAAGCCGAGGACAAGCTTACTGATCCACCCTACGACGATGTAGATTGGCGGCGAGTGTGTGGTGGTCTACTGTGTCAAATGCTGCTGAGAGGTCAAGGAGAACTAGGAGGCAAGGACTGTCTTGTAGCCCAGAATGGTTCAAGAGGCTATTTAATAAACAAGCAATGGCAAAGTCAAAGGTTCTGTCTTTCGTTGGGACATAGTAAAGACAGTGGGAGAATATGCCATGCCTGTGCTGTACCGCAGCATTCAAAGACCCAGAGAGAAGCACTGTTAGTCTGGTAGTGCCATGCTAAGCCCTTGTACCATTATCACTGGGCAGACATTGTCATCATAGGTCAAGTATTACTATATTAATAATAAAAGTTACTTACATAAACATATTACCAACCCCAAGTTGGTGATACTTTATTGGCCACGGAAGAAAGAGTTAAATTGGCCTTGTTGGGGATTGAACCTGTGCTCTGCAGATTGAACCCCAATCGTGATAGTGAGTGACTAAACCGCTGAGCTATCCATACAGACCTGCATACCAGGCATTCCGTCAAATGTTCAGTTACTCACATAATTGACATTAAACCCCAGGTTAGCCACAAAATAACTACCCAATGCCTGGGTATTCACAGCCTTCACATGGATATAACCAGTTAGTGCAACAATGCTGTGTGCAAAAACAAGACACGATTTTATCACCTCAAGTTATCAAATCAGTTTCACATACAAGTATGCTCATTTGCCAACGCAAGGCAAAATCCCATTATTCCCAGTTAGCACAGTGAGGCCCGATTCTATTATGCCCAGTAAGCACAATAAACACTGACTTTGGAGGCTGGAGCTAAATTGCTTGTGCAGCGTTAGCGTCACATTACAGCTTCCAATACGCGCGATTGCCGCAGAAAAGTGAGATTCCATTATTACCAGTTAGGTCAGGTTCATTAGGAACAGTTTTCTAATGAAGGCCAGATTATATTATGCTTCAAACAGATGTGGCATGTAAATAAACACATTTAATGCTTCAAATGCACGCAGCGTAGATGTTAACCAAGACATCTGGTGCACGCTTTCAGGTGGGGAGGAGAGGTGGCAGAGAACAAACCGCCTACTCATCTTTTCAACAAAAAGTTCCAAATTACAGAAAAAATGAATCTCTCGATTAGATTTGAACATTTTCAGCATATATTTAATTCTCAGCAAGTTTTGCCATTTTATTTTTAGACAAGTAATCTTTATGCTCAATATTTCAGGATAAGCCCCAATTGAAGTGTCTTTATAAACACTGAGCAATGGTAGAGTATTCATTGACATGGCTCGCCACCAACGCAAACATCAATTTTTTTTGACATTTGAAGAAAAAGAAAAATTGAGACTTGTAGCCTGGTGGCTGTCGATAGAGCAAAGATTACATTTCAAATCATTTACGGAATATGAAAATTGAGGATCAATCCAATGGTAGATTTACGCAATATGAAAATTGAGGATCAATGGTAGAGAAAAATTACAGATGATTGTACATTATTGTTAATAATACACTTTTGGGATTTTCTATTTTTCTTAAAAAAATGTGAAAAGACAATGCTGGCACCTGAAGTGACCCCAACAAGTGGGGCACCAAGAAAACTAGCAAGCACTCTTCGAGCTGAAGTATTCCTGCACCCTGCGGAAAAATCCCTGAACTTAAAATCTCTCTCTCTTCATTATATCAATCATTCTTTCAATGCAATGTTATGCTACGGTAAGGAGCATTTTTTTTAAAGTTTTGTACAAAGATTACATATCAACTTTTTTAAAGAAATTTAGTGTACCTTTTCAGCACCATCTTTTTTATACGGTCGATGGTGGTAAAAAAAGCAAACTGGCCCCCCATAACGAGACACCCAGGCAGGCAGGCAAGCCTACAGACAATAGAGCAAAAACAAGAAAATTGACACTTACACTTTTCCCTAACCCAAAACTGGAAGAGAAGGAAGAAAACCGTCATCAATAAATCCTCAAGCTGAGCGCTCCTCCCAGGAAGCCGAGAGGTAAAGAGCTGAAGGAGCAGAGCTTCAGAAACGGACAGGCCCAAGATCTGGGACAGTGGTTGCCCTGGTACAATCTCATCGAAGGGAAGACTGATGCCCCTGCAAAGCTTCAGGAAGTGAAGCTGCTCTCACTAGACCAGAGTCAAGCCTAAGCCCCATCCCAAGCTGATGGACCTGCTCCTAAGATTTAATAGTTTCCCTCCTGTGTGGGGTTTCACTACACAATACCATGATTCTCATTCTTGGGGGATCAGCCTCACTTGGGGCTTTTATCAATGTACCTGCCCCAAAGTGCAGATTTCGGGGGTGGGAGGTTACGCTCAAGACCAAAACTCCTGAAACCATCCAAGAGAGAGTGTACAATAGAACTCTGCCTGTCAGACAAAGGCTCCCTAGAAAAGAGGCAAATGATTTTAAAAAAGGCAAATAATGTAAACAGCAAATTGCTCCAACCAGCAACCACATATATACGTTTTGCAACCAAAGCACCCTCTGTAAGGGATCAAGAGTAAGACTCGGGCACAGTGGCATGGAGCTGGGGGTCGACTTTTATTATCACAAAATAAAAAGGGGTTCCGTAAATTCTACCTATGCCTAACTCTAAGAGGGGGTCGCCTGCCTCAACAAAACTAAGGACTGTCTGGTTCAGGATGTTATCAAGAAAGTCCTCTGTCCAAATTCTTAAACTAACCCTTACACTCTAAACTAAATACAAGGGAAAATTAGGGATGTCTGCTAGATGTACGCATACAGCTTCTTTCAAGAGTTCCAAGGGTAAAGTTCTAATGTTAAGAAACGAAAGATCAATAAAGTTCCTGTCAGGGTTGCTCAGTCAGGGATTATCTTGAGAGGTACTGGGAATTCATTTGTCTTCTGCACGGAGGACATTTTTGTTTTGGGGAAAGAATTGTGTGTGTTTTATGTCCCTTTCCTGCTTGGGCCTTAACAAATCCATTTAGAGTGTGGACACTTGCCCTAACCAAAATGTAGGGCTCAGTCAGTGATCCAATTGGCCGAGATATCCCCAAAGTCAGTTGGAACCTCCATTAACTGCCTTTGATTGTCCAGAGTTCAGCTGAGGGGGGTCAGGATTCAGGAAGCTCCCAAATATGAAGAGATCAGCAACCAGAGAAGAAATCTAAAGTCACAAAACTAAGTGAAACAACAACTTTGTAACTGTAATCTAATTTGAAAGAGAAAGACTTTAATTTCAAAGCTTCAAAATCTATCTGAGAGGAATTGATACCTTGTTTAGATCTGAAGTATTTGATCTAATTGGAAGAAAAACTTCAAGTCCCCTTTTTGCGTTTAGTAATGTATTCACCTTAAAGAAAGTTTCTTTTCTCTACTCTAAACGTGAACTTCTAACTGGCTGAGACTCTGAGCCACTGTGCGATATCCGTTTAGTCAGTTTCATAAAATTGGTTTTCAGCTTTCATGCGCTCAATTTAATTGTTGCGTGCGAATGTGTGATTATTTTATTGGGCTCTGAATAAGCCCTTGCTGTACAGCTGATTGAAGCGTGCCAGTGTTACATTGGTTTTCCGCATTTTTGCAGTCGGAGTGGATGTTCCATGTGAGCGTTTATGTTTCCAACGGGCTCCGAGTAGACTTATGCTGTTCTGCAGACTGGTGCCAGCATACTTAACAAGAGCTGTTAATTAAGAGTGACATAATCAGCCTCGGAGTACTCTGAAACTTTTGTGTCAGTATCATTTTCTGCCAAGGGAAGCCTGAGCCGCTCATGAGCTTCCCTTCAGCATTCTATGTCAGTTTCACTTTCTGCCCGACGTGATCGGCGCATTCACATGGTTATATTGAAAGGTTTGCATTGTGTTTCCTTCAGCCTTAGCCGGGATGGAACTTGATTGAGTGCATACACTGGACTGGGTCTCCTTCTGCCTTAGCTAAAACTGAACTTGGTGATATACTTGCTGTTATCACTCCTACTATTGCTTCTTGCTAGGGGCTGAACTGTTACTTACTACCCTTTTACAAACAGCGGTTGCTGTTGAGAACATCCTGCACACCCTACCTTGTCCTCACTGCCCCCCTTCACACCCTCTTGTCCCCACCCCGTGTTTTCACCCTGCACCCCCTTCAACCACCCCCCATGTGCTGCATTACAGACTGCCAAGTGTCCTCATCACGATTGCAGCTAGCTATGACACGATCTATGTCTCCTATCTTCTCTAACTGTTTCTCTATTTCCTATTACTCTATCACAAAAGCTGTCCGGAAGAAACTTAAGAAGGACATACTGAGCTCCAAAACAGGCCTTCCTATTGCAGACACCTGTGTCATGGCTTTTGCCAGAGAGACTCTCACAGACATCCTCTTTGTCGTCACCTCACTCGACCTATGGACCTGGCACATGGTCGCCTTTCTCCTATTGCCTCTTCTCCCATTAATGGTGGCACCTGCTGGGAGGTCTTCCTGGATATCTTTGCCATTTCCAGGGTCAACATTAATGTCTATCTGAATGGAATCATCATGGTTCAGGGTCCCCAACCTTCTTCTATTTGACAGGCTCCTACCTCGCCTCTCAAACCATACTTCTCCCCCTGGACAGGCTCCCTTGTCTGCTGTGCCATCCTCCTCCTCTACACAGGGTCCCTTGCCTGCTTTGGCCCTCCTCTGCAGAGGCTCCCTTGCCTGCTGTGCCCTCCTCTTCCTCTGCACGGGCTCACTTGCCTGCTGTGCCCTCCTCCTCCTCATCCTCTGTACAGGTTCCCTTGCCTACTGTGCCCTCCTCCTCCTCTGTACAGGTTCCCTTGCCTGTTGTGCCCTCCTCCTCCTCCTACTCCTCCTCCTCCTCCTCCTCCTCCTCTGCACATACACCCTTGACCCGTCGCACTGTCCCGGCTTCCTTGACGGCCTTGTCCTCTCTGCCATCTGCCACTCGTCTGATGTCTGCAACCTCTGAACGATTGGATCTTGATGTGCTCGCCATCATGGAGACATGGTTCAAGGACAGCTCTGACGCACTCATCCCTGAAGGATACATATCTGTGTCTATCATCCCCACTCAGGCCTACTCCTTCGAATCCTTAGCCTGCAGGCTCTCACTCTCTCCTAAATCTTCTCTCCTCATTGCCACCACTCTCTTCCTCTCGGAATGGGCTGACCTGGTCTCCTCTCAACTCCTCCTGCTGGTTGACCTCAACATCCAACTGGACTCTCCGGACGACCTTTCTGCAACCTATACGATTCTCTCTCGCTCTCCATCTTACCTTCGGACCCCACACACACAGCGGGCCACACTTTGGATGCTATCATCTCTACCGACATCCCTCTCACTACCTCTCTCCCGGACATTCGCTGCTCTCTTCACACTTGAAGCTCTCCTCTCCCCTTGCATCGGCACACCCGGAACGACAACTAGCTTTCAAAGTCACCAGACCCATAAAAAGAGTGACAGCGGCTGCCTTTGCCTCCACCTACTCTCTGATTCCTACTCTAACACCATTGATATCCTTGCCCTTGTGATAAGGGTCCCACTGAAGCCTACCAAAAAGCGCAACTCTTGGTAGGACTATGACCTGGCTGCCTTTAAAAGCAAGTGTAGGTCAGCTGAACAAAAATTGAATGAGTCAGGCGGTCCCTCTGACAAACTGGCTTGCCGTCTCCTTCAAAGGCAATATTGACTCTGCATCCGCACCAAGAAAAGAGTCTTTATTCAAGCCTGCATCTCCGTAGCAATGAAACAACATGGCTAAACTTTTCAAAGTCTGCAAGGAACAGGCCAATCAGCCTGCTCTTCCGTCACACCCACCCAGGACTTTTGCTCAGCCCTGGCTGCACACTTCACTGCAAAAACCCAAGACATCCTTTCCTCTCTCACTGCCACACCACATCATAAACCAACACCTTTGGAGCCTCCTTTTGTCCCTACACCACTTTCACTCCTGTCACACCTGGTGAGGTCGCCAGACAAGTCCGGTCTACGAAGGTGGACCCCTGCCCCTCCAAAACCATTAAGAACAACATTGACTCGCTTGCCCCAGCCTTGGCTGATCTGTGCAATCTCTCTTTTGCCCCTGGAGTTTTCGCAACTTCTCTTAAGCACTCCCTTGCGCACCCGATGCTTAAGAAACCCTCCGCCGACCCCTCCATTCCAGCAAACTACCGTCCTGTCTCTATCACCCCTTTCCTGGGCAAACTCCTAGAGAAGTTGGCCATCACTCAGCTCAACCTCCACACTGAATTTGCTGGTTGCCTTCATGCCCATCAGTCTGATTTAGAGCATCCAGAGGGATGGAAACTGCTCTTCTGAACACGCGTGAAGACCTGCTCAGAAATCTCAACACTAACACCCCCTCTGTCCTCATTCTTCTCCTCTCCTCTGCCTTTGATACAGTAAACCACAACATCCCGATCGCACATATCCGTGACACCCTGGGAGTCACAGGTCAGGCTCTGGCGTGGTTAAACTCCTTCCTTTCCAACCACCCATCCCAGGTTGAACTTGGGTAATTTCTCTCTCTCAACGTGTGGCGTTGACCAGGGTTCCAACCTTTCCCCCTGGTTCTTCAACATCTACATGGCTACCCTGACACGTGAGATTGCCACTTTTATCTCTAACTTCCAGTGTTATGCTGATGACATGCAACTCTCCTTCAGGCTACCCTCAGCTACCTCATCTATCGCGCTCATATCTGTCTGACTGTCCGCAATTCAGTCATGTTCTGCTGCAAGCGACCTCAGCCTCAACGCCAGTAAGACTAAGATTGTTTGCATTGGGACTCCTGCTTTCCCACTCTCACTCTGGCCAGCCTCCCTTGGCCCTACACACGCACCCACTATGCGAGGCAAAAAACATTGGGATCATTTTCTACTCCACTCTCCTTCTCCGCTCACATTTCGGACATCTCTAACAAGTCCAACTACCAAATGCACCTCCTCAAATTTACTCTTCCTTTTCTCACTTTCCCCCAGCGGCTCACTGTCTCCAGAGCCCTGGTGCTGGACTACTGCAACAGCCTCTTTCTCAGCCTCCCTCCCTCTTCCTTGTGCCCTCTGCAACTCATCCATAACAGAACCGTAAAACTTATCCTTGGCCTCAAGCCCAGGAACCACACCTATCTGGCGCTGAAAACCCTCCACTGGCTCCTCATGGCTGCAAGAATCAGGTTCAAGACCCTGTGCATTGTCCACAAGGCTTTCTGGGGCCTGGGACCTACCTACCTGCAACGCTGCCTACCGAAATACTGTCCTTCCCGAACCCTCCACTCATCTACCTCCAACCTTCTGCGAGTGAACCGGTTCTCCAAGCAGAGATTTGGAGAGAGATGTTTATCCTCAGCAGGGGCCTCCCTCTGGAACAGTCTCCCTGCCACCCTCCGTCTTGAGCCCGATTTCCTTAAGTTTCGGAAACTCCTTAAGACAAGCCTCTTCTCCTCTTCCTCCTTGCTCCCTCTACCCTGCTAACCTCTCTCTCTGCTGTATCCCTCTCTCCCTCCTCTTCCACAGCTTGCTGACAGGCCAGCTAGTGTAATTCAGAGTCTCACAGGTCCCTGGCACCCCCGCCAGTCCTTTCGCACTTGCCTCCGGGCCTGCACTTGCCTCACTTCTACTGCACTGGTCAATGACCCACGGGAATGGCACCCTCTCAGCACTCACCCAGTTCCTGATAACTGCTGGACGCACTTAGGAATCCCCCCACCTCTTCCACTCTCCTGTACTGTCTGTACACTTGCATGATCTGAACGTCTCATGCCTTGAGATAGATATCTTACCCGTCTCCCCTCCTTGCATGGTGGCGCCCCAATGCACTTGGGAAAACTGCAGCATTGTTGTCAGACCCATTTGCTGTAATCTACACAGTTAACTGCATCACATGCATTTACCCTGCCTGTTGTCTGTGCAGACTTGTATTACAGAAATGCAAGGGCTCTGAATGACAGTTTTTTCCCCATTGTTCCTTCCCACCTTGAGCGCTTTGAAACACTTGCCTTGTGTATAGGCGCTTTACAAATAAACATTACTATACCATGGCCAAAGAGTAACCGTTTTTCACCTTGTCACACTTAGAAAATCATGCAATGTGAGCCATTGAAAAGGATTCCTTACTCATTTTCGGGGATACATCAGAAATTGCAGCTTCGTTGCAAAGCCCCGGACAAGGCTTGAACTAGCCTTGCTTCACAGACCTATGTAGACCCCCCCAAGATACAAGGAACCATGGAAGACGTGTCCCTAAGCCACATGGTCAGAAAAGGGAGCAGGCTACGGAAGAGAAAATCTGAAGTCAGGAGAGCGTTCGACTCAGGTCTTGAGCTGAAAGGGAGTGTAATGAGTCATATGTGGAGAATAAATAAGAGAAAAGCAGTCACACCCTTTGCCCAGACGATTCCGGTCACGCTGGGTATGGTATGACTCAGAGATTCACTGGTGTGGGACTTTCACGATCCTTCTGCAGGTGTACAGAGAGGCAGGAACCGAGTTTGGACAGCCTCCATGATAAACAGCTCACAGTCATGATGGCGGCACAGAGGGCTCCATTCTCAATTGATCTGATGTGCACCACTACTCCATGGGCTGGAGGGAACACCATTACCACTTTATTTATTTATATATCGCACCAAGCACTGGGCGCATTTCTTATGATATGACATGGCATTTATAAAGCGCCTATACACAAAATTGTTTCAAGGCTCGACTAGGCAAGGGAGGGGGAACAGAGGGAAGACATACAACGGTCCTATAAGGCCAGGTGTCATTCGATCACGCAAGTGCATGGGAAGGGGAAGGAGGGGAAGTGCGAGGGGGAAGGCGAAGAGGACAGTGCAGTACATGGGATAAGAAAATAATTAACAAAAAGTAAGTAAGGCCAGCAGGTGGCAAGTGCAAGGTAAGTGCAGACATCAGGTGCCAAGTGCTGGTAGTGGGACTGTAGGGATACAGAGAAACAGTCCCCAAGTGTGGGGGTTGCCAGGAAGGCAGTGCAGGAGTGAAACTGGCGCAGGAGGGGACTTGAGCCCAAGATCAGAGGGTGGCCGGGTAACCAGTGCAGTTTCAGTGTCAGCCAGGAAGTCAGCAAGGGAGAGGAGGAGAAAAAGCAGAAGCAAAGAGAAAGGTTTTGAGGTACTTCCGGAACCGTAGATGATTCGCCTCAAGTTTCAGGGAGGCTGTTCCAGAGGGTGGCCCGAGCCGAAGAAAGATCTACCACAAACTTGTTGCTTGGAGAAGCGACTGACCCTGAGGGAGTTGGAGGCAGACGAGCGAAGAGGGAGAGGGAGAGATGAAGCTATTGAGGCCCCAGGCCCCAGTCCCCAGAAGGCCTTGTGGACGATACAGAGGGTTTTGAACTTAATCCTTGCAGCCACTGGGAGCCAGTGCAGAGAATTCAGTCCTGGAGAGATACGATCCCTGGGCTTGAGACCAAGGACAAGTCTAGCAGTCCTGTTTTGGATAAGTTGCAGAGGGCGGAGAGTAGAAGCAGGTAGATTTAGAAAGAGGCTGTTACAATAGGCCAGCCTAGAGAGAACCAGAGCTCTGGAGACAGTGAGCTTCTGGGGGAAGGAGAGGAATGGAAGAATACCTCTGAGGAGGTGCAGCTGGTAGTGTGACTTCTTAGAGATGTCAGAGATGTGAGCAGAGAAGAAGAGTGTGGAGTCAAAGATGCTTGTTTTTAGCCTTGCAGGTGGGAGGAAGAGGGCCAAGAGAGGCCAGCCAGAGAGCTACCGGAAAGGAGGGAGTGGGTGTGCCAATGAGGAGAATCTCTGTCTTACTGGCATTAAGGCAAGATCATTGGCGGCACACCACTCCTGGATTGCAGACAGACAGACAGTTAGAGATGAGAGACTGAGAAGAGGTGGCCGAAGGTAGCCTGAAAATGAGCTGAGTGTCATCCGCATAGCACTGAAAGTTGGGGCAGAGAGCAGCGATGCAGTGGGCAAGGAGTGTCAGGTATTGGTTGAAAAGCCAGGGGGAGAGGATAGACTCCTGGGGGACACCAAAGGTAGAGAAAAAGATAACGGAGAGGAATGACCCAAGTTGGGCCTGGGAGGGTTGGTCGGAGTGGAAAGAGGTCAGCCACGCCAGAGCCTGACCAGTGAATCCCAGGTTATCATGGAGACGGTTCTGAAGGATGGCATGGTTGACAGTGTCAAAGGCAGAAGAGAGATCAAGCAGGATGAGGACGCAAGGTAGAGTCAAGGTTGGAGAGCAGGTCTTCACGGATGTTCAGGAGAGCAATTTCCGTGCTTCTGGCAGCTCTGAAGCCAGACTGATGGTCATGAAGACAACCAACAGATTCAGTGTGAAGATTAAGCTGGGAGATGGGCAGTTTCTCCAGGAGCTTGCCCAGGAAGGGAGTGATGGAGATTGGGCGATAGTTAGCAGGGGAGGATGGGTTGGCAGAGGGTTTCTTAAGAAGGGGGTGCACAAGGGAGTGCTTCATGGGGGATGGGAAGACTCCAGTGGGGAAGGAGGTCCTTGATAGTTTTGGATGAACAGGGGTGAGCCTGTTTCGAAGAGACTTTCATAGATCAGACTTGTCTAGAAACCTCATCTGCGTAGAACTGGGGAAAGGCAGGAGGAGGGAGGAGAGGAGGCTGCAGAAAGGCCAGAGGAAGAGCAGGGAGTGGGGGGAGTGAGGGGATAGGAGGAGAGAGAGGACAGGACAGGATGTCCTGAGTTTTAGAGATGAAGTGAGAAGCCAGTGCCGTACAGAGGGCCTGGGAGGGGACAGGAGAGGTAGAGACTGTGGCAGGATTTTAAAGAGTTCAGCCAAGTTGTTAGATGCCGCGGAGACGCTGGCTTGGATATGAGCCCTCTTCTTGGTTAGGACATAGAGCCGGTATTGCCGTTGCAATACCGGTACATAGGATACATGACACATTAGTTACAGTTACATGGGCACATTACATACAGATATAGATGGTATAAGACACAATACTTCCAGATACATATGATGCATTTACCAGTGTCTCCAGTTAAACACTCTATATACTGCCATTGCCGTGCAACACCCTCCGAGTGAAGCATACCAGAGTGAGTGTGCCTGAAAACATGACTGACCTGAAGAACATAGGGGAAGCTGTTACCTTACGACACAGCTATGCCTTTAATCTTGGGACCAACCCTGCCTCTCTGCCATAGGGGAGCCCATACAGCAACCTGAATGAGAATTAGGTCCGGCTCAGACCCCAAATCATTCATTGGGTCTAGGTCTATTTCCCGAAAATGAGTCAGACTCCCTTAGGATGACAATAGCATTTAGGCCATAAAGAAATGGAGAAAAAAAATCAAAAATCAAAATCAAGAGCCTAGTGCAAGGTTTGTATAGATAGGGATGAAGATAAAGTAGAGGAAAAAATGGGCTTATGTGGGTGGAACCGCCATTCCATCTCCATCATCACCTCCACACAATGTGCAAGAGATCGGGCTAGTTTGAATAAAATAATTTGTAAAAGCTCTGCCATCAGAAAATGGAGAAACCTTTCATTAACTCAACCAGACCACTGTACCCAGCATGCTGCATGGAAGAGGTCCCAGGTTCTTTTAGTATGGATACA
Source organism: Ambystoma mexicanum (assembly GCF_040938575.1). Taxonomy (NCBI): domain Eukaryota; kingdom Metazoa; phylum Chordata; class Amphibia; order Caudata; family Ambystomatidae; genus Ambystoma; species Ambystoma mexicanum. The sequence goes on along the minus strand of NC_090936.1, from coordinate 40,327,902 downwards.
TAGCTCTCAACTCACACGCTTTTGGCGGGTAAAGGGCTGACTCACCCGCCAAGCCTCCTGCACGCCCATGCATTCCAATGGGCGTCTCACCCGCCAAAAACAAAATCGGGTGGTTTCACCCGCCTTTGCAACACAAATGGTTGAGAGCTATGTGGATAGTCTGCCACGCTGGGAGGACTGTCAGCGGACTCCATTGTTCCAGAAACATACCAGGCAGGAGCCTGGATAAGCACTTCCTGTCAATGAAGGAAATCAACAAGAGCGTAGCGAGGCGGGGGGGAGGGGGGACTCCTTTATTAGTGAATGAGAAGCGAGGGAGGAGCCACTTGCCAACAGAAAGAGCGGTACTGTCTGTCTTATTGGAAATGACAAATGCAATCCGGTCATGTGAGACATCATTCATACAAGGCTTAAAGTATGCCAGGGTGCTACCCGGGTCCAGAGGCCTGAAGTCTCATAATACTACCCCAGAGCCGGGGCTCCCCCAGTCTATTTGCAAGCACCTAACTCAAGTTCTCCTGTTCACATTCAGAGTGAAAGTGTCCTTCAGGAGACTCACTGTCACAGAAGCAGGGGATCCCAGCCTCAGAGCCGGGAACTCCAAATGAGGGTATACGGTTTGGTTTGCAGACATTTAACCGAAAGTCCCCTTTGTTATAAGAAGCTCATTAGGATTGCATGCTTGACTCACTAGCACAGTCAAATGTGCCAAACATACAAATCTGTGGTGAGTCTTATGTTCCAAAAACGCTCTTTGATTGTAAACAACAATCCACATTATATTGGTGTCTCTCCCCTTTCTTATAGGTGAATTACTTACAGAATCAGTTGAACTGGTTACATTTTAAGCGAGACAGTGATTTATTTAGATATAGCGATTTACATACAATCCGAACCAGAGACATTTGTTGGTTGGTAAAATTGGAGTTTTACGTTTCCCATTTTTAATTCAGGATAAGTTCCAGAATTCAAACACAAAACATGGGATGACCTTCTCACATACTGGTATGGGGAAGCTAGAGACCTTTTTATACAGGAGGATTTCATTTTCATAGAGCCCTGGCCATGGGTGAGAAGGCCATCCAGTTCTGTTCGTATCCCTTTGGATTCTGGGACTTGTAGTCTCCCAATTTGAAAGATAGGAATACTAGAAGTGCCAGAACACAAATGGACAAAAACGGGACTGGATAGCCAGCTCACAATGGCCAAGGGATACTTGACAGCTCTGCTTTCTTGGCCTGGTCTAGAATGCTTGGGTGACTTTCTTGGTCTCACTTTTGTCTTTGCCTGGCCTTTCCACTGCCCCAAAACAGATTAACTGGCAATCACTTCCCTGACATCCAGCATCACTGGGTTGAGGCAACAATACAATGACAAAAGGCGTGACATTCTGCAGCACTGGCCAGATTGGCATCAGTCGCATTTATTCCGAAAAATCCGCAATCAGGAAATAACTCAACATAAGCAAAGGGTGTAAACATATTAACGTGACATGCAACATCGGCATTAATCATTAAATACTCACGTGATACCTTATGTGGCTGCTTAAAAAATGCAAATTATAGAAGACGTCCAGCACGCTGACTGTGTGCACAAAGCCATAACAGGAAGAGCAGGGTAAACCCTGTTTGACTACAAGCCCCATAAGCCCCAGCGCCTACAATTCCCGTGGAGCCACTGCACGCTCAGCTGTGAACACGCGGCTGGCGCGCGCGTGACGTCGGAGCGTCACGACGCAGGGTTACGTCACGCTCCAGGATTTAGCTGGGCGGGTCACTGTGTTAACATGGCGGGTCGGTGCAAGTTTCCCACATCTGCCTTTTACGCCTTTGCTAGGCACGATGTGTGGACTTGAGAACTCAACACACCGAGACAGTCACAGAATTAAGCCGGCTCGGCGTTTAGGGCTGTCCGTTATTTTCAATTGAAAACGGGCGCAACTAAATGTGTTTAGCTTCTAATCGCAGAGTTCTGCAATCCGGATGTTTTGGACTACAACTCCCATGATTCTTCACCATTGACTACTGGCTGGGGATGACGGGAGTTGTAGTCCAGAGCATCTGGAGAGACAAAGGTTGCAACCTAAAGACATTTAAATGGGCGATTTCCTATTTTAAAGTTGCATGACATGCCAATGTTTTGGATCACCTCAGAGGGAGAGTTTGTCTCGGAAAGCTACTGAATAACATGCCAACATTCCGATGCACCTGGCTGGAAGGGAGATTTCCTCAGAGAAAACGGGAGGCAACAATTTGCCCTTAGGAATGCATTAAGGGAAATTATTATTTTAGGCGGGAGAACGTGAAAAATAGCTATAATTTTAAATGGCAAATCGGGAGGGTTGCCATGTTTGTAAACCTATTCCCATTGAATTGCATTGTGGCTAGGATTAAGTAAAGTCAAAAATATCAACGGTTTTTGATAGAAAAAATATAGGGTGGGTTGGCATGTTTGTGAATAGCCACGTCCAACTTGATTAATCAACAAGCATATTCACCGCCTGACACCAAAGAGCTGGTGGAGTGTGGAACATGCGACTGATAATTGAAAACCTTTTGTCGATGGCTTTCTTGGGTTAGAAAATAAACGCAACATTCATTCACTTTCTGCGATTTTCTTGGGGAATGTGTGTCTTCAGCCCTTTGCAGCTTCAATCTGTGTCTGCAGATTATTAAACCACCGTTTTATGGACCTATGCACAGCAAAACAAAAAAAAAAGAAAGCCATTCAGCAGGGGAGCTGAAACCCATATGTTTAATGCCCTATTGGAATTAATCCTCACTTTGCTAACGGATAGAGGGTATATCAGCCCTCACTGTGTTTAATGCCCTATTGGAATTAGACCCCACTTTGCTCACTGGTTGAGGTTACATCAGGCCTCGCTGTGTTTAATGCCCTATTGGAATTAGACCTCACTTTGCTCACGGATAGAGGGTACATCAGGCCTCGCTGTGTTTAATGCCCTATTGGAATTAGACCTCACTTTGCTCACGGGTAGACGGTACATCAGGCCTCAGTGTGTTTAATGCCCTATTGGAATTAGACCCCACTTTGCTCACTGGTTGAGGTTACATCAGGCCTCGCTGTGTTTAATGCCCTTTTGGAATTAGACCTCACTTTGCTCACGGATAGAGGGTACATCAGGCCTCGCTGTGTTTAATGCCCTATTGGAATTACACCTCACTTTGCTCACGGATAGAGGGCGCATCAAGCCTCACTGTGTTTAATGCCCTATTGGAATTAGACCTCACTTTGCTCACTGGCAGAGGGTACATCGGGCCATGCTGTGTTTAATGCCCTATTGGAATTAGACCTAATTTTGCTCACTGGTAGAAGGAACATCATGCCTCAATTCCGTTTCTGCACTATTAGAATTATATCTCACTTTGCCCACTTATATATGGTTCTCAGGGCACACTGTGCTTACGCCCCTAGTCCAATGAGGGCTTATTGTGAACATTGTTTAGTGGCAGTGTGGCACCTGATCTCGTTTAGCTTATTTCCCTAATGGAATTATACTTAGTTGTTAGAATTGGTTTGTGGCCTCTGCCTTCCCTTTGCTTACTTTGCTCCTTTGATGACACAGAACACATTATTGACAAAAGGGCAGAGGCACTTGGGTTCTCCGCGGATGGGGCAGATACCATTCCAAGTTTGGTTAGGGAAACCACTAATGTACCAGGATAGGAGGGCAAACCCTCTAAGAGAATAAAACAACTTCACTATTTAATCAGAAAAGAAATTAATAGGAGACAACATGCCACTACCGTTGGACGCTGTCACAAGGCACAGAGAATACCTCAGGGTTTAAGAATACCACTAAAACCAACATTATGTATAGGGAATTTGTTTTTAAAAAATGGGGAAAATACAGAACAAATACTCACTACATTTCATGTTATTAACTACAATAATTTTCCACACAATTGGTTAATCTCACAAAAGAAATTACAGAAATTCATATAGAACTGACACAACTAATGGGCAAGGAAGATTTTGATATTACCTAAAGGATAGTCAGAATCAACTAGCGGGACATCAAAACGAATTACAGCTAAACACAATGTGTACATTTAAAAGGTATCCTTATGATTATCTACTTGACGAAGTATATACATGATGGACAAATCTAAAACAATGTATACATTTAAGAAACAAGGTACTTTTCTAGTTCAAATTCAGATATAACATGGGAGAATATGGATAGAGAAAAATCAAAAGTAGCAGAGACGGAAGGGAGTACTAGAGGAGCAACTACAGCCACACTGAGCAAACGAGAAAAGTCAACAACACGTAATTTGTCTTTTTTTGAGACAGACAGAAGAAGACAAGAACAAGGTGGGGGGAGGAAGAACAGTCGATACAAGGGTGCAAACAGGGTTACAGAAAAGGAAAATGTAGTGGTTAACTTGTCAGACAGAACATTGAGTGATTGAAGAGGTTCAGACGCTACAGAACGGTTTGAACATTGTTCCATCATATAGTACAATCTTTTTGACACACAAGTGGAACTATTTAATTTCACATGTAAACTTAAATTAAACATTTTTTTCCAGAGAGGGAAAGGACACTCGAAGAGATGAGTGACAGTGATGAACATGAATATGTTGAATTTAAGACTAAAAGTACATTCACACCATCAGATACATATCCCATTATACACCTTTTTCAAGAGGCAACATTAAAGGATTTTAAACACATTTCGTACAGGCAATTGAAATATGGTAATTTCAGTAAGAAAGAGATGTATCTTATCAAAGCACTGCACAAGGACAAGGAGATCACTATTCGCCCTGCCGATAAGAGAAGAGCACTTGCCATTTTCTCATAGTCTTTCACGTTTTGAACGTGAAAGACTATGAGAATGACTTTTGGAGACAACTTAATGACATACCTACATACGTATAGTATCCGGGATAATGATCCCACCAATTCTATACAATCTTGTTTTAAAATATATTAGATCACGCTGAGAACACGGCACGGATACATGAAAAAACAAAAAGATTTTTAGGAATACCACATCATAAAGTACCTTATTTTTTATCTTTTACCTACAATTCATAAGCACCCTAATTGACCATCAGGGCGACCAATTGTCGCTGCAACATATGGGTTGCTCTAACCCCTAGGAGCATACAGAGATTATTTGCTTGTGTAAACCAGATGATATAACCTTTTACCTATCATAGATGCATACAGAAAGCGGACAATAACTTTGCCTACATGGCTCAAGGCCTAAGACCCAGAAGGGCACAAAGTTCTCTCTGAAACTCTTTTTCTCTACAATACATCCGGAACTGACTTGAAAGGCATATACTACCAGATATGGTGGGGGCTGAGAGTTAATAATTCTCAGAGAAAAACTGTTTTCCATTGCTTTCTGGGGACAGACCACAAAGTCCTCAGAACCATAATGAAATATACCCCGAAGAGTGATTTTCTTTTTTTTTCTTGGTCCCTAGTATTGAGGTAACTGCGGGGCAAAGCCCTTTGAACCACATAACTAATACATTGTGAAAGGTGCTCTGTTACCTGATTGGTGGTAACTGTGGGGCAAAGCCCTTTGAGCCAGAAATAAATTACACAGAGAAAGGTGCTTTGGCTCCCTGCTGGATGGTGACTGTGGGGTAAATCCCTTTGAGCCACAAACTTATTGTATACTGAAAAGTGCTTTTTGGATTAGTGGTGAATGCGGGGCAAAGCCCTTTGAACCACATACTGTTACATCTTAAACAAGGGTTTTCTCCACCTTTTTTCAGTGATGACTGTGGGACAAAGCCCTTTGAACCACACACTGTTATATGCTGAGCAAGGGCTCTCTTTTCCTCCTTTTTAAATTTAAATGTATTCATTTTTTTGTGGTGACTGGGAGGCAAAGCCCTTTAAACCACACACCTATCACATTCTAAAAAGCTGTATTTTAATTGGTTTGTGGTGACTGCGGGGCAAAGCCCTTCGAATCACAAGTGGACATTCTGTGGAAAGTGTCCTAAGCTTTTGGCTGTTGCTGTATATGCTCCCCCTTTCTTCAATTAAGTCACAACAAACTTTTAGTGGATAAAAGCTATCCAGTCCTCATTGTGGAACCCTCAATATAAAGTGTTAGAACTCAGTGGAATAGAGTATATTCTACGACTGTAGCTAATCTGTCTAGCAGGTCAGGTGAATATCATCTTCCTTATTCCAAATTGCGCAGTAAGTGTAGGGTGTTGGAATTATGAACCTACGAGCCATGGTAGGGGCGGGAAGCCTTTGGGGGCAACCTCTCTGGATCCCCCGCACACCATTCCTAATTCTGAACTGCAACAAGTGTGTAATGTTTTTGACGTCGACATCTCCCAACCCACGTTTACTGCTTTGAATTTTGAGCCTGAGATGCCATTATATGAACGGGAAAAGTGTTTTGAAGGGACAGTGCACTTGGATCACACATTTAATAATGACACAATCCACAAATAAATTGGGAAACATTTCCCGAGTATTACAATACCTAGTGTGACGACACTTCCATCGAGTGAATTTTGGTCCAAAAGACCCCCTGAAGGAGACATGATGGAAGAGCAAGATACAACTGAGCGAAGGCAACAACAAAACAATGGGCTGGTTTTGGACATTCCAAAATCTGATTCCCTGACCAATACCCATAGATTTTCAGTACCAAGGAGAAACCTACCCCTGGATAGTAGTGGCCTAGCCAACTAATGAAATACTTCAAGCTACTTTAATCCCAAGACCCCACCACTAGATTTAAATACCCTTTCAGCACTGAATGTTGTACTTTCCTCATTAGTAAAAGTTTTTGAGATACTTAAAGAGGACAACAAAAGAAACATTGACTCTATCTATAAACTATTTGAACTTACGGAGTCTTTGCCCAAAAGAGACGAGGTCAAATATTTTTTTAAAAAACAAAGTCAAGGGAATTGTGACAACGTTAGTGGATATTCAAAAAGAATTTACATTACCAAGATTCCACACAAAAGTTTTAGACTCAGCAACAAAAACAGAGGACATGCATAAACAAGTCATTACTATGGCCAAGTTATTGCTTTCCCGAGAGGACAAGGCCCCTACTGAACCCATAAATTCATCGGTAGTCCAGCAAGTAAATGAGATAGATTTTACTACTGAAGGAACATTGGGACCCAGATCAGAATATAAAACCTCCCCACAGAAAGAGCCGAATTTAGATCATTCATTATTTATGGACTCCCCCCCTTAAACCCCCTGATATGGACACTATTGAAGAGCTTCTAAGATTGGGAGCAATTGAAATAGAGGTAGGGGTGATGGAAATAGTCCTGATTCAAATTGACCAATCAGTGATACTGCATGAGTCTTCAAGCATGGACAAAAGTGTAATGATTCAGGAAAATGAAATAACCACTGGTAAAAAAAAATACAAAGGAAAGAGAAACAAAAAAATAAGCATTATGGATAGAGAAAATGACTAAGAACCAAAAAGCCAAGAAGGTGAACAGTAATGCATCTAGAGGGTCAATAAAAGCCCTGAATGCTCACTTAGATACAACCTCATCTAAAACATCAAACATGGGCATGACGCCAAAAGAAAGCACGAAATTGGGCATTATATTTATGAAGCAAGGAAGTAACCCGAAAAACAAAGGTCTTTGTGAATCCCCCTCCCAATATTCGTTAAATGATATAGGAGGAAACCGTATCTTCCTCTCAGATAACGTAGCTCCATCACGCAGCATAGAAAGGTGAAACCCTATTCAGTTTGAAGATGTACAGAGAGAATTTTTAAGACCTGTGCCAAAAGATAATCCTTCTGGCACGTATATGAATGAAAACCAGAACTCAGCCTTAATGGAACCACTTGCAAGGGGTGGAAGTGAATAATTTTCACCAAGACAGACCAAATGGCTTCTGAAATAGAAAAGTAAAAGGCCCCAACTTCACTGCAAAGGAAGATTTACTGTCTTGGCTTATCCAGATACCGAAATCCACTTATACCGATCCCCAAAGTCGTGGTACCTTGGCTGACAGATCGTCCCCTCTTACTGGCTATCTAGAAGAACCGCAGCCTAAGCCATTTGACTTGAGAACGCAGGAAGACAGAATTAGAACTACAGCATTACACGCAACGAAGATCATAAGTGAGGAAGGTTGTAAGGCTAGGCATAGTACAGCAGGCTGTAAATTGCTAGAAAGAGGTCTTACTTTTCTAGAGATGATTGCAGCACAGATACGCGAAGGGGAACGGAAAGGGGGGGATTCTCAGAGTATCCCTTCTGCAGAAATTGTACATCCGAGATCACACCAGCAAGGCCCCTACCCCTAAATGGGGACATGGTACCCTCCAAATACGGCCTCTTCTAACATCTGTGAGGCGAAAAACGATGAGGAGCTAGCGGACAAATTCACTATGGAGGCAATATTTGCAGATTCAGAGATCAAATTCCTAAATAGGTCCCAAATTTTAGCTATACCAATTGAAACACTGCGACTGCAAAGGATCTCGTCAGGTGATATTGATTGTGTTGAATTTGGTGACATGGAGAGATGGGATGTGGTGAGAATTACGATTGGCTCAAGGTTTACTAGAGAAAGGATCCTTCTTGCAATCAATGAAATTCTTCAGAGAGGTTTTGACATTTACAATGACTTGCCCTTGGAAGGCAATTGTCACGAATATATCCCGACAGGAAATATAGGCTTGTCTAAGCGCCATGATCCCAAGGGAGCTGCGAAAGAAAAATGCATGATGGAGAATTTAACAAGACATGGAGACAGGAGGGAAAACATTTATGAAATACAACATAAAGATCCGAGGTGGTTGGCACAACCCTTGGTGGAAGCTCCTAAGATAGATCAAAGAGATAATTTATATCTTTAGCATGTGCTCATAGAACACAAGGGGACATTAATCACAAGGGAAGTTGGTTCAATACAACCTGATACTACTCCAGGAAACCTTTCTCACCAAACAGGTGGTCATGGACATTTATTCAATTTGCCAACAAATGGCGGTATGGGGGAAGGCAGGTTGCCCAAAAGAGGATTACTGATAGGATGTAGAAACACAAATATCCACGAGTTAAAAGTGGTTGACAACGCACTTTACGGCATACTTGCAGTTTCAATAACATTGAGAGATAAAAAGAGACCAGTGCTAATCATTGATGTGTATTGTAACTAAGCAGAACATGCACAAGCAATAATTATTAACCACGTGGATGAAATCTTAATGGGACGGAAGGAGTCCTGGCCTGATGGCTTTATCCTAATTGCAGGAGATTTCAATGCGAACTGCCTACCCCCCTCGAAATACAGTCATTTTTTGAGGACACTTGAAGAGAAACAGCCCCAGGACCCAAAGGGGAAGAAATGGTGGGACTTCTTGGAAGGCTGGAATCTGACCCTGCTGACGAGCAAACCTGAACAAGGGATGCCTAACTGGAACACCTAGAGTCATGGAGTTAACGCTTCCCTTATCGACTATATTTTAATTTCTGAAGAGTGGACAGAGTTGTGTAGTAAATATGAAGTGAAATGCAGTCTTCCTAGTGATCACGTAATTCTTTCAGTGACATTACAAATTGACATAAAAACTGTCCTGATAAAAATAGACCAAGTCATGGTATCAGGGGGGCAAAAACAGAATAATTTGGACCCTGAACGATATCCTGGAATTCAATGAGAAGCTTGAGATATCTCTCATTACGTCTCAGGGAGAGTTTAATAGTTCTATATGCTCGGTACAAAACCTACCGGGACACTTCGAAAATCTTTTGTGCCCTAGAAATTTTAGACATCAGAAAAGCAGACCCGATTATAATCCCCTCATTCAGCAAATAAAGAGGGAATGTAGGCATAATCTAAGAAGAGCCATCTGTGAGATAGCCTGGGGACTCTCGCTAGATACAGAGGTGAAAAGACTTAGACAGAACTACAAGCACAAACTGAGAATTATCAAAGCCCTGAACTACCTGAGGGAAGGTGAAAGGATGATTACCTGCCCAGTGAAGAAAAGTGATGTTAATTACTAGAAACTGGTAAAACTTGGAAACAATTTCCAGACCACTTTACAAACGAATCCCATTACTGAACAGGTCTGGTCCACCTACTTTTCCCGCTTATATAACCATCCGTTGGAGACTTAAGAGAATTGGGAGAGCCTTCAAAATAAAGATTGGTCTTTGTAGTACTCTTTAGAAGATATCGGAATAATAATCTACAATAGAAGTAACTCCAGAGCCCCGGGTCCTAACGGACTTAGTAACAAAGTAATTAAAGAATCCACTGATCTTTGGTCATTTATCCTGCATAATTACTTTCAGTCAATCAAAGAAGGTAAAAGTACACTGAACTCATGGAAAGAAGCACACATAGTCCCGGTTTATAAGAAAGGGGACAGGGAAGCACCAGAAAATTACAGGCCAGTGGCCTTGATGGATTCTGACTCCAAAATATTTGGAGGAGTACTACTTTTGTCACTAGGAGAATGGCCCAATTCAAAGGACATCCTGAAACCAAATCAAGTAGGCTTCAGACCAGATGTTGGTTCAAACTTGGCGTGATGGGTGATCAACCGCGTCCAATGCCTGGCTTGGGAAGGTACTTATAAAGAAGTGTATTTGGTACCAGTAGACCTCTCCCTAGCTTTTGACTGGGTAAACTGGGACATTTTATGGAAAAAAACTGGCAGGATAGGTTCTACCAAAAGGATTGTTGGCACCTTTGATCCACCTACACAACCATTCTTGTATCAGTAACAGAGTAAACCAAGATGGGCTACTAACAAACAGGATAAACACTAACAATGGCCTCCGGCAAGGCTGTACTCTTGCACCGTTCCTATTTAATGCACACATGGGAGACTTGGGAGACCGACTGGCAGAGGCAATCTTCATTGCCCCTAAAGTTTTGGCCACAAAGACTTTATGGCTAACTTATGCTGACAATATTATTCTCATGGACTGCACCTGGGTGGGTATACAAAGAATGTTGAAGGCCGTCCATGCATACTTAAGGACAACAAATTAATCATACATTCTAAGAAAAGTAATGACAATAACAGCAGGACGTTGTAGAACGAAAAATTATGGTCTGGCTTGCTGAGGAACACGTTTTGGAAGTAAATAGCATAAAATACTTGGGCTTTGACATCTTTAATACCTCCAGTAAGAAAGCAATCATGGAAGGTTTCTACTCAAAGGCCTCTAAAGCAGTGGCCCAGATGAAACATTTTAACTATAAATATGGCAAGTTCTCCTTAATCCCACTGCTGAAACTATATAAAGCAAAGATAGCACTGATGCTAACCTATGTGGCAGAAATTCACCACAGCCTGCTAGAGGAAGAGTTTGGCCATTTAGAGGGTCTAATCTGGAAGAAGCTCGTAAGGCTCCTCCAGTGTATCTCGATTAGTGTGATTAGACACAAATTGGGCTTATTGTCTTTAGGAACCTACGTAACATGGAAGATAATCCTGCTCTGTTATACATTTATCTCTGCCCCTTCTCATACTTTATATGCAGAATTCAGAGAGGCGGAAAGAGAAATTGATAACAGCCTTATAGACTGGGCCAAACTCACATTGGAGTAATGGCGATTGGAAGGAACCTTAATAAATCAGCCACCTGAATCATATAAACAAAGATTGTGGAGGGCGGATTGGTGTAGAAGCCGAGACACAATGGGGAAATATAAACAATACCAGAATAATACCAGAGTCCATTAAAAAACTCAATATGCGCACAATACCTATGCAAAATCCCATCCTGGAAGGTTGGCTACACAATAATGAGATTCAGACTTTATCTTCTCGTGACTAGAGCTAAAAATATAGAGGAAATGAAAGACCAGTGCAGATTCTGTTTCTTGCCTAATGAAACAGTTTACCACCTACTTTTACAATGTGAAGCACTTAAAGCCCAGCGCCTAACACGTTTTAAGAACTATATAGACCTACACAGCAGTAACACCAGCCTGAGACTCTGGAATAAGTGTTGGTCAAGAATCCCCTGCCAACTAAGCAAATGTTTGTTTAAATTTTTCATGATAACTGGGCTGATGGAAGAGCAAGAATGGGTGGAATAATTGATAAATTGACAAATTGATTTAATAGTATTATAACACTCTTAAATTGTGATTTTAACGAAGAAATACTCTTGGTCCATACAAAGGAAATGTAATTTTGTGATGATCTATTTTCGTTTTTACTATTTTAACAATGGATTCTATTGTTTGATGTTGATCTAATGAATTTGTGTAAAGTTTTAATTGTTTTTAAAGCTGAAAGCAGAATAATGATTTATTATTTATTTTATTTTTTTCTTAGTCCATTGGCACATAAGACTGACACTTACATAAAGGACGCAGCACATTTTCTTCAGATCTTGGATTCAATCGAACTAACAAATGATGACATTCTTTTTTTCTGTGGATGTTATTAGTTCATGCACACCAATACCACACAATGAGGGTCAAGAAGAGGTTGAATGGATGCTGATGAATGCGGGCGACTTTTGGCCATTGAAAGAATTTATCATGCTGTTGTTGGTCTTTATGTCCCAAAATGCCTACTTTAGATTCAAGGACAAACATTTCTTACATATGTCAGGGACGGCTATGGGAGCCACTATTGCACTGGCGTATGTCAATACCTTTATTCATAAGCTTGAAGAAGCTTGAAGAAGATCACATAATCAAACACCCGGCATGGAGGAATCACCTCAAGTAATGGGGAGTTATATAGATGATGTGTTTGGAGCATGGCAAGGTTCTTTAACATCTATACAAGACGTCTTTAGAAACTTGAATGCGATCAAACCACGTATACAGTTTAAATTTAGCATTGGTTACCCAGGTATTAACTTCCCAGATGTTCATTTCATTCCTTGCATACCTACATTTCAAACCACCACGTACCATAAACCTACTGACAGGAACAACCTACTACATTGGTTGAGCTTTCATGCACAGAGCACTTTGAAGGGATTACTTTATGGCCAGATGCTATGCATCAAATGCATTAACAGCAAAGAACGAACATGCAAGGAAAAGTTGACCCAGATGCTGACGAAATTTACAGAAAGAGGTTATTCACGGACTGAAGTGGTTCAGGTGAGTGGTAGGGCTGAACATGTGACTAGAGAAAGACTTTTACAGGCATCAATTAAAAAAATGCAACTAGAATTTGTGTAAGTAAGCACAGCGTACAAAGTTAGAAAATAAAGAGGGTGATGAAGAAACACTAGAACGTTTTACAGTTAGACCCAGGTACGAGGTATATCACACAAGCACTTCCAGTATTTTCTATAAAAGGAGCAATAACCTGGTAGATACCAAGAACAAGAAACAATTGAGAAATAAACCGAAGAAAAAAGGAACTTATCACTGTGTCCATTGCTCTAACTGCAATAACCGTGTTCAAGGGAAAACGGTACACCACCCATTTGACAGGAGAGACGATACAATGAAGAGATTTCTCTACCTCCGACAGTAATAATTTAATGTATGCACTTAAGAGCCTGATTCATAGAGTGTTTTCCAGTGGGGCTGCACCATTATAAAATGCTTCTGTGAATTAGGCCCCTTATGTCCTTGTGGCTATACTATGAGGGGCAAGCAAGTAGGAAAGAAAATGTACAGCGGAATGAGCGTTAGGACTAAAAATCAGAATTCTCCAGTTTATCAGACATTTCCCAGAGAAACAACATCAGGCGGCGCAGATGAGATTTCAAATCTTAGAGGGGATTGACCCTAAAAATGCCAACATACCAGTTGTGACGAAACTGGAACAGAGAGAGGTTTATTGAATTAACAGATTGGATTCTGTGTTCCCAAAATGGATTATTGACGAAATGTGCTTAAACTGCTTCATTTAAATATATTTGAGTAAACCCATAGCATGAATTTGTGTTAATTGTTTTTTTTCAACCGTTTGAGATCAGTGATACGGCCGGAGGAGTGAGTTCCTTTTTCTAAGATTTGTTGATTCTTTCTGATTTATGTTACCTTGTATAAATGTATTTTAATACAATATGCAGGAAGAAAGAAAATGAATGTATTCAAATTATATTTTATTTGATGCGTTTGGTCTCCTATGTTTCTCAAATGTTTTATACATTCTAGTATTATATCAAGATTGGAGCATTTTTCTCACTTTAGAACAATGTAATTTCTTGTGGAATCTATTTTTCTGTTACAATACTGTTCTGATTGTAGGATGCATTTATATTTACCACCTTTTAATTTTGTTGGGTAAATTTAACATCATTGAGCAAATTAATTCTTGAAGAAATTATATCTGGATGTAAATGTGCATACAGATTTTGATAAAGACATCTGATAGTAAGATGTATGTTCATATAATTGAGGAGAGCCCACGATAAATATCTTTGAATGTATTATTTTATTTTGGATCATTACAGGTGCAATGTACTGTTTACATTCGACACTCCTGAGGGTCCAATTACGCCAACATGCTTCCCGTGCAGTGATGTCATCGCTTCAGAACGTACGCGCCAAGTTTAGCGTTATAATTACATTACATGCTTTTAGACTGGTGACTCTTGATTTCAGCACGCTTTTCAGTGAACACTTGGATGTGACAATATTGAGGCGAGGATTCTATGTACAGATAGGCGTTGAGGATTAAGTGAACATTGTGTGTGTGTGTATTAATTAAGGGTAATTGCTATGATTATTTCGAAGTTGTGTTTGTTTGTTTTACAGATTCTACCTCTTGGTTGGAGCATCTCTGCCAGTGTTTGTCTTAATTCTCTGGAGAAATTAGGTAACATGGGGTAGGTATTTATATAACATGGGGAGTTCACTTTGGTGCCCCTTAAAGAGGTCTACAAGAATAGTTCCCACCATATTCTTTTTCCTTTCCTCACCCCCTTCCTGACGATCCTTCACTTGGAATGCCCTGAAATAATGGTGTGTTGATTTCCTGGCTGCAATATTTCAGCATGTGGGCACCACACTCTGCTGTCCTGGCAGAGTAGTGCTAACCAAGGATGAGCATTACTCGGCCTTTATTCCTTGGCAAGAGACTCATACAGCTGGGCAAATGGGTCCAATTACCTTGGATGACAAAGCAGTCAAACATTTATTTGCTGTAATATTGTCTGCATTAATGTACACATTTTAAATTGGAGAGCCAGACGTGCCTTTTGGCACATAGCCTGCAAAGAAGTTAGTTTTAAGGATTTGTGGAAGTGATTCTCCTGATGATATAATCTAATAATTATTTTGTTGTTTGCTTGTCAAATGTATACACTGTCTTTTTGGGTATGCGCTTGTCTGTGATATGTGGTGGCAGAAATTGAATTGGGTAATCTGTTTATTGACTTCTCTGCCTATCTCGTGTTAGCTCAGCCATCCACGGCAGCCATGTCAATCTCTGCCTTACTGCCCATAACTGCATTGTCCTATGTCATTTAGCGCATGACATGGGATTCTACGTACAATGCTAGATGCGGTTCCCTTCTACCATACCTGCTTCTGACGTAGTTGCTGTTTGGCACAAGTCAGCATGTTTTAGACGCCACCTCACCAGAGTCGGCAGCTTCAGCACGTAGAATTAGCGACATTTGATGGACAAGCACTGCCTGAGCTGTGTGAGGACTGTAGTGTTAGTAAAAAACAGTGAATTGATAGAAATGCATCCGAAAAAGTATGCTGCTTGTTTCAACATTTATTCACCGTGGTGTGAGAACCCTACCAATGGTTGTTCTTTGAGAATCATGTAGTTTGGGCTGAAACATTGAATGCTGTTGCCACTGTACGATGCATGCCCCCCTCTCATAGAAGAACCTTTGTGCATTGATGTATAAAAACCATGTAATTCTGAGGACGCAGGTTGCCGCGCCGTATACCGTTCGATCGTTGGTTTCACGTCTTGTCTTGTGGACTACCTGTATGCTGCTTTGCTGACTGCCATTAAAGACGCTTACCTGAAGAGTCTGTGGTTGATTGCAGCAACAGATGGGGGCTGGGGGAAAAACTGCAGCCAAGCTACACCTGCAATCGTAAATGCAGTGAGTTACCTAACTTGTAGAAGAGGGAACAATATATGGACTACCACTCCACATAGGAGCACCCTGAATCCTTCGGTGGTCCTAAGGTATGCTGTGGGTGCAGCATGTAGATTGAAAGACCTAGGAATAGAAAATAATGCATAAAACAAAGGGTGCCTCCTGTAACGTTAAAAAGAAGGAAGTTAACAAAAACTTAATCAGCAAACTCAAATGACGTGATATATATATTTTTTAAACATACCCAAGTGCACATTTCTTCTTTTTAAATCCCTAGAAGGCTACATCTTATATTAACAATGTGTCAAATATTTGTTTTCCTTTGGAGATATAGGTAAAGGAATGTTTGGCGCCATGTGAGTCCACTTTTTAAATCAGACAAAATGCAAGTTTTGATACCCTACATTAGACTAACTGGATATATTATGCAGCAGTAACACAATGTATTACCTTTTTAAGTCCCAAAGACCTGTTCACAGACGGTGCAGATTGGAATGAGTTACAAAGAAATGCACATTGCAGTCTTTTTCTCTTAGAAAAAAAGATAATTTTAAGCTTCAATTTAATTGGGTGAAGGAATAGGATGCCACAGAATGGGACTGGATGGCTACTTTTTCTGAGGGACCATAATTCTGGCAGCAGGTAAAAGAAAGGCAAAAAAGATATTGTTTCTAAGGGGACATTTTCCCTTTTACAATAGTGACATTTTCTACCAAAAACCTGACATTAACACGGAAAGTTATTGGAATGGCATGAATGTAAACAATTATGGAAGTGCTTATTCCGTTTTCATTTGACGTTCAATTCTTTTATACAATTTTTGTATAAGACAGTTTTATATGAAACATACATGAATGGACAAAATCAATCATTTGATCCAACACTCATACATCTGATCCAAAAACAATACAACCAAATATTTAAAATACAACACATCATGCAAAAAAAGAAATCCCAGCCAATGGATTTAAAACGAAGGAATGTTTACAAACTCTGAAATCAGAGAGGAATGTATATCTACTGATGTTAGTTTCGCTGCTAGAGCATAAAATGCCCCACATTCATCAGGACGGGATTCCAAGACCCATGTATGATAATTTTATAGTACATCCTTCTAAAATCCTTAACCCCATGATGCCTTTAATGCCTCCATGGCTTGTTCTACGGCTCATGGGGGGGGGGGGGTGACATGCAATTTTGTATCTAACCAGCTGTAGATCCAGTGTTGATGCTAATAATAACTTAAACCAACTTTGCAGAGATGATCTCGTCCTCTTCCTAAATGAAAGTGTTCTGTTTAGCTCCAACCAACAGAACATTTCCCAGTCTCTGGGACAATCAAAATGAGTGACAATCAAGAAATATGACCAAATGTAGGACTCCAAGGTTAGGGTCATAATCCTTTCCCCCAGATTCCTTATTGGTAGTGTTCTTTGGAAATCTAACCAACAGAAAAGTTCCCAGTCTCTTGGGCAATCACAAGTGGCAAAAATAAAGAAATGTGCTAACAGGTTAATGCAGAATGCAATGCAGGTTAATATTTAGTAAAAAGCAAGCCGCAAGATTTGCTTTTGCAAAGTTAAAGTACATTACATCAGTGTCCTGTGCGAGAAACTGGGCTGAGCGCCATCGACCCTGAGCCTGATACATTACAGTTCTCTACTATAAACAAAAGCCGTTCATAGCGCTCAAGGCTTTTCTGGGACAAAAACCAATGTTCCTATAAATAAAAACAAGAGATAACACGACACTGCAGAAGAACTACTAAACTCCGTCTTTGCTGTAGTTTACACAGTATCGGTGCTGTCCGCTGACACTTTTGTTGGGAAGATTCCTAGTGCTGGATGACTTGATCATCCTTACTATTGCTTCCACAATATAGATTCAGTCCACTGATATTTCTGTTTAGAAAGATTTTTAATGTTGGATGAACTTTGATGGTTGCATCACCAGCATTGAAGCAACATAGTGCTTTACAAGTAATAGGGGAAGTGCACAGTGGAGAAAGCAGACATGCAATGTAGCGAGGTGCTAACAATGGGGCAGGCGGAGGGCAGGCACTTTGGCAGCAAAGGCTCTACAAGCAAACAGGGGAGAGCAGAGCACCCAGTCCCAGGGGGGAGTGGAGGGAGTGTGGACCTAGGTGTTAGAGAGGAGGAATTCCTTGAAGAGCAGGGTCTTGATTATACATTGGGCAGAGACATTTAATTTGAGATAGATTATTAACCAGTAGCTGCAGTACTTTGTAGGGATTATAATCAAGAAGGAAGCACACATCAAATTAGCTTATATCCTTCTTATATTAATGGACACATCACATCCTTTAAAGATTCTATAGAAAGGAATAGAAACATACTCACTGTTATGTACCATTTCTTTTGCAGAAGACCAATTTGTACATGCCACTCACAAATTGTGCATAGGGAATTATGATTTTAAATGAAAAACTTCCAGAGTTTAGTAGAATTTCAGTTCCTTTCTTTGGATCAATTTCAGTCACGTATCACTGTAACACATTTACTCCTAATGGAGGCTAAAAAGAACACAAGCAATGTGTTAATTTAGCTTCAATTATGTGTGCTCTTATTTAGGTTCATATAATTTGAATTGTTTTCTGTCAGATACATTAACATTTCATAGACTTTTCCCAAATCCACGAGTTCTTGCCTTTTCAGATTACCTTTGGTTGGCACTCTGTTGACAAGAAATAATAGGGAATTGTCCTTTGCAAATATTTCTCCTAATGTTTTGATATTTCCATTAATCTTAAACAGCAAAAAAGTAATGTTTCATTTTTAGGCTTTGACTAGTTCATTGATTCATCTCATTACATATTTTGTTTGAAGCGTATAAATGTTTAGCGTGGACACACATTTTTTATGATTATGTTTTCATAGAAGTTTAAAGGTGTCCGTGTTTATGGAACTGAATGTGGTTTGATAATATTTGCTATTCATTCACTTGGTAATACATTTTCTTCTAATGTGTCAATATATTGCAAAACATTTTTAAATGTGCATCACATACTTTGGCTTTCTCAAAAAATAAACCAAGCCAAAGTTTATTAATTGGGTCACATTTTTCATCATCATTATTACATTTCTTCAGTTTTTTATAGAAAGTACACCTACAACACTCAAATATATGTGTTGGATATTTTGGTATATTGTGTTTGCATTTGGCACAGTAAATTGGATTGATAGCTATGACAACATGAACACTGATTGTATTCTTTTGAGTTGGCTTATGATTTACAGTTTCATTTTTATTTTATTTCATTTATATATTTATAAAGTGCTGAAGCCCGTAGGCATCAGGGCGCTACCTGTACACAAGAGACTGGCGTAACAGGACAAACATGTATTTACAAGAAGGCCAGGGCCAGTCAAATAATGGTTAGTGGAACATTAATCGAATAAATGTGTTTTTAAAAGCTTTCGGAACCCCAGATATCTTGTTTCCAGCCACAATGTTGGGGGCAAGGTTTTCCAAGCTTGTGTGGAAAGGGCAGGAAATGTCCGTGTCAGTCCTCTTTATTTTTTGGTCTTTGGAACAGTCAACAGACTACACCCGTTTGAGCGAAGATGCCTAGATGGGACATATGACTTAATTTATTCCTTTAGGTATGCGGGTACATTACCGTAGATACATCTGTGGATCAAGCCGAGCGCCTTGAAACTTATTCTTGCAGACACAGTCAGCCAATGAAGTTTCTTCCTGGCATTAGAAATGTGCTCTCTCTTGGGAATGTCATAAATGATGCGCACAGCCTCGTTTTGTAATACCCGCAATCTGTTTTTGCTGCAATTACTTGTGCCAACCAATAGGGCATTACTGTAATCTAGGCGGGGCATAATGCTTGCCCTAACCAATGTTCATGATTCTGAACTCCAAAGACTCACTCAATTATTTTTAGAACTATTCCATATATTTTGTAATTTTTCTAAATATTTCAGCTTGTTGATTATTAATATATGTTTTTCATATCAAGTCAGGTATGCATGTGTTGTTCGTAGATACATTTGTAATATGATGAAAACATGCTAGCACATTTTTCTAGAGGTGAATAGTAAGTGCAGTCCTTAAAAGGTAGTATACTAAAGTATGGGGCAGTCATCAGTTTTGTGGAGAAATTTTAGTTTTGCCTTTGTGTTTGCTGTTGAAAATGTGTATATCAATTTCTTAACCTTTGATATGTTTCCTCTTTATTATGACACGTCTGTAGACACATACACGCTTGAATATATTTTCTAGTTATCAAGAGACTTCTGTCTCAGGAGAGACAGTTTCAACATTATTGTTTTGAATAGGAGGAATAATTAAAGGCCCATGAATTGTTCCATTAACTAATTCAAAGGGATTTCGATTGTTAGTGAAAACATAAACAAAGTAATCTTTTACTTTTCATTTTTCTTCAGATAAATACCTTTCTGCGTAAGATATGTAAGTACCATTTGACCGGATTTGATTTTTTTAATGCCGAATCATCAAACCTTTTTCATCTGATCACACATAGCAATTACAATTGTGCTCACATTTATAAGATTCCGGACTCGATTTGTAAACATTTTCTTGTGAACATGGGACACTTTATCTTTGGTTCAATGTTATTATATCCTTGTAATAATGTCCCGGAAACAAAATGAACATCAATAATGAAGAGGTAACGTGAAGAGCAAAAATAAAGACATTTTAAATAAAGCAAGTAAAAATAACTAAGTGTTGTTTCACATGTTTTTTTACAAACGGAAATTTGGTGCAAGAATATGTATTGGTTTTAAAAATGTGTTTTATGATTTCCTATTGATTTATCAGTAGCACGAGAATCCCTATATAACCCCAGATAAACCCATCACCCCCTTATTTTCACTTACGTGTTTCCAGTTTTGAAAGTAGATGTCAGAAATGGGGTAAACCCCAAGCACCATTCCACCCTGCTCTGCTCTCCTCAACTAGCTCTGAACGATATTGATTCCAGCCAGGAGTCTTCCTTTTTGTTATGAACTATTAATTAAATAATATGTTTGTGATTTCTTTTCCTTTTTTCCTTTTTACCTTCGTTATTGGAAGTAAAAGTTGTTTTTACCTCCTCATTTTCAGTAGTCTTCATTTTCCAGGTTTATGTTTACAGTTTACCTTATCTACAGCTTACCCATCCATTTTTGTCATTAACCTAGAGACCTGTGACTTAATATTGCTCATGACAGAATTTATGATGTTTTGTTTAAAGATTTTAAAGCACGCTGCATTGGAAGGTTTGCATTTTCATTTGCTAAGAAACGTAATTGCCATTCTTCTGAAGGTGCTTGATTTTTTTATAGTTGTGTTATTACATTTTGTCTAATGTGTAAGCTTTATAGCTTTTACATCACTATTTTCTTTGAAGGTTTTCTGATGTTTCACAGATCTTCCTTTTTAAGTTATTATGCCATCTACAAAGCTAATTTGCAATAATATATTCACATGAAATTGATTTTACCTGAACATTTGTATGCCCAAGTGAATTTGATATGATGTTGTTCATTTGTGCTTGCTGACGATCACAAGAAAGAAAATAGTTTAGATTTCTTTGAAGCGGTACATATACTTGAATTACCAATGAATTCATATTTTGGTGAGTGATTTTTCAAAAGTTTTATTTCTAAAAACGTGTGCGCTTTTGAAATGAGACTAATTGTTACGTATTCACATGAGTACTAAAGAAGTAATCAGTTTTGATCATGAGTTACCAAACTGTAAAATTATCTGTAGACTTCTGTGATTGTATCAGCAGGGTTGTACACATTGTTTCCATTGGGAAAATGCCTATTTGTGCTTTGAATTAAATATTTCACACAAACCCATGATAAGGATTTAGTATTGTCAATACAGTGATGCACAAACCTTCTATTACATCATAATGTATCAACGATCCATTGTGACAGTTTTAATGTTGCACTAACAGGTCATGTAATACTACCTTTGTTCCTATTGACGTTAGCAGTATGAACCCATCACAGTAAAATTAATCCACATATACATCTTCGGAACAGTTGAATGAATATATTTTTATGATCCTTTTTCAATTTCAATAGAACTATTTTAGAAATTACTATTCACACCCACGGTGTACCAACTTGTGGACGTCTTATTGATTGGAGGTCTAATTATGGAAACAAAAATGGAAACGCTTTTGCAACCTTCCATTATTGAACATGTATTTCCATTCCTAAAGATACGTATGTTTACACTGTACTTACCTATTTACATGCGTATTGCAGAGTTTAAAGGAGTAGGCACAGTTTCCAGAACTGCAGAATGAAAACACAAAGGCAAGTACATGTAAGTTTCAGTACTCAGAAAGAGTAGCTATCGTAAGTTGGTGATTCTCCTAACTTCTAGAAATTGGTGACTTTTACATGTGTGATGTACGAAGTGTTCTGATTTTCTAGTGAAGTGTGCATTTCTAGGACATGCAAAAGTAAAAGTATTGTTCCATGTCCAATTACTTCTCATAATTGTGAAAGGTCATCTTAACTATGCATTTGATTGGTGTGTAGTGTAAGGGTGCGGAAGGAGGAGACTGGCACACAGACGGCATGATTGTTGATAAAGACTTTTATTTGTGAGAATATTAAAGGAAAACCCCTATCTGGCCCTATTACTAAGAGGGGTTTTCCTGCATCAAATTAATACTAAAGACATGTCAGAATGTCCGTAACCAAAAGTCCACCGTCCTGTGTCAAATTAATACTAAGGACATGTCAGAATGTCCGTAACCAAAAGTCCACCATCCTGTGTCAAATTAATACTAAGGACATGTCAGAATGTCCGTAACCAAAAGTCCACCGTCCTGTGTCAAAACCTATTTCGTTCCCTTACGCATCTAACTAAACTGAAAGGTTTGTGAGTCTTCTTAATGCTGAAGAATGGCTCCAGGCCAGTGGTCTGGAGAGACTATTTCCTGAGGGAATGACTCCCTTGCTCAGGTTGCACTTCCTGTCAAAGGCAGCACACCAAGTTACAGATTGCAAATGTCTCAGTTCACAAATAAAGCAAAATTACAACTCAAAAGCCTAGTGTCAAGAGTATGACTCCCATTCCCTGGTCTTTCTTAGGCTTCTCACAATGCCAAGAAAATGACTCCCATCCCTCGGCTTTTCTCACAATGTTCCCAAACACCTGGGAAATGACTCCCTTTCCCTAGCTTTTCCTAGGCTATTCTCAATGTTCCCAAACACCTGGGAAATGACTCCCTTTCCCTAGCTTTTCCTAGGCTATTCGCAATGTTCACAAACACCAGGGTGAATTACTCCCTTACCCAGACTTTTCTTAGACTTCTCACAATGCCAAGATAATGACTCCCTATGCTTGGCTTTTCTCAGAATACTGACAAGCACCAGGCTGAATGATTCCCTTCCCATGGCTTTTCTTAGTCTTCTCACTATGCCAAGAGCATGACTCCCTTCCATCTGCATTTCTCACAGCGGCCACAAGCACATGGGGGAATGACTCCTTTCCCCTGACTTATGCTTCTCACAATCCCAAGAGAATGACTCTCTCCATCCCTTGGCCTTTCGTATGTGTTTCACAATGTTCACAGCCCACCTGGTCTATTACTCTGCCAGGTGCTGTGACTATCAGGGACGTTTTTATGGGAGGGCAAAAGGGGCACTTGCCCTGAGCCAGGCTGCCTGATCTAAAGAAGTAAGATTCCTTTGTTCACCAGACTTTAATAACACACACAAGGATATTTTATTGCATGGTGCGGAGGCTCTAAACCTATTGCCTGTCTGTTTTGGAAAGTTCATTTTATGTTGATCATGTGCCAAAGCCACATTTCAAATGCATACTGGTAAATTGAGTGCCACAATGGTTCAGAAGTTAGCTCAGTGTGTTAAGCACTCATTGCAGTGATATGTGTTCATATGCAAGATTTGAATAGCACATTTCTGTAAAGCTGGCTGAACCTTTCCTATGTCTGAAGACAATAAACCTGCCTGCATATGAACTTGGTCTTGCAGCACAACAGGTGCTATTATCAGCAATATACCTGCACCAGATAGGGGTTGCTGTAAAAACGAACATGTCATCCTTATGGTGAAGGTGTAGAAAGTGTTGTGCTCAGATGGGGTGTTGTAAAACCTAGGCAATCGCCTCCAATGATGAGCATAAATGGTTAGTCCAAGAGATGAATAAGTATCAGAATTTGGAAGCAAAGCATTCATGCTTGTATCCTGGCTTTGCCAGCAGACAATGTAGTGATCCTATCAATCATCTTATATCTCGTACATTACAGTGCTGTCTTCTGTGACGTTTGACTCCTCGCATGCTGGTGGCATCGTTTAGCCCATTACTGGATCTTTCTTCTTCTGTCGGCCAGTTGAGTGAAAGGGCTGGTAGACAGAAGGGAGCAGACCGGACGGTGAAGGGTTCGGGCAGGAATATTTTAAAGTCTGCTCGTTTGACACAAAAAAAGCTTTGCATTTTTGGAAAAGCCAAAGGTTTTTCTGCACGTTTATAAATGACAATTTGACAAGCCAGGGTTTTGTAAGTATGTAAATCTTTATAATACAAAAAACCAACCCAGATTAAATCTGCTAAATCACACTGTTTGATATGTTGGTACTTATATACCTCTCTTGATCATGGAGAGAATGAAGCTAGACTCATTCTGTGTTACCCCCTTTTATAAAATGTTGTTTTTAAAAATGGTCATGTTTGGTAATGTGATGTGTGTACTTTCCAAGTCAGTTTTATAAAATGAGATTATTTTTGTTCATGGTAAGAACTGGAAACGAAATGTTCAAATGCAGAAATTGCAGAGTTGGCACAAATCTCAGATTCACCCCTTAACCAGTGTGCGTAATGATGGCCATCTAATTTAATCTTGTGTTGCCTAGCCTCTCGACATTGCCAGTCCCTAAACCTTTCAGAATTGTCATCCCTTCAGAGTGATTTCCCTCTCAGGGTATGATCTTCAAAAAAACCTCACTCAGAGTTTCACTGGCTATAGTGTTGCTTTCACTATAATAGTGAGCATTGATATATTGCACACCACAGGAACTTGTTCCTTTGATCTCTAATGGCAACACTATTTGAAAACTATGTCCCACTTATAATCTCAGTCTGTCTGGATACAGACACCTTCCTGGTAGCTTCTAATCTGCATCCACTATCCATACCAATTGGTCTGCTCTATCCTTGCTTGAGCACGTTTGCATTCTGTGAGGCAGCAAATGTGAGATCTCTGTCTATTTTGGATTACATGTACCTTTTACATACAGTCCTGCATTAATACTACAACTGCTTACCTTCCTGGATTCTATTGATATAAAGTCTCCTGTATCTATGCTAGAACAGAAGTAACCTCTTCGTAGACTGATTAACAAGTAGCATTTGAAGGCCACCATTATCAGTCTGATTAGAGCAAGAATGAAGAGGTTAAGGGGACTTAATCCTTATTTTTAATGCTGTGAGGCAGCATATCCACCTATGGGTTGTGATTGCGGCGGGGGGAGGGGTCATATATTCTTGATCACTTAATTATTTTGGTTTTGTGGAGTGGGGCCCCAAAGAAGTCCGTGCCCAGGGCCCTAAAAGTGCGTAAAATGGCCCTGGTGTCTATGAAGATGACTTGGGTTATTCTTCATAAGAGGGTGCAGTTCTCAGACCCATGGGCTTCTCTTCTCTTGATGCTGCAGACCTGGTTCGCTATCCTGCCAGGTACTGTGACTTTGAAAATGACTTTGGAGCTAGTTATTAGGTGTGGGTCTGTGAGAAAGTTGAGGGTACTCTCACTTCTACTCCCTAGGGATCCTATGTTCAGGTGACTAGGAAAGGTCCATCACGTTTGTATCCCGACCATGGGGGTGGACAAGCGAGGGAGGATCACCTGGGTGGAGGGTCCTTGGGGACTGGGGATAGAGTGCCTGAAGGTGAGATCTAGTATCGCACCTTTTCTAACACTCTGACCCTTCCTCAGCCTTTATGGGTTATATGCAATCCCAACCCATAACTCCCCATTCGCCCCTACCTGGTACTGAGATGAAGAAGAGGGGACTAGGAGTAATGCACACTTCCTATATGAAGGTCCACTATAGTAATGGGATGAAGAAGAGGAGTATGCAGATATCCACTACTGAAGGGGGTATTCTCAGGCGTACAACCTCTTATGCCTGCAACCTGATTTCACTTCCGTATGGACGTTTCACGTTGGTGTGGAAGGTTATGGAGGAATAAAAACCCCTACCTCTGTGGTTAAGTGTGATAAAAGTTGTTTTCCCGCACAATAACTCCGCCACACTGTTTTCTTTTTCAAGGAAAATGTATTTGAAAGAGAATTGCAGAAGTTGATCAATACAATGGTTTGTGCCCTGTAATTTACACGTGTTTCGGCTTCACAAGAGCCTTTCTCAAAAAGTACGGCATATGTTCACATCACATATGTTCTAGTCACGATTCCAATCTTGTAATTTGTTCACATGTGGATATAATCCATCTTGCTTGCTGTGAATCACGGGTTATAATTCCACCGAATGCGTGCTTGTTCTGATCTCCGCACGTCGGTTGTGCAGTTGGTCTGGAACAAATTGGATTTGTTTTGGTCAGGCAATACCAGCTAACGGCACACACCTGCGACCCATTAACAAGGGTCAGGTGTATAGAGAGAGAACTGCCTTGGTGGAAGGAGACCAGGAGGTCGAGGGACTGGCCACAATCCCAGAAGACCCACAAGACCCGTAGCAAGCGAGTCGCATGGTGGGTGCCAGGCCGTGAACCTTTAGAAGTGAAGGAGGACAGCTTGAGCTGTCAAACAAACGAAAAGCAGAATGGCTGCAACCCGCAGCTGCTCCGATCACCGGTGTGGGCAGATAAGTACCCGGCAAGGAAGTAAAGTGAAGGCAGTCTGCATTCCGGCTGGCGAGAAGGAGAGGGGGAGCAGCAGGGATCGCTGCAGTGTTGCGCAAAGAGCCAGTGAGGGTCAGAGGAATGAAAAGTACCACTTAAAGGCAATTACAAAATCTTGAATATAAAACTGAATGAGAAGTACATCGTGAATTGAAAATATGCAATATTAAATGCATAGCATAATGGAAAGTGTTGTTTAAAGACCAAGCCATATTAAATACTGGCATATTAAACACTGAACAAACATTGGCAAATTAACTGACAAGGAATGTCAAACTGTGTGAAAGCAGAATTGTGAACAGAACTAAAGCAAAGAGGTTGACAAACCAATGTGGAGAAGACTTGCACAAGAATGATGCACAACAAAGGGTAAATGGGGGGAGCCTGGTTGTGTGACCTGTGATGGGTGTACCGTGTGGTCTGACAAGTGCGCCTAGACCTGTGAGTTCCCACTGTGAAGTTTACATACGGTGAAAATCAAGTCAAGGAGAAGCACAGGGCTCCTGGGTACATGACCTGTCATGAGTGGACCATGTGATCTGACATCAGTGCCTAGACCAGGGGGCCCTAGATGGTGAGAAGCTTGAGACTTTGTGGCAAGTCATACGAGTACTACAGTGCAATCTTGGGGAGGGGAATTCTGAGAACTTACAGAACTGAGAAGCGCTGTCTCGGGAAAGGAGACTTCAAGAACCCCTTTTTGTGAACTGTACTAAATTGAACTTGGGGAAGGGAACCTCAAGAGTTTGCAGAACATTGGTTACACCAACAGCTATTGGAACTATATTAAACCTGAAGTATAAGGCCCAAGAAGAACTTGAGCTGAGAGCAACTAAGACTATGTTTTTCAACTCTATTTTGGCTGAGAAGAATCTCACACTTTATTTATTTCTAGATGTGAGGGCAAGCATAGGTTTTGGACAAAGCCAGAACTATGATCTGGACTTACAGACTCAGACTGTCCTTAGTTTTCTTTAGGAAAGAGAAGTCCATTCCTTAGTTATAGGTAAAATTAGGCCTTTCACCATCCTTACATTTTAATAAAGTCAGTTGAAACTTGAGTTCTGTTGTCTGTGTCGTCTCTCTTGATACCATGCCTGTCTCACAGCGTCCCAGACCCTTTCTTTGTGACTTTTCGGCCCTTTGGGGTTCCCACCAACTGTCCCAGCTACCCCGACCTCTCCAGGGTTCTTACCGGTGACCTCTGGTTGTCCATGGTCTTCTCCTCCCTGCTCTGGCTTCTCACTGTCTCCCAAGGAGCTACCCAACCTTGTGGACTTCCCCTGCTCTTGGCTGCAGATTTCCAGCTCTCGGTTCTCCCAGTTTGCTGGCTGCCCTGGTCTGTGCCTCTTTCTTTGATCCGACCACAGCAGACCTGTCAGGGAAGCTTTTGGCGGCGGCCAAGTGTCTCAGTCTCTGTACCCGCAGCGTCTCTGTTTCTCCTGCTCAGTTTAAGTTTTCCAGTTCCTCCAGGAATGGTCTGACAACTCGTGAAGTCCTTCCTCCTTTTTATCATTGGGTTGGACTTACTTGTTCCAAGTTGTTTAGGCCCACACGTTGGTTACGCTGGGCACTCTGCATTGCTCCACACCTCTTCCTCATCTCAGTGGTGATGTACGCATCCTCAACTGTTTTACTTGTGCTCTTCTTCGTCCCAGTTTCTGTATATGACTCACATAGGAAGTCCTTACTCTTCCTCGTCCCATTATTTTTGAGGGAGGTCACATCATCTTCCCTACAGAGGTACATGGAAGTGTGTGGAATCATGGGACCCTGTGTAGGGTAGGAGGATGGGGGAGGTGGGGATATGCTTTGGGCACACCGCTTTCTTCACGGATAGTCGTCCCTAGTCCCATAGGGGGGTGGATCCCTTCCTATGAAATCTACCTGCTGAGTACCACCCCCAGGGGTAATATTGGGTAACAGCCTCACCTCCCTAGCTTCATGGGAAAGGGCTCCCCCTAGGGGAGAAGGTACGACATCCAAGGATTTGTCACAGTAGGAAGAACAGTTTAATTACTTGAAGCTTCTTTGCCAGTGGTGTTCATGTTAAGAGGTTAGCAAGTGTTCATCATTTTTTTCACTTGTTGCAGCGAGCAGTGAATCTGAGTAGGTTGTTTTTAATGATAAATACTTTACTTTGGTGTTAATCTTGTGTTTCTGTTTACGTTTTAAGATGAAACACAGTGGTGGATCACTGCAGGTGTAGAATGTCACAGCTTTTCAACTTCACTGCTCGTCACCTCAAGTGCTATTGGACATTTTATCCAAGCTCATTTTATACCATGCTAGCAAAAAGTACCCAATTGTGAAAAATCAATGATCCTGTAGGTTGGTGTTCCAAGTTGCCTATCGCTTGATGTGCTTTGCACCCTGCAGGAAAGTGCACTGAGAATGGGTGCGTGTGGTTGGCTGACATACCACAGAGCAGACGTGGAGGGGAGGCAAGAGTTAGCATGCTGCAGCATACTATGAACTTTTGGGCGCTCTCCCCATCTGTCACCTCATCCTGGCGCGTTGTGCCGCAAATATCTCAGAAATGGTGCATCTTAGTGTCTCGAAACGTGGTTTTCAAGAGGCTCTTGAGTTTTGTTCCTCGCATTAAGATGATTAAAATCAGCTTTGTCCCGTCCTTCTACGACCACATTGATGTTTCACTGATTCCAGCCAACCATCGCATGTGTGAAGGGGCTGAAATCCAGGGAAACCGGTGGGGAGTCCAAATGCCATGTAGCCCGTAATGTCCGGAGGGTCCTAATAGGCAACTATGCAAAATGGTGTGTAAAATGGTGGAACGGTGTACAATTGAATAAGGAACAAATTAACAGTAGAGCACACTAAGCCCAAAGGCATTAAGGTGCAAATTACACTACCAGTGACATGCATGATAACTCAAGATGGTTCATTGGTGCGAAGGGACACCCACATGAAAATATTTACCTGAAGAGCCACATTTTTAGGGCCTTGCGAGAATGCCCAATTAGATTTTTCTGCTTGCAGGGCATGGGGAAGGGTGTTTCAATGTCTGGCAGCCATGGCTGGGTAGCTTAACCCACTTACATTTAGGCATGATGACCCGATTCGGTATAAACCCGCACTCATGGCCTTTCAGGCATGATTCGACCAGAATGACACATCAGTAAGTTTCGGCTTACCTTGTTAGGTGTCTCCTTCGGTGGCTGGGTCTCATTGCCTGGTCCTTCAACATGTATGTCAATTATAGTTGCAGACTCACCCTTTTTGGGTTCACAAGGTGTTTTGGTTTGAAGCAACATGCTGTATTTGTATGCATGTTCCGTCTGTCGGTGATGGTTCACTTGGTGGGCTTCTTGCTAAGTATTTGGTGACATTTATATTTTAACATGTATATGGGTGAGCAACCCATGTTTTAGCATATTTTAATAGTTTGTTCATCGTTCACATCCACAATGCTCCATATCCTTGGGGTTTTGAAGAAGGCAGCGTATTTTCCAACCCGCCGAAACGTCCATATTAGCATCTCGCACCACTTGGAAATCCACCAGCTATATATACGGTGCCTCAAAGATGCTGACTACGACGTAGACCTGGGATGTGTTTATTCGCCTCTAACAATTTGAACTTTGGCCTTTATTCATTTGATCCTCCTATAACCTCTCTATTCCCTAGATTAGGACAAGAACAGGGTCCGTTGTATCCATGGTAGCGGATCGCTTTGACAGCAACAATAAAAGTACAATTTACCTCTATGTTCATACCCCATATGTATGGCTACTGTTCTTATGTACATCCAATATATTTTGTTCTATGTTGCCGTCAAAGGAGTAACAATTTTGTATATTTTCCAGTCATTTTTCATTGCTTTATTAGTGATTTGTATGAGTGATCGAAGACTATAATGAATTGGACCGATTCATTTGTTCAAAAATAATACATTATACTTATGATTCATTTAATGTATGCAATATTAATTGTTTTGATCAAGCCCACAAACACTTGCTGCATCATTTACTGTATAGTTAAATTGCTTTAATAATCATTAGGTTCATGAATGGTCCTGTTGGGAACACATTTCCCTGTATTGATCTTTCACGCTCCTTAGTTCCCAACAGCCACTGAGCTCCCTATTTTGGGTAGATGACCCGGTGAGCATAGGCAGATCTAGTTGGTCTCGTTGATTGGCCTTTATTGATTTTCTGGGTGATGTACGGGGAGCAGTCTTAGGGAGGCATCTGTTGATGGACAGAGTTTTGAACATGATCTGTTCTCGTATCAGGAGCCAATGTGCGCTTCTTCTGGCGGTGGAGATATGTTTTTGTTTTGGAATGTTAAGGGCTGCTCAGAGAGCATTGTTCTGAAAGACCTACATCTTTTGGATGTTGCATGAGGACGTGCCTGCGAAGAGTGCATTGCAGTAATCAAGCCTAGAGCCGAAGACAGCTCAGGCAATAGTATGGCAGCTGTCAGGAGTAAGGAATGGTCTGCAGGCTTTAATTAGTTTCGTATAGGCAGCCGATGAGGCAATGGCATTCACTTGACGTGTAAGAGACAGTGTGGTATCGAGACAGTTGGTGAGACGGCAATTGAGATTCCGTCTATTGTGATGGAAGCACATTGATGGTTAAGACTCTTGATCACTGCAGATGGACCCACAAGAAGGATTTCAGTCTTTTCATAATGGAGGCAGAGGTGGTGAGCAGCCATCCAAGTCTGATTAGTCTGGTAGACAGTGTTTACTGTGTCAGAGTCTTCGGAATAGTTGCCTGAGAGAGGGAGGAGAATGTGGGTCTCATCAGTGTAATTGGTATATGATATACCAATTGAATCTAGGAGGTTGAAAAGCGGTTTGGTAAAGATGTTGCAGAGTGTAGGGGATACACCTGAGCCTTGAGGGACACCGTAAGAGATTGATGCTGGGGGGTTTGAGAAACCTAATGGTATTCTCCTGTTTACTTCCCTTTTATCCCAATCATGTACTGAGTTCCTCCCCTCCCAGTAAGAAAACATAAAGGAGTGTACAAACTCTGCGAGGACTACCTGTCCCACAATACCTCAGATACTGACATAGAGAAGGGAATGCAAGGAAATTGGAGGAAAGTACCCAGGCTTCAGACTCGAGATTCCCCCCTTTCTCCTATTCAATCCAGAACTCTCTACACTTTAGTCGGGGGACGCTCACATTCATACCCCATATCTGCCTCCCCAATCACTGGGAC
Source organism: Ambystoma mexicanum (assembly GCF_040938575.1). Taxonomy (NCBI): domain Eukaryota; kingdom Metazoa; phylum Chordata; class Amphibia; order Caudata; family Ambystomatidae; genus Ambystoma; species Ambystoma mexicanum. Next base: position 40,295,801 of record NC_090936.1, on the reverse strand, counting down.
GAAGAAGAGTAAGCAAAGAGGAAGGAAGATTTCCCATAGGGATCAACAGGGAACAGCTTCCTATGGAGAACTGCCATGTTGTCCCCTTAATGAAGTCAGGCAAAGTCAGTCAATTCATTTTAATCATCCACACCTGACTTCACTTGACCAATATGCAGAATATAAAAGGTGTGCTTGTAAACAGCATAGTGAGTTGTGAGAAACCTGAGGTGTTTCTCCCAGGTTATTCCCAGGGATCCTTTGTTCAGGTGGCCAGTAGAGGGCAATCACTCTTGGATCCCAACCCTGAGGGTGGACGAGCGGGGGGTCCTTGGAGACTGCGAGAGGAGCGCCCTTGGGTGAGCCTCAGTATCTCATTTCTTTCTGATGCACCCCTACCCGATATCGCAGCAGTCTTTATGGGATGTTGCCACCAAAATCTCATCCCCGCCCCCAGCACTTTCCATTACGGAAAAGATGGAGAAAATAACAGGGGAACTAAAAATTACCTCTAAACCCCAGTATGAATGTTGCCTCTCCTCAAGACTACAGATCCCATAAGCCCCATCTTCTTTTAGAATATCAAAGGGGATGTAAACTAACATCCAAGGGATATCTCCATCTTAACTCCCATAATCCCATTCTCCTATTGAAATCCACAAGGACTGGGACAAGGAAGATGCAGATGGGAGGCATGAGGATGGCCCATAGGAATCCCGATAATGAGGTCAGGTAAAGTCAGGCAGGGAGGGTCAACTATTCACACCTGACTCCAATTAACTCTAGCTGGGAGTATAAAAGCGGCAGCCAGGAACAGCATTGTGAGCGAGTCGGGGATGCTGGAAGGTACCGGAGAGCAGGAGAGAGCCCCAGTGAGCTGCAGAGACTCTGGGAGACCTGGAGGAGGAGAAGAAAACCGGCCAAACACTGGCCCTGCTACCAGAGAAGAGATTGCAGTGTGGAGGAGTAAACTGTCCCTCCAGAAGGCAAGACCAGGGGCAGCTGGGGTTGCCTGGCAGTACCGACAGTTATACTCCTCCACTGGGCCAGGCAGGTAAACCCAGGTCTCTGATGTGCCGAGGGAGAGACTCTGATCTCTTACAGACATCCCATTTGGGCTCCTGCAGCTCCCAAAGACAGAAAGTGCCATTCCGGGGGGCAATGAAGTGGGAGCAAAATCAGCCCAATGCATTCTGGGACTAGAATTCCCAAAATCTTTTTGTTAAAATTGGAAGCAGGGTCCAAGCCCGACCAAGGGAGAATCGTGAGGAACTTCAAGAAGGTTCTGAGCCCGACAGAGGGAGACCCACTGTCTGAGCAAGGCAGACCGCACGATGAGAGAGCTATCCAAGCACGGCAGTTCAAGAGGAGGAGAAAGGCGGTGAGTATCGAAAGGGTGACAAGGAGAGAAGCGACCTTGCAATTTCCGACCCAGACCCGCAAAATCTTAGCAGAAGGAAACATAAAACCGCGAACAATAGCCAGAGTGTGTTGCAGCAGATGTCAATGGTACACAGAGCGTACCTATGCTGATAAGCAGGACAGAGGGAGACGCCTGCTACCATGGTACTGGCTTTGACTCCAGATAGAGTGAAAAGCCAAGTGGTTCATCACAGCCGGTGATTCGAAGGGGGACCAATAAAGAACCCGGACTGTGTTGAATGAAAGTCGCAAAGTGGCACATTGAGGAAAGTTCACAGAACTGTAAATTGTTGAGTGAAGACAATTGGTCTGGCACCACGTTGGTGTTCACTCGAGAGACTCTGGTTGATCCCGTGTTGAATGAAACTACTGATAACAGAAGGCCCTAGAGGAGGCGCGAGGAACAGGTCAAAGTGGTGGTACATGGGTCTAACAAAAGCACTGTACAGTTGAAAGTCTTTGACCGACCAATTATTGAGAAAACAAAGGAAATAAATCCCACATCAGAAGAAAGTAGAAGGAATTGTGAAATGGCAAGAGTGGACCTGATGGAGGGATGCCAATAAAGAGGGGTAAAGTCTAAAGACTCAAAAAACAGTGTGTTGACAAAAGTGAGCCCGGCAGAGGGATGTCCACGCCAAACTGTTTAAAAAGACATTAAGATTTGAGAATGCAACCGAGAAATCATTTGGAATAGAAGCCAGAGTGAACCGGATGGGAGGGTAGCTGATATTCGGAAGGGGAGTGCGCCTGGAAGAGGGGGACCTAGGGGTGATGAATCCTCACCTCAAGTGCAAACCAAAATAACTTTTTGTTTATTATCTGAACCTATCAGATTCACTGAAGCAGGAGAGACAACCTCAGGAGATCTGGATATTGATAAGAACTGCTTGAGGGGGCTGCGCCCAGAAGAGGGGGAACCGGGGGTGAAGCCATCACCCATCGTACATTTGGAACAGAACTTCTTTTGTTTGGTATTTTTGAAATCCGCTAGGTCCTTGGAGGCAAGAGACTTTTTCTAGAAAAGAGACGTAACCACCGAAGGTCCTGATACATCAAGCAGAACTGTTGTCTCGTGCTGGGAAAACTCGAGAGCATGCGCTGTGCTCAGGAGTCCCACCTTTTCCTGTGCTCAAAATGTGGGGAAGGGAGACCCCAGTCTATCCCACCCTGACTTTATATTTATGAATGCTTCTTTCTTTCTTGTGAACACTATCCCAGACTTTGTATTTAGCTTCAGGATTGGCAATAGGTTGTTCTTAGAATAGACCCTTTTTATTTGACAAGACACCACTAGGACTGCCTTATTATTGTTTGATGGTCGTAGCTTGCTCCCATCTTAGATTTAGGTTTAGATTAAGCGTTTTTACAACCTACCTGTACCGTTGAATAAACACCCTGAACTGTGATCACTTGTATCTGTCTATTCTTGATGCCAAGTCTTCCTTATAGAGTGAGCTGGGAACCTAGTTTGAGCATGGGTGGAGTTTTTGAAAGGCAGAACTCCCTCACTCCTGCGCACTTCTGGTTAGTTTAATTCCTTTGTCAAACCTGCAGCCTGAGTCCTGGTTTGTCAAGGAACCAACTCCAGGGTTCCTGGTTGTGAAGACAAGTTGTGGGGTTTGACAAACTGTGGACCTGTAGGCGCTGGTGGGATTGGACTGGCCTCCGCTACTCCGGAACACATGTCTGCCGACCGGCTCAGAAACGGCTATCCAGCCCACTGGCACCTTACTGGGTAGGACCAGTTCACCTTTCTTGAAGCTCATGGGGAAAAATAACTCAAATTGGCCTTGAAAAAGACTAAGGTTGAAACGCGCGTCGGCTGTGTAAAGTGTCAATATGTTAAAACTGGCACCTCTACGTCCAAGATTGTTTTTCATTAATGCTGAATAACTAAAGAAATAAAACTAACCACTTGTCTAACACTAAACAAACCTGACTCATCCATTACCTGACAAAGCTGCCATACTAACAAATACCAGACCATCCAATCCCACCAGCGCCTACAGGTCCACAGTTTGTCAAACCCCACAACCTGAGCTGGGAACCTGTTTCACACGGAGGAGACTGCAAGGCAGGGGACCGCTGGACCAGAAACGAGGAGGAGCACGGCGTGCCAGATCGCCGACCCGCTGAGCGAGAAAGGCTGCAACACGGCGAGGGAGCCATGCCTCCCGGGAGCTGGAGCCAGGCAAAGAACTTGCTACGGACATTGTGCAAACGTGTGCTCGGTCCTCTGGGGTAATGGGAGCACAGGCATCAGAGGGGCAGTGAGAGGCATCAGAGGGGCAGTGAGAGTTAGCCCTGATCTCAATGCTGGAGGAAGAACTTTGTTTCAGTTCCACGTGACAACCAGTGAGTGTCCAAAGCTAAGAGGAGCCCAGTCTGCATGTGCGTCATTATTAAGTGAATGCTGCTAAAGAAACACTTTTTGTGAATATATGAAGTACATTGCTAACAAGGAAATTGCACGTGAGAGCAAGATTCTGAAAGCCAAGTAAGAGAAAGGACAGTATACAAAGTGTGCAGATGCAGTGCATTCTGGAGCTGGAAGTTCAAAGCATGTGAATATAATGAAAAGGAAAGAGACAAAGAACGTGCACGTGATACAGTGTAAAGAGAAGGAGGAGAAGCAAAATGCAGGAGCAAACTCTCATGGGACTTGTGGTCCAAGAGTAAAACGTGAAACCAAAAGTACCAGAGACATGAGCCACAGCCAGGATATCAGGGGTGGGTCCAGCACAGGGCTGGAGAACAGATACTGTGCATTTTCAAAAGACCCTGATATTAGGAAGTAAGATGGAACTATTGAAAGGAAGAGGCACCCTACTGAGGGAAGCCTGAGGGAAACATTGAATTGACAATTGAGGGTTCGAGCCCGGCAGAGGGAAACCGAAGTGACTTATAATTCATTGATGAGACTCGAGCCCCCCGGCATAGGGAAGCCTCAGTGAACTATGAAAGAGTGACCCAAACTTGGGTGAAGAGAACCTGAGGGGTCAAAGGGAATTTTATTGTGCAATAAAGAACTGAACAATATTTTTGGACCATAGTTGAAAGGTTGAATTGAAGCAGGATGAAAACTCAAAAGGGTGACTATTTCACAATTGCGTCATCCTGTCACCCTCTTCAGAACTCTTGAGACCCCATGCTTTACAAGTGGGGAAGGGAGTTCTCTTATACATATACTGCTAACCTGACTTTCTTTTTTTTGGAGACACTGGTTTTGTTAAGACATAACCCCTTTCACATTTATTATATAAGCGCGGGGGCCAGCATAGGTTTTACCATAGACACTTCTTTATTTTGGACTTATTGTCTTAGGCCCCTTTTTCTTTAGTTAATGGTTAGACTCCCCCATTTTAGAGATAGGGACAGCCAAGAATTCTACAACCACTTTAAAACAACAAAATAATGTTTTTCTGAAGTTACATCTGTTGTGTCAAGTGTCTACTTGTGATACCATGAATCTCCCACAGGGGGCACCGGCATTATCTGCAAATACTCCAATGAGTCTCTCGTCCAGAAAGGAGGCGATCCACATCGTAGCTTCAGGTGAGAAATTAGCTGCCGAAGTAAGATGTTGGCAGAGGATCTTATGGTTGGCCAGATCGAACTATGTCGAGAGATCAAGGAGAAGAAGGAGGGCAGGATTTCCTTTGTCCTTGATGTCATCAAGCTGGTTCTTCAAGTCTAGCAGGGCCGATTCCGTTCCATGGCCAGGGCTTAACCTAGTTTGGCGCATTCCCAAGATATGGTTGGATGCCAGGTGTTGCAGGATTTGGAGGTATGCCGCCCTGTTTAGGATTTTCAAGCGGAATCGGACTGTTGTAGTTGGCTGCTGGTTGTTTGGGGCAGTGGAGTCTAAGGAAGATTTATTTAAGTAATGGGAGTACCCAAGAATCCTTGAGGCTAGTAGGGACGAGGCTGGAAGTGAATGAGGAGTTGATAAAGGTAGCGATGAAGGGGCCAAGATCTCAAAGCAGTCCTTGATGATAGAGGCAAGGCATACATAACCTTTGTATCTAGTCGGTTTCAAGCCCTTCAGGAAAGCGGTGATCTCAGCAACCGTGACACTGCTGAAGTGCAAGGTGGGAAGGTCTTGCAGGCCGATGTGAGGTGAGGTGATAGTGGGAGGCTGTAAGATGGTGCTGAGAGTATTTTGCTTAAGGTGAATTGTGTGTGTGTAGGGTGGCGAGGCCTGGTGCACGAAAACACAAAACACCCTGCTAGACATAATCATCTTTCGTGAAGTTGGGAGGAGTGGTGGAGGGAGTTTACTATTCTCTGAGGACGGTGACGATCTCCTGAGTGTTGGAGTTTGCGTTAGTGATTCTTGCGTTGTAGCTAGTGGATTTTGCAAGAAGGATGCTTTGTTTGTACAGTTTGGCAGCCATGGTGGGCAGTGACCTATGTGAGTCAGTGGGAAATCTTCTCCATTTCCATTCCACTTTGCGCCTTTTAATGGAGAGGGCTTGGAGGTCTGGTGAAAAAACAGGAGGTCCGGTGCATGGTTGGTTTGGTTTTGTGTGACGCTAGGGGGTGTGAGGGAGTCTACCAGTGTTTTGGAGTAAAGATTGGCTAGCAAGACTGGGTCCATGCTGTGAAGGTGCTCAGCTTGTACGGTGGCAAGTAGGGGCAGGATTCTTTCTTTAGTGAGGGTTTTGGGAGCTGCGGGCCAACGTGGGTGGCAAGGAAGAGGTGTTATGTGTAGGTTGGCTGATAGGCGCAATTGTGAAGGACACAACATGATGGTCTGACCATGGGCGGGGGGTGTTGGAGCCAACAGAGATTTCTTCTTTAATGCTTGTTCTGTGGGTCCCACAACTTCCATGACTTCTGGCTTCACTGGGACCCACACCCTTCCTCTCTGAAGGTGTCTCCGGTCTGGCCACACAGCAAAGGAGCCGCTCTCGCTCCTGAGACCCACGGCTGCCTGCAGCTCCTCGCCTCGGACTCCAACATGTTTCCTTCGCAGCAACCACGACAATCAGGCTCACATGGTGAAAGACAGCCTCCCTGCACATCTTCGGCTGCACAGCCTCTACACTTCAGACCTTGGGGGAACAGGACCCTCTCAGAACAAACAGGCAAAATCTGCTGCATCCACGTTCCGCAGTCCCTCCGGTTCTCCCACCTCTGCCTGTTTTGCCAGCCCTGTGCCTTCTTCTTTCTACTTCTACAGCCCGCATTCCAGCCACAGTTTCAGCTTCTTCTCGTTGCCCACACCTGAGGGGGCCATTTATGCCTCCCAGGTTCCTTCAGGTGTGGTCTGCTAGGCTTAATTTACTGACTACTACTGCATGACTCTTCAGTCCTCCTCCTCATCCCAGTACTCATGGGACTCATAGTCCCCAACAACAAACAGATTAACCTTTAGAATTGGCTGTTACAGAGGAAGACAATTGACTTAAGGCAATCTTGCTAGATCATTTTACCTTATACCTTTGGGAGTAAGGAGGGCTTTTATCCTGAGGCACCTTGAAAGATCTTTCTGTTATTAAGGTTTGTTCAGGTTTCATGGTAATTGTGCCCAGAGCCACATATTATATGTGTGGTTCAGATACATTATAATGGAAGTAAGCCATTATCTGCTTTGGTAATTTGGAAAGCTGTTCCCTTTCAAAGGACACATACTGGCCCTCATTACGACCCTGGCGGAAAGTGACTGACCGGACCGCCACAGCGTAAATAGCGTTTCCGCCATTGCACGAAGGAGGAAATGACCCCAAAACGGCCCACACCGCCGCCGTACGGCGCCCTAGGTGCAATACCGCCACCCATCACAGCGGACACCGCAGTGTGCGCCTACCGGAAAGTACAGTGACCGTAAATATACGGAAACGGAAGTAAAAACATGGGCCCGGAACGGGAAACATCCCGCCGTACACCTATAAAACCACAAAAACCACACAACCACTAAAAACACTACCCTGAGACACACCCCAACCCGTCATCCACCCTAGCGAAACCAAGAAAAATGGGAAAAGTAGCGAAGAAAGCGTGCGACCGCAAGCGGCAGGTCCACTTCTCCCGTGAGGAACTCACCGTGCTAACAGAGACCCTCCAGGGGAATGCTGCCGTCGTCTTCTCCACGCAAATGACCAGGACGGCACTTGCGAACAAGAAGGCCATATGGGCTCTGGTGGCACAGCGGGTAAGTGCGGTGGGGACCGCACCCCGCAACCCACAGCAATGCAGAAAGCGATGGGACGACCTGCGGATACGCGTCCGTAGCATACTTTCTGCCAACCGCAACATTGCCACAGCCACCGGGGGAGGTCCTGAATCACCCATCAAGTTGACCCCCTGGGAAGAAATCTGTGCCTCCACCATCGGAATGGAGAGCATAGAGGGAGTCGGAGGGATGGAGAAAGGAGTGCAGACATCCGAAGATTCAGGTAGGTGGGCCAGATAAAACAATGCTAAATCCACAATGTCCAATCATGTGAAGTACCATGTGTCCACATAGTGCAACAGAAACACATGTCCAGGAGAATGTCCACACACATCGGCCTGATAGCGCACTTTAAAACTCACAATAAATACATAAATAATTAAAAACCCCTAAAACACCCACTACACGTGCAGCAGGCACACCCTAACTGCAGGCTGCCAAACAACTGCACCCTCACTCCACACACAAATGAAAGCACCTCCAAGGCCCCGACCCAAATCACCCTCAGGTACCACCCCAATGCATGTGATACAATGCCATTCCAATACCCACAGACCCATTAATAACCCTCGCCCTCCTTTACTCCACCACAGGGTCCGATCCAAACGACGAGCATCAGGACACCCCTACCAGCACACCTGCAAAGAGGGCCAAGACCAACGGCCAAAGACCCTCCACCTCAGCTGCACGCATCAAGACACGGCAGCAGCACAAATCAGGTGGCAGCACAGAGGAGGGAACATCAACAGGCACCCCAGCAGCCAGCATGCCCACAACACCACCACCACAGGTCCCCCCAACGGATGCCACAGAAGGCACTGCCTCTGGTGGCAGCAGCACCATAGGTGACACCCCATTGATGGCAGCATGCTCCGACACAGAAGACGGGGATGTCGAAGTCAGATCCATCCATGACCTGTCCCAATCCCCCTGTCTGTCCCATCCCGTACAACATGAGGATACCACGCAGGGGCACCCACAAGACGACGACTGGCCATCCCCCACAAGCCCTGTGGCAAGGCAACATGAGGTCAACAGCCCCTCTGTGACACCCCCGCAAATGGCCATGGCCCAGCAGAGGCAACAGTCCCTCGACCAGTTAATCGTGCAACAGCAGCAACTGGCCACGCTCCTCAAGGACCATGCCGATGAATGTGGGGGCACTAAGGCAGACATAGAAACATCAACTGAGACACTTAGGGCAGAAATGGAGAGAAGTACAGAGACACTAAGGGCACAAATGGAGAGTAGCACCGAGAGCCTGAGAGTCCAAATGGAGAGTAGCACCGAGAGCCTGAGAGTCCAAATGGAGAGTAGCACCGAGAGCCTGAGAGTCCAAATGGAGAGAAGCACCGAGAGCCTGAGGGGGGAACTGCATGCGACGTCCAAAGATGTATGTGCCGAACTTGCCGCAGTGCGCCGTGTGCTCACTGACCTCTCACAAACCCTTAGGGACATGCATGGACGTGAGCAGGCAGAGACATCATCCGTTGCAAGTTCCGTCCAGGGCAGCCCCCAACGTAGATCTGGGAGGAACCTGCGCTCCACAGGCAGGGGTGCCCCTGATACCCGCAGAGGGGGCTTGCAATAGCGACAGCCCACTGACAATGAGCATCTTTGGACACTGGTGTTCGGGGGGGAGGTAGGAGGGTGGAGGGGGTGTGTTGGGCTCACTTGGGTGTGTAGGGGAGGACTGGTCCAAAGACGACCCCCCCTCGCCTACACTTTCTCCCCAGGTGAGGACTATGGCTCTCTTGGGCGTCCCCTCCTGCCGCCCGGGCCCAGGTGGTGGAGGGCTCACCCACTGGAGACATTGCCCGCACGTATTAATTGCCCGCACATATCGAATGCCTACATCTATTGATCACAACACAAATTTAGTTAGGCCCAAAAACCATTCTCTGCCCAGTAAAGATGGTGTGAGCTCAGCGCACTGTAGCGCGGCCCCCACCCTTGGAGAACATCCCTGCTGCCGCAGCACCCTGGTAGATCCACTGCGAGCACGTTCCCACGAACAAGACGGACATGAGCTAGCGTAATAGCCTAACATTGTAACAGTTCACCTCCCGCAGTGTATCTTCGTTCCCAGCATGACCCGGCCAGCAGGCCTAGACAAATGAAAAGAACGGTAAAATGGTCGATTATATGCCAGACAATCTTTGTATATTAATGCTGAGACTACTTGCAAAGGATGCTTTTCTCTTTCATAAAACCCCTTATATTACAAAAAGCCTGTAGGACGTATGATTACAAGAGATCATGCCCCCACGATATAAGCGATGGTGAGCATATACCATTGCAGTTGAATGCTAATAATGAAGGAACGCACCAAGAATCTATTTGTTACACGTATTGCTGAGATACTTACACCCCATGGGCTCGCGCCATAACTAAAGCTAATGCTGCTAGAGTACACGAGAAAGCGGATGCAACTACACTATGAACTTATTAAAGAATGCGCGAGAGTGCACGTATCATGTGTGAATGTCTGAGCCTCTCATATACCACCACCGTCACGAACGGTGGCGGGTCGTTCTCTATGTACTCCACTGATCTAACCACTACCTCATTTACCGCGAATGTATATGCATGTAACTGAAACGCTGTAGCTGCTAGAGTGTAATGTACAAATATGATGCTCGATCTGGGTATAATCAAAGCGCACCCAGCAAAGGTTAAAAGCATGTTTTGACGTGATGTTAAATAAGTATTATAGAAAGTGTTCAAATATTTGCGATGTCTTTTACTTGTATTCAGCAACGCACGAGGGAGATACCTTTGTGAAATACTTGCAAGGCCATTCCCCCTCCCACCCTGTGAAGGCTGCCAAAGGCATGAGAGCAGAGACCGCGCCGCGCTGCTTTATCTCCCCCAAACCAGACTGGAGCCGCTTCAAAGATTTGTAACCCCCTCTGTAGCACCCAAGGCCACCACCCGCCACCTGCATTATTTACAGCACAGCAGTAAACCTCTGCCTGAACGCATGCGCCCCCTCGTAAACCTTACAACCCACCGGACCATCTCAGACTTATGGCCCTGTGCAATCAGGACACCCAACACTTTGACAACACACAGCGGAACATCCATAACAACTTCTAACAAGGCAGAAAGGCATGTACCGCCCGTGCCAGGCCCTGAAGCTTAGCCCCTCGACCTATGGCCCCGGTCAACAGGACACTGGTAACCATACCCTGACGTATTGCCTCTAGTCCCCTCACAAGGTGCATTCCTCCTGTGTTGCATTAACCTGTAGTATAACCTATTGGAAGATTTACTAAAGAAGATAATATTGAAACGAGTGAATGACTGCGGTGTGCATGGCCTAGGGCAAATAAGTCAGGAAAGGACATTCATCTCTGACATTGGCCGCGATGGCACGACAACACCAGCCGGATGAACCCTGCCACCCTGCCAGGCCAAGCCCAACCCACGAGGCTGCCCAGTGACGTCTTCCAGCCAAAGCCAACCACATCACAGCAGCACCTATAGTTAGTCGTCGCCACCCAATCCCCTTGAACTTGTGCCCCCTATAGTATGTAGGTTCTTATGACGTTTTTTGTAAATATATACGCCTGTCTTTGCTATTGTCAGACAGAGCGCTCTCGGAGTTTGCAGAGTTCTTTGCATGCCCAATTCTGATTGATAAACTCCCATTTACGCTCACCCGCACTCTGTCTTGGCCTTATTCCCATTTTGGGAGAGTCCTTCATTGTCTCTCATTGCGGGGAGGATCGTGCTGTTTGGGGACGCTTGCCTTCAGTGGTGACCCCGATAGCGTGATTTTTTCTTCCTAAACTCCTTATAACCGTCCCCGTTTGGCACGAGAATCTCCGGTCGAGAAGGGATACGCACGGTGAGCCGGCTCCGGGAGGCTGCCCGCCAACGGCGACCGGCACACTAAGAAGTGCGCACTCAAGGAGAAAGGGTACGGGATCCCGATTGGAAAAAAATCCCCTTTGAGTGCCGCTCGCCGGAGCCAGGGGCTGACCGTTGAGTTACCGGTGACACTGCCTGGACGGACCCAGTTTCGGAGACTATCGGTTCAAGACGGGCACGTGAGTACTGAGTGTGAGCGATTGTAAAGGGAGCGGGGAGAGAAGCGTAGGACAGGGAACGACAAGGGGGTACGAAGATATACTAAAGATCATTCTAAAATTTCCTTTCTTTTTCTTTGCATATGGCCATTAGGATTACGAGGTGAATAAAGAGATAGAAGTGACGGGAACCTAGCTCCGAAAGGGGGTGGAAGGCGGCGCCGCATAGTGCTATATTGACTAGTGCTGGGAATATATGACGAAGTGAAATACAAGATAAAAGTGTTCAGCAAAAGGGGGCACTGAGAATATATTAGTGATCGCTACTACTTCTTTTTCTTTTTCTTTAGGGGTAGGGGGAGAATAACAACGGAATTAGCACAAACTTGGGAGAAAAATAAGAGAACAAGGGTCCTACTAGGGGGGGAGAGAAGGTTAAAACCTATAAATATATGCACATGTGCTGAGCAAGATAGACAGGGACAGCCGGCTAGGGAGGAAAGGGAGGGCAGCGTGACTGGTGTACGGAGTGTTACCAAGAGGTGTGTGCACCTCGGATGTGTTAAGGGATAACTTTGTAATTTAAGAATGTGTAAAACGGATATGAACGTGTAATTGTTAAATGGTCATGGTAAGTGTGACCGGATAAAAATTCTTTTTGAAGCAACGCTGAGAAAGTGACGTGAGTGGGTACCCTTTGATTTCCGGGTTGATAGTGTCAAAATAAATGATGGATTGCTCTTGTATGTGTCCCCCGAAGAGAACAAAGTAGAAATTGTGTACAGACAGTTTTTGTATTGAATAATTAAGGGAGGGAGAGCCCAAGCGAGCATAATACTGGAAGTGGAGTAGAATACAAAAAGTAATATCTATACTATAGTACCACTGGAGGTGTAGAAATAGACACATAAGCACCAGGGGAGCACACAAAGATGGGGCCTGAAACACCATTATCACATATTTGTAAAAGCCTTCCAGGGCACGCGGAGCGGATCAAGAAATACCACGACCAATGGGTAACCGAGCTGAAAGGAGAGGGGCTACCCCAGATATGGCCAGAGGGAGGGTCATTTGACAAAAGCGTTCTAGATATGGTGATGACATGCATTTTCTTGAAGTACCGAGGGAAACAGCTGCAGAATAGGAGGGAAATATTAGATCTTTGGCGGTTATTCGAAGAAGTGCCACCGCCTAAAGCGCCAGCACCAAATCCTGATCTCCCATCTACTACAGACAATCCACTGGTATTACAGAAAGATATCAAAGAATTGCCAGGTGTCACACCACCAGTGGAGGTAATAAGTTTATACCCGATATTAAAGAAACCTGTACCCGCAGAAGGATACAGTGATCCAACGTATGTACCTCCCCCGACAACTACCACACCCCACCGGCCCACTGCACCCCCACCATATGAAAGTACAAGGGAGCGAGGCCAGGCGAGCACACAAAGGGTGGACATAGAGAAACTCACAAATGATCTAGAATCAAGACTGTCTATAGCAAAAGATGAGCTCTCGAGGATAAAAAACATATGCGAACGGACAGCACTGGATACAACTAGGGCTGGACGTACGTCTAGAGCATCGGATGAAAGCAGACGGCCCGAAGAGGGGTGGAAGAAGGGCGAGATCCTGTTTAGGATTGAGGAAGAACCAACACGAATAATAGAAGTAGGGACCCGAGAGGAAGATGGTGGTAACGAAGAAAGGCTTGGGGAACTTAGAGAGGAATTTCTTTGTGATATTAGAGAAGAGCTAGACGAAAGCGACAGGTTGAGTATGGCAATAGGAGGGGGAAGCGAGGGGGAGGAAGGTGCATGTTCTATGAGAACTCTAGATGATGACTGGTCGGGGCGACTGAGGAACAGAGTGGGAAAGATGGCATCACTAGGAACATCAGCAGCCAAAACGGGTCCAGATGCAACAACGAAAGGAAAGCTACAGCTCCCGTTGATACATAGGGGAGGAGGGAGGCCTAACTATATCCCATGGGCACAGATGGATAAAGCTAATTTATTAAAGCTATTGCCCCCGTTATCAGGCGGGGCAAGTAAGTGGATATATGCCTTCGAAAAACATACAGCTGGGGTACCCCTAGCTGTAGGAGATGTGAAAAGTCTGCTCGTATCAGCGGTGGGCGACCAGGCTGAAAGAGTATGGGTTAAAGCCGGTTTCCCGGGAGTAACCTTAGACTGCGACCGCCATGATGGGGCCTCATTTAACACAGTGCGGGCTAGGGTGTGGGACGCCTTACGCGAAACATTTCCAGACACACCTGACTTACAGTCCGTGATGCAGTGTGCAATGAATGACGGGGAGGAGGCTATGGATTACATATTTCGGGTCCAAGAGATGTGGAGAGCGGAAACGGGCACGCCCTGGTATCAATCGACATCTTTATTTTACTTCATTATAAAAAGAGGGCTCCCAAAGGAAGTACAGAAGGCGCTTGACAAGATAGCAGGTATTGAAGCAAAGGGATGGCCAGAAATTCAAAGCATAATAGTACACCATTGTAAAAAAATAAAGGAGAGGGAGAAGGAGGTGGCGCAGAAAAGATTGGCAGACGAGGCGAAGTTAGTACAGTCAAAGTTAGTGAAGGTTGCAGCAGCAGTAGCCGCACTCCCACACAGTAGGGAGGGAGATGAGGAAGAGGAGGGGCTGATAGCAATACAAGGAAGGATGGCAACTAATTGGGCGGGAACAGGACAGCGGCAGTGGGACGAGCAGGAGCAGGGTGGAGGTCTGCAGTGGCAAGAGAGGACCCCTCGAGGGGGACGAGGTGGGTACAGGAGCAGAAGAGGAGGTGGACCACAGGGGTACGGAGGAATGGGAGGAAGTGGATGGCAGGGTCCCCGGGGCCCCCAGGGGAGTTGCTGGAACTGTGGGCGATGGGGACATTACTCCAGGGAATGCAGAAGTAGACAAAACAACGGGTTCCAGGAGGTGGAACAGTATGGCCATCCCCACCCGGGAAGCCCATATGGCCTTCCGATGGGACAACAGCAACTGAGAGACCCAAGCCAGGGTAACACGGGCCAGCAACAGGGACCCATTATAGAACACAGAACCACCCACAAAACATGCATAACAACGACAGCATGCAATATACACCAGGTAACCCTTTCGCGACAGCAGCTAACGGGGCCCCCGCACCAGCACCCTACAACGGCATGTCAGTGGTTTCAGGTAACGTATTCAATGAGGGGGGGGTGATGAGACACCCCGCATAGGACAGCCCACAGAGAACACTTGCGTGTCCAGTTCTATCTACCTCCCACAATGCAGCAGAGGAACCATTGGTAGGGGCGCAGATAGGAGACAGGCAATTTATATTCATGGTTGATTCGGGAGCGGAGAAATCATGTGTCAGGGAGGGCCGGTTCCCGTTATCTAACAGGAAGTTAGAGACGCAGGGGTTCTCTGGGGCTGTAATTGAAGTTCCTTACACAGAAGTTTTGGATGTAACCATAGGGGGCAAGACTGTAAAAGCACCCTTACTGTATTACGAACAGTCCCCGATAAATTTACTGGGGAGGGACCTTATGAGTAAACTCAACATGACCATATCATTTACGGAAGGAGGAATAGTGTGTTCTACACCCGGGATATGCCCCTTGCGTGCAATGTTGGTAGTACAAGCCTACACAACCACACAAGAAATACTAGGGTTGCCACAAAAGGAAGAGATGTTCATTGCAGGGCTAAAGACTCTGGCCTTTATAGTCCCAGAGCTAAAAAACATGGATTGGAGGATTCCAGCAGAATTCCTCTTCCGCCCCATAGTGTGTCCAAATGCAGCACCAGGATCAGTGGTGTCGTTGGATTTGCACGCTGTGCAGGTATCAACGAAACGGATCGCTGTGATTGGAATGGACAGAGAAGGATGTGAGTGGCGCACCGTACTGTGTACAAACGCCAACCTTGCCCTGCGCGAGGTAACAGATGAGGATCTCTTTTCAGACACAGAAGTAGATGGTGAGATAGTAATGGAAATAGCGATGCCCTGTGACATTTTGATCCAAGCCAGAGAGATCCCCGTCCAATTGATGGCAGTGGTAGGAACACCACCGTCATTTTTTGAGGACGACATGAGGCTAGTACCAAACAATTTATGGACAACAGGCCCCCATGATGTAGGGCTGTTGCACGGAGTACAACCTGTGATAATAAAACTAAAACAAGGAGCTATCTTACCCCGAGTCAAACAGTATCCATTGTCCCGTGAGGCTGAAGAAGGGATAAAAGAAACGATAAATGCACTACTAGTACAAGGGATAATAGTGCCTTCAAACTCACCATGTAACACATTTATTTATCCAATCAAAAAAGCGAAAGGGGGGTCTTGGAGGATGATACAGGACTTACGCCCCCTCAATGATGTAATACAAAAAGAGTTCCCTCTAGTCCCGAACCCTGCATCCATACTATGCAGTATCCCAAAAACAGCATCACATTTTACAGTGGTGGACTTGAAAAACGCATTTTTCTCAATACCTCTGGCTGAAGAGAGCAGATACCTTACAGCGTTCACACTGGGGGGAAAAAGATATGAACATTGCAGACTGCCACAGGGATACTGTGAGAGCCCGAGCATATTCAATCGCATATTGCATGAAGACTTGGGGAACCTATCAGTAGAGAGTACGATTATTCAGTATGTGGACGATTTATTGGTGTGTGCACAAGACAAAGAAACGTGTAGAAAAGATTCAACAACGCTCCTGACTTTACTGGCCAACAAAGGCTACAAAGTAGATAAGGAGAAGCTACAGTATTGTCTGCTTGAGGTCCTATACCTGGGACAGCTCATATCGAAAGATGGAAAAAGAATAATTCCCGACAGGGTAGAGGCAATAAGATCGGTAGGAGAACCCACAACAGTAAAAGATATGCAGAAATTTTTGGGGATGTGCAATTACTGCCGGGCATGGATACTAGACTATGCAGCATACACCCGGCCCCTCCTACAAGCACTGAAAGAAGCACAACAGGAGAATGTAAAAATAAAGTGGTCAGAAGAAATGCGCACATCGTTCAAAACACTGAAAGAACTAATTTCAAGCGCTCCAGTACTAGCAAACCCTGATTATGGACACGAATTTTACCTATTTTCCCATTGCAAAGGAACACTTATGACAGCGGTGCTGACACAAAAGACATCCTTAGGACACAAGCCCCTAGCTTACTATAGTGGTACTTTGGATGCCGTGATGCAGGGTCATTTCGCGTGCGAACAATCACTCGCAGCAGCCGCATTCGCGATTGAGAAAAGTGCCACAATAGTAATGGGATGCTCTGTAACATTGTTTGTGGAACACTCATTATTTGCAATACTTGAAAGATCAAAAAGCACGCTGACCACACAGCGGGCAACAGCATACGAGATTATATTGTCCAGCGCCAACATTCACATAGTGAGATGTAAAACAGTGAACCCCGCCACCTTCATTACAGAAGCATGCACAGTAGAAGATATGCAAAATCACGACTGCGCAACCTACACAGGAGAAGGAGGGGAGGGCACAGTGGTGTGTGAAAACGCTCTCAGCGAGGGGGAGGTGTACTTTGTGGATGGATCCGCATCAATTGATATGGATACGGGAGAAAAACACGTTGGCATGGCGGTAGTGAGATTAGAGGAAGGTGAGTTTGAAACATTAGTACAGTACCGCCTCCCGTCGCATTACTCTGCACAAGCAGCAGAACTGGTTGCGCTCATAGAAGCACTACACGCAGCAAAGGGCTGTGCAGTTACAATATACACAGACTCAGCTTACATGACGACAACAGTACATGGAGGTCTAGCAAGATGGGGCCGTAGGGGATTCAGAAGGGCAGACGGAACGCCAGTGCAGCATGCAGAATTGTTAAAAGAATTAATAGAGGCCCTACAAAACCCTACTGCTGTAGCAATAGTGAAGTGCCAGGCCCATACATCCAATACAGACGTTGTGTCTTTAGGGAACGCGGCAGCGGACGCTGCCGCCAAAGAGGCTTCCTATTTTCAAAAATACGACACAGGTGAGTTCATGATGAAGAACACAACAACCGAAGAACTGTCAGAAGGGTACAACATGATGTCCTTATCACAAATTCTAGAATTACAGGAAGGAGCTAGTGCAGAAGAAAAACTAACGTGGACAAAACGGGGATGCAGCCAATCAGGAACAGACCTATTATGGCGGCAAAATAACTCAGGGAAAGTGGTAATGCCACTACAGTTACTAGAAGTAGCATTCCAACAGCTACACTTCCCCGCACACAACACTAAACAGCACATCGCAGCAGAAATACAGGAAGAATGGTTTGTGCCTTGTCTCCAGGAGCATGTGTCTCGATTGGCAATGGAATGTACAACATGCCAAATATACAACTCAGGAATGACCCTACGCACACTCCGGGGAACAATTCCCAAACCCCTTGGCCCCTTCAGAGAACTGCATATAGATTATGCAGACATGGGGGAAAGGTGTAATGGCGCACGGTACATGATCGTGGTTGTGTGCCCGTTTTCAAGATGGGTGGAAGCAGGACCCTGTGCGCGACCTGATGCCAAAAGCGCCGCCAAGTTCCTAGTAAGGGAAGTGTTCCCGCGCTGGGGAATTTGTGACGTGATTCGCTCAGATAACGGCTCTCACTTTGTGAATGAACTCTTCAAGGAAGTTACCACATTATTGGGTATAAAACATAAATTATGTTCGATTTATCATCCTCAAAGTAATGGCGTAGTGGAAAAGATGAACGGCCTGTTAAAGGGCAGGTTATCAAAACTATGCTTCTCATTAAAGAAAAATTGGATTTACTGTCTACCCCTGGCACTATTTGAGTTGAGAAATCAACCAAGTAAAGACCACCATTTGTCCCCACACGAGATCGTGACTGGGAGACGAATGAACACAGCACACTCTCCACTGCGTGAACACTCAGATGCTCACAGAAGCGCCGCAATATTGGGAGATGAGTTCACAGACTACCTAAGAAAATTAACAAGGGCAGCGCGCGCAATATCGAAGCAACTATCCCCACCCTTCACTAGAGAAGAGGGAAATGTAACGGGATCTGTCACGGAGCCAGAGCAACAGCTACAGCTAATGCCAGGCGACTCAATTTATGTCAGAAGCTTCGTGCGTCGGTGGAATGCACCACGATTCCATGGCCCATACGAAGTAATATTTTGCACGCCCACAGCAGTAAAGGTGAAGGGCTTGAGGTACTGGGTGCACTTGACCGACGTACGAAAAGCATACAGCAATGTACACGAGGAGATAGACGAGGAGGCACAGACAACAGCAAACGATGAAAATGAGTAGGATGTTTAAATATCGGCTTGCGTGAGTGTGTGTGTGTGTGTGTGTCAACACTGGACCTAAATGGAATACTGTCAGCACTGGAATTGAATGAAATAATGCCTGACAAGGATATCAAAAAAAAAAAAAAAAAAATGTGTGGGATTTCCTTTTTTTTATCTAGGTGAATGATGTATAACTAGTGAAATAATAATATTATAACTTGTATATACCCTTGTCTGTGAATACCCCTCCCCCGCAACCCCACCCGCTTCCATTCCCCGTCAAATGTATTGGCACAGATGGTGCCAACAAAACGTTTACATGCATGCACTTAATGCACTTTTATATCTCAAACAGGAGCTTCCATGGCATCTAACGGGCAGCCTGCAACGGATAGAATTAGTAGAATGAGAGAATTAGTATATGAGAGATGTAGATATTCGTATGAGTGTGGATTATCAATATGCATTACATTGTTTTTTATGATAATGTTCGGGTTGGTTGCATATTGGTTTCTAGCGTTCATCTCTATCGAGATGTACGAGGGGGGAGGGAGTAATAACACTACTGGACCAATTAACAGTACCACCGGGCCCAATGCAACTGCAGGGGTCAATACCAAGGAAGGTGATTTTTTGATATGGGACGGAACTAAACTTGTGTGGGGGTATCATACCACACCATCCATTGTTGTGACCTCACAAAGAGAAAAACCACAGGGTGGAATGCAGAGCAACACAACATCTCCACCAGGGGTATCCACTTACAATGCCCACAGTCTCAATGACCGAAACCCGTCTGCCATATCATGGTTATATAACACCCCCACCAGCCAGCTTACCCCCACCCCAGAAAACAATCTGCCAGATAACGTCAGGAAAGAAAACGATAAGCTACTAGAAATGCACGAAATACTATATGATGAATGGGCCCAGGGGGGCGGGAATGAGAAAGGGGGGTCTAGTTTGCCCACTGCTCAGGGGGGTGGGAAATACATGAGTAACAAGAACATCAGACGAAGGAGAGAAACAGGGAGGAAGAAGTATGATGAGTATTATGGGCTAGGTCTAGATAAGATGTAAGACCCATGACACCCCCATCAAACAAATAAGTGGTATGCAGACATGAGTGCCACAGCTAAACAGACTACAAACGAAAGCTGTTCTGTCTGTTCCCTCATCCCCCATGCATCAGGTACACCCAAAGTATTGTTACCCAAAGAGTTGCCTATTGTGGATGCCCAATGTCTCCTTCATCTCACGCTGTGCAGGATTAAGAACACCTTCCAGGCACACGAAGTAACTTTTCAAATACTGCAGAACGAGAAAACGTGTTACCCAAAAACGACAGGAGTGGTATGTTTGAAAGAACCATTTTTTGTGATAAAAGGGACACTTTTTTCTGACAACAAGCAGAAGGATGAAGAAGTACTGTGCAAAGCGGAAGCACTAAGAGGTGTGGCGCCGGATAAATTACAGTGGATAGTGGAAACATGTACACCAGTATGGAGAGAGCACATTTCAAAGCTAACTTGGGTAACTGCCATTGAAAAGCCGTTCAAACTACAGGGCGAAATGGACTATAAACTGTGCTTTAAAGGAGAAGGGAGAACCCCCATGGGAATAAACAAGAACTGCAACAAGACCCTCACCATCCCAGACCTAAGGAAAGGGACAGCGGCCCTGATGGACACGTACTGGGTGTGCGGCAAACAGGCATACCTACACCTCCCCCAGTCATGGAGTGGCAGATGCTCAATGGCCACTCTGCACTCAGCCCTGATGGTGATACCAGAAAGCCACGTCGATGGGACACGGGAACGCATGCAGAGTGTGGCTCAACCAACTGCAGAGACACAAATATATGTCCTGTCTTCTGGAAACAAGGAAGAAGTGCTGACCCGTAACAGGCGAGCATCAAATTACATATCAAAGGCATCATCAGAACTATTGGCTCAGATCCCAGACAAATATCGATTATTCAGCTCAGCAGAAACATTTTTTGCCTCACTCGTCTCAAGTGTCCAAGCACGGGCAAACGCAAAATGGCTCCAGATAACACGCTGGGAATTGATTCAGCTGGCGAACGACACTGAAGAAGGATTCAACATCATCAGAATTGAACTAAGAGCCTTACGACTAATGACCATGCAAAACAGGTATGTTCTAGACCTGTTGACAGCGATGGACGGTGGTGTTTGCCGAAAAATAGGAAGTGCCTGCTGCACTTTCGTACCTTCTGAAGACGCAGAGAATGGCTCCCTGTCCCATGTAATCGAAGCAGTCCATAACCTGGGAGAAAAAATGAAAATGGAAGGTGGAGCAGAAGCGAGCACCTGGTTTGACAACATCTTCTCCTGGGTTCCCTCATGGCTTGGAACAACTGTGAAATTTTTAATACCAGCTGTTGTGTTCCTCCTTCTACTTTTTTGCCTGTGCCAGGTGGGTCTTCGAGTCTGTGCCAACGCAGTACCAAACGGTGCAATGATGATGGTGACAATGGGCAACTCACACGGTACAATAAAAACAATGCAAGAAGCACAAGTACAAACAGGGATAGATAATTCGCCCAGGTACCAACTAGTGCCCATATACCACGATAAAGATATTGTAGATAAGTTGTGGCACACCACCATCAAAGAGCCCCGTATACTAGAATGGTATGAGGAAGTTTGGGTAGATTTAGAAGCAGATGGTGGGTGCATATATCTAACGTGCACCCCAGATGAATATGCCCGGAGAGGTGAGAGCTTAAGAGCGGTATGCAGAGCATGGATGCCCATCAAAGGAACTCCGGCATGGGATGAGGCGGTGATGGACGAGGCAGAATGTAGGAGGATAGAAGGTTTAAAGAATTTGTTACTTTAGTAACGAAAGGGGGGAAATGTAGGGGAGGACTGGTCCAAAGACGACCCCCCCTCGCCTACACTTTCTCCCCAGGTGAGGACTATGGCTCTCTTGGGCGTCCCCTCCTGCCGCCCGGGCCCAGGTGGTGGAGGGCTCACCCACTGGAGACATTGCCCGCACGTATTAATTGCCCGCACATATCGAATGCCCACATCTATTGATCACAACACAAATTTAGTTAGGCCCAAAAACCATTCTCTGCCCAGTAAAGATGGTGTGAGCTCAGCGCACTGTAGCGCGGCCCCCACCCTTGGAGAACATCCCTGCTGCCGCAGCACCCTGGTAGATCCGCTGCGAGCACGTTCCCACGAACAAGACGGACATGAGCTAGCGTAATAGCCTAACATTGTAACAGTTCACCTCCCGCAGTGTATCTTCGTTCCCAGCATGACCCGGCCAGCAGGCCTAGACAAATGAAAAGAACGGTAAAATGGTCGATTATATGCCAGACAATCTTTGTATATTAATGCTGAGACTACTTGCAAAGGATGCTTTTCTCTTTCATAAAACCCCTTATATTACAAAAAGCCTGTAGGACGTATGATTACAAGAGATCATGCCCCCACGATATAAGCGATGGTGAGCATATACCATTGCAGTTGAATGCTAATAATGAAGGAACGCACCAAGAATCTATTTGTTACACGTATTGCTGAGATACTTACACCCCATGGGCTCGCGCCATAACTAAAGCTAATGCTGCTAGAGTACACGAGAAAGCGGATGCAACTACACTATGAACTTATTAAAGAATGCGCGAGAGTGCACGTATCATGTGTGAATGTCTGAGCCTCTCATATACCACCACCGTCACGAACGGTGGCGGGTCGTTCTCTATGTACTCCACTGATCTAACCACTACCTCATTTACCGCGAATGTATATGCATGTAACTGAAACGCTGTAGCTGCTAGAGTGTAATGTACAAATATGATGCTCGATCTGGGTATAATCAAAGCGCACCCAGCAAAGGTTAAAAGCATGTTTTGACGTGATGTTAAATAAGTATTATAGAAAGTGTTCAAATATTTGCGATGTCTTTTACTTGTATTCAGCAACGCACGAGGGAGATACCTTTGTGAAATACTTGCAAGGCCATTCCCCCTCCCACCCTGTGAAGGCTGCCAAAGGCATGAGAGCAGAGACCGCGCCGCGCTGCTTTATCTCCCCCAAACCAGACTGGAGCCGCTTCAAAGATTTGTAACCCCCTCTGTAGCACCCAAGGCCACCACCCGCCACCTGCATTATTTACAGCACAGCAGTAAACCTCTGCCTGAACGCATGCGCCCCCTCGTAAACCTTACAACCCACCGGACCATCTCAGACTTATGGCCCTGTGCAATCAGGAAACCCAACACTTTGACAACACACAGCGGAACATCCATAACAACTTCTAACAAGGCAGAAAGGCATGTACCGCCCGTGCCAGGCCCTGAAGCTTAGCCCCTCGACCTATGGCCCCGGTCAACAGGACACTGGTAACCATGCCCTGACGTATTGCCTCCAGTCCCCTCACAAGGTGCATTCCTCCTGTGTTGCATTAACCTGTAGTATAACCTATTGGAAGATTTACTAAAGAAGATAATATTGAAACGAGTGAATGACTGCGGTGTGCATGGCCTAGGGCAAATAAGTCAGGAAAGGACATTCATCTCTGACATTTGCCGCGATGGCACGACAACACCAGCCGGATGAACCCCGCCACCCTGCCAGGCCAAGCCCAACCCACGAGGCTGCCCAGTGACGTCTTCCAGCCAAAGCCAACCACATCACAGCAGCACCTATAGTTAGTCGTCGCCACCCAATCCCCTTGAACTTGTGCCCCCTATAGTATGTAGGTTCTTATGACGTTTTTTGTAAATATATACGCCTGTCTTTGCTATTGTCAGACAGAGCGCTCTCGGAGTTTGCAGAGTTCTTTGCATGCCCAATTCTGATTGATAAACTGCCATTTACGCTCACCCGCACTCTGTCTTGGCCTTATTCCCATTTTGGGAGAGTCCTTCATTGTCTCTCATTGCGGGGAGGATCGTGCTGTTTGGGGACGCTTGCCTTCAGGTGGCGGGTCGATAGGGTGTTCAACATGATATCACATATGCCATAAACAGTGCACGATCAACCAATGAGATGTGTGGACAATGATCTTTGTGCACTAGGCCATCATAGGCGTACAGTCCATATTGTGCATGTACCAGACACACACAGTGCCACGAGTCCCGTGTCCATGTATCAGCCACCAGGCGTGAGTGCTAGAAGCATGCATCAATGAGATGCTGACGAATGTCACGGCCCTCCTGTGCCTCGCAGACTCCTTGAGGTGCTGCCACATCCCCACCCTCATCATGACCATCTTCAGGTGCTTGCAGTTCTGCGTCAGGGGGCATGGGCACATTTCTACGTACGCACATGTTGTGGAGCATGACACATGCCATGACCATCTTTGCAACCTTCTCATGGCGGTACAGGAGTGCCCCACCAGACCTGCTGAGGCAGCGGAAACGAGTCTTCAGTAGGCCGAATGCCTGTTCTATGACTACACGGGTACGTGAGTGG
The DNA here is from genome assembly GCF_040938575.1 of Ambystoma mexicanum. Taxonomy (NCBI): domain Eukaryota; kingdom Metazoa; phylum Chordata; class Amphibia; order Caudata; family Ambystomatidae; genus Ambystoma; species Ambystoma mexicanum. The sequence goes on along the minus strand of NC_090936.1, from coordinate 40,271,433 downwards.
GCATGGTTGTAGTCCTCCTCATGCTGGTCCCGTGGGTTCCGGACTGGTGTGAGGAGCCATCTCTTCAGTGGATACCCGGCATCACCTGTATGTGGACAATAAAGGAATTATGTGGAATGCCATTGCTACGTACGCACCCCCCCCCTTCCTGCCAGGTCATTGCCGCATCACATACCCCACATCATCATGCATGAAATGAGACTCACCGAGTAGCCAGGATCTGTTCCCTGCGTGTCGCTCCATGTAGCGTGGTATTGTAGAGTTCCTCAAGACCATAGAATCATGGGTTGATCCAGGGAATCGGGCACAACAATGTGTAATGATCCTGTTGGAGTCACACACCATTTGTACATTCAGGGAATGAAATTGTTTTCGGTTGCGGTACTGGGCCTCCATGGCATGTGGGACGACCAATTCCACATGGGTGCAGTCGATGGCACCAATGCAACCCGGTATGCCGGCAAGTGCATGGAGTCCCACTTTTGTGTTGGTAATTTCCTGCTCCGAGCGTGGTAGAGAGATGTAGTCGTCTGCGTGCTGCAGGAGGGCATCGAGCACTTGCAATAATGTCCGTGAGAACAGTGGCTGAGAAATGCCATGCAACTGTCCGACTGTGTGCTGGTAGGTGCCTGTGGCCAGGAAGTGGAGTACAGACACCACCTTCAGTAGGGGTGGGATGGCGGTTGGGCTATCTATCATGCTGACAAGGTCAGCCTGTGTCATGTCCACAATGGCGGCTATGGTGTCCCGGTCCAAACGGTAGAGGGTGTGGATCTGCTCATCAGTGAGGTTGAACGGATGTGCTCGGAGGCGTGGGATTGCAGGCTGCCTGCGTGGTGGTAGTGGCTGTGCTGGCGGCCCTTGCTGGCCCTGCCTTGCCCTCCTCCTCCTCCTGCGTCTCCTCCGTGCGGCCGGTTGTAGTTGGTGTTCGTCTTCTTCTTGGAGTTGGAGTACTTGCAGTGCTATCAGGTCCCCCAGGGCCAACATCGCGAGTCCTGTCGGTAGCATTTCGGAGTGGGTGTGGTTGTGGGAGGAGACTGGGTGTGCAATTTATGTGTTTTCAGGCTGTATGGCCTCCACCTGTGGTGATTCATTCCACCTGTGCAAGCTGCTCTCCCCTTTGGCCGAGCACGTCCCGCACACAACGCTGCAATTCGAGGAATGGCATCTTGCTATTGCAATCATGTATTTGTACCCGATGGCCGTGTAACATTTGTTGATATGTACATTCGGCTATGGTCCCATTGTTTCACATACAATCTTTGCAGTCGCGAACAGACTTGTGATGGGTCAGTGGAACGTAGTACTCGAGTAACGGTGGGCCCTCATGCATCACTGTACCGAGTTGCACCGACGGGCGGGGCGTCCCATTTGTGGGTGAAGGCAGTTGCCATTTTCACACACAGCCGCACTAGATGGATTAATTTGTGATTTCAAACGGCCACAGATGCCTTTTCGACGTGATGTTGCGAATGAGGAATTCGAAGGGCGGCGCTTTCGTTTTTCAGCTAGCGGCGAGGAGATGCCCACAGGTCTGACTGCAAATGTAACGTTCTATTGTTCAATGTCCTTGAGACAGGGGCCATGGCGAGGATGCAATGATTGATATGAATAGTTTGGGATGCGCAATAGCGACGTGGGCGATGAGGCCGGACGTTCCCAAATACATGTTACTTCACAACACTGGAATTACGGGCTGGGGCACTGTGGATTTTGCAGGCTGCATAACGCACAGACTCAATGGATATTTCTAATGTTATGTGAGTAAATATTCAGGAGTTCTTATACCGGGATGAGGGAATGATGAATGGATGCATGGGCAGATGATTTGATACAGAGTTTGCCATGTACAGGGCTTCTTGGAATCTGTCCGCCTCCCCTGCGCTATGTGATGCAGGGCTGCCATAGTGGGACCATCGTCTATCTGGCCTTGTTGAGCCCTCCCTGTCTCGACGTGCCTTCAGACACTTGTGTCCATGCACGTTAAAATTCCCATCAGATGGATTCTGTTTTCACAGACGCATGCACAGGTACACTCGTTTGTGATGGTGTTTACACCTCGATATAGATGGTTATGAGTCGCTAGTGGTCTTGGGGTGGTGATGATCCTTTGGAGTGGGCTAGCATGCATATGGCTGTGGATTTAGTGTGATCATTGAAGTGAGTTGTTCGAATGTAGTTCTGATGGCCATTCTGTTCTTTTTCTTTTCTTTTGGTTGACAGGTATCTCCTCCCCTTTTGCCACTGCCATCTGTATGCCACTCCTGCAGATGGCTTTTACTCCCGACACCTGCTGCTTCGTGTTAATCAGTGGAGCAGCATTACGATCTTTTGGGACGATCGCCAATGGGCCACATGCCCTTACGCAGTACTAGTGGCTCGGAGCAACATTTCGGCCTTTCAGCTGGACTAGTGCCTCCCCATTGGGACGGCCCTGCGGTTCTGTGCGCTTCCATGTTGCCTTTTCGTACGTGAATGTGGCTCTGTGTACCATGATGGAACAGGGCGTCACACAAGTAGTAGCTGGTCATTTCTTGCGGATGCAGCCCACAATGGTGAAATGTGTTTTGGAGTTCATGGCCTAATGGCTGTATGGGCTTGGTGATTTTGTTGTGCATTAAATTTCTATTCTGATATGGGCCGTGTAGCGTTCTTCTTTGCGAGTGATGTGGCATATTCCTATTTGGGGAGCGATGTATTGTGAGGAGATCTGCATTGGGTTCCAGCTTCGGAGTTTAGTTGCGTGGTACTGTGCTGGGCGCGTTTGCCTACGAAGCCCAGTGAGGTCAGGGATGGGGGCTGCCAATATGACTGTTTGAATGTTGTCATGCTCAGGGGCGGGGGATTGGGTTTTGTGTAACAGATGCCGGTCAGCCAGGTGGACTGGTGGAATGATGTGATTTTCGGAATATTGCTGGTCACAGGTGCCTGTGTTTGCGTGCGTTTCTGGGGGGGGGACTGTGGTCATGTCCATTGGAATGGCTTCTGTATTCGTGCCATCCGTGCCCTGCAGCTCCCATTGGCCCCTCTTGTGATTCTTTTGTTCGTTGGCATGCATGGGTGACTTGTACATTTCACTGGTTGCATTGTGACTTCATTGCACCTACGGGGAGTTGTACTTTGTGGGCAGGGAGCGGTGTACAGGCACTCAGTGGGGCCGTTTACGGTTGATTCGCGATGCCGTACTTCTCACAATGGCGGAATGGTACTTTCCGCCATGCTTGATGGCGTTAGGTACATGTCCGCTAGGGTCGGAATTCGCGTACCCTTGCGCCATGGTGGTATTTACGGTTTGGCATGGCGCGCGCGCGCGTACTTGGTGCAGTTAGCGTTGGCGTTCACTACGGTGTCGCTAATGGCTTCGTACTTTGCGGTGACGGGTCATAGTCGCACCGAGCACTATTCGATGGCGGTATTGCATTTCCGCCATCGTTTTTCGATTTCCGCCAGGGTCGTAATGAGGCCCACTGTGTCTCATCCCACGGGATCTCCTCACCACCCTGGGCCCTGTCTCCCCCTTGTGATCTTCCCGCAGTACACCAAACACAAGGTCAGGATCAGGAAGTGTCTGCCTTTCCTTGGCCACCTGGGCAGAGACTTTAGCCAGGGGTTTAGTGAGGGATCCCTAGTATTCATCACAAGATTCGCAACCCATTTGTGACTTATACTGGGCACTAAATCTTCCTGCCTCTACTCTTTGACCATTAAAACTTATCCAGAACAGGACTGCAAGACTTGTCCTTGGCCTCAAGCCCAGGGATCGTATCTCTCTAGCTCTGAAATCTCTTTACTGGCTCCCCGTGGCTGCACGGATCAACTTCAAGACCCTCTGCATCGTCCACAAGGCTTTTTGGGGCCTGGTACCACTCTACCTCCAACTTTCTCTTTCAAAACATCTTCCTTCTCGACCTCTCCACTCATCCACCTCCAACTCTCTGAGGGTCAGACGCTTCTCCAAGCAGAGAGTTGGGGGCAGATCTATCTCCTCGGCTGGTGCCTCCCTCTGGAACAGACTCCCTGCCTCAAACTTGAGCAGAACCACCTCTGGTTCTGGAAGCGACTCAAGACCTTCCTTTTCCCTTCCGCTTTCTCTCTTCCTCTGCCCTGCTGGTGCACCTGACTGTTCCGCACACTGATGACATGGTCGCCCTCTGAACTGCATGTCCAGTTGCCCTCGCACTGCCTCTAGGATCCCCAGCACTTAAGGGTCTGTATCTGCAACCCTACAGTCCCTTATATCTGCACTTATGAGCCACTCACTGGCTGCACTTGTGAGTTAACTGCACTACCCCCTTTACCTCTTCCCTGCACTTGCACGATCTGAAGGACACAAGGCCTAGTGAAACCGTTATTTTGTCCTCCCTTTGTTTCCCCCTCTTTGTCTTGGTGTGCCTAGAAATACTTGTGTACAGGTGCATTATAAATGCCACATCATATCATATCGTTATCCGGTTAATATTTTGAAAACATTTTCGAAATGCCATTTTTCCGAAAACAAAATGCCTATACATTTTTTTTCAAATGTTTTTTTTGATTTTATATTTTTTTTTGGTTTTTCGTTAGTAAAAAAAAAGTGAAAAAACCAGGGGTTTGGGGAACCCTCCCCCCATTTCAAAAATTAAAATAAAAAAAAAACATTCGAAAAACATTTTTTTCGTCAAATTTGGTGTCAAGAGAATGGCATTCGAAAATATGGGTTTCGAAAATATCACTATAAACCTATCATATCATATCATATCATACTGCATTACAACTAACTGGATGGTAACAAACTCAACAAACCACTCTAATCCATAGCAGGCACTCATTGGAAGTGTCTCTCGCCCCTACACTGTCAACTTTACTGCTTTGCATTGCTGTTTCTCATCCATTGTCATTCTCCTTCAACACTGTTGGTCATTCCTCCCACTCTCTTATTTTAGCTTCCATGACGCTGCCCTCACAGGGATCGCCTCCCAACTGGATGGCCACACCCGATTCCCTTAGAGCACTGCCAACTCCCCTGCTATCCTCTTCCTGTCGGAGTTCCCTGCGGCTATGCACTTGGCCCTCTTTTAGTCGCAATCGAGAGCTGCAAAACTGAGTTGAACAAGCTTCAGGATTGCAGTATAATCTAGCTGTTATATGCCTCGAGGTTGCTTTATCTACTCTGAAACAGTGAGTGGTGTCAATTTCTTTCCACATGTCAAGTTAAGGTCAGCGTGTTTGGATTGCTGACCATGGGACAGCTCTTTGGGGTGTTTAGAAGCCATGGGGTCTTGCACTTTGGTAATGGCTGCTATATTCTGCGGTTTTATAGAACTTTGGGGGTCATTACCAGATTTGGTCTATTGGGTTTAAAATCTATGGGTGCCTCATTTTCAGGTTTGGGGTTCCTCTCTTTGGGTTTGTAGTGAAGGTTGATATCTAGGCATTTTGGGGTAAGTATTATTAAAGCTGAAGTTATTTCACTATTATGGGCTCCTTTTCAGGGGTACAGCGGTATGTTTTTGTGGAGCCTATTTGGCTATGTGTACAACTACGTACTCTCCTCTACCATGGGATATGTGTGAAACTTGTCTGGGTCCGGGCAGTTTAAGAATTTAGAAACTAGGCTGGGGTATCATTTGCGCGTTCAGGGATTTCAGGGTAAATACCAGGGTTGTATTTCTCGCGTTCAGTGATTTCAGAGTAAATGCCAGGGTTGCATTTGTCTCATTGAGGGATTTTAGGCTAAATACCGGAGTTGCGTATCGTGCATTGAGGGATTTCAGGGTAAATGCTGGTATTGCATTTCTCGTGTTTATGGATTTCAGGGTAAAGGCCAGGGTTGCATTTGTCGCATTCAGGGATTTCACTGTAAATGCTTGGGTTGAATTATTCCCATTGAAGGATTTCAGGGTAAATGCCTGAGTTGCATTTGTCCCATTGAGGGATTTCAGGGTAAATGCCAGGGTTGCATTTCCGTATTGAGGGTTGCAGGGTAAATGCTAGGGTGGCACCTGTCGTGTTCAGGGTTTTCAGGGTAAATGCCAGGGTTGCATTTGTTGTTTTGAGGGATTTCAGGATAAATGCTGGTGCTGCACCTGTCACGTTCAGGGTTTTCAGGGTAAACGCCAGGGTTGCAATTGTCGCATTGAGGGATTTCTGGGTAAATGCTGGGTTTGCCTTTGTTGCATTGAGGGATTTCAGGGTATATTCTGGGGTTGCAGCTGTCGCATTCAGGGATTGTAGGGAAAATGCTGGGGTTGCATTTGTTGCATTAAGGGATTTCAGGGTAAATGCTGGGGTTGCATTTGTCGCATTAAGGGATTTCAGGGTAAATGCTGGATTTGCATTTGTTGCATTGAGGGATTGCAGGGTAAATGCTGAGGTTGCATTTGTCCCATTGAGGGATTTTAGGGTACATGCTGGTGTTGCATTTGGTGTGTGTTGCATACAAGCTCAGTGTCCATGAACTAGGCATTGTACGTGGGTTCTTAAGTGGGTTAAAGTAGCTAGAAACGCTCAGTGTTTTTTGGAATGACTGGGTAGGTTCTTAAATATGGTGAAGATGGGGGTGTAGTTTTAATGTACCGAGTACTGTGGTTGTATGTGAGTTCATGTGCTGCAGGTGTGAATTTCCTCAAATTGAATGTATTGAATTGGGATTGCATTTCCTATTGGCTGAATGGTAGGTTGAGTGGTTGTTTGGGTTCCATATGCATGGTCCTCCCTGTTTAGGACTGTTTTGGTCTTTGGGGTTTGAGGAAGCGGTGCTCTATATGTTTTCTAATCTGGTTGATTGTCCTACATAAATGCAGCAGTGTGGATGGCCTGTAATGTCATGCGGATGGGAGAGCATAGAATGTTGGTTTGAGAGTTTGAATGAGTGTTCCATGTTTATCAGCTGGACTGAGAGCTGCCTGGGTATGGACAGACTGGTAGGTGGTCCCTTAAGCCACTTAACTACTTTAAACGTGCAAGGCTAAGAAAAGACGGGCTGACATTGTTGCCTGATATTTACAGTAGGCTAATTCCTTAGGGAGCCAAATCAGAACTATAATTAGTAAACAAGAAGTCCATAGTAATTTCAGACACAGATCTGGGGGAGCGGAGAACTATTGTTTCTGGGTTCCACCATTGTGCCATTGAGCAAGGGAATGGAGAACTGTGATGCGGCTCAGAAGGACTCATCTACCATGGGTGTAGGTTGTACAGTTCCCATGGCAATCAAGGAACACAAGATGGCAGATCTGAATGTGGCAAGTATTCCTAGTAATGGGAATTTCTCTCTCTCCATACAGAATAATAGCCAAGTCAGGGCCCGGGACACGCTGCTTAAAAATGATGCTACTCAACACGAGATCACTTGTCAAGCATGTGACGGATGTCGCCTCATATATAACCGAACCTAGTTTAGATATTTGCGTCATTACAGAGACCTGGTTATTTAAGGCAGCGGGGCCCATGTTAGCCCTAGCTATTCCAAGTGGGAACAATCCTAGCAGGGATGGCAGACTAGAAGGTGAAGGCAGAGGAGTGGCCGCTACTTTCAAGGCGGCGCTAGATCTCTGGGAAGCTGACATGTCTTGTATAAATAGATGTGAGTTACTTCATTTTAAAGTTAGGACGAATCCTGCTGCCACCACAAATATGATACTGATTTATAGACCCCCTATTGTCATGAAGGACTTCCCACAACAATTGAGTAGCGTATTGCTCCCAGTTTTAAAACCTAATTGCTGAGCTTTGGTATTGGGAGATATGAACCAGTGGCTGGCTGGCAAAAAAGATGCAGCGACCCAAAGCCTTGAAAGATCCTTCAGTAACTTAGGTTTTCTACAGCTTGTGAAAGAACCAACACATGTTAAGGGAAACACTCTGGACTGGATTGCCACGCATAATGTACACACCAGTGACATAGTTGTGAGCCTGTGTCGCTGGTCAGATCACTTTTTCATTCACATGAATGTTCTATACCAGGAACAGATAGAAGAATATTAAGCTGACGAAGCAGATTAAATCTACCAGAAACATCAAGAAACTCTCACCAGAAGCCATGAAGAAATGGCTTCTGCCATTAGCCTTAATGGAAAAGAGCTTATATAATGCAAATGAAATGAGCAAAGAAATTCAGGGGACATTGCAGAAGGCAGATAATGTCCTTCAGCCCGTGAGAAGCAGATTGGTCCCTATTAGGAAATATATTAGTTGGCTTACACCAGAGTTACACAATCTGAAGTCAAGAAAAAATAAATGTTTTTTCCATTGGAAACACTCCCGAGCAAAGAAGGGCAGGGGAGACTATAAGGAAGTTTCTAAACCTTTGAAAAATGCCATTATAGGAGCCAAGAGGAATATGCTTGCTCATAGGATCCAAGAAGCAAAGCACGAGTCCAAAGAACCGTTCGGAATTTTAAAGGAATTGGAAACCCCATGTCCACATTCGCATGAAGGGCCTACACAGAAATGCTGAATGGTGCACATCTATTTAAGATGCTCTGCTTAATAAATTGTATAGGATCAAACAAAACATTGAGGCAAAAAAACAGGGGCGGATTATGTTAAACCACAGTTTATAAGGAAGCCTGTTAGAAGAGGAGATCCCGTTTTTAATTTCTGCCCAGCAACACAAACAGAATTGTCTGAGATTATTGAAAAGCTGAACCCCACTAATTGTAAGGGGGACTCATGTCCAGCAGACATATTTAAAGCATGTTCCCATACTATGATTGGAATCCTGACTAAATTCCTTAATGCTTCATTTTCAGAAAGTCATGTTCCCGATCACTTGAAAACTGCTTTGTTGAAAAAGGCTGGCGTGTGCCCTTTCGAAGCACTGAACTATATGCCTATTACCAATATCCTGTTTTTACTTAAAATGTTAGATTGCACCACCTATATTCAGATTTGAGAGTATTTTAATAACCACAAGGTATTACATGAAAGGCAATCTGGATTCAGACAGGGCTACGGCACAGAGACAGCATTATTGGACCGTAGGTCCAATCTAATGTGTGGCCTGTACAAGGGCAGGACAGCTGCCTTGATGTTGTTGGACTTGTCGGCTGCTTTCAACCAGGTGGGGTGGATCACAGTGTGTTATTTACCAGGTTGAAGACGGAAGCAACTTTTTCCAAAGCTGCCATAGCATGGATACAATCCTTTCTGGGGAACAGAACGTGCAGGGTGTGTAGTGACTCAGCTGAAGCATCACCAAATCTTTTGCATTTCAGAGGTCCACAGGTCGCATGCCTGTCGCCCAACCCTGTATAATGTTTTCACCGTTCCACTTTTCCATCTGTTAGATAAAATGAATATTGAGTTTACCAACTATGAGGATGAACTCAATGTGGCATCCCATTGTCTGGCAACTATGAGCAGGACACCACAAGATTGAATGAGGTTTATGACATCATTCAAGTTTGGATGCTGGAGAATGGTCTTGGGTTAAACAAAGAAAACACTGAACTAAGGGTAGTTGTGACAGCAAATAAAATCAGAAAGCTTGGGGACAACTACAAGATGTTCAGGGTGGCAGGCTGTGATATGGAAACCAAAACAAAGGTTAAAACAAAGGTTAAAACCCCGTGTATCCATTTGGACCAACATCTTAGTCTGAAGGCGCAAGTGAGCAGCTTGGCATCATCCGCAGCGTACTACCTAAAACTGTTTGCCCAAACTCGCCATTTATCTCAAAATCCAATTGTGGGATAATTGCAAGAGCCATCATTGGGTTAAAGATAGACTTTTGTAGCAGCTGCTTGTGGGTATCAATAAGTCGAGTACGCTAGACTTTGCAGCATACAAAAAAGCACAGCAAGAGCGATTGCGGGTCTCAAAAAGAGCGGTCATGTAACTAAAACCAGAAGAGATTTACATTGGCTACCCATTGAAGAAAGGATTAAGTTCCGTCTTTTAGTTATGGGGCACAAAAGCCTCACTTGTACTGGGCCCTCGTACTTGAGTGAGGCTTTGTCTGTAAAGACCAATACAAGAGCGCTCAGATCGATTAATACACAACAGCTAAAGGAGTGGAGATGTCTTCTCACCCAAGTGAAATAAAATTGCTTTCTATGCAGAAGCCCCTACGGCCTGGAATGGGTTACCAGACATTTGGTTGAAAAAAATTGGTCGACCAGACAAATGGTCGAACCAATTTGGTCGAAAACCAAATGGTCGAATTTTTTATTTTTTTTATTTTCACCCCTTTTTTTTTTGGGGTGGGTCCTCCCCAACCCCCTTTTTTTTCCGAAAACCTCTTTTTTTAAAAAACGAAAACCCGAAAAATATATATATAAATAAAAAAAAAATTCGACCATTTGGTTTTTGACCAAATTGCGTCGACCAAATGTCTTTCGACCAGTTTTCAGTTGACCAAATGTCTGGACACCCCTGGAATGCCCTCCCAGAAGAGCTCAGAAAAGTTTAAGAAGAAACTGAAGACATTTCTCTTCAATTAGCTGATTAATAATGTTAGGCTGTCGTAGTTTTACTCTCTCTCGGTCACCCCACATGTTATGTATGTATTTGTGGTTGCGCCCATAAGCCTCTGGGTCCTGAGGTGCGCAGAATACATTTTTAAAGTAATGTAAAGTTGCTCCTCCCCCCAGTTGACTGTCTACCACTACTCTCCCCCTTATACTTTATACCCCTTTAACCTTACCTTACAGCCACTGTTGAGGAACTAGGGTGTCAAGATCAAGCACCCACGAGCCAGAGCAAGCTCTGTGGATCAAGCAGGTGTTTGCAGTGGGAAACAAAGCCATTTTAAGGTAATTGAAACAAAGACATTTGATGGCTCCTGACAGAGTGACGTCTTAAAAGTTGCATTAATTAAATAAATCACATGAACTATACACAGGAGAGATGGATGACCCATTAGAGGAAATCTGGAGTTATTATCTATGATTTCTGTTAAGTTACTAGATTTCTTTTATTGTGCCAATCACCTCCGTCGTGTCCTTAAGTCGCGCAGGCTTGTCCGCAAAGTTCCATGCTGCGCTCCCACTGGCGGCATCAACACTTAGGTCTGGTGAGGGAGGGAAAAGGCCATCAGAGGCGAGTTACGATGAAGGAGGGAGCAGGGTTAAAGAATTAGGAAAGAATATTACAGTTAGGAGAGGGCATGTGAGGGAGGTGTGTGGATTCTGATAGTTTTAAGGTCTGTGTAGTGTAGTTGAAGGGCGCTCAAAGCATACCGCTGGTCAAGGAAAACGGCCAATGCCAAGTGCTGCAAAGAACACGCCTACCACCTCTGAGGGCAGTTTCTCATTCTTTAAAGGAATGCATAAATTAGTGAGTAGTGGATGCATGCTGGACTTGAGTTGTGTTCCAGCATAACCTTGAAGCATGGCGGCTTGTATGCCTGTTAGGTGTTACTGTAAACCGAAATATCTGGTACACGGGACTTCAAGTTACTCCCAGCTTGTGGATCAGTTAAACAATCCCTACCATACGATATAATATGATGGATTATTTATAACGCGCTTAATACCCAGAGGTTTCTAAGCACTGACCCGGGAATCGTACTTGTGTTGCTCCGCGTCGTCGTGCTTCCAAGGCGAGCACGTTGCTGCTGAGCTATCCTCCCGAGACTTACCTTTTCATTCTGATCTCAACCTTAGATTATAAGTATCTGGTTATTTCTATGGATGGTTCTCTAATGTTGATTTGAGCCACAATGAGATTTGTAACCCTAATTCTAGAAACCACTTTCCAGGAACATAGGGCTCAACAGGCTCTGACTGGCCTATAGGGCCATAGGCCCATGGCTGAAGCAAAAACACAAAATTCTGGTGTGATCCCGTTTTTTGGGTCAAAGTGGGCCACTTTCTTGGCCAATTTGGGCCAGTTTGATGTGTTCATTCAGTCTGCGGCTGGTAGTTTTGACCAGTGTTGCCGAATATATATTCTTTAAAATGCACACTTTGCATCACACTTTATCAAACACCTCCCCCTCGGGTACTATTCAAATAGTGTCACAAAAAGGAATGAATTGTCATTTGCAACTGTGGGCCTCTTTTTCATTGGTGCCCGAGACAATTTTATGGCCCAGTCCGACCCCGGCCGTCAACCTCTCGAGTCAGAAAGGCGGGTGAAAACACACAATTCCGCTTTAGGGGGGTGAGAGTCCATGGAAGAGGATGGGCAGATAAAGAGTTTGGATGGTGTGTTAACACTTTCTCTGGAGGGTGACACCCGCCAAATTGCGGGTGAGTGGAGAGTTATGCTGAGGAAGCTCCATGTATCTTGCTATAGAAGGGTGTTTCTTAACCTCCTTTTTTACTCGACAGAAACATATATCCTTGGAAGAAGAATTTACGGCTGGGCTGGACGTGCCTTCCTGGGGAGGTATGGGGGGGGGCTACAGGTCCAAGTTGCAGCGACGTAGCCAGGATCGTCTAACAAGTGGGGCCTGAAGCTAATGTAGTTGGGCCCACCACAGGGACATTAACATCTGTAAATGCCCGCACAGTGCTGCTGTGTGGGCCTTTTCAGTTTTTGGGTAGGGCCTTGCACGCTCAGGCCCTACCCTGTCTACGCCTCTGCCAAGTTGTGGCTTTCCCCCCTTTTCAGAGCCTGGAATAACCTGCTTTTAGATTGCACATGGCAAACCCAGCCATCTCAAGGCATGTCACGCCGTGTCTTCCCTGCCATGCCGCCTGACTGGAATAATCGCAGCTCCACTAATTAGAAGCTATAATATTCAATTAGACATTAGCGGGAGTAGCATGAAGGGCTTAATAGGCGCACACGCTTTACTTGCAATGGAAAGTGCAAGGCAGGCACTACGGCGTCGACAACACCAGCCAACGTCTTGTGAATCTATTTCGCAGGACGCGCCACCTCTTTTCATAGCATGCCATTTTTAAAGGGTGTATTTGCCAAAAATATCGCATCCCTTGATCTCAGCCGGCTAGACCTTCTTTGAAACATGAGGCGGATGTGCCCGGATTGTAACAGCATGCAAGAAACAGGACAGGCATAAACGGGGTGAAGGCAGGTAACACAAAAAACATGCATTCCTTTTATAATTTGTTTACCCGGGAGATAAAGCTAAGGTTGCGTAATTTTCCTCTTTTAAAATGTACAATTGTGACCCCACTGGTCCTTCTGGGGCCACTCTGTTTTGTGTAGTGCCTGTTCGAGGTTTTCCTTTGTGAGCTATGTGAATTACGTTCCTTTCTTTCTGGGCTTCTGGATGACATCACTGGGGTTCCATTGACAGCCTGCCTGAAGTGCGGTGACACAGTTGTCACCTAAGGGGGCAGTGTGGTGTTTATTTTCATATTGATATTGATATTTAATTTGTATCGTGCTCGCACACAAGTGTTTCAGAGCGCAACAAGGCAAGGGAGGGGAACAGGGGAGGACAAAACAGCGATCTTACTAGGCCCAGTGACATTGAGAACGCTCAAGTGCATGGGAGAGGGGGAGGGGAAAAGTGCATGCAAGGGGGGAGAAGTGGAAAGTGCAGAGCAGAGGAGAAACAGATAAATAACAATAAATAAATAATGAAGGCAACAAACAGTGGTAGTGCAGCCAGCAATTGGCAAGTGCTGGGTTTAAGCCAGCAGACAGTGTAGGTCTGATAAGTGCGGGAAGAAAAAGGGGGGGACTGTATGGGTACAGTGCAAGGGGTGACCCGGAGGCAGTGCAGGAGGGTGACAGTGTGAGCAGGTACCTGTGCCCGGAGGACAGAGGGTGGCCAGGTGCATGGTGCCAAGAGAGAACAGATCAGCAGGGGAGAGAGGGAGCGAAGGCAGAAGAAAAGAGGAAGGTCTTGAGGTGCTTCTGGAACCATAGGTGGTCCTCCTCAAGTTTTCGAGTGGCAGTGAGGCTGTTCCAGAGGGAGGCCCCAGCTGAGGCAAGAGATCTACCCCCAGCTCTACCCCAGGTCGTAGATCTCTGGGGGTAGATCATAGATTTCCATTGCATAACAGGGGAGGAGCCAGTGCTGAGTGACAGGTGACAGGACCAGTGACCGAGTGGAACCAGCAGTGTTTTCCAGTTGGGGCTGGCATCTGGTTCTCTGTCAAGGGTAGTTGGTGACTGGATGCGGTGAAGTGCCGCTGGTTTCTGGCAAGGTGAGAAATAAATATTTCTGAAGACAAGGCAAAAGAAGGGGAGTTTACAGCAAACCTTAAGGGCATGACCTGTATGGAACCTCAAGGTTCGGATCCGCCGGCTGTGGTGAAATCCCTCTTTTCAAAAGCTCTCACTTGGGTAATTTGCATGTGTGTGTTTTCAGTGGGTGTCAGCCCTGAGCTTCATAAGACTTGGCATGTAGGGCCCTGAGTGGCGTGATCAGCAGTCTCTGGGGGCCCCGGAGGCTCAGATGCTTGAGGATGCAGCTGTTTAGACCTTACCTGCGTCATCATTCCCGCTATATGTACAGGAACTCCCCTAAAATGTCCAGCAATCATTAAAGCAGTGTACGCTTCATTTTGTGAACAGACCTCAGGTGTACAACTCTCGAAAAAGGTCGAGTATCCTTCCTCATCAAGAATTTGAAAGAGGAATGCCCTCTTTGAGTTACACCTTTAATATTTAGAACCCCCAATTTATTTATAATTGGTTATTTATAACGCGCTTAATACCCAGAGGTTTCTAAGCGCGGACCCGGGGATCAAACCTGTGTTAGTCTGCGTCATCTTACTTCCAAGGTGAACACGTTGCCCCTGAGCTATCCCCCCAAGACGAATGGCGGAGTATGATGACATTTTGAAAGCTTTTTGCCAAACGTTTGGGGCAAAATATCTCTATCACTTTTTTTGTAATTAATTTATTTATATTCGAAACAGAGCCAGGGATGTCTGGACGTAAGTGGCCTTTTTAAAATCCCTGGTGCCAGAGAGTACGTGGGCTGAAGAACACCAGATATAAAACCTGTTGTCAAGGCTTGCTCGAATAAATTAAAGATGCTCTTTGGCGTATCCGTCGATCCTTCTCTACTTTGGAAGGCTATATAGAGTTATTTCTATAGATTGAACATGACAGGAATGAGAGGGTGATCGAAACTTCAAAATAAATTCAGAAACATCGCCTGCTTCAGTACGATCCCCTGATCCTATGCAAATTGGGGTAGGGGGTACAGTGACCCTTGACAATAGGCGAAAGAGAAGGAGAAATCTACTAAATATTTTTGTATTGTGGGGCAGAGGGACATTCTATCCGAACCTGCTCCAAAAGAATGAAGGGAACATTTCCAGAAAAAAGAGAGACCGCCAATCAGATGTAAGGGGTTGCCGGACAGCCTTTCCCTTCCTCTGCAAGCCATCTGAAGGCCAATTCTCATTGGACCGTTCTACATTTCTTCAGATTTTGCTTTTACTGGCATCAGGAATAATCTGTTAATGCTCTGGTGGGTTGGGCAGCCAGCAGTAATATTATGGATCCAACATTCCTTGATAAACATCAAATTCCATTTAAAGTGTTCCAGAAACTATAGTTAAAATGGATAGTAAAGATCTTAATTCAGGTTTAATTAGCTACATCCTTAGTTACGATTTGTGAACAAAACCTGAAGAGAGTAGTCTATTTGATGCATACTTTAAGGTTTCTCGGCGAATCCCATGGCTACAGTAGCACAACCTGTATATAAATTGGGAAAACACACATAACTTAATTTGGAACAATGTTTACCCACTTGCTACAGGAAAGAGCCATCTTTAGATACCCATACTCCTGTAGTGTAGCAGACAGTGTTTGGATACATTTCAGAAATTCCATCTGAATATCAGGTTTAAGAAGGTATTTGCTTCGAAAGAAGCTGAAAACCTCCCCTAGGTTGACCTCCAGATTGTTGTATCGATTTATTTTCAGAAGCAACCATTTTTTGAAACAGAAGACCAGCTGTTGCTTAAGTATATTCAGGAAAATGTAGCTAAGAGTTTTATTAATCCCTTTGGATTGTTAAGGATTAAAGGCCACCATGCCACAAACTCTACACAATGCCAAGGTATTTTCAGGCTTATTTCAGCTACTGAAATGTTCATTTTCTTATTAGCTCTCTGAGGTCTTTTACAGCTGTTGGTTTCAGCCTCCAGATGTTTGGGCTTGTTTTGAACCGTCAGGGCATTTTAGGCGATTGTACAACTCTGGAAATCTCTCCTCCTATTTTTCAGCTTTCACAAGTGTTTACTATCTATTTTCTCTGAAACTAAACATTTTGACACATTTTGTACTTTCCAGAGTGGTTTCAAACCATTATTGAGCTTCTGAAAACATTGGGTCATTTGGAGCCTTCTGTGGTTGTTTCCAAGTTGATTTGGGTCCCATGAATCCTTGGTAGCGGCTGTTCATCCATCCAACAGTCCAAGCCAAGGGTATGCAGTAATAAAATCGCAGAAAAAATATCGCCTTTACAAAAAATCGTGGCAAAAACGCTGTGGTTTGACCCGGTAAAGGTGTACCCCATTATACCATTTAAGGGGAGCAGGGGTTGCGGGGGTGTCCCCTGCATCCTTCACATGGATTGCGGCGGCAATATTTTGTGTAAACGGCCATTTTTGCTGCGATTTTAACACATGGAACCAAGCCAAGAGGGTTAACTATTTCCTCTTTGAAATTAACCAAGACTACACTGATATTGAAAGCTGCCAGATCAATCAAGAACCTCACAGTCGCTTTCTGTCACATGTTCTCGGGCAAATCCCTGCAGCAAGACTGAAGCGTTTCCTGTATCTCCGACCAATTACGATATGCTTAAACATTTGCTATGGCATCCTTCATCAGAGCAAACACAAAATCGATGGACCCCAATGGCATAACAACCATCTATGAGGACCCGAAGCATGGAAATTATTTCTTGACGCAATTACAATAGATGATATGGTGTATTGCTCGCCAAGAGTGCATGGACAGTTATTTATCACCAGTACATTTGCAGAGCAGAGCAAATACTTTGAACGCTGGTAGACGGAACAATAACTCACAACCAGACACACAGTTAGAGGATAATGAGCACTTATACGGCTATTTATTCATAGTTAAGCATACATAAGCAACAAGTGATAACACAGAAATAAATCACAGAAAAGATAGTGGATTAAAAAGAATGCATCACCATGGGCGTAACTGAATCCCTCATCTGGCCAGAAGAGGCTGGAAGACCCGGTAACAGCCAGGCCGAGAGCACAACAGCCCACAGGAAGGTCGGAACAAGGTGTCCCCCCTCCGACTGAGGTCTTTGTGTTTTTTCCCACCTGACCTTTCCAGAGCTCCGCATATATGCCCTCCTCAAAAGGGATGACAATTTCTCGAACCTTCTGGCATTAGCGCTTGCGCATTGATGAGTGACCGTTGGTTGCCGGCCGGGCCATCCGACAGTAAACCCAAGGAGCAAAGCGCTTCCCTCTTCTAAAGCACCACGGAAAACAATTCCATAACTCATCTTCAACCTTGGCACAGGAATTGCCTTCTTATCGGGTACCAGCCGTCACCTGTGAATCCCAGCTTTCCCAGCGCTGTGTCCTTGGCTGAGGCCTGCATACCAGGCTCAGCAACGAATAACATTGAAAACATATTTTTCAGCAAAGCAAGTGCAGCTTTTCACTGAGGCATGGAATAAATATCCATTATGGCTCTGAGTGCCCCCAGAATGCACTGCGCACCAGCGCCATGTTTTAGCTCAAGCATCACATATGGACATCTCCAAAGCAGTAGCACTTTCTACCGATGATACAGGATGATTATAGGTCTTCAATACCCCAACCAATTTGATGCTTAAGTACGGATTTTTCTTACCCTTCTCATACTTTTGTTTTTATTTGCTCAATGCTCTCTAGCTATCCATTATTGATTTAATTTAATTTCCTTTTGCTTGATTTACGGGTCATTAACAGGACTAGTCCAATTGTCTGCAATATCACATATTAAAATCACTCGTATTGTTCTTTTTTCTCCTTCCGTCCAAAAC
This sequence comes from Ambystoma mexicanum, assembly GCF_040938575.1. Classification (NCBI taxonomy): domain Eukaryota; kingdom Metazoa; phylum Chordata; class Amphibia; order Caudata; family Ambystomatidae; genus Ambystoma; species Ambystoma mexicanum. Next base: position 40,253,549 of record NC_090936.1, on the reverse strand, counting down.
ACTCCACCACAGTTCTCATACACCACTTGTGCAAGCATTCATGCATGCACCTTTGAATCTAATTATTCACAAACCACATAACAACACCCCATTTTCGATCTTGTGAAACCCCTGGCACTAATTGGTTAATTATTTACCTCATGCCAATTACTCCATACCAATTACTCCAATTAAACTGCCTTCAGTAAGTAATTGATATCTTGATATGGATTGTTGCAAGTAATTTTGAGTAGCGTTCAACAACAAACTAGCATGGAGGAAGTAATTATTCATCTTCTTCCATAATACTCACGCCACCAAAGCTCCCCCAGACACCCTCTCATGAATGCACAAACGTATGTGCTCTTCCTTCCATGCATTCACAACTCACATCCCGCAGTATTTGTTAATGCATGCAGTGACTATTGCTCTCTCGCATATTCAACAGGCATGTACTGCAATCTTGGCTACTTTCAGGTAATGTTATTATAATTAGTGACAGCTAGACCACAACCAGTCCTGTTTGGCAAGTAGTGTTATCCCAGCCTTTATGCGAGCACGCAATGCATGTATTTGTCTACTTAAATGTTGGTTGCTGTTTAATCATCTCAGTTGATCACTGAGTAACGGTAAAATAAACTTACCTGGTATGCCTTGAAGGATATGCTAACAAGCTCTCACTTAGATCTCCCACTTTGCTGGATTTCCTTTGTAAGACTCTTGAGTGTCAGAAGCAATTCTGGCAGCTTGATAATGACATTTTTAATTGGCATCACTATGGTCTTCCTGACTATGTTCTTGGTCCATATGACCCAAATTTCCCTCAATTACCCAGTCAGTAATAACCACATTTTAGTTCCCTCTTTGTTAGTTCTCTTTATGTTTACCATAACTCTTTCTCTCTTTAATTCCAAACTAATGTTGACTTTCTTCAAATTGTGGGTGTGAAGGGGGGGAAACTAGACTAAATGGGAGCAATGCGTGTAGGATATTAAGGAGCTGCTAGTTTTAAGAATATCTTTTAAAATATTTTCATGGAAGATCATGTAGATAAACAGCCCCATCAAGAGGGCAGAAAATAATATCACGTGTCAAATAACTGAAAGGGTTATTACAAACAGTAGTCAAGTTAGCGGGAAATATATAAATTCACTTTAAGGGCATAGTCCTATCATTGAGGAGATGGACACAGTACTGCTGGTCATAAAACAGATCACCATACATCAATCAATACATAATAAAAAGTAACATGTTGTCACGCCTGCGCCACGGGCGCATCCATTTACGTTCAATATGGACTATTTGTTTATCATTTATTTACAACAGACTCTTGGATCCATCTATATTTACTTTGGGAACTTTATTTCCCATTTGGGAGACTTTGGTGCTTTATTATTTTTTCCAACAAACTACGTATACCACAATGCACCTGGCTACAAGCATCGATTCCTGGCTGTTCCTATTGGTTATCAAAGGAACTACACCCCCCAGAAGCCCTAGGGACCTGCCCTGCTTCCACCAGCCCAGGAACAGAAAGGGAGGTGGCCGATTGCCTGCAGGTGTGCTTAGCCAGGTGTAACCAATTAGCCTGCCTCTGTGCTGGGCTAGGCAGTATAAAGGCTGCTGCCTGCAGTGGCTCAGCCTCTTGCATCTGAGAGTCCTTCCTCCACCCTTCGCGTCTTTCTACGGATCTTTGTATGCTGTTTACCATCTCTCCTGCTTGGATCCTGCCTTGCAGCTTGCTACACCCTGCTGCCTACAGCCCTAGTCTTCTGGGCTCCCTGCCTCAGTCCAGCTCCTCTGGGCTTCCTGCCTTGCAGCTTGCTACACCCTGCTGCCTACAGCCCTAGCCTTCTTGGCTCCCTACCTCAGTCCAGCTCCTCTGGGCTTCCTGCCTTGCAGCCTGTTACACTTCGCTGCCTCCTGCCATTGCCTTCCAGGCTCCCTGCCTCACAGCCCTGCTCCTTTGGGCTCTCCACATTGCAGCTGATCATGCTCTGCTGCCTTCCAGCTTCCGCCCTTGCCCTGCCGGGCTCTCCACATTGCAGCCGATCACGCTCTGCTGCCTTCCAGCCTCCGCCCTTGCCCTGCGGGCTCTCTACATTTCAGCTGATCACGCTCTGCTGCTTTCCAGCCTTCAGCCCTTGTCCTCTGGGCTCCCTGCTCTGCAGCCTGCCTCACTCCGGCTGCCTTCAGCCTTTGTCCTTTGGGCTCCCTGCTCTGCAGTCTACCTCACTCCGGTTGCCTACGGCCCTTGTCCTCTAGCCTTCCTAACTTACAGCCCTGCTCCTGTGGGCTTGCTCATTGCTTTCCTGCTCCTCTGAGCTCTCAACCTTGTTCCTTACTGTCCTCTGCTATCCTATCCTGTTACACGACTTTCCCTTCATTTCCTTCTGCTAGTTTGCTATCACCTCCTTTCCTGGATTTGTCTGTAGTATCTTCTCTTGTACTGTTTGTAGACCCTTTTGTACAGAGCTTGTCTGTTGGTTCCCATCAGTCAACCTCTGCCCCTTCCCTTGTTTCGTTTCTACATTACAGACACCCATAGCTGCTGTTCCAAGCCATGAGCAAACAGCGTGGGCCTCTGTTATAGCAAACTGTGTAGAAGGCTAGAGTATTTCCTAAGGTTCGTGGAATACTCTTTTCCTAGATCTGCATACACCCCAAGAGGGAATTCATTCTGTACCTTTTTCCCTTGCTACTCTGGCCTACTCTTTGTTCTCTTTCCTCTCTGCTGTGTGTGTACTTATCTGTCCACTTTATTTTGGCACAACCACCCAAACCCTTTCTGGGTGTCTTGTGCTACTCTTAATAGAGTGCCATCCCTGACAGAATGCAAGAGCCAAAAATGTCTTGTTCCATAGGCCGGAAAGGCACACACAGACCAAAGATGCTTTCCTTTCGAGTTAAGAAACCTTTGCATAAACCTATGGTTTCCCTAAAGACAGCAAACAAGAACCTTAGTCTAAAGGACAGTCTCGCCTTATTAAACAAAGATTTACAAGCACGGTACTATACTCACTGGCTAGCTGACCCTTCTTCCATGTACAATTATTATGACATTTGCGACTATGATCCGCAGTCCTTATCTGTTGCAGAGCTACAGCAAGAAAATGAATTCTTACAGATCTTGTTAGACCAAACAGTGAAAAACTTTCCTGCGTCTTCTGACAAGCCTTCTAACACCGCAACAGCTAAGGATATATCACTCATTGTGGGAGACTCTAAACCAGAATACGCTGTTGCCAGAGTGATATGCGCAAGATCAGCTTGGCAAGCCCCCCAGAATGCTGGAAAACCTTGTTTGACAGGACAAGGCAGTCATTATCCTGAGGTTTGTGCATATGGTCCTGGGTACAAAAGACCTATACTAACCATCGGTTGTCTAAATGCTTCCACAGTATCTACTAACCATAATAACCCTAAGGTCAGTCTTCCCATTGCTGCAACCGAATTTTCTACCACACCAGCTTCTGAAGCTTTAGATCAAACAAATGATACTTACCTGCTACAAGAACAACTCCTACGCCTTAAAAGAAAGACCGAAGACCTCTATGATGACTTTGTTTATTTGCATTATCAGAATCTTATGAAGGGACACAAGTTACCAGACCATCTGACACTATGTCCAACACCTGACATCTTATCTTTAGAGATCGACATGATAAGGCCTGGAATTGCCACGCAGAAAAGGATACAGACTTATAACAAGCAGATGGAAGACCTAAATGCAGCATATGTATCCCTTCTAAAGACTGACACAGCTCTTTCACCTTCCAGCCACAGTAACTCAGGTTGTTGTACTGACAGAAAAGAATTAACTCCTCCGGTGGTTCAAATCACTCACACAGCCATAACACCACAAAACAAGGGTGGTCTTCTAATTGGAGATCCCTCTGAGTCAAAGGATGGTTCCGCCCTCACCCTTGCCTATTGTCCAGTACTCACACTTACAACCTCTTCTGAAATGACAACGGCAGCTGAAGAGACTGGCACAGTTCACACCGAGCATGCTGAGTTGGCAAGCTGGGCTTGCCAAAGTGTGGCTGTGCTATCAGACAACACTCTTGAGCAATCAACATCTTCAGTTTCTTCGATACCCCCTGAATCGCCAGTGGTTGTGGTACCCGATCTACCAGTAGTTGCAACACCTGAACTGTCTGTAGCTGTTACAGCACCCAAACTTCCAACTGCTATTCATGATCCTCCTGCTGCTATGGCTCTTAAACTCCCTGCCACATTTGAGACACCTGAAGGTCCTGCTGCGAATCTTGAGGTTGCTATAGCTACTGTGATTCCTGAAGCTACCGCTATTTCTGATGCTCCCGATGCCCAGATTTCTACTTCCTTCGCAGCTGTGCTCGCTGCAGCAGAATCCTCTGCTACACAACCTGATCCCGCAGCACCTTCTCTTCCTGATCCCTCATCCGCTATGCTAACTGTTGCAAAGTCAGCGAAGGGTTTCCCTGTTAAGACTACTGTTCCAGTTGTTCCTGCTGATGTATCTATAGCACTAAGACTGCCAGACTCTACTCTAATAGTCTCAGGTGAGTTCCAGCCTGCTGGTTCTCTCATGGCACCCACACACCCAGTTGCTACAGCCTTGATACTCCCTACAGCCATTCAAGATCTCACCGCTGCTGTAACCTCTGAACTGTCTACTAATCATGGGAAAACCACCGCTGTGACTCCTGAACTCTCTGCGGCTCACCCTAACGTTGTCATTGCTGCTCCGGATGTCTTGGAAAACCTTCCTAAAGCTACCAACTCTGCTGTACCTATGGCTCCACTTTCCAGCACCATACTGTTGCCCGTCAAAGCAAAATCTATCATGGAGCCTGCAGCAGTTTTTCGCAGTTCCTCTCTTCATGCACACACAGTTGGGGTCAGTGTTCCAACGACTTCGTCTATTCTGATTTCTACATCAAAAGTTCAGAACATTGGTACTGTCTCTGTCATTCAAGACTCTCACCTTGCAACCCGTTTCTGGTGCTTCATGATGTGCCTTTTTGGATTAAGACTCTTGTACGGTGTGACAGACATTCTTCCTGTAGGTCGGTCTTCGGGGAGCCTGGAGAGGGGCATACTGTCATGCCTGCGCCACGGGCGCATCCATTTACGTTCAATATGGACTATTTGTTTATCATTTATTTACAACAGACTCTTGGATCCATCTATATTTACTTTGGGAACTTTATTTCCCATTTGCGAGACTTTGGTGCTTTATTATTTTTTCCAACAAACTACGTATACCACAATGCACCTGGCTACAAGCATCGATTCCTGGCTGTTCCTATTGGTTATCAAAGGAACTACACCCCCCAGAAGCCCTAGGGACTTGCCCTGCTTCCACCAGCCCAGGAACAGAAATGGAGGTGGCCGATTGCCTGCAGGTGTGCTTAGCCAGGTGCAACCAATTAGCCTGCCTCTCTGCTGGGCTAGGCAGTATAAAGGCTGCTGCCTGCAGTGGCTCAGCCTCTTGCATCTGAGAGTCCTTCCTCCACCCTTCGCGTCTTTCTACGGATCTTTGTATGCTGTTTACCATCTCTCCTGCTTGGATCCTGCCTTGCAGCTTGCTACACCCTGCTGCCTACAGCCCTAGTCTTCTGGGCTCCCTGCCTCAGTCCAGCTCCTCTGGGCTTCCTGCCTTGCAGCTTGCTACACCCTGCTGCCTACAGCCCTAGCCTTCTGGGCTCCCTACCTCAGTCCAGCTCCTCTGGGCTTCCTGCCTTGCAGCCTGTTACACTTTGCTGCCTCCTGCCATTGCCTTCCAGGCTCCCTGCCTCACAGCCCTGCTCATTTAGGCTCTCCACATTGCAGCTGATCACGCTCTGCTGCCTTCCAGCTTCCGCCCTTGCCCTGCCGGGCTCTCCACATTGCAGCCGATCACGCTCTGCTGCCTTCCAGCCTCCGCCCTTGCCCTGCGGGCTCTCTACATTTCAGCTGATCACGCTCTGCTGCTTTCCAGCCTTCAGCCCTTGTCCTCTGGGCTCCCTGCTCTGCAGCCTGCCTCACTCCGGCTGCCTTCAGCCTTTGTCCTTTGGGCTCCCTGCTCTGCAGTCTACCTCACTCCGGTTGCCTACGGCCCTTGTCCTCTAGCCTTCCTACTTTGCAACTTATCACGCTCCGCTGCCTACTACCCATCTTTTTCCGCTGGATTCTCGGCCTAGCAGCCCGCTACAGTCCTCTGCTACCTTCTACGGTCAGCGGCCCTGCCCCTCAGGGCCCACTTCTTGCCGTCCGGTCCTTCTGGGTTCCTTACCGTGCAGCCCGCTTTACTCTGCTGCCCTAAGCCCTTTTCATCTGGGCTCTCTAATTTACAGCCCTGCTCCTGTGGGCTTGCTCATTGCTTTCCTGCTCCTCTGAGCTCTCAACCTTGTTCCTTACTGTCCTCTGCTATCCTATCCTGTTACACGACTTTCCCTTCATTTCCTTCTGCTAGTTTGCTATCACCTCCTTTCCTGGATTTGTCTGTAGTATCTTCTCTTGTACTGTTTGTAGACCCTTTTGTACAGAGCTTGTCTGTTGGTTCCCATCAGTCAACCTCTGCCCCTTCCCTTGTTTCGTTTCTACATTACAGACACCCATAGCTGCTGTTCCAAGCCATGAGCAAACAGCGTGGGCCTCTGTTATAGCAAACTGTGTCGAAGGCTAGAGTATTTCCTAAGGTTCGTGGAATACTCTTTTCCTAGATCTGCATACACCCCAAGAGGGAATTCATTCTGTACCTTTTTCCCTTGCTACTCTGGCCTACTCTTTGTTCTCTTTCCTCTCTGCTGTGTGTGTACTTATCTGTCCACTTTATTTTGGCACAACCACCCAAACCCTTTCTGGGTGTCTTGTGCTACTCTTAATAGAGTGCCATCCCTGACACATGTTTATTACATTTCTTTTCAATTTATTTCAATATGTTAAAAAACAGGATTAAATAGCCTACAAAATTTGTGCAATGCATAAAGTTGTATCATACAATATAAGAAATAAAGTGCATACTGTGGTAAAGTGCTAATGCCAATTGTAAACCTCAAGAGAATATCAGCAGGAAATAGATCAATCTTAGTAAATAACAAATGCAAAACTCAAGAGTGACCATTGTTCATAATGTGCTATTAATATACATTTGCTATTTGCACATTTGAATCATCTCCGAGCTTCTGTGGGCTTCCCCGGTTGAGTGATCCCCTTCATTCACCCAGGGATACCCCCCAGTCACTCTTGAGTTTTGCATTGAACTGAAAAGAAATGTAATAAACATGTTACTTTTTATTATGTATTGATTGATGTATGGTGATCTGTTTTATGACCAGCAGTTCTGTGTCCATCTCCTCAATGGTAGGACTATGCCCTTAAAGTGAATTTATATATTTCCCGCTGACTTGACTACTGTTTGTAATGATTTTACCTCCTCACAGTCAGCAAAGTAGGGGATACACATCTATTGTTTTTTTTTCAAATAACTGAAAGGGGGCATTATTCTGCTGCAAGAAACCCACCTATCACAAGAGGAGGCCATTAAACACATGGTGAATTCTTTGAAGCTTCTGGTGAAAAGTTAGGGTCATCACTATCATAAAGAAACCATTTTTAGCTCTTCCATCTCTAATACAATGATTGCTGGCTACTAACCACAATGTCAATCAATAACATAATTTACAACACACTTAATGTTTGCACTCCACCCCATGGTGACTCTGGGATACCATCACAAACATGAATGAACCCCTGATGCACACCAACCACCAATCTCATTATCCCTGGTGATTGCACTATGACCGTTGATCCCTGCCTGGACCGCAAATTGACAACAACAAACTAATCAATAAACAAAAGTTAATTGATATTTGGGTATGTTTTAACCCAGATAACTGTGAGTTCCTCTTTTTCTCGACCCCCAATAAACCAAGAGTCCGATTACTCTATCTGCTTGTGAAGAAGAGTGTAGTAAACCTATCCACACATGCATATATCAAATGCATTTTGATAGCTGATCATTTCTTTATATGCTTTTTACTAACCCTATAACCTGTGTAGACACAGAGGAGACAAAACGCATCACTACTATAAGATGAAAGAGCTATCGCTGTTATTTCAACTTGCATTCATAACTAGTTTTCAAACAACCTACCTGACTACCCTAATGTGGAGAATTACTGGGATGCCCTTAAACCACCGTAAGAGGGGACATAATCAATGTTGTCACACACAAAAAGAATGAATTCCCAAAAGAACTCAGACAATTCCTAATTCAATCAAAGTTATGGAGAAACAATACCTAAATGGCAACTAAAGGAATCTTTGCAGAAACTAATGAAAATTAACATAGATGCTATAGGCTGAAATAACCCTAATAAACATCAAAGCAAAATATAACAGTGGTCTAAATAGGGCTGGATAACGACTTGACAACTACCTCAAAGCAAGAAAAGAAAACTCTAAAATTGCTGCCATAAAGACAAACTCAAAACAAAATAAAATTTCAAAGATACATATAGTTTAGTAATTTTTAAAAACCTTTGTAACAATCTCTATGCATCAGAATGTTCTGCTTCTGAGACTTACACATGTACATACTGAAACTCACTCACCAATCAAGTTTTAAAAAATCTATTTGGCTATCAGTGGCAGAAAGAAAAGGGAATCACAGGTCCTGACGGCTTCAAAGTCGACTTCTACCAAACATTTGTACATCTTTATCTCCCCCAGGCTATTAAAATTCTTTCACACATTCTCCCCATCCAGTAACCCATCTGGATCGTTCAATGAGACAAAAATGATAAAGATTCAAATCTCACGCAATCACCTGATAAATGTTTACTGCAAAACATTTACAACAATCCTTGCATCTATAATTGAGAAACTACTCCCATTCTTAGTGAAACCTCACCAATCAGGATTCTTAAAGGCAGAAGGTGGTCAGCTAACACCAACCTCCTCTTGAACATATTTGAGTGATCCAGTCACTTCCTTGAGAAACTGATGGTAATCGCTCTTGATGCCAAAAAGGCATTTGACCATCTGGAATGGCCATATAGCTGTACTTCCCTGAGGTGGCATGGCTTTACCAATAATATCACCAACATAATTACAGCGATTTACTCCCCTAAGGCCTCTTTTGCCTTTTGAAGTTACCATGGACATATGTCAACGGGGCCCTTATCACCACTCCTGTTTATTCTAGCTTTCAAACTCTTATTAGAATCTACTAGAGCTGACCAACCCATCCAGGTAGCAAATGTGGAGAGGTGGTATTTAAAAAGGCAGCCTACGTTGATGCCATGATTCTTTTCATTTCAAAACCCTGTGTCACCATCATGAAAATGATGTTCCAGCTAAATAACTACTCACAGGTGTCAGGGTGTAAACGTAACCGACCAACCCGAAATCCTTCCTCTTACTCCCACCTGCATTAAATCATACATTCCAGTACAAGGTCCTGGCTGGAACCAATTTGCGATTAACTATCTGGGACTACAATTTCATGGTTCCTTTAAAAAAATTCAAGCTTCAATAATGAAAAATGCAACTGAGAAAATAAAAACATGGTCACGCCTGCAGCTCTCATGGTGTGGACAAACAGACACCATTAAAATGTTGTTTGCTTCACTAGTTCTATACCATTTATCCATGTTCCCTATTTCATTACCTGACAAGTTTTTCAAAGAATTGAACACAGTTATAATTACATTTTTATGGGTTACCCATCGTTTTTACCAACAGGAATTACTTTGAAGAGATTTACTTTGTAGTAATTCCTTCGAAAAAACTCATTGGTTTTTATTTTTTATTTTAGTGGTGTACCCCCTCTTTCCCTATACTGGTACCCTTACCCCAAGCCTCTCCCCACCCCTTTCAACCGCTTACCGCCATACCCTATAGATTTCACTTTTTTTGTTCAAAGGAATTACTTCGAAGTAAATTACTTCAAAGTGATTCCTGTCGGTAAAACAATGAGATAAAGGTTTATGGTCAAGCCAAACAGCCAGAATCATTGCAACGCCAAAGTCAGAAGGAGAAGTCAGATTCCTAAACGTTAAGGCTTATTATGATGCCTTTAGGCTGAAACAGATCTCCCATTAGTTGTCCTCACCAAGCAAATTTAGTATGACCCAATGGCTCTCCTTCGGAAGAACACCTTTGTAAGCCGTTCCTACTCTCATCTTTAAACTACATGGCTAAACCTAACATACTTTTCAAGAATGATATCCTGATTGCCTCCATAAGCTTACTCCAAAATCCAAACAATCAATTAGACCAATCAAGACAGATCTGGAAGGACTCTTAGATATGGCTTAATCCCTTAATTAGAATGAACAAAGAGGTAGAGTGTAACTCTTGGAAAAATCTGCGGATCACCTGCATTAAACACCTCTATAATGAAAGAGAACTTCTAAACGTTTCTGACTTATATGGCCTACCTGGTGATGAGCAACACATCTACATGAGAATTAGAAACATTTTGGAAAGGTAGGGTAGTTCAGACTGGACAAACTATAAATACTCTTTCCAAAACGTTTTTAGGAATAACAACTCTAGACCAAGAAAATGTTATGACCTATTAAATTGAACCGGAACATCCTTACCGGAACATAAAAACCTTAATTGAGATGAACCGCAGATGTCAAATTCAGTGTAGAAGAAGGGAGGACTACTTATGAAAGATGCTCTAGAGCTTTAAGGGTGGTGAACAAACTACCAGCACTTTTGTTCACCATACATATAGCCTTATAGAGCTTTTTTGGTGAAGCAAAGATACAGATCATGTCGGCTCTTTAGAACCCATGCTATATTACTGCCCTAACCTTGTAAACTACTGGTCACAAGCCCTTGACTATATTGTTTAATATCCTAAACCTTGAAGTTAATTCCTCCCTCAAAGAGTTCTTACTCCAGTCTTCCCCCTCTCACCCTTTCCTACTAGCACTAGGAGCCCCCCTCCGGAATGGCCTCCCGGCCCCTCTTCGACTTGAGCCGGATTTCCTTAAGTTCCAGAAGCTTCTCAAGACCTTCCTTTTCTCCTCCTGCTTCCATTTCCCCCTCCCATGCTAGTCTCCTCCAGCCATTCGACTGGATGCCTGGTTCCTTCATGAGTCTCTGGCGTCTGGCCCTCGTTTGTCCAGTCTTCCCCCTCTCGCCCCTTCCTAACAGCACTTGCCCTCAGGCACCCCTGCCTTACTAGCCTTCCTAGACTGGCCCCCCTCACCTTACTCCTACCCCTTCTCCCTCTGGCACTTGGCCTGGGCCCCCCTCGCACTTTCCCAGCCCTTTGGGCCCCCTCCCTCTAGCACGTCTCCCTACCCCATCCCTTGCCCATACGGCCCCCTCCCCCGCACTTCCTGATAACTGCACTTGCACGATACGAATTTCACAAGCCCTAGTAGGACCGTTATTGTTTTTCTCCTCTATTCCCCCCACACCCTTTTTGTTTTGTGGTGCTTGGAAACACTTTCTTCTGCATGCACACAAACGCGGTACCAAGCAGCACAACGAGCGCGAGCTAATCAGCTTCTAACATTGAAGATACCCCTAACCAGAGACGACTTTCAAAACACACAAACGCGGAAACAAACAGCACAACGAGCGCAAGCTAATCAGCTTCTAACATTGAAGATACGCCTAACCTTAGACGACTTTCTATTACCCACTATGGATAAACCATGAGGCCTCCAGCCCACACACACAAGCACTGCAACGTATATTACCAACCCAGCCTTGATAAAGATCTGTCGTAGGGTCGAAACACGTGTCGGCACCATCTCCTAAACCTGGAAAAAACCGCAATAAATCACCAATGAAATTGTAATGAACCTTGTGTGGATCATACTTATTACACTCAACAGAGTAAACAGAGTGAAACACATATTTTGTAATGTACTAGCACCAAGTGAGTGGAAACACCAACCAAATCAAACTTTCTGCTGTATAGGCGCTATACAAATGCACAATAAATAAAAATAAAAGTAAATAAAAGGGAGCATGATTACTTGGCCCCACACGGTCAAACTTCTGAATAAAATTCTCACTACCGGACTGCAAGGCATAATTAATCATTGGTAACAAGAAGACCCTCCACATTTTAAGATCTGGTGGAATACCTTATGCCATTCTTATGGATTTGAAAAATTCCTTGCCCATGACCCACCTCCTTCCAAAAGGACTGTGAAACACATAACAGGTGAAGTGCATAAACCTGTGTGACCTGCTTAACCTTTGTCAATTGACTGTCGTTTAAAAAAAAGAAATTAAGATATATAGTTTATATAAACCTTTAGCTTTGTAAAAGACTTTCTGAGCTACAAGGCAGTATCCTGTCAAATGATTAAACAGTTGGTCAGCATGAAAGCAATGCCATGAAAAATGAAAGTCTCATTCACAGAAATGGAAAGAGAAGAAGCAGAAAGTGTCCCTTAAGGTCGATATTTACTCGGGGAAGACATCTTTCAAGAAGTGTAGCAAGCCCAAGGATAACTTGAAGTTTTCCCCCAAGCATAGGGTCTTCCACCAATCTTCATTCGTGTACGATTCTATTTCCATTATCATTGGTGCCAGAGGGTTAGTTCTTTGTCGTGCCAGGCCTGTGCATGATAAAACTATATGCTTCCAAATTTCTTCTGCTTCTTTCAGATTACAAGATCTGCAATTGAGTTCTGCTGGAGGCTTTACGTGTACTTTTACATATTCTTTCATAGGGAAGCGGTGCATGCGGAATCGCATGAAATCATTTCTATGCGTTAAACCTGGGAATTTCATTAAATACCTCAGAGGATTGTTGTATGCTCTTGATTCAATTATTAAGTACTGCTATAACCTGTGTTTAGATCTTGCTTGTTCTATCCAGATCCAATCTTGCTGGCATACTTTTTTCTTAGTTAGAGCCGGATTAATCATCAAATGTTCCTCCATGATTCCCAGTTGATTCATGGTTTCCTTGCTTCTGTTCGTCCAATGGTCCAGAGGGAAGTCGCTGTTCATATTAAGGTTGTTTAATATTTGATATTGACATGGTACTTGTGACATAATGCATTTCCTGTATAAGGCTAAAGCTTTCGACACTACTTTTCCATGGATGGAGATAAGAGCCAGTTCATGTCTTATAGCTGCCTGAGAGACCCTTCTTGGGATCTGAAGAACCCGTCTCCAGAATAAGCCCTCAATGGCAGCCCAGTTTCTCAACGACAAGAAAGCTTCCACCCCCTAAGTAAGTATCGGAACCACTTGCATTTTGTAGAATTCAAAGACAGATCGGTTTGTGAACTTGCCATATTTTCTGTGGATGGCCCTGGCCTGAGCTGCAAGAGATTTCACCTTGGCCCTTAGCTCTAATTGCCTGGGCTTGTCCTCAATGCTTGAGCTTAGTTATGCTCCCAGATAAAGTATCTCGTTCACAATTGGCAGCTGAATCCAGTTTAGGGTCCATTGGAAAATACTTCTGTGTTTTCCCCTAATTTGTCTTAAAATCAGGATGTTGGACTTTCCCTCATTAATCTATAGTCCATTTTTGGCAAGTATCAGTGTGAGAGGGCACCTCTGTTTCAGCCCCTTGATGTTGGATTTTCCCTGGATTTCTGCACTGTTGTTCATGTGTATAGTGCCTTGATTGCCGCCAGTAAGAGCGGGGACAATTCCATTTCTCCAATTCCGACCTAAGGATATGTCTTTCAACACTATCAAATGTCTCTCTTAGATCAGTGAAGGCCAAGTATATTTTGGTGCCACTTTCAATAGCCTTTTTTTGTAGATTAATCAAGAATAGAGTAAGATCTGTTCTGACACCTTTAACAAAGCCCGGTTGACAGTGGTCCTATCTTTTGGTCTGCGTTGCCCATGCTTGGAGTTGTTTCAGGATCATAGCCGCAAACAGCTTTCCTGAGACATCCAAAATAGCAATTGGTCATTAGTTGTTCGGATCCGCTCTGCTGCCTTTCTTAAACATTGGAACCACAATAGCTCTTTTCCAGAAGTCTGGTATCTCCCCTCTCCTTGGAACATCACCAAATATTTTAGAGATTAGAAGGATCCAGACTAAAGGGTTAGATTTAATCCATCTGTAGGTCAAGCCGTCTGGGCCAGGAGCAGTAGATCACTTAGCCCAGTTTATTTGCATTTCTAGATCGAGATCGTCAAAATGAATGTTCCATTCTCCTTCTATTTCTGGTGAGAATAGTTGTTCAGTTGTGTCTCCAGGCCCAAGCAGCTTCAGGTAGAATTTCACCCAGTCTTCTTCCGTTACTGCATTTGTCAGCAGGGTGTGTTGGGGCGTAGAAATTGAGTTTAGGAGATTGGTGAAATAATAACCTACGGGCTTTTCCTTTTTTCCATTCGTCCATGTTGGTTTCCCAGGTAAATCCGCTATGGTTTGTCCGTTGAGCATGTTCACATTTCTATCTTCCATAGCCATGGCCCAGGCCGCAGATCTTGCCTGAGCCCTAATAGCCATGCTATTAAAGTGTGTTATGATGTTTCCCCTTTGATCCAAACAAGAGACATTAGGATCTCCACATATAATTGTTCATGGAGGATTAGGTTGGCAAATATAATCATCCAAAATGTGTGTGACATTCTCCATAAAGCAATTAGCTTGATTCACATCTGGATTCCAGTATACATTGAGGATTAACAGTCCTCGTTGGGATGATGAGGAGTTTGTGCATAATGACAGGAGAGTGTCTTGTATGAACAAGTTCTCATTCTAGCATGTAGTAACGTTCATACCTCTCCTGGTTTTGATCAAAATAAAGGTCTTCCCTTCTCCCCCTTGTATGCAGGATTAAAGTGAACACTGAAACCGCCCAAAATTGGCGGTGTTGTCATCCTTGTCTCTTGAAAGCACAGGATATCATATGTTGTTAAGTCCATGTTCCTGGAGTTATATACATGATTGAAACCATGTGTATTCCAGGATGCCATTGCCAACATGTCCTTCCATTCAGTGCTGTTGTGCTATTTGTTCTATGCATTGGTGTATTTTGCTGGACATTGGTCCAGTTTGCCCTTTGGTTTTTTTGGTGAATTTTTCACTGGGCTTGCAGCCGAAGGAGATCTTTCATGGGTAAACTAATTTTGTCTCAGGAATCCTGTCCTCATAGCTAGTGGATGTACTATAAATATAATAACTCCGGTTGTTACGATCCTCAATTTTGGGGCTATGTTTCATTGTGAATTTATTTTTCAGTGCATGCTTCGTAGCTTCAGAGGTCTGATGAGTTCTCTTATCTGCAATAGTACTTTTATCATGTCCCCTAGGTGTTTCCTACAGTAATTTAAATCCCAATGGAAGATGGAGGTTAGCCATCTCCAGCAAAGATGTTTTGATTGCGTTCGAATTTAGATGAAGAATCATCATGTCTGTATAGGCCTCATTTGGAAATTCCACCGTTCTTATATCTTCCGTGTTCACAAAGCTAAGTATGGAATGTGGTAAAGTAGTCTGAGGACATTGTGGTGGTTCAAAATCAGGCTATCGTCTGTTGGAAGCAAACAATTCAATCAGAGGCAACTGCTTCGTGCGTTTTCAATGTTTTTTTATCCGGCTGGTTTTGCATTGTCATACCTCAGGAAGGAGTGGTTACTATTCATCTGTTTCTTTGCCTTTTTCTGTCGGACTAGCATGTAAATCAGCTTTGATCTTACGGTCTCTCCTATTTACCAACAGCCGCTTTTGCTCAGCGTTTTGGGTAGTCTCGTAGTTTGATTGCATTGGTTCTTTGTTCTTCTGTTTGTATTTATTATCTGCTATATTGTGTATTTCTGCTAAGGTAAGAAAGGGGGGAGAGAGAGCTCTGTGTTTCTCTTCATCTCCTCATGCAAATCTTCCCCAATATCCAGGGTGTTTTCCCCATGTGCACTCTCGTTGGAAGTTTGAGAGGTCTCTTTAATGTCCTGCTCAACTTCTATTGCATATGTGGAGAAGTTCATCACGCCTGCTTCCTCTAGGGCCAGTTGTTCCTTCAATAAGCTTTTTTCTGCTCCCCTAAGTAGTGTGTGAGAGTATTCAATTGAAGGATCGTGAGTTGCTTCTTTGGCAAGTGAGGCTTTTTTTTCCTGCACAAAGTTTTGGGCCCTTTCAGTGTTATGGGAAACAAGCGATTTCAAAAGAAGGTTCTCGCTCTGTTAGAGTTCTGCCTTTTTGTTTATACAAGATTTGCCTTTTTTCTTTCCCCTCTTGATTTCATCTTTGTGTTCGGAGATAAGCTTCCTCGTTCCCCTATTTTGAAAAATAGGATAAGAATGCTCCTCTTTTGATAATGTCGGAGGGTCCACAGTGATTGGTGTTTTGGGCAGGTGTATCTGTTTTTCCATGATTTCTGCCCGAGATGAGGAAACGTCTGCTCCGTTAGATAGCGTTGTTAATCCGATGATTGGAACTTTTTCCAAGAATACTGTATCTTTATTAGTTGTCACAATCAAAGGGGAGATTTTAGGTATGTTCTGCTCTTGGCAGCTGAAAAATCCAGGTGAAGTTCAACAGTATCTTCAAACGTGAGGATGGAACATCATGGTTGTTCTTTGGCTCTTTCTTGTTCATATTTTGATGCTCTTTTAAGATTTCCAGAAGAGTACCTAAAGTAGTCATTTTGTCTGCTCTCTCTTGGAGCTTTTTTTGCAGTTGTGCTGAATTTTCTGTTTCCTGGTCGACTCGTGATTGAAGTGAGGTTACAAAAGATTCCACAAATACTAACTTTGAATGGATCATTGCTAGTAGTGTTGCTTGAACCTTATCATTCTAATTGATAACTTCATACAACTTAGGAAATGGAACCAAGGAAATATTTAAGGCAGGCATCATATTACAGTTTATTTGGAAGGGAGTTGAATCCAATGAGTTCTGTATGTTGTTTGCCACGCACTGGGAAAATAGGGAATCGTCACAGGATGCTGGTGAGGAAATAGTGACTGAAGTCTTGACCTCGTCTAGGATTATGCTTCTCCTTTCCATTGTGATGTATCGTGGGGCTTCTGTTGATTGTTCGTTCCTTGTCTGCTTTTCCAGGATCCTGCTGTTAGGGTTTTTTTTAAAAAAATGTCCTTCCTTTTTCGATGTGGCTGGAGTTCCCAAGTTTTTCATTTTCCTTCATTGATTCTATGTTCAGGAATGTAATATTAGGAGATGGTAAGTCAAGAGTTAATACACTTTCTTTTCTTGTACTTGGTGCCATAGGAGTCAGCTCTTCTATAGGAATTTTGTTCGACTTTTGCTGGCCGGGCTTTTCCACCGATATTTATTTATTTTATTTATTTCATTGTTTTTTTTATAACGTGCCTAATACCATACCTGAGTTCGGTTTCTAAGCGTGGATCCAAAATTCGAACCTCTGTTGCCCAGATTGTGTTCCAGTGGTTGGTTCGTCAAGTCTTTTCCAATGGGGCCAGCGTGGCCAGGTGCTGTCTCTTGATCGTTTCTTCAGTCTGAGACGCTCCCCGTTCCCCATTGTGTTGCTTTAAGACAAAAAGGCCATTGACCGCATCCAAATCCGGGTTCAAGAATTTCGCATCCGTCAAATCATGGAAGCTTGCCGTCACGGCTGACACTTCTAGGTCATCAGCGTCAGAGTGTTTATCTGTAGTCTTATCTGACACCTTATCTTGACCCAAAGTATACTCAAGTTGCGTGTTTAAGGCTGCAGGGAGCAAAATGTTTTCCGTAGCAGCGTCTCTTTGCTTGTAGCGCTTGGTTTAGATTTTCACATCCCAGTCCTGGATCAGAAACACCCTGCCAGGAGGTTGCATCCTTTACTGTTTGAGCAGTATTTGAAGAAATTGCTGAGTCACATAAGAATGGCGACAGTGCTGCTATCTTCTTGTCTAGTTACAGTTTATGAGTTCTATTTATGATGAGTCGGACTTGATGCCTCACACGAAGATTCCCCAATGCAGTTCTGCAAGTCATTGTGGGTTGATTTAGGCAATATATACTCAAACTCCTTTTTCAGTTGTGCAGGGATTCCCAGCTTTTTTGTTCCTACTCCACGGGCCTCCAAACCAGGTGAAACCAGCTGTTAGCCACTGCTTGTACGTATGCCTTTATTTGCTTGTGTTCTGTACTAACTGCCCGTCGTGTCTTATTTGTTCTGAGGTCTTGAGTCGAGATTTGAATCCAGAGAACCCAGGGAACACCAAGGAACACTCTTGCCACACTCTCTGCGACGCTCCGTGTCTGGAGAGGATATATTGTAGACGTCGGCTTCGTAGTAGAGAAGGAAAAAAGACCAAGTTAGAGGTTCATGCACACCAAGGAACACTCTCGCCACACGCTACGTGACACTCCGCGTCCAGGGAGGATATTTTTATAGACGCCAGCTTCATAGTAGATAAGGAAAAAAGACCAAGTTAGAGGTTCCTGCACACCAAGGAACACTCTTACCACACTCTCTGTTGTTTTTCCTTTGTACTGGAATTCACAGAATGACCATGATTTTTACACAGTACAGCTCCAACCAACTAGATACCTGCTCTTGTTGGGCTGCATCACTCTCCTTTGCAACTTCGATTTAAGAGCTGTGTGTAGCATTACCACTCAAAGATAAAAAGCCCAACAAAACATACTCCTCGGCTTGCCCCGCACCTGTTCACTACTTCTTTCTTTTTCTGTTCCCTGAAGTTCTTAACAAAAAATTGGCTAGAGATTGCAATACCAGTCCTTATCCGAATCGCAAATAAGTGCCAATCTTTAATGTAAGTTGACAATCTTTCTAAGGAACGCCTAGATCTTTTACATATATCCTTTACTAATACCCTACGTTGATTAAGGTACCCCCTTAATGTAACATGGCATATCGTATGTTAGGTATTGGTCGTATTCTCTAAATGTAATACTGGTCACCCTGTTTAAGCCTTACCTGTCAACCACTCCTACACTATTTTGAAACAGTACTTGTTTTAAATTTGTATTGCTAATAAAGAGTCAAATTTAAAGAAAAAAAGCTTAGGCTGAGAAGCTCATTTTCATTGGCATCCCCATGACATCAAGCAGCAGGTCCCACTCTCGGCAACAAAATGGTTATCTGTTCCCCTTCTCCTTCTTTCATGGAGGTACCCCAAACCGAGAGCAGCTTGCTCAGTGGGAGGGGCAGTGCCATTCCTGTGTCCTGCTCCAGAGTATCACGACCCTGCTTGGTTTATCCAATGGGACCCAGCTCAGAAGTCCTTCAGACACCTTTTGTCATATGGGAGGACTTCCCCAAGTTCCTTGTTGAGTCTCTACTGACTAACTTTGAACTCTACACATGCAACTGACACAGCTTTGTCACGCATCCACATGTAAAGCTTGAACACAATCAAGTGTTGGCCACACCTAACATTAGCCATTCCCAACAAATACTCCATCCTTAGAGCCGACAGAACCGATACGCGTGGAGGAGGACTAGCCTTTATTTTTAAATCCTCACTAGACATTAGAACAGTCACCTCCCCTACACTAAAATTGTGTGAGCACCTCACAATCAAGCTACAAACCTCTCCCAAAAGTATGATTACCATTCACCTAATATACAGACCCCCAGGCCCGCCGGGTCCCTTTGAAGAAGCTATAACCTCCCTTATAGCTGAGAACGCTAACCCTTCCGCTCAAACTATCATCCTTGGAGATTTTAGTCTCAGATACAATGATCCCAAGGACTCCCCTGCATCCTCACTAGTCTATGCCCTAGCAGAGCATGACTTCACGCAATTTAGCTCTCAACCTACTCATCAGAAGGGGAGAACTATCGACTGGATAGCGGCCCAAATTGTAACATTATCTGCAATACCCCTCAGCCTCTCCCATGGACTGACCACTACCTTGTGCCCTTTGAGATGAATACTCCTATCCAACCTCTAATAAAATGCCCCGCAGCACCCGCATGCCCGACCAGGAACAAGCGTAACATCACTCCTGAGGCACTACTACCTTTGGTCCTGCCCACCCTCAACGCACTCCCTGCTACTGCCAACATTAATCTACTTGTCAATAGCTACAACGACACTACGGCCAGTGCCATTGATACCATCGCCCCATTAAAACTTTGCAAAGAAAAACCCAGAGCTCATTTGAACTCCTGGTACACCCCCGAATTTAAAACACTTAGAAAAAAAGAAGCTAAGCTTGAAACACTATGGAAAACCACACCATCTGCTGAAACTGAAACAAATCTAATGAATATCTCCTCACTCTACAAAAGAGAGATTATTCGAACTAAGAAAGAGATTTACAATGTCAGGATCAACCAGGCAGACTCCTGCACCAAAGAGATTCACTATACTCAAGGAATTAGAAAACCCTAACACTCCTATTGATACTTGCACCAAAGATAAAACTAGGTGTACTAGTATCCAAAATGCCCTTGCCAATAAAATTGTTGGGCTCCAAACAAAAATAGAAGATAAACGCAACCAACTTACCAGTAGCATGCCCACTAACCCTAGTACACTAGCCTCTACCGACTCTAACCCAGGCTTCACATTCAAAAATGTAACAATTTCGGAAGTAGAAAATATTATAGCATCATTAAAACCTTCTAACTGCAAAGGGGACAGCTGCCCTGCCCAGATCATAAAAGACGCAGCCAGAGAACTATCCCCTTTTATCACAAAATGTATAAACTTAACTTTCTCCGCCAACCTTGTCCCTAGCAACGTGAAACAATCCTGGGTCCTCCCTCTTTTAAAAAAACAAACCCTAGACCCTGCTATACCTACTAATTACAGACCCATCACTACGGTCCCATTCCTGTTAAAAATCCTAGACAGAGTTGGCAACCTGCAAATTCAGGAGTATCTTGAGATGAACCAATTGTTAGGAATTCGTTAATCTGGCTTTGGACCTCAACATGGAACAGAAACTGCCCTTGTTGACCTCAAAAGCCAAATCGATGAAATCAAAGATAAAGGTAATGCCGCCATCCTACTCCTCCTAGACCTCTCAGCAGCCTTCGACCTAGTCGACCATAAAATCCTTTGTAACCACCTCGCTTCTGCAGCTCACTTCTCCTCCTCTGCTGTCACGTGGATACAATCCTTCCTGGTGAAAAGATCAATGAGGGTCTTTTCCCCAGTAGCCGCGGCAGACCCTATCCCTATCACATGTGGGGTCCCAGAAGGCTCCTGCGTTTCACCAACTTTGTACAACATATTTACAAAGCCACTCTTCAACAAACTGGACCATCTAGGTGTCACCTACACCAATTATGCAGATGACACCCAGATACTCCTTACCCTTTCAGGTAACTACAACGATGCCCTTACCCGGATCAACAACATTTTCTCCATCATCCAGGCATGGATGGCTTTCCATGGCTTATGCCTTAATGATGAAAAGACAGAGCTTCTCCTTGTCGGCACACCCAACAATCTGCTGAAACTTAGCCCCAACTACAATAGCTTTATCATCGATGGTAATATCATCCCTATTGTGAAAAATGTGAAAACGCTTGGTTTCTACCTTGATGCCAACACCAACCGCTCCAAACAAGTGAACATGACCGCCTCTGCCACGTCCTACACAAGTAAGCTGATCAGGGCATGCAGACCGTTCCTCTCCACAAATTGTTGCCTTACATTGGCCAGGGCTCTAATACAATCTAAGTTGGACTACTGCAAAAGTCTTTACCTAGGCGCAAATAAATCCATTAGCAAAAAACTTCAGGTGCTTCAAAATAATGTTCTACGAGCAGCCCTCAACATTTCAAGACGCGAGCATATCGCCACTACCAGACCATCATGCAAATGGCTCACTATCCAACAAAAAATTGACTTAAAGGCTATCTGTCTTACATCTAAAGCTTTAAACCACCTAGCTCTGCCTTATCTCACTAACAAATTCACTCTGAAATCCACATCGAGAACCACTAGATCCACCAACACACTATGCCTATCAGTACCTACATTCTCCCTAATAAGAGCTGGAGGCGCCAGCTTCACGGTCGTTGCCTCCCAACTCTGGAATACCCTACCTCTTAACATTAAATCTATCGGTTCATTTCTACCCTTTACAAAACGAGTTATCAGCTGGTTATTCGACAAATACTAGCGTCACAGACCGCTCTTAAATGACGCCCATCTATTGTACATTGTATATTATAAACCTGTAAACTGCTAACTATATATATTTTGTAAACTGTTCGTAATTGCACTTTGTAACTGCCTATAATGTACATGTGACCGTATTCATATGTGTCCTTATACCCTTGGGTCCGGAGCGCCATACAAATAAATAAACAAACAAACAAACAAACAAACACACAGCCTTGTGCGATCACTACCAGCCAGTGCAGTGTGGGTGGCACCCAGTGTGCCACCAAACAAAGGCCTACACCCAAAGCCTGGTCTGCGAGAACGTTGACACCCTGAGCCCACCATGGAACAACGTCTTTCTGATGTACATCATTTTCAAGTTCATCACAATTATTCAGTAGAAACAAAATACACACCCTTAATGGGCCCTGCAAATAGAATCTTGCAAGTACTTTCCTCTATCATTGAAAATGAAAAACTACAGTGGAGAGGTATATTGCCAGCAGCCTTCACTTTCACCCTCCAACATAAATACACTAGCGTCATTGATGCAAATTTAATCACTAGGTTGCTAGGTTGTCCATAAACAAATGCACATGTATGTAAAACATGTGCACACGGCTGTCAAGACTAAACTGCACTGGTTAGCCCTAATAAGGGTGAACACGGCATGCAGTTGTCTGCAGCCTTGTGAGCAGTTTGTCATAGGTTGAATGAGCTATATCTAGAATAGCATTGGCATGTAAGACATAGGATGACATTCTGATGACATCACCCGATTTTGTTTTTGGCGGGTGAGAGCCCCATTGGAATGAATGGGCTGCAGGGGGCTTGGTGGGTGAGTCAGCCCTTTATAAGGCGGGTGACGCCCGCCAAAAGCGTGTGAGTTGAGAGCTATGGCTCATGTGACTCTGACTCTGAGCTGGAGGTGAGCTTCCTGAGGTGGCTACTTGGGGGCGCTGTGCCTTGTGTGACTTGACTCAAATGTCTTTTTCTAACTTCACATTTAAGGTGAAAGGTTACATCAAAGCCTTTTAAACCCAACATAACGTTGCCAGTGCATTCTACACCTGCTCCAATGCTTCAACACCAAGACTGTCCGAGAACGGATGATCTTAATAAGGTTGCAATTGGTATGCAGTTTTTTGCAGCCTTGAGACCTATTTGTCTTGGGTATAAAACAGCAAATGCCTGTAAAAGAGGAACCATTTTTGTTTAGCAAAGGTGTTGTGGTTTGTCTCATTTGCACACACACAATGCTTTGTTTATGTGTTTCTGATTACATACTGGGTGGGGGTGTGGCATATGTGAGTTGGCTCAAATGGCTTAATCTACACACACAAACACACATACACCCACACACACAGGTATATATGTGTATGTGTGGGAGTGTGTCTGTGTGACGAGAGGACACAAGAGAGGAGAAAGGGAGATAGGAGGCAAAAGAGAGAGTGGGTGTTGGGTGAGGGGAATCGTGGGAGAGGTACACATTTTTGTTAATAATTTCTCAAATGTTCCCTTCATGTGCAACCATGTCCTTATCGTGGAAGAGCAGAACTAGGAGTAACGAGGAGAGCAGAACTGGGAGTAATGAGGATTACTGTTAAGTAATCAGAACATTAATGATGCATATTATTGCCACAACCTGAATCCATCCACCTTCCAGACGATTCTGAGGTCTATACAAAAGGTAGATATCGATCCTGGTTGTTTTTGTAAAATGCAAAGGTTGTCAAATTGCCTGGCCATGCGTCCTGAGGGGTCACGTGAGCATGACGCGCCGCACGCTCGTGACTGCAGCGGTTGACGGCGTTTCCAGACGGCCCTGTGTTTCCTTTACCAGAACACGAATCGTGCAGTCCCTGCTGGAGCTGTGGAGTTGCGTCTCTGCCACGCACAGCGCAACACCAGACTTGCAACGTCAAAAACACCAGCTGGTGTCCCTGCTGCGAGTGTTCTGGATCCCAAGTCATAGCTGGCAAACATCCCCAACATGGGAGTCAACATAGCTCAGCCAAGTTGAACTCTTCCATTAAAACATTGCAACAAATTCCTGGATATGAAAGATATTGTACTTCAAAAGAATGTAATATGTTCAGAACATAACAGAATGCATGCAATTACAGTAAGCTTGAATACATGGTATGTTAAGTTACTGTGCCAAATCACCACCATAGTAGTTTCAAAGCGCTATTTGTGCAAATAGGGCTACACACCCTGATGTATCGTGATGACCAGAACTCTCCGCTACAAACCATAAAGAAATATTTCACACGTGAGGCGCACGGATTTGAACTTTCAACGTGCTCTAGGGCAGAGGTGTGTAACTTTTGGACCTCCAGATGTTTTGGACTACAACATCAATCAGCCCTTGCTAGCATGGTCAACGGTGAGAGACCATGGGAGTCGTAGTCCCCAACATCTGGGCAGCAATAGGGTGCTGACCCCTGCTGGATGGCAAGCAGAACAACTGCCCAATATCATGCAGCGCATTACATTAGGGGCACGCAACTTTGAGGCAATTTTCCACTGGTGTAGGGTAGTTTGGCAGCAATTGCACCTGCAGCCCAGTGCACAAATACTATTTGCATTGACTGGCTGGTGCTAAGAATATATTTTTCCACTCAGTTGGTCTCTGAAAATGTCAGTGACTGACAGATGTTCAATATTGGTCAAAAATGAATTACTTTATTCAGTCTGACCCTAGGGTGTTGCAATGACATGGCTAATTGGCTGGCCTTACAATCAAATAGGCACAATGAAGACATTGCCTTGAAGTGCCTCAGCCCTTGACATTAAATAGCTAGTTGTATATCAAAAGTAATATTCTGCAAAATCACCCTCTTCCAACAGCACACAGGCTCCATATTAGAATAAACGTAAGTGTGGTCTTGAATCGTACATCGGTTCTCAACAAAATGGTGAAACCAATGTTCACTGGCTGCCACTGCACACTGATCCTCTAAGATAAACAATGGGCCTCCAGGGGCATGGAGCTGTGGTGTGGTTTCCATGTCATTTCATCGCGGGATGACATTTCGCTGGGTTTTTCTCCGTAGGAATTTTAATGAACAAACTCATGGAATGTATTTAATTTTGATTTTTTGGGGGTTGCCCCCATCAGCTGAATTTTTTTAATTATCCCCAAACACCCAAACCCCATATATATTTTTTTCTAACCCCCACTAAAACATGTGATGAGATTTTTCGTTAAAATTCCCACAAAGAAAAACCCAGCGTCCTTTCATCCCGCGATGAAAGGACGTTGTACCTTGGTGTGAGTCACGCTGGCTAGCAGTCTACGTAGTGAATCCGTGATGCACTGCAAGTCCAGCCTTTTCACTGGTTCACTGACATGGTTGAATGGGCAGTGCTGATCACTCAGGACATGAGGACTGCAGTTGATGGCGTTAGTAGTGCTAGTGAAGTTGTTGTTTTACTGTGGATGTAAAGTACCGTTGCCTTGTAATGTCTTTTGCTGCAGTCCGCTGTACTACTTTACCCTACAATGACCAGACTACAGTCTACAGAGTTTGCATGTAATTTGTTCCTTAGTTGATAGTATAACTGCAGAGCCCATCCCTGTGGTCACATGCTCCAGGGATAGAGAGTTGACTCTTTATTTGCTGCATGCACCATTTTTCAGAGGAGCATTACCATACTAGTTGGCCGAGTACCAAGCACAAATTTTGGTCTCATTCCGGAAATTACCTATTCATTGACACAGTAAGGCATGCAGCATTCTGCACTCAACACAGCAAATTTCTCTTCATAGCTTTAGTCATATCTGCCAAAGCAATGGCCATAGTTCCCACAACTCTTATGACCAAACCACGATCTGCTGCATTTGCGTGCAATGTATATAGGGTTTAACAATGCATTTTAAGTTTAACCTTGTCCGTTTCCTGCAGCTTTGATGACCAGTCTATGGTGTACTGAATATGCATGCAATGTAACCTACAGCTTAACACATCATTTGCAGATCCCACAGCTGCAATCAGTTGCTCCAGGTATAAAACGTCCAATCTACACACTATGCTCACTCCACCTCTTGGCACTGAGTCCCATTGTTAGTTTGCCCAGTTCCACTCTCAAAATCTGTTCTCATGTCATCAATCAATTATTTGCTGAAATTCCAAAATCCAACACATAAGCACTGTTCATTTAATGCAACAGAACAGTGATCTTTCTGCATTTGCAATGCACAGTTTGCAATTCATCATGTAATGTTTTTTTCCTGCAATGTAATGTACTATTTTTCCATGTAATGTTCACATCTCAAGCTGCCAATTTCCCAGAAATCCTAAAGCGTTTTGAAGCCATGACAATGGAAGCTGGTTGCTCTAAAAGAATGTTCTGCCTGCTGTTCTTGATAGACAGTGATGAAACTTGGATAACAATTCATAAACCTTACTATGTTTCACTTCAGAGGTAAACATTAGGATTCCTTCTGCACTCCTACCCACTCTGCCCTATTCGTCCTTTGAGAGCCTAGTATGTAATTTGGTCATCTCTGCATCCTCTGCTGTGACCATTGCTACAATCTACCGGCCCCAAGGCACTTCTTCTCTTTTCCTCTCTGAGTGGGAAGACGTCTTTTCCTCGCTACTCTATACCACCTCCAAGCTGCTTCTACTAGGTGACTTCAACATCCACCTAGACTCCCCTTGCACAGCAACCACCCTCTTCACTGACCTCTGCTCCTCCCTATCCCTCTCCATTCTTCCCTCTGGCCCGCCCATTCTGCTGGTGACATGTGTCACTGGAGTCTGCGAAATCCTCGTCAGAGTACGTTGTTTCAGATTCTCCACCCTCCCCTAGCTCCTCACCTCTTCTTTCCTTTCCGTACCCTTCTCTCTTCTTCTTCTAGGTCGCTCCTTTTTTTTGTGTAGATATGGACGGCCACGGAGGGAAGCCACCGTGCTACCCAAGAAAGGGTGCCCGGGGCCCCCCTCCGGAAACGCCAAAAAGGGGAAAAAGCCCTAAGGCACAAAAAAACCCTGAGCGACCCCTGAGATGTAATCTTGAGACGGGGACAGGCAGATGAGATGGTCGGCGAAGAAATACTGGAGGAGCTCCGGAGGAAGGCAGTCCAAAGGAGAAAGGATGATCACTAGGTGAAAACCCAATCCAAGGAAAAAGAATCAGGAGAAGTTGGCAGTCCAATAGCAGGTCAGGAACTGGTACTCAGAAAGCAACTGTAGAAGGTATCCAAGCAGAAGAGTAGACAATCCGAAATAAACAGGCCGGGGTCTGGTACACAGGGAATCCAGCAGAAAGATGAGAGGAGGCAAAGGAGGAGACGGAAACAAGAAGACAGATCAGAGCAGAGGTAAGGAAATCAGAGTTAAGGAAGATGGGATGGGGGTGGGCTAGAAGACTGGAGGGAGAGTAAGGGGAATGAGAGGAACTGAAAAGAAAAACAGGGGAAAAATGAGCTCAGCGATAAAAGGAACAGGCTAGTAGGAGAGTAGGAAACGGAACCCGATAGGGATCGGGGACCGAACGGAGAAAATAAACGAGCTTGAAAGCTGCGAAAAGCACAGAGCATAGAGCACTCTCGGGAAACACGGAAACCGGAAGCGTTGCAACGCATCTGCGATCCGGAAGCGGAAGGCTTTTAAGCTTCCGAGTCGCGTCAGCGCGCAACACTAGAACGGTGCTACAGGAGTACGTGACGGGTAAGCGGGGCGTGTGAAGTGCCAGTATCTGCGCCGCCAGCGGCTCCACAGGCTCCACCTTCCTCGCGTCATGACAGTATGCCCCCTCCTTATGGCTCCTCCCCCTGGTTTTCCTGGATGAGATAAATGAAATTTGCGCAGCAGGGAAGGGGCAGTAATATGGGAGATGGGTTCCCAGGAGTTCTCCGAGGATGGGAAACCTTTCCATTGTACCAAGTATTCCAATTTGCCTCTGCAGTACCTGGAGTCGCAAATCTGAGCTACCTCATATTCCTCCTGAGTGGAAGCCAAAGGCATAGGTACTCTCTCAGTTTGACGAGTCCAGGTGTCGACATGCAAGTCTTTTAGTTGGGATGAATGAAAGACCGGATGGACCCGGTTAAGGCTGGCTGGAAGTGTGAGACGAAAGGCCACAGGGTTGATCTTTTGAATAATCTTGAAAGGCCCTAAGTATTTAGGAGACAGCTTGGATGGATGGGCCCAACGTGGGAGGTATCTTGTGGAAAGCATTACTTGAGATCTCACTCCCCAGCCAAGGACAGGTTGACGGTGTTTATTGGCTTGAAACCTGTACCGATCTTGCGCTGCCTTAAGGCTTTCCCCTGCCTTCTTACGTATTTCTCTAAGGGGAGTGAGAGAGGAATCTACAGATGGCACATTGGTAGAGAGACAGGAGATAGGAAGAATAGACCGAGGATGGTAGCCATAGGTACAGAAAAAAGGACTGAACCCTCGAGCAGAATGTAGAGAGTTATTGTAGGAAAATTCAGCTAAAGCCAATAGCGAGCACCAATTGTCCTGCTGGGAGTTGACAAAGCACCTCAGGTATTGTTCAAGAGTTCCATTTAGCCGCTCAGTTTGTCGATTGGACTGCGGGTGAAAACCCGAAGTGAGAGCTCTTTCAATTCCCAGCCGCTCACAGAGGGCTTTCCAAAAGCGGGAGGTGTATTGACTCCCCCTGTCGGAGATGATTTTAGAGGGCATTCCGTGCAATCTGAAGATATCTTGGAGAAACACTTCAGCCATCCTGGCGGCTGTAGGAACTCTGGGCAAAGGGGAAAAGTGAGCCATCTTGGAATATGAATCAACAACCACCATAATACACGTGCATCCCTGAGAAATGGGCAGATCCACTATGAAATCAGTTGAAACAGAGCTCCAAGGGCCTTCAGGTATTGCACAAGGTTCAAGTAATCTGATCGGTCGTTGACGGGAGGACTTGCTTCGAAGACAAACGATACAAGACTGGACATAACGATCGACATCCTCCTTCATTCTCTGCCAGTAGAAGTGTTGTTGAAGATACTCAAGAGTGCCTGTTCCGCCTCGATGGCCTGCAAGTTTATAGTCAGGACACCAGTTCAGGGCCTTCTTGCGAAAGGTGGGCGTGGGTAAGTAGAGTCTGCCCTTTACCAAGTAAAGACCATCTCTTATTTCATATGCCAGATCTTTGGGATGTTTCTCATCCTCAAAACGCCCTCCCGATTCTTCTTTTACCTGACTGAGAAACGTGGAAACCATTCCGATACACTTGGGTTGAGGGAACATGCGCTCAGGAGGAGAGTCTGAATCAGGTGAATAATCGCAACGACGTGAAAGAGAATCAGCCAGGACATTCAATCTCCCAGGGATGTAAGTGATGTGGAAATCAAATTGGGCGAAGAAATGAACCCAACGGGCCTGTCGGGTGTTATAACACTCAAATTGTTTCAGGACCTGCAGGTTCTTATGGTCGGTCCGGATAGTAAATGGATGTCTGCCTCCCTGAAGGAGATGACGCCATTCCACACAGGCAGATTTCATGGCTAGTAATTCACGTTTGATTACAGAGTAGTTTCTTTGACTGTCGTTAAGAGTCTTCGAGTAGTATGCGACTGGATGCTCTACTCCCTGGATTTCTTGGAGTAGAACAGCTCCTATGGCGGCTGATGAGGCATTGGTTTCAAGGACGAAGGGCAGATCTTGATCAGGTTGCAGCAAGAGGGGTGCGGTACAAAATGCATTCTTAAGATCTTGAAAGCTGTCTTCGGCCTCTGCAGACCATTTGAATGGATTTGAGGACTTCTTGAGAAGTGAAGTAATGGGTAGGATCTTCTGAGAAAAATTAGAAATGAACCTCCGATAAAAGTTTGCCAAACCCAAGAACCTTTGGATTTCTTTTACCGAAGAGGGTGAAGGCCATTCTAGTATGGAAGACACCTTGTTGGGATCCATTGAAATACCCTGGTTAGACAGGATAAATCCCAGATAGGGGATAGACGAAGCTGAAAACACACATTTAGCGAGTTTAACCGATAAATGGTTATCTCGAAGTCTTCAAAAAACCTCCTTGACATGGCCTTCATGTTCTTCAGGACTGTTGGAGTATACTAGGATATCATTGAGATATACTGGAGCGGTTTGACATAACAGTTCAGAAAACAATCTGTCCATAAAACGTTGAAAAACTGAAGGTGCATTTACCAAACCGAACGGCATCACTTGATATTCAAAGAGTCCGAACGGAGTCCGGAAGGCCGTCTTCCATTCGTCCCCTTTCTGTATGTAGAGAAGATGGTAGGCGTTTCTCAAATCAAGTTTGGTAAAAATCTTGGCTCCGTGAACAGCTTGTAAGATTTCTGTTATCAAAGGCATAGGATATCGATCCTTCACAGTGACTTTATTTAGGCCTCTATAGTCAATGCATGGCCTCAATTCCTTGGATTCTTTCTTGGAAATAAAGAACATGGAGGCCCCTGCGGGAGACTTTGAGGGTCTTATGAGGCCATTGGCCATGTTGCTGTCCAAGTATTCTGTGAGATATTGTTTCTCCTCTAATGACAACCCGTCCACACATCATCCCAACAAAACGCTACAGAGAGTATAAAGCATCCCTCAAAACAGCCATTTAAAAAGGCTAAGCAGAGTACGGACGGCACACCAGACAACACCAGACTGAAAATAGGTCTTTTAAACACGAGCTCTCTAAACAAACATGCCCAAAATGTCCACGACCTTATTAAAGAGAGGGACCTGGACTTAATCTGCCTAACAGAAACCTGGCTGAAGGAGCCAATTGGGCCAGTGGTTTCTACCGCAGTCCCAGAGGGATACATTATATACAACAAAAATAGAGATAAGGGACAGGGCGGTGGAGTGGCTGTCATAGCAAAAGAAGCCTTACACCTATTCAAAGCCAGTTTCGAATGTACGGGCTGTGAGTCTATTCAATTAAAATTGACCTATACACCCAATAATTGTCTGAATATTATTGTGGTTTACAGGCCCCCAGTGCTAACCTCAGACTTTCAAAATGAGGTAGTCAGTCAAATCAATAAACTAACCTCGGCAAACTCCGCCACCATACTAGTAGGCAATATGAACAGGTGGAGGGGGGACCCGGCGGACAAAGAGGCATTGGCATTAGAAAAATCCCTGAATAATTCAGGTTTCTATGTTATTAACAATGACCCTACTACACCCCAAGGGAACCAGCTGGACTGGGTGTGCACCAACAATGTACAATCAGAACATGTCTCCACTGAGCCATGCATCTGGTCCGATCACAGTCTGGTTACCCTGGAATTAAAACTAGCCCCCCACCCCCCAAAAAACAAGAAAACCCACATATAGGAATTCAGAGTAGAAATTTCAAGAATCTAGGGCCAGAAGTTCTGACACCTTGCCTACAGCAAGTCCTGAAATCGTTTGCAGAAAATGATAGCTGTGAGACCATGCTAGAGAAATACACCTCCGGTCTGCAAACATTAGTGGACAAGCATGCCCCTCTAAAAAATAAGTTAGTCAGGAAAAATAACAATCACTGCAAATGGTACAATGATGAAATAAAAAAATTGAAACAAGAGAAACGTGCCAAAGAAAGAACATGGTTTCGGAACCAATCACTAGAGAATAGAAATGACTGGAAACGCAAGGACCTAGAGTACAGAAAGGCAGTCAAAGAAGCCAAACTCAACTACTACAACAGAGAAATAGAGTCAGCCGCTAACTCAACGAGTAAACTCTTCGAAATCCTCAAGTCAATTGAAAAGCCAAAGGCACTCTCTCTACCACATAACCCATCTAAAGAAGATTGCGAGAAAGTACAAGAAGCTTTTGCAGCCAAAATTTTAAAAGCCAGAACTAATATAATTCAGGCAAGGGAATCCGCCAGTATCGAAACTTGCACCACAGTAGAGCCCAGACCAGGAAATAGGGACAGTTTTCAGTTCAAAGCGATAACAGAGGAAGATTTCTGCCAGGTACTATCTAAAATGAAACCAACCTCCTGTGCAGAGAACATCCTGCCCACAAAAATTATTCTGGATAATAAAGAGCTCTTTGCACCAACTCTCACTAAAATAATGAACACCTCGTTTTTCGAAGGGAAAATTCCCAACATCATCAAAAAAGTTACCATAACCCCTCTGGTCAAAAAGCCGGGCTTAGATCCAAAAGATCCAAGCAACTTGCGGCCAATAACAAACTCCAATTTTGTATTGAAGATTCTGGACAAAATTGCCACAAATCAGCTACAACAACACGTGGAAGCACAGGAGATGCTACACACACAGCAATCGGGCTTTAGAACAGCCCACAGTACAGAGTCAGCTATGCTCGACCTACAATCCCACATGTTAGAGCTGATAGAACAGGGCAAGTCGGGGATGCTCATGCTGCTGGATCTTAGTGCAGCGTTCGACCTAGTGGACCATCAACTACTACAAGAGGCTCTAGATAAAACTATAGGTTGCTCTCCAACAGCACTGGCCTGGATAGCATCCTTCTTAAGTGATAGGAGGGCACGCATTCACTGGGGAGACACTTTCTCAGAAGCAGCTCCCATCCTATTTGGAGTTCCGCAGGGAGCCAGTCTGTCCCCTCTGCTTTTCAACGTCTACATGTGTAGCTTGTGTGAATTATTGGAAAGCATCGGTGTGTTTTTCACTAACTATGCCGATGATACTCAGCTGGTTTTTTAAATGATGGGAGACTATACACTAGATAGTGCAAAAGTAGAAGAAGTATATAAAATCATTGATATCTGGATGCAGAAGCATTGGATGTGCCTCAACAATAGCAAGACTGAGCTCATGATCTTTGGAGCTCAGCATGCAAGAACCAAATTAGGAGATCAATATAAGGTTTTCAGAATAAAAGATGCCAAAATCCCAGTTTTACCGCAAGTCAAAACACTTGGGATGTTGGTAGAAGCCTCAGTGGGGGCCGAAGCACAAGTAAACTATCTACACAAAAACAACACATACTATTTGCTCTTGTTGAGAGCCATTAGACCTTACATAAGTGAAGCAAACGCGGCAAATATCGCAAGAGCGATCATACTATCCCGTCTCGACTATGGCAATGCACTATTGGTGGGGGCCACCAAGAAAGAGCTGCATCGTTGCCAGGTCATGCAAAATGAGGCAGTTCGCATTGTTAAGAAAATTAAATTTGGAAACCACATATCGGCTGCAAGGAAAGATCTTCACTGGCTCAGAATTGAAGAAAGAGTCTACTTTAAGGCCATGACGATCGTTCACAGATGCCTATATGGCACGGCGCCAGGATACTTCAAAGAGAAATTTGCACTCTACACACCTAGGAGAAACCTGAGATCAGCCGACACAGGCCTCTTGGTTATCCGTAGGGTGAAACGAGCAGCAGGGGTGGGGCAGAGCCTTTCCATTCAAAGCAGCCAAATTTTGGAACAACCTCCCAGGGAATCTAAGATTAGAAGGAAACTATGGTAATTTGAAGAAATTACTGAAAACACACCTTTTCCAATAGCCTCCGGACTTTTCAGGATCTCCCACTGGTATACATATGATTACCAGCCCTTTCCTGAACTGTTTTCAGTTCCTACTGTTTTCAACAAGACTCTTTTCTGAGGTGTTCTCCGCGCCCTGATGCCCGCGGGCTGCCGGCGCGTTATAAACACATAGACATAGACATAGACATAGACAAACATTCTGCAGAATGGTACCAGAGCTCCCGGAGTTAATTCTATGCAACAATCCTCGGGACGATGTGGAGGAAGCTCGATGGGTTTCTTCTCTGTAACTACCTCCGTAAACTCCTTTAGGTAATGGGGCAAGCAATGGACGGTCTTGGTCTCGCAGCTGTTAGTAGTCTTGACAGTTTCAAATTTTGGTTCGGGTAAACACTCAGATTTGCAAAAGCTGGACTGAAAATTCAGTAAGTTTCTTGACCAGTCAATATAGGGGTTGTGTTTGTGTAGCCAGCAGATTCCCAGGATGATGGGAAAATGCACAGCTCTGATGATATCAAAAACGATCCTTTCTGAGTGTTGTTGTATCGACAAGGTAAGTTCCTCTGTGGTGTGGGTGATCAAGCCAGAACTTAATGGTTCCCCGTCCACCCCTTCAACTTTCTGGTCTTCTTGTTTGGCAATTCTTCTAACACCCTTTTGTTCAGCCCATTGGGTATCTATGAAATTGCCGGCTGCCCCACAGTCCAGTAGAGCCAAGTTAGTCACTTCAGTTGACTCTAATTTAAGAGTCACCGTGAGAACCATCAAACGGGAGTCCTCTGAGACTTCCGACGAGGAGACAGATAGAGGAGCATAAGGACTTGAACCAGCCCCTCGGTAGTGAGTCCCAACACTTACCGAGGGCGAGCGTTTCCCGACCTCCTGGGCGGAACATCCGGGCAGTCTTGTAACATATGTGTAGATGCCCCGCAATACATGCACAGGCTGCCATCCCTGCACCGTTTGCGTTCCTCTGGTGTGAGCGGGGCTCGAGCCGTTCCAATTTGCATTGGCTCTTCCTTGGTGGTTCGTTGGAAGGGTACGGACGTAGCCGGGTGAGTCTCTGAAAGAGGGGGTACATTTATCTTGGTTCTTTTCTTTTCCATGCGTCGTTCTGTCATGCGGAAATCAATTCGGAGGGTGGCCGTCAGGAGTTCAGCAAAGGATACGGGTCGTTCTATCCTGGCTAGCTCATCCTTTAAATCTTCTCTCAGACCTCTCCGGAAAATGGCATACTGAGCCTGCTCCTGCCAACCGGCTTCGGCTGCCACCTGTTTAAAGGCGGTTATGTACGTCAACAGATCTGAATTTCCTTGACGAATATCGAGAAGATCTTCTGATGCCAAGAAAGTGCTTTCTGTATGCAGAAAGGTCAGCTGCATCAAAGCTTTAAACGCATCATAGTCCTGCAGGACAGGGTCAGGCTGGTTCACAAGCGGGGTGGCCCATGCAAGGGCATTACCTGTCATATGAGTGATCATATACCCCACTTTGGCGTGGTCCGAGGCAAAGGTTTGGTGGTGAAATGAAAAGTGTAAATTGCAGGCATCCAAGAACTCTTTGACTTTTTTTGGTGAGCCATCAAACTTGCCCGAAACAAGGGGAAGCAGTGGTAAGTTAGTCGGGAAACGTTCTCTCTCAGTCATCCTTTGCCGTAGGGCGGCATTCGTGGCCTTTAGATTCTGCATCTCCACGTTTAGACTCTGGACAGCTGCTACAAGTTCTTGTACTTGCTGCGGCGTAGCCATCGTGATCTCACTCTTTTGGCGTTGCAAACTGTCACTGGGGTCTGCGAAATCCTCATCACAGTACGTTGTTTCAGATTCTCCACCCTCCCCTAGCTCCTCACCTTCTTCTTTCCTTAACGTACCCTTCTCTCCTCTTATTCTAGGTCGATCCTTTTTTTTGTGTAGATATGGACGGCCATGGAAGGAATCCACCGTGCTACCCAAGAAAGGGTGCCCGGGGACCCCCTCCGGGAACACCAAAAAGGGGAAAAAGCCCTAAGGCACAAAAAACCCCTGAGTGACCCTTGAGATGTAGTCTTGAGACGGGGCCAGGCAGATGAGATGGTCGGCAAAGAAATACTGGAGGAGCTCCGGAGGAAGGTAGTCCAAAGGAGAAAGGATGATCACTAGGTGGAAACCCAATCCAAGGAAAAAGAATCAGGAGTAGTTGGCAGTCCAATAGCAGGCCAGGAACTGGTACTCAGAAAGCAACTGTAGAAGGTATCCAAGCAGAAGAGTAGACAATCCGAAATAAACAGGCCGGGGTCTGGTACACAGGGAATCCAGCAGAAAGATGAGAGGAGGCAAAGGAGGAGATGGAAACAAGAAGACAGACTAGAGCAGAGGTAAGGTAATCAGAGTTAAGGAAGATGGGACGGGGGGTGGGCTAGAAGACTGGAGGGAGAGTAAGGGGAATGAGAGGAACTGAAAAGAAAAACAGGGGAAAAACGAGCTCAGCGATAAGAGGAACAGGCTAGTAGGGTAGGAAACGGACCTGATAGGGATCGGGGACCGAACGGAGAAAATACACGAGCTTGAAAGCTGCGGAAAGCACAGAGCGTAGAGCACTCTCTGGAAACAAGGAAACCGGAAGCATTGCAACGCATCTGCGATCCGGAAGCGGAAGGCTTTTAAGCTTCCGAGTCGCGTCAGCGCGCAACACTAGAACGGTGCTACAGGAGTACGTGACGGGTAAGCGGGGCGTGTGAAGTGCTAGTATCTGCGCCGCCAGCGGCTCCACAGGCTCCACCTAATTCACGGCATGACAACATGCTAGACGCCATCATCCACTCCAACCTCACTCTCTCTTCTCCCCTGGTCACCCCCTCTCCTGGTCTTACCACTCTCTCATCATCTCAGTCCCTATCGGTCTGTGACAACTCCTCTTAAAGCTCTGCCAACCTCGTTCACGAACATCCGTCCGATGAAACGAGTGTTAGCTGCTGCCTTCTCTGCTTCCTTCATTCTATCTTGCCCACCCAGCACTGACTCTACCACTGATTCTGCCCTTAGCAACCTCTTTCTGTCCATTACCAACACCCTTTACATCCTTGCCCCAGCCATGAGGATCTGCCTGAAACCTGCCTCCAAGCGTAACACCTGGTACGACTCCGAACTCGCAGACCAAAAAAGTAAGCGCAGGGCTACTGAACTGAAGTGGCATACTTCAGGCTCTTCCTCTGACAAACTGGCCTGCCACCTGATCCAGAGACACTACAGACTCTCCACCCGTGCCAAAAAAAGAGCACACATTCAGGCATGTGTGTCCAATGCATCCAAAAACAAGCATGAACTCTTCAAAATCTGCAGGGAACTTGCCAACCCGTCCGCAGTATATTCTGCCCCTACTCCCTCCCAGGCCATCTGCAATGCACTGAACAGCCTTGTCACGCACTCTTCCAAGCCAACCCTCTTCCCTCTGCCCCCCCACTACTCACTCTCCCTTTTCCTCCTTCTCAACTGTATACCCTGAAGAAGTTACCAGAGTTGTCGATTCCATGAAGTGCTCTTCCAAACCGGTTGCCCCATGCTCTTCCAGAACCATCAAGGACAACATCACCTCTCTCTCGCTGATCTCTGCAACCACTCCTTTGCTACTGGTTTTTTTCATCCTGCCTCAAGCACTCCCTTGTGTGCCCCTTCCTTAAAAAACCCTGTGCAGACCCTTCCTGCTCAGGCAACTACTGCCCCATTTCCATCACCCCCTTCCTGGGGAAATTGCTCGAGAAGTTGGCCCTCCCCAACTCATCTCACATACCAAACTTGTTGGCGGTCTACACGACCACCAGTCTGGATTCTGCGCATCCAGAGGCACGGAAACTGCTATTCTGAGCACCCGTGAAAAACTGTTTGCATACCTTGATTCCAACTCCCCTGCTGTTCTCATCCTCCTTGATCTCTCTTCTGCATTTGACACAGTGAACGATTCCATCCTCATAAAAAGGCTCCATGATA
Organism: Ambystoma mexicanum; assembly: GCF_040938575.1. Lineage (NCBI taxonomy): Eukaryota > Metazoa > Chordata > Amphibia > Caudata > Ambystomatidae > Ambystoma > Ambystoma mexicanum. The sequence continues at coordinate 40,216,191 of NC_090936.1, read as the reverse complement.
TTCTGGGTATCTCAGAGTGGGCACTGGACTGGCTTACCTCCTTTCTAACTGATCGTTCCTCTAAAACCATTGGAGGCACTTTCTCCTCCCCTACTTCCTCCTCCACCTGTGGCGTCCCCCAAGGCTCCATTTGTTCGCCCTAGATCTTCAACATATACCTTTCTCTACTGGCACACTCATGGTGTCCTTCTTCCGAACTTCCAGTGCTACGATGACTACACACAACTCTTCTTCAAACTTCCTACCGATGCCCTTGCACCCTCCTTTATCCCTGACTGCCTCTCGGCCATAAAGGCCTGGTGCACTGCTAATGACCTCTGCCTCAATACCAGCAAAACAGAGATTCTCCCCATTGGGTCCCCTACGCCCTACTTCTTCCCTTTTCTCTGGCATTCCTCCATGGGCTTTCCCCCGCCCCCTCCTCTGAAGCCAGGACTCTCAAAGTCATCTTTGACTTTTCCCTCTCCTTCATCCCTCCTGTTCAGGACATTGTCAAAAAGTCCCACTTTCAGCTCTTCCTTCTCAAAGGGACTCTACCCTTCCACGCCTTCCCCCAGAGACTCAATATTACCTGTGCTCTGGCTCTCTCCAAGCGAGACTATTTCAACAGCCTCCTCCTTAATCTTCCTTTGTCCACCCTGCAACCCCTCCAGCTAACCCAGAATAGGGCAGCAAGACTTATCCTTGGCCTCAAGCCCAAGGACCGTATCTCTCCTGCCCTACAAAGCCGTCACTGGCTCCCAGTCTAAGCACAGATTAAATCAAAATCCCTTTGTAACATCCACAAGGCTATCAGGGGCTAGGGACCACTCCTTTTCAACATTTTCTGACCTAATACTCTCCTTCTAGGCTCCTATGCTCCTCTGGCACTAACTCCCTGCGTGTGAAGCGGTTTGCTAAACAGAGAGCTGGGGGTCGATCTCTCTCCTCGGCAGGCTCCCTCCTGTGGAATAACCTCCCTCCCACTCAGCGTCTTGAGCAAGACCTCCTCAAGTTCTGAAAAAGCCTCAAGTCTTTTAACTTTACCTCTTCCTTCTCCTCCTCTCTTCTGTGCTAATCATACAGTAGTGTGACCGATGTCTGGGGCCCTTGTGTATTCTCATGGCTCTGACCCCCCCACATCTTTATCCCATCCACTGTCTATTCATTGCACTTGCTTAGGCTCCCCTCCCTTGGGAGGTTGCACTTACCCTTTTCCTTCTTAAGCACTTCGCCCCGAGCACTTCTTCATGAGCACCACAGCACCTATCCCACACCCCCATCCCCTCAGCACTTGCACTTTCTGAACACTCACAAGGCTTAGTAGGTTTGTTTGCCCTTCCTTTCATTCTCATTTGTTTGTACTATTAATTGAACCATTTATCCTTTGGTAATTCATTGTCTACCTTCCCCCGTCCCCACCCTTTTGCCCTATGGGCACTTTGAAACAGTTTTACTAATTGTATAACTGCCTAACAAATGACCAATGACAATAAATAAATAAGTAAATGCATAAATAAGTTGCAAGCTATTAGCCATCCATTAAAATACACGCACCCCTGCAGTTCCCCACAGCATGCACTTGATTTGCTTTTGATTTCCTTTTTTCCTTTGATTATGCACCGCCCAGTGCTGCCTGGACGACTAAGGGGGGCGAAGTGAGCTCTGAAGACAGGGACTGTGAACTTAGGGTTTTGCAGAGTGACACAGCGATGACATCGGAGAAGGGTTTAGCCTTTAATGTTATATGGAGCATATATACATTTTATGTATAATATAGATGACGTCATGATTTTATCGTTTTAATGACACAGGGTAGACAGTTAGCTTCAACGGCTAGTAACATCAAACTTGTATATAGTTTTGATATAGAGTGCAAAGAGAGGCTTGCACTGCAGCCCTATGCGAATTCACTTTATAGCAAAGGGTGGTTTTATAGCACTAATATAAAAGACCCAAAACTATTCATTTTGGACATTGCGTGTTAGCCCATAGCTTTATGCAAAATTGTCACTCTTCATTTAAAAAGGCAGTCGACAATCCGTGTTTTTCCTTTTTAAATGAGAGTGAGGTTTTTACATAAAATATTGGGAAACTTTGACATAAAAAACAGTTGGATTTGGACAATGCATGTTTTCTTTTATAAATGAAGAGTAAAACCTTTTCATTAAACTATTGGGTGTTGGCATTGCGTGTTTTCTTTTTTAAATGAAGGGTAACACGTTTACATGAAACTATTGGCTGTTGGCATTGCATGTTTTCTTTTTTTAATGACGAGTGAAACTTTTAATAAATGAAACCGATTCGCTTCATAAGTAAAGTGTTTTTTCTATAGCCTATACAAAAGTCAAACTATGGCATTTGGGAGATGTGGAACCAAGTTGATACAGTGTCAACACTCACCATTAAACTTTGACTTTATCATACCTCTACAAAAACACCAAATATTGGTTTTGACAATGCATGGTTTCTTTCTAAATTAACTCACTGCAAGGGCCTCTTAGAATGAATGCTGTTTAAAAGGGCTATAGAGGACATGCTGTGTGTGCCAGAGAGAAATGACAGAGCTGATCAGCTGTGAAATAGGGCTGTGGTGGGAGAGGGGCTTTTATCTTCCAAATGCCAGACTTTTGCATTTTCGTCAAGCGCAGCAGAAAACACAGATGACAGGCTGTTAAGGCTGGCGAGCAGGATGGAATATATGTGGAGGGGGTCTGCAATACATTATATTGTTATCTATGACTGACCAGAGGGGCCTAGGTAATTTTAGTTTTGTTATAAAGGCCCATTTCTGCAAGTAAGCAAATAAATTACATGCGTTCTGTCACAGGTTTCCCCCCTTCTCACCTGTCTATGTTGCCTGATGTCCTCCTTTGGTGGAGTCTTCTTTCGTATGGTTCGGGACTTAAATAAGCCCGCTCAGCCATCCTCGGCTTCCAGATTATGTTCAGCTTCGATGTCCACGATCACGGGAAACTCCAGGAGTATTCAAGAAGATGTTGGGGGGGCGCGGAAGCGGCACAGATATTCCGGGAAGTAGACAAGAGGGAAGAAGTCAAAAGAAGGGAATCCAGTGGCCAGGGGATAGCAAGTAGCACTAGAAAAAGTTCGGAACACACGTCTGATCACAGCTAGTAGCAGCGTTGAGACGCGCAGGGCCACGGGGGTGTGGCTTCTTTATAGAGGACGCTGCGTAGAACGTGAAGACTGGCGAGCAGCGTGCTGAGCTTGCCGCCATGTTGGTAGTATTATGGAGTGTAAGGCCCGACGTGACAGGGACCAGGAAGCCCAGAAGGGGCGAGTTCGATGGTTCATGACAGCATGCCTCCTCCGGAAACTCGTTCCACTGGGTTTGCCCGGGTGTATGAGATGGAACCTTCTGAGTAGCCTGGGGGTATTTAGATTTGAGATAGGTTCCCAACTGCGTTCACTAGGGGGATATCCTTTCCACTCCACTAGGTACTGGAGTTTGCCACGTCTATATCTAGAATCGCAAATCCTCGAGACCTCATACTCCAGTTGGTTATTGATGATTACTGGTTTGGGCTGAAGGTTAGTTCGAGAGGTCTGAACATATGGCTTTATTAAGGACGTGTGAAAGACTGGGTGGATTTTCTTCCAGGAGTCTGGAAGCTTGAGTTGGTAGGCCACTGGGTTGATGATTTCCTTTATAAGGAATGGCCCATAATATAGAGGAGCCAATTTATTTGGTCGCAAATGCCGTGGTAGTAGTTTCGAGGACAGCCAAACCTTATCCCCTATTGTGTAGGAGGGGCTTGGTCTTCGTTTGGAATCCGCATACAGTTTGGTCTGGTTTCTGGCCTTTTCTAATTGTTCTTTGGCTTCTCTTTGAACATTATGTCATGCGCCGCCTCCCGTGGACATTATGGTCCAGGGTGCGGCTTGGGGGCCGCCATTGCAGAGTTCCGCTACGTACCCGAACGTCGCTGTAACAGTCTAGTGTTTCTTCCTCTGCGAGCCGGAATGCTTATCAGCCACGCCCCCCGGCACACAGTGCGTTGCAACCCGCTTGGTCAGCTCCCTGACTGCTTTCTTTCGGTTGCGCTGACGCTAGTTTTCTTGCTTTGTCCTTTTTCTCCTCTGCCGCCCTTTGGGCTGCTTCTTACCTTCCCGTTTATCGGGTCCTCTTGTTTTTCCTTTCTTCTTTGCTCTGACTCCTTTCCGGTTCTTTCTCCGCTCTGTTGTCTCTCGCTGACCGTCATTATTGGCTACCTCACGGTTCCTTCGGAGCCTGCCTTCCACGCGGAATCCTTACGACGGACCTCCGCTGTTGCTGTTTCACACGGAATCCTTACGATGGACCTCCGCTGTTGCTGTTCCACCTCTGGGGTTTTTTGTGCCAGACGGCTTTTTCCCCAGTTTGTCCCTCCCGGAAGAGGGGCCGCAGGTAGTGCTATTCACAGCAGTACACTGTGGCTTCCTTTCGTGAGAAAGACACTTTCTCAGAAAAAAAAGAAAGAAGAAAGAAGGAGAAGGATTATTGTGCTAGAAGACAACAAATATCATCTATTCAAGACCAATCTTCAGGTGAGGAGGAGGAAAGGGGAGAAAGGTTAAGGGTGGAGATTGAACATTCTCAGAGGGCTGAGAGTTTGCAACGCCCAGTGGTCAGGATGGCGACCCCTGAACAATTGCAAGAGATGGTGGCCGCTGTTCAAAACCTCTCAGCAGAGGTTCGAAATCTATCCATGGAAGTGCAAACATTAAGGACTGAAAATAACATGTTAAAACAACTGGTTTCTAATCGGGAACCAAAACCAGTGGACTTACCTCCCATGGCACTCCCCTCAGGGAAATATAACGGAGCTTCAAAGAAGCTCAAAGAATTCTTGGAAGCTTGTAGTATCCATTTTGCCTTAAGACCTCATACATTTCCCACCGGTCACGCCCGGGTGGGATTCATGATTCTCAACATGTCAGGTAATGCCCTGGCATGGGCCACTCCACTGGTGTTGGGAACAGACCCTATACTGCAAGACTACAAGGCTTTTGTAGGTCGACTAAAACAAGAGTTCGAGAGGCCTGAAATTTCGTTTTCTGCAGGCGAAGATCTGTTACACCTACGTCAAGGCCAGACTGATGTGCACACCTATTTTTCCATGTTCAAACGCTTAGCCTCAGAAGCTGGTTGGCATGAGCAGACCCAATATGCCATCTTCAGAAGAGGGTTGCGAGAAGTTATTAAAGATGAGTTAGCCCGGCCTCCCAGGCCGGCATCCTTTCCAGAACTAACAACGGCAGCTTTACAAATAGAACATCGACTCTACGAACGCCGAATAGAAAAGTGACGGAATAGGAATACTACCTTTCCCGCCCATACTCCTCCTCCTCCAGTTGCCGCATCGGGCCGATCCGAAGAACCTATGAAGATTGGAACCACACGTTCATCCTTGACTCCAGAGGAAAGAAGGCGAAGAAGAGACTTGGGGTTATGCGCTTATTGTGGATCAGACCAACATCAAATTAGGAATTGCTCCGAGATTCCTTCACGAAGAGCGGGAAACGAGAACCCTCGGTCCTAAGAGGGACGGGAATCCGAGGGGAAGTTACCAGTCCCTATGTGTCATTATCAGTGGGTCCAGTGAATCCACAGGAAGATTCGAGATTAATGGTACTCAAGGTGCATTTGTTTATAGACCATCGCAAGATCGAAGCATTGGCCGTACTGGATTGTGGGGCCGCCGGCAACTTTGTGGACACCATTTGGGCCGACTCTGTCGGCTTACGACGCATGGACCGCAAGGAGGATCAGAAGGTCGAGGGGGTGGATGGTACGCCCCTCAGTTCAGGCCCTATTACACAGACTACTGAGTTTCTTCAAATGTTCATACAACAACATTCAGAAACTATTCAGTTCAATATCATCCGTGCGGCCCATTTTCCACTCATTTTGGGCATTACATGGTTGCGAAAACACAATCCACAGATTAATTGGTCCACCAACAATATTACCTTTGAATCGAAGTTTTGTCGACAGGCCTGCTTAAAGGATCTACGGTTTATGGAAGCCAAGGCCCATACAGTTCCTCAAGCCAGTACCGTGGGTGTCCACTCTCTTCCCATGGACTTCTCGGCTTTCGAGGATATCTTTTCAGAAAAGAATCCATTGGAACTACCTCCTCACAGGCCAGAGGATTGCGCCATTGATCTCCTTCCTAATGCCCTAGTTCCTTTTGGTCGAATGTTTTCGCTTTCACAAACAGAAAAAAGAGCCCTAAGGACTTATTTGGACGACAACTTGCAGAATGGTCTAATTTGTCCCTCTAAGTCCCCAGCAGGTGCTCCCTTGTTTTTCATACCAAAGAGAGATTCTTCTGAACTCAGACCATGTATTGATTATCGTGGGTTGAACAAAGTCACAATACGGGATCGCTATCCCATGCCCCTTATCTCTGACATAATAGAGGCGGTACAAGGAGCATCTATTTTCTCCAAATTAGACCTACTCAGTGCTTATCACCTATTGCGCATACAATCAGGAGACGAATGGAAGACGGCATTCCGTACTCCATTCGGGCTATTCGAGTGCCATGTTATGCCTTTTGGACTGGTCAACGCACTGGCAGTGTTTCAGAGATACATTGACCGGGTCTTCTCAGATCTTATGTTTGTCTCGGTTATAGTCTATCTGGACGACATACTGGTATTCTCCAGAGATTCCGAAAAGCATCAGAAACATCTCACCGAAGTCTTGACACGTCTAAAACACATAAGCTTCTGGTAAAAAAGGAGAAATGTCTGTTCGGGGTCAGCACCGTGCCCTATCTGGGGTATGTACTCTCATCTCAGGGGGTTCTTATGGATCAAAGAAAGGTGGACGCCATTCTAAGCTGGCACTCCCCCAGATCAGTCAAAGAAGTACAGAAGTTCCTAGGAGTGGCCAACTTCTATAGGTGTTTCATTCCTTCCTTTTCTGAAGTGGTGTTACCCATTAATCAGTTGCTAAAAAAATCCTCGTTACCATTCTCATGGAATGACCAAGCAGAAAGAAATTTCAAACACCTGAAAGAACTGTTTTGTCAAGCTCCCATTCTGCGACACCCGGACCAGACAAAACCCTTTATTCTAGAGACTGACGCCTCGGCTGCCGCAGTGGGAGCACTCCTACTCCAGGAACATAACGGAAATGAACATCCCATAGCCTATCTCTCACGCACCCTCACTTCCAGTCAACAGAATTATTCGGTCATTGAGAGGGAACTCTTGGCCATGAAACTCGCGTGTGAGGAATGGCGACATATACTGCAGGGAAGTAACAGTCCGTTCACCATTCGAACAGATCACAAGAACTTACAAGTCCTTCAGTCTATGGACTGCATCAATTCTCGCCAAGCTGGATGGGCCCATTTCTTTTCCCAGCATGATTTCTGCATTACGTATATCCCTGGAAGCCAGAATCTCCTCGCTGATGCACTATCTCGGAAGGGTGGATTAGAAGTATCCAATTTACCACCGACAGAAAGACTGTTTCCCAGAAATCGGGTTTTCCTCCATGTGACCAGTTTTCTCCAGCAGGTTAAAGAAGCTACGATTCTGGCTACCCCTCAGGAGAAGGTAGCTTTAATTGACAGAGAAGGGCTTTTGTTTCAGGACCATCGATTATTTATTCCCCCAGGGCCTCTTCAACGACAAGTCTTTCAATGGTTTCATGATCACCCAACGGCAGGACATAGAGGTCAGTCTGGCACATTAGATCTCGTCAAAAGGTATTTCTACTGGCCCAGAATGAGATCCAGAATCAGACAGTGTGTCCAAGCTTGCAGGATCTGTAACAGCAGCAAAAATCGCACTACCAAACCTTTGGGTTTACTTGAACAGAGTGCGATACCCTTATGTCCGTGGAGTCACATCTCCACTGATTTTGTGGTGGATCTACCAGTTTCAAGTGCATGTACCTGCATCATGGTAACAGTGGATTCTATGTCCAAGATGGCTAATTTCTCTCCTCTTCCCGGATTGCCTACGGCATCAGAAATGGCAGAGGTGTTTCTCAAGGATATTTTCCGTCTGCATGGCCTTCCCGATAAGATTACGTCAGATAGAGGCAGCCAATACGTCTCAAAATTTTGGACGGCCTTATGTCATCGGTTGGGCATTGAACGGGCATTATCTTCCGGTTTCCATCCTCAGACCAACGGGCAGACTGAGAGATTGAATGGCACCCTCGAACAATACCTACGCTGTTATGTAAACCAAGAACAGGACAATTGGGTCTCTCTTCTTCCCACGGCAGAGTTTTCCTACAACAACACCAGTCATTCCGCTTCTGGGCTCACTCCATTCTACTGTACTTATGGGTTTCATCCTCGCACGATTTTCCCTGTTCCATCCATTGAATCCAACTTACCCGCTGTAGAAGGGATGTTGTCCAAGATTCAGGAGGCTCACAAGACCGCCCAGTCAAGTCTTTTAGACAGTCAAGTGACAAATAAGGCTCAAGAGGACCGTCACCGTCAAATGGTGCCGGAGTGGAAGGTGGGCACCCGGGTGTGGCTTTCTATGAAATATCTTCCCCGGTGGACTCGTCCTTCCAAACTTTCCCCCTGTTTCATCGGACCCTATCCTATTATGGCAAAGCTCAACCCAGTGGCTTTTCACCTGAAATTGCCTCCCTGTTTACACAGGGTTCACCCTGTCTTCCATTCCTCTCTTCTCAGGGAAGCTCCTGAGGGATCCTCTACCCGTTCAGTTCCACTCAAACCACCGCCCAGGAAGAAGCAGAGTTTGAGGTATCCCAAATTTGTGATTCTCGATACAGGCGAGGTCGCTTGGAATACTTTTTACACTGGAAGGGATACTCGAGGGCGGAAGATTCATGGGAACCCTCTACCTTTGTTCATGCTCCTAGGTTATTGCGGAAGTTTCACAGGGCTCACCCTGGAAAACCTGGGGGTTACAACATTGGAAGGGGGCATACTGTCATGCGCCGCCTCCCGTGGACATTATGGTCCAGGGTGCGGCTTGGGAGCCGCCATTGCAGAGTACCGCCACGTTCCCGAACGTCGCTGTAACAGTCTAGTGTTTCTTCCTCTGCGAGCCGGAACGCTTATCAGCCACGCCCCCCCGGCACACAGTGCGTTGCAACCCGCTTGGTCAGCTCCCTGACTTCTTACTTTCGGTTGCACTGACGCTAGTTTCCTTCCTTTGTCCTTTTTCTCCTCTGCTGCCCTTCGGGCTGCTTCTTACCTTCCCGTTTATCGGGTCCTCTTGTTTTTCCTTTCTTCTTTGCTCTTGACTCCTTTCTGGTTCTTTCTCTGCTCTGTTGTCTCTCGCTGACCGTCATTATTGGCTACCTCATGGTTCCTTCGGAGCCTGCCTTCCACTCGGAATCCTTACGACAGACCTCCGCTGTTGCTGTTTCACACGGAATCCTTACGACGGACCTCCGCTGTTGCTGTTCCACCTCTGTTTTTTTTTGTGCCAGACAGCTTTTTCCCCAGTTTGACCCTCCCGGAAGAGGGGCCGCAGGTAGTGCTATTCACAGCAGTACACTGTGGCTTCCTTTCGTGAGAAAGGCACTTTCTCAGAAAAAAAAGAAAGAAGAAAGAAGGAGAAGGATTATTGTGCTAGAAGACCACAAATATCATCTATTCAAGACCAATCTTCAGGTGAGGAGGAGGAAAGGGGAGGAAGGTTAAGGGTGGAGATTGAACATTCTCAGAGGGCTGACACATAAATGAGCATTTCAATCCAGGAATCGACTGTTGGAACTGGTGTAGGATGAGGAAGGATGAAGGGTAGAACCGAAGGGTGAAATCCTTGGCTACAGAAAAAAGGACTGGTCTTAATAGCAGAGTGGTCCGAATTATTATAGGCGAATTCCGCCACTGGTCTTAAGAGGGACCAATCGTCCTGGACCTTGGTAGCGAAGCAACAGAGGTATTGTTCCAAGGTTTGCTTTACACGCTCTGTGGCTCTGTTGGTTTGGGGATGATATCCTGAGGAAAGAGCACGTTGGATTCCTAGTATTTGGCAAAGATGTTTCCAGAACTGAGAAATGTATTGGGGCCCTCTGTCTGATATGATCTTGGAAGGGAGTCCATGCATTCAGAATATGTGTTCCAGGAAAATTCCAGCAAGTTCTGACGAGGATGGTATTTTAAACAGAGGTGTAAAATGGGCCACATGGGTGAACAAATCAATGGTGACCATGATGGCTGTGTATCCCCTGGAAGGTGGTAATTCCACAATGAAGTCTGTTGCTATGAATTCCCAAGGCCTTGTTGGAAGTGGAGGTTGCTGCAATAAACCGGCTGGTCTCTTGTTGTCATGTTTGTTTTGATTACAGACAGAGCATTCCTGGATATACCTTTGTACATCAGTTTTCACTCCAGGCCACCAAAATTGCCTTTGTGTCATATTCCATAGAAGGAGATGGTCATTGTGGCGCCGTTGGTCCCAATCACGGGTGGCGGCCATTTTTTCTCCCAAGATGGCGGCGCCGTCCGAGGGCGGTGTTCCAGTCTTGCAAGAGTTGCGGGCTGTGGAGGCTCCTCCTCCTCAGCAGAGATCCGGTTATCTTGCGGCAGGCACAACGCTCGTGTGCGTTGCTACTCTTCCCAGTCAGCGCTTCGTAAGTTCGTCCCTAGGCTTACCACTATTTGCATTCTCATTTACTTCTTACTAAACCTTCTTCTGTCTCTGTTTGTATAGAAGCCTTCTTGTTGCACTCCAAAGACAGAGATTCCGCTTCCTAAACTCTATTTAAGAGTTCCAGTGCTGATCAAAACAGATCCTTCTCCTTTCTTCGACAACCGCTTCCATTCACACCAGGTTGGACAGTTTACACACATTGATTCAAGTCAGCTGTTCCACTCATTTCCCAGCCGCGTTGTTCGTAAGGCTTTTGCTTCGATTCGAATCTGCTGCCAGGTACCCTTCTCTCCTTCTCTTCTCGTTATTTAGGACTACCTGCCCGCCTTTCCTACCTTCTAGTCTCCTCACGTTTCCTTTTATATATATTAGGCTTCCGAAGTTACATCGCGTTATCCACGAGTCATCACTCTCAACGTTCCACAGATGAAATCCGAACGGATGCAATCTTGATGCAATATAGATCACAATCCTCTTTATACTGGTAACTATTAGGCTACTGACATCCGCTTCTACTCTGTGTTAAGCACATACTTACCTTTCTCTAATCTGTGCCTTTCTTATTTTTCTTTACGGTACCTGCATCCAGTCACCTGGAAATGTGTTAAAGACTCGCCCTTACCTGCTCACAGAGAAGACTTCCAACAACTGAGGCGGACAGGGTTTTCTTCCCCAGAGGGTTTCCCTGGGGAGTTCCTTCCTTCCTGGTGTAAGCTATCACGGGATAGGAGGGGATTCCCCCGGGGGGGCTTCTCAAATTCCCCCCGTCCGGGCTACAGGATCAGGTCAGTGGGTGCATGTTTATAGGGAAACATAATTATTACTGGAAACGACAGAAACTGAACAGAAATATTACAGTTAGCAACGCCTAAAAATATATATATATAGAGATTATCTTAGTCTCTTTTTTTTTTTTTACTTCCATTCGGTTTCCAGGCATAATTGTTCTTTCCCTTACGCTCACACTGAAATGGATCCGGCTCAACAACAACAATTATTGGCGGCGGTCCAGTCACTAACGGCCGAAGTCCAGGCACTTAAACAAGAGAATGCGGTGTTACGGCAACACATGGGGAGGTCCCCTAGTTGTTCCGAGCTACCTCCTGGACCTTTACCAGGGGGACGCTTTGATGGAGACCCGCATAAGTTGAGAGAGTTTTTAGAATCTTGCACTGTGCAGTTTACGTTTAAGACGGCATTCTTTCACACTGATAGGGATAAGGTGGGACACATGATTGCTCACCTTACCGGTCCCGCTCTAGCCTGGGCTACCCCTTTAGTCACTTCAAACAATCCAATTCTAGATTCATATCCCGCCTTTGTGAATAGTCTTAAGACCATGTTCGGGAGGCAGGAGGTCACAGTATCAGCTCAAGAACAACTATTAGACTTCCATCAGGGTTCTTTGGATCTCTTGGTTTATATTACCCGTTTCAAACAATTGGCAGCAGGCACGTCTTGGGCAGATGACGCCTTGATTACGCTTTTTAGACGGGGCTTGAATGAGGAACTAAAGGATGAGGTCTCTAGAGTTCCTCGCCCACCTAATTTGGCCGAATTAATATCCATGGTTATGCAGATGGACTATAGAATTTTGGAAAGACGTCAGGAAGAGAGACGGCAAAAGAATTTTAGGTCTCAGCCTGAAAAGTCAATGAACTCCCCTAAGGGAAACTTCTCTGACGAACCAATGCAAATAGGAGCTGCTCGGGGTCCTTTGTCCACTGCGGAGCGGCTACGACGTCGCACCTTAGGGCTATGCATGTACTGTGGTTCCAAGGAGCATTCTTTACAAAATTGTCCGATAATTCTCTCTCGGAAGCAGGGAAACGCTCGAACCCGACCGTCAGGGGAACCGCGGTTAGGGAATCAGTGAGCGGTTCCCCTTCTTCCTCCATTTCATCCAATGGTACTGACGTCCCTGACACCTCTATGTTGGTTCTAAAGGTTACTTTTTCTTGTGATTCCTTGGGTTTAGTTGAGGTTCCCGCATTGGTGGACTGCGGGGCAGCAGGCAATTTTATTGATGACATTTGGGCGACCCAATTTAGAATTCCCCGTTCTTCCAAATCTATGGCTATTCCCGTTGAATCAGTTGATGGGAGTCCGTTGGTCTCAGGTCCCATTAAGGAGCAGACAGTTCCTTTACAGATGTCTATTGCTAATCATAGGGAAGTCATCACGTTAGACATTATCCGGACTGCCCATTATCCTGTGATATTGGGTTTACCTTGGCTTAGAGTGCACAACCCCTACATCAATTGGTCAGCGGGAACATTTTTTCTGGGTTCTGTTCACTGTCAAGCTCATTGTTTTATTCGTGGTACTGGTGAACTACTTTCTGCCTCGTCACGCGAAGGGGAGGGATTAAGAACCACTGTGCTAAATCAGATTCAGGGGATTCCTGAACCTTATCAATCTTTCCATAAAGTATTTTCTAATACTGAATATGCTGAACTGCCACCTCATCGTAGGGATGATTGTGCCATTGATCTACTTCCGGACCTCCCTATCCCATTTGGTCGCTTGTACGTGCTATCCGCGAGAGAAAAGGAGGTTCTTAAAGAGTATCTTCGCAAGAATATGCACAATGGTCTCATTGCCGAATCCACCTCCCCTGCTGGGGCTTCCTTGTTTTTTATTCCCAAAAAAGACTCTGCTGAACTCCGACCTTGCATAGACTTTCGCGGATTGAACAGGATTACGGTTCCTGATCGTTATCCGATGCCCGTAATAGCTGACATCCTTGAAGCCATAAAAGGAGCCAGGATTTTCACCAAGCTAGATCTGCGAGGAGCCTACCATCTCATCCGCATCAAATCGGGTGATGAATGGAAGACGGCTTTTCGGACGCCATTTGGTCATTATGAGTATCGCGTGATGCCTTTTGGATTGTCCAATGCTCCGGCAGTTTTTCAGCGCTTTATGGACCATTTATTCTCTGACATTCTCCTGCATTCAGTTATTGTATATCTCGATGATATTTTGGTTTTTTCTAATACTCCCACTGAACACATTGGTCATGTTACGGATGTTCTACAGCGCCTTCTAGACAATCATTTGTTCTGTAAGCTGGACAAGTGTGAGTTTCATCAAGACAGTGTGGCATATTTGGGCTTCATTCTATCCGCTCAGGGGGTTTCTATGGATCCCCGGAAGGTTTCTGCTATCCGAGACTGGGCTTCTCCAAATTGCGTTAAGGATATCCAACGATTCCTGGGGTTTGCAAACTTCTATCGGCGATTTATTCCCAGATTCTCTGAGACCATCTTACCGTTAACGGCTCTCCTCAAGAAAGGGGTTCCATTCCATTGGTCCACACAAGCAGAAGAAGCTTTCACCTCCCTGAAAGACTGTTTCATGACCGGGCCTATTCTACTCTCTCCTGATCAGGGAAAGCGATTTATCGTAGAATCGGATGCCTCCCACTTTGCCCTTGGAGCTATCCTTCTTCAAGAAGATGATCAGGGGGTGGAGTGTCCCGTGGCGTATATGTCTAAGACCCTATCTCCTTCAGAACTGAACCATACGGTCCTTGAGAAGGAGTTACTTGCCATCAAACGGGCTTTTGAGGAATGGCGACATTTACTGCTAGGAGCCCAATTTCCGGTGGAGGTTCGGACTGACCACCACAATCTTCGAGCCCTTCAGAATGCACAAACTCGCAATAGCAGACAAGCCCGTTGGGCTCATTTTTTCTCTCCATATGAGATTGTGTTTACCTTCATTCCTGGCAAAAGTAATCTAAAGGCTGATGCCTTATCCAGGAAGGAATCTACTGAGTGGGCTCATTTCCGGCCCGAACCTTTATTTCCCAATGCTCGTTTTGTGCATGTGATATCCAGTTTTCTTCAGTCCGTAGCAAGAGCTACGTCGGTTTTCCAACAGGATAACCCTGACCTGTTTCGGGCCCTGGGACTCACTGTATTTCAGGACTGTGCTTACCGACATCAGAAACTGTTTTTACCCTCAGCGGAACTCCAAAAATCTGTTCTTACAATGTGTCATGACTCACTCATAGCTGGTCATCGAGGAGTCAACAATACAATGGAACTGGTCCGCCGCAACTTCTGGTGGCCTAGTCTTGTGGAAGATGTTAAACAATATGTGGCTGCCTGTACCGTCTGTTTACAATCAAAGGCACCTCGAGGTTCCCCCTTAGGTCTACTCACGAGAATGCCCGTGCCGATTCGTCCATGGCAGATCATTTCCACGGACTTTGTAGTGGACCTTCCTAAATCAGCAGGATGTACGACCATTATGGTCACTATTGACTATTTCACTAAAATGGCCCACTTCGTGGCCTTGCCTCAAGTACCTACCTCAGCACAGATGGCAAGGATCTTTATTACGCATATCTTTTCTGTTCACGGCTTACCAGATACTATCGTTTCGGACAGAGGACCCCAGTACACGTCTAGATATTGGCAGCAACTGTGCAAGATGCTTGGTGTTACCCGCGCCTTGAGCTCGGGTTTCCATCCGCAAACCAATGGACAGACGGAACGATTGAATCAGACCCTTGAGGGCTACCTCAGATGCTATGTTTCAGCATCTCAAGACAATTGGACGGAGTTATTGTCGTTGGCTGAATTTGCTTATAATAATGCGCATCACACATCATTGGGATCCAGTCCTTTTCACTGTTCCTATGGATTCCATCCTACCTGCTTCCCTGTGGGGGTGTCGTCTGCGTCTTCTTTCCCGGATGTAGTCTGTCTGCTGCAGGATATCCAGCAGGGTCACCAGAAGGCTCTATCTTCTCTTCAGAACGCTCAGGAACGAATCAAACGTTTTGCTGATCGCAGACGCTCTCCAGCTCCGGTTTTTGCATCCGGGGACAGGGTGTGGTTGGCTTCTCGTTTTCTTCCTCGACACCTGGTGCCTTCCAAACTTTCTCCTAAGTACTTTGGTCCGTTTCCTGTGCTTCAACGTCTGGGGGAGGCAGCCTATCGTCTACGTCTTCCTCCTTCTTGGTCCAGGATTCACCCAGTATTTCATGTTTCTCAGCTTAAACAGGACGTGGCGGATCGCTTTTCCCGTCATCGGTTGGCTCGTCCTCCTCCTATTTCGACTCCTTCGGGGCCGGAGTTTGAAGTTGCCGGCATTTGCGATTCCCGTTACCACCGGGGCCGTCTTCAGTACTTGGTGGATTGGCGGGGGTATTCGCCGGCTGAACGGTCCTGGGAACCGGCTTCTGCCGTTCATGCTCCACAACTGGTTCGCCGCTTTCATCGTTCTCATCCAGGCAAACCGGGTACGTCAGCTCTTTGGAGGGGGCATACTGTCATATTCCATAGAAGGAGATGGTCATTGTGGCGCCGTTGGTCCCAATCACGGGTGGCGGCCATTTTTTCTCCCAAGATGGCGGCGCCGTCCAAGGGCGGTGTTCCAGTCTTGCAAGAGTTGCGGGCTGTGGAGGCTCCTCCTCCTCAGCAGAGATCCGGTTATCTTGCGGCAGGCACAACGCTCGTGTGCGTTGCTACTCTTCCCAGTCAGCGCTTCGTAAGTTCGTCCCTAGGCTTACCACTATTTGCATTCTCATTTACTTCTTACTAAACCTTCTTCTGTCTCTGTTTGTATAGAAGCCTTCTTGTTGCACTCCAAAGACAGAGATTCCGCTTCCTAAACTCTATTTACGAGTTCCAGTGCTGATCAAAACAGATCCTTCTCCTTTCTTCGACAACCGCTTCCATTCACACCAGGTTGGACAGTTTACACACATTGATTCAAGTCAGCTGTTCCACTCATTTCCCAGCCGCGTTGTTCGTAAGGCTTTTGCTTCGATTCGAATCTGCTGCCAGGTACCCTTCTCTCCTTCTCTTCTCGTTATTTAGGACTACCTGCCCGCCTTTCCTACCTTCTAGTCTCCTCACGTTTCCTTTTATATATATTAGGCTTCCGAAGTTACATCGCGTTATCCACGAGTCATCACTCTCAACGTTCCACAGATGAAATCCGAACGGATGCAATCTTGAGGCAATATAGATCACAATCCTCTTTATACTGGTAACTATTAGGCTACTGACATCCGCTTCTACTCTGTGTTAAGCACATACTTACCTTTCTCTAATCTGTGCCTTTCTTATTTTTCTTTACGGTACCTGCATCCAGTCACCTGGAAATGTGTTAAAGACTCGCCCTTACCTGCTCACAGAGAAGACTTCCAACAACTGAGGCGGACAGGGTTTTCTTCCCCAGAGGGTTTCCCTGGGGAGTTCCTTCCTTCCTGGTGTAAGCTATCACGGGATAGGAGGGGATTCCCCCGGGGGGGCTTCTCAAATTCCCCCCGTCCGGGCTACAGGATCAGGTCAGTGGGTGCATGTTTATAGGGAAACATAATTATTACTGGAAACGACAGAAACTGAACAGAAATATTACACTTTGTATTAATCGGAGGGTATTGGTAATACCACGGTGCCCGGAGTAAAGAGTATCGTGACAGAGATTTATCATCCTTTGCTGTAGTTTTTGTGTTGGGATGACCAAGGCATTGTCTTTGAACAAGTATCCATCTTTGGTCTTCAGTTTCCACTGGTTCCTGTCCGAGATACCTTTCCAGAGTTCCAAGGATTGAGTCTGACTGCGGACTTCATCTAGGAGGCTGGTCGCCTGGGCTACAATTATTGTGTGGGGAAACATCTTGGGAAATGCTCGGTCATCAGGAGGTTCATAGTCAGGGCGCCGAGACAAGGCGTCAGCAATTATGTTTTGTGTTCCCGGAACATGGTGAATTTGGAACTGGTATTGAGCAAAGAAGAATGCCCAACGGGCCTGACGGCTGTTCCTGCATTCCAGGGCCTGTAACAACTGGAGATTTCGATGGTCCGTCCGAACCTGGACAGGATGTTTAGCTCCTAGAAGTAAATGACGCCACTCAGTGAAGGCTTGGCGGATGGCTAGAAGTTCCTTTTCTAAGACTGAGTAATGAGTTTCACTGGAGGTCAAATGTCCGTGAAAGATAGGCAATAGGATGTTCCAGCCCGTCATCTAGTTCCAGAACTGCTCCGATGGCATAATTAGAGGCATCTGTTTCCACTAAGAATGGTCGATTTATATCCGGTTGAACCAGGATGGGGCTTGTGTAAATTCTGTTTTTAGGCGTTGGAAAGCCTTCTCCTGGGCTGGGGTCCATCGATAGGGAGTATCTTTTTTCTACAAGGAGATGATCGGTTGAACAATCTCAGAGAAGGATGGTATAAACCTCTGATAGAAATTGGCCAAGCCCAGGAAAGATTGGATCTGTTTTACGGAGGTCGGAGTTGGCCAGGATATTATGGCTTTAACCTTGGATTGATCCATGCCTATGCCATCTGGGCTAAGGACAAATCCTAGATAATGAACAGTGGAAACATGAAAAAGGCATTTCTCAGATTTTGCTAGAAGCTTGTGTTCGCATAGCCGTTGTAACACTGATTTAACATGTTCTTCATGCTTGAGAGGATCTTTAGAGAATATCAAAATATTGTCCAAGTAGACGATGACGAAAAGAAATAGCATATCCAAAAACACCCAGTCCATGAAGTGTTGGAAGATTGCCGGAGCATTAGAGAGTCCAAAGGGCATGACCAAGTATTCGTAATGACCGAAGGGTGTTCTGAAGGCTGTCTTCCATTCGTCACATTCTCTAATACGAATAAAGTGATAAGCACCCCTAAGATCCAATTTGGTGAATATTACGGCTCCTCTTACGGCTTCCAGGATATCCGAGATCAAGGGTAATGGATAACGATCCTTAAGGGTGCACTGATTAAGACCTTGATAATCAAGACAAGGTCTGAGTTCCTTGGTGTCTTTTTTAGGAACAAAGAATAATGAAGCTCCAGCCGGAGACTTGGATGGGCGTATGGTGCCATTTTTTAGGTTAGTATCTAGGTATTTACGAAGGGCCTTTTTCTCTGGTTCAGACAGGATGAACATCCAAAGGGAATCACGGCTGAAGGTTCAGTCTCAATAGCACAGTCCTCAGGCCTATGGGGTGGCAGGGCTTGGACAATAGCAGAAGAGAACACATCGGCGTATTCCTGGTAGGTTTTAGGAACCTGGATGATGTTGGAGACCATAAGAGGATCTTGCTGAGTTGTTGAATGTTCTTCTGATGTTGTCAGTGAAGGATCCTGGAGCAGACAATGGGACATACAAAATTCGGAACCTAAGAACAGGGAACCATCTGTCCAATTGATGTATGGGTTGTGTTTTTGTAGCCAGGGCATTCCCAAAACCATTGGGTAATGGGCAGATTTTATGATGTCAAACTTTATCCTTTCTCGGTGATGGTTTATAGCAAGCTCAATTTCCTTAGTCTGAAGGGTTATGGGTCCAGAAGAAAGAGGTCTTCCATCAATTGCTTCTACAGGTTGCTGGACATTCTGGGATTCGTAAGGAATATGATGTTTAAGGACCCATTCCTGATCTATGAATATTCCCATGGCCCCACAGCCCACTAGTGCCATAATGGGGTAGGATTCCTTCTTGGATGGTGTTAGAAAGGCCTGTAAAATTACCAGAGAGTTTTGTCCAGGAGAGTTCAAGGATGGTATAGATGTGGAGCCTGCATCTCTCTCCCGAAACTGAGCTCCATCTAGGATCGGGAGCTGGCGTTTCCCGAACACCGTGGAGGGGCTAATGGACATTCTCTGACTAAATGCTTGTCCGAGGCACAGTACATGCATAAGCCAGTATGGATCCTTCTCAGCCTTTCTTGGGGGGATATGGGTTCACGGAAGGCCCCTAGCTGCATGGGTTCGGGTTCATTTGTAGGAGCAGGAGGATCTTCGGATTTTGAAGGGCTTACAAGAGGATTTTTTTGGATGATTGACTTGGTCTTCCTTTTCTCTGCCTTTCTTTCCTGGATTCGGAAATCAATTTGTAGAGCAAGATCCATAAGTGCCTGGTAAGAACTAGGACGTGCTACCCTGGCTAATTCATCCTTAACATCTTCATTTAGCCCTCTTCGAAAGAGGGTGAAGCAAGCTTCAGAAGGCCTACCCGCTTCTTTAGCCAATTGCTTGAATCGAGTTACGTAGGTGAGCATATCCTGAGAGCCTTGCTGGAAATCGAGTAAGCGTTCTTGAGCACTAAAGACCTGTTCTGGGCGGTCAAACATAGTTTTAAGTGCTTGAATGAATCCATCATAATCATCCAAAATAGAATCTCCGGTGTTAACTAATGGTGTGGCCCAGGCTAAGGCATTCCCGGAGAGGTGAGAAATAATAAAGCCCACTTTAGCCCTGGGGGTGGAAAAATAATAAGGTTTAAAGATAAAGTGGACCAAACAAGAATCCAGGAATCCTCGGAGGGTTTTTGCACAGCCGTCATATTTGTCAACAATGTCGCCCAATAGCACGCTGTCTTTAGAGGCAGAGTCGTGTGAGAGTACCAATTGTTTCAGCGCGGCGTTCTCCGCTTTCAAGTTCTGTACTTCGGTGGATAATTCTTGCATGCCACGCATAAGATCCTGGACGGCCACCTCCTTGTCTGTATCGACTTCGGTCAGGTGGCGTCTCAATCTGTCACAGGTTTCCCCCCTTCTCACCTGTCTATGTTGCCTGATGTCCTCCTTTGGTGGAGTCTTCTTTCGTATGGTTCAGGACTTAAATAAGCCCGCTCGGCCGTCCTCGGCTTCCAGATTATGTTCAGCTTCGATGTCGAGGATCACGGGAAACTCCAGGAGTATTCAAGAAGGTGTTGGGGGCGCACGGAAGTGCACAGAGATTTCGGGAAGTAGAAAAGAGGGAAGAAGTCGAAAGAAGGGAAGCCAGGGGATAGCAAGTAGCACTAGAGAAAGTTCAGAACACACGTCCGATCACAGCTAGTAGCAGCGTTGAGACGCGCGGGGCCACAGGGGTGTGGCTTCTTTATAGAGAATGTGAAGACTGGCGAGCAGCGTGCTGAGCTTGCCGCCATGTTGGTAGCATTCTGGAGTGTAAGGCCCGATGCGA
The DNA here is from genome assembly GCF_040938575.1 of Ambystoma mexicanum. Classification (NCBI taxonomy): domain Eukaryota; kingdom Metazoa; phylum Chordata; class Amphibia; order Caudata; family Ambystomatidae; genus Ambystoma; species Ambystoma mexicanum. Next base: position 40,195,657 of record NC_090936.1, on the reverse strand, counting down.
CAGGGACCAGGAAGCCCAGGAGGGGTGAGTTTGATGGTTCATGACACGTTCAGGAAACTGGAAGTGTTGATAAGAAAACAGTTCTGGGAGGGTTTGTGTTTTCACATATTAAAAGAGGGCTTCTGACTGAACAGCTTTAGCTCTCTGCCTGGATTTGGCAATTTTTGCAGAGCTTCGGCCCAGTGTTTTCACTGCTGCTTGACTAATTGACTGGAACATCTGTTTGTAACGCTGCCAGACAATCTTGTTATCTGAAGTTACTTGAATTTGATCGTGGCTCTGCGACCACCTGGGAATCCTTGCAAGGCCATTGATTGAAAACAGGCCTGGTCTTTTATTAATATCAACATTCAGAAAAAAAGTTGTATTTACTTTTAAATTAAACAACTGTGTGCATTTGAATGACATGATTAAAAAATGCACATATTTTGTGGGCTTTTGCTGCTGAAGGATTAAGAAAGCTTTTGTTTAAAAGGTGTTTGTAGACATGCATGATAATTTATTTCACTGATATTACACACCTTTGTTTGAGACAGGCTAGTTAAATGTAGTTTAGTGTTTAAAAGCACTCAAAGGCGCTAGCCTGTGTTTTGTGGATTTACATGTTGGCTTGGATAATGTGTAGAGGTGTTAGTGTTTATGGGGTGTCACACAATCAATCAGCACTTAAATATTAAAGCTTCGGAAGTATGAGGTCCAAATTATAGAGGGGGTAAAATTCCTACCTAATATCTCACCCTCAAAAAAGCTAAGAAATCCAAACATTCTAACGCCTGGTTCACTCAGGATCTCCTAAAATAACACAGCAAAAAAAGGACTGCTCTCAATACATTGATCAACAACCCCACCGAGGCCACTAAAATCGCCTTCAAATCAATCTCTAAACAATACAAAATTGCCATCACCAAAGCTAAAGCCTCATCCTTCAATACCAGGATAGCTACTGCTACATCCAGAAGTAGAGAAATATTTGCCATTTTCAGAGAACTTGAGACCCCCACCTCTCCCCCGCCTCCAATAGTGAAGGATAAAGCCTGGTGTAATGCCATTCAGTCTGCCATGCTAAGCAAACTGGAAACCTTGCAAGCCAAAATCCTCACAAGCCAACAAGAGCTCACTAAACTGATCTCCAGTACTCAAGGTGACCTCACACCAGGAGACAAGCTCACCTTTTCCCCTGTGTTCGACTTCAGAGATATGAGTGAGAAGGAGGTCACCTCACTTCTCCAGTCCATCAAACCCTTCAATTGTAAGGGTGACGCCTGCCCCGCACAAGTCATCAAGGACTATGCCCCCTCCCTAGTACCTGTAATCACAGCATTCATCAATGCCTCCTTCCGTTCTGGTTACGTCCCAGTGGGACTTAAGGAAGCGTGGGTTCGTCCGCTCCTAAAAAAGCCCTCCCTCGACACCTCCAACCCAGGGAACTACAGGCCCATCACCACCATCCCCTTCCTGTTGAAAATTTTGGATAAAGCAGCCTACCTGCAAATTCAGAAATTCCTAGAAGACAACCACCTCCTAGGACTCAGGCAATCAGGATTCAGCCCTCATCATGGGACAGAGACAGCTCTCCTTGACCTCAAAACCAAATCGTTGATCTCAGAGACGCAGGCAAACTTGCACTTCTCCTACTGCTGTACCTCTCAGCAGCTTTCGATCTGGTTGACCACAAAATCCTCTGCCAGCACCTCTATTCAGTAGCCAACTTCTCTGATAGGGCTTGCAAATGGATTGACTAATTTCTTAAGGACAGAGTAATGAAAGTCTTCTCTGACTCTTCAAGCGCCAACCCCAGCACCATCAAATGTGGGGTCCCACAAAGCTCCTGCACTGCCCCCAACCTCTACAACCTTTTCACGAGGCCACTTTTCATAATCTTGGACTCCCTGGGCATCTCATACACGAACTATGCTGATGACACCCAGGTACTCATCCCCCTCTCGGGTGATTACCAGGCCGACCAGAACACCCTCAATTCCATCTACACAACAATCCAATCCTGGATGGCAGAAAACTGGCTATGTCTCAACAGTGAGAAAACCGAACTACTGCTAGTTGGTTCCCCCTCCACTTTGAGCAAACTGGATAACAAATATTCCACCTTCTCCATTGACAACATCCCCATCACCATGTCACCTTCCATCTATTACACTAGGTGTTTACCTCGAACCAGACTTAACTATGGAGAGGCAGGTCAACGCCATAGCCTCCTCATCTGCCTATCATTCTAAACTCATCAACGCAGTCAGACCATTCCTGTCTCAACAGAACTGCCTCACCATCGCCAGGGCCATAATTGGCTCCAGCCTTGACTATTGCTGCAATGCACTATCATCGACACCTATGCCATGAATGTTGCCAAACTCCAAATCGTTCAAAATAACGCGCTCAGAGCCACCACCGGCCTCACGCGTAGAGAACACATCTCGGTACTCAGAAGACAGGTCCACTGGCTCCCAGTCAAGGAGAGGATCACATTCAATGCCCTATCCTTAACTCACAAGTGCCTTCACGACCCTGCCCCCCTACTTGTCATGCAAAATCACCAAACCTGCCTCCCTTAGACCTTCTAGATCCCCTTACTCCAACCTCCTATCAGTTCCCATAACCCGTAAAATCCGAGCAGGCGGCTCCTGCTTCCCTGCTGTCGCCCCCCCCTACTCTGGAACTCCCTACCGCTCCACATCAGGATCATTGAATCCCACTCAGCCTTTCGCAAAGCCATCAAAACTGACCTCTTTGTCTGACTGCTTTAACCTGGATTCTATGACAATTTGCACCTGCATGTATTCTGTGTTACTTTGTAAACACTTTCTCTGAACTGTAACAAGCACTCCTGGGCGGCTTCCTTGTAACCCTTAATCAAGCCTTCTTGAGTTCTGACATAGCGCCTCGATGCCTGCGGGCTGTAGTGCGCTCTACAAATTTAAATAAATAAATAAATATTGCTGTACAATTAATTAAGCCTATACTGCTCTAAGAATACAAAATGGCCAGATGCGTTTATTTAAGTAATGCTTCAAATGTAGACTTTTCAAGTTTATAACCTTACACCCTGCAGAAATGACATTTTAGAATAAAAATGTAATCTTCAGTGGCCATCATGACTCGCATGACTTCAAACACTTTGCAAGTTTGAAAATGTGTTTTATAGTTCACATGACAATACATCTTGAGATTTATTTATGGATCTTGATGGCGCAGCGCTAAATGGCCTGTAATACTGTCCGTTCTTTCAAACTTTGCAGATTCAGTGTTTGTCCTTGCTACAAAGGGAAAAAAACCTGAAAAAAATATATGAAACACAGACTACCCCTGTCTCCTGTTTTTAAATACACTATCAACCACACCTTATGACGTGTGACTAAACTTGTCCTATTCCAAAAGGTACCCCAGACTCTGGATTCTTTTATCAAACACACATGTTGGTTAATTTATTTTTCCAACACTTGTTTGCTTATTATAAACTTTCATACAGAAAACTGTCAAAAACATATTGCAAAAACATTTTTTTAAAGTATTTTTCAAGGGTTACATATATACATTGGCTTCCTTGTTTTGCCATCTGTCCACAAATTGTACAGTTTCCAAGATTTAAAAAAAAAATACAGAACAATCAATTTAACAAAATAATGAGTCGTTAGGATGATGTGTCAACACGTTTCGGCCAATTTACAAGGAATGAACCCGATCCTCAAGTAGGTTCTTCGGTATGGTTCTGAAGGCCTTCGTCAGGACAGGTGATAATGCTGATTTATTGTGGCTAATTAGTCTTCTAACCCTCAATGATTCTACAAGAATAAAAACAATAAAAACTGAGTCAGTGGGCTGATCAACTTATTTCAGAGGAATGGTGTAAGTCATGGGTGGGTCTTGTCTACTAACCTTGTTTTTGTAGACTTTAACAAGGACAATTTTCTTAAGCAGGACTCGCTAGATGAAGCCAATTTGCTGTTGAAAAACATACAGAGTATGCATTTTAATCTAAGCGCATTTATAATTCATTGCATTATTCCACCTTCTAATTTATAGGTAGAGAGAACACCTTACCTTGCTATAAGCAACACGTTTTCAATTATGGCAAGAGTGTTGTGAATGGTACACTTCCTTCTGAGTGGAATACCTACAATGTAGGCAAAATGTACATTTACTTCATGACAGATTATCATGTATACTGCCCAGTTGATCTAATACACAGTATGGATCCATTTCTTCTGTTTCAGGAAAACAAATATTAGGAAAACATGTTTTAAGAGAAAACATGTTTTCCAAACTTGCCTCAACTATTGACTTAATTACCACCCATGAGCTTGTTTATACCCTTGCACGAGTGTAACTCATTGGTGTTAGTTAAACTTTTAAATTTTGATTCAAACAGCGCTTTGCCGGTACTGAGATAAAGACCCTTCCCTCGCAAAGCTACGGGATTTCTGTTGTCTTACCTCAATTATTATCTGCGGCTATTGTATCCCTGTCTCCATTTGCCACGAGACGTAGGTTTTTTGGTAATACGAGACTCCAAGTCGTATTCAAGCTCTCGCGTCTCGTTTCCACATGTTTAATATAAAGGAACCGCTTCTGACCGCATCTTTGAGATATTGAAGAAGATAGAAATGGGACTTGTTGAATTAGTTTTTCCTGTCTTTAATGGCTATGCGCATGAGGTTATATGATGATAATATGGGGATCTCACTGTGCGTGTCGGGTGTTGTGTATAGTTTATTTTTTTTAAACATTTGTATTGGTTTTATCACACAAGATCAACATACAACAAAACCTTGCAGTACATGTCTTAACATTTCGAAATTTGCATATATCATTCAGTGTCTACTGCTTACCCCTTTCCCTCCCCCCCATTCGAGCCTACTCCACTTCGCAGTCTGCATCTTCCGCTTCCAAAGGGGTTCCTTTTTCTATGTCTTCAACAGAGTACTGGTCGCTCGACCAGTCCTGGGTGGGCCCGTATAGTCTGGTCATTAAGTGTTTCCAGGCTGTCAGGGTTTCTGCCTCTTCCTCCCCTCCTCTATTACCCACTTCTTGCCACACTGCTGTTTCAGCTTCAGTCCATTTCTGAAGATCTTTCCACCAGACTTGTATCCTAGGTCTGTTGCATGCCTTCCATCCCATGGCGATTCTACGCTTGGCAAGTATGTATGCCAAGTCCTTTAATTTACTTACATGTTTTAATTGGCGTGGCCTAGGGAATCCTCCTACCAAGAATGCCCACACTGATTCGACATTTATCTTAATCCCTTTCTCCTCTAGCCGGTGGGCTACTTCCTTCCAGAATTTACCAATTTCAGGACATGCCCAAAACATATGCGTCATCCCCACGTTTTCCTCCCGGCATTTGGGGCGTGTTTGTCGTTCTGCGTTTTTAAATTTAGCTATCCTTTGGGGTGTCACATATGCCCAGTGGGTTATGCATAGCTGTATTTGCTGTAGCCTCGCGTTCCTAGATAATTTCTTATAGTACCTTTGGGCCCGTTCCCACATCCCGTCACTCATGGGTATCCCAGCCTCTTCTTCCCAGTCATATCTCAATTGTGCCACTTCCTTCCCCTTTATCGTGCATGTTCTGCAACTTCCAAAAGGGCGATTCTATTCCTAGTCCCGTGCCATAGAAATTCCCAGCTCTGTAGCTTGACAAAGAATTTCCTCGGTATCAAGTATGGTATGTTCCCAAAGAAATGTAATAATCTCGGCAATAGAACCATCTTCAGCAGCGCCCCCCTTCCCATCATTGCCAATGGGAGTTTAGTCCAGAATCCCATACTATTTTCGATGTTCTTTACCATTTTCTCTGTGTTATGCTGATGTTCTGCCTCTACCGTGTGATAAATGTCTATCCCCAGGTATCTGAACATGTTTGGCTCCCATTGTATTTGCAAGATTGGTCATTTATCCAGTGGGACTCCTACATACCTCCCTAATGGGAATATGCATGATTTTCTGGGGTTCACTGCTATTCCAGATAGCGACGCAAATTGCTCCATCACTTCAAGAATATGCTGGAGATTTTCTTCAGGGTATGGTAAGTACAGCAGCATATCGTCTGCATATAGCGAGACCAAATGCGGCTCTCTTTTTATGCTTATCCCTATTACCTCGTACTGCTGCCTCAGGTATATCACCAGGGGATCCAGTGCTAAGATGTACAGCATCGGAGGCCACGGGCATCATTGCCTAGTGCCCCTACTCAGTTGCCACCGTTCCGAAATGATCGCCCCGGTTTTGACTCTGACTAGTGGTGCACTATACAGTAGTTTGACCCATTTAAGGTACCCCAGCCCTATCCCGTAGTTAGTCAGGGCCGCAATCACCCATGGCCATTTGACTGAGTCAAAGGCTTTTATTGCATCCAGCAATATTATTGCCATCTCACCCGAGTCCCCTTTTGTATGTTCTATAACCCGGTGAAGTCGTCTGAGGTTGTCGGATATGTTACTGCACCGGAAATATCCTGTTTGATCCGGGTGTATTAGTTTGTTAATAATCTGTTTCATTCTGTTTGCCAGCACCACCTTAAGCATTTTGCTATCTTTGTTCAGCATCGATAGCGGTCTAAACGACCCACAATCCTTGCCTGGCTTATTGGGTTTGGGGAGTGGAACAATGATCGCTTCTGTCAGGGATTCTGGTAGCCGCCTTGTTTCGAATGACTCATTTATCATTATTAGCAGCGGGGAAAGCACCTCATTTCTATACGTTTTATAAAACTCACTGGGAAGTCCGTCTGCCCCAAGGGTCTTACTAGTGGGTAGTTGTAGTACCACCTCTTCTAGTTCTTCTAGAGTGATTGGGGCATCTAAGCCCTCTCGCTCCTACGCGTTTATTCGTGGCATACCTATGTCCTTCAGTGTGTCCATTATCTCCCTATTGTCGCTCCCTTCTTCATCCCCATATAATCTTTGATAATATTCAAGGAACTCTCGGTTTACGCCCTCTTGGGTGTCCACTATTTGCCCATTCTCCCCCGTTATTGCTCTAATTGCAGGTCTCGAGGTCTCGCTTTTATACAACCATGCCAACATCCTCCCTGGCTTGTCTCCGCCCGCATGTTGCCTCTCTACATACTTTTTATAGTTTAGGTTACATAATCTTTCCCAATGTCCTGCACACTCCTGTTGAAGTTGGTTTATAGTTTCAGCATCTTCCTTAGTGCCACCTCCCCTGCTCAGGACTATTTCTACCTTGGTTTCTGCCTTTTGCAATTCCCTTAAAGGAATGATTCGGTCAAAAAATGTTATTGCCCCTACGGGTCGGCCATGTGTTTTTAAGCCTAAATCGCTCGATTTTAGAAAAAATTCCTATGGACTTTACCCGAGTTTTCGTCCATTAAACGCACGCGAAAACAGGCACCAGGGAGCTGCCATTTTCTGATAATCCCATCTTTTCCCCCATCGCCCTGGCTGACCTGCTTTTGCGGCACTAAATCATATCCCCCGCCCCTGAGCCTGACATTATCAAAACATTCATATTCCCCACCTCTCTCCGTGACGTTTCTGTGCTGCGTAGGAAAACGCGCCCAGTCATCTTCTACGCGACTTCACACAGAACCCGGAAACACAGATCAGCTCACAACACAGTGCGCCACAATTCGGAATATGAAACTGTACTTTAAAATCAACCAGCAACACGGTAAATTTGGTAAAGTACATTTATTTGACATTAAATGTTCATAGAATATTCAACAATTGCCATATGAACTCCGAAAGTCATTTATTTTCTTTTATCTCTATCCGCAAATCCGTAAATGTTTATCGTGAGTCACGCGCTGTTCCTTTATGGTACACAGGGTGTTGGTTTTCGTTAAAAGAAGCACTTTTGTCACATGTTGAACCGCAAGGCTGTTCCATCAAGTAGGCACTAGGCCAGCGTAAAGGTTGATATGTTACTTCTAGCCGCTAGTACCACGTAAGGGCATATGGGCCCTTGGCGATCGTCCCATAAGATCATCAGAATGGTGCAGTTGTTTACATTAAGCTGCAGCTGGCAGTTGAAAAAACCATCTGCCGGTGTCTGAAACTGGTGGCAGTGGCAAAAGGGAAGTATATACCTGTTTTCAAAACATAAAATTTATAATTAGTCTCGCCAACCGATCTTTATTAATATTATTCATTTTATTTATTACGGCCGAGCTGAAACTATTTGCTTTCAAGGATAGTGCAATGGAGTATGTTCGGCTCTAAGCCTCAATGTGCAAATGCAAACTGGCTTCTCTCCCATCTGCAACGGCTCGCTTGGCGCGTTCTAAGGCCCCCAATTTTGTCCTCGTTGTCTGTGAGCTTTGAAGCCCTAAAGAACCATAACTGATGAGACTTTTAATTTTTTGGGGAAGGTCAGGGAAATTATAAAGTACCCGAGGAGTTGAGTTGAAAGTGAGATTTATTGTTTGTTTGTTTTATTATTTGCAATACGCAAGCCCCCCCTCGGTTAACAGTGCCCAGCATTTAGAAGAGATTGCGAAAATTAGTTACATCAACAAAAATATATACATACACATATAGACAAGGTCAGCAATATGAGGTGAATAGAAAGAGAATTCAAAGATGACACCCAGGTTGTTCGGCACCCAGGATGGTGAAGGTAGGGGTTAGGGTTAGCGTACTTTGTATGCACACTGTACAATAACATTTATTTACAAAAAGACAATCGTATTACAATTATTTAAACCAGGATTTGTACTTCACAACCAGCTCTCCTTTGGGTGGACATGGCAAAGTGGCAATGTTGGGTGGCAATGGATCAGTGCTCTGCACAGAAATGTTCAAAATTCCATATCTGTGCTTCTCTAATACAGCAACAATAAGACTTTTGACAAAGTCGAACTCCATTTCCTCATAGACTGGTTTGATCACCCATTGCTTACTTCTTTTTGAAAAGGCCTTAGTGTAGCGAGGCATCCTTACATTACCCTTAGTCCTAGATTGTTCACGGCTGAGATTCTCGTTATGGGCCAAGACCGCTAGTAGAGTCCTATGTCTCATGCCCTGTATGCTGAAATGCAAGCGATTTGGACTGTACTTTAGGCACATATTGTGGAATACCTCCAAACCTCCTGTGTGACAGCATTCTGTCAGTCCCCTCAAATCTCTTGATAGAGTTTTATCGAAAACAATCTTCTCAATGGCTTTGTGTGTTGGTGAAGATGGATTCAACCACTTCTTCTTCCGTGCCTCCACTGGGGACAAAGGGCCATGTTCACATTGGTGGAAATGTAGGTTTTCTGACCAGCGGTGCACGTTGGTACAGTGGTGCATCAGTGACCGCCATTTTTCAAGTAGTATTTCCACTGACCCTTCACAAGTTTTGGAGCTCCACCAAAGATGGTTGCTGATAGACTGGGACCACTCTGAAATACTTTCCAAACCTTTTTTTTCCCTGCAGCTGAGACTTTCTTATTGATTGATTTAGCAAGATGCCATCGGTCAAATTGATGTTTAATATGTGGGAACTGCTCTCTCATTGTCTTGGCAATTGAAACGTGTCTGTCCGTGGAGATGAGGTCGATGTGCATTACCCTCGATTGCAGATATTCCACTGATTTTATAAATCCTAGTTTCTCCATGGCCACTGAGGATGTACATTGTGTTACCTGTACGACCACCGAACTCACAATTTTCTTACTATCCATGTCCTGAAAGTGGTAGGTGCAGTACTTGGCAGAAAATCCAGGGCTGTCGCACTGTCCATCGCCGGCTAGCCTGAATCGTTTGCCTTCGAATGTACTTGCTAGAGACAATTGTTCAATTTTCCAAGCATCACTAATGGCCGGAAACAGATATTCATGTTGGTATTTGTAGTACTGCGTTTTTGAAATGAAATGGAGTCCCACAAACTGAAAGAAAGACTCTAACTTTCTAAAACTGGACCCACTAAAAAGTGAGGCAGCTGCACACAGTAGATTGCCTGCTGGCAGTTTCCCCAGCATCGGTTGTGCAGACCATGAGAACGTATGATTTAATCTACGGGCGGCATGTATTTTGACGTTACTGCCTTGTTTTTGACGAGTCACATGAATCAATGGCTTCCCACATACTTTCCCTCTAACTGAATGCCCACATTTCAGCATACTTATAATATTCATCAAACAACTGTCGAATACTATGTATTTGCCCTCTTTCATTAGACTGTCATCCTGCGTCAAAGTTGTTTCGGCCTGTGACGTTGAGGACATATCACCACATTTGAAAGAAATCTTGCTGCTATCAGGTTCTGATGCGTCGGTGAATGCTGCTGCTGGTTCATTCTCTGTCATTTCAACATCTGCTACTTCAACATTGATGGGAGAACACAACAATGTCGACAGCTTTTTGGGTGGCAATTTTTTGGCAGTAGTAGATTGTGTGAATTGATCTGCGACTACTTCAGAGCTATCTTCAATACATTCAGTATCATCTTCTTGTGATGGTGCGGTCGCACTGTAGCAATGGTCCTTTTCAACTTTACTGGATTCTCCGGACACATTCATTTCATGTTCTGGCCATTGGACATGAGCATCTCTAGTCTCAACACGCGGCGTCTGAATTAATAGTTCCTCCATAGTGTAAATGGTCTGGCAAGCAACATCTCTCATTCGCTTCACTGTCTGTCTATGTATAGTTCGGACACCCACGAATAACTAGAGGATAGATTAGAAAAGGGATGTTCAGTTTAAACACAAGATAAAGTATAGTACAAATGACTTGAAAAAAACATAAAATAGTCCCCAGTACAAAAGAAAAAACTAAAGTTATTAACTGTTTGTAACTAACCTTATTTTTGTTTCTTTTCTTTGCAACTTTTTTGACTTGACCTTCAACATCTGCACGCTGTTGCTCCAATACGTATCCGCATGTCTCCCCTTCCTCTTGCGCTGCAATCACTATATTTTCTGTATCCGCATAGACAGCACGGAATGAGGCTCCATCGACTCCCTGAAACATAGTATTTTCATTACGGTGTATCAAAATATTGTTAGCATAAAACACATGTGAGGACGAACACACATGTACATCTCAATAGCCAAACACGATTTAAACATTGTGTGGAACAATCAAACGACAAGTATTCGAGCTCTGATGACCTAGTTCGATGGAGCTGTCAGTATCCATACCTCTGGCTCTGCATGGACTCCCACGAATGATTGTATTGAAGAGGAGGCATCAGCAACTCCCTGAAACACAGTACTTGCGTTAGTATGGTTTTCAATATTGTAAACATAGCACACACTTGGGGTCGACGGCACAGGTACATCTAAAGAGATAACCTCAAATGTTGCATTGTCTAAAAGAATCAAGTAATATTTAAATATGATCAGATTTAATCGACTTATTTCTCCGATTTCTTTACATCTGCATCATCTAAATGGGATCTTGTGATTGTAGTGGAAGCTCCATCGTCTCCCTGAAACACAGTACTTGCGTTAATAGGGAAGAAAGTATAGGAAATGGAATCACGTTATATGATCACGCTCGATGGAGCTGTCAGTATCCATACCTCGTGCTGCTGAAGAATATCTAGGGCTGTTGTCAATGTGGTGCGCACTTCTGAAAGCTGTTGCGCCGATTCGTATCCGCATGGTCCCGCTTCCACCGGAATTACTTGAATGTTAGGCTCTGCATCAACTGCGTGGGTTGACGATTCAACAACTGCCTGAAACATAGTATTTGCATTAGTAAGGATTACAATATTGAAAACACAACACACGCTTGGGGTCGACCGCACAGGTACATATCAACGGCTAACCACGAATGAAACATGGTGTAGAACAATCAAACGGCAAGTGTTCCAGTCCTGACGATCACGGTCGATGGAGCTGTCAGTATCCATACCTCGTGCTGTTGAAGAACATCTAGGGCTGTTGTCAATGTGGTGGACGCTTCAGCATCTCCCTGAAAGACAGTACTTGCATTAGTATGGATAACACTAATTATAACTGAAAACAAACACCAGGGGACGACTACTAAGGTGTATATCATTTGGAAAGCACTAACCAAACAATTCATAAAATAATCACACGATACATCAAAACTATTACTGGACATGCATAAAACAAGTCTGTAGCGGAATAGCCAAGTATGATTACCTGATACGCGCTAGAAGTGGTTGATAACTGCGAGCACCTGACGGAAGTAGAATGTTCTTGCTTGAGATTCAAGGGATAGTCAAGAAGTTGTAAAGGTAAATTATTGTTTGATAATGAAATGCCAATATTTAAAATTGCCATCTCAGGAGACAGAATACTTGAGTAATGCGCAATATAGCATAGTTGCCTGTGCCCAAATATAGATTTCGTTTGTGCGTTATGAAATCTAAAAATAATATATTGATAAATGTCATTATTGAAAAAGCTATACACTCATATCAATGTCGAAAGTATTACAAATTGGAAACAACACCTAAAATATCAATGAATCCATTTGGCTACCTACACACTACCGCAAGGCCTACAGCTAAAAACGGACACTTGACTCACCAGTGGCGGATTGTGGACAAATAGAGTGGGAATAGCTTTTGCGAGCAATTTTCGTGTCGATCGCCGTTTATTATTCTTTGTTACCCAAGATGTGGTGTACATGTTCGAGGGAAAGTGCCCGCTGCAGATGCGGTATCGATCACCCCCTCTTGTCCTCAAAGACTTGTTGGACTCTACTTTCCAGCTCATCCAGTGGATATCCGCAATGTCTGACCCATTCTCTTATTCGATCAACAGTTTTCGGGAAAACATGCATTGTAGTGCCTTCAGATTTAGCATGGGTCTTCGAAGGGCAACCGCTAATCGAACAGGCAGGCATTGTTGAAAATTCTGAAAATTAAATATCAAGATTATTATCAAACCTTGATGAATAAAAATGTCATAAAAAAGTAAATGAACCATACCATGCTCAATGCAAGGTTTGTTTTGGTCGCCGGAACCATACCAGTTCATCATGTGCGGCTTAGTATTTGCATGAATTACAGAAATATTTTCAATTATGTGACTAAACTCTGAACATGTGCCTCGTCCCTTGGATGTTGTTCTGACTTGAGTGTCGTGTAGACCGTTGATACCTCCGTCCCCAAGTGACGCACAGGGGTACCTGAATAACCCCCTGTGTGACCTTTGAGGCCAGAGGTGGGAGATGTCTCTTCCCGGATCCACGGAGCCTCAAGAATACTGATGCTGCTGCAAAAAGAACGGGATTAAGTACCAGGCAATGACAGTATAACACGAATCACAAAATCTGAGAGGTCTTACCTATCCGGTGGTAGGAAGGCACGGGATACCTAAGTGCAGGAGGTTCGAGACTCAGATGAAAGGTAGTTCCCAGAAGAACAGGGACCAGAGTCGTACGTGAAAGCAGGACGGCCCTCCTGAGCCAAGGACTGGGTGCGTAATGTGGGAATCAGGAGACAGGTATGTAGAGGGAGCGCACAAAGTTCCAAAGGGCAAAATCCGATTGCAAGTGAGGGACGGTCCGAGGTTCAGCGACGAGTAAACAGTTCCAAGCAGAGGGACAGAAGGGCAATCCAAGGGAGTCCAGGTGAGAGTTCCGAAGTCAAGGTATACCAACAAGAGCACGATCCAAACATAGCGCCAAACAGGGTCCAAGAGACAGCTGAGAAGCGGTGACTGCTTTGCTCGTCAAGCGTTTTGTAACAGGCGCCTGACAGTCATGTGACGCGCTCTGCCACCACGTGACGGACGCTGCGCTGGATCACCTGATCGGACAGCTACGCGATGTAGGATGCCATTCGATGACAGTTGACACAGATGAAAATAAATAGATCTATTGATAGCATAACAATTGAAACTCAAGTCAATAGCAATGAGACCAATGACCACAGCTCTATTGGGTACTGTAATAGCAAATAGATTGAAATGTAAAAATGATCGAAATATGACTAGGATACATGGCCTTACCTTGACCAACAAACAGTTGGATTCAGCAGGCTGAGCAGTATGTTGCAGGAGAACAGGTAGATGGCCACAGGTAGCACACTGACGAGTTTGCTCGAAGCGGTCACAGATAGCACGGCGAAGGGCAGATTAGCATAGATCTCAGTGCTGCTCAGGTAGAAGGTTCAGGAGTTGACTTGCAAAGCACAACGATGTTCTCATGAGACATATCAAGTGGTTTATAAAGTATTAGAAACAGGGGTGTGTTTGTGAATGAATGACGTGTGTATGTCGTGGTATTATATTTATTGCAGGGGGGCGCCTGCCTCAGGGGAGGCCTGTCTGGAGACACGGGGTCTGAAGAGGCCATGTGAGCGATGGCCCCTGGGCGTGGGATACCTTTTGAAGTGTACATGCTGTTTGGCACCTTGGCCGTTTGCGCTCGTGACAGCCCCCCATGCCAGCGCTCATCCCCGGGTGCGAACCGCCTTTGATAGAGGGGGTGGGATGGATGGGCCTGGGGTGTGCAGATAAGGCACAGGAAGACTGCTGAATGGAGACACACTTATGTGGATTGCAGGGGGGCGGCCTGCCTCGGGGGAGGCCTGCCTGGAGACACGGGGTCTGAGGAGGCCATGTGAGCGATGGCCCCTGGGCGTGGGATGCCTTTTGAAGTGTACATGCTGTTTGGCACCTTGGTCGTTTGCGCCCGTGACAGCCCCCCATGCCAGCGCTCATCCCCGGGTGCGTACCGCCTTTGATAGAGGGGGTGGGATGGATGGGCCTGGGGCGTGCAGATAAGGCACAGGAAGACTGCTGAATGGAGACACACTTATGTGGATTGCAGGGGGACGGCCTGCCTCGGGGGAGGCCTGCCTGGAGACACGGGGTCTGAGAAGGCCATGTGAGCGATAGCCCCTGGCCGTGGGATACCTTTTGAAGTGTACATGCTGTTTGCCACCTTGGCCGTTTGTGCCCGTGACAGCCCCCCATGCCAGCGCTCATCCCTGGGTGCGAACCGCCTTTGATAGAGGGCCTGGGGCGTGCAGGCAAGTGTGTGGGAGCGAGGGGCCATCAGGCCTCTCTCATTCTTTACTTCTCAGTAGAAACTCATACCAAGTGTCTCCAGTAGTGGGTTCGCCCCTTGCCCTTATGTGATGTTAACTTTGGATGACATTCTCGTAGATGGGAACACTGAGCAGGACACGGGGCATACATTTTTGTACCCCCTTTCCACTCCATCTTGGTGACCAGGCCTCACTGTGATAGTACAGCACACAGAACACATGGCCCACACCCTCGTTCCCACTCTGACTGGAAAACTCCAGAGGTATTTGCAACAGCTAATAAAGGTAACACATCACTCTCTGAGATCACGGTCCTGCATGTGAACCGGCCTGAACCAAGCACATAGCTCGTTCATCTCCACAAACGTGTCCTTGCCCACGCACCCTCGCCAGTGGAAACTTACTGCCATTCTGACCCTGTGTCCCTGCAAGGTATTCTCTTCATGTGCCAGACCACTGACCACGCCATGATGCCCACCTAGCAGATCCCCAACTAACATTAGACCCCTACTGCAGTATATTGTTGCCTATCAATAACAAATGCCACATACCGGAGATTCTTGTGAGCACAGACCCACACTTCAAACAGTGTATTATAGTGGTCAAGACCCTTGACCTAAGGCCTGTATAATCCAATGTTAATTGATAGTATAGATATATGTGTGACTTTTATAGAGACATAACCGACTGAAAGACTTTTAACAAGTGTTATTTAGTGCATGCATTATTGATAATATATTATGTTAGCTTAGATAGTGACCACCCCGCTTCACAGCGACCTGAACTTCACTCATTCCGAGCACAGATGTCTGACGTCCATCCTTGAATGGAGACACACTTGATTCATTTAAAAAATCAAAACAACCGTTGTTAAAATATATGTAGTGTTTTATTTTGTATCTTATTTTGATGACACAAAAATACAACACTTTACACATGGTACAGTTCAGGTTGCAGCACAGCGAGAGAAAATCCCCTGTACTGACCGCTGTCACTCGGGAATGTTTCTCTTATGGCACGAACGGCACAGGCGGGTATCACTCTTCGAACGCGGTGTCCAAGCCTCCTGTGAAGCCACCATGTTAAGGAACGATAGGCCACCAGCCTGTACCACCTGTGAAAAGGAATGAAACAAACTGTTTTTAAAAGACCAAGATAAGTTTAATAAACGTTTGTTGTCAATGACAATTCTTGTAACTAATGACATTCTGCTCGGACAAATGCTATCTAGACACTGCACACTATTGAAAGACTTTTGTGCGTCACAATGATATGTATATGTAATTTTGGATATAGTAGAAGGCCATGAAATAGGATGGCATGACAAGCTGAGTAGACTTACTTGTTACTCGGATTACGAGGACGAACAGTTGCACAAAGTTCGTGCATAAGCACCATCATTATCCTCAACACGGACCGTGTGAGGCAGGCTGCCCTGAAGTCTGGCAGCTCGGTGATGCATTGCGGTCGTGGCTCGCCTTATCAGATGTAGGCCGAGTTTTCACAGAAGCAGCAGTTCTCGTCCTCGGTTGGAATTAGCTTGCACCGACTGCATGTGCACCAGGTGGAAACAACGTCCATGCGACTAGGTCCAGGCTCTTCAGCTGTTGAATCGTCCTCCCAACTGCCGTCGGAAGACCCATCGTTTTCGCGTGTTTCCCTTTCCAGTAGTTCCTCCTCGGTATACTCGGGCTCGTACATGTAGGGCATTATTGTAGCCATTGTGTGTTAAACAAACTAAAATAATTGATAGCGGTGGTACTTGTATCTGTTCACACGGGCTACAAGCAACGAAGGTAGCTGACCAGAGCACAGAAATGAGTCACAGAATACTCAAAGTAACACAGAGAGAGGAATGGAATCGAAAATCTTCTGCTGTGTGTTGTGAAACGGTCTGTTTATACTTATTGAGGAAAGAGGCGTCCTGCCATTTCCATGGCGACACGTCATTAGCTGAAGCGCAGCGAATGTTGACACGAGACGTGCTTTGGCGTTGTGAAATGTGCGGTACGCGTCTTCTGATGACATGCTCAGGGACGGGGGATATGATTTAGTGCCGCCAAGCAGGTCAGCCAGGGCGATGGGGGAAATGATAGGATTGTCACAAAATGGCAGCTCCCTGATGCCTGTTTTCGCGTGCGTTTAATGGACGAATACTCGGGTAAGGTCCATAGGAAATTTTTCTAAAATCGAGCGACTTAGGCTTAAAAACACATGGCCGACCCATAGGGGCAATAAACAATTTTGACCAAACCATTCCTTTAATATGCCTCCCTGCAGCCCTTTAGACTTGGCTATAGCTATCCCTCTCACCACCACTTTGAAAGCTTCCCATAGTGTAGGCCGACTCAACACTTCCAGTTTTGGTCTCAAAGTAATTTATAATTTCTTCTCTCAGGTCCTCCCTGAACATTGTATCTTTCAGTGCTTCATCTCTAAGCTGCCATGTTGGAACCAGAGGTGAGTGGTCCGATAGGACCCTCACCTTGTATTCTATCTGTACAATTTCTGCCATCAACTCCTGTGTGGTAAATATGTAGTCTAGTCTTGTGTACAGATTCTGTGGAGCCGAGTAATGCGAATATTGACTTTATTGTGGGTGGTGCACCCTCCGTGTGTCCTCTAGCCTGAAATCTGTCAACGGGGTCTGCAGGGCCCTGGCAGCAGGGGTAGGCCTATCTTCTTTCTCACCTGACCTGTGCCTTTGGGTTTAATGTGCAGTTAAAATCACCATCCCAGATCACCGCCCCTCCCGGATGCAAGCTTCGGGTTGTTTATAGTTATTTATAAAAACACCATGTGATGTTATTTCTTGGTGTTGCTACGTGACACATTTTTATTAGAGCTAGAGGAAAGACTCCCCACTTTCCGAATCTTCCGCATCATCGCAAACATGGAGATAGAAATGGGACTTGTTAGATTAGTATTCCCCGTCTTTTATTGCTATGTGCATGCGGTTATATAATGAAATATAGGCATCTAATTGTCCGTGTGGAGTTTTCTTTCTTTTCTACCCTTCAATAGCTATTTATTGTTATTTATAAATACACACCAGTGTTATCTCTCGATGTTGCTACTCAATGAATTTTTAATAAAGTTAGAGGACAGACTCTCCAATTTCTGTTATTGTTGCAACGAAAATATATTAATTTGTCAATACAAAATGTTAATTTATAGTGAAAACATATAAGGATGTTTTGGCAATTACCAAGTGTTAAACAGAAATTAAATTGCATACTAATGTGACAGAAGCATCTCCATCAATTTTAACATGATGACACAATAAATGACAGAATATAAAATATAGTCCTGAGATACCAATTTTGTCTCTAGTGTGCATCTTCATACAGTAGCATTTTTTCATAGTATATATCTGACTCGAATCAGATTGTTTTCTCATTGTTTCACATATATCACATTTGTTTATATATTTTTCTCTTTTCCACCATTATGTCAAAGAATTTATCAAAAAGATATATGATATTGGTCACACTGGTATTGTAACAAGCATACTTTGATTTCACATTTTACATTGATACTCTTCTCCTGCAGATAGTCTATATTACATAGTACTTTCATTTTTTCCAAAAAAAGGACACTCTTGCATCATCCTCTATATCGATGGTAATTTAAAAAATAACTGAGGTTAAACCATATGTTCTTTAGAAAAATATTCCTTAGAAAAATAGATTCCATTCTATGGCTACATCGAGGCCAATTTTAAAGCTGTCTACTCTCTGGATCCATTTTTGTTCCAATCTTTTTATTTCCAGATCTCTGTCCCCTCCTCAAGTTTTTTCTTTTATGGTTTGTATTACAAACCACTTTAAGTGTATGTGTGTGTATGTTTATGTGTGTCTTTCTTTCATGAAATGATCTACAAGGGGTTTATTTGGTACATTGTCTTTTAAACAAGAACAATGTTCACAAATGCGTTGCCGCACTGGCCTCTTTGTTTTCCCTATGTACCAGAGATTACACGGGCATCTTATACCATAGATAGCCCATGGTGGTTTGCAGTTTGTGAACTCATTTAATTTCCATGTGACGTTGTTCAAATAAATGCTTGTTGTGTTAGTTGTCAAAGCACACACTAAGCATTGTCCACATTTATAGTGGCCAGTTACAGGAGGTAAAGCCCATAAAGTAGTTTGGTCCATTTTTGATTTGCATTCTTCTTTGTATATATGAACTAACATCTGTTTTAGATTGTTCGTTTTCTTGAATGCAAATCTTGGTTTGGAGGGATGGAAATCAGGCATGCTACCACTTGCAAGTTTGAAAATGTGTTTTATAGTTCACACGCCAATACATCATAAGATTTATTTATGGGTCTTGATGGTGCAGCACTAAATGGCCTGTAATACTGTGCCACTTTTTCAAACTTTGCAGATTCCGTTTGTCCTTGCTACAAAGGGCCAGACTATAGCGAGGCAACACAGTCATTAATGTAATATAGCAACATTTAACCTTTAAGAATAACAACTTGGGAAAATATTTCAGGCGTGTGTAATATTCAGCACAGACGGATCATGACCTGATTTGACATTGCGTGCAATGTAAAGTTAGTATTTGAGCGTTTGAGCTTTTTGTCAAAGATCACACATGTTTGGGAAATGGTGTCACCAAGATTTATTCACACAAAGCGCTGCAGTGGATGACGTATTTTAAAGGGCCACGTTTCGGGGGTGTTACATACATATGGATATTTGGATTTTTCAAACAGGTGTTTGGTAATGTGTAAAAGCTGTCTCTTAAAAAAAGGTTTTCATGACTGTGGCAGTTCTGGTTATAGATTGTGTGGATTCATTCTGTAGTCACAAGTAGGTAATGCAATTTATTTTACTTTGCCTGCAAAGTGAAACAAAATGTGTCTATTCTCTATGTGTATGGGAAATGCAGATTGTTGGGGGCATGTGCAGCGGTGTTATAAGGGACTTGATATGTAAGAATTGTTCTGTATTGATGGGAATTGTCCTTCTGTAAATGATAAGCTATTCTGATTTTTTTCTTCTTTTTTTTTTGTAGAGACAGCAGGATGATGCATCAGGCAGAAATGGTCTGTGCCAGCGAACAAGCGTCACACGTTGGAAACATGGAGATTTGTGCATTTGATCCAACACAATGTGGATGTTTTGAGGGCTGAGGATGGGGTTGCATGTTTTCGTCGTATCAGCAGTGGCCATGACTGGATTGCAGTTTCAGCAAGGACCGATGGATTGGGGGCCCCAACACACTGGAATTGTTTTGCAGATGTAGCAATGGCCATGACTGGATTGCAGTTTCAGCAAGGACCGATGGATTGGGGGCCCCAACACACTGGAATTGTTTTGCAGATGTAGCAATGGCCATGACTGGATTGCAGTTTCAGCAAGGACCGATGGATTGGGGGCCCCGACACACTGGAATTGTTTTGCAGATGTAGCAATGGCCACGACTGGATTGCAGCACCAGCGAGGCCCGATGGATTGGGGGCCCCGACACACTGGAATTGTTTTGCAGATGTAGCAATGGCCATGACTGGATTGCAGTTTCAGCAAGGACCGATGGATTGGGGGCCCCGACACACTGGAATTGTTTTGCAGATGTAGCAATGGCCATGTCTGGATTGCAGCACCAGCGAGGCCCGATGGATTGGGGGCCCCGACACACTGGAATTGTTTTGCAGATGTAGCAATGGCCATGTCTGGATTGCAGCACCAGCGAGGCCCGATGGATTGGGGGCCCCGACACACTGGAATTGTTTTGCAGATGTAGCAATGGCCATGTCTGGATTGCAGCACCAGCGAGGCCCGATGGATTGGGGGCCCCGACACACTGGAATTGTTTTGCAGATGTAGCAATGGCCACGACTGGATTGCAGCACCAGCGAGGCCCGATGGATTGGGGGCCCCGACACACTGGAATTGTTTTGCAGATGTAGCAATGGCCATGACTGGATTGCAGTTTCAGCAAGGACCGATGGATTGGGGGCCCCGACACACTGGAATTGTTTTGCAGATGTAGCAATGGCCACGACTGGATTGCAGCACCAGCGAGGCCCGATGGATTGGGGGCCCCGACACACTGGAATTGTTTTGCAGATGTAGCAATGGCCATGTCTGGATTGCAGCACCAGCGAGGCCCGATGGATTGGGGGCCCCGACACACTGGAATTGTTTTGCAGATGTAGCAATGGCCACGACTGGATTGCAGCACCAGCGAGGCCCGATGGATTGGGGGCCCCGACACACTGGAATTGTTTTGCAGATGTAGCAATGGCCATGACTGGATTGCAGTTTCAGCAAGGACCGATGGATTGGGGGCCCCGACACACTGGAATTGTTTTGCAGATGTAGCAATGGCCACGACTGGATTGCAGCACCAGCGAGGCCCGATGGATTGGGGGCCCCGACACACTGGAATTGTTTTGCAGATGTAGCAATGGCCATGTCTGGATTGCAGCACCAGCGAGGCCCGATGGATTGGGGGCCCCGACACACTGGAATTGTTTTGCAGATGTAGCAATGGCCATGTCTGGATTGCAGCACCAGCGAGGCCCGATGGATTGGGGGCCCCGACACACTGGAATTGTTTTGCAGATGTAGCAATGGCCACGACTGGATTGCAGCACCAGCGAGGCCCGATGGATTGGGGGCCCCGACACACTGGAATTGTTTTGCAGATGTAGCAATGGCCACGACTGGATTGCAGCACCAGCGAGGCCCGATGGATTGGGGGCCCCGACACACTGGAATTGTTTTGCAGATGTAGCAATGGCCACGACTGGATTGCAGCACCAGCGAGGCCCGATGGATTGGGGGCCCCGACACACTGGAATTGTTTTGCAGATGTAGCAATGGCCATGTCTGGATTGCAGCACCAGCGAGGCCCGATGGATTGGGGGCCCCGACACACTGGATTTGTTTTGCAGATGCGACAGTGGGCATGACTGGATTGCAGCCCCCAGGAAGGGCCCAATGGATTGGAGGCCCCAACACAACAGGGTTGTTCTCATGATTTATCAACCGCCTCGGCAACAGGTGTCTTGGACTGACAAACATCCATTGTTTTACAGGGGTGGTTGGGATGGGGCCTCTATATGTTGTATGATTTATTACAGCATCTAAAAGTATGTTTAGTGTGATACACAAGGGCTGGGGGTTTATACCGTTTTTAAGAAGTATATTGTTGAAGAAAATATGCAGAACTGTAACATGTTTTTATTTCCCTCTTATAGGTAAGCTAGAAAAGGACATGCATTTTTTTAGGTTTTCACATAGTGCTTAAAAGCCGATTACAGAATCACAGATATAGCACTGTTTGTTTTACCAACCCTCCAGAAGGTCGAAAGGTTGACCCCCGCTATGATTTAACCCTGCCTGGGGGGGGTATCACATGTAGATATCTGTAGATGGTTTGTTAACACGCAAGTGTTTGTTGTTATGGATACCAGGCTACAACATCCATTTGCATGTGTGCGGGAGACACCTATCAAAAAGTAGGAGATTGGGCTGAGGGCCCTGAACCAAGACGGTGCCATTTAGATAGACATTAATGATGGTCTTGGAGGAGTGGAAGGAGGCCAAGAGGACCTCCCACCAAGTGCCACCATTAATGGGAGAGGAGGAGAAAGGAGAGAGAATAGAGACCATATGAGGGGTCAATAGGTCAGGAGAGAGAGGAAGCTGCTGAGAGGCTGTCTGGAGGAAGCGCTGGTGTAGATGTCAGTGATAGGGAGGCCTGAGTTGGAGATCAGGATGTCCCTCTTGAACTTCTTCCTTCCCGACTTAGTGAGAGGGATACAATACGAGATAGAGTAGTAGTTAAAGAAGATGGGGGAGACGGAAAGCACCATAGAGGGTGCGAGGAGGAAGTAGGAGGGGGAGGGAGTGAAAGAGAGAGGAGCGATGAACAGCACAGGATGCACGGGCGGTCACACAGTAGGGAGAGCAAAAGAAGGAGCAGACAGGTACACGCAACAGTACAAGATACCCCCAGCGGGGGCCTTAGACAGTGGGAAAAAGGCTTAGTTTTTAAACACAGCAGCAATGCAAACGCCCAGATTCAACTTTCCTAAAAGAGGGGGAAAGGCCTAGTTTTTAAGCACAGCAGCAATGCAATCACCCAGATTCAACTTTTCTAAAAGAGGGGCAAAGGCCTAGTCTTTAAACGCAGCAGCAATGCAAATGCCCAGATGTAACTTTCCTAAAAAGAAGGAAAAAGACCTCGTTTTTAAACAAATAAGCAATGCAAAAGGATATGACTTTCCTGGGGAGAAGTGAAGGAAGGCTAAACAATACAATTTAGTGGGCTGCTTATGTGTGGTGCGGTAAATGACGTAGTAGTGAATAGAGGGGGAGCAGTTTAGTGGGTGCAGTTGGTTGCTGCCCGCACCTACCTGTTCAGTGCATCATATTGCACTGCAAAGATATGGTACCCACATTGGTAATAGCCTTTCCCCAGCACTCCCTTCTCTTGCACAGAGAATGCAGGTGGTGAAATGCTGTCATTGTTTGTGCTTCAAGGAGACATTCCATATATTTCTTGGTGGATCAAGATGCTTGCAACTGTTCTCATGTGACTTAAAATGTGGTGGTTCAGGGTGTGGCTGCCACATGGTGTAGTTTGCACGTTCAGATCTGCCAGGTGTGAGGGGTCAGACATGTGAGATGGACACGTAGCTGGAGGTTTCTCACAAGTTGCCATTTTATTAAATAATAAAGGGTGAGACAAATGCTTATCTTTCCATAACCTAACAAGGTGTTCCCTACCTAACAAACTAAGATTAAAGGAAAGTGACCTAATGTCCAAAAGTATCTATCCCTCACATTAATACAAGCAACAAAATCTAACAGGAATCATTTGGCTGTTTAAACTTCACAAATTAACGTATGAATTCATACAGAAAAAATATAAACAAAAATGCTTGTGACCAGGATTGGACCAGGGTTGGGTTCCCTTCCCCCAAACCAATTCAGGGTGTTTCAAACCAAAGTCCAAGTTCTTTTCACTAGCCAAGCTCCACTCCATGTAGATTACACAGTTAGTTTCATCCAATATGTCCTGCACTTGGCAAAGTGACTATCTCAGTTCCAAAAAGGTTTCTCACTCTGTTAAATATTTCACAACCTTCTGCGTGGCAAACCAAAAGATTCTCTCTTCGTACATCAAGTCGAAAAGTCAATGTAAAAGTTATTTTCTTGGAAGACCAATCACCTTTTATCACATGGCATTGTTCTTCTTCACAAGCAACAACTTGATGGTGCATTCAAAAAGTTATACTTTAGTCAGGATGATTATACAACAGTTCATCAAAACACAGTAGTGGAATTGTCACTTCTTTTCAACCACAACCTACCAAATTCACAGTATTTCAAATCAGCTTCTTCCTTGTCCACTCGCATGCCAGGGCTAACCACTACTTGTCCCTTTCCTGGTGTACTCACCTGCCAGGATAAAACACTTACTACTACAACTTGTACTTTTTGGTGAGGCTTGTTCCAAACTTTCCACACTTAAATCATCAATAGGGAAAGTTGAACCAACAACAACTTCTTTTGACTTGCAACACAATTGGCTTACTACTTCTTCCACAACCATGCTGTACAAAAGGACAATGATTCTTACATTGATATGTTTTCCATAGGCATTGCAGGTTACAGTTATTGTTGATCTTTTCTACAAGGAAGGTTTTTCTCCTGCAGCCTCTTATTTCTTTCTACACAACCTGGTGGATGCTGACAATGCAGTTTAAAACTTTCTCGCACAGGATATCTTGTTCAGGGACTGCTACGTTCATATTGCCTTGATGTCACTCTCAGCTTTCTTTGGCTTTGGCATTGCAGGTTATAATATCCCCTTGTTAGATATCCCTCTTTAGGAAAATTGTACCCCCCTTGGTTTTATTATTGCCCCTCTTTGGCTTTGGCAATGCAGATTACAATATTTTTCTATTAGACATTTCTGAATAGGAGAGTTGCGTCCAGTTTGCTTTAATTTTAAGGTTCAGTATTAAAAAGGTGCATTCTTACACATCGGCCTACTTCGGAGAGCACCGGGGTCACCTCTATCAGGCCAAATCACTGGTATTTCCTGGCATCTCCTTCTGACTTGCTACTTCTGCTTCTTTGCTTTCCCATAGCAATTTTACTTTTATGGTAATTTGCTCATCATTACATTCAAACCATAATGAATCTTGCCGTACATATATTTTATAATGACTGCTGTTTGTTGCATTTCCCTGATGATATATTATACTTTCAGTTTTATAATTGTTTTGAAAATAGAAACTTGAGAATGTGTATAGTTTGTAATTAAAGTATTTAATTTTACGCTATTAGATTGATATTTTAATGAAATTAAAATGATGTAGTTTGAACAATGTCTAACTTGAATTGTTTGTTTAATCGGTTGGTTACATTGTACACAATTATCATATTTAAGACTGAACAGATCTTTAAATGGGATCTTGTTTACGTTAGGAAAATGTAACAGTAGAACATTTTCATTATTAATAGGTTTCATTTTGGAAAAATGACAAGACATTTACTGATTGTTATGTGCATAATTTATACTTGTTATATGTGAGCTTAGGGCCCTTTAGGAATGTGCATTCAATGGATGGGATCACACAGAATAACTCCAAGTCCAAATATCCGCACCAACTCAGGAAGACGGCAAAGTAATTTTATTATCAATTCTCTAAAACAGGGAGTTTACAACGAACATCAACAGAAATACGCTCAGGTTCTCTCAGCAATCTTTTCACACACCAGTTTATATGTCAAAAATACATCAGAGGTGACGTCATGCTACATGGCAAATAATGAAAAACCTCCTAAGGGTCGGGATTGGCTTAAGGGGAACATCTAAGTACACATTCTATATGAACTATGATTGTGATGCCTACCTCTAAAACATGTCAACTTCAGAAACATTAGATACATGGTTTCTCATTGGTTTTAAAACTATAAGGTCCTTCGTTATATGGACCACTAGAATTGGTTGGCACGCTTGTGCCATGTCTGGAACATTCGGTTTGCTTTTCTGGGACATTTGGTTCACTTAGCAGCATGTAACCTGTATGATATTTTGTGTAAATTTGGTGTCACAATCACACTTTACAGGAAAGGAAGAGAGATCGACACTCTCCCCCGAACCATGGAAGCCGAATGAACTCGACCCTCCCACCATGGTTGTCACAGACACCTGATATATAAAACAGGTCGCCACGTGGCAGCCAATGGGGGGAAGAGGGGTTAGGGAGAGGTTGTGGATAGGATGGGGAATTTAGGAACACCAGAAAAAGGGTAAGGAACTCCTACTTTGGATGGGACAGGGGAAACACCAGGAAAGAACCCTACTCTGTCCAGCATGTAACACTGACCATGTATATAACCTAACTTCCTACCTAGTACACCTTACTACGTGTACTAACCCCTGTTGGTTCACAAGAAAACACATAAGCAAGCAACATGATGAAAACAAACATTAGGAGAACTTCCCATAATGATAAACAAAACACATGGACCTTCAGGCAGCAAAGCAATATATAACATAAATGATTTCCCTCCTACACTAGTTTACTGCACCAGTGAAGATTTGGTGAACTTGATAAACGAATGTCCATGTATCATATTGAGTCTTTTGTCAGTAAATAGTTCATTACTCATAGAGACCCATTAAAGATGCAGGTTCACTATTGCTTGATACACACTGGGTTTGCCCAACACAACCGTAAATGAGCGAACACCCTGGATTTCCCAATGTAGCAGTACATGAGTGTATACACTGTGTTTTCTCAGCACAACATTCCACAAACGTTCACCGCTACTTATCTTATGTCTGGGAGCCCTCGGGACTTCCCAGACGAGCGACCCGCTGTAAATCACTCCCAACAATGTAAGCAATCACCATGCATTTCCCCGTACTTATCTTTGGTCTGGGTAGTCCCTCGGGACTTCCCAGACAATGACCGTAAAGCCGTGATCCTTATCTGCACTCTCCTGCTCCTTCCGAAATGCGGCCGTCTGTAGTTCATGCAGTCCTGCTCTCCATCGTTCCTCTCCGCACGCGGCCTGCCTGCCTCCACGCTTAATCAGAATAAGCCACACCTGCACGCTGACGTTACCAGTTAATATGCTGTCCTTAATCCCAGACAGCTGGCCAAGCGTGCTCGTGTTGAACTACACGCAGACCCAGAGAATGCTGGGAATTATAGTTTCTAGGCCTTCCCAGCTTAAGAGGCATATCTAGACACTCCTCGTCTTTGCCAGCCCTGAGTCCTGACATTTGGGGGTTGGCTTTATTTTCTTACTGTCAAAATATGAGCGCTAGTTTGGTGGTAAATTATCCTTGCATTTAGATTGGGTTTGGCCTCATATCATTGTAGTGACCATACCTTGTTATATTATATTGGGGAATCTAGTAATATATATTTTTTGCGGTATTTAGTGGTGATATATTGTTTGCTGTATTTAGTGGTGAGGATACTTTTCTTCCCTATATTATTACCCCATCAGAAAACAAAACCTTCCTTTGTATTAGAGTACCTCCCAGTGTTCTATAGAGAGCCCTGGACCTATGCATATGATAGAAACCCAACCATTTTATATAGAGTGCCACCTACAGTTTGTGGCCGGTATCACTGGTTTATCTACACCAGCGATCTATGCGCCCGTAGGCATTACTGGCCCATGGACGTCCAGCAATTTATATATTATATTAGATTCCCTCCAAATAACATGCAAGGAGGGCACACACACCCACACACACACACACACACACACAAACCTGCTTTATCACTGAATATTATCAGCTTATTCTGGGTTGTTATTTTACCTGCAGGTGCAAATTGACAAATGTACTACTGAGGAGAAATCTACACTTATAATTGTGAGAGACTTTTTATAGTATGTTTGTCTACAACATTCACATACATATAAAGGTTGCCTGCTTATTTGAAATGTGTATGTTTGAATTTGTATATAGAACTTTGAGTATCGAATGGGTATTCTAAATCAATACTTAAGTTACTGTTTTCATTTGTACTCATAAACGTTCTATTGCATAATATCTGTTTTGTAGATCACTGCAAAGGTTTACAAGATTTAGTACACTTTTTGCGATGTCATACATTGTTCTAATTGTAAAAGTGATTCCCCTGTTGGTTTAGCTAAATATATCTCTAAAGCTGTATTATGTACACCAAGCATGCAAATATGATGAAATTTACTATTGCAATGATATCCAGAAGAACAGGAAATATGATGTCCTTGTAATCCAGTACTGTGTCCCCTGTAACAAGAGTCAATTGTTGCAAAAGTAGAATTTTGCCTTTGTTTTTACTTTGGCAATATTTAATAGCAACAGTTTTTAAAGTAATTAAATACATAATTATTTTGTTGCATTTTGTTGTTTTTAGTTTCTTGTATGAATGTCAACTTCAATTAAATCATAAATGTTTCTATTTATACATTCAAATGCATTTGTTGTAGCGAAAGCATATGTTATGCCACTATTTACTGCATATGTTTCTCCAGCAAACAAACGGTCTGGAGAGGATGTATGTATAGTTGGCATACGATATTGTTTTTAAAATTGTGGACATTGTAATTTCTAACATTTGAAATACTATGTGAACAATTGTGAAGAAAAATCATTAATTCCTTTTGAGCATTTACCGTGTGCTTGAATAACCTATTTTGAATAGCAAATGCTTTGTCTACAACATTTTTATGTCATTTGTTTTTGCTATGTGCCTAGGTATACCTTTGAGAATTTGAACTTGTCTCATTAACCTTGTAATGATTTTAATTTGTTTAGCTAAAAAATATATGTTTTGTATTGGTCATGTTTTTGAAAAGCTAAATAAGTATTGTTGTTTGGATTTCTTTTCTTTTGTATTTTCTGCATGGTATTTGATTGGAATTTGTTTAATTTGTACACGTTATTTGATTGGTGGTGCACTATATCTTTTTTTAAATGTATGTTGTTTTTATTGTTGAATAGCTTGTATTATGTAAAACTTAATTTTGTTTTAATTTGTGGTATTGTTTTACATGCTATTGCTCTGTAAAACATTTTTAGAAATAACATATAGTACATTGTTTAGCATATACATTTTTTTCAACTAAGTTTAGAAACAAACTTAATATATTGATGTATTTACAAACTATACAACTATGATGTATTTATACATAATGAAAAACTGTAGAAGTACAATGGGCTTTACAGTAAGAAGCATATCATACTTTTTTGGTATTTTTCTGTGTGTTATTTTTAAATAGTATATACGTAATTTTTCTTTTAATAATATGACTTCAACTTTCTCAGCCTTTAATGATAAAGTACAATTGCAAAGTACATACGAATTACATTACCAAAATCATTATGTGTAGTGTTAGTAGTAGCAATGTTAGTTTTACAAGTGGTAATGTTAATAACATGACATTTTTGGAATTACAGTATGAAATTACTTATGTATATATTAGATTTGTAGTACAAGGAATACCCTTGTAATTTAACATTACGGAAATGATGTATGTAATATGTGGTAATGTTTTTCATTTATCGATTAAAAACACTATTGATTCCATAAATCGAAATGTTTTATGGCACTTTCGTGCATCTAGTGTTGTTCGTCAAGGTTGTGTCTTTGCCCCTTCCTATTCCTTTTGTACATTAATAACCTGGCGCTAGAAATGTCTGACCTATGTGCTGAAGCACCCTTAATAGGCAATAAAAAGATCAGTATCCTTGTGTACGCGATGATGCAGTGCTTGTTTCAAACTCTAGGATGGGGTTGCAAAAAGCACTGTATTTGGTCTATAATTTTTGTAAGGATTGATGCTTCACCATTAATCGCCAAAAAGCAAAGGTGATGGTTTGCCACCCTTTGTGCAAACATAAGGCGAAAAATATCCTGGATGGGATTACTCTCCAAGATGTACGCTCTTATGATTATTTGGGCATTAGGTTCCAAAATGATATCAAATGGTACAGCCAGAAAGCCAAGAGCAAACTTACACTAATGTGTCACTCAAACACACTTTGCACTATAAATTCTCTGTTGAGGAATTGCTCACAACGTTTCCAGTGTTCAAGGCACAGGCAATCCACTCTGCAATATACGGGAGTGAGCTCTGGGGCACAAGTGATCTCCGCCATTTAACTAAAGCAGAAAACAAATTTGTTAGACGAGTCCTGGTCTTACCCCAGAGCACTTTGTTCCATCACAATGAAATTCTGGCCTGCAGCCTATAGAATTTATGACGCAAAGCAAACCCAGATTTCACTGGCTACACCTACATAAGGTGGCAAAGCTTTCCCACCGTAAATACATGCTTTGGGGTGTTTTAAACACACAAGGGGTGGGGGGAGTCTTGGATTTGGTATCACATGCCCCTTCACTACTATCTATGCTAAATTCAGAACATCTCTTGGATAGAGATGCCCAGATAACCGATGAAATCTTTAATGAGATTAAACGGAAATGAGAAGTACTAAATAGCGAGATGAAAATGGGGGGCTCTGAGAACTATATACTAAGTTCCAAGTAAAAATGATACCAATAGTCGAATATTGGCACACTTAGGTTGCTAATCCATCAAAGTTTTGCCGTTTCTGCCCTAAAACAATAGAAACAATGATGCACCTTTTTGTTTAACTGCCCATAATATAAATTGTTATGGCAAGGGTGGATGCTCCCATTCCTATGGGAATATCAGGCCCGCTCCACCAATCACTTTCTTGCTATCTGCAATGCGACACTCTCTGGGGGTGTTTTTTCAGTTTCCCGCTATTTGGCCAAAGTCTGGCAGTTGAGATTTAAGGCATGTGCTTGTGTTTAGCCAAAACATGTTATGCACAATGCAGTTTGAATTTTTTGTTGGTCATGGCCTACATTATATTGTTTACCGCAACATAAAAAGTCAAAATGAAAGTAATTTTAGAGTTATGGAGTACATTTAACTAATGAGGGAAAAGGTTTATTTTTTAGACAATAATATTGAAGGGCTCTGTAATATATGCTTTACCTTTTGCTCATACAGAATGGTTATTGTTTTTTGGTAATACATTATGTATTTCCTTGCTTTCATGTATGTTTGTAAAGTGTATGCAGTGATTGTGTATGTTGTGTGTAGTAATGATACTTTTGGCTGGATTTTGTTGCTTGAATTATCTATTTCCTTGCTCTAGTGTATGTTGTAATGTGATGTATGTTTGGTTGGCGTCTAGTTTGCACTTTCTTCCTCATTGTGCATGTGTCATATATAGATATGGCTGCTTGAAGTATATATTTTCTTGTTTTAGTGTATTTTGTAATGTGTACGCCATGGGGCTTGGTGGATATATTGTGTGTGGTTGTAGCTGCTGTGTGTATGGGTGATGTGGTTGTTGTGTGTATGGGTGGCGTGTATTTTGAACTTGTTTTTGGTCAAAAACATTGTCATTGTGCAGGTGTCGTATATAGATAAATCTTAAATCGTTAATATCTAAAAGATTTCAGAGTCGTTTTTCACATTTTGTTCAGTGCACCAATTCCAGATCAGCCTGTAGATGTTGCAAAAAATTGTGAAAATCAAAGCGGACCATTTTGAGATATTTCGGCTGAAAAATATGCTTTTTTCCTATGGGAAAACTCAGTGCTAAAAGCTGTTCAAAACGTGATCAAAGTAAACATTTTTTTAAACTATGAAGCTGTTAATGTATGATTCTGAAATTTTGAATGCAGAGGCAGCTGCCTCAAAATATTAAATGACACATCTAAGAAGATTCCTGTGATAGGTGCTCCGTAAATAATGATTACAAGATTTGTAAAAAATTATTACAAGATTTGAACACTTAAACTCTTTTAATGTATTTTCAAATTAGAGCGTAAATGCAATTTCAAGAGAGTAAAAATGAATTTTTATCCTCTGCAAGAGAGTAAAACGTATCCAACATACACCCAATGCATACGTAAAATATGATCCGTAGCCCAAAAGAGTTGTAGATCAAAGTTGGCTGGCTTGGCTTTAACCATTGTATTACTCTTGTGGAAAATATTCTGCCATAAAATAACTTACAAGTACCTGGTATTTACACAGCTTCATTTTCAAAATTCTAGAGCCTAGAAACTCTGTTAAGAACTACTACAGATTGAGACTGATGTATTGCCTGCAGAGGGAGTGTGAGTAAGCAATTGTTGGCATATGATTTACTTACAGGAACTTGCACACATAATCTTAGCAAAGGTCCCAAACTGCTAATCTACCTTTCCCGCTGTCTGCTGCAGGAAATTAATGTGGATCGCCAGACACTAGTTAGCAATATCACTTCAAATAACCAAAAAGTGCATGCAAGCTGAATTGCATTATGGTAGGCATATTTATAGTTTTACTGGTTTATTGTTTGTGTATAAAGCCAAAAACCATAATTCTGGCAATTGCAGTTAGGAAGAAATGCAGGCAAGTGCATAAATTGAAGACTGGTCCCAAAGCCCTAATTCAACACTAAAGTGTGTGATCCTGGACAAATACTTTTGCCATTGTGCCTTTTTAGCAAAAATAGAAATTGCTACTACAAGTGATTTATTTCCAACTAGTTATTACTAAAAAAGCCTGACTGGCCTCTGTTCCACTGTTCGACCAGTAGCATTAATAGTAGTGACCATTTATATAATGCACATGACAAAGTTTATGTCTCTTGGCTTACTCCTTGCTGCTTGTTTAATATAACTTCACATGAGCTCCTCGAGTATTAAAGACTTGTCTGTACCTTTCCCCATCTTCTACTTCCATCCTAGGGAAGCAGTCTTGATTGCCCAATAGGTTTCCTCCTAGATAGCCAAGAATATGCATCTCGGACATAACACGCATCACAGCAAATTCAGCCCGTGAGCGCTAATCACCTCAGTGGTGGAAGTGGAAAAAAGGAACTAGTGGTCCTCTGGTTGCATCCAAAAAGGAGGGAGTAGGATGGCCGGACAGATGGGATGGGAGGCAGGGTGGAGTATGGGGACAGGGGACCAGGATCACAAACCTTGGCTGAACAGTGAAGCAGGGATTTTAATCCACTCTGCAAATTTGACCACATACCTTCCAAGCGTTACTCAGTACAGATAGTTTGGATTTCAAGGCCTACAGGAATGATGTCTTAAAGAGTTTACTTCCAAAAACACAAATTGTATAATAACACCACATGGCAACATGTACATCCTTACATCAACATGTTAAGCCTGAATGGTAAACTAGAAGTTCCAAAAATCTAGTTAACCCCACTGTACTTTCAGTGATTTAATAAAAGAAGTTTTCTAATACACTCAGATATGGAGATTATTGCCCTCGACTGCCATCTAGTGGAGGAAAGTATACTTTTTAATGAAAATAAATCCAGCGTAAACGGTACGCAGAAGAAAATTAAATGCTCCGTAATGGCTTTAATTACATGCATATAAAGCCAAGATACGCACCTTATTTGTAGGGCTGGTTATAGTTATTGGTGACAAAAGCATTTTTTATCCGTCAAGTGCTGGTGTTAGTAATGATGACTTGAGAACTAACATTGATTCAAAATGTTGTTAATGATAAAGCAACTACAAAGAACTGCCAAGTCAGTGGCCACTAGTTTCACCCCAGTTATGCCTTAAATCACGTTGAATAATGGCAATCTGCCTGTCAGCAAATAAGGATGACTTAATGTCACTTGACGTCGGCAATGATAACCTCGGCATTGATAAGACTCATTCTTAGAAATACAGATCATATAACAGTTAAACATTCATGAGACGAGACACTTGAAATCAAACACTATAACTGTATGGAACAAATACACTAACTGCATTATTCTAAAACCCCTATGACACTAACTACAGATAACAAAGTAAGAATGATCTCGCACAATTAATAACTTCACAACTAACATGCACCAAATGTTGACTTCCGACTTCCATTGGTCACTAATATGTGGCTAATGGGACAAAGCGACATGTAATTTTTAGTCAGTCAATATGTTTATTCGGATTTAAAAATCCATCAAACACATGAAAAGAAAATGACACAAAATTAGTTACAATCAATAAAATCCCTTCGCTTACAGTTCCACATAAATTCAGGACAACATATTACACATCAGATTGCAATACATTTGCAATACATTAAAAAAAAACAATACTTAAAAGCATAGGATAAAGTACAATAAAACATTTGCAGCAACAGCCATCTGGATGACAAGGTCCAATAATGATCAGAGACCCTATTTCTTAGGGAAAGATAACAGAGCAGTACGAAAATCCAGATAAAATCACTCTCCTAACAACTCCTTCCGCAAGTACATGGCTGTTTTTAAAAATAAAAGTAGTGCCCACACAGTTAAAACAGAGTCAGCACTCAGAAGAAACAGAATAGCAGGCCTATAGAAGCAGATATTAGCCTCCCTTAGAACTGGCAATAGGGTTGATTGTCTAATCCCACTAGAACCAGGGCAAAACAATAGCAGGTGGGCCAAGTCCTCTTTTATATAGCCACACACCGGACCCCCCGCCGAGGCCATGTAGCCACTCCATTTGGCTGTGTTTCCCCTCAGGAGAAGGCAATCAAACCTCGCACGAGTGATTAGCCAGCGATCGTTTCTGGTAGTGACCCGAATAAAATAGTGCTGAATCTCCTTAGCCCGGCTAATCACTGCGTGCTCTTTATCTGAATTAGTTACAATCTCCGTAAATGTTCTTTTATTGCAAACGCTTCCTCCAAAATGCATTTATAGCTTCTCATCAGGGTTTTCATCAGAAGTGCATCTGAGGGAGAAAGAACCCTTATATTAAAGTCAACCAGGACTTTGTTGATATAATCGAGCCACAGAATTCTTCTCCAACCATCCCTAGACATTGTAGACCTAATTATAGAGTGGCAGAGTGATGCCTGTTCATTTGCCCATAATCTGACCCAGAAAATTATAGCAGCCAATGCCTACTGGCCCTCCCAAAATTCCATGCCCAGACCTTTGCGAATGGAGGTACAGGGAGAGGAACTCGGGAGCCCCAGTAGCTTCCTAAAGTAATGGTTCTCCTTCACTTGTAACTCATGAATTGTTGGCTACTGAACTAATTGAACAAACTAAAAGAAACACGGACCGGACCGCCACTAAAACTGTAACTTGAATAATTAACATAACAAAGCGGTTTTCGCCTTGGAAAAGCATGTTGGGCGAAATTAGTGGCCATTGAGTTGGCGGTTCTTTGTAGTTGCTTTATCATTAATGACTTTTAGAATCAGCATTACTTCTCAAGTCACCATTAATAACACTTGCTCTTTACAGTTGAACAATTGCAATTATCACCAATGACTAACTTTTACAAAAAGAAGATGTAGGTTAATACATTAAAAGAGTTTAATTGTTCAAATCGTGCAATAATTTTTTATAGAGTGCCTTATACAAGAATCATCATAGATGTGTCACGTATTTCCCTTAGCACCCGGTTGTGTGCTACTGTTCCTGTAGCCACAGCTCAGTAAAACACATAATTCCCCAATTATTGGAGCAGCTGTGTCACGTCTGACAACCGTATCCATTTGCCTTGAAATATTACTCCTGAAGTATTTTCAGATTTTTTTCATGCAAGCTTTCGAAAGATAATAAGAAAATTACTTTTCTGAAACACCACAGAAACTTTGCCTATGCCTTGCGCTAGCGCAAAGGCATTTTATATATATATATATATATGTGTAATACATTACGTTTATTGTAAATATTACCTCTGTGTGTGCATATATATATATATATATATATGTGTAGGAAAGTCCATTTGAGCCAAGTCACACATTCCACAGCGCCACCTAGTAGCCATCGTTGGAAGTTCACCTCCAGGTCCGAGTCATAACAGCAAGGCATTGTGGGTATGCAAATTAGCCCAAATGCAAACCCTTTTCTCCAGGAAATTGTCTTTGTTGAAGAGGGCAGTGCTACTTTATACATAGCTTAATTGACGCTAATTTGCATATCCATAATGCCTTGCTGTTGTGGCTCAGAACTGCAGGTGAACTTCCATCGATGGCTGCTAGGTGGCGCTGTGGAACGTGTACACTTATATGAACAAAAAGACAGTCCGATATTTACTTAGGTGTCACTAAACACTCTTCCCACAACAAAAAGTGGTATCAATTATCACAAAATTTTATTAGGATTCTAAATTTCATAAAACAATCATAAAAATGATCATCGTACATACAACATATACATTATGCTTAAAACCACACAAGTAGAAATACCATAAGTACGGCAAGTTTTCAGATGTTCTATAAGGATCTTACATTGTGTGTACAACTCACACTCTGATTCCTATGTCACACTACTAATGGCTTATTTCCTATTGGTATAATACAAACAACCCGACTTGTACAAGTTTCTGTCCTTAAGATACAGTGATGTAGGACATTCTTCAGGGGAAATTGTCTTGTGCCGCAATTTAAAAATTCTTCTTTCTTAGGGGAGAACTCTGTTGGTCAAAAAGTGAACACCCTATTAGTATCTAGTCATTGAGTATCAATCTCTATTTACATAAAACATGTATACCCTCATCCCTCCAAGGGTAAAGAGTATGTCTTAAATTACATACCTCTCTGCTCAATCATGAATCTTGGGCTTTCTCAGTTAAATATTGTAGATTCCTGATTTCTTCAGGTATTCTAGCGCTTCCTTATCTCTCCCTTCTCTCTAGTAGTGTGTAAATAGGGCAAAAAGATATGGGATTTAACACAACCTCCCATATATGTCAACTTCCTACGCTAAAAAATAGGTTCAAAGTCTTACCTATATCAAAGCAGGGTTATGCTACAGTATGGCTGAACATCTTGATCCCAAGTGTTCTGTAAGGATTCCTCCTGTATACTGGTGAGTACCAGACTCCACTCCCCTTATAGGGCCAAGTTCCTGTAAGAGATAGATCCCCATTCAGATTTCTATAGTCCTTATAGTTCTACAAATGTCACCTCCATCATGGAGTTTTTCATGGATTTATTCATCCAAATTCTGCCTTCACTTACTTGAACATCCTTTCTCTTTACCACCAACCCGTAGAAGCACCAATCCTGTGTTCCTGCTAGGATCTGGCGCCCCGCGATTTTCGCGGGTAAAAACGGCTTGAAAACGTGACGTCATGACGTCATCGCGCACCAAAACGTTTTTTTTTTTTTTTTTTCATTATTGACGTGACTTAGGGCACACAAATACCCACCCTTTGGGACAACTTCTCAAATTTCATATCTAAACTTCTATTTCCAGGTGGAAGTCAACAAGGCCACGGAGAGTCGCAAACATAGTTAGGTGTAAACTGAATAAACACCAGATAGCAGAACAAAGATACAAATACCACACAATCAGTCTTCATGTCGAAAACAAAAAGGGAACTGTGTCTTCAGCTGTACAACATAGCGCTATTCTCATAGATATTAATTTGTAACACATCAACTTAACATTTCATTGTGCGGGAGACAGGTCATAAAAACCCTGGCGGGTCCCCCGATGTCATGTGCCAAACTTCAAGGTGTCAAAAACTCATAACACTCTTCCCATTGGCAATATCTTGTAATACATCAACTTTACATTTCATTGTACGCAAGTCATGGGTAAAAAGTCCCCAGATGGGTATCGCAACTTAAATCCTCATCACCAAGGGGTGTCAGAAATTCCAGATCTAGTTATTATACTAATATGAATATGAATTCATAGATATTCTACTAGATTGAAGAACCCCATTGTCCATATTCTCTATTTACCTAATTAGGCATTATGCCATTCGACTCCTTCATTCAAACCCCTAATGTGACTTTTGGACAAAAAAATAAGTTTTTGTTCTAGATGTAATAATTTTCTGTTGATAGCCATCTGTGACTGTCCCTTGACTTGTTTCAAAATACACCACTCGAAATCGTTACATGAATGTTTCATTTCTATAAAATGTTTGACCATAGGCGCTTGTTCCACCTTATTCCTGATACAGCTCCTATGTTCAATCATTCTAGTTCTGCATTTCCTATTAGTTTTACCAATGTAGATCAGTTTACATGGACATACAATCAAATAAATCACATTGTTAGTATTGCAATTGGTATGTTCATTAATGTTCCACATCCTGTCCAGTCCCAGATCTACATTTACTGTTTTTCTTGTTTGAGTACACATAGAACAATTACCGCATGGAAAATGTCCAACAACAGGGGGTAAACCCCATAGATTTGTTTGTTGCAAAGGTCTCTTTTTGGTACTCACATCATTTCTCATTATCAAATTTCGTACGGTGGTGCTTTTCTTAAAAGCTACAATGGGTTTGCCCACTTCCTTGGTCATGATCTTGTTCCAATTTCTTGTCACAATACCCTTAATTTTATATGACAGATTGCTGAACGTATTGACAAATACTAAAGGGTTCTCCTTTGTTTTTCTTTCTCTTTGAATTTGCTGGTCAAGGAGGGATTCACGATTATTATTAAAGGCCCTCTTGGCTGCTTTTTTTACCAGAGAGGCCGGGTATCCCCGATGTACCAGCTTGGTAATCAGATTGTTTGCTCCATTCTCGTATGATTCATTAGTGCTGCTATTTTTCTTTAACCGCAAAAATTGGCCAAATGGGAGGTTATTCTTCACATGTTGAGCATGATGACTCTTGAAATGTAATAAGGCATTCTTATCAGTTGTTTTAGTATATGGTCGAACTAAAAGTAATCCATTCTGGTGGTATATACTGATATCTAAATAATTCACTTCCTTGTTACTTATATTACTAGTGAATTTAAGATATCTATTTTGTAGATTGAGCCATTGTAAAAATTGGTCTGCTTTCTCTTCGTTCCCTTTCCAAATGACGAAAACATCATCTATATAACGTAACCAACAGATGATGTTATTCTGAAAAGGATTACGTTCATTATAAACTACCGTTTCTTCAAACATGTTGACATACAGATTGGCGACATTTGGGGCCATGGCTGAGCCCATTGCTGTCCCTTCAATCTGTTTGTAGAACTGTCCCATGAATTGGAAGAAATTTTTAGTGAGGGCCATCTCTGTGCACCATTTTATGAAAGAACTGGCTACCGGGTACCCATCATCTCTTTTCAATAAAGTTTCCTCCACTACCCCCAAAGTTGCCAACTGGGTATGTTGGTGTATAGTGCTTGAATATCTAAGCACATGAGTAAATTAACCGCGGGGTCAAAAGTGTTGCCCTCTATTCTGTTGATAGCATCAGTGGTGTCCCTAATATAGATTCTCATAATAGGAATGAAGGGTCTCAAATAGAAATCTACAAATTTAGAAAGTGGTTCCAAAAGGGAACTCACTCCCGAAACAATAGGTCTCCCCGGCGGGTTCTCTAAACTCTTGTGAATCTTAGGTAATGTGTAAAAAATGGGTACCCGCCCGTTCTCTCTTGTCAAATATTCACCCTCTTGTTTACTAATCATCTGTTCATCCACTGCCTTATGTACCTTGTCTCGAATGATATTTAAGAGGTCATTACTGGGATCTCTATCTATTTTAAGGTAATGATTCTCGTCAGATAACAGTTTCTCACATTCCTGAATATAATCATTCCTATTCATTATGACAATAGCGCCTCCTTTGTCTGCTTGGCGAATTATAATCTTATCATTTGCCCCCAAGTTCTTCAAAATCTTCTGCTCTGCTATACTTAAATTAGAATGGTGAGGAATACCCTTAGTTTCCAACTTAGTTACCTCTTCCAAAACCTTTTTTTCAAAAACCTTAGATTCAGCTGATTGTGCACTGCTAGGTGCACAAAAAACGGAGGGATTTCTCAAACCACTGCAATTATCACCTTTATCAAAGGTGATATCCATAAAGAATTCTTTCAGGTGAACTTTCCGCATGAACTGATTGAATTCAATCCTAAATTCAAAAGGATTATGAAACTTGGTGAGTACAAAGTTCAAACCCTTACTGAGTACTTCTTCTTCCTTTTTAGTGATATGAGTATCTGAAAGGTTCACTACCAACCCCTGTAACTCCTCGTTTGCATCCGTTCTGGTTCCCACTGTCTCTGATCTCCTCCTCTTCCTAAAAAAGACTGCCTTTGGTTATTCCCCCTCTGGCTGTTGTTCCTTGTACCTCTTCCTCTACCTCTAAAGGGACGGCCTCCACCCCTATTGTTGGGAATATCTGTATCGCCGGATTCGTCATAGTCCGAGGAGCCACCTCCACTCGAACTATACGATGTATTCCGGAACCGTACTCTCCGATTCTGTTTAGTATTGGGTCGCCAATCTGTATGTCAACATGTTTGAAGAAACGGTAGTTTATAATGAACGTAATCCTTTTCAGAATAACATCATCTGTTGGTTACGTTATATAGATGATGTTTTCGTCATTTGGAAAGGGAAAGAAGAGAAAGCAGACCAATTTTTACAATGGCTCAATCTACAAAATAGATATCTTAAATTCACTAGTAATATAAGTAACAAGGAAGTGAATTATTTAGATATCAGTATATACCACCAGAATGGATTACTTTTAGTTCGACCATATACTAAAACAACTGATAAGAATGCCTTATTACATTTCAAGAGTCATCATGCTCAACATGTGAAGAATAACCTCCCATTTGGCCAATTTTTGCGGTTAAAGAAAAATAGCAGCACTAATGAATCATACGAGAATGGAGCAAACAATCTGATTACCAAGCTGGTACATCGGGGATACCCGGCCTCTCTGGTAAAAAAAAGCAGCCAAGAGGGCCTTTAATAATAATCGTGAATCCCTCCTTGACCAGCAAATTCAAAGAGAAAGAAAAACAAAGGAGAACCCTTTAGTATTTGTCAATACGTTCAGCAATCTGTCATATAAAATTAAGGGTATTGTGACAAGAAATTGGAACAAGATCATGACCAAGGAAGTGGGCAAACCCATTGTAGCTTTTAAGAAAAGCACCACCGTACGAAATTTGATAATGAGAAATGATGTGAGTACCAAAAAGAGACCTTTGCAACAAACAAATCTATGGGGTTTACCCCCTGTTGTTGGACATTTTCCATGCGGTAATTGTTCTATGTGTACTTAAACAAGAAAAACAGTAAATGTAGATCTGGGACTGGACAGGATGTGGAACATTAATGAACATACCAATTGCAATACTAACAATGTGATTTATTTGATTGTATGTCCATGTAAACTGATCTACATTGGTAAAACTAATAGGAAATGCAGAACTAGAATGATTGAACATAGGAGCTGTATCAGGAATAAGGTGGAACAAGCGCCTATGGTCAAACATTTTATAGAAATGGAACATTCATGTAACGATTTCGAGTGGTGTATTTTGAAACAAGTCAAGGGACAGTCACAGATGGCTATCAACAGAAAATTATTACATCTAGAACAAAAACTTATTTTTTTGTCCAAAAGTCACATTAGGGGTTTGAATGAAGGAGTCGAATGGCATAATGCCTAATTAGGTAAATAGAGAATATGGACAATGGGGTTCTTCAATCTAGTAGAATATCTATGAATTCATATTCATATTAGTATAATAACTAGATCTGGAATTTCTGACACCCCTTGGTGATGAGGATTTAAGTTGCGATACCCATCTGGGGACTTTTTACCCATGACTTGCGTACAATGAAATGTAAAGTTGATGTATTACAAGATATTGCCAATGGGAAGAGTGTTATGAGTTTTTGACACCTTGAAGTTTGGCACATGACATCGGGGGACCCGCCAGGGTTTTTATGACCTGTCTCCCGCACAATGAAATGTTAAGTTGATGTGTTACAAATTAATATCTATGAGAATAGCGCTATGTTGTACAGCTGAAGACACAGTTCCCTTTTTGTTTTCGACATGGAGACTGATTGTGTGGTATTTGTATCTTTGTTCTGCTATCTGGTGTTTATTCAGTTTACACCTAACTATGTTTGCGACTCTCCGTGGCCTTGTTGACTTCCACCTGGAAATAGAAGTTTAGATATGAAATTTGAGAAGTTGTCCCAAAGGGTGGGTATTTGTGTGCCCTAAGTCACGTCAATAACGGAAAAAAAAATAAAATGCTGATTGAGCAGAGAGGTATGTAATTTAAGACATACTCTTTACCCTTGGAGGGATGAGGGTATACATGTTTTATGTAAATAGAGATTGATACTCAATGACTAGATACTAATAGGGTGTTCACTTTTTGACCAACAGAGTTCTCCCCTAAGAAAGAAGAATTTTTAAATTGCGGCACAAGACAATTTCCCCTGAAGAATGTCCTACATCACTGTATCTTAAGGACAGAAACTTGTACAAGTCGGGTTGTTTGTATTATACCAATAGGAAATAAGCCATTAGTAGTGTGACATAGGAATCAGAGTGTGAGTTGTACACACAATGTAAGATCTTTATAG
This sequence comes from Ambystoma mexicanum, assembly GCF_040938575.1. Taxonomy (NCBI): domain Eukaryota; kingdom Metazoa; phylum Chordata; class Amphibia; order Caudata; family Ambystomatidae; genus Ambystoma; species Ambystoma mexicanum. The sequence continues at coordinate 40,153,364 of NC_090936.1, read as the reverse complement.
AACATCTGAAAACTTGCCGTACTTATGGTATTTCTACTTGTGTGGTTTTAAGCATAATGTATATGTTGTATGTACGATGATCATTTTTATGATTGTTTTATGAAATTTAGAATCTTAATAAAATTTTGTGATAATTGATACCACTTTTTGTTGTGGGAAGAGTGTTTAGTGACACCTAAGTAAATATCGGGCTGTCTTTTTGTTTTTATAAGTGTATGCGCATAGAGCAAGAGGTCTGTTTTATCCCTACCTGTGATTCAGTACCGTTTTGAGAATAGAGCTGTGGAACGTGTGACTTGGCTCAAATGGACTTTCGTACTTTTACATTTCAGGTGAAATGTTTTTTTTTCAAACCTTTTTAAACCCACCATAACTTTCTTGGTGTTGTGTATAGATAAATTTGTTGATCCAGAAGAAAACAATGAGTTGATACCTTAATTAGGCTAACAAAGTCATTTGTTTCGCATATTTCGGAGCTTTTGTGGCAGAGATGAAATGAAGCATTTGAAAAACATCACAGCCTTACAGCTTACATAGCCCCTCCGGCAGATACCCCGTTATCTGCAGCGGAATTATTGTTTTGCTTAGAAAGGCATATGGATGTTCAACTCGCCCACACATTGCGTTCTTGAAGGTCTGAATGGTGCATTGGCTTAAGTGGGGCAAGGGTCAGTGGAACTGAAGAGCAGGCAAAGAAGAAACAGCCCATCCTATTAGAGGGCTCGCAGGAAGGCAGCATGAGGATGGGTTAGTGTCAGTCACAGTAGATGCAGTCTAGTTGAGACTTGGTATGTCAGGCCAGTCCCTTTGCAAGATCTGCGATAGTACAATCATCAACATGCAAAGGACGCATTTTTGAAAGAAATCGTATATTATTGATGTATGACATTATATAAAATTTGAATTTCAGGCAAAGGAGCTCTGTATGTTCAAAAGGAGCATTCATTTATTTTGATGATTTTAGAATTGTAAAAAGTGAAATAGATAGTTTTTATTTTCTTGTGTGCATTGCGATTAGTCATGAGAGAGGCGGAGTCGCATTTTTTAATGCTTTTTTACGAATGCTATAAGGCATGTGGGCTCATCCCTGCATCATGTGGAAACAGATCACAGTAGTCCTGTTATTTCACTTGTTTACCAGATGTGTGCCACGCTCTGAGTGCTGCCCTTCAACTAACAGTGCTCCATTGGTCCTGCCCTGCCCTTATCATGTAAGCAATCAATGCTCATTTAAGGTGACTCTTGCTAAGCAGGCAGTGCACACAATGGCTCGGATCACTCGTTGGGGACTATTCGAAGGCCCAGAATGCAACTTGAACTGTTTCTTGGAAAAGGCATTTGGACAAAGCACGAGCTAATGGCGCTCACACAGAGGCTGCAGACAGCTTTATGAAGACAGCACACTGTTAACTCAGTTAGGAGGAGAAATGATGCTTCTGCGACCGTGCTGGGAGCTGCTCGCCGAGGCCAGTGCTTTCCATCTGCCTGCCTGTGGCACTGCTTGCAAGCGACGCAACCTGCGCGCCTGACATGCGTCAGAGTGGCCCCGCCCCTCTCTGATTCCAAAGAACAGGTGTCTGGAGTTCTCCACGCAGCCACGTGATGCCAGTGACGGGAAAGGCACACATTAAAATATATGTCTGCCCCACGACGTAATGTAGTTTGCAATCTGTTCCTCTACAGTATTGTCTAACGAGCACAACCTGTTCTGCCACATTTAACACGGAATGTGTCAATAATAAACAGGGAAAGAACAAGTACAACAGCGGGCTCTTCATGCAGTAAGTACACACATGAAAAACAACAAGCAAAGGCACCCAGTCTTTACAGGATATCACAAAAAGGTGCATCATGCCACAAGGAAGCACACCTCAGGCCACACACTCTCCACCCTGCCTGACACTGGGTGATCTGCTCACCACTGTTTCCCTGCTGGTTGCTTTTAGATCACTTGCCCGCCCGCCCCCTCCCCTGTTGTTACACTCCCTTCTTTCTCTGCTTCGCTCCCCGTGTTCTTCCCCCTATGATTGTATTGCGCTCCGTTGCTTCCCGAAGCTCGGCCCGTGCTCAATAAATAACCTAATCGCAGTAATAATATTAATTCAGACCAACAGTGAGTGTCCAGGGGATTGCTCTCGCACCTACGACTCCCACAAGCCCTGACCATTGACTTGCTGTCTAGGGCTGATGGGATATGTAGTCCAAACCATCCCACGGTTCCATAAACCAGACTAGATATGGTTCTTTGCGTCCTATAACCTAATGCAGAAGTCATCAGAGACATTAGACGCATGATGTTGTCTTCGATATTTAGTTGTGCCCACTGGCTTTCTGTCGAACTAGTCCATAGTGATGCCCTGTGCATGATCCGTGGCACTGACTGCAAATCACCAACTGAAGTGCTAGCACATTGTCTCGGTACATCGCCAGAATAAATTCTCTCTGCTCACTGTCTGAGATTAATGATTTACCAGAAATCTATGTTAGGATGTGCCACTTTCTTCCTCCAATCCTGGCATAGAAGCATTTTCTATCCGCCCTTCCCATGTCCAATGGAACCGCTCCAGGACTTCCCTGCAATGGTTGTGCCCAACTTTTCCCCATCTCCTCCTCCCTTTGGAACCTCCCTCTCTGACGCCTTGCTTTCCCCTCTTCTCACCAGGGACCTGCTTGATTGTGAGAGATATTGTGTTCCAGTGCTATCTTGAGTCCTAGGACCTCATTATGAGTCTGCCGGTAACGCGCTGGTGCTACCGGTGGGTTACGGCAGACTCGCCTTACCATTTCCACCGCCTGACATCCCGATGCTACCAGGATATCACAAGCGGTGGTGGAATGGTAAGTTCCCGTTGTTAACGGTGCCGGTGCTTCAGTGATTTATTTGCTGGTAGGGGCCTGAACTCCCGGCTGGTTTTAGAGCCCCTACCGGTAAACACAGAGTGAGCTGGTCCGGAAAAGGTGCCGGTGTGTTGTTACCGGCACCTTTATTTCCATACCGGCTGACTCGTAATGGAGCCCTAGTCTCCTTTTCGATCTTGGCCCGATGAGATGAAAATATTGTCTGCCTATGTTGTTGGATACACACTTTTATGGCCCTGGTGCAACTGGTCCCTTTAGTTGCTTCACTGTACAGGATTCTGATGTCTGTGTCAGCCTGGTCCATGCTATATAAAACTATAAAAAATAAAACAAATAAAAATGGGACTATCTTCGGCATGAAAGTCTATGTCCAATAAGAGCAAATTGGCCCAATGATGTTACCACTAAGTTACGGTAGTTAGCTTGGCATGCTCCAGTTATCAATCATTATGAAATGAATCACACAAAAGAACTTTCCCTCTGTTTTGAATTTGAGGCCATGTTATGTTACAGGTATTTTGTACAGTGCAAGCATTCGCCCCAAGGGACATCATGGTACTAGAGCTGAAAGCCTTGTGAGTACAGCCGAATACTAAAAGATGGGGTTTTTGTACCTGTCGGAAACGCAAAAGGTTACTATTTGATGGAACCGACAGAGTAAAGTGTTCTAGGTACATCCTGCCTGTGCCGGTAAATGTTCTTTATCAAAGATTACCCCGACGAGTAAAGGGTTTTGTAATTACAAGTAAGAGTGTTACCTTTATTCATTCTTTGTCTGGTAACCAATAAGAGGAACAGAGGACTGGTATAATGCAGGCTCTATTGTATTGTATTCTATTGTAGTTGTCATTTATATAGCACCATTTTCCCGTTTGTATGGCCTTAATGTGCATCGTGGTCGGAACGCCCTTGGGGACCAAAGTCCAGATATGGGAAGCTTTTTAAGAATAGACTTTAAAATGCGTGTGTACATTTGGATGAGATTAGGACTTAGGCGGGCTGACAGTAAAGCAACCCAAGAGGTCAGGTACGTGGGTGGGTGCTGTCTAGGTCATGACAGAGCGCTAGTGCAGGAGACTTGATGTTTACCCATAGGTTGTCGCTGTATACTAATGGCAGAGGTGTTGAGGTACGTTTGGGCTTTCAGTGTGAAAAGTTATGTGACCAGCTAGCCCGAATTTGTCATAGCCGTAACTGCATTCTAGAGTGTGTGGATGGAGAGCTGTGCCTGTGGGAGCTGTCCACAGAAGTGGTTCGTTTATACAACCTTAACTTGGACAGAGTTTATCTTTGATGTCGCTGTGTCAGGTTTTTATGGCACTGTGGTCCGGCTAGCCCTATTTCTCCCACAGCCATAGGCAGGTTGTCCGGAAGCATCCTCTAGTTGGAGTAGAAATGCTCCCATGGAGAAGGATCAGGGCAATGAGTCCTGTAGGCAAATAAATTATACAGACATAGCTACTATGTGACTTCCATGTTGTAAAGAAGCTGACCAGGTAATCTAATAAGCACGTTGTTTAGGGATATTTGTATGTTAGTACTGTGCCTTTCAAAGGCTAACCTAAGCAGTTGTAGGTGCAAAGGATTGCTAGTGAGTAACTTGAAGCGTCATGGGTGGATGAAACCTTGTAGGCTCTAAGTGGAGCCACGTGTGTTAGTTAGATGCAGTGTAAGGCCACCCATATATCTTGGTCTAACCCTATGGCATGGCCTTTGCCGGCATTGTAAAGGTCTAACCTATGAGCTATGGTATATTTCCCATCCCCAAGAAGAGCCATCTAAGTGTGTCATGTTTTATGCCCCCCAGAACCATTGTAAGGAACAGTCTGAAAAGCCCTGGCAGGAGAGTAAACCAAGCACTTTGTGAGTTGGGAACCCGCATCCATACATAAGGGTGTAACGTATGAAGGTGAGTCTGGAGACCTGCACCTGAACTTGTTCTTAAGTCCTGCAGGAGAGTAAACCAGGCAAGTTAACTATGAAGTGTATATCGTGACGTCCTGGCAGGAGAGCAAGCCAGGCTAAATTGAATGCGGGTCTGGAGACCCGCATTTTTAACAAGAACTCTGAACCGAGGAGTAAGTCAAGGGGTGAGGAAGAAACCTTGAATCTTTGATTCTAGGGAAAGGGAAACATACCCTCTTCATTGGAAAGTTGCCTTTTGCCAAGGAAAGGAACTGTGGTAGAGAGCTGAAGAGAAGCTATACACTCGAGGGAAGGGAAGACCTTCCCCCATTGTTCTGAGAGCTGTGAAACCTTGGGGAACTTTATGCTGGAACATTAAAGAAGACTACAGAGGGCTTGTTGAAAGACTTTTTCCCTTTCCACTTTTGCTTAGGTTTAGCTTGTAAGCATCAAGATAGGATGTTATACACATGATAGAGAACTCTTGATACATTTCTGGACATTCTGACACTGTCACCCTTTAGATTCATCGAAGTTTGCAACAACCACCACAATGGCCCTCATTACGAGGTTGGCAGTAACCCATTGGTGCTACTGGTGGGTTGTCGCATACCCAGTAACAGCCTTCCCACCACCTGATATCCTGGTGCCACGGGCTATCGCAAGCTGCGGTGGTACGGCTTAATTCCCATTTTCATGGAGTCCAACAGAACATGAAAATCATGCCGGTAGGGGCCTGAAGACCCAACCATTCAGGCCTGCCTGTGGATCCGTGGCCCCTACCGGCATCGTTGTCGTATGGCGGTCTGGTTTCCAGATTGCCATGCTCAGAATGAGGCCCAGTGTCTCTGTGTCCGAGCCTTACTCCTGATTCATTACAGCTCTTAGTTGGAAAACACAGATTTGAGTTACATGTCGAATCGGGCGAGCAAGAGATAAATCCGAGCCTACAAAACTGATTTCTAATATTAAAGTGTAAGGAAGTCACCAAGCGTGGCAGGTTACATTTTGGCTGATATTCCAGCAGAGGAGAGTCTGGGCTTTTATTGCTACATACTAGGATTCCAGTCTTGAGAGGAGTAAACGTTAACCTGTCCTGATTCCTCCACTGACTTGCTTCCTGCTTTCTGAAGCTCAACTGATCTAACCTGGTTTCCTCGTCATCCCCCAAATGGAGAGGACCTGCATATCGTCAGCATACATGTAAATAAGACAGATCAGAAGAATGTTCAACATGTTGACTAAAATAGGATTTAAGGAAGACCTTTCAGGTAATGCCCAGAAAAAGCAATAGGTGTCGATTCACAGGGTGAGAGAATGATTGATTTCGATCAGAAATAAAAGATTTTTCGTGTTCCATAGCATTCCCTCTGTTACCAAACAATTGCAACCGGCCCAAAAGTATCGGGTGGAGTGATGGGCTTGAATGCAGCTGACCAATCCAGCACTGCCATCTATCATCCTCCTGCGATTGTCAATAGCTAACGTAACCACTATATCACTAGCTCGAGCATGGCGCAATTCTTCTTGAAAATCATCCAGAAGGAGAGTGCCCCCCACAAATTGTAGCAGTTGCCAAACAACCACTATGTCTGCAAACTTAGTAAGGTATGGACACTGTGATATTGATCAAACCTTTTACGGTTGCCTGGATCCGCAGGAGACCTTTTGAGCAAAGCAGGTGCAACTACCGCAGTTTTCAAGGGAGTCGGAACAAGACCGCTGATAGGTGGCGCATTAAATAATTAGGCTGAGCTCAGACACCGTCAGAGAGCATACATACGGCCTTCAAATCCTTTAGAAAACATTTGTCATGCTGGGAACCCGCTGCGTGATGCAAGGTCATAGCGGCGTCAAGTCAAGATGTGAAACATGGCGAAAAGACGACATCAGCAATTGGCCATCCAGTGTTGCGTGTTCCTGGATGACATTGTCAGCTTCACTAGAAGGGGCAACTAAGACCAGTTTGGCATGGATTTTAAAATTTGTATCCAAAAAATATTGACAACTGGTCGCACAGCGATTCTACCAGGGTTAATATTGCATGCTGGTGCCTCTGGTTTACAGCGTTCCGGTAAAATTTAAAAAAGTTATTTTCCAGTATTAGAAGATGAAAACATTATAATCATATTCAGGCGAAACTGGAATTTAATGTGATCGTCCACCGTCTTTGCACTTGGTTTACTGACTTTTTGAGATTGCGTAGCTCTGGATCAAACCATGTGTTTTTTATTCTTTGGTGTAAGAGTTTATTGTTCTTTTCACTTGGAGGAGCAAGGCTGTGCACTCATTTTAATATTTTAGAATGAAAAGGGTTCGCCATGAGAAGCACAGTCATTAGATTTCTCCCAACTGGAAACTGTGTAAGAATGGCCTGTTCCACTGGATACAAATTAAGATTACAGTAGCAATTCACTCCTTTTACAATATGTATGTTATTTATGCATTACGACTATTTATTAGACTATTAATTACAATATTTATATAACTCATTGTAGAGCATATAGTGACAACATACAATTACTACTACTTTTTAGGTAATTTATGTATTTGAACATATATTAATGAAAGAGTTTAGCATGTAATAACTTTCAGGAGTTGATATCAGCATTAATAGTATTGTTAGTAAGTCAACCTCTAACCGGCCGTGGAACCATACCGGCTTCATGCCCTATAGCAAATTGTATCATCTGTGCCTTTGTGGAGTGGGGCAATATCATTGTGATACGATATGATAGGTTATTTATAACACGCTTAATACCCAGAGGTTTCTAAGCGCGGACCCAGGGTTTCGAACCTGTGTTGCTCTGCATCGTCTTGCTTCCAAGGCGAGCGCGTTGCCACTAGCTATCCTCCCGAGACTGGGGAATAGTGCAAGAAATGTTGTTTCCTGAGCGGTACTGGCCCACCTGTTATTGTTTGTGAGAAGTGCTGCTTGCACTTTTTGAGCCAACCGAAGTCCCTCTTCTATGTTTACTCCATGAATGGCGCTGGTTTGGTAAGTAAGCTTGTTCAGGTGATAACATGCTTAAAAAACGATGCTATGTCCTGAGAAGTCGTCTGGCCTCCTCACCACAGGGCTTTTTTTAAAAAAAAAAACGGACGCTTGGGTGCAGCGATCCAAACGACTGCACAAGGCAATAACTTGTCTGGTGAGCCCCCTTCCCACTCCACTCTCAGACTCTGCATCTTGTAATGAGTGTTCCCTAAATGTAATACATTTATTCAATGTGAACTTTGAATTAACAACAACACACTCCAAAAAGTGTTTTGGGGATTTGAACTCTGTCGCGCATTTCAGCCTCAGAGAGGTAGTTGTGCAGCCTTGACAGCCCCTCCAACCTCTACACCACTTCCCAGTCCACCAATCCCATTTACCATTTAGGTCTTGATTGGGCTGCTGGCCAGCAGGTCACCGCCTCTCTGCTGTACAGGCCTTCTCCATTCCTAGCAAAATACTGGACGTTGTTGGATAACTGTGGCCTGCAACTTCACACTCTGCTATATCCTCCTCCTTGCATTCACATGGGCAGTAACCTCCTACCCCAAGGCTTGTTGTGGCAGCACTGAGAGGTTTGATCCATGGATCTCATCCGGTTGGGCGCAAGGATCACTACCTCTGTCTTTGAAGACGGAACCCTTTCACTCTCTCTGTGACCTGCCACCCTGCTGTCCGATTGGTCAACTCTGTGTGAAAGGTTCTGCGAAGACAGACATGAGATGACAACACATGGCCAGTCCTCACAGGTGTCCCTAAACAGGTGAGCATGTCAAGACAGAGGAATAACCAATGAGCAGTCACAGAACTTGTATGCCAAAGATTGTTGTTGCCTGTTGCATGTTCCCCATAAGCTACTCAATGATCACTTGCCTATTCCACATCACGTGCATTACCTGTCAAATGTTCAGTGTGTGTAGAGATGAGATGGGAGTCATTATAGGCTGGGCTTTGTCTCAAGGCCAGCAATATAATGGAGAAGAGAGAAGAGCCTGTGACGCAAGGTACACAGTCTGATGCCTCTCCAAACGCGGGTCGTGGACGACGCGCAACACGCCCAGAGGCCTCAGTGCGCACATAACAACAAATAGATACAAGAACAAGTGTGGGATTTCTGGGAAAGGCCAGGTTCCAGTCCAAGGCCAGGCAAACATAATCAAGTGCAGATGCATGATACACTGAGATGCAAACTTCTCAATTCCATGACTTACAGAAGAAGGTTTGACCGGCCTTGTTAAATTGGATGACACCAGGTATTGCGCAAAGTGCGAGCAGAAGGTGGTTCCGAACACTCAGCGCATTAGCATCAAAGCGTGTGCCACTAAAATTCTTAAACTTAAGTATTGGCTGGAAAAGTTTATAACTATCATTTGATCATAATAATCTTGACCTGGGGGTCCGATCAGACAGGTAATGCAGGGCCTTTCCAGAATGACATTTGTGTGTCAGTGTGAGGGTTGTATCCGAGATTCTCTGTCTAACAGGGAGCCAGTGAAGAGACCTTCTTGCTTCAGACACACGCTCTGTCCCACCGAACCCCAAGGTGGCCCTAACTGCATCATGACCTGTAATGCATTCAGGCTGGTCACAGATGTACCTAAGAGCACAAGCCAAGAGCGATCTCTAGTCTACAGATAAATACGGCCTACAGTTGCACTAGTATTGCATTCTTGGTGAGGGACTGTTTGTGATGACACCTGCTGCAGTACCTACGCGCCCCGTTAAATTAAAAGGGTTTGTCCATGAAAGTTGAGGTGATGTTAAAGATCTTGCGTCGCACCAGGATTAGCTACTACAGAGACGTAGAGTCCCTCCACTCCGTTTGTGACAATATGTAATGGTTGTGTTGAGCTATCCCTTGATAGTGCGCCGAAAAATAATGGAATGGCAAGTAGTGATGATTAATAAATTCCTTTTATTTTTGTGATGTTAGAGCCTTTGTGGATGACACGTGTTTCGGCAGAGCTGCCTTTATCGAATCCAGGCTATATAGATAGCTCATAAGTCACTGCATAATGCATAAAGGTGCTGAAGTTCACAGGCATCTATCATATTGTCTGGTCCAAACTGTGGCAAGAATTTAGATTTTGGTTTGAATTCTTTGGTTGTTAGTTCAACTGGATGAATCTCTAATTCTTGCATAGTTGCATGTATTGGATAATCTGGTCTTCCTTCCAGCGATCTTAACAAATGTATGTTTCCTAGTTCCTCTATTGTGATATCACTAATTGTAGGTCTAGTATTCAGTTTTTTACGCTGTTCCACTTGAGTAGCAAAGAATTTTTTCAACTGAAGTTTACGAATGAATTTGAATAGATCTACATGGAGTTGAAATGGTTTGCAGAATGCAGTAGGGGCAAAAGACAAGCCTCTATTGAGGAGTGTAATTTCATCTTTAGTAAGAATATGGTCTGATAGATTCATGACAAGGTTGTTCACTTTGGTTTCTTGGCTGCTTCCCTTGCTGCTGCCCTCGTTAGTCGTCGGTATGCGTCTAGATTGTCTGGATTTTCTTGATGCTCTTGATCCTCGTCTCCCTCTTTTCCGACTGAAAGTTGGGAAGTATCCGGTATTTTCGGTAATTGAAAACGGACCTGTTTCACAGGCATATTTCTATTGCCTTTTTTGTAGCGTCTAATCTGATTAAGGAAACCATGTCCCTGTTTCTTGGTAATGATTGAAGTACTTGGTTCATTAGATTCAGCTTCTTCTTCAGCTTCTGAACTAGCTAAGGAAGTATTGGGAGTTGTCTCCTTGGATATTGGTTTCGTGAATTTGTTATATTTCTCCTGGAAAGTGTACACTCTGTCTTCACTATAATCCCGGTCGTCCCTATAAAATGTTCTTAGTTTTCGCAGTTTTATATCATCCTGATATTCTTTTAGTATTTCATACATTTTGAGAAAGTTTTTTTTCCTTTGTAACCTCAAGAGCTTTGGCTTCATGTATGGCCGGACTCCTGCCACGATAACAATGACCTGGCATTTCAGGGCAGGACTGTGCAGGTAGGCGGAACCGGACTGATATCAAATGGAAAACAATGGCTAGAACATGATTGATCGCTTCATGAATTGGTACCATACCCTAGAAGAGGTTATTGGGCTTTTTTCGTTCTCACCGGAGAGGCTCTCACATTTTGGACGCCATGTTGAATAATAACAAGCTATCCCCCTCCGTGTCCACTGGCCTCCGTCCTTTTTCCTAAATATCGTTCTGGTGTTTATGACCTTCACGGATGAGGCACGCGGATTGGTATCTGCCAAGACTCCGCCCAACCGGTGAGACTCCAGCAACAACCAATCTGCCCCAGACCTACACTGAAAGCCAATCCCACCCGCAAGACCCAATCATAAAGTCCCACTTATTCTGTTTCCTCGGCTGGCAAATCTTCCCCCACTCACCCTCTCTATTACCATGTCTCCCAAGGCTTTGTGCTGGGCCTGCATCTCTTTTCCCCCCATATCGGTCCTCTTGCCTCTATTATTTCTTCCTTTGGTTTGTCTCACCATCTCTGCATTGATCACAGTAGCATGGCTAGAGGTGGAGAAAGCAGAAAAGGATAGAAAGAGCGGAGTGTCAACTCTTCCCTTCTAGCCGTCCAATCCTGGATGTCGGACCATTACCCTGTCCTTGACTCCTCTAAAACTGAGTTTCTTTTCTTTCCTGCCTCAACTATTCCCCCTCCACTATCTCCTGCTGCCATTTCTTTTCTGCCTTCTTTGCTTCCTATCGCTCTTCCAGCCCACAACCTTGCTGCATCGACCGTGGTTTGTCTCTTTAGCTTCTCCCACCACTCCTCTCGCTGCTGAATGATTCACCCGTTTAACATTCATAAACCCGGACCTTTTCTCATCTTCCATGCCCCCAAACTCTTAGTCTCGTCCCTCATTTTTTCTCGTCTTTTCTACTGCTCCTGTCTTCTCTTTGGACTTCCTACCCCTCGTCTACACACTCTTAAATCTATATACAACTCCTCTATGTGTTTCCTCTTTTCACTTTCCCCTCGTGACTCGACCGCTCCAGCTCTTTCCTCTCTTCATTGGCTACCTTTTCACTCTCGCCTCAAGTTCAACTGCCCCGTCTTGTCCATAAATCCCTCCACATTCTTGCCCCCTTACCCCTTTTGCTTGCTTTCATGGGATTCCCCCCTTCGATCTCTCCGCTCCCAGCCCCAATTTCTTCTATCAGTGCCCCGTCCGCCTTGTGCCCAATCCCGCTTTCGTTCTTTCTCTTTGCCCCTCTTCACTGGAACTTGTTTGCTTTTCTGGTCATTTCATCACTTATTTTGTACTGTTGTGTCATTTTGTTGGTCAGCGCTATTGTCGTAAAGCGCTCTGTAAATCAAAATAAAATACAAATACAACAAACAAAGTCAAGATTAGCGCCCAGGCAGTGTAGCCGTATTAAAATGATATTAACCCTTCTAATGCTGGCATTTAGGCTGAAACTATTTAATAACACATATTGTTTACTCTACTTCTAGCCGGTAAGATAGCTCAGCGGGTTGAGCACTTGCTGCTGCGATCTGAGAGTGACCACGGCCAACTCAGCCTTTCATCCTTCCGAGGTTGATAAATGATTACCAATTTCGGTTGGGGGATATTGTATGTAAATATGTGCGCTGTAAAGTGCTTTGGATAAAGGCGCTATATAAATAACACATCATTATCATTACTTCCCTCTGCTGTCTTCAAACAGGTGTGCTTTCCTAGAATAAAATACGTGCTACGTGTGATTGTAACCCCGCACTCTGCTGATAATAGCATTAAGAGCAGATACATATGGGAATCTAAAATTCAAAAAGTGAATCCGAATGTATATATTTTTTTAGGAGGAGGTTAATAAGGCAAACTGTATGTAATTGGTATCTGTGAATTGTTTGTAAATGTATACAATGTAAATAAAAAAATAAAAAAAAACTAAAACTAAAAAATAGATTCCCATATGTTGTACCTTTTTCCAAGTCTGCCAAGAGAAGGCGCTATAATGAACGACTGTGGCCTGCAGAGGTTTATTTTGCCCTTGTTACCACTTCACTACTACCCTGCAAACATCACTTACTCCACCAATACTCTTATGCAAAGGCACCTTACCCCTGGACTTCCTCTGCTCCCTTGTAATGCCTACTTTCTAAGTCATCTCTTTTCAAAATGACACCCTGTTCTTCAATACATGAAAATGCAAACAAAAGCCATGCTCTGCCAAAAATACACAGCCGCCTCTGTCGGATTTTTGGAATACATTATTGGGTTCAAGAGGCATTTGCACAATGCAGAATTTTTAGGACTTTTTGAACATATGTATGTCGGTAGACATAAGCCATGTTTACATTGTCTCGGGAGGATAGCTCAGCAGCAGCAGCGCGCTCGCCTTGGAAGACATGGCGCAGCACAGGTTCGATCCCCAGGTCGCGCTTAGAAACCTCTGGCTATTAAGCGCTTTATAATATTCTTGAAGTGTCATGCACAGCTGCCAATTACATATATTTGCCGTATGAAAACAAAACAACTGCACGGTGTCCTTGTTAGAAACGAGTGGCTTCTAAACCGTGAACGAATTTGTGTGTTTTTGCGTTGCAATGCAGAGTTTAACAAACAGCAACACAAGTTACATAATCTTGTTTGCAATGATGTCATCTGTGTTGCCGTTACCATAGGAAACGCGGTTGCTATAGTAACTATTTACAGTTGTTTTTGGTGCGCTGTTAACGTTTTTTAGGATATTTTCTGGGGAAATAATTTAAAGCACCCGCTTCTGGTTCAGCACCCACTAGGGCAGTAGGGATGGCGGCACGAAGGCTTTTAAGTGGAGGGGGGCGGAGCGGGGTGGGTGCAACGCTGCATTTCATCAGATCGACTGATTTTTCGGGTCACTGTAATGTCAACAAGGCAGGCATCAACAGTGTTGGGTAATAGCGGAGCATCCTTTTGCGGGCTCCTTAGCAACAGTTTCCTTTTCTATAGCAACTGGGGATGAGGGTCTATTTTGCTGCTGCAATTCGTATTCCATGGTATGAAGACATGCGCCAAACCGAGAGTAAATATAGAGATGAGAAAAACATGATTACACACACACTCACACACATATATATGTATAGAGCGTGTTCTAGGTTTCCATAGCACGCGCATTTAACATTGCAAAACCGTAGGAATTGTCAGCCTGGGTCAGATATAAGGGGCTTCAGTATCACTCTGAAAGAAAGAGTGTGATAATTCATGTAATTCATATGGCATATTTGCAGTATCAGGTTTCCAAGTAGTGCTTCAAGTTGGAGTTTTACAGCCTCTAAGCACTGTAATAATAAAGCCTCACCGACCTGCGGTGTACACCGTACTGGGTGTTTTTTTGTTTTTTGTTGGAAGACTGAGTTAAAGGCCTAGTGTAGCGAGAGACTTTAACGAGGTATCAGGGCCCATAACGCCTGTTTTGGCCCGACCTGTAGGTCTATAAAGCTATTGATACCCTGTGAGGCTGAGTGGGCCTCTGTGGCGCGGGATTACTAGTCTTGGGTCAAGCATGGAAGTAGAGTGAGGGCTGTGGGTCGCCGGTGTGAGCCAGTATTATATGATATGATATGTTATTTGGTGCGTTTCCACTGAGCTATACTAGCCGTGTCTAAGTATAGGAGGAATGGTAAAGGAGAATGACAGTAGACAGCAAACCAGAGAGTTCTGGGTACAACACAGAATCACAAAGGAGCATTATGAATGTGACCAGTGGAGTGCCCGTGAACTAGAAATGGCGCCTGGAAACACGTTTTGCTGTCTGGACGCCGCACAAATGTTCAATAAATAAAACATACCACACACACACGACGGACGGAGTTTGATAATGGGTTACCTGTCTTTTGGCAACAAAAAGACTTCAAAAACTGTCAATCAAAAAATGTGATTTACATTGCTCTTTGTGCATGTAATCAAGTGTGTTGGGAAAACTACATGCATGGTGAAAACCAGAATGATTGAACATAAAAGTTGTATCAAAAACAAAACCATGGCTGCTCCACGCGTACAATAATTCATAGAGAGTTCACATAAACACAATGAATTCAAGTCGACAATAATACAAAGAGTTGTAGACAGTAATCAACAAAGTATAAAAGGAAAGCTTACCGACTCGAACAAAGAACTGAGAGTCGTTTGTATGGTCTGAATGAAAACAGTGGATGGTATCAACTTTGGTAATAGTTACTTTTTGCGTTCCACCCTAGTTTGCCCTGCCTCTCTCAAACTTGAGCAGAACAACCTCCGGTTCCAGAAGCAACTCAAGACCTTCCTTTTCGATTCTGCTTTCTCTCTTCCTCTGTCCTGCTGGTGCACTTGACTGCTCGGCTGTTACACTTCAGCCTTCCCCGCGGGCATCCCTGCGGAATACAACTTCTTTACAGGCTCCTCTATGGTCCAGATACAAGCTACCATGGCGTCTGTACAAACGTCAACGCACTCCAGGTCACCTGACACGTCTTGTACGTGGAAGACGTACAGCAAGCCACGCCCCTCTTACGACTATAAAACCACCGTCTTCCAAGGGGCTCGTTGCTGCTAATTAACGTTACCAGCTACACGCGGTTTCGTTCGTTTACTCTTCGTGTCTCCCTACACGAATCCTTATCTGAACTCCTGGTTTTGACCTTTTGCCTGACTTTTGGATTGCCTCGTCTCCTCCTTTATTCCTGTCGTGCTCGTCTGGTTGTTGGACTCGGAACGCTACTGGATACGGCTCTCTTCTGTGTCTTGCGGTTCTTTCCTGGTTGCCTCTGTGCACATCAATTTGCTGTCTACTATCCGGATCATCTCAACTGCTACTCAACTATACTCGTGTACTCAGGTACATATCTATTGTCTTCCATGGATATTGTCTTCTGTTGGATTCTGGGACATTGAGTGACTTTCCTGTGAGATTGCTCTTATGTGCATATGAACGCCCTCCTGAACTGCACCAACCCGGCACTAGTGCGTCCCTCGTCCCGTTCGGGGTTACTTACCTGTACTAACTTCCCTGTTTGTTATTTTCTCCTGTCGTTGTCTGCAGTATCCTGGACTCCTCTTACTCCATTATCTTTATTCAGGTCAGTTGTTATCAATTCTATAGCTATAGTGGGAACAGATACTGATTTAGTTCAATTCCACTCATTTGTGTTATTCCTTGTAGATCATCCCGGGGAAACTCAACTCCACTCCAATATCTATCTAGGTAGTTGTCCAATCATTTCAACTGTTCTAATCACTTGTATAATATTAACACTGTCCAATATTTTGGTATTCTTTTGCAGCATTGGTATTGGCGGTGTGTGTTCTCCCCGCTCTTTTACTCAATTGACATCTCTGTCTGTTCTAACTAAAACAGCAGAGAGGTACATTGTGGAAAAGAGCCCCTCTTTGAGGAAGCCTGAGTCTTATACTTAGGGGAGCTGGGATGGAAGGCTGAATTCGGAATCTTATACCACCAACATCTCCAAGGTCATTTTTTCTGCATCTTCGGCCTATTCGGAGTGGTGAGTAAAGAATTAGCAGCCGTAAAAATGTCCACAGAGGCTAGTGATGCTTTGAATCAAATTGTGCAAATGCAAATGGTCACGGATCTACGTACCGACTTGACCAATGCACAAGAAGGACTGCGCCAACGCATGGACGCCATTCAGTCTTTGGTTACCACACCAGCGTCACAGATGGCTGGTGCTGGAGCTACAGCATCAGGTTCAGGGTTTCCACCTCCACAGCAGGAACCAAACCCGATCATGCTTACAACCCAGTTCCCTCTAGCCCCTCCTGAACGCTTCCTAGGCGACCCTAAACAATACCGAACCTTCATTAATCAATGCAAATTGCATTTTCTGTGTCGCCCCGCCTCATTTCCCACATCTACAACCAAAGCGGCTTTTGTTTTGTCTCATTTGGGAGGCACTGCAGCCGCATGGGCTAACGCGTTGTTGAAATCTAATAGTCGTGTTTTCTACAATTGTGATACCCTACTTGCTATGATGAGTAAAGTATTTGATACACGTTATACTACCCAAGCTACTGATCTGGAACTCTTAAAACATTGACAAGGAAACAATTCTTTATTGGTTTATTTGGCACAATTCAATCAGTTGGCAGCAGAAACTGACTGGCCTGAAGAAAAGAAGACAGCTGTCTTCTATCAAGGCCTCTCAGATGAACTAAAGGACATCCTCTCCACTGTTCCTGTAGTTTCCGCGGCATTCGGGGAATTGCTAGACTTAGTCCTTCAGATTGATGCTCGTAAGTCCGAAAAGACGCGGCGAAAAGAAAACAGCATTGTTCAGCACGGTTTCAACAGAGGCCTCGTCCTCGCCATCTCCTGCGCCTGAACCTATGCAGATTGGGATGGTTAGGGGACCGCTTACACCTACTCAACGAGAATATCGTCGATCACACAATCTCTGCATGTATTGTGGGGCCTCTGATCACTTATTACCTGAGTGTACCAAAAACCTAAAAGAAAGGCGGGAAACGCCAAATCCCGACAGTAGACAGAGTTCCTATGTCGGGAAACTCACCCTTGGACTCTACATTACAGAATCCGAGTCATTTAGTCCGCCTACCTGTTACATTTTCCTTAGATCATGGTGTTTCATTCCAAACAACAGCCGTGATTGATTCAGGTGCAACAGGTATTTATGTTCATCAATGTTTTGCCGCCATGTCAAGAATACCACTGTTTCGCAAAACCTCACCTGAAACAGTGAATGCAGTGGACGGTTCACTTCTTGTCTCAGGAATGGTAACTCACCAAACAGTTCCACTACATATGACTACTGATGAAGGCCATACTGAAGACATATCATTTGATATCATTAAAGCACCAGCTTACAAAGTCATTCTGGGAATTCCATGGTTGAAACTTCATAATCCTGCCATCGACTGGTCGACATCTCAGATTCAGTTCCCTTCCAATATGTGCAATACTCGATGTACTACATTACTCGGTATTACCCATGATAGTCCAGTCAGGGCGCTAGTTTCACCTACGATGCATATCGGAGCTGTCTCTAAAAATGTTACCTCTGTGATACCTTCTCAATATGCAGATTACACAGATGTTTTTGACAAAGGGATGGCGGAGACTCTACCCCCACATAGAGCTTATGATTGCCCAATAGACCTAATTCCGGGAGTAAAAATACCATCCGGCAGAGTGTACTCCCTCACTCTCAAAGAAGACGAAGTTCTTAAAGATTACATAGACAAAGCTTTGACCATGGGATTCATTCGTCCTTCCAAATCACCAATTTCATCACCACTTTTCTTTGTTCCCTAAGAAGGAAGGGGATCTACGTCCTTGTATTGATTATTGTGCTTTGAATGCAGCAACCATAAAAAAACAGTATCCTCTTCCTCTGATTTCTGTCCTTCTTGATCAATTGGGTTCTTCCAAAATATTCACTAAGCTTGATCTCAGAGGAGCTTACAATCTCGTCCGCATGAGAGAGGGGGACGAATGGAAGACCGCATTTAAAACACGTTACGGTCTATTTGAGTATCTTGTCATGCCTTTTGGGTTATGTAATGCCCTGGCCACCTTTCAAGCTTTCATGAACGATCTGTTTTACGACATTCTTGATCAATTTGTTGTTGTCTACCTGGATGACAATTTGATTTACTCTCAAAACCAGGAAGACCACGAAAAACATGTCAAGACAGTACTCCAACGTCTGAGGGAACATAGATTGTTTGTTAAAGCTGAAAAGTGCATATTTCATGCCTCAGAGGTGGAATTTTTGGGATATGACCTTACTAACAATGGAGTGCGCATGAGTCAATCCAAAATTAGTGCGATCCCGGAATGGCCTGTGCCCAATTCAGTCAAATCTTTACAATCATTCCTGGGATTTGCAAACTTTTATAGACGCTTCATCAATGGGTTTTATGAAATATCTGCACCACTTACCTCTTTGACAAGTGCCAAAGTATCATTTGTATGGTCTTCAGAAGCTCAGAGAGCCTTTGATCAATTAAAATCAGCCTTCACTTCCGCTCCTGTCCTCAAACATCCTGATCCCGAGCTTCCTTTTTTTGTTGAAGCTGATGCTTCAGGGTATGCCCTTGGGGCGGTATTGTCTCAAACCTGTCCGCATTCGGGAGAGATTAATCCTGTTGCCTATTTCTCTCGTAAATTGACAGCTTACGAAAATAATTATTCCATCACAGAACGCAAACTTTTAGCCATCAGAGACGCATTCTTGGAATGGAGGCATCATCTTTTGGGGGCCAAACACCTTGTAACTGTATACTCGGATCACCGCAGTCTGTTAGCCTTCAAATCTATGAAATGTTTTACGGCTAGACAGGCGCGGTGGCATTTATTCTTTTCACAATACCAATTTGTTATCACATACCGTCCTGCTAAAGCTCAAGTTCCGGCTGATACTCTCTCACGCTTACATGCGGATGGTCAGTCTCAACAGGTCGAAGCTCTTCCTCTTCTACCAAACAAGGGTGTTTGTGCTTGTTCGGTTCAGCCCTCTTTGCGTTCAATCATCCTTGATTGGGTTTCAAAACATCCAAAAGAGATCACTGACCTCAATCTGGAAATTATTCAGGGTATGCCATTCATTCAAGGGCGCGTCTATATACCCTCAGGTCAAGCTAGAGATTTAGTGCTTCAGTGGTCTCACGATTCTTTGATTGCTGCACATCCAGGAAGTCAAAAAACTCTTGAAGCCTTACGGCGTTGGGCTTGGTGGCCTTCCATGGTTCGTTATGTAAAGGATTACATTTTGACTTGTTCCATATGCACTCAGTGTAAAACTTCTAGAGCCAAACCAGTTGGATTGTTACAACCTCTTCCTGTGCCGTATAAACCTTGGCAGATGCTGTCAATGGATTTCATTGTGGAACTTCCTGACGTTCAGGGCTATGACGCTATTTGGGTAATCGTTGATTACTTCACTAAATATGCATTGTTCATACCTTGTTCTGGTTTGCCTGCAGCTCCAGAATTGGCGCAACTGTTCTTGACGAATGTGTTTCGTTTCTTTGGTCTACCTTCAGTTATTGTTTCCGATCGTGGCACACAATTTACGTCACGATTCTGGAAGGCTCTTACAGCTTCTCTGGGTATTGAAGACAGGTATTCCTCAGCTTACCATCCTCAAACGGATGGGCAGACCGAGAGAACTAATGCTACCATCGAACAGTATCTACGTTGTTTATGCCTTCAGTACCAACAGTCTTGGTTTACTTCTTTGCCGTATGCAGAATTTGAATACAACAACTCTATGCATACATCAACTGGAGTTTCTCCCTTTTTTGCCCTGTATGGTGGTCATCCTAGTGCACTTCCACTTGATCCGGTATTACCGGCCATTAATCCTGCAGCAAAAGATTGCATCAGAGATATCGATAAGATTCATCAGGATGTACGCTGTCATTTACTCCGAGCTCATGATCGTGCCAAGAAGTATGCTGATGTGCATCGATCACCTGCTCCAGTCTATCGCAGTGGCATGAAGGTGTGGTTGTCGTCCCGCAATTTGCAAATTGCAGGCAAATGTTTGCTTCTGCCCAAATTTGTGGGACCCTATGTCATTACTGATGTCATCAATCCTGTGGCAGTTAAGCTTTCTCTGCTGCGATCATGGCGCATACATCCAGTCTTTCATGTCTCCTTGATCAAGCCTTTCATCCATGGGACCCGTCTGCCTAATCGTCCTTCGCCGATCTTGGTGGATGGTGAGGAGGAATATGAGGACTCGCGTATCCTGGACTGCAGGGTGTCTAGGGGTACGTTGTTCTACCTCGTGGATTGGAAGGGGTATGGGCCTGAGGACCGTACTTGGGAGCCACTCTCCAATTTGCATTGTCCGGTTCTTCTGAGGAGCTTCCATTCTGCCAGGGGGTTGCCGGAGTCTTTGGGGGAGGATGCTGTTACACTTCAGGCTTCCCCACGGGCATCCCTGCGGAATACAACTTCTTTACAGGCTCCTCTATGGTCCAGATACAAGCTACCATGGCATCTGTACAAACGTCGACGCACTCCAGGTCACCTGACATGTCTTGTACGTGGAAGACGTACAGCAAGCCACGTCCCTCTTACGACTATAAAACCACCGTCTTCCAAGGGGCTCGTTGCTGCTAATTAACGTTACCAGCTACACGCGGTTTCGTCCGTTTACTCTTCGTGTCTCCCTACACGAATCCTTATCTGAACTCCTGGTTTTGACCTTTTGCCTGACTTTTGGATTGCCTCGTCTCCTCCTTTATTCCTGTCGTGCTCGTCTGGATGTTGGACTCGGAACGCTACTGGATACGGCTCTCTTCTGTGTCTTGCGGTTCTTTCCTGGTTGCTGCTCTGCACATCAATTTGCTGTCTACTATCCGGATCATCTCAACTGCTACTCAACTATACTCGTGTACTCAGGTACATATCTATTGTCTTCCATGGATATTGTCTTCTGTTGGATTCTGGGACATTGAGTGACTTTCCTGTGAGATTGCTCTTATGTGCATATGAAAGCCCTCCTGAACTGCACCAACCCGGCACTAGTGCGTCCCTCGTGCCGTTCGGGGTTACTTACCTGTACTAACTTCCATGTTTGTTATTTTCTCCTGTCGTTGTCTGCAGTATCATGGACTCCTCTTACTCCAGTATCTTTATTCAGGTCAGTTGTTATCAATTCTATAGCTATAGTGGGAACCGATACTGATTTAGTTCAATTCCACTCATTTGTGTTATTCTTTGTAGATCATCCCGGGGAAACTCAACTCCACTCCAATATCTATCTAGGTAGTTGTCCAATCATTTCAATCGTTCTAATCACTTGTATAATATCAACACTGTCTAATATTTTGGTATTCTTTTGCAGCATTGGTATTGGCGGTATGTGTTCTCCCCGCTCTTTTACTCAATTGACATCTCTGTCTGTTCTAACTAAAACAGCAGAGAGGTACATTGTGGAAAAGAGCCCCTCTTTGAGGAAGCCTGAGTCTTATACTCAGGGGAGCTGGGATAGAAGGCTGAATTCGGAATCTTATACCACCAACATCTCCAAGGTCATTTTCTCTGCATCTTCGGCCTATTCGGAGTGGTGGGTAACATCGGCACACTGGCCACTGGTTCACCTTCTGAACTCAGGCCCAGGTTCCTGCATGTCCAGTGGCACTCGCACTGCCTTTGGGCTCCCCAGCTCTGAGGCTATCATGCCTCTCACTCTGCCTACTGATAGTGATGTGCAGGTAATGCAGGACCACGCTCTGAGGCTACCATGCCTCTCACTCTGCCTACTGATAGTGATATGCAGGTAATGCAGGACCAAGCTCTGAGGCGGCCAGGCCCACACTGTGCCTACTGATAGTGATGTGCAGGTAATGCAGGACCCAGCTCTGAGGCTCCCATGCCTCTCACTCTGCCTACTGATAGTGATATTCAGGTAATGCAGGTCCAAGCTCTGAGGCTGCCCTGCCCCACACTGTGCCTACTGATAGTGATGTGCAGGTAATGCAGGACCCAGCTCTGAGGTTGCCAGGCCCCACACTGTGCCTACTGATAGTGATGTGCTGGTAATGCAGGACCCAGCTCTGAGGTTGCCAGGCCCCACACTGTGCCTACTGATAGTGATGTGCAGGTAATGCAGGACCCAGCTCTGAGGTTGCCAGGCCCCACATTGGGCCTACTGATAGTGATGTGCTGGTAATGCAGGACCCAGCTCTGAGGTTGCCAGGCCCCACACTGTGCCTACTGATAGTGATGTGCAGGTAATGCAGGACCCAGCTCTGAGGTTGCCAGGCCCCACACTGTGCCTACTGATAGTGATGTGCTGGTAATGCAGGACCCAGCTCTGAGGTGGCCAGGCCCCACACTGTGCCTACTGATAGTGATGTGCAGGTAATGCAGTACCAAGCTCTGACGCTGCCAGGCCCCACACTGTGCTTACCAATAGTGATATGCAAGTAATGCAGGACCCAGCTCTGAGGCTGCCAGCCCCCACACTGTGCCTACTGATAGTGATGTGCAGGTAATGCAGGACCAAGCTCTGACGCTGCCAGGCCCCACACTGTGCTTACCAATAGTGATATGCAAGTAATGCAGGACCCAGCTCTGAGGCTGCCAGGCCCCACACTGTGCCTACTGATAGTGATGTGCAGGTAATGCAGGACCAAGCTCTGAGGCTGCCAGGCCCCACACTGTGCCTACTGATCGTGATATGCAGGTAATGCAGGACCCAGCTCTGAGGCTCCCATGCCTCTCACTCTGCCTACTGATAGTGATATTCAGGTAATGCAGGACCAAGCTCTGAGGCTGCCCTGCCCCACACTGTGCCTACTGATAGTGATGTGCAGGTAATGCAGGACCCAGCTCTGAGGTTGCCAGGCCCCACACTGTGCCTACTGATAGTGATGTGCTGGTAATGCAGGACCCAGCTCTGAGGTTGCCAGGCCCCACACTGTGCCTACTGATAGTGATGTGCAGGTAATGCAGTACCAAGCTCTGACGCTGCCAGGCCCCACACTGTGCTTACCAATAGTGATATGCAAGTAATGCAGGACCCAGCTCTGAGGCTGCCAGCCCCCACACTGTGCCTACTGATAGTGATGTGCAGGTAATGCAGGACCAAGCTCTGACGCTGCCAGGCCCCACACTGTGCTTACCAATAGTGATATGCAAGTAATGCAGGACCCAGCTCTGAGGCTGCCAGGCCCCACACTGTGCCTACTGATAGTGATGTGCAGGTAATGCAGGACCAAGCTCTGAGGCTGCCAGGCCCCACACTGTGCTTACCAATAGTGATGTGCAGGTAATGCAGGACCAAGCTCTGAGGCTGCCAGGCCCCACACTGTGCTTACCAATAGTGATATGCACATTTAAAAAAAAATATTGTGCATATTAGCCACACAAAACTTTGACTTTTTACACAGTATATCAAAAAGAAAACGAAAATCTTTCATTATTACAGAATTATCCAATCACATGATCAACACATTTTAAAACTTTAAGTAGTTTCACTACTTCCATTGACAAAAAAAACCTTAATTACCAGCAATTATTCTTTCCCAAAAATCATTTGGGTCGGGCCATTTGCCTCTGTCAAAGAACCTCTGCAGTCTCCCCTGAATCAGTTCCCTTGTACCCGAACAGGATAGAATTAAGTGTATCATAGTCTGTTTAACATTTCCATCACATTCTTGGCAAACTTCCGATGGATAGACACGCTTGTCACGAATGTGCAGTATTTCCAGTGTTGGTAAAATATTTAATTTAAATTAAAAAAAATCATCCTAGCCTTAGGATCTGGAAACTGTCTCAGGTAGGTAGGAGGGGAGGCTCTGGGTCTAGCATAAAGGGAGAAGTTAGTAGACAATTTAGCTACCCTTACCCCCTCTATGGTCCTAGACCAGTCCCTTCTCTTAATAAATTCTTTCGATCTTAAGGGGTTGGAACTCAGGGTCTCAACATCCGAGTCTGCTGCAATGATGATATCAAGACATTTTATTTTCAGCATTTTCAAAAAGGCATCATCCCCCTTAATCATTTGGCAGTGAACGTCCCCATAGAGAGTGTCACATTGGAAACCATTATCAGTCTAAACAATGAGACCCATCTTAGTTCCAAGGAGAATAAAAGGGACAAGAGACCCAACTCATATCGAACCAAGGCCATTGGAACAGAATTTGGGAGGCTAAGAACTCTTTTCCGTATCTTTGCCTCAACACATTCCCAATTAATAAGGAAACCTTGAATGTTGCACTCAACACCAAAAAGCAGCTTTGGTATAACCTTACCCACATAGTACTTTATCAAGGGGGTAAGTGTACATTTGCAGTATTTTAGATGTATCTTTATCATATGGGAACCCAATTTTGCTGCTTTCAGGTCTAATATGCTTATCAGATCTGATTTAGTGGAGCATGGGGTGATCTTTGAGCCAAGATAAGTAAGTTCCCCCACCATTGGTACAACCGTGCCATTGATTTTCCAAGAAAAAGGCTTTGTTTTCGGCGACGGGCGCTTAAAGATCATCACTTTGGATTTATCTGGGTTGATTTTTAGATTGTTAGCTAATGCATAATCTCCCAGTACCTTCATTAGCCTTTGTAGGCCTATTTGTGTATAATCCAAAACCATGATAACATCCGCATAGAGTAAAAAACAAAGCTTAGTCTCACCAATCTTAGGCCTGGCCAACAGAAGAGTCAGGAAGGAATTTATTATATCTGAGATATAGAGATTGAATAGGAAGGGGGCCACCAAGCAACCCAGACAAACCCCTCTCTGAATTCCAATCAGCTGTGATAGATCACCCGCAGTCGATAATCTGACTCTTAGTGTAGAATTCTGATGTAATTCAATAAGGATGGCCAATAGCGGTTCGGGAATCCCCCAGCTTTTTAGCTTCCACCACAGGCGCTCCCTATTTACAGTATCAAAGGCCTGGGATAAATCCACCCAGGCCCAAAGAGTGGTCTCCCCCCCACCCTCCCTTGGCTGTACTCCCCACGTTTAGACAGGTTAGAATAAGATTATTAAGTGAGGTAGAGAGGCCCCTACGAAATCCAGTCTGAAATTTAGATATGATTTTATTTGCTGAAGCCCATTCTTCGGTTCCATGTAATAATGTTGCCACAAAAATCTCGCCATGCAAAAATATTGCCGAAAAATTGCCGATTTTTGTGGTGACATTATTGCATGGAACATGCGGGGTACACCCCCGCAACCCCCAAACTTTAAAAAAAAAAAAAAACATTTTTTGTCCCTGTCCCCATATATATGGTCACCCATATAATATCGCCGCAACCTTTTCCCGGCGATATTATTTACGGCGACCATATATATGGGGATAATATTACCTGATACCCATTCATCAAGATCTCTAAGGACCAGACCCGCAAATATGTTGCTGTCTGCATCCAAAAGGGATATCGGGCGATAATTGCTCGCAGCTAGGCGGTCACCGTGCTTGAAAATTGGTATTATTATACAACTTTTCCAAGAGTTAGGCATATTAGTTGTTGCAATGATGTTATCAAATAAGGTTTTTAGGACCCTGGACCAGGTATCTGGCTTGGATTTCACGATAGCATTAGATAGACCATTTGGTCCTGCATAAGGGAGACTAATGCTTTAATTATTGTCAATCTAATCTCCTCCACGGTGCAGGACAGGACTCAATCACCCTACATGGTGATATGCATGTAATGCAGGACCCAGCTTTGAGGCTGCCAAGCCCACACTGTGTCTACTGAGAGTGATGTGCAGGTAATTCAGGACCCAGCTCTGAAGCTGCCAGGCCTCTCACTGTGCCTAGTGATAGTGATGTGCAGGTAATGCAGGACCAAGCTCTGAGGCTGCCAGGCCTCACACTGTGCCTACTGATAGTGATGTGCAGGTAATATAGGACCAAGCTCTGAGGCTGCCAGGCCCCACACTGTGCTTACCAATAGTGATATGCAAGTAATGCAGGACCAAGCTCTGAGGTTGCCAGGCCTCACACTGTGCCTACTGATAGTGATGTGCAGGTAATATAGGACCAAGCTCTGAGGCTGCCAGGCCTCACACTGTGCCTAGTGATAGTGATGTGCAGGTAATGCAGGACCAAGCTCTGAGGCTGCCAGGCCTCACACTGTGCCTAGTGATAGTGATGTGCAGGTAATGCAGGACCAAGCTCTGAGGCTGCCAGGCCTCACACTGTGCCTAGTGATAGTGATGTGCAGGTAATGCAGGACCAAGCTCTGAGGCTGCCAGGCCCCACACTGTGCCTACTGATAGTGATGTGCAGGTAATGCAGGACCAAGCTCTGAGGCTGCCAGGCCCCACACTGTGCCTACTGATAGTGATGTGCAGGTAATATAGGACCAAGCTCTGAGGCTGCCAGGCCCCACACTGTGCCTACTGATAGTGATGTGCAGGTAATATAGGACCAAGCTCTGAGGCTGCCAGGCCCCACACTGTGCTTACCAATAGTGATATGCAAGTAATGCAGGACCCAGCTCTGAGGCTGCCAGGCCCCACACTGTGCCTACTGATAGTGATGTGCAGGTTATGCAGGACCAAGCTCTGATGCTGCCAGGCCCCACACTGTGCTTACCAATAGTGATATGCAAGTAATGCAGGACCCAGCTCTGAGGCTGCCAGGCCCCACACTGTGCCTACTGATAGTGATGTGCAGGTAATGCAGGACCAAGCTCTGAGGCTGCCAGGCCCCGCACTGTGCCTACTGATAGTGATGTGCAGGTAATATAGGACCAAGCTCTGAGGCTGCCAGGCCCCACACTGTGCTTACCAATAGTAATATGCAAGTAATGCAGGACAAAGCTCTGAGGTTGTCAGGCCCCACACTGTGCTTACCAATAGTGATATGCAAGTAATGAAGGACCAAGCTCTGAGGTTGCCAGGCCCCACACTGTGCTTACCAATAGTGATATGCAAGTAATGCAGGACCAAGCTCTGAGGTTGCCACGCCCACACTGTGCTTACCAATAGTGATGTGCAGGTAATATAGGACCAAGCTCTGAGGCTGCCAGGCCCCACACTGTGCTTACCAATAGTGATATGCAAGTAATGCAGGACCAAGCTCTGAGGCTGCCAGGCCCCACACTGTGCCTAGTGATAGTGATGTGCAGGTAATATAGGACCAAGCTCTGAGGCTGCCAGGCCCCACACTGTGCCTACTGATAGTGATGTGCAGGTAATGCAGGACCAAGCTCTGCGGCTGCCAGGCCCCACACTGTGCCTACTGATAGTGATGTGCAGGTAATATAGGATCAAGCTCTGAGGCTGCCAGGCCTCACACTGTGCCTACTGATAGTGATGTGCAGGTAATGCAGGACCAAGCTCTGAGGCTGCCAGGCCCCACACTGTGCTTACCAATAGTGATGTGCAGGTAATGCAGGACCAAGCTCTGAGGCTGCCAGGCCTCACACTGTGCCTACTGATAGTGATGTGCAGGTAATATAGGACCAAGCTCTGAGGCTGCCAGGCCCCATACTGTGTCTACTGAGAGTGATGTGCAGGTAATATAGGACCAAGCTCTGAGGCTGCCAGGCCTCACACTGTGCTTACCAATAGTGATGTGCAGGTAATGCAGGACCAAGCTCTGAGGCTGCCAGGCCTCACACTGTGCTTACCAATAGTGATATGCAAGTAATGCAGGACCAAGCTCTGAGGTTGCCAGGCCCCACACTGTGCTTACCAATAGTGATATGCAAGTAATGCAGGACCAAGCTCTGAGGTTGCCACGCCCACACTGTGCTTACCAATAGTGATGTGCAGGTAATATAGGACCAAGCTCTGAGGCTGCCAGGCCCCACACTGTGCTTACCAATAGTGATATGCAAGTAATGCAGGACCAAGCTCTGAGGCTGCCAGGCCCCACACTGTGCCTAGTGATAGTGATGTGCAGGTAATATAGGACCAAGCTCTGAGGCTGCCAGGCCTCACACTGTGCCTAGTGATAGTGATGTGCAGGTAATGCACGACCAAGCTCTGAGGCTGCCAGGCCCCACACTGTGCCTACTGATAGTGATGTGCAGGTAATGCAGGACCAAGCTCTGAGGCTGCCAGACCCCACACTGTGCCTACTGATAGTGATGTGCAGGTTATATAGGACCAAGCTCTGAGGCTGCCAGGCCCCACACTGGGCCTACTGATAGTGATGTGCAGGTAATATAGGACCAAGCTCTGAGGCTGTCAGGCCTCACACTGTGCCTAGTGATAATGATGTGCAGGTAATGCAGGACCAAGCTCTGAGGCTGCCAGGCCCCACACTGTGCCTACTGATAGTGATGTGCAGGTAATGCAGGACCAAGCTCTGAGGCTGCCAGGCCCCACACTGTGCCTACTGATAGTGATGTGCAGGTAATATAGGACCAAGCTCTGAGGCTGCCAGGCCCCACACTGTGCCTACTGATAGTGATGTGCAGGTAATGCAGGACCAAGCTCTGAGGCTGCCAGGCCTCACACTGTGCCTACTGATAGTGATGTGCAGGTAATGCAGGACCAAGCTCTGAGGCTGCCAGGCCCCACACTGTGCTTACCGATAGTGATGAGCAGGTAATGCAGGACCAAGCTCTGAGGCTGCCAGGCCTCACACTGTGCCTACTGATAGTGATGTGCAGGTAATATAGGACCAAGCTCTGAGGCTGCCAGGCCCCACACTGTGTCTACTGAGAGTGATGTGCAGGTAATATAGGACCAAGCTCTGAGGCTGCCAGGCCTCACACTGTGCCTACTGATAGTGATGTGCAGGTAATATAGGACCAAGCTCTGAGGCTGCCAGGCCTCACACTGTGCCTACTGATAGTGATGTGCAGGTAATGCAGGACCAAGCTCTGAGGCTGCCAGGCCCCACACTGTGCCTACTGATAGTGATGTGCAGGTAATATAGGACCAAGCTCTGAGGCTGCCAGGCCCCACACTGTGCTTACCAATAGTGATATGCAAGTAATGCAGGACCAAGCTCTGAGGTTGCCACGCCCACACTGTGCTTACCAATAGTGATGTGCAGGTAATGCAAGACCAATCTCTGAGGCTGCCAGGCCTCACACTGTGCCTACTGATTGTGATGTGCAGGTAATATAGGACCAAGCTCTGAGGCTGCCAGGCCCCACACTGTGCCTACTGATAGTGATGTGCAGGTAATGCAGGACCAAGCTCTGAGGCTGCCAGGCCTCACACTGTGCTTACCAATAGTGATGTGCAGGTAATATAGGACCAAGCTCTGAGGCTGCCAGGCCCCACACTGTGTCTACTGAGAGTGATGTGCAGGTAATATAGGACCAAGCTTTGAGGCTGCCAGGCCCCACACTGTGTCTACTGAGAGTGATGTGCAGGTAATATAGGACCAAGCTCTGAGGCTGCCAGGCCTCACACTGTGCTTACCAATAGTGATATGCACATTTAAAAAAAATATTGTGCATATTAGCCACACAAAATTTTGACTTTTTACACAGTATATCAAAAAGAAAACGAAAATCTTTCATTATTACAGAATTATCCAATCACATGATCAACTAATTTTAAAACTTTAAGTAGTTTCACTACTTCCATTGACAAAAAAAAACTTAATTACCAGCAATTATTCTTTCCCAAAAATCATTTGGGTCGGGCCATCTGCCTCTGTCAAAGAACCTCTGCAGTCTCCCCTGAATCAGTTCCCTTGTACCCGAACAGGATAGAATTAAGTGTTTCATAGTCTGTTTAACATTTCCATCACATTCTTGGCAAACTTCCGATGGATAGACACGCTTGTCACGAATGTGCAGTATTTCCAGTGTTGGTAAAATATTTAATTTAAATTAAAAAAAATCATCCTAGCCTTAGGATCTGGAAACTGTCTCAGGTAGGTAGGAGGGGAGGCTCTGGGTCTAGCATAAAGGGAGAAGTTAGTAGACAATTTAGCTACCCTTACCCCCTCGATGGTCCTAGACCAGTCCCTTCTCTTAATAAATTCTTTCGATCTTAAGGAGTTGGAACTCAGGGTCTCAACATCCGAGTCTGCTGCAATGATGATATCAATACATTTTATTTTCAGCATTTTCAAAAAGGTATCATCCCCCTTAATCATTTGGCAGTGAACGACCCCATAGAGAGTGTCACATTGGGAACCATTATCAGTCTAAACAATGAGACCCATCTTAGTTCCAAGGAGAATAAAAGGGACAAGAGACCCAACTCATATCGAACCAAGGCCATTGGAACAGAATTTGGGAGGCTAAGAACTATTTTCCGTATCTTTGCCTCAACACATTCCCAGTTAATAAGGAAACCTTGAATGTTGCACTCAACACCAAAAAGCAGCTTTGGTATAACCTTACCCACATACTACTTTATCAAGGGGGTAAGTGTAAATTTGCAGTATTTTAGATGTATCTTTATCATATGGGAACCCAATTTTGCTGCTTTCAGGTCTAATATGCTTATCAGATCTGATTTAGTGGAGCATGGGGTGATCTTTGAGCCAAGATAAGTAAGTTCCCCCACCATTGGTACAACCATGCCATTGATTTTCCAAGAAAAAGGCTTTGTTTTCGGCGACGGGCGCTTAAAGATCATCACTTTGGATTTATCTGGGTTGATTTTCAGATTGTTAGCTAATGCATAATCTCCCAGTACCTTCATTAGCCTTTGTAGGCCTATTTGTGTATAATCCAAAACCATGATAACATCCGCATAGAGTAAAAAACAAAGCTTAGTCTCACCAATCTTAGGCCTGGCCAACAGAAGAGTCAAGAAGGAATTTATTATATCTGAGATATAGAGATTGAATAGGAAGGGTGCCACCAAGCAACCCAGACAAACCCCTCTCTGAATTCCAATCAGCTGTGATAGATCACCCGCAGTCGATAATCTGACTCTTAGTGTAGAATTCTGATGTAATTCAATAAGGATGGCCAATAGCGGTTCAGGAATCCCCCAGCTTTTTAGCTTCCACCACAGGCGCTCCCTATTTACAGTATCAAAGGCCTGGGATAAATCCACCCAGGCCCAAAGAGTGGTCTCCCCCCCACCCTCCCTTGGCTGTACTCCCCACGTTTAGGCAGGTTAGAATAAGATTATTAAGTGAGGTAGAGAGGCCCCTACGAAACCCAGTCTGAAATTTAGATATGATTTTATTTGCTGAAGCCCATTCTTCGGTTCCATGTAATAATGTTGCCACAAAAATTTCGCCATGCAAAAATATCGCCGAAAAATTGCCGTTTTTTGTGGTGACATTATTGCATGGAACATGCGGGGTACACCCCCGCAACCCCCAAACTTTAAAAAAAAAAAAAAACATTTTTTGTCTCTGTCCCCATATATATGGTCACCCATATAATATCGCCGCAACCTTTTCCCGGCAATATTATTTACGGCGACCATATATATGGGGATAATATTACCTGATACCCATTCATCAAGATCTCTAAGGACCAGACCCGCAAATATGTTGCTGTCTGCATCCAAAAGGGATATTGGGCGATAATTGCTTGCAGCTAGGCGGTCACCGTGCTTGAAAATTGGTATTATTATACAACTTTTCCAAGAGTTAGGCATATTAGTTGTTGCAATGATGTTATCAAATAAGGTTTTTAGGACCCTTGACCAGGTATCTGGGTTGGATTTCACAATAGTATTAGATAGACCATTTGGTCCTGCATAAGGGAGACTAATGCTTTAATTATGGTCAATCTAATCTCCTCCACGGTGCAGGACAGGACTCAATCACCCTACATGGTGATATGCATGTAATGCAGGACCCAGCTTTGAGGCTGCCAGGCCTCTCACTGTGTCTACTGAGAGTGATGTGCAGGTAATTCAGGACCCAGCTCTGAGGCTGCCAGGCCTCTCACTGTGCCTAGTGATAGTGATGTGCAGGTAATGCAGGACCAAGCTCTGAGGCTGCCAGGCCTCACACTGTGCCTACTGATAGTGATGTGCAGGTAATATAGGACCAAGCTCTGAGGCTGCCAGGCCCCACACTGTGCTTACCAATAGTGATATGCAAGTAATGCAGGACCAAGCTCTGAGGTTGCCAGGCCTCACACTGTGCCTACTGATAGTGATGTGCAGGTAATATAGGACCAAGCTCTGAGGCTGCCAGGCCTCACACTGTGCCTAGTGATAGTGATGTGCAGGTAATGCAGGACCAAGCTCTGAGGCTGCCAGGCCTCACACTGTGCCTAGTGATAGTGATGTGCAGGTAATGCAGGACCAAGCTCTGAGGCTGCCAGGCCTCACACTGTGCCTAGTGATAGTGATGTGCAGGTGATGCAGGACCAAGCTCTGAGGCTGCCAGGCCCCACACTGTGCCTACTGATAGTGATGTGCAGGTAATGCAGGACCAAGCTCTGAGGCTGCCAGGCCCCACACTGTGCCTACTGATAGTGATGTGCAGGTAATATAGGACCAAGCTCTGAGGCTGCCAGGCCCCACACTGTGCCTACTGATAGTGATGTGCAGGTAATATAGGACCAAGCTCTGAGGCTGCCAGGCCCCACACTGTGCTTACCAATAGTGATATGCAAGTAATGCAGGACCCAGCTCTGAGGCTGCCAGGCCCCACACTGTGCCTACTGATAGTGATGTGCAGGTTATGCAGGACCAAGCTCTGATGCTGCCAGGCCCCACACTGTGCTTACCAATAGTGATATGCAAGTAATGCAGGACCCAGCTCTGAGGCTGCCAGGCCCCACACTGTGCCTACTGATAGTGATGTGCAGGTAATGCAGGACCAAGCTCTGAGGCTGCCAGGCCCCGCACTGTGCCTACTGATAGTGATGTGCAGGTAATATAGGACCAAGCTCTGAGGCTGCCAGGCCCCACACTGTGCTTACCAATAGTAATATGCAAGTAATGCAGGACAAAGCTCTGAGGTTGTCAGGCCCCACACTGTGCTTACCAATAGTGATATGCAAGTAATGAAGGACCAAGCTCTGAGGTTGCCAGGCCCCACACTGTGCTTACCAATAGTGATATGCAAGTAATGCAGGACCAAGCTCTGAGGTTGCCACGCCCACACTGTGCTTACCAATAGTGATGTGCAGGTAATATAGGACCAAGCTCTGAGGCTGCCAGGCCCCACACTGTGCTTACCAATAGTGATATGCAAGTAATGCAGGACCAAGCTCTGAGGCTGCCAGGCCCCACACTGTGCCTAGTGATAGTGATGTGCAGGTAATATAGGACCAAGCTCTGAGGCTGCCAGGCCCCACACTGTGCCTACTGATAGTGATGTGCAGGTAATGCAGGACCAAGCTCTGCGGCTGCCAGGCCCCACACTGTGCCTACTGATAGTGATGTGCAGGTAATATAGGATCAAGCTCTGAGGCTGCCAGGCCTCACACTGTGCCTACTGATAGTGATGTGCAGGTAATGCAGGACCAAGCTCTGAGGCTGCCAGGCCCCACACTGTGCTTACCAATAGTGATGTGCAG
This sequence comes from Ambystoma mexicanum, assembly GCF_040938575.1. Classification (NCBI taxonomy): domain Eukaryota; kingdom Metazoa; phylum Chordata; class Amphibia; order Caudata; family Ambystomatidae; genus Ambystoma; species Ambystoma mexicanum. The sequence goes on along the minus strand of NC_090936.1, from coordinate 40,119,731 downwards.
GTAATGCAGGACCAAGCTCTGAGGCTGCCAGGCCTCACACTGTGCCTACTGATAGTGATGTGCAGGTAATATAGGACCAAGCTCTGAGGCTGCCAGGCCCCATACTGTGTCTACTGAGAGTGATGTGCAGTTAATATAGGACCAAGCTCTGAGGCTGCCAGGCCTCACACTGTGCTTACCAATAGTGATGTGCAGGTAATGCAGGACCAAGCTCTGAGGCTGCCAGGCCTCACACTGTGCTTACCAGTAGTGATATGCAAGTAATGCAGGACCAAGCTCTGAGGTTGCCAGGCCCCACACTGTGCTTACCAATAGTGATATGCAAGTAATGCAGGACCAAGCTCTGAGGTTGCCACGCCCACACTGTGCTTACCAATAGTGATGTGCAGGTAATATAGGACCAAGCTCTGAGGCTGCCAGGCCCCACACTGTGCTTACCAATAGTGATATGCAAGTAATGCAGGACCAAGCTCTGAGGCTGCCAGGCCCCACACTGTGCCTAGTGATAGTGATGTGCAGGTAATATAGGACCAAGCTCTGAGGCTGCCAGGCCTCACACTGTGCCTAGTGATAGTGATGTGCAGGTAATGCAGGACCAAGCTCTGAGGCTGCCAGGCCCCACACTGTGCCTACTGATAGTGATGTGCAGGTAATGCAGGACCAAGCTCTGAGGCTGCCAGGCCCCACACTGTGCCTACTGATAGTGATGTGCAGGTTATATAGGACCAAGCTCTGAGGCTGCCAGGCCCCACACTGTGCCTACTGATAGTGATGTGCAGGTAATATAGGACCAAGCTCTGAGGCTGTCAGGCCTCACACTGTGCCTAGTGATAATGATGTGCAGGTAATGCAGGACCAAGCTCTGAGGCTGCCAGGCCCCACACTGTGCCTACTGATAGTGATGTGCAGGTAATGCAGGACCAAGCTCTGAGGCTGCCAGGCCCCACACTGTGCCTACTGATAGTGATGTGCAGGTAATATAGGACCAAGCTCTGAGGCTGCCAGGCCCCACACTGTGCCTACTGATAGTGATGTGCAGGTAATGCAGGACCAAGCTCTGAGGCTGCCAGGCCTCACACTGTGCCTACTGATAGTGATGTGCAGGTAATGCAGGACCAAGCTCTGAGGCTGCCAGGCCCCACACTGTGCTTACCGATAGTGATGAGCAGGTAATGCAGGACCAAGCTCTGAGGCTGCCAGGCCTCACACTGTGCCTACTGATAGTGATGTGCAGGTAATATAGGACCAAGCTCTGAGGCTGCCAGGCCCCACACTGTGTCTACTGAGAGTGATGTGCAGGTAATATAGGACCAAGCTCTGAGGCTGCCAGGCCTCACACTGTGCCTACTGATAGTGATGTGCAGGTAATATAGGACCAAGCTCTGAGGCTGCCAGGCCTCACACTGTGCCTACTGATAGTGATGTGCAGGTAATGCAGGACCAAGCTCTGAGGCTGCCAGGCCCCACACTGTGCCTACTGATAGTGATGTGCAGGTAATATAGGACCAAGCTCTGAGGCTGCCAGGCCCCACACTGTGCTTACCAATAGTGATATGCAAGTAATGCAGGACCAAGCTCTGAGGTTGCCACGCCCACACTGTGCTTACCAATAGTGATGTGCAGGTAATGCAAGACCAATCTCTGAGGCTGCCAGGCCTCCCACTGTGCCTAGTGATAGTGATGTGCAGGTAATGCAGGACCAAGCTCTGAGGCCGCCAGGCCTCACACTGTGCTTACCAATAGTGATATGCAAGTAATGCAGGACCCAGCTCTGAGGCCGCCAGGCCCCACACTGTGCTTACCAATAGTGATATGGAAGTAATGCAGGACCCAGCTCTGAGTCTGCCAGGCACACACTGTGTCTACTGGGAGTGATGTGCAGGTAATGCAGGACCCAGCTCTGAGGCTGCCAGGCCTCCCACTGTGCCTAGTGATAGTGATGTGCAGGTAATGCAGGACCAAGCTCTGAGGCTGCCAGGCCTCTCATTGTGCCTAGTGATAGTGATGTGCAGGTAATGCAGGTCCAAGCTCTGAGGTTGCCAGGCCCCACACTGTGCTTACCAATAGTGATATGCAAGTAATGCAGGACCAAGCTCTGAGGTTGCCACGCCCACACTGTGTCTACTGGGAGTGATGTGCAGGTAATGCAGGACCCAGCTCTGAGGCTGCCAGGCCTCCCACTGTGCCTAGTGATAGTGATGTGCAGGTAATGCAGGACCAAGCTCTGAGGCTGCGAGGCCTCTCACTGTGCCTAGTGATAGTGATGTGCAGGTAATGCAGGACCAAGCTCTGAGGTTGCCATGCCCCACACTGTGCTTACCAATAGTGATATGCAAGTAATGCAGGACCAAGCTCTGAGGTTGCCACGCCCACACTGTGCCTACTGATAGTGATGTGCAGGTAATGCAGGACCAAGCTCTGTGGCTGCCAGGCCCCACACTGTGCCTACTGATAGCGATGTGCAGGTAATATAGGACCAAGCTCTGAGGCTGCCAGGCCCCACACTGTGCCTACTGATAGTGATGTGCAGGTAATATAGGACCAAGCTCTGAGGCTGCCAGGCCCCACACTGTGCCTACTGATAGTGATGTGCAGGTAATGCAGGACCAAGCTCTGAGGCTGCCAGGCCTCACACTGTGCCTACTGATAGTGATGTGCAGGTAATATAGGACCAAGCTCTGAGGCTGCCAGGCCCCACACTGTGCTTACCAATAGTGATATGCAAGTAATGCAGGACCAAGCTCTGAGGTTGCCACGCCCACACTGTGCCTACTGATAGTGATGTGCAGGTAATGCAGGTCCAAGCTCTGAGGCTGCCAGGCCCCACACTGTGCTTACCAATAGTGATATGCAAGTAATGCAGGACCAAGCTCTGAGGTTGCCACGCCCACACTGTGCTTACCAATAGTGATGTGCAGGTAATATAGGACCAAGCTCTGAGGCTGCCAGGCCTCACACTGTGCCTACTGATAGTGATGTGCAGGTAATATAAGACCAAGCTCTGAGGCTGCCAGGCCTCACACTGTGCCTACTGATAGTGATGTGCAGGTAATATAGGACCAAGCTCTGAGGCTGCCAGGCCCCACACTGTGCCTACTGATAGTGATGTGCAGGTAATGCAGGACCAAGCTCTGAGGCTGCCAGGCCTCACACTGTGCTTACCAATAGTGATATGCAAGTAATGCAGGACCAAGCTCTGAGGTTGCCACGCCCACACTGTGCTTACCAAGAGTGATGTGCAGGTAATATAGGACCAAGCTCTGAGGCTGCCAGGCCCCACACTGTGTCTACTGAGAGTGATGTGCAGGTAATATAGGACCAAGCTCTGAGGCTGCCAGGCCTCACACTGTGCTTACCAATAGTGATGTGCAGGTAATGCAGGACCAAGCTCTGAGGCTGCCAGGCCTCACACTGTGCTTGCCAATAGTGATATGCACATTTAAAAAAAATATTGTGCATATTAGCCACACAAAATTTTGACTTTTTACACAGTATATCAAAAAGAAACGAAAATCTTTCATTATTACAGAATTATCCAATCACATGATCAACTAATTTTAAAACTTTAAGTAGTTTCACTACTTCCATTGACAAAAAAAAACTTAATTACCAGCAATTATTCTTTCCCAAAAATCATTTGGGTCGGGCCATCTGCCTCTGTCAAAGAACCTCTGCAGTCTCCCCTGAATCAGTTCCCTTGTATCCGAACAGGATAGAATTAAGTGTTTCATAGTCTGTTTAACATTTCCATCACATTCTTGGCAAACTTCCGATGGATAGACACGCTTGTCACGAATGTGCAGTATTTCCAGTGTTGGTAAAATATTTAATTTAAATTAAAAAAAATCATCCTAGCCTTAGGATCTGGAAACTGTCTCAGGTAGGTAGGTGGGGAGGCTCTGGGTCTAGCATAAAGGGAGAAGTTAGTAGACAATTTAGCTACCCTTACCCCCTCGATGGTCCTAGACCAGTCCCTTCTCTTAATAAATTCTTTCGATCTTAAGGAGTTGGACTCAAGGTCTCAACATCCGAGTCTGCTGCAATGATGATATCAAGACATTTTATTTTCAGCATTTTCAAAAGGCATCATCCCCCTTAATCATTTGGCAGTGAACGACCCCATAGAGAGTGTCACATTGGGAACCATTATCAGTCTAAACAATGAGACCCATCTTAGTTCCAAGGAGAATAAAAGGGACAAGAGACCCAACTCATATCGAACCAAGGCCATTGGAACAGAATTTGGGAGGCTAAGAACTCTTTTCTGTATCTTTGCCTCAACACATTCCCAGTTAATAAGAAAACCTTGAATGTTGCACTCAACACCAAAAAGCAGCTTTGGTATAACCTTACCCACATAGTACTTTATCAAGGGGGTAAGTGTAAATTTGCAGTATTTTAGATGTATCTTTATCATATGGGAACCCAAATTTGCTGCTTTCAGGTCTAATATGCTTATCAGATCTGATTTAGTGGAGCATGGGGTGATCTTTGAGCCAAGATAAGTAAGTTCCCCCACCATTGGTACAACCATGCCATTGATTTTCCAAGAAAAAGGCTTTGTTTTCGGCGACGGGCGCTTAAAGATAATAACTTTGGATTTATCTGGGTTGATTTTCAGATTGTTAGCTAATGCATAATCTCCCAGTACCTTCATTAGCCTTTGTAGGCCTATTTGTGTATAATCCAAAACCATGATAACATCTGCATAGAGTAAAAAACAAAGCTTAGTCTCACCAATCTTAGGCCTGGCCAACAGAAGAGTCAAGAAGGAATTTATTATATCTGAGATATAGAGATTGAATAGGAAGGGTGCCACCAAGCAACCCAGACAAACCCCTCTCTGAATTCCAATCAGCTGTGATAGATCACCCGCAGGCGATAATCTGACTCTTAGTGTAGAATTCTGATGTAATTCAATAAGGATGGCCAATAGCGGTTCAGGAATCCCCCAGCTTTTTAGCTTCCACCACAGGCGCTCCCTATTTACAGTATCAAAGGCCTGGGATAAATCCACCCAGGCCCAAAGAGTGGTCTCCCCCTCACCCTCCCTTGGCTGTACTCCCCACGTTTAGACAGGTTAGAATAAGATTATTAAGTGAGGTAGAGGGGCCCCTACGAAACCCAGTCTGAAATTTAGATATGATTTTATTTGCTGAAGCCCATTCTTCGGTTCCATGTAATAATGTTGCCACAAAAATTTCGCCATGCAAAAATATCGCCGAAAAATTGCCGTTTTTTGTGGTGACATTATTGCATGGAACATGCGGGGTACACCCCCGCAACCCCCAAACTTTAAAAAAAAAAAAAAAACATTTTTTGTCTCTGTCCCCATATATATGGTCACCCATATAATATCGCCGCAACCTTTTCCCGGCAATATTATTTACGGCGACCATATATATGGGGATAATATTACCTGATACCCATTCATCAAGATCTCTAAGGACCAGACCCGCAAATATGTTGCTGTCTGCATCCAAAAGGGATATTGGGCGATAATTGCTTGCAGCTAGGCGGTCACCGTGCTTGAAAATTGGTATTATTATACAACTTTTCCAAGAGTTAGGCATATTAGTTGTTGCAATGATGTTATCAAATAAGGTTTTTAGGACCCTTGACCAGGTATCTGGGTTGGATTTCACAATAGTATTAGATAGACCATTTGGTCCTGCATAAGGGAGACTAATGCTTTAATTATTGTCAATCTAATCTCCTCCACGGTGCAGGACAGGACTCAATCACCCTACATGGTGATATGCATGTAATGCAGGACCCAGCTTTGAGGCTGCCAAGCCCACACTGTGTCTACTGAGAGTGATGTGCAGGTAATTCAGGACCCAGCTCTGAGGCTGCCAGGCCTCTCACTGTGCCTAGTGATAGTGATGTGCAGGTAATGCAGGACCAAGCTCTGAGGCTGCCAGGCCTCACACTGTGCCTACTGATAGTGATGTGCAGGTAATATAGGACCAAGCTCTGAGGCTGCCAGGCCCCACACTGTGCTTACCAATAGTGATATGCAAGTAATGCAGGACCAAGCTCTGAGGTTGCCAGGCCTCACACTGTGCCTACTGATAGTGATGTGCAGGTAATATAGGACCAAGCTCTGAGGCTGCCAGGCCTCACACTGTGCCTAGTGATAGTGATGTGCAGGTAATGCAGGACCAAGCTCTGAGGCTGCCAGGCCTCACACTGTGCCTAGTGATAGTGATGTGCAGGTAATGCAGGACCAAGCTCTGAGGCTGCCAGGCCCCACACTGTGCCTACTGATAGTGATGTGCAGGTAATGCAGGACCAAGCTCTGAGGCTGCCAGGCCCCACACTGTGCCTACTGATAGTGATGTGCAGGTAATATAGGACCAAGCTCTGAGGCTGCCAAGCCCCACACTGTGCCTACTGATAGTGATGTGCAGGTAATATAGGACCAAGCTCTGAGGCTGCCAGGGCCCACACTGTGCCTACTGATAGTGATGTGCAGGTAATATAGGACCAAGGTCTGAGGCTGCCAGGCCCCACACTGTGCTTACCAATAGTGATATGCAAGTAATGCAGGACCCAGCTCTGAGGCTGCCAGGCCCCACACTGTGCCTACTGATAGTGATGTGCAGGTTATGCAGGACCAAGCTCTGATGCTGACAGGCCCCACACTGTGCTTACCAATAGTGATATGCAAGTAATGCAGGACCCAGCTCTGAGGCTGCCAGGCCCCACACTGTGCCTACTGATAGTGATGTGCAGGTAATGCAGGACTAAGCTCTGAGGCTGCCAGGCCCCACACTGTGCCTACTGATAGTGATGTGCAGGTAATATAGGACCAAGCTCTGAGGCTGCCAGGCCCCACACTGTGCTTACCAATAGTGATATGCAAGTAATGCAGGACCAAGCTCTGAGGTTGCCAGGCCCCACACTGTGCTTACCAATAGTGATATGCAAGTAATGCAGGACCAAGCTCTGAGGTTGCCAGGCCCCACACTGTGCTTACCAATAGTGATGTGCAAGTAATGCAGGACCAAGCTCTGAGGTTGCCACGCCCACACTGTGCTTACCAATAGTGATGTGCAGGTAATATAGGACCAAGCTCTGAGGCTGCCAGGCCCCACACTGTGCTTACCGATAGTGATATGCAAGTAATGCAGGACCAAGCTCTGAGGCTGCCAGGCCCCACACTGTGCCTAGTGATAGTGATGTGCAGGTAATATAGGACCAAGCTCTGAGGCTGCCAGGCCTCACACTGTGCCTAGTGATAGTGATGTGCAGGTAATGCAGGACCAAGCTCTGAGGCTGCCAGGCCTCACACTGTGCCTACTGATAGTGATGTGCAGGTAATGCAGGACCAAGCTCTGAGGCTGCCAGGCCCCACACTGTGCTTGCCAATAGTGATGTGCAGGTAATGCAGGACCAAGCTCTGAGGCTGCCAGGCCTCACACTGTGCCTACTGATAGTGATGTGCAGGTAATATAGAACCAAGCTCTGAGGCTGCCAGGCCCCATACTGTGTCTACTGAGAGTGATGTGCAGGTAATATAGGACCAAGCTCTGAGGCTGCCAGGCCTCACACTGTGCTTACCAATAGTGATGTGCAGGTAATGCAGGACCAAGCTCTGAGGCTGCCAGGCCTCACACTGTGCTTACCAATAGTGATATGCAAGTAATGCAGGACCAAGCTCTGAGGTTGCCAGGCCCCACACTGTGCTTACCAATAGTGATATGCAAGTAATGCAGGACCAAGCTCTGAGGTTGCCACGCCCACACTGTGCTTACCAATAGTGATGTGCAGGTAATATAGGACCAAGCTCTGAGGCTGCCAGGCCCCACACTGTGCTTACCAATAGTGATATGCAAGTAATGCAGGACCAAGCTCTGAGGCTGCCAGGCCCCACACTGTGCCTAGTGATAGTGATGTGCAGGTAATATAGGACCAAGCTCTGAGGCTGCCAGGCCTCACACTGTGCCTAGTGATAGTGATGTGCAGGTAATGCAGGACCAAGCTCTGAGGCTGCCAGGCCCCACACTGTGCCTACTGATAGTGATGTGCAGGTAATGCAGGACCAAGCTCTGAGGCTGCCAGGCCCCACACTGTGCCTACTGATAGTGATGTGCAGGTTATATAGGACCAAGCTCTGAGGCTGCCAGGCCCCACACTGTGCCTACTGATAGTGATGTGCAGGTAATATAGGACCAAGCTCTGAGGCTGTCAGGCCTCACACTGTGCCTAGTGATAATGATGTGCAGGTAATGCAGGACCAAGCTCTGAGGCTGCCAGGCCCCACACTGTGCCTACTGATAGTGATGTGCAGGTAATGCAGGACCAAGCTCTGAGGCTGCCAGGCCCCACACTGTGCCTAGTGATAGTGATGTGCAGGTAATATAGGACCAAGCTCTGAGGCTGCCAGGCCCCACACTGTGCCTACTGATAGTGATGTGCAGGTAATGCAGGACCAAGCTCTGAGGCTGCCAGGCCTCACACTGTGCCTACTGATAGTGATGTGCAGGTAATGCAGGACCAAGCTCTGAGGCTGCCAGGCCCCACACTGTGCTTACCGATAGTGATGTGCAGGTAATGCAGGACCAAGCTCTGAGGCTGCCAGGCCTCACACTGTGCCTACCGATAGTGATGTGCAGGTAATATAGGACCAAGCTCTGAGGCTGCCAGGCCCCACACTGTGTCTACTGAGAGTGATGTGCAGGTAATATAGGACCAAGCTCTGAGGCTGCCAGGCCTCACACTGTGCCTACTGATAGTGATGTGCAGGTAATATAGGACCAAGCTCTGAGGCTGCCAGGCCTCACACTGTGCCTACTGATAGTGATGTGCAGGTAATGCAGGACCAAGCTCTGAGGCTGCCAGGCCCCACACTGTGCCTACTGATAGTGATGTGCAGGTAATATAGGACCAAGCTCTGAGGCTGCCAGGCCCCACACTGTGCTTACCAATAGTGATATGCAAGTAATGCAGGACCAAGCTCTGAGGTTGCCACGCCCACACTGTGCTTACCAATAGTGATGTGCAGGTAATGCAAGACCAAGCTCTGAGGCTGCCAGGCCTCACACTGTGCCTACTGATAGTGATGTGCAGGTAATATAGGACCAAGCTCTGAGGCTGCCAGGCCCCACACTGTGTCTACTGAGAGTGATGTGCAGGTCATATAGGACCAAGCTCTGAGGCTGCCAGGCCTCACACTGTGCTTACCAATAGTGATATGCAGGTAATATAGGACCAAGCTCTGAGGCTGCCAGGCCTCACACTGTGCCTACTGATAGTGATGTGCAGGTAATATAGGACCAAGCTCTGAGGCTGCCAGGCCCCACACTGTGCCTACTGATAGTGATGTGCAGGTAATGCAGGACCAAGCTCTGAGGCTGCCAGGCCTCACACTGTGCTTACCAATAGTGATATGCAAGTAATGCAGGACCAAGCTCTGAGGTTGCCACGCCCACACTGTGCTTACCGATAGTGATGTGCAGGTAATATAGGACCAAGCTCTGAGGCTGCCAGGCCCCACACTGTGCCTACTGATAGTGATGTGCAGGTAATGCAGGACCAAGCTCTGTGGCTGCCAGGCCCCACACTGTGCCTACTGAGAGTGATGTGCAGGTAATATAGGACCAAGCTCTGAGGCTGCCAGGCCCCACACTGTGTCTACTGAGAGTGATGTGCAGGTAATATAGGACCAAGCTCTGAGGCTGCCAGGCCCCACACTGTGTCTACTGAGAGTGATGTGCAGGTAATGCAGGACCAAGCTCTGAGGCTGCCAGGCCCCACACTGTGCCTACTGATAGTGATGTGCAGGTAATGCAGGACCAAGCTCTGAGGCTGCCAGGCCCCACACTGTGCTTACCGATAGTGATGTGCAGGTAATATAGGACCAAGCTCTGAGGCTGCCAGGCCCCACACTGTGCCTACTGATAGTGATGTGCAGGTAATATAGGACCAAGCTCTGAGGCTGCCAGGCCCCACACTGTGCCTACTGATAGTGATGTGCAGGTAATATAGGACCAAGCTCTGAGGCTGCCAGGCCTCACACTGTGCCTAGTGATAATGATGTGCAGGTAATGCAGGACCAAGCTCTGAGGCTGCCAGGCCCCACACTGTGCCTACTGATAGTGATGTGCAGGTAATGCAGGACCAAGCTCTGAGGCTGCCAGGCCCCACACTGTGCCTACTGATAGTGATGTGCAGGTAATATAGGACCAAGCTCTGAGGCTGCCAGGCCCCACACTGTGCCTACTGATAGTGATGTGCAGGTAATGCAGGACCAAGCTCTGAGGCTGCCAGGCCTCACACTGTGCCTACTGATAGTGATGTGCAGGTAATGCAGGACCAAGCTCTGAGGCTGCCAGGCCCCACACTGTGCCTACTGATAGTGATGTGCAGGTAATATAGGACCAAGCTCTGAGGCTGCCAGGCCCCACACTGTGCCTACTGATAGTGATGTGCAGGTAATATAGGACCAAGCTCTGAGGCTGCCAGGCCCCACACTGTGTCTACTGAGAGTGATGTGCAGGTAATATAGGACCAAGCTCTGAGGCTGCCAGGCCCCACACTGTGTCTACTGATAGTGATGTGCAGGTAATATAGGACCAAGCTCTGAGGCTGCCAGGCCCCACACTGTGCTTACCAATAGTGATATGCAAGTAATGCAGGACCAAGCTCTGAGGTTGCCACGCCCACACTGTGCCTACTGATAGTGATGTTCAGGTAATGCAGGACCAAGCTCTGAGGCTGCCAGGCCCCACACTGTGCTTACCAATAGTGATATGCAGGTAATGCAGGACCAAGCTCTGAGGTTGCCACGCCCACACTGTGCTTACCAATAGTGATGTGCAGGTAATATAGGACCAAGCTCTGAGGCTGCCAGGCCTCACACTGTGCCTACTGATAGTGATGTGCAGGTAATATAGGACCAAGCTCTGAGGCTGCCAGGCCTCACACTGTGCCTACTGATAGTGATGTGCAGGTAATATAGGACCAAGCTCTGAGGCTGCCAGGCCCCACACTGTGCCTACTGATAGTGATGTGCAGGTAATGCAGGACCAAGCTCTGAGGCTGCCAGGCCTCACACTGTGCTTACCAATAGTGATATGCAAGTAATGCAGGACCAAGCTCTGAGGTTGCCACGCCCACACTGTGCTTACCAAGAGTGATGTGCAGGTAATATAGGACCAAGCTCTGAGGCTGCCAGGCCCCACACTGTGTCTACTGAGAGTGATGTGCAGGTAATATAGGACCAAGCTCTGAGGCTGCCAGGCCTCACACTGTGCTTACCAATAGTGATATGCACATTTAAAAAAAATATTGTGCATATTAGCCACACAAAATTTTGACTTTTTACACAGTATATCAAAAAGAAAACGAAAATCTTTCATTATTACAGAATTATCCAATCACATGATCAACTAATTTTAAAACTTTAAGTAGTTTCACTACTTCCATTGACAAAAAAAACCTTAATTACCAGCAATTATTCTTTCCCAAAAATCATTTGGGTCGGGCCATCTGCCTCTGTCAAAGAACCTCTGCAGTCTCCCCTGAATCAGTTCCCTTGTACCCGAACAGGATAGGATTAAGTGTTTCATAGTCTGTTTAACATTTCCATCACATTCTTGGCAAACTTCCGATGGATAGACACGCTTGTCACGAATGTGCAGTATTTCCAGTGTTGGTAAAATATTTAATTTAAATTTAAAAAAATCATCCTAGCCTTAGGATCTGGAAACTGTCTCAGGTAGGTAGGAGGGGAGGCTCTGGGTCTAGCATAAAGGGAGAAGTTAGTAGACAATTTAGCTACCCTTACCCCCTCGATGGTCCTAGACCAGTCCCTTCTCTTAATAAATTCTTTCGATCTTAAGGAGTTGGAACTCAGGGTCTCAACATCCGAGTCTGCTGCAATGATGATATCAAGACATTTTATTTTCAGCATTTTCAAAAAGGCATCATCCCCCTTAATCATTTGGCAGTGAACGACCCCATAGAGAGTGTCACATTGGGAACCATTATCAGTCTAAACAATGAGACCAATCTTAGTTCCAAGGAGAATAAAAGGGACAAGAGACCCAACTCATATTGAACCAAGGCCATTGGAACAGAATTTGGGAGGCTAAGAACTCTTTTCCGTATCTTTGCCTCAACACATTCCCAGTTAATAAGGAAACCTTGAATGTTGCACTCAACACCCAAAAGCAGCTTTGGTATAACCTTACCCACATACTACTTTTATCAAGGGGGTAAGTGTAAATTTGCAGTATTTTAGATGTATCTTTATCATATGGGAACCCAATTTTGCTGCTTTCAGGTCTAATATGCTATCAGATCTGATTTAGTGGAGCATGGGGTGATCTTTGAGCCAAGATAAGTAAGTTCCCCCACCATTGGTACAACCATGCCATTGATTTTCCAAGAAAAAGGCTTTGTTTTCGGCGACGGGCGCTTAAAGATCATCACTTTGGATTTATCTGGGTTGATTTTCAGATTGTTAGCTAATGCATAATCTCCCAGTACCTTCATTAGCCTTTGTAGGCCTATTTGTGTATAATCCAAAACCATGATAACATCCGCATAGAGTAAAAAACAAAGCTTAGTCTCACCAATCTTAGGCCTGGCCAACAGAAGAGTCAAGAAGGAATTTATTATATCTGAGATATACAGATTGAATAGGAAGGGTGCCACCAAGCAACCCAGACAAACCCCTCTCTGAATTCCAATCAGCTGTGATAGATCACCCGCAGTCGATAATCTGACTCTTAGTGTAGAATTCTGATGTAATTCAATAAGGATGGCCAATAGCGGTTCAGGAATCCCCCAGCTTTTTATCTTCCACAACAGGCGCTCCCTATTTACAGTATCAAAGGCCTGGGATAAATCCACCCAGGCCCAAAGAGTGGTCTCCCCCCCACCCTCCCTTGGCTGTACTCCCCACGTTTAGACAGGTTAGAATAAGATTATTAAGTGAGGTAGAGGGGCCCCTACGAAACCCAGTCTGAAATTTAGATATGATTTTATTTGCTGAAGCCCATTCTTCGGTTCCATGTAATAATGTTGCCACAAAAATTTCGCCATGCAAAAATATCGCCGAAAAATTGCCGTTTTTTGTGGTGACATTATTGCATGGAACATGCGGGGTACACCCCCGCAACCCCCAAACTTTAAAAAAAAAAAAAAACATTTTTTGTCCCTGTCCCCATATATATGGTCACCCATATAATATCGCCGCAACCTTTTCCCGGCGATATTATTTACGGCGACCATATATATGGGGATAATATTACCTGATACCCATTCATCAAGATCTCTAAGGACCAGACCCGCAAATATGTTGCTGTCTGCATCCAAAAGGGATATCGGGCGATAATTGCTCGCAGCTAGGCGGTCACCGTGCTTGAAAATTGGTATTATTATACAACTTTTCCAAGAGTTAGGCATATTAGTTGTTGCAATGATGTTATCAAATAAGGTTTTTAGGACCCTGGACCAGGTATCTGGCTTGGATTTCACAATAGTATTAGATAGACCATTTGGTCCTGCATAAGGGAGACTAATGCTTTAATTATTGTCAATCTAATCTCCTCCACGGTGCAGGACAGGACTCAATCACCCTACATGGTGATATGCATGTAATGCAGGACCCAGCTTTGAGGCTGCCAAGCCCACACTGTGTCTACTGAGAGTGATGTGCAGGTAATTCAGGACCCAGCTCTGAGGCTGCCAGGCCTCTCACTGTGCCTAGTGATAGTGATGTGCAGGTAATGCAGGACCAAGCTCTGAGGCTGCCAGGCCTCACACTGTGCCTACTGATAGTGATGTGCAGGTAATATAGGACCAAGCTCTGAGGCTGCCAGGCCCCACACTGTGCTTACCAATAGTGATATGCAAGTAATGCAGGACCAAGCTCTGAGGTTGCCAGGCCTCACACTGTGCCTACTGATAGTGATGTGCAGGTAATATAGGACCAAGCTCTGAGGCTGCCAGGCCTCACACTGTGCCTAGTGATAGTGATGTGCAGGTAATGCAGGACCAAGCTCTGAGGCTGCCAGGCCTCACACTGTGCCTAGTGATAGTGATGTGCAGGTAATGCAGGACCAAGCTCTGAGGCTGCCAGGCCTCACACTGTGCCTAGTGATAGTGATGTGCAGGTAATGCAGGACCAAGCTCTGAGGCTGCCAGGCCCCACACTGTGCCTACTGATAGTGATGTGCAGGTAATGCAGGACCAAGCTCTGAGGCTGCCAGGCCCCACACTGTGCCTACTGATAGTGATGTGCAGGTAATATAGGACCAAGCTCTGAGGCTGCCAGGCCCCACACTGTGCCTACTGATAGTGATGTGCAGGTAATATAGGACCAAGCTCTGAGGCTGCCAGGCCCCACACTGTGCTTACCAATAGTGATATGCAAGTAATGCAGGACCCAGCTCTGAGGCTGCCAGGCCCCACACTGTGCCTACTGATAGTGATGTGCAGGTTATGCAGGACGAAGCTCTGATGCTGCCAGGCCCCACACTGTGCTTACCAATAGTGATATGCAAGTAATGCAGGACCCAGCTCTGAGGCTGCCAGGCCCCACACTGTGCCTACTGATAGTGATGTGCAGGTAATGCAGGACCAAGCTCTGAGGCTGCCAGGCCCCGCACTGTGCCTACTGATAGTGATGTGCAGGTAATATAGGACCAAGCTCTGAGGCTGCCAGGCCCCACACTGTGCTTACCAATAGTAATATGCAAGTAATGCAGGACAAAGCTCTGAGGTTGTCAGGCCCCACACTGTGCTTACCAATAGTGATATGCAAGTAATGAAGGACCAAGCTCTGAGGTTGCCAGGCCCCACACTGTACTTACCAATAGTGATATGCAAGTAATGCAGGACCAAGCTCTGAGGTTGCCACGCCCACACTGTGCTTACCAATAGTGATGTGCAGGTAATATAGGACCAAGCTCTGAGGCTGCCAGGCCCCACACTGTGCTTACCAATAGTGATATGCAAGTAATGCAGGACCAAGCTCTGAGGCTGCCAGGCCCCACACTGTGCCTAGTGATAGTGATGTGCAGGTAATATAGGACCAAGCTCTGAGGCTGCCAGGCCCCACACTGTGCCTACTGATAGTGATGTGCAGGTAATGCAGGACCAAGCTCTGCGGCTGCCAGGCCCCACACTGTGCCTACTGATAGTGATGTGCAGGTAATATAGGATCAAGCTCTGAGGCTGCCAGGCCTCACACTGTGCCTACTGATAGTGATGTGCAGGTAATGCAGGACCAAGCTCTGAGGCTGCCAGGCCCCACACTGTGCTTACCAATAGTGATGTGCAGGTAATGCAGGACCAAGCTCTGAGGCTGCCAGGCCTCACACTGTGCCTACTGATAGTGATGTGCAGGTAATATAGGACCAAGCTCTGAGGCTGCCAGGCCCCATACTGTGTCTACTGAGAGTGATGTGCAGGTAATATAGGACCAAGCTCTGAGGCTGCCAGGCCTCACACTGTGCTTACCAATAGTGATGTGCAGGTAATGCAGGACCAAGCTCTGAGGCTGCCAGGCCTCACACTGTGCTTACCAATAGTGATATGCAAGTAATGCAGGACCAAGCTCTGAGGTTGCCAGGCCCCACACTGTGCTTACCAATAGTGATATGCAAGTAATGCAGGACCAAGCTCTGAGGTTGCCACGCCCACACTGTGCTTACCAATAGTGATGTGCAGGTAATATAGGACCAAGCTCTGAGGCTGCCAGGCCCCACACTGTGCTTACCAATAGTGATATGCAAGTAATGCAGGACCAAGCTCTGAGGCTGCCAGGCCCCACACTGTGCCTAGTGATAGTGATGTGCAGGTAATATAGGACCAAGCTCTGAGGCTGCCAGGCCTCACACTGTGCCTAGTGATAGTGATGTGCAGGTAATGCAGGACCAAGCTCTGAGGCTGCCAGGCCCCACACTGTGCCTACTGATAGTGATGTGCAGGTAATGCAGGACCAAGCTCTGAGGCTGCCAGGCCCCACACTGTGCCTACTGATAGTGATGTGCAGGTTATATAGGACCAAGCTCTGAGGCTGCCAGGCCCCACACTGTGCCTACTGATAGTGATGTGCAGGTAATATAGGACCAAGCTCTGAGGCTGTCAGGCCTCACACTGTGCCTAGTGATAATGATGTGCAGGTAATGCAGGACCAAGCTCTGAGGCTGCCAGGCCCCACACTGTGCCTACTGATAGTGATGTGCAGGTAATGCAGGACCAAGCTCCGAGGCTGCCAGGCCCCACACTGTGCCTACTGATAGTGATGTGCAGGTAATATAGGACCAAGCTCTGAGGCTGCCAGGCCCCACACTGTGCCTACTGATAGTGATGTGCAGGTAATGCAGGACCAAGCTCTGAGGCTGCCAGGCCTCACACTGTGCCTACTGATAGTGATGTGCAGGTAATGCAGGACCAAGCTCTGAGGCTGCCAGGCCCCACACTGTGCTTACCGATAGTGATGAGCAGGTAATGCAGGACCAAGCTCTGAGGCTGCCAGGCCTCACACTGTGCCTACTGATAGTGATGTGCAGGTAATATAGGACCAAGCTCTGAGGCTGCCAGGCCCCACACTGTGTCTACTGAGAGTGATGTGCAGGTAATATAGGACCAAGCTCTGAGGCTGCCAGGCCTCACACTGTGCCTACTGATAGTGATGTGCAGGTAATATAGGACCAAGCTCTGAGGCTGCCAGGCCTCACACTGTGCCTACTGATAGTGATGTGCAGGTAATGCAGGACCAAGCTCTGAGGCTGCCAGGCCCCACACTGTGCCTACTGATAGTGATGTGCAGGTAATATAGGACCAAGCTCTGAGGCTGCCAGGCCCCACACTGTGCTTACCAATAGTGATATGCAAGTAATGCAGGACCAAGCTCTGAGGTTGCCACGCCCACACTGTGCTTACCAATAGTGATGTGCAGGTAATGCAAGACCAATCTCTGAGGCTGCCAGGCCTCACACTGTGCCTACTGATAGTGATGTGCAGGTAATATAGGACCAAGCTCTGTGGCTGCCAGGCCTCACACTGTGCCTACTGAGAGTGATGTGCAGGTAATATAGGACCAAGCTCTGAGGCTGCCAGGCCTCACACTGTGCTTACCAATAGTGATATGCAGGTAATATAGGACCAAGCTCTGAGGCTGCCAGGCCTCACACTGTGCCTACTGATAGTGATGTACAGGTAATATAGGACCAAGCTCTGAGGCTGCCAGGCCCCACACTGTGCCTACTGATAGTGATGTGCAGGTAATGCAGGACCAAGCTCTGAGGCTGCCAGGCCTCACACTGTGCTTACCAATAGTGATATGCAATTAATGCAGGACCAAGCTCTGAGGTTGCCACGCCCACACTGTGCTTACCAATAGTGATGTGCAGGTAATATAGGACCAAGCTCTGAGGCTGCCAGGCCCCACACTGTGCCTACTGATAGTGATGTGCAGGTAATGCAGGACCAAGCTCTGTGGCTGCCAGGCCCCACAATGTGCCTACTGAGAGTGATGTGCAGGTAATATAGGACCAAGCTCTGAGGCTGCCAGGCCCCACACTGTGTCTACTGAGAGTGATGTGCAGGTAATATAGGACCAAGCTCTGAGGCTGCCAGGCCCCACACTGTGTCTACTGAGAGTGATGTGCAGGTAATGCAGGACCAAGCTCTGAGGCTGCCAGGCCCCACACTGTGCCTACTGATAGTGATGTGCAGGTAATGCAGGACCAAGCTCTGAGGCTGCCAGGCCCCACACTGTGCTTACCAATAGTGATGTGCAGGTAATATAGGACCAAGCTCTGAGGCTGCCAGGCCCCACACTGTGCCTACTGATAGTGATGTGCAGGTAATATAGGACCAAGCTCTGAGGCTGCCAGGCCTCACACTGTGCCTACTGATAGTGATGTGCAGGTAATATAGGACCAAGCTCTGAGGCTGCCAGGCCCCACACTGTGCCTACTGATAGTGATGTGCAGGTAATGCAGGACCAAGCTCTGTGGCTGCCAGGCCTCACACTGTGCTTACCAATAGTGATGTGCAGGTAATATAGGACCAAGCTCTGAGGCTGCCAGGCCCCACACTGTGTCTACTGAGAGTGATGTGCAGGTAATATAGGACCAAGCTCTGAGGCTGCCAGGCCCCACACTGTGTCTACTGATAGTGATGTGCAGGTAATATAGGACCAAGCTCTGAGGCTGCCAGGCCCCACACTGTGCTTACCAATAGTGATATGCAAGTAATGCAGGACCAAGCTCTGAGGTTGCCACGCCCACACTGTGCCTACTGATAGTGATGTGCAGGTAATGCAGGACCAAGCTCTGAGGCTGCCAGGCCCCACACTGTGCTTACCAATAGTGATATGCAAGTAATGCAGGACCAAGCTCTGAGGTTGCCACGCCCACACTGTGCTTACCAATAGTGATGTGCAGGTAATATAGGACCAAGCTCTGAGGCTGCCAGGCCTCACACTGTGCCTACTGATAGTGATGTGCAGGTAATATAGGACCAAGCTCTGAGGCTGCCAGGCCTCACACTGTGCCTACTGATAGTGATGTGCAGGTAATATAGGACCAAGCTCTGAGGCTGCCAGGCCCCACACTGTGCCTACTGATAGTGATGTGCAGGTAATGCAGGACCAAGCTCTGAGGCTGCCAGGCCTCACACTGTGCTTACCAATAGTGATATGCAAGTAATGCAGGACCAAGCTCTGAGGTTGCCACGCCCACACTGTGCTTACCAAGAGTGATGTGCAGGTAATATAGGACCAAGCTCTGAGGCTGCCAGGCCCCTCACTGTGCCTACTGATAGTGATGTGCAGGTAATGCAGGACCAAGCTCTGTGGCTGCCAGGCCCCACAATGTGCCTACTGAGAGTGATGTGCAGGTAATATAGGACCAAGCTCTGAGGCTGCCAGGCCCCACACTGTGTCTACTGAGAGTGATGTGCAGGTAATATAGGACCAAGCTCTGAGGCTGCCAGGCCCCACACTGTGTCTACTGAGAGTGATGTGCAGGTAATGCAGGACCAAGCTCTGAGGCTGCCAGGCCCCACACTGTGCCTACTGATAGTGATGTGCAGGTAATGCAGGACCAAGCTCTGAGGCTGCCAGGCCCCACACTGTGCTTACCAATAGTGATGTGCAGGTAATATAGGACCAAGCTCTGAGGCTGCCAGGCCCCACACTGTGCCTACTGATAGTGATGTGCAGGTAATATAGGACCAAGCTCTGAGGCTGCCAGGCCTCACACTGTGCCTACTGATAGTGATGTGCAGGTAATATAGGACCAAGCTCTGAGGCTGCCAGGCCCCACACTGTGCCTACTGATAGTGATGTGCAGGTAATGCAGGACCAAGCTCTGAGGCTGCCAGGCCTCACACTGTGCTTACCAATAGTGATGTGCAGGTAATATAGGACCAAGCTCTGAGGCTGCCAGGCCCCACACTGTGTCTACTGAGAGTGATGTGCAGGTAATATAGGACCAAGCTCTGAGGCTGCCAGGCCCCACACTGTGTCTACTGATAGTGATGTGCAGGTAATATAGGACCAAGCTCTGAGGCTGCCAGGCCCCACACTGTGCTTACCAATAGTGATATGCAAGTAATGCAGGACCAAGCTCTGAGGTTGCCACGCCCACACTGTGCCTACTGATAGTGATGTGCAGGTAATGCAGGACCAAGCTCTGAGGCTGCCAGGCCCCACACTGTGCTTACCAATAGTGATATGCAAGTAATGCAGGACCAAGCTCTGAGGTTGCCACGCCCACACTGTGCTTACCAATAGTGATGTGCAGGTAATATAGGACCAAGCTCTGAGGCTGCCAGGCCTCACACTGTGCCTACTGATAGTGATGTGCAGGTAATATAGGACCAAGCTCTGAGGCTGCCAGGCCTCACACTGTGCCTACTGATAGTGATGTGCAGGTAATATAGGACCAAGCTCTGAGGCTGCCAGGCCCCACACTGTGCCTACTGATAGTGATGTGCAGGTAATGCAGGACCAAGCTCTGAGGCTGCCAGGCCTCACACTGTGCTTACCAATAGTGATATGCAAGTAATGCAGGACCAAGCTCTGAGGTTGCCACGCCCACACTGTGCTTACCAAGAGTGATGTGCAGGTAATATAGGACCAAGCTCTGAGGCTGCCAGGCCCCTCACTGTGTCTACTGAGAGTGATGTGCAGGTAATATAGGACCAAGCTCTGAGGCTGCCAGGCCTCACACTGTGCTTACCAATAGTGATATGCACATTTAAAAAAAATATTGTGCATATTAGCCACACAAAATTTTGGCTTTTCACACAGTATATCAAAAAGAAAACGAAAATCTTTCATTATTACAGAATTATCCAATCACATGATCAACTAATTTTAAAACTTTAAGTAGTTTCACTACTTCCATTGACAAAAAAAACCTTAATTACCAGCAATTATTCTTTCCCAAAAATCATTTGGGTCGGGCCATCTGCCTCTGTCAAAGAACCTCTGCAGTCTCCCCTGAATCAGTTCCCTTGTACCCGAACAGGATAGAATTAAGTGTTTCATAGTCTGTTTAACATTTCCATCACATTCTTGGCAAACTTCCGATGGATAGACACGCTTGTCACGAATGTGCAGTATTTCCAGTGTTGGTAAAATATTTAATTTAAATTAAAAAAAATCATCCTAGCCTTAGGATCTGGAAACTGTCTCAGGTAGGTAGGAGGGGAGGCTCTGGGTCTAGCATAAAGGGAGAAGTTAGTAGACAATTTAGCTACCCTTACCCCCTCGATGGTCCTAGACCAGTCCCTTCTCTTAATAAATTCTTTCGATCTTAAGGAGTTGGACTCAAGGTCTCAACATCCGAGTCTGCTGCAATGATGATATCAAGACATTTTATTTTCAGCATTTTCAAAAAGGCATCATCCCCCTTAATCATTTGGCAGTGAACGACCCCATAGAGAGTGTCACATTGGGAACCATTATCAGTCTAAACAATGAGACCCATCTTAGTTCCAAGGAGAATAAAAGGGACAAGAGACCCAACTCATATCGAACCAAGGCCATTGGAACAGAATTTGGGAGGCTAAGAACTCTTTTCCGTATCTTTGCCTCAACACATTCCCAGTTAATAAGGAAACCTTGAATGTTGCACTCAACACCCAAAAGCAGCTTTGGTATAACCTTACCCACATACTACTTTTATCAAGGGGGTAAGTGTAAATTTGCAGTATTTTAGATGTATCTTTATCATATGGGAACCCCATTTTGCTGCTTTCAGGTCTAATATGCTATCAGATCTGATTTAGTGGAGCATGGGGTGACCTTTGAGCCAAGATAAGTAAGTTCCCCCACCATTGGTACAACCGTGCCATTGATTTTCCAAGAAAAAGGCTTTGTTTTCGGCGACGGGCGCTTAAAGATCATCACTTTGGATTTATCTGGGTTGATTTTCAGATTGTTAGCTAATGCATAATCTCCCAGTACCTTCATTAGCCTTTGTAGGCCTATTTGTGTATAATCCAAAACCATGATAACATCCGCATAGAGTAAAAAACAAAGCTTAGTCTCACCAATCTTAGGCCTGGCCAACAGAAGAGTCAGGAAGGAATTTATTATATCTGAGATATAGAGATTGAATAGGAAGGGTGCCACCAAGCAACCCAGACAAACCCCTCTCTGAATTCCAATCAGCTGTGATAGATCACCCGCAGTCGATAATCTGACTCTTAGTGTAGAATTCTGATGTAATTCAATAAGGATGGCCAATAGCGGTTCAGGAATCCCCCAGCTTTTTATCTTCCACCACAGGCGCTCCCTATTTACAGTATCAAAGGCCTGGGATAAATCCACCCAGGCCCAAAGAGTGGTCTCCCCCCCACCCTCCCTTGGCTGTACTCCCCACGTTTAGACAGGTTAGAATAAAATTATTAAGTGAGGTAGAGGGGCCCCTACGAAACCCAGTCTGAAATTTAGATATGATTTTATTTGCTGAAGCCCATTCTTCGGTTCCATGTAATAATGTTGCCACAAAAATCTCGCCATGCAAAAATATTGCCGAAAAATTGCCGATTTTTGTGGTGACATTATTGCATGGAACATGCGGGGTACACCCCCGCAACCCCCAAACTTTAAAAAAAAAAAAAAAAAACATTTTTTGTCTCTGTCCTCATATATATGGTCACCCATATAATATCGCCGCAACCTTTTCCCGGCGATATTATTTACGGCGACCATATATATGGGGATAATATTACCTGATACCCATTCATCAAGATCTCTAAGGACCAGACCCGCAAATATGTTGCTGTCTGCATCCAAAAGGGATATTGGGCGATAATTGCTCGCAGCTAGGCGGTCCCGTGCTTGAAAATCGGTATTATTATACAACTTTTCCAAGAGTTAGGCATATTAGTTGTTGCAATGATGTTATCAAATAAGGTTTTTAGGACCCTTGACCAGGTATCTGGGTTGGATTTCACAATAGTATTAGATAGACCATTTGGTCCTGCATAAGGGAGACTAATGCTTTAATTATTGTCAATCTAATCTCCTCCACGGTGCAGGACAGGACTCAATCACCCTACATAGTGATATGCATGTAATGCAGGACCCAGCTTTGAGGCTTCTAAGCCCACACTGTGTCTACTGAGAGTGATGTGCAGGTAATTCAGGACCCAGCTCTGAGGCTGCCAGGCCTCCCACTGTGCCTAGTGATAGTGATGTTCAGGTAATGCAGGACCCAGCTCTGAGGCTGCCAGGCCCCACACTGTGCCTAGTGATAGTGATGTGCAGGTAATGCAGGACCAAGCTCTGAGGCCGCCAGGCCTCACACTGTGCTTACCAATAGTGATATGCAAGTAATGCAGGACCCAGCTCTGAGGCCGCCAGGCCCCACACTGTGCTTACCAATAGTGATATGGAAGTAATGCAGGACCCAGCTCTGAGTCTGCCAGGCCCACACTGTGTCTACTGGGAGTGATGTGCAGGTAATGCAGGACCCAGCTCTGAGGCTGCCAGGCCTCCCACTGTGCCTAGTGATAGTGATGTGCAGGTAATGCAGGACCAAGCTCTGAGGCTGCCAGGCCTCTCATTGTGCCTAGTGATAGTGATGTGCAGGTAATGCAGGTCCAAGCTCTGAGGTTGCCAGGCCCCACACTGTGCTTACCAATAGTGATATGCAAGTAATGCAGGACCAAGCTCTGAGGTTGCCACGCCCACACTGTGTCTACTGGGAGTGATGTGCAGGTAATGCAGGACCCAGCTCTGAGGCTGCCAGGCCTCCCACTGTGCCTAGTGATAGTGATGTGCAGGTAATGCAGGACCAAGCTCTGAGGCTGCGAGGCCTCTCACTGTGCCTAGTGATAGTGATGTGCAGGTAATGCAGGACCAAGCTCTGAGGTTGCCATGCCCCACACTGTGCTTACCAATAGTGATATGCAAGTAATGCAGGACCAAGCTCTGAGGTTGCCACGCCCACACTGTGCCTACTGATAGTGATGTGCAGGTAATGCAGGACCAAGCTCTGTGGCTGCCAGGCCCCACACTGTGCCTACTGATAGCGATGTGCAGGTAATATAGGACCAAGCTCTGAGGCTGCCAGGCCCCACACTGTGCCTACTGATAGTGATGTGCAGGTAATATAGGACCAAGCTCTGAGGCTGCCAGGCCCCACACTGTGCCTACTGATAGTGATGTGCAGGTAATGCAGGACCAAGCTCTGAGGCTGCCAGGCCTCACACTGTGCCTACTGATAGTGATGTGCAGGTAATATAGGACCAAGCTCTGAGGCTGCCAGGCCCCACACTGTGCTTACCAATAGTGATATGCAAGTAATGCAGGACCAAGCTCTGAGGTTGCCACGCCCACACTGTGCCTACTGATAGTGATGTGCAGGTAATGCAGGTCCAAGCTCTGAGGCTGCCAGGCCCCACACTGTGCTTACCAATAGTGATATGCAAGTAATGCAGGACCAAGCTCTGAGGTTGCCACGCCCACACTGTGCTTACCAATAGTGATGTGCAGGTAATATAGGACCAAGCTCTGAGGCTGCCAGGCCTCACACTGTGCCTACTGATAGTGATGTGCAGGTAATATAGGACCAAGCTCTGAGGCTGCCAGGCCCCACACTGTGCCTACTGATAGTGATGTGCAGGTAATGCAGGACCAAGCTCTGAGGCTGCCAGGCCTCACACTGTGCTTACCAATAGTGATATGCAAGTAATGCAGGACCAAGCTCTGAGGTTGCCACGCCCACACTGTGCTTACCAAGAGTGATGTGCAGGTAATATAGGACCAAGCTCTGAGGCTGCCAGGCCCCACACTGTGTCTACTGAGAGTGATGTGCAGGTAATATAGGACCAAGCTCTGAGGCTGCCAGGCCTCACACTGTGCTTACCAATAGTGATGTGCAGGTAATGCAGGACCAAGCTCTGAGGCTGCCAGGCCTCACACTGTGCTTGCCAATAGTGATATGCACATTTAAAAAAAATATTGTGCATATTAGCCACACAAAATTTTGACTTTTTACACAGTATATCAAAAAGAAACGAAAATCTTTCATTATTACAGAATTATCCAATCACATGATCAACTAATTTTAAAACTTTAAGTAGTTTCACTACTTCCATTGACAAAAAAAAACTTAATTACCAGCAATTATTCTTTCCCAAAAATCATTTGGGTCGGGCCATCTGCCTCTGTCAAAGAACCTCTGCAGTCTCCCCTGAATCAGTTCCCTTGTATCCGAACAGGATAGAATTAAGTGTTTCATAGTCTGTTTAACATTTCCATCACATTCTTGGCAAACTTCCGATGGATAGACACGCTTGTCACGAATGTGCAGTATTTCCAGTGTTGGTAAAATATTTAATTTAAATTAAAAAAAATCATCCTAGCCTTAGGATCTGGAAACTGTCTCAGGTAGGTAGGTGGGGAGGCTCTGGGTCTAGCATAAAGGGAGAAGTTAGTAGACAATTTAGCTACCCTTACCCCCTCGATGGTCCTAGACCAGTCCCTTCTCTTAATAAATTCTTTCGATCTTAAGGAGTTGGACTCAAGGTCTCAACATCCGAGTCTGCTGCAATGATGATATCAAGACATTTTATTTTCAGCATTTTCAAAAGGCATCATCCCCCTTAATCATTTGGCAGTGAACGACCCCATAGAGAGTGTCACATTGGGAACCATTATCAGTCTAAACAATGAGACCCATCTTAGTTCCAAGGAGAATAAAAGGGACAAGAGACCCAACTCATATCGAACCAAGGCCATTGGAACAGAATTTGGGAGGCTAAGAACTCTTTTCTGTATCTTTGCCTCAACACATTCCCAGTTAATAAGAAAACCTTGAATGTTGCACTCAACACCAAAAAGCAGCTTTGGTATAACCTTACCCACATAGTACTTTATCAAGGGGGTAAGTGTAAATTTGCAGTATTTTAGATGTATCTTTATCATATGGGAACCCAAATTTGCTGCTTTCAGGTCTAATATGCTTATCAGATCTGATTTAGTGGAGCATGGGGTGATCTTTGAGCCAAGATAAGTAAGTTCCCCCACCATTGGTACAACCATGCCATTGATTTTCCAAGAAAAAGGCTTTGTTTTCGGCGACGGGCGCTTAAAGATAATAACTTTGGATTTATCTGGGTTGATTTTCAGATTGTTAGCTAATGCATAATCTCCCAGTACCTTCATTAGCCTTTGTAGGCCTATTTGTGTATAATCCAAAACCATGATAACATCCGCTTAGAGTAAAAAACAAAGCTTAGTCTCACCAATCTTAGGCCTGGCCAACAGAAGAGTCAAGAAGGAATTTATTATATCTGAGATATAGAGATTGAATAGGAAGGGTGCCACCAAGCAACCCAGACAAACCCCTCTCTGAATTCCAATCAGCTGTGATAGATCACCCGCAGGCGATAATCTGACTCTTAGTGTAGAATTCTGATGTAATTCAATAAGGATGGCCAATAGCGGTTCAGGAATCCCCCAGCTTTTTAGCTTCCACCACAGGCGCTCCCTATTTACAGTATCAAAGGCCTGGGATAAATCCACCCAGGCCCAAAGAGTGGTCTCCCCCCCACCCTCCCTTGGCTGTACTCCCCACGTTTAGACAGGTTAGAATAAGATTATTAAGTGAGGTAGAGGGGCCCCTACGAAACCCAGTCTGAAATTTAGATATGATTTTATTTGCTGAAGCCCATTCTTCGGTTCCATGTAATAATGTTGCCACAAAAATTTCGCCATGCAAAAAAATATCGCCGAAAAATTGCCGTTTTTTGTGGTGACATTATTGCATGGAACATGCGGGGTACACCCCCGCAACCCCCAAACTTTAAAAAAAAAACAAAACATTTTTTGTCCCTGTCCCCATATATATGGTCACCCATATAATATCGCCGCAACCTTTTCCCGGCGATATTATTTACGGCGACCATATGTATGGGGATAATATTACCTGATACCCATTCATCAAGATCTCTAAGGACCAGACCCGCAAATATGTTGCTGTCTGCATCCAAAAGGGATATTGGGCGATAATTGCTTGCAGCTAGGCGGTCACCGTGCTTGAAAATTGGTATTATTATACAACTTTTCCAAGAGTTAGGCATATTAGTTGTTGCAATGATGTTATCAAATAAGGTTTTTAGGACCCTGGACCAGGTATCTGGGTTGGATTTCACGATAGCATTAGATAGACCATTTGGTCCTGCATAAGGGAGACTAATGCTTTAATTATTGTCAATCTAATCTCCTCCACAGTGCAGGACAGGACTCAATCACCCTACATAGTGATATGCAAGTAATGCAGGACCCAGCTTTGAGGCTGCCAAGCCCACACTGTGTCTACTGAGAGTGATGTGCAGGTAATTCAGGACCCAGCTCTGAGGCTGCCAGGCCTCTCACTGTGCCTAGTGATAGTGATGTGCAGGTAATGCAGGACCAAGCTCTGAGGCCGCCAGGCCTCACACTGTGCTTACCAATAGTGATATGCAAGTAATGCAGGACCCAGCTCTGAGGCCGCCAGGCCCCACACTGTGCTTACCGATAGTGATATGCAAGTAATGCAGGACAAAGCTCTGAGTCTGCCAGGCCCACACTGTGTCTACTGTGAGTGATGTGCAGGTAATGCAGGACCCAGCTCTGAGGCTGCCAGGCCTCTCACTGTGCCTAGTGATAGTGATGTGCAGATAATGCAGGTCCAAGCTCTGAGGCTGCCAGGCCTCTCACTGTGCCTAGTGATAGTGATGTGCAAGTAATGCAGGACCAAGCTCTGAGGTTGCCAGGCCCCACACTGTGCTTACCAATAGTGATATGCAAGTAATGCAGGACCAAGCTCTGAGGTTGCCACGCCCACACTGTGTCTACTGGGAGTGATATGCAGGTAATGCAGGACCCAGCTCTGAGGCTGCCATGCTCCACACTGTGCCTACTGATAGTGATGTGCAGGTAATGCAGGACCACGCTCGGAGGCTGCCAGGCACCACACTGTGCCTACTGATAGTGATGTGCAGGTAATGCAGGACCAAGCTCTGAGGCTACCAGGCCCCACACTGTGCCTACTGATAGTGATGTGCAGGTAATGCAGGACCAAGCTCTGAGGCTACCAGGCCCCACACTGTGCCTACTGATAGTGATGTGCAGGTAATGCAGGATCAAGCTCTGAGGCTGCCATGCCCCACACTGTGCCTACTGATAGTGATGTGCAGGTAATATAGGACCCAGCTCTGAGGCTGCCAGGCCCACACTGTGTCTACTGAGAGTGATGTTCAGGTAATGCAGGACTCAGCTCCGAAGCTGCCAGGCCTCCCACTGTGCCTTCTGATAGTGATATGCAGGTAATGCAGGACTCAGCTCTAAGGCTGCCAGGCCTCCCACTCTGCCTACTGATAATGATGTGTGGCTAATGCAGGACATTCTTAAAGCTAAGCTTCAAGAGTTAAGATAAGAATGTGTTTCTTTACAAGTGGAGATTAAAATGTTACAGTCTTTTCTGAATAAACCTCAGACCTGCTCTGTTGTTGTTGTGAGCACTTTCCAGTCCCTGAGTTCAGAGACTTTAGTAGACCAGGATATTTGTCAGTATGTTAGATCTGCTGGCACTGAAAGTCTTTCTTCTAGCGCAGCGCTTAATCAGGGCACAGTTTCTGACATGTGCCCTCCTGTTTGTCAGGGATTCCAGTTAGCTGAAGATTTACCATGCACTCCTTTATCTAAGATTTCCTCTGTAGCAGCTTGTCACAACTCTGAGCTAGCACACACGCAAGCTTTTGATTTCCAAACACAATCCAGAAGAGTGGCCTACATAGATTCCGTCCCTACAGTATGCTTAGGCTCTGCTCTTGGTCCAGCTGCTGAGACTGAAGTAGGTGATCTAGCTGACGTGGAACACAATGCCAACTCTGTGTTCACTCTTCCGCCTATCATTTTCCGTCACAATGAGCAGTCAGAGAAAATATAGACTCCATTCCCTGATGAACTCAATCCATGGAACCAGAAACCTTGTAGGCAATTCCTGAACTGTTGGTTGTTAATGTGCTACTTTCTGAGGCTAAGAAAGATGAGTGGACAATTGAAGAAATATTGATTAACAGAGGCTTTACTGTGGTGATTCCTCCGGTTGATTTTGACTTCCACAAAGAAAGAGACACTGTGTCATCAACTAAGGAACAAACTGTGCGTTTGCAGTCTCTGTGTTCGGTCTCCAGCTCTGCAGTCATCGTTGGCACAAGAGTCTTCAATCGCTGAACCTCTGCCGTGTCTGCCATTTACACAAGAGCCTCCTCCATGCATGTGGTCAGCCCCAGAGACCTTTACATGTTTGTCTTCAGCTGCCGAGATAGCTCCAGCATGCGTGTCTACACCCTCAAAGTGCTCTCTGGCATGCCTTTCGTCAGCTACAGTGACTCATCCAGTCTGTCACTCTACAGCCATAGAGCCTCTGACGGTCCCTCCTAAGTGCACGTCTACAGTCCCAGAGCCTCCTGCTTGTCTGCCTTCAGTTCATGGGACACCTGTGACTTGCCTATCCTCAGTGCCAATATCAGAGGTACACCTGTCTACACCGTCAGACCCTGCTGCATGCCCTTCAGCTCCAGAGGTTACCCCTGAATCCCAACCATTTACTGCCGAAGAACTTCCAGCCTGACCTTTGTATGCTTCAGGGGGATCACCAGAGTGCCTGCCTTCTATACAAGATAATTCTCCCAATTGCTTGACGTCAGCACCGGAGCCTTTGTACCGTTTCTTCGCCTCCCGCCTGTCCGCACTCGGCAGAAAGGCTAACAGACCGTCTGCCATTGTCTACTGCATGCTACACTAGCCTGTCATCATCCTCGAGGACTTATGAGTGTCTGCTCTCAGTGACTGAGTTTCCTGTGCCGTCCAACGCTGCTTGAGATCATGCAGGTCCTTCACACTGTCCTTCTCATGAGTATCTTCCTCACTAGAGGCCTGCCTACGATGCTTCTATACCTCGGCCTGATTCTATGCACTCCAGCCAATCTGCTTTTGCCCATAGCCACCATTTCCACCAGTGCCACCTCCAAAGAAAAAGCACTCCTATCATGGAAACAAGAGGCCTGGTGTGGGTGGCGGGCACCAGAAGACGGCCGTGAGAGGGGGTGTACTGTCACAATTCGCTCCTAACACTTGAGGGCCTGATTTTGGCTTTATTCCCTTTTGGACTGTCCTTCCGAACCTTAGGAGCGAATGCTGTGGTGAATTGGGAGCGCTAAATCCTTATTTTCCATGTCACTTCCCTTCCGGATCCATTCCAGGGGCCTCATTACGACCCTGGTGCTAATGGGTTAACGGCGCCATAAAAGGCTGTGGCGCCGTTAACCCATTAGCGCCTTACTATGAGGTCCCTTTGCGGGACCTGACCTGAACGGCTGGTCTAGACCAGCCGTTAAAGTAGGGACCCGCAAAGGGACCTTGGTGTTAAGTACGGTACCGCAATTTGCGGTACCATACTTGGCGCCTTCCCCAGTCCCATTGAGCCCTATGTGGCAAAAATGGGAATGGAGAAGTGCCAATGTCCAATGGGGAATTAACGCCCCGCCAACCTTGGAATGGGGTAGTAATTCCCCATTGAACATTGCCGGACTCGTTACGATACTGGCACCAACCATCGTGCTAATAGCGCCATGGTTCAGCGCCAGTATCGTAATGAGGGCCCAGGTTTTTGGGGGACAGTATGCTGCTTTAATCAAAAGACTATACTTCCCAGAATGCCTGGGCCACTGCTTCATCTCCACCCTTGCAAGACAAGGTAGGGTGGAGGATAAGTAGCACCTGTGGCGTGTGCTCGCTAGCCAGCTTTAAAAGTCTCTGTTTGCCTCATTCCAGCGCTGCTTATTGATGCAGTGATCCTGTTTGTGACAGCTCCCTTGTTCCTGGTTCTTTGCTTAGTGTCTAGTTCCTAGTTTCTTGTTTCTGGATTTTGAATTACGGTGCTTATTATTATTATGTATCTGCTTCCTGGATTCCCTTTCCGTCTCCCTCTGTTTTGCAGTGCGCACTTTCCAGTGCTTTCCATGTCCTGTGCAGCCCAGTTTGTCTTTGTTCTGTATTCTTTGGACTTTGCCCTACTCTGCAGTGTAACCTTGATCCTTTAGTTGCTCCTCATTCATAGATTTACTGTTTTGTCACATTTTTCCTTTCCTTCCCTGGGTTGGGGAGGTAGAGGTTTTGCAGTTGTAATTTCCTTTTCCCTGCTTCTGTTCCTTTGCTTTCCCTTGGAGTCTGTTCCTGGTGTTCTCTTGCACTTCTCTCTTTGATCCATATTGATGGTTAGGTGATGTGTGCTGCTATATCCAGCTCCTATGTGAATGGCTATGTTTTCCTCACTACCAAAAATAATGGCAAATTAACCAGAATAACTCTGCTTTGTAGTACATCTCGTTCCATACGTACATAGTCATACATAATGTTTGCATATTCAACATACGTTCACAAACACTGTGTTAATTAATGTGTTATTTATATAGCACCTTAATCCAAAGCGCTTTACAGAGCACAAATTTACATACAATATCAGCCAACTGAAGTTGGTACTCATTTATCGACCTCGAAAGGATGAAAGGCTGAGTTGGCCTTGCCGGGATTCAAACCTGCAACCTGCAG
Organism: Ambystoma mexicanum; assembly: GCF_040938575.1. Classification (NCBI taxonomy): domain Eukaryota; kingdom Metazoa; phylum Chordata; class Amphibia; order Caudata; family Ambystomatidae; genus Ambystoma; species Ambystoma mexicanum. The sequence continues at coordinate 40,088,641 of NC_090936.1, read as the reverse complement.
ATCACGCTCAGATCACAGCATCAAGTGCTCAACCCGCTGAGCTATCTTACCGGCTGAATTAAAACATTCTGTATTTAATGTGCAATAAAGACGCAGAAGAGAAACAGATTACAAGGCCAATGCATTTCAGATCACATGGACCCTTCGTCTGGACCACACTGTAATGCAGAAATACCAGAAAGATTTGATCAAATAACTCTCCTGAGTTATAGTGAGTACAACATCAAAAGACCAATTGTATTTAAAGGCAAACTTATTGCAAAAAAACGTTAACACGTTCTAGTTTAGTGACGACTCATAGACCCTTAACTGCATTCAAGAAAATAGTGCTGTGGAATTCCCACCGATGTAAACAAACCCAAAAGTCAAGACACCGTGACATGTCACGACCCATACAGTGCCCCCAAAGTGTTACTGGTGTGATCCCACAAAGTAAAGACCCGGCTCTCCTGTCAGCTCTCTGAGACGCAAATCGATCTCTAATCGTAGTCCCTGAGGACACGATTGCCATCTTTCTGTCACTGCGTTAGCTACAACGTCGCAATCCTTCTCCGAAGGCGTGGTGTGTTCTAGATTAATTCTGCCGTTTGGAAGTGAGCATCATGACTATACAAAACGAACCTGCCACTCAAAAGTAACAAATATGAAAAGCAAAAGCTGTAAATCTTACCCAGCAACGTGAACGCTGCTATTGTGAACGGGAAACCCTTTCCGCTGACAAGGATTACCTGGGGAACCAATACGCGCTAAGCGCGAGGAGGCTCAAATTAGAAAAAAGCACCTACGTGTGCACGAAAACATGTGGACGCTTGCACGGTTTATAGGGAACCGTCTAAATGACGTGCACAACTGAAAGGGAATATTGGCCTATTGATGGTTCAATAAAACACACGCCGACAGGAAATGGGTAATGACACAAGCACTAGTCACTTCTCTGTTAGCACTAGTCTTACTTGTCAGAAATCTTTGGTATTAAGTTATCCTCCTGTAGAGAAGGAGCTAAGTACCCCCACCTCAACCACTTTGCTCATATTGCCTATATGTTGGGAACCAGAGTGTGAGACACGTGCCGCACCATTGAAACTACAGATATCAAGAAGAATCATGGAGGCAAGGTTCACCTTAAGGAAGCCATACCTGCATACACGACAGTATGATGGCCATTTGAATGAAATTCCAGAAGAAACAGAGCAGATGAATGGAAGAGAAGAACGATGTCTTCACACAAGAAGCAAGGTGACGTATATAGAAGAGATGCAGAGACAAGAGAATGCAGATATTCTATAAGGCATCAAGAAAGTATCAAAGATAAGTGACATCTTGGGCTCAAGATGAAGAAACTTATGCTACAGAAACGATAAAGAAACGCAAGCAGACAAAGTATTTATGAGGCTAGCTTTATTGTGAATAGATTGCGGCATGCGCCAACGTATACATATATAGGAGTGACTAATGAATGGATGTTTCCACTATGTGTTATAGCAGTGCTGGACAAGAAAGGAAGGCCTTTCCAGTGTGTCACAGTTATAAAAGATATTGGATTAACAAGAGTGAAACTCAGAAAGGCGAGGCTGGATGAGCCCCAAGAAGCCAAGGTTGTATCAGACGGTATCCAGCTATATTTTCCCAAAAATAGTTTCTACATACAAAAGTTTTGCATACAAAGTTTCCGAAAAAAAACTTGGGATGCATTTTTTTACATGTTACAGGTTTTATTTTAGTTTCGTATAGAAAAAAAAGTTTGTTTTAAAACGAAAATGGAGCGTTTGGGGAGGAACCCCCGTCCCATTAATTATTATTATTATTTTTTTAAATGCATTCAAAAGTTTTTTTTCAATGCTTTTGTGTCGAAACATTTGTATGTAGAAACTTACAGGGTAATTCATGGAAATTCGCACAAAAGTGTCGCACGCGGCTGGCACAGATGGGAATACAAATATATGATAAGGGATGTAAGCACTTAGAAGCTCCTTCTGAATTCAAAGAAAGTCGACAAGTTCCTCACCCACAATTGTTGTTACAGGAATATTGAGAGAATTTGCCAGGCTGTTAAACCTTTCAGGGTGCTAGCCCACTTCTGTGTCAGGTGTGTTTTTTTTAAATGAACACTGTTGAAACAAATCTAATTGTCTTGTGCTAAAGTGCAACCAGACAAAGTGTCATGAGAAGATAAAGGGCAGTACCTATGACTAGGGAAATGTACACAAGATCACACAGTGAGTAGATATATATCAAACACCATGCTCTCAGGAACCAAGACACATGCACGCTAACGCCCAGGGTGTACAAGAGGAATGTGGTATGAATATATGAAAAAGAATGTGTGGCAAGCACTTGGAAACTCCTTTTGATTGCAAGGAAAGTCTGCAAGTTCATCACCCACAATTGCTATTAGAGGTACTGCCAGCGCTAAGCCCACATATAGGACATGCTAGGACACTCTCTGTGAGCTGACACCCTCGATGGTCTTATATAAGGTAACTTAAGGACAATACTTCAGAGGGTGAGAAACACCAACTCGAATGTCAGCGAAGACCCCCGCTCTTCTGATCAAACAGGGACACATAAAGGCTTTAACAGCAAAGGGGGTGAACTGGGAGTCCGCCCAGCCCTTTGAGACGAGGTTGCAATACCCTGGAGATGGATGGGGATGCAGAAGCACCTCAAACAGCAATGATCGAAACGACTCAGGTAGTTGGCAAAAAGGTTAACTTTTTTACAGGGTAATTCATGGAAATTTGCACAAAAGTGTTGCACGCGGCTGGCGCACAGCGTGTCCGTGCGAATGTCTGCGCCAGCCGCGTGCGATAAAATCAATTTCCACGCACAGCGTATTCATGGATTCTCGCCTCCAAAAGCAGACGTGGCGCAGAGTGGCGCAGCGAGCCTGCAGCAGCGCCAGTTACGCCCCCAAGAACGCCTTCGCGCAAGGAAAAGCCATCAAGATCGCAAAGCCATCGCCAAGGGCTGCGCCAACCCTGGACCAGTTCACCGGACTGGCAAACAGCAAACACAAAGCGGGGAACGTGTATTATGGGTCTCGGGAACACGCGTGCGTGAGAAGTTTCACACGCGATCGGGCCTGGGGGAGCGTGTGCGTGTATTTCAGGGGTGCGTGAGAAGTTACACACGCGATTGGGCTGGGTACGTGTATTTCAGGGGTGCGCGAGAAGTTTCACACGCGATCGGGCCTGGGTGAGCGTGTGTGTGTATTTCAGGGGTGCGTGAGAAGTTTCACACGCGATTGGGCTGGGTACGTGTATTTCAGGGGTGCGCGAGAAGTTTCACACGCGATTGGGTTGGGTACGTGTATTTCAGGGGTGCGCGGGAAGTTTTACATGCGATTGGGCTGGGTGCGGGTATTTCAGGGGTAATCACTATAAACCGTATCAGACTGGGGTGAACAGACATTGGATACAAATCGTGTGAAAGAACGACACTCCTGTTCAGGAGGCATGGACAAAACAAGGAAGAAGTTAGAGGTCTATTATAAAATATTATTTTAAATGCACTAAAAGCTCAATTTTGTGGTCTTCAGTCATGTGGAAGGATAAAGTTGGACAAACATGACGTCCACACCTACGCATGAAGGCAGAGCGTGCCTTCACTTCCCTGAATTCTTCAGAGCAAAGAACACTCCCACGGACAAGTTCAAAGCCTTAATTGACAGCAGACCACTGAGGTGATGATAGATGATATGGTAACTGGTGGGAAGCTATGGTTATGACCAGCCCACCAGCACCTGTAAGTCTAGCCTGCGTGCTGCTAACATAGGCGGAAAAGAATTGACGGATGCAAGAGTGCCAACCAATTGTAGGGGGCCACGTGATTAAGGGTCCTATAGTTTGCGTAACCAATGGGACGCTGTGTATTTAGTGACATTCATGGTGACCTGTTTTAGGGGAGGGCTTAGTTTCCCCATCTGATGTTAAGAAGCCAATTACTTTCTTAGACTAGTATAGAACGTATACCTAGATGTTCCCTTATACCCTATCACCCTAATTGCCACTAGGTTTTTGGAGTTTGCCACATAGGATGGCATTAGTAAATACGTAGCTTGACGTGATCAATGAAGAGTTTTTACTATAAATGCAGTGTTTTTTCTGATGCAAATTGAGAAACCATTCGCTGAGACGTCCGTTGATGTCCGTTGTACTCCCTGTTATAGACAGTTGATATTAACAGGCCGATTCATGGAATGAATGTGCGCTGAAAAAACGGCGCACGCGTGCGAAAACGTGCGATTTGCAGTGAAATAGCGAAAATCGCAGTGCAAGTGCGATTATCGCATAGAAAACAGCGCACATCTATTCATGGAAGTCCGTGCACGCGCAAATTGTGGGATGTGCGCTGAAAAAGTGCCGTGCGATAAGGCCACAGCGAATTCGCACATAACAAAAGTAGGCGTAACACGGGGCGTTACACGCAGAATGGGGAACAACTCGTGAAAATGTGGGCGTCACGGGGGAAGTACAGGAGGCAAGTGCGCGGAACGCCCACACGCTCGCCTACAACACGTATTCATGGAATCGAATAGGGAAAAACAGTGCACGGCCAAAGACGCGCACATGCCTATACATGTCCGCCACACGAAAGCAGGCGGTAGCGTCCATGCGCAGGAAAAAATGTGCGCCAAATTGTGCGCTAACATAAAGCACCTATATACAGTTCTGATGAATGTCCCATACTGGGCCCTCTTGGACAAATGACGTGCAAAGGGGTACGCGACAAACACGGACACCCGCTGTGTGACTAATAGCGTGTGTATGTATTTCGGGGGTGCGCGAGAAGTTCTACACGCGATTGTGCTGGGTGCGTGTATTTCAGGGGTGCGCGAGAAGTTCCACATGCGATCGGGCCTGGGGGAACGTGTGCGTGTATTTCAGAGGTGCACGAGAAGTTCCACACGCGATCGGGCCTGGGGGAGCGTGTGCGTGTATTTCAGGGGTGCACGCGAAGTTTTACACGCGAATGGCCTGGGTGCGTGTATTTCAGGGGTGCGCGAGAAGTTCCACACGCGATTGGCCTGGGCGCATGTATTTCAGAGGTGCGCGAGAAGTTTCACACGCGATTGGCCTAGGCGCGTGTATTTCAGAGGTGCGCGAGAAGTTTCACACGCGATTGGCCTGGGCGCGTGTATTTCAGAGGTGCGTGAGAAGTTTCACATGCGATCGGGCCTGGGGGAGCGTGTGCGTGTATTCCAGGGGTGCGCGAGAAGTTCCACACGCGATCAGGCCTGGGGGAGCGTGTGCGTGTATTTCAGGGGTGCGCGTGAAGTTTTACACGCGAATGGCCTGGGTGCGTGTATTTCAGGGGTGTGCGAGAAGTTCCACACGCGATTGGCCTGGGCGCGTGTATTTCAGAGGTGCGCGAGAAGTTTCAAACGCGATTGGCCTGTGCGTGCGTATTTTAGGGGTGCGCGAGAAGTTCCTCACGCGATCGGGCCTGGGGGAGCGTGTGCGTGTTTTTCAGAGGTGCGCGAGAAGTTTCACACGCGATTGGCCTGGGCGCATGTATTTCAGAGGTGCGCGAGAAGTTTCACACGCAATTGGCCTGTGCGCGTGTATTTCAGGGGTGCGTGAGAAGTTCCACACGCGATCGGGCCTGGGGGAGCGTGTGCATGTATTTCAGAGGTGCGCGAGAAGTTTCACACGCGATTGGCCTGGGCGCGTGTATTTCAGAGGTGCGCGAGAAGTTTCACACGCGATCGGGCCTGGGGGAGCGTGTGCGTGTATTCCAGGGGTGCGCAAGAAGTTCCACATGCGATCGGCCTGGGGGAGCGTGTGCGTGTTTTTCAGGGGTGCGCGCGAAGTTTTACACTCGATTGGCCTGGGCGCGTGTATTTCAGGGTTGCGCGAGAAGTTTCACACGCGATTGGCCTGGGCGCGTGTATTTCAGAGGTGCACGAGAAGTTTCACACGCGATTGGCCTGTGTACGTGATTCCATTGGACCAAAGGCCCTGACAGCGCAGGCGCGTCTGTGTCGTGACACGCGCGGGCGTTTCCCTGTACCCGGGGGAATGTTACAAGACCAAAAACTGCACGTCCGAGTGTCAGCCCGTGTAATTGGATAGGGCCTCAGTGCGTATACGTGGAAGTGACATTGGAGGTGTCGTGCGGTTTAAAAGGTATGTGTATTACGTCATTTCCTTGTACGTGCTTCTCGTAGAGAGCGAGTGGGTGAAATCTGTACTATACTCCCTGTTACCTCTGTCAGTATTTTTCTGATTTTCTCTTCGACCTGTTTCTTCAAACAGCGTTGACTTCTCCTTTTGTCCTGTCTCCTCAGACAGTGTACAAATCTTCTTTTGGCGGGGGTGTTGCCAACGCGCACACGCGCGTATTTTTCACGCTCTTTTCCCAAGCAGACGGTGAGTCGCGCACGTATTTACCAACTGTGCTAGCCCCGTATGTAGCGTACCCCTACAGAGGTCATTGTAGGCTGCGTGTGACATGCATACGTTCATTTCTGTGTTTCTGGGTGCCACAGCGTAGTGCGGGTTCCTTTTCCCACGCACGTGGTCTACGAGGGGTCGCGTGCACGTCATTTTCTGTTTTAGGGGTGCCTGTGCGTTGGTTGACCCGTCATCTTTCCCCAGGGGTTCCATACAGCCTTGCTAGAGCACTTGGGTACGAATTACATCTAGTACCCTACCCCTTTGACCCCCAATTGCCCAGGACAATTGTCTACTGCAACTCCCATACGCACAACTCCATCAGTGCCATGGCTGGGAGGCGAGCAAGCGGTAAGGGTGGCAAAGGTGGCCGAACCTCAAGAGGTGGGCATGGTGGGCGCGGTAGGGGACGTGGCCAGGATTTGCAGACTACCCCTACCCCCCACGTGTGGAGGACCAGTCAGGGACACACCCCCCCCCCCATGTTTGAGGGAAACGTGGCTGACACCATCCCTGCTAAGCCCTTGTTGGACCGGCCCGTTGTGGCACCTGACCTAGCACAGGGTGACTCCCAGGCTGACTTCCAGGTTGCCAAGTCTAGGCCACGGGTGGCGGTGCAAGCCAGTGTCACCAGGCCACGTGGTACAGGGGCAGCCATGTCATCTGCTGCCCCGAGTAGGCGGGGTGGGGAGGCTGCAGGGGCAGCTGCAGCTCCGTCCACCCCAGCTCTGACTCTCCCAGTCAGGACAGTGTTGGTCCCGGTACATCAGACTGAGGTTCCCCCTGCCATCATCACACTTCAGCTAATGCCTGCAGAAAGTCATGTGGTCAGTGTGCCATCGCACACTACTACTACACAGTCCACCGGTGCTCCTGCCTCTAGTGTCCAGAGCGGCGTAGGGTACTCTGGATCCCCACCACCCACAAAAAAAAAGAGGAAGAGTGCTCGTCCAGTACAGGGTGATGACCCCGACACGGCTACACGGTCCGGCGCGCCAAGGAAGCCTAGCTTCAATGATGCCGAACTGGATGCACTTGTGCAGTATGTGTCCGAACATGACGCCGAAATGTTGGTCACTTCAGGGTGTAGGATCACACCTGCTCGACGTCAGGCACACTGGCAGTCCATCGCGGACAGCATAAGTGCCCTTGGGTTTGTGAGGCGCACAGCTGTTGAGTGCTACAAGCGCTGGAACGACCTTAAGCGCAGGGCAAAGAAAAAGCTGGCCTCAAGTCATGCCGCAACTCTGGTGACTGGAGGTGGGTCTCCACAAGAGGACATTTAACTCACTCTACATGAGCATGTTGCTGGGACCTACGTCACCGAGGAGCAGATCCAAGGTGTGGGAGAACTGCCAGATTACGAGGCATTGTCCGGTGAGTGCACATGCATGTGTGTGTGATCCATGTGTATGTTGTTTGTGGGAGGGGTTCTGGTTGAGTGCGAGGTCAGGGTGTGTGTGCCTGAGTGTTTTGGGCCACCCATGTGCTTCATCCAATGCATTCGGCGCACCGGGATTTGGGTATTACACTATCCCTTCTGCCCACAGTAGGCATTTTGCACTACATCGCGCCAGTTGCCCTTGAAGTGGCATCTTGCAACAACATTGTTCCGTATTTAGCTGTGTTCATTCAGGCTGATTGTTGAAATTCACCCGGTTCTACAGCGCATCACTCTGCCCTATTGTCACATATATGACATGCCTATGGTACATGCCATCTGTGTGATGGCATGTGTCATGTATGTGTATTGGACATGCCACTCCCAGGCCAATGTGTGATGGCACTGCTAGCCAGCATGCAGCTAATGTGTTGCTCTTCCATCTTGGTGTCATCAGTGTCTGACATTTTCCTCCCCTTCCAACTCATGGACAGTGCATGCATGGGAGGGTTATAGTCATGTGGGACATGTGTAAATCAAGTACTGTTACTGTAGCTTATCTGGCCTAATTGCGTGCCATGGTGCTAATGCCTGTTTCCATTTTTTGTCTTTCATGTTTTTGCAGAGGATGACGCACTTGATGTTGTTGAGGATGAGGAGACGGTGCAGGCCCAGGAGGGATCTGAAGCACGACCAGGCACCACTGGGGGACGTGGTTTGGTGGTGGGGGAGAACCCTCTCTTGCTGCAGGCCATACTGTCCAGGGGTGTCCCTGGCTGCACCTCCCCAGAACTCTTTTCAGGTGTTGATTCGGATGAGACCTATGTGGATTTGCAGGTATGTGTTCATGGAAGGGATACTGTTCTGTCCGACCCACCTGCACCAGGGGTAGAGCCCACTATGGGGATGTCAGTGTTGGTAGGTGCGCCTGTGGTGGTTACGGATGCAGGGCCACACTCATCAACATCTGATCCTGCTCCTGGGCCAACAGATCAGAGGGGAAATGCAGTCCTGCAGCCTCAGGCAGTGCCGACACAGCAAGGCGCAGTTCGCCTTGCCCCAGACAGGTGTGGTGCCCGCCAACGCGGTGGCGGTCCGCCACCGGGCAATACCGCATGGGAGCAATCCATATACGGTATGGCTAACCAACAGGCAGCATCATCAGAAATGATTGCTCAAGCCATGGAGAGGGTGGTCACTTCCATTGTCCCCCCAGAAAGGCAGATGGAGCTACTACAGCAGGCAACAGACTCCATTTGCCAATCAGTCAGGGAGGATATGTTGGCGTCCAACAGGGACAGACAGGCAGCCCTGGACAATCTGAGGGAATCAATTTCTCTAGATGCCCAGGGACAGAGGGAAGCCCTGAGGGGAGAGGTCCGGCACCTCAGGCAGACTCTTGTGGACCTTGAGGCTTCCACTGTCACCAGGACGGAACAGCTGCTGGAGCGCGTCACCCATACGCTCTCAGCAGAGATGCAGGCAACTCGGGCGCGGTCCGGGCAACACGTTGGGTGTTGCATGGGGATCTCCGCACCATATCCCTCCAGAACGAGGCCTTCCACACCCGCATGCTTGCTGCCATGGAGGACCAAACTAGGGCTTTGCGTGGGCTGCCTCCCATAGCACCACCACCTCCTGTGGCAGCAGCAGCAGAGGTTGAGGAGAGCGAATCCAGAAGTGAATCTCCCACGATTTAGTAGCCGTGCAGGCCATGAGCCCATGGAGGTGTTTTTTTTCCCAACATTCACACAGGTGGCTGTTGGTGGGCACCCTGTACTCGGACCTCCTGGGTGGCCTCCCCCACCCCCCTGGCCCACACATGGCCATTTTTGATTTTTGATTTTTGATTTTTTGTTGCAGTGTGTTGCCTTGTGTGGCTCCCGTGGGCATCCACTGTATTCCGGCTGGGCACATGCAGGCTTGTCCTGAGTTTGGGTTAGATGCTTGGGTTCGTGAGACACACAACCCTCCTGCTTCCCGTTTCCATGGGCTTGCAAAGGGTGTTCCCAAGTGACAGTGACTTACACAGTGACCTTGGACTCCCACGACATGTTTGGGCAGTCTGTAGTCAATGCTGTGTATACATTCCTAGTGCATATTGTTGTTGTATTGTGCACTGCATGGTGTATTGATGTGTGCTTGTGCATCCATGTCTCCCTCCTAATTTGCAGGTTCATTCCTCATGTCTTCACAAGGCCGTCCACTTTGGAGATGGAGTTCATGTTGTGCGCAGTGGACTTCCAGATGTGCGTGGCAACAACACTGTACAGTTGGAGGTGGTGGATGTGCTGGCATTCCCATGTTGTAAGACTACGTATCTTTTACCTTAGTACTGTCATGTTTATGCTATGTCGATTGTATTGTGGTAAGTATTTGGTCATATGTGTTGTTATTTCTACATTTATGTGGGCATATTGTGTGTGGCCAGTTTCCATTAGGGACACTGTACTTTGTGAAACGTGTCATGTTTGGGGGATGACTTTGTTTGCTCTCACATGTCATGTCATGCCATGGTGTGTTGGGTGGCGGTGCTGGGGAGGGGTTGGGTGACATGGCACTGTTGTCATGTTGTATCTTGCAAGGGGGTCATGATTTTAGCAGCATAGAAGTGTGTCTTTTGAACACAGCATTGGTGGTGTTTGTGTAGGTAGGAAAGCACACAATGGAACACTTCCAGATGTACAATCTCAGGCTGGTATGGTTGTGACAGTTGACTGTCCATTGACACATCATAATTGTCAGTTACAATCATCATTGATTGTCAGCTGGTATGTGCCAGGGCTTGTGCACTCCACAGGGGTGTGATTTTATGTGAAGTAATTAGCCACGAGCTGCGTACGGGCTGCCTCACCCCGTGCCCTTTCCCCTCCCATGCGCAGTGGGCATGCATGTGGTTGGGGATGTGGGGGCACCACCATGTCCACGGCCAGGCCCCGGCATGTTGCAACGTTGTGCAGGACACATGCTGCCACTATGATCCTGCACACTACTGGGGGAGCGTATAACAGCTGCCCGCCAGAATGGTCAAGGGAGCGGAAGCGTGACTTCAGCACTCCGAATGTGCGCTCCACGATGCCCCGGGTTGCAATGTGGGCTGTGTTGTATCTTACCTGGGGTGGCGTGGTGGGGTTCCGAATTGGCGTTATCATGTGGGTGCTGAGAGGGTAGGCACTGTCCCCTGGGGAGGTGGTGATGGGTATCATTAGTGGGGTTGTGACATTACTCAGTATCTGACATGCATGCATGCACAGTGGCATTTATACTCACCGAGCAGCCATGTATAGCCATGCCGCCCAGCTTCTATGTCCTGATTTAGGGTAGACATTCTGTAGATGAAACTGTCGTGGGTGGAGCCTGGATAGTTGGCGTATACTGAGGTGATGATTCCCTTGGCACCACATACTACCTGGACGTTGATGGAATGCCAGTGCTTGCGGTTTCGATAGATGTGCTCAGTTGCCCTGGGGGGACGTAGAGCCACATGGGTGAAATCAATGGCACCTAGCACTTTGGGGAATTGTGCCACCCTGTAGAAATCCTGGGCGACAGCCTGCCTTTCTGCAGCTGTTCTGGGCAGGTATATGTGCCTGCGGACTGATGGGCGTGCAGTGATGATGGCCAAGACCTGGTGTAGTGAGCGTGACTGCGTGGCCTGTGACACCCCCCCCCACTATGGCACTTGTCCGCTGAAATGATCCAGTGGCCAAGAAGTGCAGTACATTAAGGACCTTCTCCAGGGGGCTGAGTACTTGGGAGCACAGGGTGGTTGATGTGAGGTCATCCTCCCAGTCACTAACCAGGTCGAGTATTATGTGAGGTGGAAACCTGTACCTCCCATACACATGGTCATCAGGAATCCCAAAAAGGCTGGTTCTGGGTGTAAAAATTCTGGCCCTGATTATCCTCCTCCTCCTCCTGCGGTATCCCACGGCCACTGCTGCTAGGAACGGTATATTCATCCTGGCGTCTGAGCTTGTTTGTTGTTTGCGTGCACTTTTATGCTGTGCGGGTTGACGTATGCCTGCTTCCTGCTGGCGTACGTGTTTCTGGATTGGCCACGTTCGATTCCATGAATACGTGTTGTAGGCGAGCGTGTGAAACTTCCCGTGCATTCCTGGAATATACGTATCCAGCCCAATCGCGTGTGAAACTTCCCGCGCACCCCTGAAATACCCGCACCCAGCCCAATTGCATGTAAAACTTCTCGCGCACCCCTGAAATACACGCACACACTCCCCCAGGCCCGATCGCGTGTGAAACTTCTCACGCACCCCTGAAATACACGTACCCAGCCCAATCGCGTGTAAAACTTCTCGCGCACCCCTGAAATACCCGCACCCAGCCCAATCGCGTGTGAAACTTCCCGCGCACCCCTGAAATACCTGCACCCAGCCCAATCGCGTGTAAAACTTCTCGCGCACCCCTGAAATACCTGCACCCAGCCCAATAGCGTGTGAAACTTCTCACGCACCCCTGAAATACACGCACACGCTCCCCCAGGCCCGATCTCGTGTGAAACTTCTCGCGCACGCGTGTTCCCGAGACCCGTAATACACGTTCCCCGCTTTGCGTTTGCTGTTTGCCAGTCCGGTGAACTGGTCCAGGGTTGGCGCAGCCCTTGGTGATGGTTTTGCCATCTTGATGGCTTTTCCTTGCGCGAAGGCGTTCTTGGGGGCGTAACTGGCGCTGCTGCAGGCTCGCTGCGCCACTCTGCGCCACGTCTGCTTTTGGAGGCGAGAATCCATGAATACGCTGTGCGCGGAAATTGATTTTATCGCACGCGGCTGGCGCAGACATTCGCACGGGAACGCTGTGCGCCAGCCGCGTGCAACACTTTTGTGCAAATTTCCATGAATTACCCTGTAAAAAAGTTAACCTTTTTGCCAACTACCTGAGTCGTTTCGATCATTGCTGTTTGAGGTGCTTCTGCATCCCCATCCATCTCCAGGGTATTGCAACCTCGTCTCAAAGGGCTGGGCGGACTCCCAGTTCACCCCCTTTGCTGTTAAAGCCTTTCTGTGTCCCTGTTTGATCAGAAGAGCGGGGGTCTTCGCTGACATTCCAGTTGGTGTTTCTCACCCTCTGAAGTATTTTCCTTAAGTTACCTTATATAAGACCATCGAGGGTGTCAGCTCACAGACAGTGTCCTAGCATGTCCTTTATGTGGGCTTAGCGCTGGCAGTACCTCTAATAGCAATTGTGGGTGATGAACTTGCAGACTTTCCTTGCAATCAAAAGGAGTTTCCAAGTGCTTGCCACACATTCTTTTTCATATATCCATACCACATTCCTCTTGTACACCCTGGGTGTTAGCGTGCATGTGTCTTGGTTCCTGAGAGCATGGTGTTTGATATATATCTACTCACTGTGTGATCTTGTGTACATTTCCCTAGTCATAGGTACTGCCCTTTATCTTCTCATGACACTTTGTCTGGTTGCACTTTAGCACAAGACAATTAGATTTGTTTCAACAGTGTTCATTTAAAAAAAAACACACCTGACACAGAAGTGGGCTAGCACCCTGAAAGGTTTAACAGCCTGGCAAATTCTCTCAATATTCCTGTAACAACAATTGTGGGTGAGGAACTTGTCGACTTTCTTTGAATTCAGAAGGAGCTTCTAAGTGCTTACGCCACATCCCTTATCATATATTTGTATTCCCATCCCACTCTACTTGCACATTTTGGGTTTTGGTGTACATGCAGCTTGGTTCCTGAGTGCATGTTGTTTGAAACAAAGCTAGTCACTGTGTGATCTTGTGCACATTTCCCTTCTCATATCCACTGCCTTTGTCCTCATATCCACTGCCTTTGTCCTCTCATGACACACTTTTCCAGGCAGCCAGTATTTACCGCATGTGGTAACAGAAAATTAGTTTGGCAGTATAACCAGAGGTAATAGATTTCTTTTTAAGTTAGGCTTTTACACCACACTTCAAGCCGCAGTAGAACCTCTAGCACAGATGAACCTTTAAGCGCAGGACCGGCTATTGAGCCCATGCTGCTCATTCTTTTCTTGCCTCCAAGACAAGCATATTGCCCCTGAGCTATCCTCCCGGCCCAACAGCTAAACGCATACTCAGGCTCTTTGCCTTTGATGGGGGAACTGCCTCCTGCTGCAGTGACCAAGTCAGCATCTGCTCTTATGTCTAGATTGTGGGCAACTGTAGCTTGCTACAGCAACTTCCTAGGCTGTAAGGCCGTATACTGGGAACCCATAGAAATATGATCCTGGCATCCCATTATAAGTATGCTGCTAAAGGTATGCAGCATTTTAAATCCCACATAGCCCTAAAATACCTCTCAATTGTCAGTTGGGATCACATGGGATATTTCCAGCATGGCTCAGATGGAAAGTTCAAGGGGGGGTGAACTATATATTATTTCCTCTATCAGGTACTTTCTATGCTCCAGATCCCATGCACTCAAATCGGGTGGTATTTTAAATATAGGAGGTATTTACCGCTAACATCAAACTCTATGAACTCCATGTGGTAAAGGTTGCATGTGATCCCAACTCATAATTAGGTGGTATAGGCAGTATTTACCGCTACCATAATATTCTATGAATACCATGTTGTAAAGATTGTATGTGATCCCAAGTGATCATTAGGTGCTATTTTAAATATAGGATGTATTTACCGCTACCATCATACTCTACGAGCACCACGTGGTAAAGATTGCATGTCATCCCAACTCATAATTAGGTGGTATTTTAACTATCAGAGGTATTTACCGCTACCATCATACTCTACGAGCACCACGTGGTAAAGATTGCATGTCACCCCAACTCATAATTAGGCGTTATGTGTTGTTACCAGTATCATAATTATGCTGCTAGGGCTTGAATAAGACACATGTTGCAAGTAAGGTTAATATGGTCAACGGAAGAGGTGCATTTTACAGTCCAGCTGAAATGAAAGAGGCCCAGAACTCACTCCACGGAAGTTTCCAAGAAGAGTGACTGCTAATGATCCTGTTGTGTCCCAGAGAACTGAGATCACCCTGTTCCGCCGTGCACCGCGCGGGGTATCTTGCCCGCTAGCGTATCACCCTTTTAGACTGTAACCATAATTGCTTTCCTTGCTTCCAGGCGGAATGTCAATTGATGTCACTCGCAAAGGACTCTGGGAATTACTCTCTATGCTGTCCAATCAGTATCGAGGTCCCGAGCCCAGCTAGCAAATTGCAAACTCTGTATTACCTAATGCACGGCTTATTTGAAAGTCATTGCTACCTAGGAGATGGCAACGTTGGTTGTCATGGGACCGCGAGACCACAGGTTGCAAAGGCATGAGAATGACACCTGTGTTTAGCTGGAACACATTATAATAGCATGTTCAATACACTGCAGCAAGGGTAAGTGAGGGTGTCGCGTTAAAAGACTATCTATTAATGCATTAGTGAAAAATGCTCTTTGTAATACACGTGAAGCGTTGATGACTTCATTGCATTCCACATTTGCAACAAATGCAGAGTTATTTAGACAGAATCTGCCTCTAAATGAATTCACTTTCTGTTCAAAAAGTAACCGGCTTGTTATTTACAAACGCTAAATTAAATGTTCTAGCTGGAACTGTGTTGCACAGCCTGTTAATTGTCCTATAGCTCCATTCTAGTCCTTTCGCTGTCCACTCACCCGGCTACCGGCTCCCCCTTGGGCTACACCATTCGAGCACTGTCTACACTTGTCTATTTCTCCCACTCCCCATCAAGCCCCCTGACCTCGCTCAATTCCTCCTTCAGCCACAGTCTGGTCTAGATTCTCCCGCTGGTCTTGGATCTCCAACCTCATTGGTCCACCATGCTTACCGCACAGCACATCCTGCGCTCACTCGCTCACTTGGTGTCTGCAATACACAATATCTCTGCAGGAAGCGCTCCCTCCTCACTGACCCCTTCGCCTGTTATCACCCTCAACTTTCACTTCTTGCAATCACAGGAGGATCTGGCAGAGGTGAGGGCAGTAAGGCTAGGGATGAGGAGCACCATACCGCCACCCTTAACAATAGGTCGGGGAGAGCGAGCGAAGGCAACTGCGTCAGTGTGGTGGGCCGCGAGTGCAGCAGAGTCACGAGGGGATGTGCAGGTTCCTATCCGACAATCCTAATCTCCTCCCTTTGCAATCACCCTCGGAAACTTTCCTCTACCCTCCAAGCTTTGTGCAAACCTCCCAAGCCAATCTCCACTGCATCCTCCCTTTCTGGAAATGACGTTGCTCACCGTGTTTCCTCTACACTCTTGAAAATGCGTGACCCATTCCCAGCCCTCCTCTCTCTGACCCTCCCTCACCCTCCTTCTGCCCAGCCCCCTTGCCCCTTCTACTTGCAACTACGTGTATGTACACAGGTTCATTTTCCTGTTTTGTGTTGTGCCTGCTCTATGCCTTCCTCCCACTCATGGACTTGCTCACCGCTTGTTCACATCTTTGTGGTATTGTACAGGCACCTGTCTGGGGAACGTCTTTGCATGAATAGAAATCTAACACAGCTGAATAAGTCCTAACATTACTGGCTGCCTGAGTAACTGAACCTTGACCTTTGACTTCTTGCTTTCGACAGATTCCAAGCCCTCTTTTGCGTTCTGCCCATCTCCCTCTTGCACAAGCCAACCTAACCCATTAACCCAGGAGTCTTAAGCTTGTGGCTCTCCAGATGTTTTCGGCAGCGACGTCCATGATCCACTATCGTGTACTTATTTGGCTGGAGCTGATGGAAGATGTGTTCCCTTTAAATGGTATAATGGGTACACCTTTACCAGGTCAAACCACAGCATTATTGCAGCGATTTAGTTTTTTATTTATTTCCCAGATGACATTTTTGCCGCAATTTTATTACTTCACACCGTCCAGCCCTGGTTTAACTTTGCATTCTGCGACTTGTAGTCTGGGGTTTATAACTGCAAGTCCCAGAATGCTGGATAATGTTAGCATGTGTGCACTCCCACCATCACCCGCCTCTTCCAGATTTTTTTAAAGTCTTGTTTGGAAATGTATTTGCCATCTCGGTTTATCCCTGAGTGTTCACCAGACCCCAGTGCATTTTTCAGTGCTTGCTTGAGGTCACACAGTGGCTTTTACCCACAACAGTTGGTTCAAATGCTGGAATCCTGATGGGTTTTCAGGATATCCCTCATTAATATTCATGAGGAAAAATGTGCATACATTTAGAATCATTGTATGCAAATGTGTCTCATAAATATTAATGAGGGGTATCCTGAAATCCCGGCATGGATCCAGCCTTCGAGGCCTGGAGTTGAATCAGGTGATCACCCTAAAGACTTTGTTTGGACCCACTGATCCCCACGACATATTCAGTAAATGGTTTCTATGTTTTGAAATTCCCAGCACTAAGCTACAATAATACTGACATTGTAATACTACCTAACGTTGCATGGACTCGACCAACCTGAGACCCATCTTTTCAGCGCAGCCAAACAATGCAGTGAAGTGATTTTCAGCAAATCCGAACTAGTACTTGTTAACAGTAACTTTTCACTGCCTGCCTCTGGCACGACAAAAGAGTGCGCATCGCATTTCAATTGCCTCTAGTGGGCCAAATCATTCCATTATGCCGCCTGTGATGTACGCTGCCGCTGTCCTCACCCCCACAAGAAGTGAATATTCTATGCACGCAGCTGGCAGAGCAACAATGCAACACCTACTCAATGAGCCTGACTCATACGTGCCTGACACCAATGAACTTCTATCAGAATTACATACATTCAAATTAAATCCCCCATCTGCCGAATGTTCTTCCATTTGCAGACAGCACTACAGCACCCAAATAGCCGGCGGGTAACCGGCCGAACCGCCGGCCAGCTTTTGCGCGTGGCTCAAAGTTCCTGCGAGATCCTGCAGGACTCGCCGGAGTCCGGTCTAGTGGGATACCGCGCGTCACTGATTCTGGATGCGCACTGGGAGGTTCGGAGACCTTTCAAAGGACCAGATCCTTTTCAGTTTCTGTTTTGTGGGTTTTCTTCTGCTGAGGGGGGACACAGTTTACAGGGAAGGCGCACACATTGGTCTTCAAGAAGATCTGGTACAAAGTAGATCAGTTTCAGGATCTTTCATGAGAGTGTGGAGAGCTTTTTGGTCTTCATTTGCCTTTATTTTGATGTGTGTGTGTGTTTAATAGGCCTCCTTTTGTTGTCTTTCTTTTTTCTATTACTGTTTCCCTTTTGTAGCTCCAGCTAGGCCTCCTGTGACTTTTTATTTTTCCCTTACCTTGCGTTTAACCTCCAAAAAATAAAAAATAACATACATTTTCTGTTCCTTTATATTCCCTTTTGTTTGTAAAATCTAACATAACCCTTCCCATTTGTCTGTGAACCAGAGAATCTTTCCTGTTTTCCTCGACTTACTTTATGTGTCTGAGAATCCTGGCCAATCCATTTGTTACCTGGGTCAGTCGCTTTTCTTTTGTTTATTTTTTTTTTATTGTCCGTTAGTCCTTCCTGAGAGGGATGCAGTTGAAATGACGAAGCGGGGCAGCGATGCGGCAGAGGACCAGATGTGGTTGACTTCTCGTGGGATGAAGATGTTGGTTGCTAGGTGGACGTGGCAGAAGTTCTGATCCAGTGCAGGTATTGCCTGTTGCGGGGCCGTCATTGGGGGATGGCTCAGAAAGAGGAGCCGTGGTGGTTGGAAGGCTGGCCACCGCTGCTGCATGGGGAGGTGGAGGAGGCATGGCCGACAACAAGGAGGGATTTCCACTGCCACAGAAGGAGAGGGTGGGGTGTTAGGGAAATGGTTAGAGTCGGGGTGGTATTGGGAGGGCTGGTGATGTTGGGGTTTAGAAAGTGTTCAGGGTAGGGTAAGTGTTAGGGTAAGGCTAGGGCTAGTAGATTCATGCTTTTGGTAAGTGATTCATAAGGGATACAGAGGTTAGTAACCGCCGGTGATGTTGGCGTAGGATAGGGGCTAGGGTAGTGTAAGCATTATGGTAAACCTAGGTTAGGATTAGAGCAAGGGTTTGGCTTAGGGCAAGGGCTATGGAATTTGTAGGGAGCTGATGAAGTGGTTGGAGTTAGGCTCACTGTTAATTTTCTATTTATGTACTTCTTTGATTTAAGCCACATGCAAAGAAAATGCTGTAGCACATTGAAGGGTTATTGTTGGAGAAGGGTTCAAGGTAGAATAAGGGTTGCAATTGGAGTTAGGGTAAGGATGAGGAATTGGAGTGAGGGTGATTGTGGAGGTTTCACTAGAGGTTTCGGTCATTGTTAGGGTTACAGCCTTGCACTTTTATGTATTTAAAAATAGCCGAATCTATGTGATTATTGCGACAACTTTTATTACGACGGCCGAAAATGGTGACTTTTTTTGTTGTTAATGTTTTTAAAAAAAACCTTTGGACCACATACATATGCGGGTGGAGACCCCCCCCCCACAATCTCCCCATATTACCATTATATTACACCATTATATTACATACTCCCACATATATGTATATGGTGTAAAGGGGGTCTTTTCAAGAAAAAAGTCTGCATTTTCGGCCTTGGTAATTGTGAGGGCGACATTTTGGCCCATTACCAAAATAGCCCTTTAGGCGACCGTACTGCTGGGAACATTTTCACACTTTGCATTGCTTGTATTGAATGACTACTCTTTTCCTCACTACCTTTTCACATGACTACCTTTTCCTGGGGAACATGAAAGAAAGACCTTGGCTGTGCACACCCGTCTACCACTCACATGGGGTTTGGTTTCAGTACTAGTAGATTCGTCAAATACTTGTAATAGTTCAAGAAATACGTGTTTATTTGGTCTTTTTCTGCTTATTATTTCCATAAGCTTTTAATTCCTCAGAGGGAATTGAAATTATGAGGCTGAAATGTCACATTAAGGCCTATGCATTTCGGGTTAGAAACCCTTCCTCAGGGCCTGTGAACATGTATGCTTATATATGCCTTCTGGTTAAATCTCTTAACATAGGTAATTATAACGGTCAAACAGAACAACCATAGTTTACACAATTAGACAATAAGAAACCATTCATCAAATATCAGTAAAAATGGTCATCAAAACGGGAACATAATTCCACAGTCAGGTATAAGTAGAAGGTACAGTATATACATTACCAATATGTCAGCATAGAATTAATGATTGGATTATTCATCATCAAAAGAGTTTCGTCAATTAGGACGGATCATAGAGAGATTGCAAGAGAAAATTGTAAAAAATGTATGAGCACGCTATCGAAAATAAAGGTCTTAATTATTGGTGCTGCTAACCCTCGAGTAATGGATTAGTCACTGACCTGCTATTCACATGCAAAAAGCTCCATGAAGAAATGTCACGGAGGAAAACCAATTGTCTGTGCCTGGTCTGAAAGTTTTAAAAAAAAACTGTCATCTATGGCTGTGATATTAGTGTTTAAAAAAGGAAATCAGGCGAGGTTCTTTACCTGGATTATTTCAAATGTGAGGGCTGCTGGCTGCAGTTACGGGTAACTGTCATGCGACGCTTCGGACACTGGCGTCTGTGGCCCCGTTTGATTCTCCACCGTACTTCCTGATTCCAACCCGCATTCCTCTACGTGCATGCGCGGTCTCGTTTCTTTTTCCCATGATGCACGTACTACTATTTAGGCACACCCCTTTTTGACACATGCGCGTTGCAACCTTTCGGTCAGCTGTGTTTTGCTTTCGCTGCCGTTGTTGCGCTTCGCAGTGTTTTCTTCCCGGACCCTTCCGGTTTCTTTCCTTACCTTCAGTACTTTCACCGCTCCGTTGCTCTACTCGCCTTTGAGCTGCCTCCCCCGGGTGTGGTCCGCTCACGGTTCACGGCACCCTTCTGTTCCTCCGTCTCTCTCTCTCTCTCTCTCTGCTTTCTTTTCCTTAGTGCTCTACCTATTGGTTTGATACTGCCTGCGGGAGTTTCTCTTTCCGCACTCTGCTCCACGATTTCGAGTGCTACCGGTTCCTTGCCGAAAGTAACCCATCACTGTCGCTTGTGCCTACATCTTCAACAAGCCTGCAGTTCACCACTTCAAAGGGGTTTTTTGCCACAATTGGCTTTTTCCCCGTATTGGTCCCTTCCGGGAAGGGGGCCCCAGAGAGGTGCGTCCTAGCAGCCCTCACTGTGGCTTCCTCCCGTACGAGACCCCCGCTACACCACAAAAAAGAAAAGGACTACCGATCCCACAGATCCTTGAACACGGAGGAAGAGGACTCAGGTGAAGAGGTGGAGGAGGGGACCGGGAGACACAACCTCAACAAGAGAGAGTAGTTGACAGTAACGAGCAGGAAAAACTCACAAGGTCTCAGAATGGCTGCACAGTGTTTGGTTGCCTAGGTAGCAGTGACGCCTTCTGTAAGATCGCCAATCTAGGAAGGTAGGTAACGGAGCTTGTATTTACCATCGCGCTCAAGGGAATATGCAAAAAAATGTTGTGGTATAGACTGTGTCAATTACCTGAAATGTTGTAAAACGTAGGAGCGGCTAACTGCCATTGGAGTAGATGTGCACAATTCAGCGAGACATGCGTCTGTGTTCAGCCTTGCTAAGCTTGTGAGGGCTGCCTTGGAAACGGTAATGGCATGGAATGCCTAAGTGATTGAGCATGCGTAGTGATGTATGGGTGTAAAACAGAACGGACATGTTTGCATGATGTTAGTCAAGTGGCACAGCGAGTAGAGCGCTCGCTTTGACATCCATGCAGAGCCTGTTAACGCAGTTTCGAATCCCGGCAGGGCCAAACTCAGCCTTTCATCCTTCCGAGGTCGATAATGGAGCACCACACACCGTGGGTAATAATAAGCAGCGCTCAGATACCTGAGGGTTCGTAGCGCTATATAAATGCCTAATTATTATTATTTTCCTGGGGACCCTTTCACATAAAACCCCCACAAAAAGCACAATGACTTAATGGAGGCTTCCAGTTGGGGCATCTGCTTGGCTTCTGATTCAGAGATGGTAAATTACCCATTAAAGTGTTGGCAGGAGTTGTCCAACTTTGAAGCAACCTTTTCCCAGAATGCACTTCAGGAACCGCTGGGAAAGAAATGAAAGCAAACACTATTTAGTGATTGTGGTGCGCAAGAAGTGTATGCTGTGCGCCTCAACAGTTCTCCAGAAGAAAAGCTCCTGGGAGCCCAGACTCTGTGTCACTGGGATTTATGGTTCAGTGGCGTCTGCAAGTTGTTCACAACCATGTTGATGTCAGGACAAGTAGTCGGCGGCCTGAGGCACTCTCCCCAAAAAAAAAAGTATGTAGTACAAATATGAAGGCACCTATCGTAGGAGACTCACAGACTGTTTGAGACAGCATCACTATATCAAACAGCTGCTTCAGCAGTGACTCCCCCAAACTCTGAGAATTTTGAATAAATGGTGATGCAAATTGTGCATTTCAAAAAATATTTATTCGGCAAATGTTTTCAATACTACTAGCCGCATATTGAAGTAACTCATCAAACTGGCACACATTGCCCCAAACAGTGGGCCACTTTGATAAAAAAGAAAATGGCCCATGCACTCATTTTGCGTTTGTGGCTCAACCCTGGCCCTATTGCACTATAAGCAGTACGAGCAGGCCTATGCCTGTGCGCCAGCAAAGGGGTCTAGGTGGGTGGGTATCGCAGATGTGAAACATTGGCATCGAGGCTGAGTGGGCGTCAATGAACACGTCACACATTCACATACACACCCACTTTTCTAAGCCTTTTTAAACATCTTGACATTCATCTGGAAAACATCTCTGCAATCCACAAGGTGCATCTCTGCAATCCACAAGGTGCATCTCTGCAATCCACAAGGTGCAACTCTGCAATCCCCAAGTCCAGTTCATCTGCAGGTCTGCTGCAATGGTGGCCACATGTCAAACTTGCGTGGATCTACTTTTCAGGCTTCAGAGGTTGGCAAAATACATACCATTGGGAGGGTTCATAACTGTGTCTTAAAGAATTTAGAGCAGCGCACTCAGACGTCATCCCGTACTCTGGGCACGCATTACCTCATACATGCAAACAAACATCCTGAACAGCATGCCAGGGTGATAGGAAAGATAGACACATTACAAAAAAGCATTAATTGTAACACAATGTAATCAAGGGCCACTTTATGTGCTATGGCCAACCATTTCTACACTGTAGACAAGCTTTTAAACACAAGGATTTTGTCAAGTGACAGAGGACATTGAGATGGAATGTCTTGTCATGATCGTAACAGAGACAATGACAGAAAAAAACATGCTATAACTGCAACTTGCGAAAAGCAAAATACATAGTCCGAAATGGATTCTAATTGTACTCTGACTTCTTTTTGGAAGTGTTTGTCTGCATTGTGAATTTCAGGTGTTTGAGAACAGACTGTGCCTGAAATAAACATTTAATGAGTCTAGCAATTATTGTACAGAATTCCAGTAAGACACATTATGTGTTATTCCTACTCTTTCTTATGTAGGGTCGCTGCTCAAAGTGTTAACACTTGTGGAACCCCCTGTTTTTTTTAAGAGGCCTGAACAAGGAAGCCAGCTACTCCAGAAACAGAGCGTCATGGCGCTAGCCACAGCCCAGGGGCTTCCATTTAAAAAATAAATAAATAAAAGTTTTTTTTAGCAGTAGAAAGGGAGACTTCAGGGGTCGCAGGTGCGACCCCTTGTGGCCCCCAAATGACGTCCCTGTATGCAGCTTTTCTGAATGTATGGCAGTGGTTCAGTTGGAGGGTAATTAGGACTAGAAGTCTGTCACACACCATAGCCCCTGTATAAACTCCAACCAGGACCCACTGGACACAACTAAAATTAAAAGAATATCTTATTGAAAGTCAAGAAGTCACATGATTCCGGTAAATGACAGACCCCAAGATTTCCCTTCTGGAATGAAGTTTCCATGCACAAGTCATCACGTTTATGATCTTCATTAAAATAAAAAATGAAATGACCAAACAAGATTAATTCAGATCATCGATTGCGGGTATATTTTGTGCACGGGAGAATGTGTATGGGTAAAAATGTATTGATAAACTCTCTATGTGCTTCTGGGCTTGCCTGGGGGTTCTTCCCCACACACACTGCATAACTGAAATAAATAGCTTGGAAAGTCTCTGTGGAAGGCTTGGCCAACTCAGAATATTACACTTTGATGTCCTATGTTTTTATATGTAGATTACAACATGACATTTTTTATGATATTGATGATTTAAGTTTTTTAAACCTGTCCAAGATAAGCCAACCTAAAGATTGTTAAATTATTTTATGATCCTTTTGTTGTAAATTGTGATATTTGTTGCATTCATATACCTTTTTGTGACCCATTATAATGATGATAATCTATTTCTTATGTAGCACTAGACACTCATAGGTCTCAGAGCACTCAAATAACAGAAGACATTATTATCCCACAGAGTGGTACTCATTTTATTGACCTCGCAAGGATGGAAGGCTGAGTTGACGCTGCCAGGATTCGAACCTGCCACAGCAGGCTGCACACAGATATCAGGGGCGAGCGCTTAGCACGCTGTGCTATCTGATTGGCTATCGTTCTTCCCTGGGATCCTGTGAGCACCTGTCTCTTATTGATGCCTCACACTGTATACACAGCCTCCAAGATATGCCTGATTCCTTCTCAGTCCAATTGAATATCTTCTCATGGGAATTCCTCCTGGATCTCCACCTCGACCTTGGATGGAGTTGCCGCTGCATTTCACGACCGTTGTAATTCCACGCTTTGCTTGAAATGATCCAACGTCTTGATGGAACGTCGCCAGAGCCTGCTAGTGACTTGACGTTCCACCGCCACTGGATTTCACAGAGGTAGAAAGGTGGCAAAACAAAAGGATTACGAATTAAAATGAACTCTCTGTATAGAGCCCACAGGGGCAATCACTGCCTGCCACACAAGCTCCTCCTCAAATGGCATCCCAGGGGATCCACATCGCGTTCTTGCAAGATCCCTGCACATATCACACAAACCCACAGATTAGAGGTACTGATAATCGGGCTCATTTGGCCGTGACTGTTACATCTTGGTAGAAGTCATAGCATGCACCGTTGACCACCTACATTGATTTGGGACCTTTCACCTAAGGAAGAACTTGGTACCCACCCGTCTTGAGAGCGAAGGAGAAAGCTGGGTTGACAGAAAGACCTGCGGGAGTGGTATAAATGGAGGATGCTGTGAAGGTGCGCGTTGCCATGGTGATGCAGATAAGCATATTGTAGGGTAAGTACGTGAGGCCATTTCCAACTCACTGAGGAAACTTGCACTAGTGTACATTCTAGATGGGGAAGTGACATCACAGCAAGATGGCCTAGCGCTTCAGCTGTGCAGGGCATGTCCTGCAGAGGAGGAATGTGGGAGCTGTTTGCGGCAGAGCGGTTCAGAGCGAGTTCAGGGGGCTTGAGGGACAAAGAGGTAGTAGGCGGCTGTGCAGTGATGGGTAGAATGCTTGCTGCATTGGATCAGGCATGCAGAATGAGGGAATTCCGGGCACATCTCAGTTTATAGTGCCCAGGATTCTTGCATCCTCATTGGCCAGGTCACGCTGAACATTCTGAAAAGGGTGCTAAGGCGTTATAGCGCCTGGACGTGTGTGCATTCTTGAGAGAGGCTTTGAGATGAGGATGGTCAGAGCCAGTCC
Organism: Ambystoma mexicanum; assembly: GCF_040938575.1. Classification (NCBI taxonomy): domain Eukaryota; kingdom Metazoa; phylum Chordata; class Amphibia; order Caudata; family Ambystomatidae; genus Ambystoma; species Ambystoma mexicanum. The sequence continues at coordinate 40,063,279 of NC_090936.1, read as the reverse complement.
GAGGCCTGAATGTTCATGTTGGGACTCAGTGACATAGAGGAGAAAAGGACCTATGTGCAGTCACCGCAACTATTCCGAACCAGTGATCCAGTTGTGAAAAGTCAATTGAAACCAATATCAAACCTGCTGAGCTACCGATCTGCCTCAGAACATGATGTTTTTTGCAGACGTAGGTGTCCTGTACAGCAAGCACCTGGTAAGAAGATTCCAGCCTATTTGGGATCCTTTTGGGGGGTTTTGTCTGTGTCTCTAGTGGGATCTACGTGCTTTGCTAATTCTGTTCTCACTTAGCCTTCCTACCCATTTTAGGCCCTGCTTTCTAGGGGATATGTAGCACTGCTCTTTGTACATAGATGGAACGCAGGATGTAAACATTGTTGTTTGTACAGCTAACCCATTTCTCCCCTCGCACACTGCACCTTAGGAATTTAGCAGAAGGCACTGGCTCACTCCACACACTTTGCACTCACATATAAGGCAGACACGACTGCGCAACACCACCGCCATAAGAATGAAGCTACCTTTTATGACAAAAATCCGAATTGTTGCTTCCCACATAACTCTCTGTCTTCCTAACACAGTCCCCCCTGTTTAATTCATAGTTTACCTCCAGCGTGCCTATCCACATGCCATTAAGACATGGGTGACAAACAGGGTCTTGGCCACCCTCACAAAACTTTAAAGTCTGCAATGCACACACGCATCATGGCACCTCCCAATTCTCCCAAATTTGGACTCAACCAACAAGCGCTTTGGGACCATAATTATGGTGACAGGCGCTATACAAATGACAAAATGAATGAATGAATGAAGACAAATATAGCAGAATATGCAACTTTCATCTAAGGGGTCCTTGACTGCAGGGGTTTCAATGGAGCAGAGAGGAGCACCTCCTTTCAAAGCCAAGCTAGGCCTGGTGAGCCACGGAATCAATGCAGCAGTGATAATTACGGGGTGAGATTTGGAGGAAGGCTATGGTGTGATTTAAAAACCAATAAAGAAGATTTAAGTAGTAATTAGGGCGATCAAAGCCACCGCTTCTAGCGAACTAATGAAAACGGTTTCTGTTTCAGCCTCGGCGCAGAAATTGGAAAGGCAAGCAGCGTGCGCCTCCAATAAAAGGGGGGTCCATTGTGAGGCCTGCTCGGAAGGATTACTGGGCTGTGGGTGACTCAAAGGAGACCTTCTGGGTTCTGTGCCCCGGGCATGACTGCAGGCATGCTTTAAATGGGGTGCAGTCAGCGATCAGCTGGCCGCAGCATAAATAAATACATTATTTCTGCTTCAGAAAGCAGAATAAAATACAATGACAGGGTCTTCACACATTTGTAAGGTGAAAGTAGCTGGGGTCTTAACCTGAGCCATATTAATAATGTGTTATTTATATAGCGCTTTTATCCAAAGCGCTTTACATAGCACATATAAGAGCTAGGGGGCTGAAACCTAACGTTGCACCCTATGGCTGAATAATGCGTAGGTTTTGCTGTGAAGTCCTTTAGCCCCGAACCCGAGACAATGCAAATAAAACAAGTTTTGGCAAAGCCAACCGTTTTGGTTTTTGAATATAGGCATAGAAAAGGAATTTGCCAGGCCCTGGCGTGGTGGTATTAACTGGCCATTGATGGTAGCAGCTGCAAAATGGTGCAAGTGCCTGGGCACATTTTTAAAACAAATATTATTTGTAATACTTGTAATGGGCATCGCGCCCGCAGACCTCAGTGCGCAGAACAAAAGGAACAGAGCCAGTCAGAAAAAGAAGAGTCAAGCCGGGATCAAGCAGCAGGAAAAGGACCCTAGTCGTCAGAATTCAAGAAGTAGGTTTATAATGCTTTCTTAAAGATGGGGAGGCTGGGATATTGCAGATATGAGGGGGAAGGGAGATCCAGAATGTGGGGGCGTAGGCATGAAAAGAAGTACCTCCACATTTGTGTAACTGGTGTCGGGGTACAGTGAGTTTGTTGGAGCCACACGAGCGGAGGGCGCATCTAGTGGGGGCCTTTTCTAGTCGGTTTGTTAGATACCCTGGGCCTTGCCAGCTGGCCATGCATTTGTGGGTAAGAGTGAGCATTTTATGTGGAATTCGATGGTGAACTGGAAGCCAGTGCAAGGGTCTTCTTGATTCGGTCACAGGATCCCATGGGCCAAGGTTGCAAATCGCTCTGGGTATCCAGTCTTTAAAAGGAAATTTGTAGGTAGACATGCACACATACCGAAAATGTATGTGGGGCTGGGGTAAAGGGTTAAATATTGTGGGGAAACGGTTGGGGTGGGTTTTTAGTGGTGGGAAACAGGGGTATGGGGGGAACCCCCACCAAAAAAAAATATTATGTTTGTTGCAAAACGTTCAGTATAAGTGCATTCGTAATAAAATATGGCCTTATAAAGACATGTGACCATCGCTCTGACAGACCCATTCTGAGCTGTTTGCAGGGTTTTTATTTTTTATTTGTATGTGCCTGCCAATAGGCTGTTACAGTAATCAAGATGGGAGTTTACAAGCGCAGTGGCCAGAGTAGAGCGGTGCTTAGCTGATAGGTAGGGCTTAATTTGTCTTAAGAGTTTATTAACATATGCGCAGGACGTTTTTATGTGCAGCGCATGTTGTTTCATAGTCAGCCCGGAATCAAGAACAACTCCTAAGGTTTTTACAGAAGGACTTTCTGGATAGTACCATTTGAGATTGGAAAATGACTATATTTCATATCAAGCTTTTCAATCCACTCGTTGGAACGGACAATCATTAACTCTGTTTTTTTCTTTGTTCAGCGCTCAGGAGTTAGCAGTCATCCAGTCTTGTAGCAGGTTGTACGTTTTATCAATGAGAGCTGAGTCGGTTTCATAATCTCCCGAGACCTCAAAGACCATCTTGGTATCGTCGGTGTAATTAGTGTATTTAATGGTACTACCCATTTGACCTTAAAAAATCGATCGAATGGTACAATTTGAACGATTTCGGCCAGTACGATTTGACTGATTTTTAAAAGTACAGAACATGTGGAGTGGGGGTTGCAGGGATGTACCCCACTCCCCATGTTTGGTATTTTTGTGCTTGGGGGTTGCGCGGGTGTCCTCCACTGCCTCAACATTGGAGGCAGGGGACCAAACAAAAAAAAAAAATAAGAAAAAGGGACCCTGCAGCGTTGGATCCGGCCCGTGTTAGAGGGACGGATCTGATGTTGCAGAGGAAGCGGCGACGAGCAAGCAGATAAGTAGGCGAGGGGATGGTGAAAGGTACATTTCGGGTTGTTTGGCAGAAGTGTTAATCGATTCGCAGTGAAATTGACTAAAATAATTTCCGCCGCAAATAATTACACTTCGGTCAAACAACCCAGATCCTATTTAACGCTGACAGTATCTCTCAAATGGAAAAAGGGGGGCATATACACATTAAACAAAGTGGGTGAAAGGCAGGTGCAAAAGAGAGAGGTTGCAGAGGGGCCTGGAAGTCACCCATGGCAAGTCTGTCCCTTCTCGGACCGAGAAATGAAGTAATCCAAGCAGTGGTAGACTCAGAACAATTTATGAGTTTCCCTAGTCTCTCAGGCAGCAGAGAGTGATCAACCAAGTCGAATACAGCAAAGAGATCCAAGAACAAAACTAGTGCAATCCTGCCATTATCGACGATTATCAGCTTAATTAGCTTTCAGGTCTAACATGTCCGTCTCTGTGCCAAGCATGACACGGAATCTGGACTGACGGGTACTTAGGAGACTGTTTCTCAATATGGTCTTGGAGCTGCAAGTATGCGACCTTATCGAGAACTTTCAACAAAAACGGAACGTTTGTGATCGGTACCAATGAGCTCTGGGTCCAGAGTGGCTTTTTTCAATACCGGGGTGATCCAGACCCGCCTTTAAACTCTCTGGTACAAGTGAGCTAAGGAATGATGAGTTGAGAATGATGGGAATTAAAGGTGCCTTACAAGGAATGGGCGCCTTAATGATTATTGCAGGGCATTCGTCACGGCAAGTACCATTCACAATGTTAATAAGGGAATCTTGAGTGAGTAGATTCAGACTGAATTCTGGAACTGTGCTACTCATATTGGTCATTAAGACCTCAATATTAGTTGTCCAACAAGCATTATCAGATCGGGCAAGTTGGCATTTGTTAATGACATCCTGGTGGTTCTTAATTTTTGTAATGAACCCAACTTGGATTTTTTGGCACCATGAGTTACTGGGGTGAACTGTATTGGAAGTGCTTTTACTGCCATCAAGTTCTCTTAGGATGCCAAATCATTCTTTTTTGTCTGATTTTGCTTTAATAATCCTATGTTCAAAAGTTATTTATTTTCTTTGCTGATAAAATGGCTTTTTTTTATAGTCTGCAGCTGCCAGACGATAGGTGGCGAGTGAGTTGGGGGCAGGGACCTTTCCTTCATTGCCTTTCAGAAAACCCTTTACGTTCTCTGTGCTTTTCAGGTTTTCAGGTTCAACTTGGGTCCTTCCTCTCCTCTATCTATATCTCTACCTGTGGTGTTCTCCAGGGGTCTAACCTCTCACTCCTTGCCCAACGCATTGTCACGCTGTGCCCCAACTTCCAGTGTTATGCGGATGACACTCAGCTCATTTTCAGGCTACCCTTAGCCACCTCTTCTCCCTTTCTCATCTTTGACTGTCCTCCATACAGGAGTTGTGTGCCGCCAATGATCTCTGCCTTAATACCAGTAAGACCGAGATTCTCTTCATCGGCACACCCTCTCCCTCCTTTCCTGTCACTCTCTGGACGGCCTCTCTTGGCCCTCTTCCTGCTCCCAACTGCGAGGCTAAAAACCTCTGGGTCATCTTCGACTCCAAGCTCTCCTTCTCTCCTCACATCTCTGACATCTCTAAGAAGTCACACTACCAGCTGCACCTCCTCTGAGGTATTCTTCCGTTCCTCACTTTCCCCCAAGCTCTGGTTCTCTCTAGGCTGGACTACTGCAACAGCCTCTTTCTAAATCTTCCTTCCTCTACTCTCCGCCCTCTGAAACTAATCCAGAACAGGACTGCAAAACTTGTCCTTGGCCTTAAGCCCAGGGATCATAACTCTCCAGGACTGAAATCTCTGCACTTGCTCCCAATGGCTTTGAGGATTAAGTTCAAAACTCTGCATTGTCCACAAGGCCTTCTGGGGCCTGGGGCCTAAATACCTTCAACTCTCTATTCCTAAATATCTTCCTTCTCGAGCTCTTTGCTCATCCGCCTCCAACTCTCTCAGGGTCAGTCGCTTCTCCAAGCAACGGGTTGGTGGTAGATCTCTTTCTTCGGATGGGGCCTCCCTCTGGAACAGCCTCCCTGCCTCCCTGAAACTTGAGAAGAATCATCCCCATTTCCGGAAGCACCTCAAAAACGTACGCTTTGCTTCTGCTTTTTCTCCTTCTTTCCCCTGCTGACTTCCTGGCTAATGCTGAAACTGCACTGGTTACCTGGCCGCCATCTGATCTCGGGCCCAGGTCCTCTCCCCCCGCTGGTCGCACTCCTGCACTGCCTTCCTGGCAACCCCAGCACTTCAGGACTGTCTCTTTATCCCTACAGTCCCACCACCAGCACTTGGCACCTGATGTCTGCACTTGCCCTTGCCACCTTTGGGCGTACTTTAACTTTTGTTATTTATTTTATTATCCCCTGTACTGTCCCCTTCCCCTCCCCCGTACTTTCCTCCTTCCCCTTCCCATGCACTTGCACAATCTGAATGACACCTGGCCTAGAAGGATCGTTGTCTCTCCTCTCTCTGTTCCCCCTCCCTTGCCTCGTCGCGCTTTGAAACACTTGTGTATAGGCGCGTTATAAATGCCATATCATATCATATCATATAACTAGCGCTTAGATGCCTCATGGTTTTGTGCGCTGTAATAAATGCTAAAATAAATAAAATAAATATTTCATCAGTGGAGAACCGCGCTCTTCCTACAACTTCAGTTTTAACTTTTGTTACAGTGATCGTAGCTAGCTTATCCATCGCTATGGATGTGATGTTATAACATTCCTGAACTAGGAAGTTTGTATTATTGGAGGCAGGGGAAGGTAGGAGTAAATGGGAGACAAAGTCAGAAAAAGCTATGCTGGAAACTCGTTTAAGGTTTCTAGTTTTGATTTCCATTCGGGGTTGTAGGCAGGCCTTTTATATGGAGTGGGCCGGCCAAGATCAAAGAGGTTTTGATGGTAGTCCGTCCAAGAAGACACGGGGTGATATTGAGAGGCGACACCTGAAGATTATGGGTTAATACCCAATCCAAAATGTGACCCTCTTTGTGTGTTGGGGGTGTTTGCTCAGTTTGTTAAGCCCTATTGCCTGGAGGGGAGGTAACGAGAGAAGTAGCATTGGAATCAGATCCATCGTCGTCCCACAGATTAAAGTCTGTGAGCAGTATTGTGTAAGAAGTAGCCTTGGTAAGATTACCAAGCAAGGTAAGTAAATACTCTTCAAATAAAGGCATACTTGAGGGAGGATGATGAATAATTTTATTCCCTGGTAAATGCCTAAAACTTATACAAGTCAACACTATTGGCTTTGCCAGTGCTTGTTTTAAAATGACTTCACTGAAGGACACACAGAGTGCTTATAAGTTGAGTGGCTGAAGGCAGACCTGGTTGAAATTTTTATTACACTGGTAGCGCGTTCATAGCTCCAATTAAGCCATTAACTCTTAGCAGACTGCAGTCGACTTGCCTGCCAGTGTTTTTTCAAATCAAAGTTTGATGGTAAGGCTTGCTCTAGTTTGATGCGAAGGCATGAAAGAGCAAGTGCAAAGAACTCCCCAGAGGATGTGTTTTGGGCATTGAAGGGCAGGACGTGGGTGGGAATAGAGAAAAAAACATGCATTGGCCAAGCCATCCGTTTTAGCTTTTCTGTAGGAAATGGAATATCTTGTGTTCTGTTACTGGGTGTTATATTATCTCCCACTGCCTTTTATACATTGTCCCCATGCACTCTGCTGGATCTGAAAGAGCAGGGTGGGTAGGCATTTTCCAGGCACTGCCATTGTGGTACTACCTATTCATGAAATGGCAGCAGCTGGCAGATGGCTTTGACACCTGAGAATATTATGACTATGCCTGCCAAATGCTTACACAATAACCAAAACGGTTGGCTTTGCCAGTGTTTTTTTTTTACCAGGAATTCAGAGCAAGGAACAAATAAAAGCACACACATGTTGCTATTAAAAAAATGGCTGAAGGCACACTTGGTTAAGACATTTTTATTAAGCCAGGAGTTGGTCTACTGCTGCGATAGGACATTCCCTTTCGGAAGACTGCTTAGAAATAACAATGACATCCAGCTCAAAGAGATTGGGGGATGGTCTTATCAGTGCAAAGGAGCAGTTAGTGGGTAAGGTGGTCAGTAGGTGGTCAATAGGTGTGTTAACAATCAACCAACAACCACAAGCTGTGTGTCCTCCCTCACAACTCTCCTGTTTCATGGCATCAATTCCCATGCTAATTGTTTCAGCGTATAGGTAGTACTTACAATGCTACTCAATACATAAAAACAAAAATACACATCAAAAATATGTATGGAGTGCCAAAGGCAGGCACTAGCCCTCAATTTTTCAGTGGTCGTGTAGTTCACTGCTTTGTTACTTTTTATGTTGTGTAAGTCCTTCTGGAAAGCAGTGTCTCCTACCGGCTCCACACACCTTTCGGCTTTGCACCACATCATCTCAGGCCTTAACCTATGGAAATAGAGAGAGTGGGTGGTTACATGCAAGCCTGGGAGAGCTCTGCAGCTGACTACGCTGGTAGCAGCTCACACATCTCATCACTGAGGCCATTGCATTATGAGTCATGTGGTGGTACTGGGTGTGGCACAGTGAATTCTGGGACATGTAGTCCTCTGGAGAAACCGGTGAGGTGGAAGGAATTCTGGGACATCTTGTACTCGTGCAGAGCATGTGCAGCACTAAGGCCATTCTAGGCAAGTGTCAGGGATTCACCTAAGTTAATGTGAGACTCCCAAATGGTTGCAACAAGTCCAAAATACCTCTGGATAAGGAAACGTAAAGTTATATTCAGTATCACAAACCCATTGTAAGAATGATTGTTACCAATTATAATTGGTCATTTATAACACGATTAATACCAAAGAGGTTTCTAAGCGTGACCTCGGGATTCGAACCCCTGTTGTTCTGCATTGTTTTGCTTCCAAGACGGGCGTTGCCACTGAGCTATACGACCCATGTCAATATGTGCTATTATTATTATGGTAATAGAAGTAACATAACAGAACAAATATGCAGGGGGGGTAGGATACAGAGGAAGGTAGGATACAGAGGAATGGTACAGCAGTAGCAGGTGGTGGAGAGGGGCGGGCGGCATCTAGCGAGTCATGTGACACGAGGGGCGACGTGATGGCCTAGGTGTTGAGGAGGAGAGACTCCTTGAAGAGGTGGGTCTTGAGATCTTTTCTGAATTGTATCAGTGTGGAGGCAAGTCTGATGCTGACGGGGAGGAGGTTCCATGGTCTTGGGGCACAGGCACAGAAGTCTTGTTTTCTGGTCCTTTCCTTTTTGCAGTGGCAGATTTCAAGCCTGCACGTGTCCTGGCTTCTGGTGGTGCGCTGTCCGCCGGAGATGCTGAGTTTCTCTGCGAGGTTGCTGGGTGACCTGAGTGCGACTGCCTCGTAGATTATGCAGCAAGACTTGAAGTATACCTTAGTAACTAAATACTCTACAAGTCAAATGTTTTTTTATATTTATTAAGTGTTAATACGTCTGAAGAATTAACATGCCCCAGGAGGAAGCATGGAAGGAAACAATTGGCTCTCATCAGACGGAAACAGAGAGTGCAGCTAACTGGTGTGGTAGATAGTTAAAAGTGGCCTACTAATGCATCATGTTCAGGGCAGTTATGAACAAGGAACAATGCATAGGCCTGGATCCTTTGTCAATCCTATGGTTTTGTTTTTTAGTTCGTACAGAACATTGTGTCTTTTAAGGAAAATTAAAGAACCCTGAAGAATCTCTGATTCAGCCTCGAAGAGGAACATGACGTCCCAGGAAGGTATTGTTGGGTAAGGTGCAATTTCAGACAATCCGCAGTCTAGTTGAAAGAAGCACAACATTTGCAGGCGTGCCTTATCTAGAGAGGGTATCCAGAAGTTGGAACGAACCTGGCACACCAATCGTGAGAGCTTACTGAACGCCAACAGAAACTCAGAGGATGAGAAACGTAGGGTTTGCATCACTGACATTGTCAGGAAATGAAATATGCTGTTAAAAAATGTCCATGTCTTGAGCCTTGACTTGGGGAAAAATCAAGGACTGTTAGTCTTTGGAAGGGCCAGGGTTTTTCAAAAATCCTTTCTACTCTATCTTTGCAAAGAATTCACGACATGAGAACTGCCCGGTTGGGTTCACCACCAGTTGTGGGACATTTCTCACAGGGGACTTGGGCATCAGACAACTCTCCAATTAAAACAAATGTATGTGTGTATGAGGAAACTGCATGGAAATCATTTACAACTATAAACTTCCTTTTGGGAAGTCATGTGTTGTAACAACCCCAAGACCAGTAAATAAAATGTTGAGCGACCAGTATTCAAGGGTTTCACTGAGAATGTTATAGCCACTATCAGCTCAGATTATCTGGAAAATAATCACACAGAGCAAGATATGAGATGGCTGGTACAGCAAGTATTTTGCATGCATGACAGAAACAGAGATCATTATTATAATACTTGCAATACTGGAACAGCACTGGATCTTTTCCCTAAAATCACATGGAAGATGCCTGAATGTGGATGTTGAATGGGCGTACTTCTTATAAATAGTTGCTTAGAAAAATGCTGTTCGCTTCAAGATCACATAATAACAAAATCTTAGCTAAACATATTTGTGTGGATGATTTAATTTAAAATAGTTTTTTGTGACAGTGTACGGTAGTTCTCTATACATCAGTAATATTGAGAATTGATTGAATAATTGAACAATAGAAGCACATGGATGCGTACAACACTGTTTCTTTCAGCGTACAATTAATATTTAATGAGAATGCTAGTATCCAATAAAAAGATGAATGGATGTGCCATTGGTTCAACAGTTCGAATTAGAGTTTTGAAAGAGAAACACAAATAATGACTTGAGATCAGCTGGTCTGATGATCGGAATGAAAAAATAAAACTGAAGTATCAGAGAAGTTCCTAACAGAGCTGGGATGAGGATGGAGGTACTGAGCCCTCACAACCTATGGGAGGTTGTACAGACTAAGTGACGGACCCAGTTACATCATGTGAATGTATAAAAGCTCAGAACATCTCTAAGATTGCGACAGATGCCAGTATACACTTGGAGAAGAGCATGTGGATGATTTTCTACGGTGAAGCCACAGTCGATACAGAAATGGGCTTACAGAATTTCAGTCTTTAAAATAGCTGCTATGTAGACTTCTAAATATTTTATAATAAAGCATTTGAATGTAATAATAACTAAGACAATACCAAGTTAAGCAAAGCTTAAAGATAGTATATTTGAAATCAACCAAGGTAAAAAAAAGAATTGTAAGAACTTAGAAAATACATTGGCCCTCATTACGACCCTGGCGGATTTTTTCCGCCATCGACGGACTTTCCGGCCATGGCGTAAAGTCCGTTTACGCCATGGCGGATGGTGGACTTACCGCCCCATTCCGAGGTCGGCGGGGCGGTAAGTCCCCATTGACCCATTTACCCTTCCCCATTCCCATTTCGGCCCCATAGGGTATAATGGGAGTGGGGAAGGAGTTAATTACGCCACCGTAAATTACGGTGGCGTAATTAACACCAAGGTCCCATAGCGCCATGGATTTTTACGCCCGCAAAAAGCGGGCGGAAAAATGACCATGGCGCTATGGGAACTTGTAGTTGGCGGTAAGGGGTCGGCGCAGCTAACGCTGGCGCAAACCCCTTACCGCCAGGGTCCTAATGAGGCCCATTGACAAATATTTGCATTGTAACAACATCAACAAGATAAGGTTTTATAGAATGTCTCTATACCAGTCATATTAGTTCATTTTTGTTTTGTTGCTCAGGCTGTCTATGTATCCTAAGGTTTGTGGAGAGTTGGGGACTCTTGGATCCACCGACTTCATTGTCTTCTGTTGAACATTAAGGTTGTAGAGTTAGAATATCTTGGTTGCAATGTGTACTGGCATGGTTACCATAGGGCTGAACGAGCTGCTAAAAAGACCTTTGTAGGTCTTACCTTGGGGACCAACAGTGGCATGGTTAAAGAAGCTGGGGATGCCCAGAGCGAATGGGTGCTGGACCCGGAAGAGCAATACGGGGCACCCTCCTTCCCAACTAGGTCCACATGCCAAGGCAGGGTGCAAAGGAGCACTCACATCCCAACCACCCCTGGAAAGCCGTGTGTCAGAGGGAAAAGGTGGAATCACAGACCAGTAAAGGTGCCCCTTTCTATAGTTTTGCTCAACCTAGAGGCAGTGGTCGAAGTGTAGGAAAAAAAGTAGTGGAACTATGTTCCCTGCTGGCCTGCCCCCGCACTCCACAAACCCCACTGCTGCACCCCTTAGACAAACGATCCAAGCCCCCAACCAAACACACCTGCTGTTTATGGGAATATTCAGTGCTGTGCAAGCTTCAACTTCTTCTTACACTTTTATTTTAAAACTAAACCATTCCAGAACGGTTTCTTTTTAACATACAAGTATAGGAACAGTAAAGCTTAAAAATAAAAAGTATAAGAGCACCGCTCCCGCCCACTTCGACCTCTGCCTAGATGGCCTTTCAAGCTTCCTAGCTGGACTCAAACACCCAACAGAGGACATTCTGCTCCCCATTTAGAAAACAAAGTTACACTTCAATGCCACACATGAATGAGCAAGTCGATTTATTCCCTCGGTATCAGCGTTCAGGGAAATATTTCCTGTTATGAATCATGATTGTGATGCCTGTAGAGACTACACAGATACAAAGCTTAGTGGTGGTGGGGGGAAGGGGGGACATGAAACTGACATGCCTTTTATGTGAGCGGATGCACAGAAATGCATATGCATCAGGGTGGCACAAAAGGCCAACTTGCTCAAGACAGTGGAGTTATGAAAATGTCAGATAGACTCTAAAGCCCCATGCTGAGTGCCCTGTGGTAATCATGTAAGGCTATCGTAGTAGATAATTCAGGGTGAAGCAGGCAAGAGAGACACCAGGTGGGAGAAGGAACATACACGTGTTCATGCCATCCCCCTGGCAGCCCACCTGACCAACAGAAAACTAGCCAATCACAAAGCAGTACAGCCAACACAGAGCAGATGCAGTCAGTGCCCCTTAGCACTACCAAGGCGAAGGGGAGACATCCTAGCAAGAAACCAGTTCAGTCTGGCATGTGGGCATTTGAGAAGGGGCTGGATGAAGGTGGTTGGAGGAGGTTGGCAAGCATGAGGACCTTTGAGTGGCGAGAAGGGGGGGGTACAGATTGGAGGCATAGAGTACTGAGGACATTGGAAGAGGAGGTCATACCATCTGCAAAACAGACCTTCCTAAGACCACAGTCCTGCCCCTCTTTTCTGTCCTATGTCGCAATCTTCTGCTATTTCTGTGAAGGTAAAATCTCTATTTTGTTCTCTGCATTTTGCAATATTAATTGTTGTATGACCTTTATTTGACATAAAGGCAATTGGTACAAACACATCACTAACCAACAGCAATACAAATATTACAGCTTAGTTTGTTTAAAAAAACACCATTGTGTTAAAAATTCATGACTGTCACGTATTTAAATGAACCATTTGCCATACAGAGCTTACACTCCTGTAACTATATAAAACACTAGGAAATCATAGTCATGAACGACAAAGACCGATAGAACAGCCCAAAGCCACACGTTAGACTGCATTTTCCATGGTCATTTTCCTCTTGAGCTATGCCCGATGAAGGTACTTGGAAACATAATAAACCACGTCCAGATTTGAGGTTGATTTGCAGAAGTTCATAGCCTCTCGAGTCGTGGTGATACCGTGCAGAACAACCAACGGTTTGAGATATGCAATTCTTAGACCTTTAGAACTGTCGCAAAAGAGCAGACATTGGAGGAGATTTTCTACCTCGGCTCCGCACGAGGGACAACTGGTACCGGTGGGTTTCCTCCTGCGGCTTGCGAAAGACCGTTGGTGTAGATCACTGATGCAGAATTGAATATATAAGACTTGCGCATCAGCTGGTGTGATTAAATCAAGGTAGTTCTCGTGCACCAACATAACTTTGAGATTCGGGTATTCAGAGCCATGAACCAGAACAGCACGCTCAGACGCCATCTTGCTCCTCCTGTAAGCATGGAACGCCACTTTAGCTCTCAGCTTGAGCTCCCTTGTAATGAGTGATGGTTCTTCCCAGTACATGTGCATCCCCAGTGCTACTAACCATTTCTTGACATGTAGAAACCGGGGAATTTTAGATGCTCCTCCCATTGACAGCACATAGGCGAGTGCTTGGCGATATTTGATCAAACCCGGCTTTTCCCCTGATTCGTATCCAGAGATACTCACACTTGCCTCACATTCCATGCGTATAGCCGCGCTTGGTGTGCTCTGAGATAACAAGAGTATTCCCTTTAGGAACTTATTTTCCACTGTTAGTAATGGGCGTGTTTTGGCATAACCACAGATATCCAAACCGTACACAGCTGACGCCTTTGCCTGCAACTGGTATATTTCTAATGCTGGTTTAGTAGCACGCCCTCCATGTTTGCAATATAATTTTTCCAGTGCTCCACACATTTTTTCCAGTTATATCTTGGCCTTAAGTAGCTAGTGAGCCCAACCTAGATCATCAGCAAAATGTATGCCAAGGTAGTCGTAGCAAGGTATCTGTTCTAAATCGGGGCCTCCTATGCTTAGATGCAGTTCTTTGCTGGTAGACTTTCTGGGGCTTAAGACTATAGACTTAGTCTTAGTGCAATTCATTTCCAAGCCCAGCTCAATGCATTTCCTAACAAAACACGACTGCTGCACGCAACCCCAGCAGGAGTGGTAGATAAAAGCACGGTGTCAGCCGCAAAGATGTGGGCCGGGATTTTGTCGTTTCCCTGCCCCAGTGGGTCAGGAGCAGTCGAGAGTAGCTCCTTAATGATAGAATCGATGTAAATACAAAACAGCAGGGTAGCCAACACGCAGCCTTGCCTGAATCCCCTGGACACTTCAAACGGCTGCGTAACCCCCTGCACCATACACCAGCAGACGACAGCCTCGTTATTGGAAGCAAGGAGCATGATTGGATCTCGGAGGTTGCCTGGTGTGGTTTTTGGCCAGTAGAGCCTCCCATAGTAAGCCCCTTCGGGACACTGTCAGCGTCTGTTTTAAGTCTACAAAGGCTGCAAACAGCTTGGTCTCTGCCAGGATCAAGTTCTTCTGTTTGATTAAGTGCAGCTGAAAACTCTTGCCAGATTGGAAGCCGGCTTGAAAGTGGCTCAGTGGGCTTTCGTATCCACCCAAATCTGGAGGTGTTTCAATACTGCCTTCGCACATATTTTCCATACGCCAGCGAGGAGTAAGATGGGCCGGTAATTCGCTGGTATTCCCCGATCACCCTTTTTAAAAATGGGGACAATCTCGGCCTTGTTGCAAGACGCTGGGGTTTTATTCAAGAACAAGGTGGCATTGAACGCGCGCAGTTGAACGGAGACCCAGACCACAGGCTCGCTCTTGAAAAGGTTGATAGGCACTTTATCGGGTCCTGACGCTGTACCACCCACCTGTGACCCGATAGCTTGCTCTACCTCCCTCAAGGTAAATACAAGGCTCGGACCCCGCACCAGTTCGTTCCCACTTAGTGTCGGGCGGTCATTAACACTGCTCTCTCCTGTTCCTCATGCATTTTATACAGTCCCCCCTGAAGTGTGAGGAGCACATACCAAGAACGCAGGCATAAAGGGTCGGGACACTTTTTAGTTCTCTATCGGTGACATGCTTACAACAGGGCCGAATGTCCCTTTCTTACCGCCTCAAACATAGATTTCCACCTTGCCAGTCATGAACTCTTGTTAGGTTCCTGTAAGCACTTCTCGGTTCTCTCAAATGTTCCCCATCAAGTACCATTGAGGTCTTCAAATACTGCATAATTGCCTTTTTGGCCTATTTGCAGTCCTGTCCTTACCATACCAAAGCACTGTCCTCTTGGAACCTCTGTGGACTTGGGATGACATGACATGATTGGTTATTTATAACGTGCTTAATACCCAGAGGTTTCTAAGCGCGGACCCCGGGATCGAAGCTGTGTTGCTCCATGTCCTCTTGCTTCCAAGGCGAGCACGTTGCCCCTGAGCTATCCTCCCGAGATGTTGGTGCACTGAACATGGGCTGCACACTTTCAATCAGATTTCCAAACTCCCAAAGCACCTCCATGTCCTGGCAATCCTGTGAACATGACCTCATCGATAGAAAAGTGGAGACTGGGGTTCAGCTCTTTCTGCACTGCAGAGGCCCATTTAATTGAGGGGCGCGCATGACTAGTAACTATTTTCTACGAGGAGTTAGTGCCGCCCTGGAATTTGGGCATTTGGACTTGCCCTTAAATTGAAGCATTATGGGCTTATGGTCGCTCTCCAAGCAATCAATTATTTGGAAAGTGACCACCTTGTCCCATTCCCGAGCAAGTCTTAGGGCATAGTCTATTCATTTTCTGCCGCTTGGTCCCCGGTAGGTGTCCTTGGCGGGTTGGTCAGTTGATAATCGCCCATTGCAAGCCCGCAAATCAAGATTACAGGGCATTGCTCCTTCATTATTGATAATATATCCATCACAGTATCCCAAACAGTCAAGACCTTGGGAGTGTACGTCGACTCTAATCTCACTATGAATAAACAGGTCAATGCCATTGCCTCCTCCTCGGCATACTACTCCAAAATGCTCAACGCAGCAAGACCCTTCTTAACCTCACAGAACTGCTTTACCATTGCTAGGGCTACGATTGGTTCAAGACTGGACTACTGCAACGCTCTCCTCTGTGGTACCTCTGGCAAAAATATTGCCAAACTCCAACTAGTTCAGAACAACGCCCTCAGGGCTGCCACAGGATTCTCTAGAAAGGAGCACATCTCCGACCTGAGAAGACAGGTCCACTGGCTACCCGTTAAGGAGAGAATCATCTTCAAAATCCTCTCCCTCACGCACAAATGCCTCCACGATCTTGCACCCCCCTACTTGGCTCAACGCATATCTATGCCTACATCTTCCAGGCCATCCAGACTGCCCTACACTAACCTGATCTCTATGCCCAATTCCCGTAGAGTTGTGCAGGTGGCTCCAGCTTCCCAACCATGGCTGCCACTCACTGGAACGCCCTACCTTCGCACCTTAGGGGAACTGATTCTCACCTATCCTTCCGCAAAGCCATTAAAACTAGGCTATTTGTTTGACCCGTTAACATCAGTGCAGTTCCGCACCAAAATGTAGTGTGTATCTTGTAATCAAGCATCTCTGATCCTCCACTTTGTAACCAAGTAACCACCTATTGTAACCGTAATCCTTTCACCATGTATTTTTTCCTTGCAAGTAAGCTAATACAGACTGTAACAGTAATTTTACTATGTACACTTGCCTAAAAGCGCCTCAATGCCTTTGGGCTGTAGTGCGCTATACAAATGTAAAAACAAAAAAAATGGTGGTGGTTTCCACGGCAGTGCCATGGCCTCCTGCAGGATGGGTTGCTTCTATACCCGGGATGCCCCAGGCCTCATCCTGGTCCTTAGGCCATCAAGTTATCTTTCTGGCTTGATCTGGATGTCAAAGTCACCCAAAACTACTAGCCCGTAGTTCTTTTGTACTTTCCATATCCCACTTATGCACGCATTCCTGGAGTACAAGAATTGGGCGTGGGGCGACCTTATCCTTAGGTCTATTTTATACATTGGATAAACCAAAAGAATAGCCATCATGCTGTAGAACTGGCGACGCCGTATCCCGCTGTTCCACCGGCGAATTTAGACCAGCACCGATCCAAGTCACAAGCCCCCCGAATGGTCTTCCTTGTGTCGATGTTAAAACGATAGGTTCCCTTGCATCTCCACATCTTCTGGGACCCCTGTTTCTTGCAGGCAGATGACATTACATTCCTCAAGGACTGCCCCCACTCTTTGTCAACTAGATGTTTATTTACCCCAGCTATATTGCAGGACAGGGATGGCAGCATCGCAGTTTGCATAGCAGTGGTTCCCTCTGCAGCCCATGAGAGTCAATCCACCCCTTCCAGACCCCCTAGACCAAGTGAGGGACTTCAGGTTACATTCCCGAGAGGCAAATCATGAGCTAGCCTGATTATTGATGCGATATGGGTGCAGGGAATTAATCAACTGCAGTGAGGGCTGTACTTCTAAATACTTCTGAAAGTTTGGTAGCCCGCATGTTATATTCAGTGAAACAAACCTTTGGTTAAAGGGGTGTTCTGGTTAAGTGGCCTAACAAGAACATATCATATTCAGTGGCAAAACCTTATGAGTTAATGATATGGTTGTGGTGCAACAAGTCATGGCAGCTGGCAATGGTACTGGCTACTCTGCCCCGAACATAAGCTACTGGCATTGGACATTGCCTCCTCTGCAGGAAATGGCCACTGGACCCTAATTATGATTGGATATTTATAACGCGCTTAATACCCAGAGGTTTCTAAGCGCAGACCCTGCGTTGCTCTGTGTCGTCTTGGTTCCAAGGCAAGCACGTTGCCCCTGAGCTATCCGACCGAGACTTTGGTCTACCAATGTGGACCCTGAGTAATTAGTGGTCACAGACCCTCCTGGTGGCCTGCAGACCAGGGTGGCTGAATGCTATTTAAAAAAAATATTTTGGATGTTTAATGCACGCCACTTGCCCTCACAGCGAGGGGTAGGGTCACACCAACAGAGGTCCAATATGCCCTTTTTTCATCAGATCCAGTTGACCCTGAAGAAACCCGTGGGCCACAATGGCAGCGGCTCTCTGAAAGGGTAATGCAAACCTGAAGGCAAATAAGCCAATGGGATAGCAAGTTTGCCATGTTTGCGCTGTGTACAGGTCCAGGCAAACCCAGATATAGAATGATTTGTAGCTAGTTTTCTTCCCTTTCAGAACAAACCGCTGGATGGATTTGCACCAAACCATAAAAGAATCATGAGTCGGTTCAGAAGCGATGTAGTTGAAAGGCGTGGCACAAATCCGTCCAGTGGTTCGAGCTGTAATTTCACCCAAAGATGTCTATATGGAGAAAGAATGATAAAACAAAGGCTTTCGGCCCCACTATAACTTATCCCACAAGGTAGCATGAAATGTTCCAAAAACCGTCCAGAGTTGAAAGTGCCAACCCATCTTGCCCTACTAATTACCCTTTTGCTCCCCAAATGCTCAGAGGCTTAGTCTTACTCACTTCCCCACCTTTGCTCTTTTTGCTTCTTTCCCTCCTTCATCCAGCCACCTCGCAATAGATTGCAAATCACTGGATGGCTCTGCCCTGCCTCGTGCTGAACTCTTCAAAAGTGAAGCCTTCTTTCTTCTAGCTCGGGGGGATAGCTCAGAGGCAACACGCTCGCCTTGGAAGCGAGACGACGCGCAGCAACACAGCTTGGATCCCCGGGCCCGCGCTTAGAAACCTCTGGGTATTGAGCGCGTTATAAGTATCCAATCATATCATATCATAGCTTCCAATGCCGTCCCAACCCCCCCACCCCCCAATCTACTTCCCACCTGACCTTCTAGCTCTCTCACCCAAGACTCATAATCTTGGGGACCTTTTTGATAGCAACCTACGACTGCAGCAATTCATCACTAACACTGCCTCTGCTGCTCGTGTTAACCTCCTCAACATTCAGAAAATGTGTCATTTTCTTAATAACCACACTACAAAAACTCTAATCGCCACTCTTGAACTCAGCAAACTGGACTACTGCTCAAGCCTACTCCTTGGTGTTCCCTTCCTCCCTGTTCCCGCACTCTACACGCTACGCAGATCCTCCCCCCCTTCTACCCAACGACAACATGCTGCTTGGTTCTCCATGCACAACCGCTCTTTTTACGTTCCTTCTACTAGTCTAGAAAACAATTAATGGTTTTGCTCCTCAGTACCTGTCAGATTTTATCTCCATTTACTCACCATCTTGTTCCCTCCGATCCTGCTCCGGACTCAACCTCACCAGCGCCCCATACCCTCAGCCTGCATCCTCTCGCTTCCACTCTTTCTCCGTACAGGGATGTCATTTCACCAAAATGCCAGGGGTAGCAAATGTGACCCCACCCCAAAGTGACATAACGGGAAGCAATGGAACACGTCCTTTCACCCCTTGCAAAACAGGAAGTGGCATCAGATAGCATTGTTTCTAAGTACACTACGAAAAATATGGTTACGATATCACTGTAAACTGATATAAATTATACAAAAATGGATCACTATATAGGACCATATTACAAAATTACTGTGAATACAAGCAGATGTCCAAGGACAAATGGTAAAAAATATACATACACATTACCCAAATTGTGTTGTTACTCATTTATCAACCTCAGCAGGATGAAAGGCTGAGTTGACCTTGCCGGGGTTGAACCTGCAACCTGCAGATCACACACACATTGCAGCAGCGAGCACTCAAGCTACTGAGATATCTTACCGGCTATAGCTATCAGAAAACCAGCCACACCAGAAACAAAGAGCCACATGCTGCTGGCCACAGCCCAGGAGCATCAATTTAATAAAAAAATAAAAAGGTAGCAAGGGAGACCACAGGGTTAGCAAGAGAGACCTCAGGGGTCGCATACGCGGCCCGGCGACCCCTAAATGGCGTCCCTGTCTCCCTACGTGCCCCGCTCAAATGGAACCCACTGTCCGTAACAATCAAAGCCAGGCCAGCAACGGATCTCTTCAAAGTTCACTTTAAACATCCCTTATTAAAGAGGGAGCCCACCCCATCCTCCCCCCCCTACCTAACCCTACTGCATCTTCCATTAAAGCTTAACAATATAGGTGTGTATATTTAGTTAGTAGTCCTTTTTAGTTTGAAGCAGTTGGCCCCTCAGGTTAACGTTACCTTTGTAAGTCACCTGTTTTGCAAATAGATTTTTTTTCTGCTCGCTTAGTTGTGTCCCTGGGAAAGGTCCTCATTTTTTTACGCCCTGAGAAACTGGCTCACTTCTTTTTCTCATCTTTATGCTATTGTGCAGGCACCCCTGGGGGCTGGGGGAAATGCTTCCGGCATCTGTAATTGTGTTATGTTATTGTAAGTCATTTCTGATCGAAATTGAGATCCCACTTGTTCAAATAAATAGAAATACGCAGAAAGCAGTCATCATTTTTGCCTAACATAGGAGTATGCAAGTGACTAGTAAGTCACCTTTTATCATAGAGGAAAGAGATATATTGTCAAAGCTGAAAATCAAATCTATTCTTTGGCCCAGTCCTTTCTTAATTTTACAGTCTAAGTGAGATAGAAATGTTCTATTTGTGCTAGCTATAATTATAAGAGTAGTTTCCGTGAAAGGCTGATGGCCGGCCCTGTGCCTTTCGTCGCCCGCGCGCCCGGTGCATTGTGAAGTGCCGGTGCACAAATGAAGTGCAGCTGTGTACAAGTGATATTGTCGTTGCAGGGACAGTTAAAAATAATGAAGTGAATTAATGAAGCAGAAGGTGGTGCGTCTACGGCGCTGGTGGAAGATTTCAAAGGTTTTTTTTTTCCTTCTTCGTTTTGCAGCGTCGCCCATTCAAAAGCATTGTCTTAATCGGTCCACTCCGGATGCCTTCCCATTTGCCAGAACATGGGGCATCGGGGCGTGTAAACATAATACTTCCACTCAACAGAGCGAATAGTGCAGAGCGGGCTGTCCCAGTTCCATTGACCTGGAAAGCGAAATGACATCAGAACAAAACATGAAATGACTTCCCGGATGTGTTTGCGAACCGCTAGTTTCTCCATTAGCCACACGGTTCCTCGGCAGCTCGCTAATAAAGGGGGCCTGGGTATTGTTTTCTTCTGCAGAAAAACTGTTCGGTTTTAGAATCCATTATTATAATTAAAAACATGTTTTTCACATCAGAACAATAATGGAATGCCGATGAGCGTCACGCGCCAGGACACTGTTAAATTAACAGTGCAATCAAAAGAAGATTGTTGCTAAAACTTTTTATTTTGAAAAGAGCACTCTGAGGTGATCTTAATTTGCATAATGATTTTTCCTAACTTTAAAAGTTTATTGATTCTACTTTACAATTACTTTAAAATTAGGCAGCTTTAATTGAATCTTTTGAAGTAGAGTTGCAGTGCGAGTTAAGGTTTAATTTCTAGTTTGAGGGTGTATATTTTTGTTTTATGAAATATGTCACTGAGTGATAGCGGTAACCTTAACGTTGACACTCCCAACGTTTATAATCTTTTCTTTTTGTTGTTTTGGCGTGTTGGTTATAAGGTTAATGTTAGCATTCCCAACGTTTACAGTCTTTCCTCTTTGTTGATTTGGAGAGTTGGTTATCTTTTTGTTGTTTTGGCGTGTTGGTTATTAGATTAATGTTAGCATTCCCAACGTTTACAGTCTTTCCTCTTTGTTGTTTTGTAGTGTTGGTTATCTTTTTGCTGTTTCAAAGTGTTGGTTATAAGGTTAATGTTAGCATTCCCAACGTTTACAGTCTTTCCTCTTTGTTGTTTTGTAGTGTTGGTTATCTTTTTGCTGTTTCGAAGTGTTGGTTATAAGGTTAATGTTAGCATTCCCAACGTTTACAGTCTTTCCTCTTTGTTGTTTTGGAGTGTTGGTTATAAGGTTAATGTTGGCATTCCCAACGTTTACAGTCTTTCCTCTTTGTTGTTTTGGAGTGTTGGTTATCTTTTTGCTGTTTTGGAGTGTTGCTTATAAGATTAATGTTAGCATTCCCAACGTTTATAGTCTTTGCTCTTTGTTGATTTGGAGTGTTGGTTATCTTTTTGCTGTTTTGGAGTGTTGCTTATAAGATTAATGTTAGCATTCCCAACGTTCATAGTCTTTGCTCTTTGTTGATTTGGAGAGTTGGTTATCTTTTTGTTGTTTTGGCGTGTTGGTTATTAGATTAATGTTAGCATTCCCAACGTTTATAGTCTTTCCTCTTTGTTGTTTTGGAGTGTTGGTTATCTTTTTGTTGTTTTGGCGTGTTGGTTATTAGATTAATGTTAGCATTCCCAACGTTTATAGTCTTTGCTCTTTGTTGATTTGGAGTGTTGGTTATCTTTTTGTTGTTTTGGCGTGTTGGTTATTAGATTAATGTTAGCATTCCCAACGTTTATAGTCTTTGCTCTTTGTTGATTTGGAGTGTTGGTTATCTTTTTGCTGTTTCGAAGTGTTGGTTATAAGGTTAATGTTGGCATTCCCAACGTTTACAGTCTTTCCTCTTTGTTGTTTTGGAGTGTTGGTTATCTTTTTGCTGTTTTGGAGTGTTGCTTATAAGATTAATGTTAGCATTCCCAACGTTTATAGTCTTTGCTCTTTGTTGATTTGGAGAGTTGGTTATCTTTTTGTTGTTTTGGCGTGTTGGTTATTAGATTAATGTTGGCATTCCCAACGTTTATAGTCTTTGCTCTTTGTTGATTTGGAGAGTTGGTTATCTTTTTGTTGTTTTGGCGTGTTGGTTATTAGATTAATGTTGGCATTCCCAACGTTCATAGTCTTTCCTCTTTGTTGATTTGGAGAGTTGGTTATCTTTTTGTTGTTTTGGCGTGTTGGTTATTAGATTAATGTTAGCATTCCCAACGTTTATAGTCTTTGCTCTTTGTTGATTTGGAGAGTTGGTTATCTTTTTGTTGTTTTGGCGTGTTGGTTATTAGATTAATGTTAGCATTCCCAACGTTTATAGTCTTTGCTCTTTGTTGTTTTGTAGTGTTGGTTATCTTTTTGCTGTTTCGAAGTGTTGGTTATAAGGTTAATGTTGGCATTCCCAACGTTTACAGTCTTTCCTCTTTGTTGTTTTGGAGTGTTGGTTATCTTTTTGCTGTTTTGGAGTGTTGCTTATAAGATTAATGTTAGCATTCCCAACGTTCATAGTCTTTGCTCTTTGTTGATTTGGAGAGTTGGTTATCTTTTTGTTGTTTTGGCGTGTTGGTTATTAGATTAATGTTAGCATTCCCAACGTTTATAGTCTTTGCTCTTTGTTGATTTGGAGTGTTGGTTATCTTTTTGTTGTTTTGGCGTGTTGGTTATTAGATTAATGTTAGCATTCCCAACGTTTATAGTCTTTGCTCTTTGTTGATTTGGAGTGTTGGTTATCTTTTTGTTGTTTTGGCGTGTTGGTTATTAGATTAATGTTAGCATTCCCAACGTTTATAGTCTTTGCTCTTTGTTGATTTGGAGTGTTGGTTATCTTTTTGCTGTTTCGAAGTGTTGGTTATAAGGTTAATGTTGGCATTCCCAACGTTTACAGTCTTTCCTCTTTGTTGTTTTGGAGTGTTGGTTATCTTTTTGCTGTTTTGGAGTGTTGCTTATAAGATTAATGTTAGCATTCCCAACGTTTATAGTCTTTGCTCTTTGTTGATTTGGAGAGTTGGTTATCTTTTTGTTGTTTTGGCGTGTTGGTTATTAGATTAATGTTAGCATTCCCAACGTTTATAGTCTTTGCTCTTTGTTGATTTGGAGAGTTGGTTATCTTTTTGTTGTTTTGGCGTGTTGGTTATTAGATTAATGTTGGCATTCCCAACGTTCATAGTCTTTCCTCTTTGTTGATTTGGAGGGTTGGTTATCTTTTTGTTGTTTTGGCGTGTTGGTTATTAGATTAATGTTAGCATTCCCAACGTTTATAGTCTTTGCTCTTTGTTGATTTGGAGAGTTGGTTATCTTTTTGTTGTTTTGGCGTGTTGGTTATTAGATTAATGTTAGCATTCCCAACGTTTATAGTCTTTGCTCTTTGTTGATTTGGAGAGTTGGTTATCTTTTTGTTGTTTTGGCGTGTTGGGTATTAGATTAATGTTAGCATTCCCAACGTTTATAGTCTTTCCTCTTTGTTATTTTGGAGTGTCGGTTATCTTTTTGTTGTTTTGGAGTGTTGGTTATAAGCTTAATGTTGGCATTCCCAACTTTTATGTCTTTCGTTTCTGTTGTTTTGCAGTTTTAGTTATCTTTTTGTTGTTTTGCAGTGTTGGTTATAAGTTTAATGTTGGCATTCCCAACGTTTATAGTCTTTCCTATTTGTTGATTTGGAGAGTTGGTTATCTTTTTGTTGTTTTGGCGTGTTGGTTATTAGATTAATGTTAGCATTCCCAACGTTTATAGTCTTTCCTCTTTGTTGTCTTGGAGTGTCGGTTATCTTTTTGTTGTTTGGGAGTGTTGGTTATAAGCTTAATGTTGGCATTCCCAACATTTACAGGTGCTCATTACAAGATTGCCGGTCGCTTATCGGCACTGTTGTTTCCGGACCGGCAAACCATGAGTCTGCGGGTGTACCGTACCACACGCTAGGGTCAGACCTGGCAGGTGCAAAATTACCCACCCGCAGACTTTAGCGGAAACACCGGCACCATTATTAACGGTGCTGGTGCTTCCGTGGTCGTCACTCCCATAGAGTCTTACAAGACTCTGTGGGAATGGGGATTTACAATTACAGGCGGCTGAATTTCCGGAACGCCGGGGTTGTAATGCCCCGGTTTTTCCAGCAAGTCAGGTACCGGTAAATCATTACGGGTCCGGCGGCTACCTGCCAGTTTTACCGGCACGGTTACCACCGAACCTGTAATGAGGGTCATAGTCTTTCTTTTTTGTTGTTTTGGAATGTTGGTTCTAAGATTAATGTTGGCATTCCCAACATTTATAATCTTTTGTTTTTACTGTTTTGGAGTGTTGGTTATAGATTAATGTTGGCATTCCCAACTTTTATGTCTTTCTTTTTTGTTGTTTTGCAGTTTTAGTTATCTTTTTGTTGTTTTGCAGTGTTGGTTATAAGCTTAATGTTGGCATTCCCAACGTTTATAATCTTTTCTTTTTGATGTTTTGAAGTGTTGGTTATAAGATTAATGTTGGCATTCCCAACGTTTATAGTCTTTCCTTTCTGATGTTTTGGAATTTTGGTTATCTTTTTGTTGTTTTGCAGTGTTGGTTATAATCTTAGTCGGTTGCAGAGTCTTTTAGTCACTGCCAAGGAAGGTTGCTGCTTACTTGCTCCTGATTCTATTGAGACTCTTTTTGTCCTCTTTCTATCGCTACTATCAAAGCATACAAATTTCCCAGCAAGCTGCGGAGTGGTCGCAGAGTCGGTTGCAGAGTCTTTCAGTTGTTGGGCTCTGCGGGCTCCGCGCTGCTGCTCCGTGACAAAAGGATTGCAAAAACCTCGATCACATTCTCCTTTTTCTCATCACCAACCCTAAGCGAAAGCTAACTGCTGTGTCTCCTTGAACAACCAGCTACAGCTACTTCCACTCTAGAGGCCCCACTACCATACTGCCTTAACACTCTGCCTTAATCATATGGTCACAGCAAGAGCAGCATGAACGCACTATCCAGTGAGAGGAAATCACACGTGACGCAGCGATCAAAACTGCTACAGCGGTTCATCTGACTCAACCAGCTGTTACTCACTGCGATCTGCGAGAGACTCTGAGACACTTGAGCCTCCGGATGCCTGTCCCATCCAGCCCGGCGTGGTACACGGTCCTCCCTCACCATCTCCAAAGCACCCCCGGACCTGCTTGAAGGCGAAACCTGCGCCTGACCTGCCTACTACTCACCGCTGCTCCTCCCCTTCAGGTCCCTCTCCTGGGCGCTTCCCAACGGCGACACAGGCTGTTCCTACGCTCTCTCCTTCCAGGACAGCTGAGATGCTAGTGCGGATTGCCTCCCTCTGCCCTTCATGGACAGTGAATCATGGCCTTAAGGGGAGGCACAGCTTTCCTGTTCTCTTACGGAAGACTCGGCTGTGAGTCCCACATGAGACTCTACAGCCTTGCCTACGAACTGAGTGGACCCACCCGCCCCTAAACATCCTACACCACCTACGACAACGTCCCTGAAGCAGACAGCTCTCCTGAACTAACACTTCGTCACTCGTACGAAACCCCACAGAAACACAGCAGACTCCGCGAAAAGGATACTACATAACCACAAGACCTGAAACTCATATGGCCACAACCCGGACCCTACAGAACAGCCGAAACCACAAGCCCTCACTTACCACAGGCGTGCGAGAGACCGAAGGGGCTCCTCCCCTGGATCGAGCATTCCTCACCACAACTCGTGCAGCCTGCCTGAAGGAAGACGGGAGACCAAAAGGGTTCGACCCTTGGATCTCGTTCATCCCACCTCAATTCGAACAGCTTGATGACAGGCGGAACTTGCCTGCACTACTACAATCTGTGCAGGCAGCCCGACGGCGAACGGGAGACCAAAAGGGTTTTAACCCTTGGATCCTGCTCGCCCTGTTACAACCCGAATGGCTCGGCTACAGGCAGATCTTGCCTGCTCCAAGAAACCTGTGCAGGCTGCTTGAAAGTGGACGGGAGACCGAAAGGGTACCACCCTTGGATCCCGCC
The DNA here is from genome assembly GCF_040938575.1 of Ambystoma mexicanum. Taxonomy (NCBI): domain Eukaryota; kingdom Metazoa; phylum Chordata; class Amphibia; order Caudata; family Ambystomatidae; genus Ambystoma; species Ambystoma mexicanum. Next base: position 40,036,884 of record NC_090936.1, on the reverse strand, counting down.
CACTCAATCATAAATCAACACAGCTCAGCTGCAGCCAGCCTAGAACCCAACACATACTGCCCCCCGGGTCCTGCATACCTCTGAGCTGTGACATCTTTTCGTCCAGGCCTGAAAGTGAATGAAAGAAACAACCATCCCTAATCTCATTTTAACTGAACATGCCAAGGATGAGAACAAAAAACCATTCCAACCTGGAAACTCGACTGCAATAATTGACTTCATCTTCCTATCAGAATCCCTACATTCATCAATAATTCAGACAATAGCGACCACAATCAATTGGCGATCCACGGTAGTGGGTTCACTCGCAAACAGCAGATACAACCCCAAATCCCACTCGAACTGACTAGTACAACAACTAGATTACGAATACCACAAAAGGCGATGACTACCCTGCCGAATGCCTTCCAACAAGCAAATGTGAAAGACTCAGACAAGCTAAATTATCAATGGATCTTGATCCCCTTCCAAAAAAAGAGTCGTCCATTTGTCTTGAAACAACACAGACACACATACAACGAAGAATCAGCAGCACAAAAAAAACTCTTGCGAAAAACATTACGCCTACTAGGAAAATCAAAAACGGCAGAGAATGCGGCAAAAGCAAAAAAACGAAAGCAAAAATACACGAATTGGAGAAAATCTCAGCAACGAATTCTCCAACAGCCTTGACGTGGAAGACATCATGAAAACATATAAAGCCCACAACACGAGAGACCTGTGGAACTTACTAAACAACAACTCCGAAAACCAACATAAACTTACTGCAAATGTAACGCAAGAAAAATGGATCCATCACTTCTCTGATATCTACAAGGCGTGGCACTCAGATCCAGCCGCCATAGACTCTATCAAACCAAAAAAGTAAATGCAGACCACAGAGATATCATGAGAATGATTCAAAGGCTAAACACCTCACGAGCTCTTGGTCCAGATGGAACCTCCAATGCAACCATAAAACAAGATCCCCCAACCTGGGCAGCGATTATGTGTAACCTCTTGCAGCTGATCAACACACTTAACCAGATCCCGAACTCCTGGCGGGCTGCCACAATAGTCCCGATACATAAACATGGACCCTGAGACGATCTGGCAAACTTCTGCCCCATCGCCCTCCTCGATCCTCTCGGAAAACTATTCGGCTCCATCCTTTTGAAACAACTAACTATTTGGGCCACAGGGACGGGCAGATTTTCCGCCAGACAAACAGGATTCTCAGCGAATGTTGGAACTAACATCAACCTTCTCCTGATCAACTTAATCAAACATGAAGCCATCAAAAACCATACCACTATGTATGTGGCCTTTATTGATTTACACATGGCATTCAATGCCATATCGAGGGAAAAGCTCTGGGCTAAACTGGAGGCATGGAACTGTCCAACACATATCATAGAACCAATCATACTTCTGTATTCTGAAACAACAATCACAGTCAGACTCTCGAGAGCAGGCATAACGACACCAGCCATCCATACGTCAAACAGCTTAAAACAAGGCTGCCCCCTCGCAGCAACCTTATACAACTTATTCACGGCTGATATTGAGGAACATATAATCAGCCCTGCAACGAACCCCCCCAAGATCAACTCTATCGCGGTGGCTGTGATGCTTTAGGCAGACGACTTTATCCTGCTAGACAAGACGACAGCAGGACTACAAACCAGCCTGACCGTACTAACTGGATACATGAGCCAAAATGAACTGACTATTAACATAAAAAATGAAGGTAATGTCACTAGCTAAGATTCCTTTCAAAAAAGAAAAACACCCTACTATTAAGCTCGATGAAAAACCAATAGAAGCTGTTACCACCTTCAAATACCTTGGAATCCCAATCAACCAGTCCAAGGCAGAGGCTCAATGGCTTGAAAATATTGCACAGAAATCTCGCCCCCTGGCAAAGCAGGGTTGCGTTCTTCACCGAAAATACGGAACATTTTCGTTCTAGCCCATCATCGCCTACTACAGGCACAAATTCATACCTACCATTTCCTACGGTACCGAGGCAATGCTTAACGCAAGCTCCATAAACTGGACAAAGTACGAGGCAATATTCTGGCGGATCATATTACATCTCCCCCATCCTATCCCATGCCAAGAATCAGACACGTGATGGCAACACAATCACTGGATTCCATTGTACTCTGGAAGCGACTGGATATATTCCGCAAGATACTATCCAATCATAAAACTCCAGCCATACAATCTTGAGGTTCCATCCGAACACTTTCAATAATGCAACCATACAGGATTGGAAACACAAACTGCTGGAAGAAATGGCTAGTGAAGACATTTCAGAGAAACTTGTAACACTCCGACCTCAACATGCTAAAATCAAACTGATGCGCAACGAGTGGATAAAAACGAACCAACTGAAAAAACCTATCAACAAAACCTCCAGTGTACTACGGACATCAGAGCAATTCATACCTTTACAGAGCAAAATTGCGGCTTCTGCAAAGCGCAAGGAACCACCGAAACCTTATATTGCTCTATTCCTCCAAAACATCCTCGAACTCAAGAACAGATCTATTAAGAAGCCTTCATTCTCATTCTTCCAAAATCTGATTCTCAACAAATGAAAAAGTTTATAAACAAACTACACCATTTATAAATAAAAAAATACAAAAAAAATAATCTTAATGTTGACATTCTAAACATTTATAATCTTTTTTTTTTCCTGTTTTGGAGTGTTGGTTATAAGCTTAATGTTGACATTCTTAACATTTATAATCTTTTCTTTTTGCTGTTTTGGAGTGTTGGTTATAAGCTGAATGTTGACATTTTCAACATTTATAATCTTTTCATTTTGCTGTTTTGGAGTGTTGGTTATAAGCTTAATGTTGACATTCTCAACATTTATAATCTTTTCATTTTGTTGTTTTGGAGTGTTGGTTATAAGCTTAATGTTGACATTCTCAACATTTATAATCTTTTCATTTAGCTGTTTTGGAGTGTTGGTTATAAGCTTAATGTTGACATTATTAACATTTATATTCTTTTCATTTTGCTGTTTTGGATTGTTGGTTATAAGCTTAATGTTGACATTTTCAACATTTATAATCTTTTCTTTTCTCTGTTTTGGAGTGTTGATTATAAGCTTAATATTGACATACCCAACATTTATAATCTTTTCATTTTGCTGTTTTGGAGTGTTGATTATAAGCTTAATATTGACATACCCAACATTTATAATCTTTTCTTTTCTCTGTTTTGGAGTGTTGGTTATATTATTAATGTTGGCATTTCCAACGTTTATAGTCTTTCCTTTTTGCTGTTTTGGAGAGTTAATGCTTAATGTTGATATTCTCACATGTATTGACTTTACCTTTTTTCAGCTAGTAACATAACTCTTTTTAAACAATCATTTTTTCTTTTGGGTCGTACGTATAAATTGACATTGTTTGTAGTGCATGGCTTGGGGCGAGTTATGCTTTCTTTCAGAACTATGCCTTGCAAATGCCAGTGTTTTTGAAGGTTTGCATTCCAACCCTGGCAACATCTTAACTGAAGTTTATTGTTTTTATTTTTTATTCATGCCTATACGCAGGCTGTTTTTTTTATCAAATAAACTTGATACAGATAGTAATAATGCCAGGCAGGCTCACCATCCCTTTGATTGGTTGCCAAGCTTCTTTTTCAATCTAACGATACTTCTAAATTCTAGATTTTGATAAATGCAGAGAATAGTGCAGTGCCCTCTGAGGCAGATTTGTTGTCATAGCAATTAGACTCTGAAAAAAGATTAGATGAACAACAAACAAATGCCTACATTCAACATGATTCCTAACAATTTGAACTGATCTTCCGCCTGTACGCATAACATTAGCCTTTAAGAGGGGATATAGATCGGCCATGAAGACAACCGTACAAGACAGCAATTCAAGATCCACCAGAGGTAGACTGGTCAGATGGGTTCCAATTTGTCCAACGATTGTATCTTTGGATACAGACATTCAGCCACGCCTAAAGATAGATTGAGGCTGGGACAGGGGTCTGATGGAAAGGGGATCCAAAGAGAAAGGGACGATGGAGTGGTCGGACCAGATGACAGGAAAAGCTGGAAATACTGAAACCTCAGAGGCGGAAGAGAATATGAGGTCCAGTGTGTTTCCTAACTTATGAGTGGGATCAGTCACTAGCTGGGTCAGTGCAAGATCGTTCTTTGCTGTCAGAAAACGTTGTAGCTTAATGTCAATGGGGTCATTGGCCTTAAGATTGAAATTGTCAGAATTCAAAAGGCGGGGAGCCAAAGATGCAGGTCGGCTACCAGTTCAAGGAAACTGTTACAGAAGAAGGGATCGCCCCAGGGGTGCGGGGGGAGGCGATAAGCAAGCAGAAAATGAACAGTGCAGTTAGGGGAAAGCATGAAGCGAGCAAGGAGCGCTTCCATCTGAATGTGATGATTCAGATCAAGCAATATGCCAGTAAAGCCAGAATTAAAAATAATGGCTACGTCCCCGCCATCACATGGCCACAGCGGAGAATGTTATAGTTATTCGGTGCAGTTGACCTAAGGTAGGGCCAGAGACGTCACCTAACCAGGTTTCCATGATGCACCAAAAACCTGCCTTATAGTCAGAAAGGCGGTCATGGCCCAGGGGACAGTGTGCTTCCAGGGACCGGGCATTCAAGAGAAGATTTTTCCATGAGGAGTCAGGGTCCCTATGCAGCAGATTAGCGCACTCTGGCTCAGAGTACCTACCTGGCAACACAGTCATCGGAGGGGCAAGATTGAGGAGCTGGTCGCGTGCCTTCCTGCTTGCCGCTCTTTTCCCTAATTAAGGAGTCCTCCAGCCTCTTTTCCTTTGCAGCAGGGGAGCAGGTGTGATTGGATCTAGGTCACCTGGCCCAAGCCCCACCGACCTGGTGCCTTCCTGCTTGCTGCTCTTTTTCACCACTTAGCAAGCCCCGCCCACTTGGTGCCTTCCTGCTTGCCGCTCTTTTCACTACTTAAGGAGTTCTCCAGCCTCTTTTCCTTTGCAGCTGGGGAGCAGGTGTAAGTGGATCTAGGTCATCTGGTAGGGTCTCTGGGGTCCAGTGATGGATTCTTAGAGTCAGGGTTCAATATAGACAAGTGCCCAAAATTACCCCCAACAGTCAGAAGTCTTGCCAAGGCAAGTAATGGCAAAGCCAATAGTGTGAGAATAAAGGTTATTATAAATCCATTGACTTATAATGGGAGTGCAGGGGTATGTTAAAAGCTCAGTAATTTACCCCCCTCACTCTGAATCATCCCAAGACTTTCCAGAACAAAGGAAGGGTGTCCTGGCTTGCTTTTCCCGCAGAATTCCGCGGTCCTCGATTTTCATGGGTTGCAGGTTCGAGTGATTCTCTGGTTAGGATCTTTTGCTGATGCAATGACTCTTGATGAAGAAATGTAGAAACAAACAATGCAGCACCCTTCTCAGGACCGGAGGCAGGTCAGAAAAGCAGGGTTTGGACCGTGCACGCTGCGCACAGCGATGCTGCAGGACTCAGTAGCTGCGGTCAGACTTTATGGTCTTTCTCGGGTCCCCTTAGAGCTAGGATGCCGAAATGTTGCAGAGGCTGTCTTGCAGTGGCAGCTGAGAGTGTGCCAAGTTTCAGGCGGAAACTCGAAACGGCAGCAAAGATAACCCGCTAGCCCAAAAACAAAGCTGGTCAGCCACAGGACAATTCCCGGGCACTTCCAAAGGCGTTTTTTGTGCTGAGCACCGAGTAGGCTTCGGGAATGGATGGTCCCTCCACTCCTGGGGTTGTAGCACCTTTGCAGGCCTACTTGAGATCACAACAAGATGCAAAAAGAATGGGCGTAAAACCTCGTGGCACGGCCATGTTTGACCAGTTGCCACAGTAAGTAGCCAAACGCGGTAAACGCGGTTAAGCTAAAATGAAATTCCCCAAAAAGTAGGGAAAAGTCACTGCTGCTACCAGACCATCTTTTAAGCACCTCTAGAGTAACCAAAAAATCCTTTGAGTGTTTGTCTAGGGCAAAACAAAAATGCACCCCATTGCACTGGAGTGTAAACTGCTGCGCGCAATGATAAAAAGTTACCACATGTGATACAAAAGTAACCACAAGTAGCAACATAGTCACACGACTAAGGGAAACACTGTTTCCCAGTACTGATAGCCTTAAGGACATACCAGTTTCCCCATAACATGTGAGCAAAGGCCAGTACAGTGCAGTACAGTGAAGCTTAAGGCTTCACTGCACTGCAAAAAGTACAGGTCAGATTGAAAAATAAAAGCAAAATGTTTGGGGGTTCCATAAAGGTGGAAGGAAAGGTGCAGTAAAGGGAATCTTTCCTAACAGTACGAGGCAAGACTAACCAACCTCGAAACAAGAGAAGAAGATATGTTGTTAAAAATGGACGATCTCGAAAACAGAGAATGACGCAACAACCTGTGAGTTTTAAGGGTGAGTCAGCAGAGAGGAGAAACAGCAGCGGAGGTCGGGGGGAAAGTGCAAGGCCTGATAAATCAACTATTGACCCTGGAAGGAGGCAAGGAAGTCCAACGGGAGAGAGTCCACAGAGGTTGAGGGGGAGGCCCAAGGTCCATAGTGGTGCGCTTCCTCCAATACAGAGACAAGATGGAGGTGCTGGAGAAGGCAAAAAGACTTGGGAGCTTCATCTTTGAAGGGGACACAGTTAGGGTCTTTCAGGACCTCTCGGCCCTGACGCTTGCCTGTCGAGGGGAATGTCGTCCGCTCACACAGTGGCTCACTGAACAGGACATTAGATACAGATGGTTTTACCCCTCCGCCCAGTCATTTGAGCGAGCCGGAGTTGACTATCGAGTGACTGGTGGCAAAGAAGCAATCCAGGTGCTCCAAGTCATCGAGGGAGAGGGCACTGCAGCGGAGGAGAAAGAAGAAGGAGCAGCGCCCATAGGGCACACAAGGGAACCCGAAGGCCTCTGGGCCACGAAGAAGAAGATGAAGGGAAAGAGAAAATTTAAGAAACCAAATACACCTACTCGGCGTGAAAATGTGAATTAGGTACTATAGACTGAGCACCACGGAAAGCGGAGTAGGAATGTAGGACATCACTCAACCCCTGCTGGCAGAGGCGAGGTGATAAGGAGGACAACGGGGGATCAACGGTTTTTATCCCACAGTGGCTTGCCCTTGGGCAAGTGTCTCAAACCAAAGGGGGGGGAAAGGGGGGAGTCTACTCGGTGCAGAATGGATCTGGGACTCAGAGGGGGTCGACGGGGCCTCTCAATACTGGGGGGGGGGGGTGGAGAGAAAATGCAACCCCTGATGGCAAATCCTGAGAAAGTGGGCCGGGTCATGGCCCTTAAGCTGGGCTCACTGAATGTGAAAGGCCTCAATTCACCTACGAAACTCTCACTGCTGGGGAGGGAGATGTGAAATTCAGGGTTGGATGTTCTCCTGGTGCAAGAGACCCGAACAAGGAGAGGAGAGAAGGGTCCTGGGTCCCCATATTGGTAAAGTATTTTGGGCATCGGGCCCCTCCAAGAAAGGGGGAGTGAGGATCTTAATTCATAGAAGACACAGGGTTTCGGAACCAATGGTGTGGACCCGTGCAGATGGAAGGGATTTAGTGGTCTCTGGGAACCTGGACAATAGTAGGATAACATAGCATCCCTTTAGTGCCGAAATGGGGGCCAGATGCAATTTCTGAGGGAGGCAATGGGTGAGATCCTGGACAGAGTGGGGGGTCTCCTCATCTTGGGAGGGGATTTTAACATGTGGGCAGACAGAGAAATGGACCACAGTGGTGAGGTCATCCCACGGGAAGTAGAGGGAGGTCTGGTGAATGGTGGGTTAGTGGATTATAGGTGGGAACAAGAGCTGGTCGACATCTGGAGAGAAGCGCCCCCAACAACACAAGGGATACACGTTCCACTCGGCAGTCCATGACTCCAGAATTAGAATAGACTACATTTTTCTGGAACACCAGCATGCTAGTAGAGTAGACAACTGTGAACATCGCCCAATCAGCTGGTCAAACCACGACCTGGTATGGGCGGACATTACCATGTCCGGTCTTAAAGCCAGGGAATCCCTTTGGCGTTTCAATGACCTACTCTGGAGAGATGGTGTCTTTAGAGAAGAAATGAGAGAAGCCATTAGGGAATACTTTGAAAGAAACGACACGGGTGAAGTAGAGAAAGGGATGGTGTGGGACGCAGCAAAAGCAACCTGGCGGGTACACTGATCAGGGAGGAGGCAGCAAGGAAGAGAACCTGGGCCCTCCTAGCTCAGAACTTAAGGGGAGAGGGTGGAGGGGAAAGGGAGGAAGAGAAGGAAAGGGATCTGGGGATAGCGATAGGGAAACAACAGGAATTGAAAGGAATCGAGATGGGAAGAGTCATATCCAGTCTCCAATATTTGAAACAAAAAGACTATGAAAAGGGCGACAAGGCAGATGCCATGCTGGCGGCTAAGCTTTGGGGACAAAGGGCAGAGAGATGGGTGGACAAGATCGAGGGAGAGGGGAATGGCAGGAGATCGGAACCTGAGGCAATAGCAGGAGAGTTTGCCAACTTCTATGAGACATTATATGGGGCTCTGGATGGGGCGGCAATGGATTCCTACCTTGAGGGAGTATCCCTACCGACTCTTTGGAACAGCGAGTCCTCCACATTGGATGAGCCCATCACGCAGGAGGAGGTGCTTATAGCAATAAAAGGCTTGAAACTGGGGAAGCCCCCGGGAGAAGATGGGTTCACAACAGGCTTGTATAAGACCTTTGCGGGCCCACTGGCAGGCTTTTTAGCAGGCCTATTCTCTAACATCATGGCAACTGGGAGGGCTCCTCTGTCGTTCGGAAGGACATTAATCACAGTGATTCCCAAGGCACGGAAGGACCCAGAGGACTGCCAGTCGTACAGGCCCATCTCCCTGCTTAATTTTGACGCAAAGCTGTTCACTAGGATAGTCGCCACCAGACTGGAAAGCCTTATGCCGAAAGTCATCCACTCTGACAGTGGGCTTTATACAGGGTGGACAAGGAGCAGACACCAAAGGCAAGACCCTACACCTCATGAGGGAAGCAGTAGATGGCGAGGGCAACCCGGTCCTAGTGGCCATAGATGCCGAAAAGGCATTTGACCGGGTTAACTGGGAGTTCCTAAATAGGGTACTAGAGAAATGTGGTTTCGACGAAGGACTCCGGCGGGCCATCAAGGCCCTATATGGGAGCCCATCAGCCAGGGTCCCGGTTAACGGGAGATTGTCCTGAACATTTGGGCTGCAACGAGGAATGTGGCAGGGGTGCCCCTTGTCCCCTCTGTTGTTCGCTATGACGATGGAGGTACTGACAGAATACCTTAGGGGTTCCGTTGATGTGGGAGGTATGAAGATGGGAGATAGAATCTTTAAAATCGGACTCTATGCAGATGATATAATGCTGCACCTGCAACACCCCGCCCAGTCAGTCCCTGCAGCCCTGGAGGTGATCGAGGACTTTGGGTACTTTTCAGGCTTTAAGTTAAACATAATTAAATCCGTGATCTTTCCCTTCGCCCCAGACTCAGCTAGGAACATAGAAGAGCTGAGACCCCTGGGCCTCTGAATCCAGACCGAAGGGGTGAAACATCTTGGGATAAACATTGCTAGACCAGACAGGGACCTAGGCCACGCCAATTATCCCCCGTTGTTTGACAGGCTATTCGTAGAAATGGAGGTGTGGAACAAAGGAAGTAGGCAGGATGACAAGGAAATCTTGTTGATTTTTCTCAAAAAATAATTTTATTTTATCTAATTCAAAAGAATCTATATGTGTCTAAAATAATTGTCATAATTCATTTTCACAATTTTCACTTCACATAAATAAAAACATATAGATACTATTTTAGCAACCTATATCTGCATCTTGTCATCCATATTTATTCTTTTAACACTATGAGTGTGTGCAGCAACACTATAACTGGTTGCCTATACTTATAAGTGGCCCACTTCGACCCCACAAATTGGCCCACACTAGCATTTTGGTTCGGGCATTGCCCTATTGCCCTATAGGCCAGTCCGAACATGGTAGACATGAAGACACAGGTGACGCCATCATAGGCAACAGTGATTCTAGCTTACATTAATTACATTTACTGCAGCTTCCCCCATTCTTGTTACATTCTCTGCATGCAGTCGGAACCCCACCAGAAGACTCCAAAATAGTTTCCCCGCGAGGTTCACCAGGCCGCCCGGAGACTGTAAGCCTTATCCAGTGGGAGAACTATTCTAATCCCTGTGGAATGGCTTGATTGATGTGGACTGTGGCTGATATTTCTACAAGGGGAAAAGCAGACACAGTCGGCAGGAATCCGTTAGCGCTGATGGCTGCCATGTTTGTCATGGCGGCTGCCATTGCATTTTTTTGTCAATCGCGTATGCATGTCGGTGGAGGTCCTCGTGGACAGGTAAAGGGAAGCTGCGAAAGGCACGGTCGGCCGGAGTCTGGTGAGAATCTGGCGGAAGGATGCTAGCCCATAGACCAGGAACGGTCGAGCTATCCTTGACGGACTCTGTAGAATGAAGGCCAATACATATCTTGTGTTTGTATGCATGCATGCATGTGTGTGTGTGTGTGTGTGTGTGAGAACACACAGTGCCAATCTAGCACCCTGGCATGAGGCAGTGAAGAGTTCTGATTTTGTCCTAACCTGGTTTGCCTGACTTTCCTCAACTGTGTTCCCATCAAAGACTTCACGAGGACTGCAAATCTTTAACTTGTCCCTGAGAAACCCTATGCAAATCCAAAACGTGTCCCTCAGAAACCTTAAGCCTCTGACTCTTTGGTTACCACAAGCACACCCTGTTCCCTGTGCGAGGCTTAATGGCTGATATGTGTGTTTTGTGATGTATAGTTGGGTACAGCTAGCAGGGCCCCTCTGAAAATCTAACTAGGAAACCCTGTACATATCCAATCCCACGTCAAAGAGCCAGGCATTGCTCCTGTGAGTTAGTGGGTTAGATACAGATGGTGTCCTATATCGTCATAGATACTGACAGCCTCAATAAGCAAGGACTACACTGGCCAGAACTAGATATAACCTGATTTTAAAAGTGTCTGGGATTCAATGTCTGGAACCACATCTAATAGAAAACCTGTTGTCTTATATTGTCGCAGTAGCACTGTCTCAAGGGGCCAGCAACCTTGGACTATGACTTCCATGATCCTCGGCTTCGACTAGGCTGGTTAGGGCTGATGGGAGCTGTAGTCCAAACATCTAAAGTTTGCAGACCCCTGAAGCCTGTTCAAGCTCTCCTCCATAGAGAAGCATAGCCAGGGCAGACAGCCATGTCGCTGAGACAATGTGCTAAACAGATGTTTGCAGAGAGTTACACAAATGGTTAACAATAGTTACAGTTGTGCGCAATGCTCAGGCACGCGCGTAAAGAAAAACTGCAATTGCTTACTTTGCAGTAGACACAATAAATCTACTTGCTGAGTGCAAGTCAACGATAAATACAATTTCAATATCCAATAATGGCGCACAGAAAATCATTTTTTCTATGGAAATAGTGTTGCAATGTTTCAATAAAAATATTGTTCAGTATGTCGTCATGCTTTTTTTCTTAGGTGTTAGTTGCCATTTTGGAGAACAAAGATCAGTCTGACTTTGTGCTTTCAGTGCTGTCATGCAACTCCTGTATTGTATTGTGTTGTGTTGGTTAGGGGAAAAGCACAACCATCCCGAATTGTATCACGATGCTGCACCTACAGAAAACTGTCTCTGTGTTCAACATTGCCAATAACACCTTTTTTTTTTCTTTTCCTAAGATGCTTATGTATATACTTCAGGTTAATTTAGGATGTGTCCTTTGGTTTTGTGCTGCCAGTCAAGGTCTTTGCCTCTGTGTGACATTACCTAGAATCCTGACACACCAAAAAGTAATTGGCCTGGGCTGTCTTCGCAGCACTGATTACAGCTGTTAATCTGACTGCTATGGAATGACTTTTAATTACCTCGGTGCTTGAGTCTCCTTTGATTAGATGCTTTTGGCTGGTGTGAAGTAGGGAACTAAATTGGTTACGACAGCCACTGAAAGGCAGTGCTGTTAAATGAGGGTTAAAGCAAATGAGACCTGCATCACAAAGTCGCAGTAATTCCTTTCCAGGACAGGGAATACGAGGCTGAGGAAGGGTGAACATTACGAGAGATGTTAGGCTTAGGCTGTTAGTTGACAATTCTATCTCAGTGGCTTGTTGGCAGAAAAGTTCCATTTTATAATCTGAATTCTACATACATAATCTCATTAACATCATTAATAACTCTCAAATGCCTATATAGTTTAATATTGTTTTAATCATATTAATTCTTTTTTCCTCGTTTCAGTTCAGCATTCTCTAAAAACGTTTGCACTAGAGCAAGATGATGGGTCTGTGTTAATACTATGAGGTTCCATGTCTTTACTACGACACCCTAAATAACGACATACTTTTAAAACGACACCTGAATAACAATGTTTTTTATTTTTTTTATTTGATGGTGTACCTCCCAAACCCCAGGTTTCTACTGCCTTTTTACTCTCCCCCCAAGTACCCCACCCGCTTTAATCCCTTATACACCCGATATATACTTTTACTAAAAACACATTTTTGTCGTTATTTAGGTGTCGTTAAAAAAGTGTGTCGTTATTTTTGTTTCGTTATAAACAATGCATACCTACTTTGATTGCTACGTAACGTAAAAAGAAATGTGTTTACTTCATGCCAAATCATGTTACGGAGCACACATAGTAAATGAAACAATCTGTGGAATTTTTCCTCAGGTGAAAAAAAAAATCGTTAACATGGAGTGGGGCTGAACTCGTGTGTTCCGTTCCGTATTGTCTCAGCCGCTAAATTGGTGCTAAATCAACTTCCTCCATTTTCTTGCTCACGGGCAAAGTGTTGATAATCTGACCTCTGGTTGCTGCACTACGTATTATGGTGCAAATGTTAGATGATGCTGCAGCTAGTCCACCGTGTGGCGGGTCGGAAGGAGGATTCGGATACGTAGTGGATATTCAAATATTCTGTGATTTAAATTATGAGGAAAAACGCATATCGCGCCCTATCGCTCTAGGACCTTCCCCACCTAACTAAATAATTAAACTAAAGGTGCTTGTCTGTCCTCATGCAGTTCAAACTCAAAATGTCCTCAGTCTGAACCTGTGACCCTACCGCTCCCAGTAACAACTAAAAGTGGGCAAAAGAAAGTTTCCCTTCTCGCCATCTCCCTTTGGCCCTTTGTCTTTAGGCTTTCTTTCTTGTTCTGCACCAATGTTCAATATGTAAATGTCTCTTTCAGAAAGTCCGTTCCTTATGATAACTTCTTCCAATACTGTTCCCAAGTTTTATTGACTAGCTCTTGTAGTTCCTCCCAACTGTTCAAAGATCTTGTCTTCTTGACAATATGACTCTTATAATTTTTCCTACTTCAGACTTTCTCTTAGACACTTTCCTTTTATTTTATGTCGCTCCCTTGTTTTATTAGGGTTGACAGCTCCCCACTCTTTGTGTCTTTTAAATCCACACTTTCTCTCCTCGCTTGGTTCACTCAGAGCTTCTAGCTCATAACACTTTCACCAGTGTCTCATTAAGTTGTCTCCCCACTCTTCAATATTATCTCTAACGGAATTATGTCTTCTGGCTTTCTCTCTCTCCCCCAGGATATTTATGTCCTCTTTCTTAATGATTCTCAATCATTCTTATTCTTCAGGTTTTTCGATCGTTCCTCAGAACTACCGTAGTCCCAGCTCTTTATTACATCTTGACCCTGCAGCCTCCCACTTATGCCGTTCACCCTGTGTATGTTTTTTTGCTGTGGGTGACCTTGCAGGTCTCGCTGTTCGCTCGGGTACGTTGGTTTGCTTTCTCGCTTCTTCTTTTCGGGCTTCATACACAAACCGGTCTCAACGTCTCTGCAGGTGACCACGTTAAGCCAACTATGGCGGGTGGGAGCTGTCAGCACTCCCATTCTTCCAGGTTTCAGCATTGTTAGACAGGCGCTTGGCCCACCACAGTGCTTTCATGGTCACGCCACCATGTCAGATGGTTCCTCTAAGCTCCATCCTGATAAGGACTTTACCATTGTCTGCTTTGCCAGGATTCCGGCGATTGCACTTGGCATTCTTAGCTTCTAAAAATTCCACGGTTCTCACGGTTCAACTCTGCTCCACCTCTGCACGCCATTCTGATGTCAGGAGGATTTCCCTGCGCAGCGTTCTCTTTCCTCTCCTCATCCCATTTTCATATGAACTATTTTTTAAAGGGGTATTCCCTTTTCGTGTAAACGGCATGCTTGATTCAACATTGCCTATAGCCAAACAGAAGGTGGACACAGTGTTTTGGATGAGTGGCAGTGCCATCTATCCAGATAAGGTGTCTTGCATACGGAGTTCCCTTTGGGAATGGGAGTCCTTGTCCACTAAGGGGGAGTCACTCCCCATGGGGTCCCACCTGCCAGACCCCTAGGAAGGGTATTGCGGAGCAGGATCAACTCCCTAGCCTCAAATGGGGTGGCTTCCCCTTGGGGTGAAGGGAGGAGTACTCCTAATTCGTAAAAGCTGTTACTCGGCAGAACTTTGCTCTGCGATTAATACCACAAGGTGCTTTTGGGGTAGCAGGAGGTGTTAAATGAGGTAGAACATGTGTAGGTCGATGCAGGGCTGCATGAGGAAGACCATGCCAGGGATATTGGGCAAGGTGGAGAGGAGCAGAAGAGGAGTGGGAGCCAGAGGAGGTGGAAGCGAACGAGAATCATACTGCTGCAGGTGTCTCAGTTCCTATGATAGCGAAATGCGGGTCATCGTATGAGTATGACAGTGAACTGGCCAATAAAGGTCTACAGTGTGTTCTCCTCCTCAGCGTGGCATTACTTCCAACTGAAGACATCAGCGCAGGAGTGGAAAGGTGTGTGCAAACTCTGCAACATGTCTGCAGTTCATGACAAGCGAAGAGCGAAGCAAACTTCGAGATTCACACGATCCATCACCCACACCTACATTGTATCCTCACACAGTGGCGTAGAGACAGCATCTACTAGCAGATCTGGAAATTCCATTCAGTGCTCACCTTGATATTGATCAGCTCCAGCTACAGCCAGTGGCAAAGGCCGACAAGGCACCGACTGCAGATACAAGGCCTGTGTTTGTTACCCACTTCTCCAGTGGTCAATGGAGTAGCTGTGCCTGTGTACAGGAGCAGCCGGAGTGATCATCTATTCTGGCATTCAAGCTCGCTTTGCCTGCATTGACGGGAATGGTTTACGTGAGGGTGTAGAAGCATGAGATGGAACACGAGGGGGGCATAGTTTGGGTTCTAGACTTGTATTTATGTAAAAGAAAAACCTACCTATCCCTATAGCTATGAGCGGTTTCCCTCCCTCAACCTAACCAAACTGGGAAAAGGGTGTGACTGTCAGAATGTCCGTCAAATCAAAAGATATTCATCCTCTGACCGAATCACGCTAACTATCCCTAACACTTACAACTAAAAGTCTCTAAATAAAGTAAGGTTCATTCACCAGGAGAATGACTCAGTTCTCCTGGTGATTGCTGGATTTATGTTCCTTCAAGGCGTGGCCAGGGGGAATGACTCCCTTCCCCTGGTTACGGTACAGTTCCGTAGGATGATCCTCTCCTTGGAATTACTCCTTCCCACTCTTTCCACAGGGTAACTAGTCTTAGGATAGTCATGTGTTTTCCCCTTGTGTCTGGGAAATGCCTCCCTTTCCCAGACTCTTTAAGGCCAGGGGGAATGACTCCCTTCCACTGGTAATCAAATACAAAGTCCCCTTGTTTACAGTCTCGTGTTACTGACTCCCAGATTCCTCTCTGGTGACTTATGGTTTCCTCAATACTACTGTGTTGATGGAGCCTACCTCCGATGCTTTCTTCTTTCAACTTTGGGTCTAAGACCCCTGCCTGGCGGCTAATGGGTTTCTCACTCCCACTGTGTCGAGGGACATTCCCTCTGATGCTTGCTTCTTGAAACTTTGGGTATCAGACCCCTCTCTGGTGGCTAGTGGTTTCTCTGCTATCACTGTCCAAAGGGAGATTCCCTCTGATGCTTGCTTCTTGAAAATGTGTGTCCCAAACACCTCTATGATGGCTAGTGGTTTCTTTGCTATCACTGTGCCGAAGGACATTCGCTCTGTTGCTTGCTTCTTGAAACTTTGGGTCCCAGACCCTTCTCTGGTGGCTAGTGGCTTCTTCGCTTCACTTCGGCGGCTCCACGGATTGTGGCGCTCTTCAGTATTAACGTGGCTTAAGAACTGCACGGTTCATCTCCCCTTGGAGGTCCTGCAACTGCGTCATGTGGTCTGCCTAGGCTTGCCGGTCGAATAGCTCTCGGGAACGCCTCTAGCTTCTTACTCGCGTCTCCAGCCCTCTGACTTGCACTCATTCAAATCTCCTGTGTCTGACAGCTTCCTTGCTTCCTGCTCCAGGACTGGTTCAACCAATCCATTGGTGCCTTCTCTCTTTTTATATTTACAAGTTTCATTGAAGTTGTATGAAAGTCCTTTGTTGGTTTCCATGATGCACTCTTTGTGCTTCCGTGCATCTTCCTCGTGGCAGTACTGAGGTCAGGCTTGATCCTCTTGTAACAGACATTCTTCTTCATCCAGTATTTTCCAAGATACTAAAATCTTCTGCCTGGAAACAATAGATGGATCTATGGTCTACCACGGGGTTAGAAGAAGAAAGAGTGGCCAGAGGGTGTAATGTGTTTCCCAGGGCTCTACCCTAGATGTCCGTCCTCATCCCCAGAGGGGGAGTCCCTCCCCTTGAGATCCTTCCACTGTGTACCATCCCCAGAGGGACTAACGGGTCGCGTCCTCACCTCCCTGGCTTCATGGAAATGGGCTCCTCCTCGGGGAGAAGTGACAACATCTACAGGATCGTCGGATTAGTCATAGGAAGTTGAAGGAAGATTCAATCCAAGATGCTGTGGCGGCCCATCGCCCCCTAACATCCTGAGATAAATAGAGCAAATGTTTCCAAAGGTCTTGCAAAGGCTCTATGATGATATGTAAAGTGTGGAGCTGTTGTGAATTAGGGCGACTCAGTGAAACATTTGCAGTCGCAGCTACTGCGTACTGGGGAGACTGAGAGCAATATTCACTTTTGCACCTGTTGCACTGCAGTATGATTTCAATAAATATTTTTGTTTGCATCTATTGCATATCAGGGGGACCCAGAGAGTTATTCCCATATTTGAGTGGGGAATCCTTCATCAGGGTGTAACGGCGACAATTGTCAAGCGTTCTCCACCCAGTCGAAGGTGGCTCTTGTAGCAATTATATGACTGTGCTGAGAATAGCTTTGTGGACAATGAATATTTCAAAACAACTTGCCCTATTGAGGTGCATCCAGTTTCTCCTCACTAAGTGTCAGGGGTTGTCCATAGTTTATGTGGATGGATGTCCCTTCCATATCACAGAAAATAAGGAGAAGGAATTAGACAGTGGTGCCAGAAATTCTTGGGAGAATGACCCCATGATCTCTCCTCAGCTAGTTGAAATATTGGTTGCCAGAGTAACCAGGTAGCAGAGCTGATGGGCATATACCAGCTGTCCTTGCTACCATAAGTCATCAACTCCAGGAACCAGTTATAATTATATCCAAATCTGATTATGTCAGAAACTGATTTAACACCTGAGAAATCGAAACGCCAGTGGTATGCTGTGTGCTAGCAACAAACCATTGAAATAAAGACAGTTGATTTAAGCAATATTCAGGCGACATCCGTTTGTTTGCAATATAACAGTTTAAATGCAACACAAGCTGTGATAATAGACTGCTATCGATGCCCAGTTAATCTTTGAGTCACAGGCTATCAGTAATGGGTTAAACACAGATCATGAACTTCATGTGTGTATTTATGCCTAAATTGCAATACTATGTAGGCACAGTTCCTGTGGTGTCTGCCAGAATCTCCAAACGTGTATATAACACTGGCACCTGAGGCATGTTCACCCCATATTCAGCACAGCGGTCCATCACTGTTCATATTAATGGTCACATATTGTTCACATCAATGCTCATCAGCCACCATTGGCAACCAAATGGTACGCACACATTATGGCCATTGCACATAGCAGCATACATTTAATTTTCTCCCAGCCTCACAGGCCTTGAGACTTCAACACCTGTGTGGTGGTGCACACACCTCAGCCACACTTGACATCCTTCCAAATGTTGAAAGGGGACCCACCCCTGGCTGGTCTCCAGGATGGTTGCAGTAATGTTGACAGCAACTGCAAAAAAGCTGGATGTTGTCTGCAATTATTTCAACACATATGCCCAGTATCCAACACTTTGGATACAACCATCATGTCACCTAGCAACTAGAATGACATTTGATGCTCTCTCGAATGAGCCAGCAGCCTGTTGTAGGTACAAAAATTAGTAAGGCCTTGCCCCTGTTGTAGCAAGATGAATCCCGAAGAGCCTCAGAGTAGAAAAGGGTGATTACGTGCGACTAGGCAGGGTTGCAAAATGTGTTTTCTTGTTAATCAGATGTCAAATTCCAAGAAGAAGGGAAGGGCAGAGGGTGGTAAAGGCCTGGCACGACAGATACACGATAGTCATGAACAGCTCAAGTGAATTCCCGAAGAGTGCCCCTGAGATGCAGAGAAGGGTGTAATGACTGTGCAGTTTTAGGCTTATCAGCTCACCCTCAGAGTGTGTTTACGAGGAACTCTTCTGCATGATGGAGGGATGGGGGGGAAGATTACGTGACTAACTGGTATGCTTATGTAAACTCCTTCTTTGTGCACGTGCTAGAGATTGGAACCAATGATATTTGAAAATATATATAAACCATGCAGACCTAATACTTATCAGCTCACTCCTGCACAATCCTTTGAATGTGCAAGAAGTCATGCCCATTCGCGAATGCTGAAATTAAATAAATGGATGACTTGACCAACCGTCTAAGTCTTTTTGGAGTAGGGTCCCCTTTGACGGAAGTGGAGTGAGCGAAAGTGTACCCCCACTGTACACCGGCAACGCGGGAGACGTAGCCCACGATAACTTACAGTAACCATCATTATTAACAAGTGCTCCAATCTTAAAAACAGACCATTAAATACACTAGGAACCATGCCCACCAATTTCCCATATTGAAATGTGAAGTTCAAGTCAATTAAGTCAAATATGTTTTTGGGGCATTGCCCACTTCCGGACATTCCTATGGCACACTTATCAATGTTTTTCCTTGCACATCATTCCACACTTGCACATTGAGGGGCTTGCACCCCAAGTAGCCATTATTAAACAACTATAACACTAGTACCAGAGATCAGCCAAAATGGCTCTCTAGCTTATCATTATTCTGCGATAATAAGGGGGGCCCTGGGAGTCCCTCTACCGGCCATTAGTCCTGGTTACGAGAGACTTACCAAGAGTTTTTAGCTCACTATCTCTTTCACAGAGGAAAAATATCCAAAGCATATCAGTCTTTGTCCTGCCCTGGATCAGTCCAGCACCGAAATGCCAGGCAATTCTTATCATGAGCACTGCTCCCGAGAAGCCAAGTCAAGCCCAGCATCCCCGGAAGCAGGCTCACGACCCTCGTCCCCGGCTCCAGCAAACCCCTATTGGGGCCCTTTGGACCATGTCCTGGCGCCTCTGGCGCCAGGCTCATAAGGAACCTCAGTCCCAGCGCCAGGGGCGCCGGGCTCATAATTCTTGCAAAGGTGCTTGGGTGGACCTACCTGTAGCAGACCATGCTGCATACTCACCTTTGCAAATGCTGGCAGGATGAAGTCCCCAGCCTTCTGCTGGGAGGAACTATTCCCTGAACTGGGACTACTTTCTTACCCGGGTGGGGCTGGTGCCACTCCTTAGCTCTGGAACACAGGAACTCTTTTACCTGTGCGAGGCTGAGGAAGAAGACACCCAATCACTCCAACACTATTTAAACCACACCCGATTGGGAAAACGTGCTTCGCGTTATTCTGCATCTGCAGCAGGACGCTCACTGAGTCAGCTCCAGCATTCCAGTGACATCTCCAGCTTCAGCTCAGCAACCTGTGGAAGAAAGACACGAGAACTATACTTACCATCCAGGAATCCAGACACCGGCAGAACCTGCAAGCAAAAGAAACATAAGGTTAGCAAGTTGCAACACGTTCGCAGCCGCGCTCGCTTACCTGATCCATCTGTGCTTTCACGGATTCTTCGGCGCCTTCTCTTCAGCAGCCTAACGGCACCTGTAAGGACAAAGAACATTGTTAAGTAGGAATCGGGTGAAGGCGGCCGCATTTACTTTTCTTACCTGCTTTTGTGCGTGTATTACGATCTCTTCAACCGCAGCAGCCCGGCACCTGAAAACAAGAAAAGACATTATTAAGTGCCATTAAAGACTGCACGAAAGCCTAACACTTACGTGTTTCCCCACGTGCATCCGCGACTGGGAAAACGCCCGCAAGGTCCCGACACCTGCAAATAAGAAAAGAACATTGTTAGAGGTGCTATAATAAGGTCACAGATCATTATACTCACGTACTTCGCACGTGCAACGGCAACGGACGAACAACGCCCGCAACATCTTAAGACCTGAAAACAGAAAACAAGGGACATTATTGAGGTGTCATTGAAATTCCCATACCTACGAACAACCGCACGTGTCGCGCTCTCAGTGACCACGCCCTCAGCATCCAGGCACCTGAAAAAGACAATGCAAAGACTTCATTAAAGGTGCCCATCTCTTCAAGACTATAAATGCTTTATACCTACTGGCATCCGCTCGTGCAGTAACGGCGGCATCACCTTTTGGCATCTTAGCACCTGTGCCACTTCTAAGGCCACAAAAGACTTTGAGGACCTCCAGTGACGTAACTGGAACCCACGCACCCCTGCATAAGTCGCAGGATGGAGAGCCCAGCATTTATACGCCTAAGGTGAGAGCTCGCCGAGACAAGTAGAAAGCTAGGCTGTGGGAGAAACTGGCGATTGGTGGGAGAAGGAATCCCATCAAACGGTGATTAATCCTTTTTCTTCCACCTGCAGAAAACTTACCCTGCAAGTCAGACATTCGATAAGAGGAAGCCCAGTCCTGAGAGTCGTCCGAGCTCTACGCTTCTCAATTGAAGAAACGATAGCAGCCCAGCCGGGATCAGCGCCTCCGTGGGAATCAGGTGAGTGTTACAGAATGCGAAGCCTACCAATAACCTCCTACCCAGGCGCTATGGAAACTTCTGACACAGACCAACTGGCCCAGTTATTAGGGGAACTAAGAGCTGAAGTTCATGCTGCCCGCCAGGAAACGAATGCCCTTAGGAGGGAATTGATAATATCAAAAGAACAAACTGATGATCTCGCCAGACAGTTATTACAGACACAAGCGGGGCAAACCCCACTACCTAATTCAGGAGGGAGCTATATCCCAGCGGCTTCAGCCAATCCTGTTCAAATCAACCTACCCGGAAATGTGCCATTGGCACCGCCTGAACGCTTCTCTGGTGACCCTGAAAGGTTTGCGGTGTTTATAAATCAATGCCGATTGCACTTTCTTTGTAGACCTGCAGCCTTTCCGGCTGACCAGACTAAGGTAGCCTTTGTGCTTTCGTATCTTAGCAGCAGTGCCGCTGATTGGTCGATCCCTCTGGTTACACAGGATGACCCGATCCTTCGTGATTTCCCGACCTTCCAGGCAAATATGGAAAGACTTTTTGCAAGGCATTCCCAGGGGCAGGCCCTGGACAACGAACTCCTTTCCCTACGACAGGGCAATCAAGATCTTTTGGCCTACATTGCATCATTCAATAGGCTAATCGTGGAAACCAGATGGCCTGAGGACAAAAGAATCACGCTTTTTCACAGGGGTTTGCGTCGCGAACTCAAAGGCGTCCTTGCCCAGGTAGTGAATCCTCCTCAGGATTGTTCAGAGTACATTGATTTGGTGGTCCAATTGGATCACAGACTACAAAACAGAAAGGCGGATCGATCCAGGTTTGAAACACAAGTGTTCCCTAAGCCTCAAAGTCACACCAAAGGAGTTGAAGCCGTCGAACCTATGCAAATTGGGGTTGTAAAGGGTCCCCTAACCCAGAAAGAATGCGACAGGAGACGACAAATGCAACTATGTCTCTATTGTGAAAATTCAGGACATTTTCTTTGAGATTGCCCGGTGAAACCACCTAAGCACCTAAGTGGGAGCTTCTGATAAGAGTTCTGAAAAGCCTGAGCCGGGAAACGACCTCGCCCGACAAGTGTAGAGGTCCGCTTGCCGAGCGTAAAAACCAGTTCTTTGACCTCGCACTTCATAATGCCAATGGTCCTCGTAAACCCAGAGCAACCGGATCGTTTGCATGCAATTAAGGCATACATTGATAGCGGAGCAGTTGGAAATTATGTGGACCGCGAATTGGCTTCCCGGATGAACTTACCTCTTTGTCCAAAGGTGGTTAAAGACGTCATTACCACGGTGGATGGGACGGAAATCGCCTCCGGACCAGTGACCCATACCACTACTGAAGTGACGATACTAGGCCAAGACGGTAATCAGGAGGTAATTGTGTTCGACGTGATCAAGGTCCTTCAATTCCAAGTAATTCTAGGGATTCCTTGGTTGGAGAAACACAATCCTCAAATTGATTGGCGAGCAAAGACGATACAGTTCCCAGAGTGTGCACCTACTTGTTATCCTCGACCCAGTATTGGCCTAGCGGTAGCAACATCCGAAGGACCGCAATTGCCTTCAGAGTATCAAGAATTCCAAGATGTCTTTCAGAAGGAACAGACTAATACCCTGCCTCCCCACAGATCTTACGACTGTCAAATAGACCTGATACCCGGAGCCACTCCCCTTTGTAGTAGAATTTACGCCCTTACCGAGCCTGAAAATCTTCATTTGCGACAGTATCTGGACCAGTACCTGGCCAATGGATTTATCCGCCCATAAAAGTCTCCTGCATCCTCGGCTCTGTTCTTCGTACCTAAAAAAGAAGGTGACCTTAGAACCTGTATTGATTATCGTGCCCTGAACCAGATAACGGTAAAGAACAGATACCCCCTACCTCTGATTCCGGAACTCCTTGACCAAGTTAAGAACGCCTGCATTTATACAAAGCTAGATCTCCGGGGAGCCTACCACTTGGTACGGATTAAAGAAGGCGACGAATGGAAGACGGCATTTCGCATCAAGTATGGACTATTTGAATACCAAGTGATGCCCTTCGGACTATGCAATGCACCAGCCGCGTTTCAGTATTTTATGAATGATGTCCTCAGAGAACTCATAGATGTTTGCGTAGTCGTCTACATAGATGACATCCTTGTGTACTCATCTTCAGAAGCAGATCATCAGAAACATGTTAGAGCCGTCCTTGAAAAACTCCGCCAACATAATCTTTTTGCTAAGCTCGAAAAATGTGTTTTTCACGTCACGGAGGTCGAATTTCTAGGCTTTATTCTGACACCCAAAGGAGTCCACATGGACTCGAGAAAGGTGGACGCTATCATCAAGTGGCCATCACCTACTTCCGTGAAAGGTGTCCAAAGCATGTTAGGTTTCGCCAACTTTTACCGCAGGTTTATTCCAGAGTTTTCACGAGTGGTGCAGCCCATCACCGCCCTCTTAAGAAAAAACAAACGTTTCGAGTGGTCAACAGAAGCAGAACAGGCCTTTCAAGAGCTAAAAGCCAAGTTCACCTCAGCACCCATACTGAAACACCCACGTCCAGACCTCCCTTACATCGTTGAGACCGACGCCTCCAGCTTAGCAATGGGGGCGGTTCTATCACAGAGAGATCCGGAAACTAACCAATTGCACCCCGTGGCATTCTGGTCTCGCAAGTTCTCGGCGCCTGAAATTAACTACACCATCACAGATAAAGAGCTTTTAGCAATTAAGTCCGCTTTCAAGGCCTGGCGGCACTATCTCCTTGGAGCCAAACACACTGTCACGGTAATCACCGATCATCGAAACCTACAATACCTGAAAACCGCCAAAGCTCAGTCCTCCAGACAGCTTCGCTGGGCACTTTTCTTTGCCGAATTTGACTTTGTGATTACTTATCGCCCCGGCAACAAAAATGGCAAAGCGGATGCCCTTTCCCGGATTGGAATGGGAGATAATATTGTCAATCCTGAACCTGTGCCAATAATTCCAGAACAGAGAATCCTGGGCCTGATTTCTTCACAATCCATCGAAGATATCGAAGCAAAAGTTAAATAACTTGTGACCACTTTGGTCTTACAAAACTGGCAACAAAAGGGAAAGGACTTCATCATAAAAAAAGACCTGCCTTATTTTCAGGGACGACTATTCCTACCACATGCCGATTTACAAAAACAGGTAATCTCTTGCTACCATGATTCCTTGATGGAAGGCCACCCAGGCATTGCCAAAACCTCGGAAAAAGTCAAGAGACACTTCTTGTGGCCGTCATGGAGAAAAGACATAAAGGAGTTTGTGATGTCCTGTGGTGTGTGTGCCCAAAACAAAGGTCAGAAGGAAAGACCAGCGGGTCTCCTGCATCCGCTAGACATCCCGCCACATCCCTGGCATACCCTCTCCATGGACTTCATCACCGATTTACCCTCCTGTTCCGGATACAACACTATTCTAGTAATTGTAGATTTGTTTTCTAAAATGGCCCACTTCGTTCCACTAAAGGGCTTACCTTCAGATTCAGTTCTAGCACGGGAATTCCTTGAAAATATTGTAAGATTGCACGGCTTTCCTTCGGTTTTGATCTCAGATAGGGGGAGCCAGTTTATCTCTCACTTTTGGCGAAGTTGCTGTCGTTTAGCTCAAATCGATGTAAGACTTTCAACCAGCCATCATCCCCAGACCGACGGACAAACTGAGAGGACAAACCAAACTCTGGAACAATATTTACGTTGTATGCTACAGCAGTCGGAAAGTAATTGGAAAGATATCCTTTGGATAGCCGAATATGCTTACAACAACTCGATCCATTCAGGAACCGGAAAAAGTCCCTTTTACATTTTATATGGGATTCATCCTCGAACCTCCAATCTCGACCCGCCCCAAGATCTTGGAACGCCTGCCATGGATCAACTTCACAATGCTATCACTCAAGCTTTCAAAGAAGCGACAATCCACCTACAACAGGCTAAAGAACGATACAAAAGGGGAGCAGACCAACACCGAAGAGACGCCCCTCAATACCAGGTTGGAGATCAAGTTTGGTTATCCACCAAACATTTATCACTTAAAGGACCTCACACCTTCAACCCAAAATATCTGGGACCATATTCAATTACAGCCATAATAAACCAAGTGGCTGTCAAATTGGGTTTGCCATCCCACATGAAAATACATCCGGTGTTTCACGTATCTCTACTAAAACCTATGCAACCTGGAACCAGACTGAATAAACCTCCAGAGCCTATTCAAGTAAATGGAGAACCTGAATTTGAGGCTAAAAACATCCTGGACTCCAAGATCGTCAAGTCAAAATTATACTATCTGATCGACTGGAAGGGTTACGGACCTCAAGAACGATCATGGGAACCCTCTGACCACGTCCATGCTCCTTGTCTAGTCAGAAAATTCCACCAAACTTTTCCCAATAGGCCAAAACCTCCGGGGAAGACAAGTTTGGGAGGGGCCTTGAGGGGGGGTGCTGTCATGAGCACTGCTCCCGAGAAGCCAAGTCAAGCCCAGCATCCCCGGAAGCAGGCTCACGACCCTCGTCCCCGGCTCCAGCAAACCCCTATTGGGGCTCTTTGGACCATGTCCTGGCGCCTCTGGCGCCAGGCTCATAAGGAACCTCAGGTGCTTGGGTGGACCTACCTGTAGCAGACCATGCTGCATACTCACCTTTGCAAATGCTGGCAGGATGAAGTCCCCAGCCTTCTGCTGGGAGGAACTATTCCCTGAACTGGGACTACTTTCTTACTTGGGTGGGGCTGGTGCCACTCCTTAGCTCTGGAACACAGGAACTCTTTTACCTGGGCGAGGCTGAGGAAGAAGACACCCAATCACTCCAACACTATTTAAACCACACCCGATTGGGAAAACGTGCTTCGCGTTATTCTGCATCTGCAGCAGGAAGCTCACTGAGTCAGCTCCAGCATTCCAGCGACATCTCCAGCTTCAGCTCAGCAACCTGTGGAAGAAAGACACGAGAACTATACTTACCATCCAGGAATCCAGACACCGGCAGAACCTGCAAGCAAAAGAAACATAAGGTTAGCAAGTTGCAACACGTTCGCAGCCGCGCTCGCTTACCTGATCCATCTGTGCTTTCACGGATTCTTCGCCGCATTCTCTTCAGCAGCCTAACGGCACCTGTAAGGACAAAGAACATTGTTAAGTAGGAATCGGGTGAAGGCGGCCGCATTTACTTTTCTTACCTGCTTTTGTGCGCGTATTACGATCTCTTCAACCGCAGCAGCCCGACACCTGAAAGCAAGAAAAGACATTATTAAGTGCCATTAAAGACTGCAAGAAAGCCTAACACTTATGTTTTTCCCCACGTGCATCCACGACTGGGAAAACGCCCGCAAGGTCCCGACACCTGCAAATAAGAAAAGAACATTGTTAGAGGTGCTATAATAAGGTCACAGATCATTATACTCACGTACTTCGCACGTGCAACGGCAACGGACGAACAACGCCCGCAACATCTTAAGACCTGAAAACAGAAAACAAGGGACATTATTGAGGTGTCATTGAAATTCCCATACCTACGAACAACCGCACATGTCGCGCTCTCAGTGACCACGCCCTCAGCATCCAGGCACCTGAAAAAGACAATGCAAAGACTTCATTAAAGGTGCCCATCTCTTCAAGACTATAAACTCTTTATACCTACTGGCATCCGCTCGTGCAGTAACGGCGGCATCACCTTTTGGCATCTCAGCACCTGTGCCACTTCTAAGGCCACAAAAGACTTTGAGGACCTCCAGTGACGTAACTGGAACCCACGCACCCCTGCATAAGTCGCAGTATGGAGAGCCCAGCATTTACACGCCTAAGGTGAGAGCTCGCCGAGACAAATAGAAAGCTAGGCTGTGGGAGAAACTGGCGATTGGTGGGAGAAGGAATCCCATCAAACGGTGATTAACCCTTTTTCTTCCACCTGCAGAAAACTTACCCTGCAAGTCAGACATTCGATAAGAGGAAGCCCAGTCCTGAGAGTCGTCCGAGCTCTACGCTTCTCAATTGAAGAAACGATAGCAGCCCAGCCGGGATCAGCGCCTCCGTGGAAATCAGGTGAGCGTTACAATTCTCCTCTGAACAAGAGTGCCAACAGCAACCCCAGACACGCGTTTAGGTCTGGATGGACCTCATGAGTAGGGTGGAGCTGTGCCTCTCTAAGAGCAGTGAGCCAGGGATCCATGTCTGGATTACCCTAGTAACTTAGGTTGAGACCCAAAGTTACTTTAATTATGCAATAATAAGGGGGGTCCTGGGAGTCCCTGTACCAGCCATTAGTGCCGGTAGAGGGCGAATAACGATGGTCTGGAGGGTTGCCCAGAGCAATGCCAGAGGTTAAGATTTATTCTAAACCTTCTACCGATCACCTCTTTTGTTTTGCTATTGTCACCCCGAGTGGGACGGGTGTGCCCAGACGTGGGTCCTCTGCCTGCTGCGCCTAGAGACCCAACTATTCCTTACTAATGATGCCCAACAAGGCTGAAACATGTCTGGAGATGCTTGTGTTCTCGTACAGAAGGGATGTGACCTAGCAGTTCGGGCTGAGCTGCCCCTTTGGGGGTGGGACCCAGCTTGATTTGCATAGGGTTTTTCACCTTTTGTAATGGCTTGGCAGGCAAAGAATGATGGTCTGGAGGATTGCCCAGAGCAATGCCAGGGGTTAAGATTTATACTAAACCTTCCAGCCATCACCTCTTTTGTTTTGCTATTATCAACATTCAGCACCATGCCGGGACACTAGTCCTTTCTTAGTTTCCCTGCAACAGAGTTTTTATGTTACTTAGCAACCCCCACCACACTCGATGCGGCTATCACATCACATCCCGAGTGCTCCGTCTGCACGCTACTTCATGCCACAGAACTTCATATGAGGTAACAGCATGCACATTAGTCCTCTGATCGCACTTTCATTTCTCATGCTTTTCCACATACAGAATGGGAAAACATTCACCTATCCAGGCATGGGGCTGCTCGCACCAAACACCCTTTACATTTATCACTCACCCCACTAACCTACCATGAACTCCACATGCATGAATCCTTCACTCTGGATGGTTTCTCTGTCCCCAATATAGGAGTACTGCACTGTGCACCAATGAAGTCCATTGTATGGCCCTCGCCTAACTGCATGTGGGATTCATCATGCCGAAGGGTGCACCGGCAATTCTGATCAATAGCATTTATTTATGTTGATTGGAATACTTGGTTCCATGGACAAGATGATATCATTGCTTGAGCACAATTACTGGATCTACTGATCTGCTCTGGTAGTTAACAAAAGATCAAGTGTTGTGTCTGTCTCTCTCTCGCTCCCTGTTTTTGTCTGTATTTGGTTTTTTGTTGTTATATGACAAATGACATTGCAATTTACAAAATGTGTTTATAATGTCCTTTATTAATTTGGTGGTATGTATCTACGGTGTGATTAATTTAATTTAGACAGCCCTGAGGAAGAGCAGACGCTCGGAACACTTGTCAGCTGGGCTCACAAATTCACTAGACACCATCAGTAAAATTCTCATTTTCCAAAACATTGTTTCAGGCACACTGATCTTGTGTCGCAATTTCATTTGTTAGGGCTTTCCCTGTCAAGCCACCCTTTGCCATCATCACATGCATTCATGTACTTTTATTGTTACCAAATTAACAACATTTGAGACTAAGCACTTTTTAGATTTTTCATCATGGCTATATTATAAATATCAAATGTAATCAATTATCTGTGAATGTCATTTTTCTTTTTTTTACTTATTTAATTTAATGTGTTATCGTTTTATTACAAAGAAAACATAAGTAAATCACATTAAAAAAGAATGAAATCCTATACTTAAAACATCAATAAACATAAAAGTAAAACATACCAAATTATGTGCATTCACTTTACATACTTAGCACAAATCTCCTATCACCAGTGCGTATTTTCAAGGTTACATAATCAATACTTACAATCCTCAATAACAATTAAGATTCTTTTCATTTCCGTACTATGGTCACATCAAGCATCCCGTTGACTGTTGTCCAAATGTGTCCTCTGCCATCAACCAGACCGTATAGAGGGGAAGATGTAGTCCCGCATTCAGCGTGTTAATACATTGATGCCAAAAGGATAAGTCTTTGATGGAATCCAAATGATGAACAAATTTGCCATAGCATTTTATATAGATTTCCCCCAGTTTAGGACACTTGGTAAGAATATGTTTTGCTGTTTCACTGGACTTATTATTCTTACAAATTCTACAAAAACGCTCATCCTTGGGGATTTGCCGCTCAGGGCCGATGGAAGCAAGTACTGGCAAATTCTAAGCAAAAGTATAAACCTCCTGAGGTTGACAGAAGGACATGAATTCATATATTTCTGGAATCTCTTGAAAGTCTGTAACACGTACTGAACAAATCTATATTTCTTAAGTCTTTTAAGATGCTCGTAATTACACTGCCAATCCCAGAGGTCAACTCTCCTTCCTAGATAATGCTTCATATCGGCAAACTCATCACCCCATTTGGGGATCCAGCCTATATGTTCAAAGAATAATACCAATTATTTTTTTCTCTATGGATACCTTCTCCCACACTATCTATGAGCAAATTAGTTGGACAATGTAATGATCTTATGTATAATTCAGCTCTCTTTTTTAGATCCAGACCTTTTAATGAATGAAGACCTAATTCTAATCGTAGAATTGCCATGGGGATGCATTGGGGAAGTCCTAGTAACTTTCTCCAGAACTTTCCCCTCTATAATTTGGATCCATTTCAGATCGATATTAATGAGGGCTGCCAGCCCATAAATGTCCGCAGGGACCAGACATTGAATATACAATTGTCGGGCTCCCCAAAGTGACTATCCGCTCTTTTTATGTGTAAATTGAGCTATCAGAGCAGTCAATTGTGCTGCTTTCATCCTGCGTGACTGGAAACATGATAATCCCCTTTCAATCAAACTCCACTCTCAGTTATTTATACGAGAGAGTACACAGTATCTCAAGAGTATTAACAAACATACAAGGGCGGGCAGTCTTTTCCCCCGAAAAGACCACCAACAAGGTTTTGTCATGGTTGATAATTAGGCCATTCTCGTTGGCATAATGCCAGAAAGCATCTGCAGACTTCAGTATGCCACTAAAGGTATGATCTAATATAACTAGATCATCTGCATAGGCTAATGTGGGACAATGAGTGGCCCCTACTTTAGGGGGGCAGTTATGCACCGGCCATATACATTGAAGAATGTCAGCAACAAACAGGTTGTATAGCAGGGGGGCGGTCACACATCCCTGCTTTACTCCCCTGTTTTGCTCGATAGATGTAGCCAGTGTTCCCTGACTATCCAATTTAAGGCTAACCGTAGTGTTGTTGTGCAAGAGTTTAAGATAATATAATAAGCCCACCGGGCAGCCCATCCTTTGGAGTTTTAGCCATAACAAATCTCTATTTATTGTATCGAAAGCAGCTTTAAGGTCTATATATAGAGTGCATAGAGAGAGGGATTGTTGGGTAGCCGAGCTTTACCACAAAGTGTATCCATAACTAGCAGGCTGTGGATGGTAGAATAACCTACCCTAAATCCACACTGGAATCTGTCTAAGATCTCCTCACTATCGACCGAGATTTGCAGTTCATGTAGCAGTAGTGCAGCAAATAGCTTTCCTGTACAATCCAGAAGGGATAGCAGTCTATAATTACTAGGGTCCATTTTACTTCCTCTTTTAAAGACAGGTACAAGGATCGCCGTTTGCCAAGAGCTAGGAACTTGTCCATTCTCTATTACCTTGTCAAAGAGAATTTTTAACAGATTAGCCCAGAAATAAGGATTTTTTTTAGTACCGCATTAGCCAATCCATTAGGGCCGGGGACACAACTGGATTTAAGGGTAGCTATTTGTGTTTGCAAAACCTCCATGGACACCACAAAAGGGGGGCTCTGAGGATTGATGTTACACTATATCCCCTTCACGCTACATTCCGGGACATTTCATTTGCCCAGAAACTGAATCCATTCAGAGGCACTGATGGGATTAATCTAAGATTGAACACGACTACCCTTAGCTACCCCAATAGAGCCCATATATAACGGGCATTCCTGGAGCAAACTATTTTAACTGTGCGTTGCCACGCTTCATTTCTCCTTGCACCTTTCCAATGTTTTATCCAGTCCCGATATTGCTTTTTCAATTTTCTCGAGTAATCAGTGAAAGCTAACAGAGATTTACCAGCCCTTTTACCTTTCTGGGTATTACTTCTTAGGGTAAGTTTGGTGTCTCTGATATCTTTATCATAGTCCACTTCATTCCATCATCCCTCGCTATCCGACATACTTTAGATGTTGCGTGGGCACCGGTGAATAAAGCTATCCAACTCATAATTTCTCCTTAGGTGATAACTTGAATATTTGCAACCTGTCATCATTTAAGCCAGCAACCACCCTGTCAGCACTACAAACATTCTTTTCCGACCAAATGATTTGGGTGGATGAGTGGTTCGCATCATGTTTCCTAGCTTTACCACCTTATGCATATGATCAAGCGGCCCAAGTTCCAATACTAAAGCTTTATGGTCACTCCACACATTATACCATGTTATCATATCTTTGACTAACACAGCCACATCACAGCTCACAAAGATATAATCCAGGGTGCTGCAAGCACCAGCCCTATTCCATGTATGTCTGCCAGGGCAATCTCCACAAGTACGCCGATTAACAATTTCTAACTCCCAGTTATCAAAAAAGTTTAACCAGCCTTTCCCCTCATGATCGTCTATCTTGTGTTGCATAATGTTCTTATACTGTAATAATGGGTTAGATGTAGTACCCCTCCCATCTTTAATATGACAATTAAAGTCTCCAGCGATGATAATGTAATTACTTTTAGAATCAACGATCCATTGGCTAAATAGACAGTGTAATGCGTCTTGTAATAGATCTCTCAAATTCTCTCTAGGGGAAGTTACATACATTTACTAACAGTAGTTTTTCTCTATATTCATTCACCCATATCTCAACCTCAACTGCTTTAATATGATCCTCCAGCATCGTCAAATCGTGCGAGATTTCATAGCAATGGATACCCCAATTATCAGTCCACCCTATGGCCTCCCCGATGACCGTTCTTAGCGAATGTTTGGTGGACCAAATAACTATTCAAAATGATAGGGGAAAGTAACCAGGTCTCCTGTTGAAAGAAAAGGCTATGGTTAGTTATTGAGGATAAGGCACCCTTTGAGGACAGGAAATGATTAAAACCCCGGGTGTTCCAGGATATTAATGAATAATCTCAATGTTTTTGCACCACAATAGGTAATGATTCCGCCAGCCACTTTAGCATGTTTTGAATGTCTGCCATTTTTGCGTCCTGGCCCACTAGTAAAACTGGCTAAGTGCCCTTAGCCTAATATCTCTTATTATCAGACTCCTGCAGCTTAGTGTCTTCTTGTTCAGGATTAGCATCAATTTCCACATCGACTTGGAAGAGACTTTTCCTGTACTTCCTGATCATTTGGGCAGTGGCCAGGAATTTACAGTGAAGGGCAGTAACTTTGGGATTAATGGTTTGGAGAGGTTCAACAAAGACAGAGTCATCAGAAAGCAAGACACGCAGTTGGGGTATCAAATGAAATTTTGAAAGCAATGCTGTTCTCGTCAACCATTTACCTTGTGTTTTTTTATTTAGGTTTTGATATTACAGACTTTGTTTTCTTCTGGCCCCTTGGAGATACTTATTTCTACAGATTCCTCTGCAGCCGGGCTATTATCCTAAACTGGAGATTTTGTCTTCCTGTCGGGGGTAGAGAAAATGTTCTCTGTATGACCCAAGCTCTGCGATAAAACTGAGTCCTGGGGCTCCTCGCTAACAATGGACCCTGCAACTTCATTCGTAGCGCTTTCTTTCATGCTTTCTTACTCTTCTTTATGGGTACAGCAGTATCCGGTAAAGCTGAGGCCACTTCCAAATTAACAAAATTTCTGACTAAGCACCTTTTTGATTTTTCATCATTGCTTCAATATAAATATCAAATGTAATCACTTATCTGTGAATTACATTTTTCATTTTTTGTTTGTGAGGTGCATGGCGTGACAGCGTGCTTGCAGTTTACTCAATTGCCCAGTGTGTACTTGGGAGACAAACCATTGTCTGTCTCCAGTGCGACTCACAGCAGTGCTCCAACACCTGCCCACCTGCAGCGCAGTAGACTGGGATACTCACAACTCCTTAAATTAATGATTCAAACAATAGATGATTTATTGACGGCAAATACAATAACAGTGTCCTGGAAGGAGAATAAAGGCCACTCTAAGTTACAGGGTCCAGAAAAACAGTAAACAGTATTGGAGATCAAGTTGCAAAAACTAGAGCTATGTAAGGGAAATTCATTAACATGGAAAACCTCCTTGGGGAAATACAAAGAACAGATGTGACCTGATCACAATCTTGTGCTTAATGGAAACCTACCATTCTTCAATGTTCCAAATTTCAATATAATTACTGCTCATAAAGAAGATCCACTAATTGGCTAATAGTATCAGTATCTACCACAACTAGAAAACTTTCCATTATCTGAACAATATTACCAGGGAAAGGAAGATCTGGGAGTTTTAATGAAATTTCAGAAAATGTTTAAGCTGCAAAATGGATTGTTAGTTTGGAAACCCCAATCTGGATACAATCAGTGATTAGTATCTACCTCATTCCGAAGCATAATGTTAAATCATGCCCATGATACAGGCACTGCTGGTCATCAGGGATTTTAAAAAAACAATGGCAATCCCATGCAAGGCTGTTTATTAGCCATACATTGGTCTATACCTAAATATATATTTAAAAGGGTGTCTACTATTTACTCATTTGCAACTGAACTCTCCCATTCACAGGCTTCTCTGTAGTCCGACCTACATATTGATTTCATTGGACCAGTGATTCGGTCTGGCCATGGAAATAAATATGTGTTGCCTGTTACATTGTAAGCCGGAGACTGCTGTCACTTTATTAATCAACTACATCTTTTCATGTTTCATCCTTTGAATCCTGCCAAAGTAGTCACTTTGACAGTAAAGTGATGACTATGATGTGGGAAATTATTGGAGTGAAGAGGAAATTACACATTGTCTATCTCCTGGCATTTAGCCAGGTGGGGTAGAGCGGTGTAAAAGGGAATTCTTGGAATTATAAAAAAGTTTGGTGTAGTTGTGCGAGTTGTAATTGCAGTCGGAACAGTACTGTGTTTTTTTGGTCTTTCTACCCTGTCTACTCCTGGAGGAGTGGGAGGCAACTTTCAAAACCTTGGGCTCCAAGTGGAATGCAGCAGAGTTGTGCGAGTTGTAATTGCAGTGAGCACATTCCTGTGTTGTTTTGGACTTTCTACCCTGTCTACTCCTGGAGGAGGGGGAGCCAACCATCAAAACCTTGGGCTCCAAGTGGAGCACAACAGAGTTGTGCGAGTTGTAATTGCAGTTGGCACAGTCAGTACCAGAGCGCTAGGACACTGCCACCCTTTCTTCTGATGGTGGAGACTCTGGGGGAAAATGTGGCAGTAAACGTGGCTGCTCCGTTTTGTCTTTGTTGATGGAACCTGGCCTCTCGCCAGTTTCATTCATAAAACTCTTTGTATTGAGAGTGCAACATGGGAGTGTGATACCCCATAACTGTACGCTGTATCATAGCCCACCACAGCCTGCATAACACTAATAGCCTCAATCCTCCATTACCCTCTTCTATTTCACTCGAGACAATGCGAATACGATTCATACCTTTTACATTTTTACATTTTCTGCTGCACTGGTGCCTATTCGAACTATTGGATTTTAACCACTATCACTTTCTATATTGTACAACCCAACCTCCTCCATCCATCCAATTCGGAAAATGCATGGAAAGATAAGTTTGAGGTCGCACAATAATAAACAATGGAAAACTGTGCCCTACAATAAAACACAACTTGGAGTGGGCACCCAATGTTGTGCCAAGGGAATTAATGTGAACTCTTCTAGAGCTCGGTTCACTAGCTCACCTGAGGGTTAGCAACATGGTGACCCAGGGTCCGGTACCATCGACTCTTACTTCCCCACCAAACCCATATCTAAGCACCCCACCCCCCCACACAAGACCACCAATGCCATTCTGGCATCCTGTGGTGAGAACTCAGGCAGAGAACATAACAGCTCCCACTTTGGCCTGTCTTTGTTGGCGATGGACAACAATCACTGTCTATTAGCTTTATACTATTCCCTCAGCGACTCACTCGCCCCCAACATCTTGTTGTACCAGCAGCTCCCGACTCAGGGGGGGGGGCGCAGCTCCAGAACAAATCACCAATTATGGAAGGGGGCTATGTGGAGCCACTGTTAGAAAGATTAGTACATGAGCAGGAAGCAACGGAGGTGACGGGCAGCAGACTCTCTGCATCGCCTAATGTGTCCTCTGGATGACGGGGGAACAGATGCCACCATAACTGACCGTATGGGACTCCAGGGCCCATCTTCAGCACAACTGTCCATACTGCAGTATGCTATAAAAGTACTGTTGAAGATGTGTGATAAGATCTTGGGGGAGGTCTTGTTGCTGACAAGCCAAAGCATTCCTCAACCTAATGAAGATAGGGACTTTGATGAACTGATTGCTGCAGCCATCCCTTTTATGTCCCACAACTTGGCAACTGCTGAGGGCTATTCAGCGATTCCTGCAATAGGGCGAGAGCTCACCATCACTTATATGGAGGTGGAGGAAATAGCCGAACTCTTTGCAAGAATTCTACCATCTTTCTGACCCACAAACAACGGAGGAAAAAGAAGATACTTGCCCCGAAGGCAAGGACAAATAAAAGATCTACTGGTCAAACTCAAATGGGAAGCAGCATTGCTGAGGACTCTGTTACATTACCTGCTAGCAAGAATCTAAAAAGAGAAACCCAATGGAAACAGTAAGAAAAAAAGTAAATTGAAAGGTACTCTTATGAGCTGGGTTTTAAACAATAGATCCCAAAATGACATGAATGCAGTGGCTGAATCCCCCCTGAACCTTTCCCCTCCCCCTGTTATACACCGTTCCAACACTAACTCGGCAATGTCCTCAGAAATCCCTGTCGGCCCAACAAAGTCCTGTCACTATTGGACGGTCTACTAAGGGAGGACCCTACGGTCTCGGATGCAACCTTAGTTGAAGTCTTGACTAACCTGTCCTGAACAATCATGATTAGAAACAAAGTTTGTGGCAAACCTAGATTCCACCCACATATTAATAGAGGAGATTTCCTGGCGGCACTGACTCAAAAAATTCTTCCCTTGCAAAGATTTTTACCATATCAAAGCTATCAAAGACGCTAAATACCAATTCAGTTAAAACTACTGCAGCACCACTGAAACGGCCAAATGATAAGATCCTTCAAAGATCTGTATGCTGAACTGGGCTATGACTTAGATGTTTGTGAAGAAATTCCAAGCCCTGAACCAGCTCAGCAGTTAGATGTGTTTAAAGATATTGCCAAAACTGCCAACATCAATATTGGCAATGGTTGCATTTGCCCTTCCTTATAGGCCAATATCCTAGGTATTTTGAACTGGCTGGCTCTAAATAACAGCAACAAACCTGTTTCTGGAAATAGAAAACTGGCCATTTCTTCTTTGAATACCCGTGGGTTTGTCCACCTTCTTGGGCCTGGAGGATCCCTCAAATTCCTGCTGCTTAAAGATATCTTCCTATTACAGGAAGTTTGGTTATGTACTGATTAATTGATTGACTACTTCCAAATTTTCCAAGTAAAGGCTAAGGGCCACGAGGCTGCCCTTGAGGGGGCCTCATTATTTGCTTTAAAAATCACCTAAAAGCAGCAATAATTCATATTACTGGCAGCAGCCCTTATTTAACGGCAATATCGGTGAGTACAAATAAGGATGTTGGCACTATTAATATCATTACTGTTTACGACCCACCAGTCTGCAGCATAACTGAAGATATGTTGGACCTTGTATTAGATGTTATAGAAGATATCCAAAGTCAGGATGAAAGGGCCGATATATATGTTGGGGGGATTTCAATTATCAAACACTAAAGGAGGTATGAGGGTCAGGTACATTGCTCAACAAGCAAACACCCTCTAGATAGGTTTCAAAACCTTAGGCTGACACCAAAGGAGCTTGTGAGCAGAAATTAGTTTCAGAGTGGGATACTCTGCCCTCTCGAGTGAGTGCTGCTCTTCTTTAGAGTGCTTATGGTAATATTTCAAATTAAATAATCAACTAGTATAATTATTCTAAAAAAATATAAATGTTATTAGTATATAAAAAAGAAATATTTTTAATAAGCAAACAAACAAATTAATTCAATGGAATCAATTTGTTTGTTTGCTTATTAAAAATATTTCTTTTTATATAGAAGATTTTTGTTTAGAAGATCTTTATTCATTCTTCTGACTCTATCCCGTGATGTTTCTTCTTTAAAGATATTCATTTCCCAAAGTAGCGTATCAACTTGCTTTTTGTAGAGTTCCGGGGGATGACTTTTTTGATCTCCTCTTCAAGGGTGTTTAGATCTATTAGTATTTTTCAGTCATTTCATTAGCTGCATCAATAATCAAAATGATCCAGTCCTGTCCACATTTATTACCCACATAACTCCACTCTAACACAAAGCTTTTATTATCGAGGAAGAGTCTGGGTTCATTACGCACAACTAAACCTTGAGGCAACATGCCTTTTCTTAGATACACCAACATGATCGAACCTTGAAGTTGGTCAGAATTAGCCTTTTTCTCAATTGTGTTAACTCATCCCAATTGGTTTATGTTGAGCCACCTAGGATGGATGCCTTATGATGCAACTCAGGATGTAGAATATAGCTGACAGTGCTCTATGGGAGAAAGATTGACACGACAATGCTGGCTTGAAAAAAGTGTGTCCTGGTGCTGCTCAACCCCTCTCTGGGGTATATACTTCATGGTCGAAGACTGTACTGGAAACTATCAAACACTAAAGGAGGTATGAGGGTCAATTGCTCAACAAGCAAATACCCTCTAGATAGGTTTCAAAACCTTAGGCTGACACAAAAGGAGCTTGTGAGCAGAAATTGGTTTCAGAGTGGGATACTCTTCACTCTCAAGCAAGTGCTGCTCTTATTTAGAGCGCTACAGGTAATTTTTCAAATTGAATAATCAACCAGTATAATTATACAAAAAAAAAATGTTTTTATTAGTATATAAAAAAGAAATATTCTTAATAAGCAAACAAACAAATTGATTCCATTACCAAACACTAAACACTTATACGTTCAACAAACAGTTTTGATTGTACAACAATAGTAGATGTCTTGAATGGTTCTACTCCCATTTCAGTAGGAAATGCAGAATGCACACAAATTAGTAATAGAAATTCACATCAAGCATTCAAACCAACGGTTCTCATCATTCTCTCATTCAAGCTGAATCAACCTCCTCCATCCCAACATGTTTCTTTCCTCAACAATACCATTCACAATTTAATCAGGGAAATTCCTCAGGGGTACACTGTCTACTATCTATGAAAAAACATACAATTTCATCTATCACAGTCCAAAATTATAAAGAAGAGTGCCATCAACTGGACTTTTTGAGATATCCAATGTCAGGATGAACGGGCCGAGATATATGTTGGGGGATTTCAATGCCTAATGCTTTTGTCCCTACAAAATTAACAACACCAGTTTGTTAATAGTCCACATCTACTACTGCTGAAAAAGGCTCCCATAAGGGGAACATTTGGGTTGACTCTTTACACAAATGAGATTGTTCTTTGCTGAATGGCAGAGTAATGGGCGACATCCCAGGAAAGAGTACTTGGTTTTGGGGCCAAGACCTCCACCCATGACTACGTCTTTTGTAACTCTATCCCTCTACTACAGGTTAGGAGATTTGAAATTGTGGACACGATCTTTAGCAATGATGCCATTCTTACACTATACATTGCGAATAATCCTATCACCCATACTTAGAGGCAAACTGGGGAATTAGACAGGAACCCACAGGCTGCAGGATATGCTTGTCTGACAAGACTATTGGTAAGGGTGGTGCTTATTACTGTATGCAGGGTGACAACTTGCACTCACACCGAAAAGCGTCACAGCGGATTGCACATATAAAAGATAGTACCCGAACATTGGCCGTACAAAAAACCTTGTACTCTATGTTGCCCAGAGGGAACAATAAATACCATTTTGATAGGGACATCAGAGAAACCAAAACGTTATTGAGGCAGGAACTAAATATGATTCAGAATTCTGCCCGCTCCCCTAGAGATGCCCTGGTCGACATGAATAAGGCCAAAAATAGATCCAGAACATAGGTAAAAGACGGGTTCTCACTGGCAGAATGGCGCAATGGCAATATTTGGTAGCTGTCTCTCAATCCAAGAATTCACAAAATGTATGGAAACTTTTCAGGGAATAGACCTCAATGGGAGATATGTGCTATTGGGGAATCTGAGTGGTTGAGTCATATTAGTAATTGTTTTTATGACCCCGTCAATCCCTTGTTACCAAAGGGCAAGTTTCATGTTAGGTTTTCACACGAAGAGGTCTGGTGGAAAATTGCAGCGCTAAAAGACTCTAGAGCCCCCGGCCCAACAGGACTACCTAACGCAGTAATAAAAAAGAAACCGCCCTTTTGAGAGGAAATGAAATATTGCTTATTCTTAAAAGTAAGCAACAAAGGGTTGATTCCACTATCATGGCGGGCCTCGATCCTAATCCCCATTCATAAGAAAGGGCCAAAAACTTGCCCAAAGAATTTTAGATTAATCGCTATGCTAGACTCTACCAGCAACATTTTTGCATCTTTACTTCTAGAGAAACTACCCAAGTGGGTTGAATTTAACTGCATATTGAGCAAATTCCAAGTGAATGTCTGGGCAGGTACGAGCACAACCCAGTTTGTGGCTATTTGATTCCCTGATCAAGGCGACTGAGACCAAAGGCAAACCAAGTCTTTTTGTAGATTTGATTGATTTCAAGGCTGCATTTGATAGTGTCAACAGGAGTAGTTTTTGGGGTAAGATGTCCCGTTTTGGATGCCCATGCGACCTGCTACTGCCAATTATTGGGCTACACGATAACACCTTAGGCCAAGTTAGGCTTGATAACAATAGCCTTGTCTCTCTGCTCATAATCACCAATCGAGGAGTAAAACAGGGGTACTCCCTTGCCCCCTTGTTATTTAATATCTACCTAGCCGAACTCCCTAAAGTTCTGGAAGCGGCACACACCCGCCCACCCAAAATAATTGGGATAAAAGTCTACTGTCTCTCCTATGCTGATGATCTCATTATCTTTGATCACACTTTTGCAGGACTAAAAAGATCTATGGAAGTCCTGCGGAAATATGCCTTGGAACACAACCTGGTCCTAAACCTAGGAAAGACCAAGCTATTGCAATTCTCACATAAGAGGGTGGCGATCCCCATGATGACAATTGATGGCAACGTCATCGAGAGAGTGCACAGTTATACATATCTGGGAGTCGAATTCACCTCCAATGCTGATTATTCGGACTTGAAAGTAGAGAGGAAACGCAAGGCAATATCGAAAAGAAATATGCTACACCAATGTGACAGAGAGCCTCTGGTTTTAGCCTCAATGGTATATTGACAGTGTATAGGCAATGCTTCTGCCCTCTGTACTGTTTGGCCTAGAAGCCATTGGTATGAAGGACCTTGCATCGCTGAATGTCCTCAAAAGGGTCATTTCATTTTGGCAGAGAATGCTGTGGTTGGGTCCTAGTATCCCTATGGAAATGATCAGTCTCAAGTTGGGTCTAACTTCTTTGCCCGCTAAGGTAATTAAAGGGACAAGTCTCTTTTTTCTAAAGGTTCGCAAGTCACTGGTTTGCCCCATATAAAATCTACTGGGCCAACAATTGACGACCACAGATTTAACCACCCTGTCCTCACTTGTCCCTGCAGACTTTGAAAACATGTCCTGGAAACTGGTTTGGAAAGACAGCCTATCTAACCTATCTAAGAAACTAGTTGTTACACATGGCCGTAGATGGTCACTATGGTCCCGTACCCGATTGTGCGGTACACGTACCCGATTGTGCGGTACACGTACCCGCTTGAGTGGTATCCTTTGGAGAAGCAGTTCCAAGATGGACGCCCATAGAGACCTTCGAGCGGACAGCAGCGGTTCAGTCTTCCCACATCCCTGCGAGACGCCGCAGACCACTCAGGTGACCCTATTTCCGGACTCGAAGCCTATGGATCTTTGCGTCGCTTCTGCTATTGACGCTCTGTGAGTTCGTTATTGCATTCCTTGCCTACTTTGCAGAATATTCCATGCTAATCTTTTCTTACTCCTCTGATTCTTTGTCTCTCAGTCATTTTCTACAGTTGCTCTACTCAGCCCCCGTTTTCCTTGTGAGTGCAGACCAGCCCAGCTTATCCAACATTACCCAGACGATTCAAGAGAAGTCTCTCCGGCTTTCATTTCCTCCCAGAAACCCGCGAGGGTAAGCCCTGTTTCCTTTGAACCCCCCTTTCTTTGTTCCGATAAAAGTACTTACCTGTCTGTTCCTGTTGCTTACCTGCAAACCTTTCGAGTACCCATCTCGCCAAGTCTAAGCCTATCTAGACTCTATTAACGGTGAGAGCAACCTCCTTCCGCCCTTTACCAAACATCCAACTCTCATTTCCATTCTGATCCTCTTCTTGTTTTCCTTTCGTGCATCCAGAAGAAGCCTTCCAGGGGACATCAGTTTTCTACCACACCTCAGGAATATCTTCACTTCCACACCCGCCTGATCCTCGAGACTCCAGCCTCGTCGAGGGTTTTCTTCCCATTAGAGGGTTTCCCTGGCGGTCCTGTCCTCTCCCCTGGTATTTCTATTTCTAGGTCGGGGGGGCCAGGATTGCCTCAGGGGAACCTTCACAGCCGCATTTGCCTCTTCCATATTGGATTCTTCGACTTGTCAAGGTGAGCGAGTTGAAACCTTTGGTAACAACTGCTTTAATCATATCATAGTTTTATAGAATTAACAGTAAGCAACGCCCTATATTGACAGTCGGTATCCTCATGGAACAAGAAATGCAGCAATTAATGGAGGCCATGCAAGCCATGTTGTTAGAGGTACAATCTTTGAAACAGGATAATGCTCAACTGCGACAGCAAGTCGCCAGAGCTTTTTCAGACACTCCCCCATCCTCCTTACACACAGTCATGTATGATGGTGATCCTTATAAACTTAAGGAATTCCTCGACAGTTGTACAGTACAGTTCACCTTTAAATCACGCTTCTTCCCTACAGACAAAGACACAGTGGGGTATGTGATTTCTCATCTTTCGGGCCCTGCTTTAGCTTGGGCTACTCCTTTAGTCACCTCTAACAATGTGATTCTTGACTCTTACCCAGCCTTCTCTAATAGCCTTAAGTCTATGTTTGGCAGGAAGGAAATAACAGTTGCTACACAAGAAAGGCTCCTTGATCTTAAGCAGGGGAATAAGGATTTACTAGGGTACATCACCCAATTTAAACAATTGTCCTCGGAATTGGGTTGGTCGGGTGACGGACTTCTTACCCTTTTTCGTAGAGGCTTAACAGAAGAACTTAAAGATGAGCTCTCTAAAGTGCCCCGCCAAGCCAACTTGGCTGATATGATCGCTCTAACTATGCAGGTAGATTATAGGATGCATGAACGTTCTTACGAAAGACGAAAGGGCAAAGGACTACGATCACATAGTGATTATTCCTCTACAGGGAATAAAACTCTCCCTCAAAATGAAGAACCTATGCAGATAGGGAACATAAGAGGACCGTTATCAACGACCGAGAGAGAAAGGAGAAAGACACTTGGATTATGTATGTACTGTGGCTCCTCCTCTCATGTGTTAAAGGATTGTCATTTGGTGCCCCCATGTCGCAGTCCTAACACCAAGTCGGGAATCTCCAAGACCCTACCGTTAGGGGAAGAGCGGTAGGGAAACAGAATCCTCCTTCCCCATGTCAAACCAATATGACTTTAGACAAAGCCACAAATAACCAGACGATGGTGGTAGTTTCCTTGTCTATGATATTATCTGAACATATACTACCCGGTATTCCCGCTTTGATTGACTGCGGTGCAGCAGGTATTTTTTTGGATTACGATTGGGCAAAGAGACACGGTATTACTCACATAACCAAGGCCTTTGTTACTCCCATCCATTGAGTAGACGGGAGCCCTTTAAGCTCTGGTCCTATTAAAGCACAGACTAATCCAATTACCTGCATGATAGCTAACCATAAGGAAACCCTAGTTTTCGACCTGATCAAAACTGCCCATTTTCCTCTCATTTTAGGGCTTCCGTGGTTGAGACTCCACAATCCTTTCATTAACTGGTCAGCGGGTACTCTTTTTCTAGGGTCAGAATATTGCGTACACCATTGCCTTTCCCAGGAATCGGTGGGTTTACATATCCCCTCTGTAGAGGCTCCTAATCCTTCTGTAGCAACCATTAATCTGCTAGAAACTGTCCCTAAATGTCATTGGAAATTCCGAGCTATCTTTGAAAATCCCAAGTTCCCTACGTTACCTCCACATCGGAGAGATGATTGCCATATTGATCTGCTTCCTGAACAGCCCATTCCTTTTGGTAGGATGTATGTACTCTCCCAACGTGAGAAGAATGTTTTGAAAGAGTACCTTCAAACCAATTTACGTAATGGCCTCATAACCGAATCAGTGTCACCGGCGGGAGCTTCTCTGTTTTTCATCCCCATAAAAGACTCAAATGAACTCCGCCCTTGTATTGACTAACGGGGTCTAAACAAAATAACCATCGCTGACAAATACCCCATGCCTCTCATAACGGACATCATCGAAGTGGTTCGAGGGGCGACTCTCTGCACAAAGCTCGATATTAGATGTGCTTATCATCTCATACGAATAGCTCCAGGTGATGAATGGAAAACTGCTTTTCGCACACCTTTTGGTCATTTTCAATATCACGTTATGCCGTTGGGTTTGGTTAATGCCCCGGCTATCTTTCAACGGTTTATGGACCATCTATTTGCCGACATTTTATTTCATTTTGTCATCATCTACTTAGATGGCATCCTGGTGTATTCCAACAACTCTGAGGATCATCTACAACATGTTAATACTGTTTTGGAACGGCTTCAATCGAATAAACTCTACTGTAAAGCCACCAAATGTGAGTTCCATCGGGAACAAGTTAACTACCTAGGCTTTGTACTGTCATCTCAGGGAATTTCTATGGACCCGAAGAAAGTATCAGCAGTTTTGGATTGGCCATCTCCTGCAAGTGTAAAGGATGTGCAGCGGTTTTTAGGGTTCGCTAACTTCTACCGGAAGTTCATTCCCTGTTTTTCCGAAATCATTCTACCCATCACCAGACTTTTGAAAAAAGGTAACACGTTCTCTTGGAACGATTCGGCTCAGAAAGCCTTCCAAGCTTTAAAAGAAATGTTTACTTCTGCTTCCATTCTTATCACAC
This sequence comes from Ambystoma mexicanum, assembly GCF_040938575.1. Taxonomy (NCBI): domain Eukaryota; kingdom Metazoa; phylum Chordata; class Amphibia; order Caudata; family Ambystomatidae; genus Ambystoma; species Ambystoma mexicanum. Next base: position 39,992,352 of record NC_090936.1, on the reverse strand, counting down.
CCGATCAATCTAAGCAATTCATTGTGGAAACAGATGCATTGCAATATGCTTTAGGAGCCGTACTTTTACAAGCGTCGGAGCAGGGGGAAGAACGACCAGTAGCCTACTTATCTAAAACCTTCAATACAGCAGAACAGAACTACTCTGTACTAGAGAAACAATTGTTGGCTATTAAACAGGCCTTCCAGGAATGGAGACACTTACTATTAGGATCTACCCATCCTATTAAGGTTCGCACAGACCATCAGAATCTCAGGGTGCTCCAAAATGCTTACACTACTAACAGTCGACAAGCCCGCTGGGCTCATTTTTTTCTTCCCTTCCGGATCGAATTCACCTTTCTGCCAGGGAAACACAATCAAAGGGCAGACGCTCTATCCCGCAAGTATTCCCCTATTTCTACATTCTGTTCGGAGAAAATGTTTCCCAATGCTCAATTCATCGCTGTCATAACGGACTTTCTTCAAAAGGTGCGAATTGCAACAGCGCAAAATCAATCATTGTGTGAGAGTATCGCTTCCTCCCATCATCTTACTAAAGAAACAGGTTATTTCTTTCATGGGACGCAGGTTCTGATTCCCATTCCTTCATTACAGCTGGAAGTGCTACAAATGTGTCATGATTCACGGGCTGCGGGTCATCGAGGAGTTCCTGTTGCTTACTGTTACACATGGCCGTAGATGGTCACTATGGTCCCGTACCCGACTGTGCGGTACACGTACCCGCTTGAGTGGTATCCTTTGGAGAAGCAGTTCCAAGATGGACGCCCATAGAGACCTTTGAGCGGACAGCAGCGGTTCAGTCTTCCCACGTCCCTGCGAGACGCTGCAGACCGCTCACGTGACCCTATTTCCGGACTCGAAGCCTACGGATCTTCGCGTCGCTTCTGCTATTGACGCTCCGTGAGTTCGTTATTGCATTCCTTGCCTACTTTGCAGAATATTCCATGCTAATCTTTTCTTACTCCTCTGATTCTTTGTCTCTCAGTCATTTTCTACAGTTGCTCTACTCAGCCCCCGTTCCTTGTGAGTGCAGACCAGCCCAGCTTATCCAACATTACCCAGCCGATTCGAGAGAAGTCTCTCCGGCTTTCATTTCCTCCCAGAAACCTGCAAGGGTAAGCCCTGTTTTCTTTGAACCCCCCTTTCTTTGTTCCGATAAAAGTACTTACCTGTCTGTTCTTATAGAGTTCCTGTTGCTTACCTGCAAACCTTTCGAGTACCCATCTCGTCAGGTCTAAGCTTTTCTAGACTCTATTAACGGTGAGAGGATCCTCCTTCGGCCCTTTACTAAACATCCAACTCTCATTTCCATTCTGATCCTCTTCTTGTTTTCCTTTCGTGCATCCAGAAGAAGCCTTCCAGGGGACATCAGTTTTCTACCACACATCAGGAACATCTTCACTTCCACACCTGCCTGATCCTCGAGACTCCAGCCTCTTCCAGGGTTTACTTCCCATTAGAGGGTTTCCCTGGCGGTCCTGTCCTCTCCCCTGGTATTTCTATTTCTAGGTCAGGGGGGCCAGGATTGCCTCAGGGGAACCTTCACAGCCGCATTTGCCTCTTCCATATTGGATTCTTCGACTTGTCAAGGTGAGCTAGTTGAAACCTTTGGTAACAACTGCTTTAATCATATCGTAGTTTTATAGAATTAACACTAGTTAGAAAACTGGAACATTGAGAACGATGTGAGAACTATACACACCTTTCAAACTTTACAGCTATAGTACCACCATGGTTCTACTTGACCATAAATTCAAATCTCCACAAGGCTACTTACTCATCTGTGCCTCTCCTTCACTGCACAGATTCTTGCTTTTGCTAAGAATATGTAAACTACCAGTCCTGGCTTCCATTGGGCATAAGTCAATGCACATTGCACTTCACAATATTTGGAATAAAATTTTCAATTTGAAACGTCAGTGAAATAATTTGTGCAAATTTAAAATATTTTGTTTTATTTTGCAGGCCTAAAATAATTCATAATTAGCAAATGGGGTTATTCGTCTCTTTTTTAAGATTGCTATCCTAACCTATTTTATATCTTTGTTTAAAGCAACAAACCATCTACATGAATTATAATGAAGCTAGTACTTTGCACATTTAGGACCACTGTTTTTTGAATTTTATGAATGCATCATATATTATGATGGTATTTCTTAGTACAACGTTTACTTGCCTACGCAATTCGTAATTATACACTATCATTTTACGATATTGGTATTTTTGGTAATTGCACTTTTATCTGCATTTGGATTGTGCTGTATTTGTATTGTAATTTCATATTATGATAAAGCTCTTTAAGCGATAACATAATTTTAATAAATAAATAATAATAAGTTTGTATTGAATTTCGGACCCAATTTGGCCTTACGATTTCCAGTGATTCTTATAGCTCTGAGATCTACCCCTACCTCAGTCACTGAATGCTCCCTAATGACTGGTAGAAAAATGGCATTGCCTCTGGATCTGTTATATTGAACATGGGAACAGGTATTGATTAAGGCTCTACTACTCATAAATATTTTGAAAATCTTCAAAAACACTTAAAACGCACATTCACATGTGCCCAATGGCGAAAGCTGCAGTCAGTATAAAGATATTCTATGATCTTAGCAACGCAAGATCATAGAAGCTGGACACTTCGTCTGCAAACCTTTCAATGCCTGAGCCATTTTATGTTCACTGTGCTGCTGTTACACCAGCTGGCTGCATGTACATCCACGGTAGAGTTGTCAACATTCAAGAAAACAAACAAACTGGGTCGTTGTTTAGAATTTGGTTGGTGGTACCCCCAGGCACCCCCAGGTTCAACTAGGGGCATTCCTCTCCTCTATCTCTATCTCTACCTGTCGTGTTCTCCTCTGGTCTAACCTCTCTCCCTGGCTGTTCAACCAATACCTGGCACTTCTTGCCCACTACATTGCCGCTCTCTGCCCCAACTTTCAGCGCTATGAGGATGACACTCAGCTAATTTTCAGGCTCCCTCTGCCACCTTTTCTCCTTCCCTCATTTCTGACTGTCTGTCAGCTATCCAGGAGTGGTGTGCCGCCAACAATCTCTGCCTTAATGCCAGTAAGACTGAGATTCTCCTCATCGGCACACCTGCACCCTCCTTTCCTGTCGCTCTCTGGCCGGACTCCCTTGGCCCTCTTCCTTCTCCTACCTGTGAGGCTAAAAACCTCAGGGTCATCTTCAACTCCACTCTCTCCTTCTCTCCTCACATCTCTGATGTCTCTAAGAAGTCTCACTACCAGCTGCACCTCCTCAGAGGTATTCCTCCTTTCCTCTCTTTCCCCCAGAAGCTCAGTGTCTCCAGAGCTCTGGTTCTCTTTAGGCTGGACTACTACAACAGCCTCTTTTTAAATCTGCCTGCTTCTACTCTCCGCCCTCTGCAACTCATCCAGAAAAGGACTGCGAGAGTTGTCCTTGGCCTCAAGCCTAGGGATTGTATCTATCCAAGACTGAAATCTCTGCACTGGCTCCCAGTGGCTGCGAGGATTAAGGTAAAAACCCTCTGCCTTGTCCACACGGTCACCTGGGGCCTCAATACCTCCAACTCTCTCTTCCTAAATATCTTCCTTCTCGAGCTATTCACTCACCCGCCTCCAACTTCCTCAGCGTCAGTCGCTTCTCCAAGCAACGGGTTGGTGGTAGATCTCTTTTTTTGGCTGGTGCCTTCCTCTGGAACAGCCTCCCTGCCTCCCTCAAACTTGAGAAGAAACATCTCCGGTTCCGGAAGCACCTCAAAACCTTCCTCTTTGCTTCTGCTTTCTCTCCTCCTCTCCCCTGCTGAACACCTGATTGAACCTGCACTGGTCACATTGATGCCCTCTGATCGTGGGCCCAGGTCCCCTCCCCTGTTAGCTGCACACCTGCACTGCCTCCCAGGCAACCTCCTGCACTTGGGGCCTGTTTCTCTACAGTCCCCACCAGCTCTTGACACTTGATGTGTGCACGTACCCCTGCACTTGCCACAAGCTGGCCACACTTTTACTTATTGTTTTATTTATTTTATTTATGTATTCTTACTGTTTACTGGTAATCCTATGTATTGCATTGGCCCATCCCCCCTTACCCTCTCCGTACTTTCCTTTTCCTGCCTCCCCTGCACTTGAGTGATCCCAATGTCACCTGGCCTGGTAAGATCGTTGTCTTTGTCTTCCCTCTGTTCCCCCTCCCTTGCCTCGTCACACCTTAAAACACTTGTGTATAGGCACGTTATAAATTGCATATCATATCATATATCATGTCATATATGATGGGTTATTTATAACACGCTTAATATCCAGATGTTTCTAAGCGTGGACCCGGGGATCAAACCTGTGTTACTCGTGTCGTCTTGCTTCCAAGACGAGCATGTTTCCGCTGAGCTATCCTCCCGTGACAGGATATCATATCAAGATGGGAATATCAAATAGGCAACCAAGTCTATCTATATAACTTCCAAAGGAACCAATCTAATGTGCAAAGATTTTGCTGGTGGCTGATTAAATAGGACATGTGCATCAAAAGGATGAGAAAGCATTTTTAGATGAAAGGACGAATGCTTTGATGGTCTTGTTAAAATATAGGCATTAAATAACAAAAATGAAGAATAGGAAATACAAATTTCCATGTGTTATAGTAACCCAGCCTTTCATAGCCTCTTTAACAGCAAATTATATCAGAAATGATTTCCAGGCTGACGGTTTAACCCTGGCTATGGAGAGTGGATGAAAAATCCATCCCAATAAAAAACCCTGAAGCAGCAGGTGTCAAGGGACCAAATAAAAAAAGAAGCTACAATCCCAGAATGCAATGTGAGAGTGAAAGGAACCTAAATACAAGAAGAAGAAATGAAGAGGACCTAAGATTAAGAAACACTGTCCTGATCCCTGGCTCAACTGGGGTTTTAACAAGGATCAAATCCTCTGGCCCTGTTGTTTTTTTTTATCCAGAAACATAAGCACATGGAGCATCGTTTTCAATTATTTGTCTACATGGAAACATTTTTATCAAACAATGTGCATTCTGAATAGCTTTGCTTGCACATATACACTATTGTTAAACAAAATAAGAACAATCATTTTCTTTCAAAACAAAATTAGCTAATGCAAAAAGGATCTGTGTTTATGCAGCTATGTTCTAATAAGAATATAGCAAATTGTGCACTCCTATTTTAGTTTTCTGCCAGGGAATGATAGACTGAATGTGTATCATAAATCATCTGATAGATTAGGTTGCTTTTTTTTAAGGCATATACTTTATTAGATTGTCATTAACAGTACGGATTGTACAAAGAGAGCATTTTTCCTTTTGCATGTAACCTCAAAATGGCCCACTTAGTTTGAGCTCTGATTACACCCATAGTGTATGTTTATGCTGAGCTCACTTCAGATTAAGAATGCAAGTGTCATTTTTTCTTGAAAACAGCCCATTAACAATCACAGTGACAAAGCCATTAAAAAAGATTATTGCAAAAAAGCTGTTTGTACCAGGATTTCCATAGTCCTATTATATTAGGTGTAGCTGGATGGCCATACTGGAATGACAGAGATAAATGCATGGCCAGACAGTAATGATAACTTCAAGTAGCATAGGTCTGCACAACCCCGAACCCTGACCTGGCAGAGCAATACATCAACAACCATTATGTGTCTTCTTCATTAAAGCAACCTATTACCATGCTTAATTTGCTGAATAGGACATCTATCTCAGCAGATCCTGTCTGTTGATAGCGAGAGCTGCAAAACAGACAATACTGTGCAGCATTACAAATTATGAATTTAAAAAGACAAATAATGAAGCCCATTAATGGCTCTAAAACAACTTTTTCGATTTAAAAACAAAAATACATATGAATTAAGTGGTGCATCGCCAATCACATTCATATATTGATGTATTAAAATGTATGAAGTATTAATATGTTTGCATATATTAATAACTCTTATGCATACGGCTACAGAAACATGAAGGATGTTTTCAGACTTCTCTTGCGATTATGAATATATAGCTCTTATTAATGACACAGGTCCAAAAAAGGAATTATAATGAAATAACATATTTTAGTCCAATTTGATTTTAACTCCTGAGGGCAGAGTAACTCACAGCGAGTTAATCTCCTTATGACATGTGAAAATGCATTTGGCCAATTGATGTAAATTGGAGGATCCTAGTGGGTGTGAGAAAATAGAGTGACTCTATCTAAGGCTCTGTCCATTCCAAAATTGCTGCATCCTATGATGCTGCATGGGTGGACTTTTCTGGGTATTTCAACACATAGGATAAAAGTGGGAGGTTTGTGGAAAGCAGAAAATGACATAAGCAGAGCTGATTGGGGTTTCATCTGTATCTAGTTGATGGAACCCTTCTTAGAGGTGTTGTCCCAAGAGAACAGAATGCAGTTTACCTGAGTGAGATTTTGGGATCCGGCAGATGGACTGAAAGGAAGGGTCTATTTGGTGGTGTTCCTACCTGTCCTGGGCCCTTTAAAAACAAACCAGAAGTAAGTACAATAACCCCAGAGCCTTTGCGTAGATGTCCTATTAATTAATCCCCACATAGCAATTTAAAGTATGTTGGGGAACCCTGTTTACAAGCTAAGGCACTAAAGGGGGACTGAGCCCGTAAATGCAACTTCATGGAGATATATTTAAAATTGATTGTCCTAGAACCCAAAATTGCACAGGGCAAATTTGTCTCTACCAGTAACAAACCATTAATTAATTTTGAGGGCTTATAGAGGAAAAAGTGGTGTAAAATGGGCCTTACAGGGAATGTGAACATATTGCCCTGTGAAAACCATATTTATCACAAAAGACCAATCCTGTATAGAGTGTTCTGCTCCTGAGAGTTGAATTGGAAGGAGGCTAGTTTCTCCCATGTATTACCAAGAAAACAATGCCAATTGAACTAACACTATTGTTTCAAATAACATGTCAGAAGAATAGAAGGATTCTGTTTTAAGTGGATTCCTATTTCAAATGTGTATTCTCATACTTGTGTGAATGTTTAATACATCAGGATATTCTGTTTGCCAAAGTAAAATCTTCCACCCTAAACCCAAACTTTTAGAATTGAGGGTAACCAAACATTCTTGTATCTATGTTCCAGCTAGGAACCAATGGTGCCCAACATTTTAGAGAAAACTGACTTTCTTAGAAAAGGAAAGCCAACAGTTGTGTTTCCAACTCTTTTCAGTGGTTTCAACGAAAACTGCATAAATTGAGTTATTTTAAAGTTTACTGGATTTGACATTTTGCATGCAATAACCAAGGTCAATGTGTATGTTTATATTGGAAAGGATTTCACTCTTTTGGCCAGAATAATGATTTATTTTGGCTTTCATAGGTATGGATGAGTGTGTGTATTGTGAATCTAAGCATTAGGTTGACAATTGCAGGTAGAGAATCACAGACATGTTTTGTTACTTGTCTGTAGGCAAGCTGTCCGTAGTCTTGAATCTGTTGGTTGACTTCCCAGCCTTTAATTCCCTGATTTATTGTAAATTAAACAGAATATTCAGATTAAAACAGCCTGCTTCTTGTCTCAGAGTATATGGTGGGATTATCATGGCAAGGCTATTAGATCAGGGATATTTCTCTATAAAAAGAATCAAAAATAGAAATGAACATATTGTGAGGAGTCAAAAATTAAAGTCCTTCTTGGCCGACAACAATCCTGTTAGTTCCAAAGCTACTTAGCCTTGTAGTTCCTTCTTTTGATAGTTTCTCCTTATTCAGCAAACACAGTTGTATATCCTTTCTTGATGTGTCCTGTAGATTTGCTACTGCCTGGTATACTCCCCTGCTAGGACTTCTTTTGCACTTGTGATTGCCTGGTATACTACCCTGCCTTGACTTCTTATGCACTTGTAACTGCCTGGCTTACTCGCCTACCGGGGCTTCTTATATTCACAGGTAACAGTTCCTCTTTTACTTCTACAATTGTATATATCTTCTTGAGTATTGTACATCAGGTTCATTCAACATTCGCTTTGGGTTCACCTCATTTTTGCATTCCATTCACTCAAATATGGCTGGGGTCTTTATTTTCAATATGCCTCCTTTGTTTGCAATCAGTCTATGTAATGCCTCTGTTTCTGCAGCTTTAATGTTCACAGTTGTACTTGGTGCGGTCGCTGAAACGACGCGGGGTCCCCACTTTGCTTGGCTTGACGCACTGGCTCTCTGTGGCATCTTCAGTCTTGTTCAAGCTTCTGTGGCAAGGCGTTGACACCTGATTTCCACTCTGGACTGCGTTCATGTTGTTCTAGTGTCTCTCGCTGCTTCGCTTCAGCATGTCTGTCTTGCTTCAGGTCCTGGTAGGTAAAACACTGCTTTCTCCAGGTGCTGAATGCCCAGGAATCTTCCCTTGGCTTCTGGCGTGTCTGCGGCACATCCTGCTCATGCAGAGGTCCTCTGCTTCCCTGCTGGTGAGCCCCTTGGCTCTGCCACACCGGTTCATGCTTCCAAGGTCCACAAGTTCCACAAGTCTCACAGAGAGGTGCGACAACTTCTACCAAACAGCAGCCTCTTTTTCAAGATCTTCAGATGAGGTACCGCGACGACTATGTAAACCTCTGTCCCCAAGCACTGGCCAGAGAGAGAAGTCAATAACACTCCCTGGCCAGTTATTGAGGCCACAGGTGCAGAAAGCAGGAACTCAGGTAACTTAGGTAACCAGGCAGCTGCAAAGGAACAGGTAATTAAGTATGAATACTGCACAACTATGACTGTGACCACTCTCTAGTAAAAGGAATGAAATGACAGCTGCCAGAGTAGCCTGTAAAGCTTTAGTAAGGAAAGCAAACCTCGGCTGCCCCTCCCTATGGTGGGTGTCAGGAAACAGGGAGCCCAACAGCAACAAGATGAATAGGTATTACCCAGTACCTGTGGTAACCTGTGATGTTGATTGTACCTTAAGGAAAAGGGAAGCGATGTTAACTTCCCACTGAAGAATGCAGAATTCCAGTATCCAAGGGTTAATCCAAAGAAGTCTGTGAGGCAAAGCAGTGGTCCATGAACCAGGTAATCAAGAGTTCCAGTGCACCAAATCCAGTTGGGAAATCCAAAACAATCCTAAAGTCTGTTAGCAAGGTTCAAATATCCAGAAAAACACACCAAAGTTTGTAACGCCACTCAATGCCGAAAGCAACAGCTGAGAAGTGTGGCCCTGCGGTACCGGTAGCTCTTTATACGGGCTACTTCCTTGATTGGTCACGTGATCGCATCTGCAATGTTGCGGGTCCAGGCGAGCGACGTGATCGGTCACGTGATCGCATCTGCCACGTCGCAGGTCCAGGCGAGCGACGTTGCGTGCAACCACGTTAACCGGAAGTCCCAACCAGTGAGCGCGGCTGTCTGTTTCGGCCGAGAATATTGGAAGCTGGCGTTCCCCAGCGTGACCATAGTCACCAGGAACTTGGGCGCCGCCATCCTATTCCCCCCAGGACATCCCGCTGCTGTTGGGAGGGGAGACAGGTATTTGTATTTGTATTTGTTTTATTTGTAACTCGCCTTCAGGCCCGGGGGCATGAGGGAGCAACTTAGACATGGTTACATAAGCATACATCTATTCCAACATTGAGCAATGCAAAATATTCACGGTATACAGCAATATACAAATTTCCAGGATGTGAGTTCAGGGCATACAGCAATAAACATATTTCCAGGATGCGAATTCAGGGCATACAGCAATATACATATTTACAGAATGTAAATTAAGGGCAGGCGATTATCTGGGGCGGGCTACCAAGAACATGAGAAGTTCAAAGGTCAAGGCTGGCTGAATAGCCAGGATTTGGTTTTAGATTTGAAGGCACTAAAGCATTCTTCGGATCTGATGGTGAGGGGCAGGGCATTCCAAAGCTTGGATGCTAGGACAGGGAAGCTAGATCCACCCGCTTTTTGTAGTTTGAACCTGGGAATGGTTAGACAGTGGGTCTGGGCCGCTCTTTGCGGGCGGGTAGGCGCGTGGCAAGATATCCGGCTGCAGAGATACGGAGGGGCTTGGTTGGCTAGGCATTTGTGGGTTAGGCCTAAGACTTTCAGTAAAATTCTCTGTTTGACCGGTAGCCAGTGTAGGTTGGATCTAGATTCCGAAATGTGGTGGTTAGGCGGGATGTTTAGGGCTGCTCTAATGGCGTTATTCTGGGTGATTTGCAGTTTGTTCAGATTCCCTTGGCTAGTTCTGAGGTAAAGGGCGCTCCCATAGTCAATTTTGGCCATGATAAGAGTTCTGGCCACTGTGACCGTGTTAGTGGTGGTCAGAAAAGGCCTGCAAGCTGCAATGAGTTTGCAGGTGTATGCTGAAGAGGATTTGACTGCATTAGTTTGACGGGATATGGATAGGGTGGCGTCAAGATAGACGCCTAGAGTTTTGGTGTCTTTCGAAACTTGGATGATGTTGCCATCAATAGTAAACGATTGGTAGGATGGCTCCAGTTTACTAAGGCGTTGCGTAGTGCCCAAGATGAGGAGCTCGGTCTTATCATCGTTAAGGCATAACTGGTGTTGTGCCATCCAGGCTTGGATGACCAGATAGACATCGTTCAGGGCCTTAGTGTCAGCCAAGTAGTCTCCAGTGATGGGAATGAGTATCTGGGTGTCGTCGGCGTAGTTTGTGTATGAGACACCCAGATAGTCAAGTACATCAAAGAGTGGTTTTGTAAAAACATTGTAGAGCGTTGGCGACACACAAGAGCCCTGGGGGACGCCGCAGTGAATAGGGGAAGGATCTGCAGCTGCTGATTGAGAGAAGACCCGCATGGATCTATTACTCAAGAATGATTTTATCCAGGCCGTAGCTGATGGCGAGAAATGGGCGGCCGAGTGGAGATGCTTGCATAAGATTTGGTGATTGACCACATCAAAGGCCGCGGAAAGGTCGAGTAGCAGTAACAAGGTAGGTTTGCCGTTGTCTTTTAGCACTTCAATTTGGGTTTTTAGGTCTAGTAGACCTGTCTCTGTTCCGTGTCTAGGACGGAAACCATATTGTCTAAGGCCTAGAAGATTGTTGGATTCCAGGTGTTCTTGGATTTGCAGGTATGCTGCACGGTCAAAGATTTTTAGCAGGAAGGGGACGGTCGTAATGGGTCGGTAGTTAGTAAGTATGCTAGGGTCGAGGGATGGTTTTTTAAGCAAGGGGATCACCCATGCTGCCTTAAGGTTGACGGGAATGGTTCCTGTTTTAAAGGACGCGTTAATGAAGGATGTGATAAATGGGGCTAAATCGTGGGCAGATTCCTTAATAATTGTAGCCGGGCAAGGATCACCCTGGCAATTGGACGGTTTGATCCTCAGGATGATGTTTTCTACCTCCACAGTGGTGAGCGGAGAGAAGGCAAAACGTTTACAGTTAGACAGGGGAGGGGGCCCCTGTTATGGTAGGAGGGCGATTGTCCAGTTTCAGGCTGTCTTGTTTGGCTGAGATTTTAGATTGAAGCATGATGATTTTATTCAGTAACGCTGCCTGAATGTTGGCGCACCATTTGCTGTCTTTAATGCAGGTGTCAGGGGGGGTAACAGGGGTCTCGAGCTCTTTTAGGATCTTAAATAGTTCCTTAGAGTTAGAGTCAGCGTGCAAGATGCGATTATTAAGGGATTCTTTTTTGCATCTATAATGGCTGCTTTATAGGTGAGCGAGGCCCGGAAGAAGCCATCTTTGTGCGCGTCAGAATGGTGGCTTTTCCAACGGTTTTCGGCACAACGTTTGGTTTTGTGGAGTACTCTTAGCTGTGGGGTGAACCAGGAGTTTAGGTGTGCTCGTGGTTTGGCCTTCCTTAATTTGATGGGGGCCATGGAATCTATTGCTGTCAGCATGCTGCAGTTATAGATGTCAGCTAAGGCGGTGGGGTCATTGCAGGAGTCAGAGGCCGCTTTGAGTGTAGGAAGTAGTAGAGGGAGAAGTTTCTCATTGGTTAGGTCTTTTTTGTTTCTGGTTGGGAGAGCCGGCGCTTTCACGGTCGCGATACGGGGGCAGCTTCAATATTAAAGGTGATAATGTGGTGGTCTGACCAGAGGCAGGGGGTAATAGCCAGGACATTGATAACGCAATTAAAGCTGGCTAACCAGTCGAGGGTCCTGCCTTTAGAATTCGTGGGCTTTTGGATATGCAAGGTGAAACCAGAGTTGGAGAGAGCGTTTTCCAAATCAAGTGCAGTAGGATCTTTAGGGTCGCCAAGTCCCAGGTTGAGGTCTCCAAGGATGACGATTTGTGAGTTAGTTTTAGCGTTGTCAAGGAGGAGGGTGGATATTTCGCCAACAAAGGAGGGTGCAGGGCCTGGGGGCTTGTAGATTACGTGGAGGGTGGCTGTTTGGTTGGGTGTTAGTGTGAGTTTGACTGATAGTAGTTCAGCGGACTGAAGTTTGGTGTTGGTCGTTATTCTTAAGTCCAGAGTGATTTTGTGGATGATGGCTAGGCCACCACCTCTAGAAAGAGAGGCAGAGGTGCGGTCACATCTCATTATGCTGAAGCCAGGTGGTATGGCGAGGGAGAAGAAAGGGCCATATGTGGCATGTAGCCAGGTTTCAGCTACGGCAATGAAGTCAAGATCTGACGATGTTATGAGGTCTGCTATGTCTAAGGCGTGCGCTGGGAGGGATCTGGCGTTGATAAGGGTGCCGTTGATGAGGGGAGGTAACGAGGAACTGGGCGGGGCGTGCGCGGGAGTGGTGAAGGAACCTGATGGGAGACATGTGGGTGCCGGGGAACGGGGAAGGGTAGGCGTGACAGAGTTCCCCCCCAAGGACCCACGACCACGTGGGCTGGCAGGATTGAGCCTATGGAACCTAGATACCAAGAGTGGAGCATGGACATTGGAAGCAGGTTCCCACGATCTCTCCTCCTGTCAAGGCGTCTTCAAACTTGCCCGGCGCAGAGGCAGCACGAACTCCTGCCTCCCCGTAGGGTCTTGGCACCTGGACCTGATAGGAAACTCAGGCTACCGCAACCCGCCGGGGAAAGAGGGTTAGGGTCCGTTGGATGGATGGGTAAGGGATTGTAGGTTCACCGGAAAAAGGTTTAGGGAGAGGTTGTGGGTGGGAATGGGAATTACAGGGAAAATGCTCCTCAGCTCCTGCCGCCCCATCCACTGGTCGTTCTCGTGGTGAGTTCTCCGCCCACTCATTCAATCCAGTCATACCATAACCAGTTATTAGAAGCCTTTGTAGTGGAGCTTGGAACCACTGCAGGAGCTTTTGCTTGGAGCTCTAACCACAACGTTGCACCAAAACAATGTTAGCATGAGCTTTATATTCCTCACTGCCTTCTCTCTGCAGTTACCCAAAAAGCCCGTGCTAACATGCGTAGTTACACGATATTACTTGTAATACCGGGTGCTTGGCAGAGTAGACAATACTTTAGTAAGGAACCAGAAATGTACTTAGCTGCGGGTCGTGAGCTTGTTCTCCTTGACGTGGCATGGGAAGTTCCCCAAGGTTCGTAGCAAGCTCCGCTGGAAAATACCAAAAATACAATGAGCTCGTGCAAGATCAGACTACGCCTTCTAGCACTGACTTGTGCTCCCAAAGCACTACGTGACCCTGTGGTGTGCTCGAATCGGGTTGCCTTCACCCGTGTTTCCGCACCCGTGCCTCCTGCCCTGCCCCGTAGGAGACTCGAAACTGTACGTGTCGGGTTGCCTCACCCGGAACGTTACCCTCAGAGTATGCTCGGATCGGGTTGTCTCCACCCGTGGTTCCGTGCACGTGCCTCCGTAGGAGGCTTAAAACTGTACGAGTCGGGTTGCCTCACCCGAACGTTTTCCTCAGTCACCCCCACATCAGCACTCTGCATGCGGGTTATTGTTCAGCCATACGTTGCGGTCCAAACCGCCTGAATCCTAAGTCTAAGTCTGCATGCACTGCGACCTCTGCCGCTTCGTTAGTCTTTCTCCCTGCACGCAGATTATATAATAAGTAGCCAAGCACTTATCTCAAGTTGGCGCGGGGCCTGTGAGTTCAGGTGGGCGAAGTGCCCCGCGAAGGCTGGCCCTGAGCAGAGCGCTGGGAAACACGTCCGTCCTCCACTGAAGCCGGAATAGCAAGCGGGGAAGCGTGGGCGCGGTTCGCGCATGCGCTGTTCGTTGGGCGTTGCCCGCGTGCAGATATTTTCCTCCCAGCTGGCTTGTGAAGCACACGGCCTGCTGGGATTTGTGGTTTCCTGGTGTTTCTCAGTCCCTGCATACTTTGCCTACAATAGGGATGAAACATCCTTCTTATGTACAGTATATAAGGTTTACAGAAAGGGTTCACAAGGCTTTGGTGACTGTGGGACACTAGTTTCTTACATGACGTGATGCCAATTTGCCCAGCCCTGACAGTACTCCCCCTCCCTCTCGCAGGCCCAGGTTTAGAAGGGTGCATATGATGAAACCGGCGAAGGAGCCGAGGAGCATGTAGATTAGAAGCTGGTTCCCAGGATTGTTCCTCCGGGCCATAACCCTTCCAGTCTACCAGGTACCAGAGTGCGTTCTGTCTAATACGGGAGTCAAGAATAGCTTTAACCTCAAACTCGGGATTGCCGTCAACCATCAGAGGTGGGGGTTTTTTGGGTTTTAGGGACGAGGGTGCTGCCTTTAGAAGAGATACATGAAAGACTGGATGTATGTGCATGTGTTTTGGTAGTGTCAAACGTACTGCCACGGGACTTATCACTCTTTCTATTGGGTATGGGCCAATGAATCTTGGTTGGAGTTTTCTTGGTCCTTGGAGGTGTAGATTTCGCGTAGACAGCCAGACGGTATCCCCAATATGGTAAAGTGGGCTTGGTCTGCGTTTCTTGTCGGCGTGTTTCTTATAGTTTTGTTTTGCTGAAAACAGGTTGTTTTGCATGACCTGCCAAGTGTCGATGAGTTGTTTCCTTCGTGCTTCCACGGCTGGTGCTATTGGAGCAAGGTCGGGTACTGGTTGAAATCTCGGATGAAACCCGTATGTACCATAAAAAGGAGTCACCTTAGTGGATGCGTGAACTGCATTGTTATATGCAAACTCGGCCAGCCATACCACCTCGGCCCAAGATTTTCCCTGGCTGTGTATCATACATCGTAAGTACTGTTCTAAAGTTTGATTTAGGCGCTCAGTTTGACCGTCCGTCTCGGGATGGTAACTTGTAGACAGACGCATTTCGATTCCAACTGCTTTACAAAAGGCATTCCAGAAGTGGGATGTGAACTGCGGACCTCTGTCAGAAATAATCCCTTGAGGGATACCATGGAATCGCACTATATTCCTCAAAAATAGCTCGGTGAGTTCGGTGGCGGAGGGTGTTCCAGTACATGGTATAAAGTGTCCCAATTTAGTTAAGTAGTCTATGACCACTAAAATTGACGTGAAACCTAAACTCTTAGGTAATTCGACGATAAGATCTAATGAAACTGTATGCCAAGGTCTTGGTGGTGTTGGTAAGGGTTGAAGCAAGCCTGCAGGGCGTTGATGATCAGCCTTATTACGTAGACAGTTCTCACATTGATTCACATATGCTTGGACATCTCGGGTCATGTGAGGCCACCAGAAATGTCTATGCAATAGTTCAAGTGTTTTAGATACTCCAGGATGTCCCACGAACGGTGAGTCATGACACCACCGAAGGGCCTTTGTTCGTAGTGGAGCAGTGGGTAGATAAATACAGTCTTTGTAGAATGGTAAACCCTCTTTCACAGTTTGGTTCTCATTTTGCGCTTTCCATTGTGCTAGTTCTTGCGCAGTCATAGCTTCTCTGATGCCTTGGAACATATCATCCACAGTAACACTTCCAATTATTCGAGCTGGGTCAACTAAGGGTTTTGTTTCAATCGAGCTTTCTGCCAAAGTTGATGATGTCTCTGGATATCTAGACATGATGTCGGCTTTTCTATTTTCTGCGCCAGGCCGAAATGTGACTACGAAGTCGAACTCTGCAAAGTACATTGCCCATCTTAATTGTCGTGGACTTAGCGCTCTAGCTGACCTCAGAAATTGCAAATTCCGGTGGTCTGTGTAAATGGTGATGGTATGCCTGGCTCCCATTAAATAGTGTCGCCATTCACTGAATGCGGTTTTGATTGCCAATAATTCTCGGTCAGCTATTATGTAGTTTCGTTCAGCTGGTAGTAAAGTTCTTGAATAATAAGCTACAGGGTGTAATTGCCCATGGTCGTCGCGCTGCGACAAGACAGCCCCAATAGCATAGCTGGATGCATCCGTTTCTACGATAAAGGGTTTGGCAGGATCCGGGTGTAGAAGTACTGGGGCTGTGGTGAAGGCCTTTTTCAGTGCTTGAAAACTTTCCTCGGCTGCTGAATCCCAACTGAAGACCACTCCTTTCTTGAGAAGACGAGTGATTGGAAGTACTTTTTGAGCAAAACCATCAATAAATCGCCTATAAAAATTGGCGAATCCTAATATGGTTTGGACTTCCTTAACCGAGCTAGGGGAGGGCCAATCTACTATGGCCTGTACCTTTTGCTTGTCCATAGTGACTCCCTGAGGCGATAGGACATATCCTAGGAACTCTATAGTTGACCGATGGAACTCACATTTCTCTAGCTTTGCATACAGTTGGTGTTTCCTTAACCTGTGCAAGACAGCTCGTACATGCTCTTGATGTTCTTCCATGCTTTGTGAATATATCAGTATATCATCGATATATACAACTACGAAGACATCCAGGTAATCTCGCAGGACTTCGTCCAAAAAATGTTGGAACGCTGCTGGGGCGTTGCAGAGTCCAAACGGCATCACTTGATATTCGTATAGACCAAATTTGGTCCGAAATGCGGTCTTCCATTCATCGCCTTCTTTTACACGAACTAAATGGTACGCTCCACGCAGGTCTAATTTCGTATACACCGTGGACCCCCTCACTTGATCTAGCAACACTGGTATCAGAGGTAACGGGTAACGATTTTTGATAGTTATCCGATTTATTGCTCTGTAGTCGATGCAAGTGCGTAAATCTCCTGTCTTTTTAGGGACAAAAAATAACGGAGAAGAGGCTGGTGAAGTCGAATGTCGGATAAATCCGTTTGCCAGATTGGTGTCAATATAAGACTTGAGGTGTTCATTTTCTGCCTCCGTGAGGGCGTAAATTCTGCTACATGGTAGCACTGCTCCTGCTTCCAAATCAATGCGGCAGTCAAACGACCTATGTGGTGGTAGAGTCTCTGCCGCGGCCTTACTGAAGACATCCCTGAACTCGGTGTATTCTGCAGGTAACGCCATGTCCGTACTTCCGATAATCTGCGTACGCAGTGGTTCCAAACAGTGTTTTTCACAAAAGTCTGATGAGAACTGGACTGAACCTAAGGTCCAGTTTATCCTAGGATTATGTATGCGTAACCATGGTAAGCCTAAGATAAATCCGAAATGCGGAGCTGCTATGACGTCGAATCGTACCTGTTCACGATGGTAATCTCCGCATATCAACTGTAGATCTGGTGTCTGTTGCGTGATGAGTCCTGAAGATAAGGGAGACCCATCCACAGCCTTCACTTCTTCTTCCGGTCTTTTCTTGACCAGGGGAAGTCCTAACTTCTGTGCCAACTGTGCATCAACGAAATTACCCGTAGCGCCTGAATCGACCATGAGAGTTACTGAGACCAGTTCACCCTGCCATCGCAACTCTCCTTTAAGCAATACATGAGCTCCCTTTTTCTGATAGGTGTTAGCTAAGCTCTTTGGGGTGTCTTCTACTAGGCTCGCCTGGACCACCCTCACTGGCGAGCGGTGGCGTTTCCCGATTGGCTGCTTCTTGGCTTTGTGGGACACTCTTTCACAAAATGCCCTGCTTTACCACAATATAAGCAGAGCTTGTCTCGTCTCCTCTTATCCTTCTCCTCCTTGGACAATGGTCCCCGTATCGTCCCAATTTGCATAGGTTCTTCTGAGCCGGTGCTTCTTTCAAAGGGTTTACTGGGTTTTTGCTGATCTAAACGGACCATAGGCTTGGCATCCCATTTCCTTCTTTCTTGTCGTCGATCAATTTGGCGTTGATCTAAGCGCAATGCTAGATCGATCATCCCTGAACAGTCACATGGCTGTGGGTCTACTTGCGCAATTAAATCCTTAAGGTCTTCTCGTAGGCCTTGATAAAAAAGCGCCATTCTTTTATCCTGGGGCCAGTCCGTTTCTACGGCTAATCGGTTGAATGCGGTGACATAAGTGACTAGCTCCTTACTTCCCTGTCGTAGAGTTAACAACTCCCGGTCTTTCTGCAGGGCGGCTGAACGCCGATTGAAGATCCGGCCGAATTCTTCCAAAAAATCTCCCCAAGAATACAAAAGGGCATCATCCTTACTAACCAATGGTGTAGCCCAAGAAGCTGCATCCCCACTTAAGTACGATATTACAAAGGCAGTGCGGGCCTGTTCTGTCCGGAACACCGTAGGTTTAGTTAAAAAGTGTAATTGGCATTGCATGATGAATTGGTTATACTTCTGGGGGTCACCTTGGTACCGTTCTGGAGCTGCCAATGGTAGCGGAGGTTCGCTAGAGACATGCACTTGGACTGGTGTCGAGGGTTCACGGGGTAATGGGGTTGCTTGGGCTTGACTTTGAACTGTTAGGGTATGGACCTGCCCTGCAAGGGTTAAATATTCCTGCCTAGTTGCTGCGAGCTCTTGTTTGAGCTCTTGTAATAAAGCTACTACCTCAGCCATGGTTGGTCGTGCTGCCCGGGCGCCTGAATATACGTGGGCTTGCTATTCTGTCAAGGCGTCTTCAAACTTGCCCGGCGCAGAGGCAGCACGAACTCCTGCCTCCCCGTAGGGTCTTGGCACCTGGACCTGATAGGAAACTCAGGCTACCGCAACCCGCCGGGGAAAGAGGGTTAGGGTCCGTTGGATGGATGGGTAAGGGATTGTAGGTTCACCGGAAAAAGGTTTAGGGAGAGGTTGTGGGTGGGAATGGGAATTACAGGGAAAATGCTCCTCAGCTCCTGCCGCCCCATCCACTGGTCGTTCTCGTGGTGAGTTCTCCGCCCACTCATTCAATCCAGTCATACCATAACCAGTTATTAGAAGCCTTTGTAGTGGAGCTTGGAACCACTGCAGGAGCTTTTGCTTGGAGCTCTAACCACAACGTTGCACCAAAACAATGTTAGCATGAGCTTTATATTCCTCACTGCCTTCTCTCTGCAGTTACCCAAAAAGCCCGTGCTAACATGCGTAGTTACACGATATTACTTGTAATACCGGGTGCTTGGCAGAGTAGACAATACTTTAGTAAGGAACCAGAAATGTACTTAGCTGCGGGTCGTGAGCTTGTTCTCCTTGACGTGGCATGGGAAGTTCCCCAAGGTTCGTAGCAAGCTCCGCTGGAAAATACCAAAAATACAATGAGCTCGTGCAAGATCAGACTACGCCTTCTAGCACTGACTTGTGCTCCCAAAGCACTACGTGACCCTGTGGTGTGCTCGAATCGGGTTGCCTTCACCCGTGTTTCCGCACCCGTGCCTCCTGCCCTGCCCCGTAGGAGACTCGAAACTGTACGTGTCGGGTTGCCTCACCCGGAACGTTACCCTCAGAGTATGCTCGGATCGGGTTGTCTCCACCCGTGGTTCCGTGCACGTGCCTCCGTAGGAGGCTTAAAACTGTACGAGTCGGGTTGCCTCACCCGAACGTTTTCCTCAGTCACCCCCACATCAGCACTCTGCATGCGGGTTATTGTTCAGCCATACGTTGCGGTCCAAACCGCCTGAATCCTAAGTCTAAGTCTGCATGCACTGCGACCTCTGCCGCTTCGTTAGTCTTTCTCCCTGCACGCAGATTATATAATAAGTAGCCAAGCACTTATCTCAAGTTGGCGCGGGGCCTGTGAGTTCAGGTGGGCGAAGTGCCCCGCGAAGGCTGGCCCTGAGCAGAGCGCTGGGAAACACGTCCGTCCTCCACTGAAGCCGGAATAGCAAGCGGGGAAGCGTGGGCGCGGTTCGCGCATGCGCTGTTCGTTGGGCGTTGCCCGCGTGCAGATATTTTCCTCCCAGCTGGCTTGTGAAGCACACGGCCTGCTGGGATTTGTGGTTTCCTGGTGTTTCTCAGTCCCTGCATACTTTGCCTACAATAGGGATGAAACATCCTTCTTATGTACAGTATATAAGGTTTACAGAAAGGGTTCACAAGGCTTTGGTGACTGTGGGACACTAGTTTCTTACATGACGTGATGCCAATTTGCCCAGCCCTGACACCTCCGGAACGAAGCAAACCGAATCTATGAGGTAAGATTAAGATTATGAGGTAAGTAGGTAAAGCACTCCCCTACTGATGCGGGACCCCAGGATATCATTGACCTCATATCTGATTGCAGAGTCATGTACCAGTGGGGACGGGGGCAGAATCGCTCTTGTATCGGGCAAAAATGGTTTTAACAAGGAAGTATGGAACACGGGATGAATGCGCCATACAGTAGGCAGGGATAGGCGATAAGCAACTGGATTAATGACTCTCGTGACACAGTAGGGACCCACAAAACGAGGGAGTAATTTACAACAACCAGTTATATGCAGGTGTCAAGTGGACAGCCACACCTTTTCAGCGATGTTGTAACATGGGGCAGGAGAACTTTTCTTGTTTGCTGAGGTGCACATGGTAGCCTGTGCTACCCTAAATTGGGCAATGGTCTGAGCATTGATGTTACCTAGATCCTTAAAACAGGCAGCAGCAGCGGGATAAAGGGCATTTTGAAAGTCTGGTAATGGCAAGATTCGGGGCTGTTGATCATAGAGCAAATAGAATGGGGAAAGCCCGGTGGCCGAGTGTGGGGCATTGTTGTAGGCGAATTCTGCAATATGCAAATCTAGATACCATGTATGGTGATGCTGTAAGGATAGGCAGCAGAGATACAGCTCGAAAGACTGGTTGAAGCGCTCAGTCTGGCCATCAATTTCAGGGTGGTAAGAGGAGGAAAACTGGGCATCAATACCTAGTAGCTTCGTTCGAGAGTGCCAAAATTGGGAAGTGAACTGGGAACCCCTATTGGAAATTATGACAGAAGGTAACCCAAAGAGACAGAAGACAAAATGAAAGGCCACCAACACCACCTTTGTAATAACTTAAGGGTCCGTCCCTGCCCTGGATGGCCATTAATTGGGGCGTCATGAGACCATTCCAGCGCCCGAATATGGGTGTCTTGAGTGGGAAAGAACAATTTGGCTAGAGTCGGAGTAGAAGGAATGCCAACACATGGGACAAAGCGAGCCATCTTGGTGAATGTTTCCACAACAACCCAGACAGTGTTGTGGCCCTGAATCTTTGGTAGGTCAGTAATGAAGCCCATGGTAACCGTGTGCTAAGGGCGTGGTGGAATGGGCAGGGGTTGAAGCAAACCTAAAGGTCAACCTTTCCTGTTTTTAGATTGGGCACATATTGAGCAGTTAAACACATAATTGTTCACATCTCTGCGTATGGTAGGCCACCAACACCACCTTTGTAATAACTTAAGGGTCCGTCCCTGCCCTGGATGGCCATTAATTGGGGCATCATGAGAACATTCCAGCGCCCGAATATGGGTGTCTTGAGTGGGAAGGTATAACCGACACTGTACGAATGGTAAACCATCATGGAATACGGGAGCCCACTCTACAGCATCGTCAGGATGTACAGAGACCCACTGATGAATAGAGTCAAGCATATCTACTGGCGGGGTACATAAGCAGATAACATGCCTTTTGTCCAATAGGGTTTCGGGAAATAACGGAAGGGAATCCCCCCTGGCAGCCGTGACAGAGCATCTGCTTTGCCGTGACCTATACCTGGACGGTGATGTATGATGAAATCAGAGTTCGAAAAAAACAGATGCCAACGTACTTGATGGCTGTTAAGGCACTTCAGGTTGGCCAGATCCTGTAAATTACGGTGATCAGAGTAGACAGATATCTGGTGTCGGGCCCCTAACAAATGGTGTCTCCAAGTCTGAAACGCGTCCATAACAGCCAGGAGTTCCTTCTCTGTGACAGTATAGTGCTGTTCTGTTGGTGTAAACTTGCGGGAATGGAAAGCGACTGGGTGGAGGAGCCCCGAGGCCGGACATGCCTGGGAAAGGACTGCACCTAAAGCAAATGAAGAAGCATCGGCCTCTACCACAAAAGGCAGCTCAACGTTAGGATGTTGCGGTATGGGGGCCGATGTAAAGGCTGTTTTCAATGTATTAAATGCCTCATCTTGTTCCGGAGCCCAAACATAGGGACTACAAAGCCTTAACTGTAGTGGGAACAGCCCATTTCAATACAGTGTCGACCTTGACTGTGTTCATAGAGAGTCCTTTAGAGTTGATGTGATAACCCAATAAGTCCACTTCTGTGGTGTGGAATAGACACTTTTCGTGTTTTGCAAACAACGCGTGGGTTCGGAGTCTGTGAAGTACTTCTCAGACATGGCCTATATGAGATGGAAGTGTTGGAGAAAATATCAAGATGTCATCTAGATACACAATGACATATGTATCTATGACGTCATGGAACACATTGTTCTGGAATGTTGCGGGGGCATTACATAGGCCAAAGGGCATGACGGTGTACTCGTATAAACCATGCCTAGTATAGAAAGCGGTCTCGTCGCCCTGTTTTATACGAACCAGATTGTAAGCCCCTCTGAGAAGTTTAGTGAAGATAGTGGCATGAGTGAGATTGTCAAAGATCGGGCTAGCAGCCGGAGACTGGGAAGGATGGATGTGACCAATTCTCAAAGCTGTCTGGATGTATTCTTCTAGGGCCAAATCTTCCGTGGGTGACAAGGAATAAATCCGTCCACATGGTATAGTTGCCCCAGGGATAAGGTCGATGGGACAGTCATAGGACCGGTGTGGTGGGAGATGTTCGGCACACATTTTATCAAAGACGTCAGAGAAGTCACTGTATTCTGCCGGAATAGTAGAAACCGTGACCCCTACTACATGACCTGGTGGATCGCAGTCCATAGTTTGCTCATCACTGATCTGTAACTGAGTTAAAGTGCCCAGGACCTGTGAAGGAGATGTGACCTTGCCTGGGAGTGTGAGACAATGGCTCT
The DNA here is from genome assembly GCF_040938575.1 of Ambystoma mexicanum. Lineage (NCBI taxonomy): Eukaryota > Metazoa > Chordata > Amphibia > Caudata > Ambystomatidae > Ambystoma > Ambystoma mexicanum. The sequence goes on along the minus strand of NC_090936.1, from coordinate 39,969,393 downwards.
GGCAATGGGCAGATTCGGAGAATAATCCTCCATGGTACCAATCGATAACAGGATTATGGGTGCGGAACCAAGGGAGACCCAAAATGAGCCCAAACTGTGGAGTGGAGATCAGATCAAAGGACAGGGTTTCGCTACGTACTTCCTGAATAATAAGTGTGAGAGGTGCTGTTTGCTGTTTGATTGGACCGGATCCAAGAGCCGAACCATCGACAGCCTGGATGGGTTCTGGTCGATGCTTGTTCTGGAGGGGTAGGTTGAGTGACTGGTGTTGTCTACGGAAACCAGGAGGCCTTGAATGTGCATCGGTCCCATAAAACCAGGTTCCCCTGAGGAGGATAAATGTGAGCCCGTCCGACCCCCCTCGTCTAGGGACGGGCTTTCTGAAAAACCGTTGTTTTGGGCTTCGGGCATCTGGGGCATTCCCTCACATAATGACCATTGAGCCCACAATAAAAGCAGGTATTCGAGGAACTCCATCGTTCCCTTTCCGTGGCTGTGATTGGACTGCACCCCCCCCCCCCTATTTGCATGGGTTCCCCTGCGGATTCACCAGAAGAGGGAACAGAAGAGAAAGGCACTGATTTACCAAGTTCCTGTCTCCTCTGCGCTCTTAGGGCATTCACTTGTAAGGCCAGATCGACTAATTCAGGATATTGGGCCGGTAGGGAGGGTACCACCGCCAATGCGTCTTTCATGGCATTGTTGAGCCCTCGGTAAAACACCACTGCCTTTTTGTTTTCTGGCCAGGATGTTTCTACCGACAGCTGATTGAACTGGGTGACGTACTCAACCAGTGTTCTCTTCCCCTGACTTAATTCCAACAACTCTAAGTCCTGGGCTTGGGCCTTGTGCCTAGTGTCGAACACTCTGGTCATCTCTGCTATGAGTAAATCGAAATCATACAAAACGGGATTGTCATTCTCTAGAATAGGATTCTCCCAAGCCGCCGCTATACCCCCCAAGTGTGACAGTGTGAATGCAGCCTTCGTTGTGGAATCAGGAAAGGCCTGCGGGCAACACAAGAAATGAAGCTTGCACTGATTCAGGAATGTGCGGAACTTGCGGGGGTCTCCTTGGAACTTTTCATGAGATGCCAGAGGGAATGGAGTGGGAACAAACACGGGCGCCGGTGTTGGGGCAGGATTAGGAGGGTTTGCCTGGGGATGGGTATCTCCAAACTCGGGATCAGGAGGTAGGGCAGGTAGGGCATGGCGCTCGTTCTGTATCGTATCTAGTCGCTGATGGATAGCAGCCGTTGTGGCCGACATATCAGCTCTCAACACTGTGATAGCCTGGACCAAAGCACCAACCGAATACCCAGCTGTGGTATCCATAGTCAAAACGGTAAAAAGGCTTCTCAGTATGTAAAGATCTTCAGATGAGGTACTGCGATGACTATGTATACCTCCGTCCCCAAGCACCGGCCATAGAGAGAAGTCAATAACACTCCCTGGCCAGTTATTGAGGCCACAGGTGCAGAAAGCAGGAACTCAGGTAGCTCAGGTAACCAGGCAGCTGCAAAGGAACAGGTAATCAAGTATGAATACCACACAACTAACTATGACTGTAACCACTCTCTAGTAAAAGGAATGAAATGACACCTACCAGAGTAGCCTGTAAAGCTGTAGTAAGGAAAGCAAACCTCATGCTGTCCCTCCCTATGGTGGGTGTCAGGAAACAGGGAGCCCAACAGCAGCAAGATGAATCGGTTTTACCTAGTACCTGTGATAACCTGTGATGTTGATTGCACCTTGAGGAAAAGGGAAGAGATGTTAACTTCCCACGTGAAGAATACAGAATTCCAGTATCCAAGGGTTAATCCAAAGAAATCCGTGAGGCAAAGCAGTGGTCCATGAACCAGGTAAGCAAGAGTTCCAGTGTGCCAAATCCAGGTGGGAAATCCAAAACAATCCAAAAGTCTGTTGTCAACGTCCAAATATCCAGAAAAACAGACCAAAGTTTGTAACGCCACTCAATGCCGAAAGCAACAGCTGAGAAGTGTGGCCCTGCGGTACCGGTAGCTCTTTATACGGGCTACTTCCTTGATTGGTCACGTGATCGCATCTGCAATGTTGCGGGTCCAGGCGAGCGACGTTGCATGCACCCATGTGACCGGGAAGTCCCAACCAGTGAGCGCGGCGGTCTGTTTCGGCCACAAATATTGGAAGTCGGCGTTCCCCAGCACCAGCGGGACCATAGTCGCCAGGAACTTGGGCACCGCCATCCTCTTCCCCCCGTGACATCCCGCTGCTGTTGGGAGGGGAGACAGGTATTGGGAGGTAACAAGGAACTGGGCGGGGCATGCGCGGGAGCGGGGAAGGAACCTGATGGGAGACGTGTGGGTGCCGGGGAACGGGGAAGGGTAGGTGTGACACTCTTGCAGTTTGTTTTTGATCTTTAAATGTCCCATGCACAGGTGCATTTTGAAAGCAACTAGAATGCTCATTGAGCTTAAGGCTCCGTTTGCTCTGCATCACTCCCTTCCTCCTCCTCGTGCCAGTACTTGGGTAATTTTGGGAGATGTTGTACATTGCTGTTAACTGATGTGGATTACTTGGGAAATCACTTTTAATGGTTCCAAATGATGAGCCAGTTCTATATGGAGAATAATTAGAACTGGAAAGGGTAGTCTTGGAGCTTTTACCTTATAGACCCGGGATGGAAGTTTGTCCTAAATGGTTTTGGGAAAAGGGTTCTCTGTTTTCCCTAAAGGTGGGTATAGATGCATGGCAATAGGCCATTAGGGTATTGGTTGTCAAGTGGTCTTCTTCATGGACAAATGGGAGATACCATGACTCATCCAATGAAGCCATGACATCGCCCCAGAGTCTGTTTCCTCCCACGTGATCCTCCCACATACAGCCGCCCCCTAGGGTCAGGATCAGGTAGCGGCTGCAGTCCCCTGGCCACATGAGAGGAGGCCACCAGCGGGGAATCTATGATGACTTCATTGGATTCATCACAATATAGTTCATAGATATTACTTTACAAACATGTTCTAATGTCATTGATGCCAACACATAAATGCATTGTGTACCACATTTCAGGCCCAAGATCACATATATATTTAAAGTTGCATTCGTGTGCTGAATTGCATGATCCCTGGCGAATAATATTCTTCGAATACAGCAGAAGTAGCTAAAATTAGAAAATGTGTTTTGTGGAGTTGTGTTGGATAAAATGTGGAAATTTGGAAGTGAGAAATATAATTCAGGTAGACTGATTATTGATTGTGATTTATTATCAAATATCCAGTTGAAAAATGTCAGATGATGTGGTAGTTTATCGAAAAATAGAACTACGACCATGCACTTTCTAAATATGTTCTGCATGGACATGGGTGACGCTCGAGCTTGAATCAAGTAAAGCCAAAATGATGAAAGGAGTGGAGAAAGAAGGAGCACATATTTGAGAGGAACAGGGCCCATTAGAGCAGTCATTGCAGAGGTTGTATGTGACTTCCATTAATAAAGAAAAGGGACTTGCAGTTGTGAACCTCACAGCTGATCTCTTTTTTCCACTGCCTGGCTCATAACAAATGTCACCTGCCCGTATGCCATATAAGTCACAGAGACATGGCACATTCAAGTATAGTCACCAGATGATAATATCCTGTCCGCCACTAGCTAATTCTATGATCCCCGGCCCTTATATAATGTGATCAATGGGATGATCTCCTCTGTAGCACTTGCCACCAGAAGATGGCACCTGTTTCACACACTCATTTAAAGCCACTGAAAATAATGCCCTGCCTCCAGCCATATTTGGGATTTCCACACCCAAGTATTCCCTCCTACGTGGTCACACAAAAATTGAACACCCAGTCACAGCCAGTGAATCATGATCTCTGGCAATTTTCTCTCCCAAGACACTGATTTATTTCCACAAAATGTTGCATCGACGCATGCCATGCAGTGTGGGCACTGCGATTCTGCCCACCCACGCAGGAGACACCAAAGTATGGCACACTCACTTAGAGCCACTGGCTGGTAGTCTGCCTGCTTCTAATCAAACCTGGGATTTTCAAAGGACATCCATTAGTTTCCATGTTAATATGTTAGGTCTCCTTTACCTAAATTGAATTTCAGTTTGTTTACCTTTCTAAAAACGAAATAATTTCAGGATGTTGTATCTTTCCCTCACTTTACTAAATCACTTTTCAATTTCCTACCTCAACTACTTTAGTCCCTCCTGCCAGTGCCTCTGCCTACCTCACTGAGCACAAACCCACCCTGTATGTGCCTTACCTCTCCAAATCACCCTGCCTGAACTTCAATGAATTGTTGAGAAGGCTTGGTCTGGCCAAATTGGTGGAAATTTGGCAAATTTAAATTAAGTTTGCCAGCTTTTACTTTCGGAATATAGTACAGTGGTAATACAGCAATGCATTATCAAAAGTTTCTTAATTAAAACCATTGTGACCTTTTCAGAATAGGTGCCCTTGATGTAGTTTGTCTTTCTGCAGACTAAACAAATAGAGTCTTCCATTGCTTGGAAAGCCAAAGCCACCTAGTTTCACAAGGAGTTTCTTTTTTTACATGAGGTCATTTTGTCTAGTTCTGGTTTGACATGAAAGTTGGAATTAGTCCTCCTAGTATTTTATAGGTTGACAATGGACCGGGCACAGAGATGTTCTGAAAAAGTAACACAATTCTCGTTGACATGTTTATCTCTGCTGTAGTCATTTGAGGCCACCTTGAAGTATTGAGTTTGGCCCACATTTGTCTTTATTTCACGTTGCTCAACTGTTCTGTTGATTTGTATAGACTTTTTTGGTGGATTTCTAGGTGCGTCCAAACTCAACTTTGCTGCTTGCTTATTTTCCAGTTGCCATAGTCCTGTGTCTTCACCATCCAAACTATTGAGAGTGCGGATGATTTTGGCCACTGTATTTCCTGTCGTTCACACACACAATTGTATTTGACTTCTCGACTTGTGGTTTGGCACTGAAGGCCATGGGAAGAGATGCAGATCCTCAACAAATTTTACGATTTTGAATGTTTATAATGTTTTACCCCGTTCGTCGGAACGCAAATCGTCTGGGACTTCTCGGCTCTTCTGGTTTTTGTTTGCAAACTCAAGGTGATTATTAAATGTCCTGTTTGCAATAACAAATATAGATCTTTCGGTTCATACTCTTTATATTTGCCGGAAGGTATTGCCGTACATCTTACTTAAATGTTTCGTATTGATACTGGTTAATCCTTGATTGGCGCTAGCACAGTGCCAACAATAGCGGTTTGTTTTATAAAGCAGATTTCATGTATCTCACCTTTCCTTTACTGATACAATATTAATAATGTGCTGTTATATAGTGCTCCATGTCAGATCTCTTAAGCTTCCATGTGCTCTAATAACAGGTGTTGTTTTAATGCCATTGTTTTAATGGTAATATATATATTTTCAAGGGTAGAACAGACCTTTTATCAAACAAAATAAATTTTGTGATGTGAAATTGGCTCGATATGAACCAAACATTGGCAAAGCCAACAGGTTTTGGCTGTCACGTGTCCAGCACAGCACGGCAATGGCTCCTAGGACTGCATATAATTCGTATTAAAGCTCACACCACTTTAAAGGACAACACACATACAAATACTTAAATCAGACACGCTCTGCAAACAAAATATGTATAGGAACACAGCGAGTCTGGTTAAAGTTCTGGGCCCCTTTCCATTAAATTGACAGCAGAGGTAAACAATCGCGAGTAAGTAACACATGTAATGAGGTGGAGACATATTCACACACACTTGCCATCTGCAAATATTCACACACACTTGCCATCTACAACTATTCACACACACCTGCCATCTGCAACTATTCATAACACTTGCCATATACAACTATTCACACACACTTGCCATCTGCAACCATTGATAACACTTGCCATCTGCAACTATTCATTACACTTGCCATCAGCAACTATTCATAACACTTGCCGTCTGCAACTATTCCCACACACTTGCCATCTGCAACTATTCATAACACCTGCATATGAAACTATTCACACACACTTGCCATCTGCAACTATTCACACACACTTGCCATCTGCAACTATTCACAACACTTGCCATCTGCAACTATTCATAACACTTGCCATCTGCATATATTCATAACACCTGCATATGAAACTATTCACACACACTTGCCATCTGCAACTATTCACACACACTTGCCATCTGCAACCATTGATAACACTTGCCATCTGCAACTATTCATTACACTTGCCATCAGCAACTATTCATAACACTTGCCATCTGCAACTATTCACACACACTTGCCATCTGCAACTATTCATAACACTTGCCGTCTGCAACTATTCCCACACACTTGCCATCTGCAACTATTCATAACACCTGCATATGAAACTATTCACACACACTTGCCATCTGCAACTATTCACACACACTTGCCATCTGCAACTATTCATAACACTTGCCATCTGCAACTATTCATAACACTTGCCATCTGCAAATATTCATAACACCTGCATATGAAACTATTCACACACACTTGCCATCTGCAACTATTCACACACACTTGCCATCTGCAACCATTGATAACACTTGCCATCTGCAACTATTCATTACACTTGCCATCAGCAACTATTCATAACACTTGCCATCTGCAACCATTCACACACACTTGCCATCTGCAACTATTCATAACACTTGCCGTCTGCAACTATTCCCACACACTTGCCATCTGCAACTATTCACACACACTTGCCATCTGCAACTATGCATAACACTTGCCATCTGCAAATATTCATAACACCTGCCATATGAAACTATTCACACACACTTGCCATCTGCAACTATTCACACACACTTGCCATCTGCAACTATTCATTACACTTGCCATCTGCAACTATTCACAAACACTTGCCATCAGCAACTATTCATAACACTTGCCATCAACAACTATTCATAACACTTGCCATCTGCAAATATTCACACACACTTGCCATCTGCAACTATTCATAACACTTGCCTTCTGCAACTATTCATAACACTTGCCGTCTGCAACTATTCATAACACTTGCCATCTGCAAATATTCACACACACTTGCCATCTGCAACTATTCATAACACTGGCCGTCTGCAACTATTCACACACACTTGCCATCTGCAACTATTCATAACACTTACCTTCTGCGACTATTCATAACACCTGCCGTCTGCAACTATTCATAACACTTGCCATCTGCAACTATTCATAACACTTGCCATCTGCAAATATTCATAACACTTGCCATCTGCAACTATTCACAAACACACTTGCTATCTGCAACTATTCACAAACACACTTGCCATCTGCAACTATTCATAACACTTGCCATATGCAACTATTCACACACACTTGCCATCTGCAAATATTCACACACACTTGCCATCTACAACTATTCAAACACACTTGCCATCTGCAACGATTCATAACAATAGGTTTTGCAAGACTGTGTGTCACTAAATCAAGACCCAAGACGAGGAAGTGGGACATAAGCCCTGAGACCCCAGAAAGAAGTGTTTTGTAGCATGTTACGGTTGCCAAATATTTGGTGGTACTTCCGTTATAGAAATACAAGTTGGCCCACCTTGAGGATTGCCTTTGGCAAATTAGAGTTGCCAGCCCTTTTGTGCATGGAAACATGGCTGCCTGCCTAATTAGCCTGGACGAGAGTTGGGAGAAAAGCTCTGATGCTTTCTGAGGCAGACAACAGCAATTATTACCTGTAAGGCACACAGTCGACAAAGGATAATCAGATTTGATGTCGAAATGTTGTCATTAAATCTAACGACTGGGCTTTGTAAGGGTCCTTTGCCTTTCTTCGCTCTTCACGTAATCATGGCTTTTTGAAATGTTTTCAAACTGGAAGACATTTAAACAAAAACTATGTTTTTCTACTTTGATATTTAATTCATTTAATTTGATCAAATTGCTAGTATGCACAACATTCAATTGTAACAGAAAGCAACACACATATAGGAAATATGCTTATCTAATGGATGTGTTTTTATTTTTGTTCCAGGAAATAATTTTCGGGAACCAATAAAGCTTTGTGAAGTGGGTAAGTGGGCATCAAAGTGACCATATTTGCAGTAGCAGTGTTCAGTCCTAATAAGTGTGAAAGGGTCCTGAAGCTAAGTGCATGATATGCAAATGCAGACTATGGTCGGGTTAGCAGTGGACAGGAGTATTCAACTTTTATCCTTGAAAGAACCAACATCACATATAAAATTATCAGACCGACAAATAGTCTCAACTTTGCTGCTCAACGTAACAGCCACAGGGGGTCTTAACACCTTCATACAGTGGTGACTCCTCCAGTACAGAGGCATCCTATCAGTATAGGTGGGGTAGGAAGAGCAGAGTACTCACAACTTCTTAAGGGTCAGCGTGGGTTGATTGGTGATATTTGCCCCTTCCGAGGGTCAGCATGGGTTGATTGGAGATATTTCAGCCCTTACGAAGGTCAGCGTGCTGATTGCAGGTATTCGGTCCTTCTTAGGGTCAGAGTGGGTTGATTGGAGATATTCAGTCCTTCCGAGGGTCAGCATGGGTTGATTGGAAATATTCAGTCCTTCTGAGGTTCAGCAGGGATTGATTGGAGACATTCGGTCCTTCGGAGGGTGAGAATGGGTTGATTGGAGATATTTCAGCCCTTACGAGGGTCAGCGTGCTGATTGCAGGTATTCGGTCCTTCTTACGGTCAGAGTGGGTTGATTGGAGATATTCAGTCCTTCCGAGGGTCAGCATGGGTTGATTGGAAATATTCAGTCCTTCTGAGGGTCAGCATGGGTTGATTGGAGATATTTTGGCCCTTCCAAGGGTCAGAATGGGTTGATTGGAGATATTGCGGCCCTTTCGAGGGTCAGCATGGGTTGATTGGAGGTATTCAGTCCTTCTGGGTCAGAATGGGTTGATTGGAGTTGTTTAGTCCTTCCAAGGGTCAGCATGAGTTGATTGGAGATATTCACCCTTCCAAGGGTTAGCATAGGTTGAGTGGAGATATTTTGGCCCTTCCGAGGGTCAGCGTGCTGATTGCAGGTATTCGGTCCTTCTTAGGGTCAGAGTGGGTTGATTGGAGATATTCAGTCCTTCCGAGGGTCAGCATGGGTTGATTGGAAATATTTAGTCCTTCTGAGGGTCAGCATGGGTTGATTGGAGATATTTTGGCCCTTCCAAGGGTCAGAATGGGTTGATTGGACATATTGCAGCCCTTTCGAGGGTCAGCATGGGTTGATTGGAGGTATTCAGTCCTTCGGGGTCAGAATGGGTTGATTGGAGTTATTTAGTCCTTCCAAGGGTCAGCATGAGTTGATTGGAGATATTCACCCTTCCAAGGGTCAGCATAGGTTGAGTGGAGATATTTCGGCCCTTCCGAGGGTTGATTGCAGATATTTTGGCCCTTCCAAGAGTTAGCATGGGTTTATTGGAGATAATCAGTCCTTCTGAGGGTCAGCATGGGTTGATTGGAGATATTCACCTTTCCAAGAGTCAGCATGGGTCAGCATAGGTTGATTGGAGATATTTTGGCCCTTCCAAGGGTCAGAATGGGTTGATTGGAGATATCGCAGCCCTTTCGAGGGTCAGCATGGGTTGATTGGAGATATTTGGTCCTTCCGAGGGGCAGCATGGGTTGATTGGAGATATTTTGGCCCTTCCGAGGGTTGATTGGAGATATTTTGGCCGTTCCTGAGAGTCAACATAGGTTGATTGGAAATATTCAGCTCTTCCGAGGAAACGGTATGTCTTCATTTTAACTTGTGCAGTAATGCGAAAACAGGCGGTGTTTCTTCAGAACGCCGCCTGATTTATCACTCTTCACCCATGTGTGCTAAATAGCTCCGTCTTTTGTTGGGGGTATCACCTTTTCTAACGATGGTGGTGTTTCCACAGGTGGCATTATCATGTGTGGTAATACCACATGTCCCAATGGAGTCCGATGGATAGGGGTTAGGACTAGGGAGTGTGTAGGATTGTAAATAACCCAGTAAATTACCATAACTGGGGGCAGTAATGTTTATTGAGTTTGGCGGTGTTACTGGAGATAATCCTGCCAAACTCATAATGGGGTCTTTAGTGCTCCTTGAATGTCTAGCCAAGCCTCTGTTATCATGTATGGTCTGAAGGACCTTCTAGTATCAGACTCTAGCTACTGGAGTCTTTCACTATCATACACCCGCCCTTTCAACATGTTCAGAGAGTGTTGGACGCTTGTAGGTAACTGGAAGCCTTGAGAGATGACAATGTGGAGGAGTACATTGAATAAGGCATGATCATATATGTATCCCCCTGTTGCCCTACATTTATGTAGCAGTATCTTCTGTTTGCATGTTTAGACCACGGTCTCTAGCCTGCATAAAAGTAGATGGCACACTGTGCGTGTGGCCCTTAGGGCAGCGCTTCGCACACCACTTAAGAAGGCTCGCCTTCACTGTTTGGCATAGCTAAGCGTGTTCCTGGCACTCGCCATACACTGAAAGGAGGCTTGAGGTGGCAAATGTTGTCATATCACTAGACATATTGCCTGTACGAGACGACTGTGAAGCATTAGGGAGTATACTCACGTTGTTCAGCTTTTAGTTAATGATAACACTTAAGGTTGGTCCAGTTGGCCATGAGAAACAACCCACAGTGAAAGCATAGACTGTCTGCACATGAAATCCTCACAGGACACCCAATGAGAATGGAAACTACTCCACCCACAGTTCCCCGTACCCTGAGTTTAACACTAGAAGACATGTTAATCCAGTACTGTTGCACATTGATTAAAAATGTCCAATCTCTCTTGCGAACCCTTGCCTGAGCCAGCATTGGGACCGTGCCACCCTCAGCAGTCAGGGCACTTGGTCCTGGTGAAAGGCCACCAGTGGAAGACATCTCTTCAACCGAGGTAACTCCACCCCTACCAGATCCTCCTCACCACAAACTCTCCAGTAAAGTGTGATGGGATCCCGGCCTGGGTCCATGCGTTGCATTGCTGCAAGGTCCCCGCTCCATCCGACGACAAATCCCCCGAGACCCCCAATCTTCCTTGGACAAGCCATGGCATTGCTGAGGCCTTCAACGCCACCATCTGTGATGCCACCAGCCCAGTGCCTGAGTCATCCAGTGTTTCTGGTTCAGGACAACCTATTTCGAAGGGCGAGGGCCGGACCCTCCATCAGCCAATACGTTCACTTACTGAGGCAGAACCCACAACTGCTGAGTCTGTTAACCACCAAGAGGGCTCTGCAGGAACTACTGCTAAAGCTCCTTCAGCTGATGGTCACAGCCCCGGGGGGAACCACACTGATCCAAGTTCCCCTACTGACCCACTATGTGGGGAGCCTGACACCTCTGAATCTCACAACGCAACCAGCCAGAGGTACGCCCTATGAACCCGAGGAAGAACATCACAGGTACCACCGTTTTCAGCAAAGTGGGGATTGGTCAAGTTATTCACCACTGGATCGAACGTGCCAATCACGATGAATCCACAGACTCAGGTAGCTGGCGAACAGAGAGTAGATGTCATTGCTGTCATGGCCCTGTCATCTATGAGTTGTTGGCCCTGCTGTTATCAATTGTTGTTTTTCATCTTTGTGACCATGACTCGCCTGTTCATCTGGTTCTGGTACTTGCGAATGTTGTAGTGCACATACCGATAGAGAGAGCCCGGAACTTTGGAACATTTGAACTTTGAAATATTTGAACTTTGAAACGTTTGAACTTTGAAACGTTTGAACTTTGGAACATTTTGAACTTTGGAACATTTGAACTTTGGAACATTTGAACTTTGAAACGTTTGAATTTTGGAACATTTTGAACTTTGGAACATTTGAACTTTGGAACATTTGAACTTTGGAACATTTGAACTTTGGAACATTAGAACTTCGGAACATTTAACTCCAGAACATTTGAAATTTGGAACAGTTGAACTTTGTGCCTTTGTTTCACTCATGGCAACTACCTCGCTACCGCTGCTTCCCGGAGTAAAAGGCCTGGATGTGCCCATGTGTCTTCACCTTCACCCCATACCTCCCCGAGCCTAACTGACTGACCAGAACAGAACCCTTGGGGAGCCTCACAGAGGCCACCATGTCTGGATATTTATCTATTATTGTGATTGTAGGATTAATAAAGGTCTCCGAGGTAAATGCGTCTGATTCTTTCCGCACTTTGTGCCATGATAATGAGGTTCCATTGTGCAACCCTGGAACCACAGCGCAAACACCTATTTGCACCTTTGGTGGCAGTATGCCTGCATTTTCAACCTTACCAACTGCTAGGCATGTGACCACCTGCCACACAACATGTCTGCCCATTTTTCCATTGTCCCAATTCTTATCCAGTGGGTAGATCTCTGCTTGACTACCCAGTCCTTAGGCCCAGACCCTGCCGGTATGTCCAACCACACATGGGGCTCAAGGGGCCGCCACACTTCCCAACTGCAGACTATGTACAGACCAAACCTGCTGCACTTCATGTATCCTCTCTGGCAACAGGGCTCCTATGCTACACAATCAAGGATCCTTGTGTATGGTAACAAGCAAATGTCAGTATTACATGTCCACCCGCTCTACTGAGTAATTAACAATGCTATGTTTGTGTTTGACGCCGAGTTCACATTCACTCAATTCGGGTACGCAACACACTCCGAAACTTACTTCATCTGCGGGGGGTAAGGCTTATGCATGGTTGCCCATCAACTGGGGAGGCAGCGATATCTGGGATATATGCCTGCAGTGCACCATGCCACCACTTTCCCCACTCTATCCCACTCAAAGAGAAACACGGATTGAGAATTGTTTGTTGCAGGAGTTGGGCACCTGATACCAGCACTTGGGGTCCAAATGAACCAAAACCGCTTGACTCAGCAATCCCGGTTAGTGGAAGGCACTGCCAATGCCACCAGTGTTTCCCTGTCATTGGTGGCGTGTGAACAGCTGTCCATCTGCACAGTGGTACTCCAGGACCGTATGGCCCTAGTTATCATATTAGCCTCTCAGGGGGCGCCTGCGCAGTCGTAAAAGGTGAGGGCTGTACTTTCATACCAGATTACGCTAGCAGTATCACAGACATCATCACACACATTCATAATATCGTAGCCCACTTGCAAAGCAGCAAGGACTCTGCCTGGTCATTTGGGTCATGGCTTGTAGGATTCTTGGGGCTGCTAGGAGTGTCCGTTGGGCAAATCCTGCTCATAGCTGTGGTCATACTCCAAGGATTGTTGTGCCTGCCCATGGTATGTAAGTGCTTCTGTGAGCATATAACAAAACATCATCAGCAAAGAGAACGATTTTATGGCAGTCTGTGCTCACCCTTATTTCCTGGATGATGGAAGAAGCCCTTATGTGTGTGCTGCTAATTATAATGTAGACTTTGAATGGATGCTGCTGTCCCACAGTCAGAACAAAGAGAGGAAAAGGGGACAAGTCTGTGCAGTGCTGATCTGAGACCATTCCCCATCACAGAGGCAGTTGGTTATCTGAATAAAGCGAGCATCCAATTCAGGAAGTCCTCATCAATTCTGACCCTATGCAGGAGCCCCAAGAGCGCGAGGCATTCACCTCTGTATCACGCATTGTCAGAGTTGAGCGAGAGAATGGTGTGGCGGGTCGGAAGAAGGAGTCAGATACTCGGAAGACATGATTCAATTTCTTTTGATGAAAATGATATGTCGAAGGGCTAACTTTCCTGATCACTAAATCCCTACCTATCTAAAGAAACTAAAGCTGTTCGTCTGTTGTCTTAAAGTCAAAATGAAAATATGTTCTCCATCCAAACTATCCTATCTAGCCCTGCCACTAATGTTAACTAACTTAAAATAGACCAAGGAAATGATTTGCTGTTGCCTGGTCTCTTCTCCATTTCATTCAATAACTCATTGAATCATGTGTCCTCTCGGTAGTACAGATAGTCTTTGCGATCAACTCTTGCAGCTCCTCAAGAACACTTTCTCTCTCTCATGCTTTCTGTGGTATCTTTTTATAATGTCCTTCAAGGTAACTTTTCTTAATACTCAGATTATTATTTGTAGTTTCTTCCCAGGTCTCCCCTACGGGAGTACTTGATTGGGGGTTGCCTCTGCCAATTTCTAAGCTTCTATTATCATTAGTCCTCAGTCTTATAATGTCTCTGATCTGGGTGGTTATATCCCCGCCATATTGATGAAGCGCCTCTCTTCTAGGCTTTTAACCTGTGGGTTCAGTATCTTGTTGCTGATTGGTCATACATCCCTTTGGTGAACTCAGCACTTACATTCTAGGCTTTTCACTTCTTACTTGACTTTGTTGTGCATTTGATAACTCATCCTTTGTATTGGGACAAGGTGGCAACTTCATATATTAAGTCTCTTCCTTCTCTTGGTCACTTGTGATTTGTTTCCAACTCCCATCGCATAACTTTATCCCTGCTTTCTCGTTTGTGTGACATGGATGAGTTTTCTCGGAATGATAGCGTTATCTCTGGGTACCTCCTGCTTTTCCCGATTCCCCACGTACCTCTTACTTGGTTAGGGGCCAGTGGTTTGGCTCGACTCTTGCTCGAGCCTGTTCTCTCTCTCTGTCGGCTTCTCGCCTGCACATTCTCCAGTGCGCGTCAGACTCCTGCTATGCACGGGTGCTGCTGGTTGGAAGCGACCCTCACTTCCTTCATGAGCGTTATCTACATTGGTCTTGCGGCATACTGCCCACCTAGTCCAGCTTGTGGTCACACCCAAACCAGGTTGCTTGCTTCTGCCCTGGCTGACCCAAGACTTGTCCTGCATCTGCACATGCCAGTTCTTGGGTGTCTCGTCCTCGTGCTCTCTCTCGCTACCCAAGTCGCAGGCTCCACACTAGCTTGCGCTCTGCCTCCTGCCAGAGTAATGAGGTCAGGGGGCTTCCCTGCTCATCATGTTCCTCTCTCCTCTTCCGCCTCAGCACAGCTAAATATGCATCTCACATTAAAGAGACATCTTCCTTTTCTCGTGCCATTAGGTTTAATTTTGCATTGCCTTCAGCCCAAGACAAGGACATCAGATTCTTAGGCCTATCAGGTAGTCCCAGGCATGCAGTTACATTCTTTGGTGTAGGGAGTTCCTCACAGTAACAGGAGTCCTTTGTTCCCAAAGGAGGGGGGTTTGCAGAGCAGGCTCACCTCCCTAGCCTCACAGGAGGCAGGGGGCTCCCCCCTTGGGGAATAGGGGTGAATACCTGCTATTCACAACAATGGCGAATTCCGTTCTGGATATCTGAGCAAAGTGGATTAGTCCCTGGCCTCACATGGCATTGTCTGCGCCTTCTCCCAACCTTGAAATCCGCTTCATTACTATGCACTCATTTTGGGACAAATTTGCTTACCATGGTAGCAAACACTTTGGCAAAAACGCTAAATTTCACACCTAGGAGTGAGATGGGTGAACACGAAGAACCCTCTTCAGGATCATTGCCCGCTTGTTGAAGGACAGAAATAAGAGCACAGTCTATACTAGGTCGTGGACACGTCCCAGACTTGACGTCATTATGTACCTTGGGCAAGTGAGGGTAAGTAGGTATTGAAACATTTTGATAGCAAGCCACATTGAAGCCCTCTTCCACGAGGGAGTTGCCGCCTGGCATGGAATTTAAAGCAAGGAGACCTTCACCAGGACTAGTCGGATCATCTAGATTTGGCCTCTCGCCTCCCGTGAGCGACACCGGCGAGATCGGCACAGACTTTAATTACAGTGCTCGAGAGTACAGACCTTCTGGCTTTTGCTGATTGCCCTGGTACAGGTCAGAGCTTGCTGCAATTTCACTGGTGTATGGAAATATAACATTATCAGAGTATCTAATAATGTCTATGCACTTAACCTACCTCAGTTTCCTGAACTTGTAGGCTAAAATCTTGTCTGCCTTACCTCCTTTTTCATTTTAAATTTAATATACCACTCAGAACTTCTTTTCTAACTCTTCTGCCATTCAATTATTGAGAGCTGCCAATGCTTAAGAGGTCATGTTTGGCGAGGAAAATGGTGGTTATTCCAGCTTCCCCACTTCCCCTGAGAGCTGCCTCTCCCTGGCCTATCTTCGCTCTTTATGTTTGGCGCCCGCCTGGCACAGCACCACCCTGATTGTGGCCTTGACAGCCTCCCATGATGCATGCAAGTGGCATCAGATGCATTGAATTGAAAGTACTTCTGCCACATCTTTCCGACAGAGAACATTTTGACTCAAGAAATCATTGTATCGCAATAATTTACTGTGTAGACGTATCCATGCACTTATCCTCAGGGAGCCCTGCCTCGAAGCCAAAAAGCAGCAGCCAAAACTTCTGCTCCTAATCTGAAATTCCTTGGAGTTTAAGTATTGCATCACTTGTATGCATGTGCTGCCGGTACACCCTAGCTTGTATACATGTGCTGCCGGTATACCCTAGCTTGGATGCATGTGCTGCCAGTACACCCTAGCTTGGATGCATGTGCTGCCAGTACACCCTAGCTTGGATGCATTATGCCGCCAGTACACCCTAGCTTGGATGCATGTGCTGCCAGTACACCCTAGCTTGGATACATTGTGCTGCTGGTACATCCTAGCTTGGATACATTGTGCTGCTGGTACACCCTAGCTTGTATACATGTGCTGCCGGTATACCTTAGCTTGGATGCATTATGCTGCCAGTACACCCTAGCTTGGATGCTTTGTGCTGCTGGTACACCTTAGCTTGGATGCATTATGCTGCCAGTACACTCTAGCTTGGATGCATGTGCTGCCAGTACACCCTAGCTTGGATGCATGTGCTGCCAGTACACCTTAGCTTGGATGCATTATGCTGCCAGTACACCCTAGCTTGGATGCATGTGCTGCCAGTACACCTTAGCTTGGATGCATTATGCTGCCAGTACACCCTAGCTTGGATGCATGTGCTGCCAGTACACCTTAGCTTGGATGCATTATGCTGCCAGTACACCCTAGCTTGGATGCTTTGTGCTGCTGGTACACCTTAGCTTGGATGCATTATGCTGCCAGTACACTCTAGCTTGGATGCATGTGCTGCCAGTACACCCTAGCTTGGATGCTTTGTGCTGCTGGTACACCTTAGCTTGGATGCATTATGCTGCCATTACACCCTAGCTTGGATACATTGTGCTGCCAGTACACCCTAGCTTGGATGCATTATGCTGCCAGTACACCCTAGCTTGGATACATTGTGCTGTTGGTACACCTTAGCTTGGATGCATTATGCTGCCAGTACACCCTAGCTTGGATGCATTATGCTGCCAGTACACCCTAGCCTGGATGCTTTGTGCTGCTGGTACACCTTAGCTTGGATGTATTATGCTGCCAGTACACCCTAGCTTGGATGCATGTGCTGCCAGTACACCCTAGCTTGGATTAATTGTACTGCTGGTACACCTTAGCTTGGATGCATTATGCTGCCAGTACACCCTAACCTGGATGCATTATGCTGCCAGTACACCCTAGCTTGTATACATTATGCTGCCAGTACACCCTAGCTTGGATGCATGTGCTGCCAGTACACCCTAGCTTGGATACATTATGCTGCCAGTACACCATAGCTTGGATGCATGTGCTGCCAGTACACCCTATCTTGTATACATGTGCTGCTGGTATACCCTAGCGTGTATACATGTGCTGCTGGTATACCCTAGCTTGTATACTTGTGCTGCCGGTATACCCTAGCTTGTATACATCTGCTGCCGGTATACCCTACCTTGGATGCATTATGCTGCCGGTATACCCTAGCTTGTATGCATGTGCTGCTTGTACACCTTACCTGGATGCATGTGTTGCCTGTACACCCTAGCTTGAATGCATTGTGCTGTAGGTACACCCTTGCTTGTATGCCTTATGCTGCCAGTACACCCTAGCTTGTATTCATGCGATGCCTGTACACCTTAGGTTGGATGCATTGTGCTGCTGGTATACCCTAGCTTGGATGCATTGTGTTACCGGAACACCATAGCTTGTATGCATGTGCTTCTGCTACACCCTAACTTGTATGCATGTGCTGCCAGTACACCCTAGCTTGTATACATGTGCTGCCGGTATACCCTAGCTTGGATGCATTGTGCCACCGGTACACCTCGCTTGGATGCATTGTGCTGCCAGTACACCCTAGCTTGGATGCATTGTGCTGCTGGTAAACCCTAGCTTGAATGAATTGTGCTGCTGGTACACTCTAGCTTGGATGCATTATGCTGCCGGTACACCCTAACTTGGATGCAATGTGCTGCCGTACACCTTAGCTTGGATGCATTGTTGGATTTGATTTTGATTTGATTTATTTATATTGCGCACCTGATGAACTTAATCATGTCTGGGCGCTGATGTCAAAAACAAAAAGCAACAAGGCTTCTTCAAAGCTATAGTCAGGCAGAAACAACCATACACCATTCAATACCAGATGATATTCTCTCAGCAGAACAGATAGGTGTTTCCGGCTTTACGGAATGCTGTGAGGGTTTTTGTTTCTCTGCTAATTCTTGGGAGGTTGTTCCAGAGTCTTGGTCCTTAAATACTAAATCTTCTGTCCTCTTTCCTTGCACATCTAGACCCTGGTACTTTCAACAAATTCTTGCCACTAGATTGTAGATGGCGAGCTGGGATGTAGGACAGGATTTTGTCCGAAAGATAACTTGGAGCTAACTGGTTCACACATTTGAACATGATACAGAGGATCTTGAACGCAATGCGCTCTTTCACCGCCAGCCAATGCAGGGATCTCTGTAGGTTGGAGATGGGGGATGATTTTGTCCCTCTATACCCCAGTATGACTGCCGCGTTTTGCGCTACTTGCAGTCTTCGTAGCTGGAATCCTGGGATTCCCGTCAACAGTGCATTCCCATAATCCAATCTTGAATTGGTAAGAGTCCCTATTACTGTTGCTCAGTACTTTTCTGCTATAAACGGCAGGATCTGTCTGAGCATTCGTAAGGTGTGGAACACAGACTGTACCTTAGCGCTAACCTGTGCACCACATCCCATGTTGTCCTCCCAGATACATCCCAAATTCTTTATTTTCCGGGAGGACTCCAATTGCCAGCCCAGAAAACATGGAGATAGTGTTTGCATATTCTTTTGCAACTGATATTTTGGCCAAATAACGCAACCTCAGTTTTGCTGCCGGTGCACCCTAGCTTGGATGCATTGAGATGCCGGTAAACCCTAGCTTGGATGCATTGTGCTACCAGTACACCGTAGCTTGGACTCATGCTGCTGGTACACCCTGACTTGGATGCATTGAGCTGCTGGTACACCCTAGCTTGGATGCATTGAGCTGCTGGTACACCCTAGCTTGGATGCATTGTGATGCGGTACACCCTAGCTTGGACACATTATGCTGCTGGTACACCCTATCCTGGATGGATTGTGCTTCTGGCACACCCTAACTTGGATGCATTAAGCTGCTGGTACACCCAAGCTTGGATGCATTGAGCTGCTGGTACACCCTAGCTTGGATGCATTGTGAGGCGGTACACCCTAGCTTGGACACATTATGCTGCTGGTACACCCTATCCTGGATGCATTGTGCTTCTGGTACACCCTAACTTGGATGCATTAAGCTGCTGGTACACCCAAGCTTGCATGCATTGTGCTGCCAGTACACCTTAAATTGGATGCATTAAGCTGCTGGTACACCTTAGCTTGTATGCATTGTTCTGCCAGTACACCCTCGCTTCTATGCATGTTCTGCCGTTACAGCCTACCTTAGACATATTATGCTGCTGGTACACCCTAACTTGGATGCATTGTGCTACCAGTACACCCTAGCTTGGCTGCACTGTGCTGCCGGTACACCCTAGCTTGGATGCATTGTGCTACCGGTACACCGTAGCTTGGTCTCATGCTGCTGGTACACCCTAACTTGGATGCATTGAGCAGCTGGTGCACCCTAGCTTGGATGCAATGTGCTAATTGGTACACCCTAGCATGAATGCATTGTGCTGCTGGTACAACCTAGCTTGGATGCATTGTGATGCGGTACACCCTAGCTTGGATGCATTGTGCTGCCGGTACACACTAGCTTGAATGCATTGTGCCACCGGTACACCCTGGCTTGAATGCATTGTGCTACCGGTACAACCTAGCTTGGATGGAAGTGGGTGGAAGTGCATTAATACAAATATCAACAATAATGTCGTTGGATTTTCAGAAATAACAGGAGTAACATTATTTGACACATGTGGTATTTCCATTCTGAAACCCGTAAAACCTACGAAGAGACCATAAGATGTAAAATAACTCCTTTTCTTTCTCCAATGTTTACCTCCACTCAAGCGCTGGAGGCAAACATTTCTAAAAGGCTCAAGTTTATAAAACCTTTTTCCTGTATTGAAGAGAAACGCGAACACTATTTTTGACGGGGTGACTGTCACTAGGGTCGGTTATATCCTCTTCTTCACAAGAGGACTCTGTTTCATCACCCTCCCCCAACTCCACACCTTCGTCCTTCTTCTTGGTTTTCCCTTTCTCATGGCTTGTGGGCCTCTCCTTTTTTTTATGGAGGTAGGGACGTCCACGGAAGGATGCCACAGTGCCACCGTAAAAGGTGTGACGGTGGTAAACCCTCTGTGAACGTCACGCTAGGGGAAAAAGCCAAAGGCACAAAAAAACCCTTGAGAGACTTCCTCCCAGAGAATGTGGAACAGGCTAGAGTGGGCTGGAACGTGGAGCAGATGGAAGCCTTGGAGAAGAATCTGCAAGGTAGGCTGAAGTTAGATTCAATGGCGGCTGTAGGGCTTCAGACGTGTGGCGGAGACAATCCGAATAAAACAGGCTGAGGTCTGGTACACAGCTGACAGGAAGGTATAAAGGGCTTGGCAAAGGCAATCTGTAAGGCAGGCTGAGGTCTGGTACACGGCTGACAGAATAGAGCAAATTCAGAACAGAGGAAGAGAAAGGCAGGCAGAGGACTGGAACACTGGCGTGAAAAAAGGGAAGAAGGAAAAGGGAAAATAAAGGGGCCAAGAGGGAGAGAGGGAGAGGGAAAAAGAAGGAGGAGCGAGCGGTCCAAGCAGAAAGGAGAGGAACCAGAGGGGCAATGGAGGAAAAAAATGAGAGGAACGGACAAAAGTCCGAGAGTGGAACAAAAACACACAATGAGAGCGACGGCAACACAGGAGGAAAACCCGGAAACGTTGCAACGCGTCCGTAATCATGAAGTGATACAATAAATACTTCTGGTGACGTGCGCGTGCAACAACTAGACCGGTAACTCCGTAAAAAGGAAAGAACGTGATGGAAAACGCTATGGCGGACCATAGCGCCAGCGGTTCCAAACCCGCCATCCCTGCCGAGACATGACAGTGACACAGTGAACCTCTCTGATGCCCGCCTTGCCACAACCTTTGCAGTTTAATTACAAAAAGGTCAGATTTGGGGGTATTTTGCTCCAAAAAATATTATGAGCTGCTATTGTAAACAATTCATCCCCAGCCGCTAAATGATAAAGGGCATTTTTATTTATTTTTTAAATCTGAAAAATAGTGCATGCACATTTCTAAAAATACCACAAGCAATATTTCTGGAAATCTGTCAGCCCAGTGGATAACTTGCCATCGGCACATATTCAAAAAATACCACATGGGGTAGCATCATTTACACCTTGCTGTAATTCTATAATCCACTATGGTCCTCTTTTACTAGCTGCGATCACAATTATTTGCACATTTTTAAATCACGATCTTTTCAATGCATGCCTCCAACCCTCTAGGAAATTTGAGGGGGATCAAATATGATGATATTGTTGAATTAAACTTTGAACCAAGTCATTAGCAAGCGGTGGCGAGGCTTTGTTGGCCTCTTCCTTCGTTCTTGCAAGTATTAGTACCGTACATGCAAATAACACATTGATAAATTGGACTCATTACCATGTCTCCCAAGTTCCAGCGCCTTATGCATGCATCCACGCGTGAGCTGCCAAGCGTCATGGAATGATTCCTACAGTAATATATGCAGGGCCATTTGCCCGATGAAGATGGCAGCCGAATGCTTGAACGCTTGCCCAGCGCCTTTGAATCAAGGAGCATCAGCCACGCTGGAGAGGGGGCCTGCCATCTTCTCCATCTGCTGAACATAAAATTGCAATGTACTTCCTGAGGCTGTATTATGCGAATTGAAGTGTAATGGAAGACAGCGATCACACACTGCCAGTCAACATTCTAATTAACCAACCTGACACACATTGCAAACAATCGCCATCCATCTTAGTCCCTTTCCTCGTTTTCATGGCGCAATCGGTAAGGTCTGTTATGTTTTTATTTTAGCAGTTGCGGCATAAGAGGGTTGGGATTCTGTTAACAGCTGGGTTCTTGCAACCTGCGGCTCTCCAGATGTTCTGGACCACGACTCCCATGATCCCTCATTATTGACACCACTAGCTAAAACCAGTGGGGGTTGAAGTTCAAAGCATCAAGTGAGCAAATCGTTCCAGGCACCTGGCTCAAAGGATTGCATATGACTCCCCAAAGCAGAGCCCTTATGTTGCTCACACAACTCGCTTCATTGTACATTCAACAATAGACTGCATCTAATAAGCATTAGGAGACGTTTTGTTGAATACCAAAACCATCTAGGGTGGCGGCAGAAGGGGTCTTGGAAGAAAGACCACGCAGAGCAACAGAGTTTCGAATCCTGCATCCGAGTTTAGAAACCCAACTCAAGTATGGTAAGTAAGATTAAATAAATAAATAAGATATATATCAAGGAGGAACAAAATAACAGTTAATAGTGAAAAATATAAAAGAATATCATTACATTGAATTAAATCGTCACTAAGTCAAACTTTTCTTGTTGTTTGGTAGCGTGGCTGATCTCAAGACTTACATCAGGGGGGCACAAAATGCACAGGGTAAAAGGGCGAAAAAGCATAAACACCTGTTTACCAAGGGGGAAGAAAGTACACAGTTCATAATGGTTGAAAAGATAAAATAATATTATGTCAAGAGGGAACCAAATACAAAGTTGGCAAAAGTGAAAAAATAAACCAGAATGCCATTACATCAAAGGAAAGCAAAATGCACAGTTCACAATAATGAAAGAAAGTCACTATGTCAAGGATGACAGAATACACAGTTCATAATGGTAAAAAAGATCAAATAATATGATGTCAAGAGGGAACCAAATACAAAGTTGGCAATAGTGAAAAATGTATCCAGAAGCAAAACGCGCAGTTCACAATAGTGAAAGAAAGTCACTATATCAAAGGGGGCAAAATGTACAGGTCGGAATGGTACAAAAGATCAAAAAATATTACATCAAGCCAGAACAAAACATGCAGTTCACAATAGAGATAAAGATACAAGAACACAATGATATCAAGGGGAACACTATGCACAGTTCATAATAGTGAAAAAGGGAGGAATGAATATCATTACATCAAGAAGGAGCTAAATATATGGGTCACAATTGTGAAAAAGATAAAAAGAATATCCTGCTCTGTTATAAGAAATCTAAAAATCAGAAACTTTCAGGAAACAGAAGATACTTGCGGTAAACAATAACCAGTAATATCTTGGGATGAAAATAGATGCAAATCTCCCAAAACTATATATCACTAGATGTCACAAGGTCAGTAACATGAGCTTCTTGTGGGGGGAAATGAACCCCTCTACTCTTGGGGTGGAGGGCCTACCAGGGAGGAATCCAGAGCCAAGTCTGTCTCAGAGGTGGGTGGTGGCAGTTGAGAGGGACCCAACTTTTGTCACCTCCACAAGTGACTGCTTATACGTGGGGGCAGTACTCAACGCATCACCCCATGCCTCCTGTCATCAATGCTGTCCGGGAGTTTTCTTTCTTTACCATCCAGCCCTGAAACGAACAGGGCAACCACAGCGAAAGCCCAACAGAAGAAGTACAACCCAGCAGTGCCCCACACCATGTAGTGCACAGAAGTGAACTTACAATGCAGGCGAGAGGGGGAAACCACAGCAAAGAGCCTATGTGGCCCTCCAGTGGGCCAGGCACTGCTCCACAGTAGCGAAGCAAATAGCAGCGGGAAGCAATGTTTTCCAAAAAACCCAAAAGACTGTACATACCCTGGGGAGGCCAGGCCAGCTCCCCTAACACAACTTGGATAATGAACCTCACAAACCGCCATTGTTTTTCCATGGTTGGCCAGTTCAGAGAAAAGGGTTGGGGCTTACCATGCTATATGAAACATTTGGTGTATGTAACAACTCGTGGGTGGTAAAGATGGGGGGCAGATTGGCCAGTATTAAAGAAACCCCAGGAACAGAAATGTGTTGGTGGCAGATCAAGAGATGATCAGGAAAAAGGACAGTGGACAAAAGCGTGGAGGCGAATTGCAGGGCAGGTGCTACTGCTTTGAGAGTGTGCCAGTGAAACTACCAAGTGAGGTTATTGGAGGGAGTGTAAGGAGTGAAGGCGCATTGGTTGTGAGAGTGAAAGGAAGTAAAACTGGAGGAAAAGGTGGGGGGTAGTAAAGTGAAGGACAAAGTAGCACTGTGGTGGAGGAAGTGGTATTGTGGAGAAGGGAGTAATAGTGTGGAGCGAGGGAGCAATAGTCTAAGAAGAGGCAATTAATCACGTGATGACTTTCTTGTTTCAATCCCAG
This sequence comes from Ambystoma mexicanum, assembly GCF_040938575.1. Taxonomy (NCBI): domain Eukaryota; kingdom Metazoa; phylum Chordata; class Amphibia; order Caudata; family Ambystomatidae; genus Ambystoma; species Ambystoma mexicanum. Next base: position 39,944,844 of record NC_090936.1, on the reverse strand, counting down.
CAAGTTGTTGTCAAAGTATCATCTAAATGAGCATCTAGCAGAAAACTTGCTTCTTTAAACGGTCCAAACTTGTGTAGTAATGCATCCTTTTACTCAACTAAAGCTGTCTCCTTAGTGAGATAAAAGTGGAGTCACCCAAGGCTTCTCACGGGGGCCTGTAATTGATCTGCATGAAAAGGTCAAATGGAATTGATTCGTGAAAATCGAAAACTTGTAAAAGTCTCTGCAAAGCCTACACATTGTCATCGCCCTGCAGAGGATGGATTTAAATGATGGCGGGTTGGCACTGCACATAGTCCTGCCTTAAAGGGCATCCTTGGACAGGGCATAGGAGAGCGTCTTGCCTCACTAGGCATGATCTCCTGACCCAATTCTCCTAACCTTTTTATTATCCCAACCTGGCCTAGTGGAGAATTAGAACGTGTTTGGGGACAAGAAACCATTCTAGCAGGTTGTCCATGATTTGATCGAAGCTCAAAATTTCGAATTCGAAATTGCCGAATGCGGCAATGTCGAATTAGAAATGTTGCACCGTACCCCCTCTACTTACCTTGTTGTGTGCCGCCGACTCCTCCATCCTTCCACATCGTAATCTTTCAAAAAAGGGGGACCAAGAATGCTGTGCAGTGTATTGCTCCCAAACCTCTTAAAGACACTATGCCCTTTGGTGAATTAGATTGGGCTGAATATTCAAGATCACGAAAGGAACAGACCTTTGAGGGGCGGTGCCAATGAGAATATGTGGCAGCGCGACTCGCGGAGGCCAGAGACGCGTAAATTCCCTGGGGTATTCTCTTTCATGGGATGCTATGATATGTCAAGGTGATTCCTCGTAGCCAGTCGCCAACTCAAAGTTTTCTTGCCCCCTTGTGGACGACGAAGACATAGGAGATACATATAAACAACTGACCTGTCCTTGCTCTGGGCCTGGAGCGAGAAAGATATCTGTGTCCTGGGGCAGATTTTGAATCGGCTCACAAAAGGCGGAACTCTTTATTTTATCGTATTTCTTTTTGTGATCGGCGCTGGCCCTACTCAGAAGATCTCGAGTTGCCTTCAAAGTTCGAAAGGGAGGAAGTGACACCATTTTCAGGAAAGATCATAACAGACAGAGGATAGCCGAGGTTGGGGAACCACTGGCCAAAGAGAAATGTGAAGTCAGAGTTGAGCCGCGGAGGTGAAAAGTGTTGCCTTTTCTACTGCTATTCTAGAGAATTCTCTTTTGCGCAGACGAGGGTGTTATAAATGCAATGAAAGCAGAGGCTCTGTCTTGGCAGAGGCAGTTGTTCTTCCTGCAGCCTGTACTTTTGCCATTCTCTAGACCCCAAACGAGGAAATGGAGACCATCTGTTGCATACTTGCCAAACATGACACATTCCAATCTGTGGGTGCTTAGCCAGTCCTGTTGTTTTCTTTGCATTGTAGAATGTATCGTTCCACTTTTCCCATTATAAAACTCGGACTACAAGTCCCATAATGCAAAGAAAAACTGGATAAGCACCTACAGATTGGAATGGGCCATGTTGGCAACTTTGCTCTTGTAAAGGAAAAACTTGGATATATGGATTCCCCATAATAGTGTATACATTCTACTGTCTTTAAAAGGTTTGGATCAAGAAGAACTCTACCAGAATGCCAAACCATGCTGAACTAAAAATAGGACCCGTAATCTTCTGGAAAACATCCATCTCTGGTCACTGACCTGAAACCTAATTATGAACCGGACTGCACCTGCAGAGGTCCTCATCCTACCAGGGATGCTGGAGCTCATACAGTTATTTTGACAAGGCCATCTGCAAATGTCTATAAGCTACACCTGGGACCAAATTACACTAACCTAAGCCACCAAGCATCGGATAGAAAGCACTCTTGGCCTCCAAGGTCAAAGAAACTCATGGAGAAGCCTAGAGCGGCTGCTGAGCTGTGCGAATCCTAGTAAAATGGCCAGGTAGTCCCACGGGTAGTCCGAGGAGCGGTTCCTCCATCCCAGCAACCTTAGCCGGGGAGATCCAGGCATGCAGGAAAGATACGGAGAAGTTCCGTGCATTCTGCCCATGGAGACTAGCTGGACACATCCCGACAGCAGGTTTGGACTCGTCCAGCTCCTAACCAATCCTCCCTGACCAAGGGGGGTTTCTACTAATACTTCTCGTTTCCTCCCAAAATGTCCCATGTCTTTCCAAAGTGGGTGGCAAGACACACCAGAGGATGAAGAGTAGGCTAGTGACCTGCCTCATGTCCCCAGGAAGGAGTTCCTTATAACTGTCTTACCTTTGCATTGACAGCAATGAAACAACTTACTCCAGTCATTATCTGTGTCCCCTCAACACGCCCCTAGGTCACCACCGCTGTTACATCCTTACCCAAGGATTCATAGGCCAGACTGAGTCAAATGCTCATTTTGGATTCTGAATCCAGCAACCCAAACACCTCCCAAATATGCAGGTCTTTCCTGGAATGAACTCTCCACACTCTAAGAGGAGGCTCTAGTGCTGAAAAAGGTATAATTGTTGGGGCGGTGGGTGCCCCAATCAGGCGGTAGACACTCTTCAATGAGTGTAAGAAATGCAGAGCTCTCTGGTTTTCTTTGGCCATGCATGAGAAGGCCGCCCAGTACTGCTATTTTCCTTTGGATTCTGGGACTTGTAGTTCTTTCTTTCGTATTTGAAAGATGGTAAAACTACAAGTCCTGGAATTCCAAGACAACCCAGGACTGAATAACCCTTTGACTCATGGACTCATGGCCATGGGAAGCTTTAGAGCTCTGGGAATGAGAGGGGAAAGAGGTCACGTGATGTCACTCCAGCCCACACCATTTCCAAGACCGGGCCATGATTTGCCAACTCACCATACATGAGAGAGCAACGCTGGTTGTGGCCATTGTTTCCATGACGATCAGCTTGACTTGTTTGGGGTGCGAGAGGATGGAGTTGCCCTGCAGGTGCGTTCCTTAGAAGCTCAGAAGTCCCTCATGCTTTAGAGAACCGGGGAGCATAGGTGAATTTACCCCCATTTGTAAATTATGAGAGAGCACTTGCCATATGTTGAAAGAAGTCCTCTCCTCCCACATTATTTGCATCTAGATGAGTGTTTTTTCTGTTGTATTCAGTGACAAATATAGTCCAATTACCTGAAAATTGAAATTAAGGTACTTAAATATTCATTTTTTATTTCTATTTTATTCCACGAAGGGTAGTATGAATTTGGTTATTTTTCCTTTTCACGTGATCATAGTTAACTGGTGTTTATGCACAAGGTTTGTGTGTGGTTATTGTCATTTCTTTCAATTATTTCTTTTCGTGGCTATTTTGGGCCTCTCCATTCTTTGGTTGCCACCATGTATAGTTATGTTGACTCATGGGCGTGGGAGGATTTTCTTATGAAATATTGTGTTTCCTTCTCCACAGGCCATTCCATTGGTTTTGGCCTCATTTGTATGCCTGTGAGTATATGAGTAACTGAATTGTTCACACAGATGAACAGATGTTAGCAGTAAGTTAATCACATGTATGTACATGTTTTAGCAATTACTATGCACTGAAGAAGGCGTTCAAAAATTAATGTATGCGTCGAAACCGGTCGGTGATGTTTCTTTGTAACCCGAATATGGAAGTTTGAAAAGGGTCACCATCTCTCCATGGCTCTGTTTCTTCATTCCAAAAATGCATTTGTTATTGTTAGTCTTGTTTTTCTAGTTTTGTGTTGCTTTATTTACACTGTTCGTAAATATGTATTTCTACTGAGGATCACCGCCTTCTTCATCCCTTGCAATCCCGTTTCCGTCCCTTACATGGGACAGAGACGGCATTGACGGCGGTTTGGAACGAGATGTTACAGGCTGGGGATGCAGGTAAACTCTTCCTGCTTGTAATGCTCAACCTGTCCATTGCGTTTGATACGGTTGACCATGGCATCTTGCTGGATCGTTTGAAAAATCTTGTGCATGCGCGTTACGGTGGTTCACATCATTCCTCACTGATCGTTAACAACGTATTCAGGTTGGAGGCTTTCTTTCAGAAATACTCCTCCAATGTTGTGGTGTGCCACAGGGATCAGCTCTCTCCCCACTCCTTTTTAATATTTACCTTCGTGACCTTATGGATATTCTAGAGAAATACCAACTAAGGTCTCATTCGTATGCTAATGATACTCAGCTATACATTAGACTTGATGATGTGGAGGACTATCTCGCTTTGGTTAGCAGGTGCTAAGAAGAAATTGAAACTTGGATGGAAAAAAACTGGCTACAACTTAATCCCCCAAAAAACGGAGGTGATTTTGTTTGGGCCGAAGCATCTTCTTGAAGGAAATAGATGACCCCCTCCACCGCAGTTTCTATACTATACTATTAAAGTAAAAAAGTATACTATTAAAGTAAACAATCTTGGCTGTACTTGACAGAGTGACCTGGGATGTAATGTCCAGGTCTCAGCCAAAGTCCAATTGGTCTTCTTCAACATCCGCCTTCTGCGTCAGGCACTTCCCTACCTTCGTACTAATACGATCGTGCTGTGGTGGTCGGTGACCTAGTTAATTACAATTTAGACTATTGCAATGGATTTTTGGCTGGAGCACTGGGTAAACAGATTCATCGCCTTCAAAAGGCGCAAAATGCGGGTTTAAGACTTGTCTTCGATGTAGCCAAGAACACTCATGTTTCAGATCACCGTCGATCATTGTACTGGCTAGCGGTAGAAGACCGGATTCAATTTAAAATTGGGTGTTTGGTATACAAATGTCTGAATGGACTGGCACCAGCCTATCTGATAAATACATTGAAGCGCTATCAACCAACTCGAGCCGTTAGGTCTGAAGACCAATTCCTTCTTTCTATTCCCAGGGCAAATTGTAGCTCGAGAGGAGATCGGCACTTCTCAGTAGCCGGACCCAGACTATGGAATAGACTTCCACTGGGCCTAAAACAGAAAAACTCCTTGCAGATTTTTAGAGCGGGTTTAAAGACCCACTTATTTAAGTAAGCCTGGTGATTATGGCTTTCATTGCATTTTGTGATTCAATCAGGTTATGCTCCTTTTCTAATTATATTGTGTCATCTGTGGCAGGATACGATTTAGTTCGCTGTGTGCGTGTTATACATTTTTCAAAATTCAAAATTCTAGTACTGTAAGAGGAAGTCATGAATTGTGCTTGAATCAATAGTGACTAATTGATTGAGTCTTTGAGTTGGTGGGTGTGGTTGTTCATAGGCTGTAATAAATTGTCATAAATGCCTTTGTTTTAAAGAAATTATTATGCCCGACCTCTTTTCAATAGGTACTTTTGATGGCCCTTCAGCACATACGTAGGAGCTCAGGTGACATTTTACAAAAGGTTTGCACAAGCGCAGTGCAGTTTTTATGCAAAAAGAGTCCTAGTGCAAATATGCACTGTTTTAGTGTATTTTTCACTGGAGGAAAGTTTCTGTCATTATGAACCTCACTGACACTTTGTCATTTTGACACTGCATTTCCAAACGATGAGCTCCTCCCTCAGCTTCCTGGCACTTGTTTGAGAGAAATTATAGACGAGTATGATTTTTTGGGGCACTTCAGGTTAAAATCTTCACATCCTGCAGCATGTATTATTTTATACACTACAGCTATCAACCCTGCATCCTTGGGTAAATAGGGCTGGTAACGGCCTGCCAGCCAGACCCAAGTGAGGGCATTGGTCAGGGCTGTTATCAGACCTGTCCACTGTGAATACAGGGGGCATAGCTAGTAGCACCAGTGTCATTTGGCACTGTGGGGTAAGGTCCTCCTTAACGAGCGCTCCTGGATTTTACCCCTCTGCTCGGTGTACCGGTGTAGCCCACGGAATGGGTTAATAACGCCAAAGTAGTAACCTGGTTTGCTAAGAAATGTAGTGTTTTCATTCATTGAGCGGGACGCTGCATGCATTCAATGAATGAAAATACTTTGCCAAGATGGCCGCCATGGTTGTAGAAGACGGGGATCCGTACGGAGCCCCTCTTCCATTACAATGGCAGCCGGACAAGCGAGATGAAGTGAAGTTGTTGTGGTGGCGACTTGCGCCGCCACAGAGACAATCAGGTAAGTGGGGCAGGGGAGAGGGGTTGGGGATAGTTACAAAAAAAAGAAATGAGTGGGTGCGGGCAAGATGGCAGAGGGGTGGGGAGGCAGCCTTCGCGTTCCGTGGAATGCAGGCTGAGATCAGAGGTTCAGCCCGCGATCCGTGGAACCTGACTGTCTGCGCCCCGGGTGCAATGATCACACTGTGAGGCTTGAATGGGTGCATATATTGATGCTTTGCCCGTCCTACCCTTCCATAGCTCTCAACCATTTATGTCGCAAAAGCGGGTGAAAACACCCGATTTTACTTTTGGCGGGTGAGAGGCCCATTGAAATGAATGGGCGTGCATGAGGTTTGGCGGGTGAGTCCGCTGTTTACAAGGCGGGTGACACCCGCCAAAAGCGTGTGAGTTGGGAGCTATGCCCTTCCCACCCCAAACCTAAGGTCTCACCATGCCACCAAACATGAATAATATATATATGTACCTAGTGGGAACCACGCTAGGTCAAAATTGCCATGGTGTTCCTTGCGGCTCCTAACAGCCTCATTAGGAGTTTGGGGGTATTGCAAAACTTCTGTACAGTTTCCATACACAATAAGCATGCACTCATGGGACGGGGCTGCATGATTCAGAGTCATGTGTACCCTTCTGTTGTTCCCCATGTGTGTTCCCATTATGCTCTTTTGGCGCAATGCGGCATTACTGCTGCAAGTGGTATCACCGCATGAGGGAAGGTGACAGAAGAGCAGGCACAGCGTTAAAGCATGTTCTATTGCCATATGCTGCATGCCTCACCACTACCGCCAAACTTGCACTGAACTCTTTTTTTATTAACCACAAGGTGTGATGTTGTGGGCTGAAATCTTTCTTAATTGTGAAGAAGGAAGCAGTGGCAACAATCCCTTTTTGATATGCAGAGTTCAGGGCCTGAAAAGCCTCGGCTATTGGCCAGTCTGCTCAAAGTCTTCCTTCATTGCTGTACAAAGCAGCGCCCCCCCCACCCCCCCCCCCCAAACCGTGTCGCAGGGCTTACGTACATTCCCAAGGACACAAAGAGCTAGTGCTACTCGATCGCTCTCTTTGGTGTTACACTGCCCTCTGCAGCATTCAAGGCTGCATTGTGCGCGTTTAAACCAGCAAATCCATTGCATTTTATTTTGCATTGAGAAGTACACTATTATTAAAGATATGCAAACTTCAGCATTCCTGTAGCTCCTAAAATACTGCAGCTGGTTTCACGATAAGTCTGGCTGGATTGGAAAGGAGCTCAGCGGTTTACGAGAACCGTGGCTGCTATTCAGAAATGTTAAATAGTTGCCAGTAGATATGTATTTTTCATAAGTCCGGTGGTATGGAGTTTCTGGGATGTTAAGGCGTGGCAGCGGGCTTCGCTGTTGCGACTGGTGTCAGCAGCGGTGGTTCGGGTGGAGCCTTTGGGTAATACAGGTGAAATGATTGACCTGTTCCAAGATGTCTGCCACATTTTCTAACAATACCTTTGCTTTAGGTGGATGCCTGAGGGCTCCTCCAAATCATTGTGGCACATAAGCTCTTCCTTTTATCAAGTGACTGCCTGGTGGTATAAGGGTGTGGTAACTCTTTGGGTTGTCAATTCCATGGTTGCTTTCTGTGGCTCTGTGCTTGAGCTCTTCTGCAAGTGCCAGGCAAGCTGCACTCCCGGACCTCTGTGAATAGCCTGGTGCTAGTCCAATCAGTAGTCTCATTCTTAAATCAGTTAGTAAATCTATAGCTCTCAACCATTTGTGTCGCAAAGGCGGGTGAAAACACCCGATTTTGTTTTTGGCGGGTGAGAGCCCATTGAAACAAATGGGTGTGCCGGAGGCTTGACGGGTGAGTCAGCTATTTACAAGGCGGATGACACCCGCCAAAAGCGTGTGAGTTGAGAGCTATGCAAATCTCAGTGTAAGTTCCACATGTGGTATACTGCAACCACAGAAGAGTTGCCCATTTCTGTAAAGCAAACACATTGGCGCAGGTGGCATCTTAATAATTCTCATGTCATGGGCATACGTGCCAACGTGTGCCATTGCAGTTAGAAAATACTAGTCGAGTCTTGCTTTTAACTTTGTATTCTGGGCGCGCGCAATTCCAGATTTCCGTGCCAACAGTCTGTGGCCAAAAACCTAAATATTCAAAAATAGTAATTAATACAATGATGACATCACAGGAAATGATGTCACATCACGCTGGGTAAGAAGATGTGGTGGGCTTGGACAGCATACCACAAAAATAAAGAGGTTCCCACCAGGAATTAGTTAATTAGAAAGGAGTTATTTATTAAATCAGATACTTTCATATAGGAATGAATCAAACCTTGATTAATAAACAATTTGCTATTGTTTTGCAAAAAAATATAGATAGAGACAAATTAGTTATTTTCCCTTTTGCCCCCAATCATTCACTAGATTAAACAAAGTTGAAACATGGCAGGTTTTCTTACTTTTTAAACAGTAAGAAAAGAAAGATTGAAAACACCCCTTACAGTTTGGAAATACACATGCAGCAAACTTGATTGAAGTGGTACAGGCTTTTTCAGGGGATATAGAGAATAAATCCACTAGTCTAAATCTAATCTACAGACCTAAGTAAATTAGAGACTAGCCAAAATAGTTTTAGAGAATGTATAAGAGTACAAGGTACATCCAAGGTCAGACCTAGATCAATTAGGGCATAACAAAATAGTCTTGAGAGTACATGGAGGTACACAGTACATCCAGGTTCAACGTCAAGGGAAAATTCACGACGACACTTTGGCGGTGTTTCCAACTTGACCGACTTCATCAGGGCCAACACATATTAGATCCTACCGATGCAAAACAAAAGGTTTACATGATGTCAACATAGAAACCAAAAGAAAGAACTACAGCTGCAAAGGCATGGCAGCAAGTGCAAATTAAGACAACGAGTACTCCTATTACAGAGAAAGCGGATAGCCCAATCACCAGAAGGACAGGTTTCCAATCATCTCCAAGGACAGGCTTCACCCTAAGTGAATAGCAGAGGTAAGGAGAGCTGACCTTAATGGACCTAAGGACATAACTCCAGGGGCACTTAAGAATCAATCAGTGTTGAATGGATAGATACAGCATTGGAGGATAATAGGGGAAATAAATGAAAAGAATGGTCCACCTACACTTGTCTGAGGCTGTGTACAGGGGTTCCGTTATTGGATCAGCCTGTTCTTGAGGTAAATCACGGTGTAAGTCACTGAAGCTGGTAGCCGTGACCTACAGCAAAGAGATTTAATCACGGTGTGTAACTGACTGTGCCATATTGGTGCAGAGTCCACTAGTAAAGAACGCTGCTCACTAAGCAAATAGGACCTTAGGGTCACTTCCCAATACACTGATTATTTAGAGGAAGCACCCGCATAGACTGGTAGAAACGTCTCAAGTATCAGTAACCAAATGGTTCTGCAACTGCAGCAATGGAATGCTGAAACAAATTATAACACAAAATAGATGAGGCCAAAGTCGCTAAATTCACCAATAATGATCATAAAGGCATAATATATAATAAAATAACCCCACCGTTTTGTCCCACGGTTCTCTTGTCTCAAGACGCCATCTCTCTTGAATCTGCTGAATGCATTGAAGTGGGTCTTCATCCTCATGCATTTTGAGTGCCATAATTGCACTTATGTCTGAATTGTTTGCCGGAATGGAGGGGTCGGCAGATGGTTTCTTGAGCAGAGGGTGCACAAAGGAGTGCTTAAGGGCAGTTGGGAAAACTCCAGGGGAAAAGGAGAGATTGCAGAGATCAGCCAAAGCTGAGGCAATGGAGTCGATATTGTCTTTGATGGTTCTGGAGGGGCAGGGGTCATCCTGTTTGGATGAAGTGTTCATAGACTGGACTTGTCTGGTAACCTCATCAGGTGTGACGGGTGAGATAGAGAAGAGGGTAAGAGGAGGGGGGCCAAGGGAGACTCCGGTGTTGGTGTATGCTGTGGAATGGAAGAGAGGGAGGAAAGGATGTCTTGGGTTTTTGGGATGAAGTGTGCAGGCAATGCCGAGCAAAGGTCCTGAGTGGGTGTGACAGAAGAAGAGGCTGCAGCAGGATTGGCCAGTTCCTTGCAGACTTTTAAAAGTGAGGCTGTGTTTTTTGATGCGACGGAGATGCAGGCTTGAATAAATACTCTTTCTTGGAGCGGATGCAGAGTCGATATTGCCTTTGAAGGAGGCTGCAGGACAGTTTGTCAGATGGTGTACCCAATGAGTTCCATTTCCGCTCAGCTCCCCTACATTTGTGTTTAAGGGCAGCCAGATTGGAGTCGTACCAAGAGTTGTACTTTTTGCAAGGCTTTGTTCGGACCTTCATGGCAGGTGCAAGAGTGTCAAGAGCGTGGGAAATAGAGAGGTTGAGGTTAGGGAGGGCTGTGTCAGGGTGGGAATAGGAGAGTAGGTGGAGGCAAAGGCAGCCACTGTCACTTGTTTCATGGGTCTGGTGACTTTGAAGCTGAGTGGCAGTGCTGGGTGTGCTGCTGCAAGAGGAGAGGAGAGCATCAGGTGTGTTGAGAGAAGCGAGTGGTGGTCCAAGAGAGAGACGTAGTCAGAGGGGTAGAGAGAGGGATGTCAGTAGAGATGAGAATATCCAAGGTGTTGCCCGCGCTGTGCGTGGAGCCAGAGGGTAGGATAGATAGGGAGAGAGAGTTGCATAGGTTGCGGAGAAGGTCCTGAGGAGTCAGAAGAGTCCAGATGGATGTTGAGATCAGGTAAGTCCATTCCAAGAGGAAGAGAGTGGACTGTCCTTGTGGCTGATAGAAGGTGGCCATAGTGAGAGAAGATTTAGGGGAGAGTGAGAGTCTGCAAACTAGGCACTCGAAGGAGGAGTAGGCCTTAGTAGGGATGATGGACACAGGTATCCATTCTGGGAAGATAAGCGCCACTCCACATCCTATCTTGTTAGGCCTGGGCACAGAGAGGATTTTATAGCCTTCAGGGAGGAGTGTGTCAAAGCTTGTGGAGGAGCTCCACTTGAATCAGGTCTCTGTAATAGCGAGCACATCAAGATCCATGAGTTCGAGGAGGTTGCGGATGTCAGACGAGTGTTTGATGGCAGAGTGAGTGTTGAGAGTGGCAATGTGGAGGTCACTTTTCCTCTAACCAATATATCCAGGTTAATCACCAGATATTACTTTTTCTTTTCAAAGTTTTCTTCTTCCGCAAGCTAAACTGACTGTCTAAGCATACCGCCCAAACTGACTGCCCAACAAACAGGTATCCTTACAGCACCCCAAAGACTTCACTCGAACCGTTTATACAGATCTGTTCTCCTTACATTTGCTGTATAGCTTGGTCTAAACTTACATTTGTGATCCCCTGACGTCTCTCGTGCACCGGCTCTCCCACAACCTGCCACTCTGGCTTCTGGTCTGATAGGTGTCCCACAGGAAGCAGGCAGGAACTTTTCAAAGGCGGCTCCTGTCAGCCTCTTCTTGCTTTCACGCATGATTTTGGACGTAGGATTCCACGGGTCACCACACAGCCCATCGGGCATGCAGTGGGATGAGGCGGTCTCTTGCCGAAAGAACCTAGCGACCTCCTCTGCTACCACTTTGTATGGCATGGCTCTTCTAGCAGTCACCCCAGATAAAAGCAGAGTACACTTGGGCACATCAGAAACTCCCAGCCACAAGAACGAAAGACTCCGCCATAGGGCAAAGTTATTGTTGTTTATTAGCATATAAACAAACACGGATTACACCAGAAAAACAAAGTTTGTCTAGAGCTCTCAGCTTCTAAGCATGTGTCACCCGGTTTTATACCGATGTGACATCACAAATTCAGGTTCCCTACTGGAAACCTATTAGACACTTGTATTGGTCAGTTTGGGCAATATATATATATAAAGAATGTATAGGTAGTTCAAAGATTGGCTGGCCATGGCCAGTGGCCCCTCCCAGGACCGACTCTAATAGCAGCCATCTCCAATGTTGCAGGGTCGCTGAAAGACCATTGGCCCGTGCAACAAATGATATCCCCATGCTAAAGGTGAATTTGCATGGGACAAAGTGTGTTCCCCCCAACCCTGGGAGCCTAGACAGTTCTCAGACTGAATGTAATGAGAAAAACATGGAGGCGTGAAGCGTTCCCTAATGTTGCTATTCCGTGATCACCCAAGTCTGTGAGAGTGGTCTGTTGACGATTCATAGGCAACACTTGTATCTTCTATTCTCTGGTTCTCTGGGAACATCCTTCACTGTGTGGGTCACGTGTGTTGAGACCACAAAATGAAACCCTTTCGTCTGTAATTATGAGGATATTAGCCTGACTTTGTGCAAGTGGCTTACTATCTCAGTAGCTAGAATTGTCCTGCTTCCTTTCGGTCCTTGGCTGGGTGTCCTGTTTCTGCTCGCCTTGAACTGGGGAGATCGTGTCAGCTTGTCTGTGTTTCTTAAATCTGTCTTCTTTCTTCTGGATCTATGGCCTATAACTTCTCTATTATTCCTTGTGGCTTCTCTGTGTTAATAGCAGTCAAGCATACGCAAGCTAAACATATGAATTCTGTGCATCTTGCAGTTTCAGCGAAAGCTATGAATATAGCAATATGTATATGTGTTCGTCCCCTGCCTACGTGGATCATAAGCTGCACCTCGTGCCTATATGCAATAGACTAGTGCAGGTTTGTCAGTGATGATGTCACTGGCTTCTGATTTCCCAGTCAGTCGACTTGATCGATTGATGTCAATTCCATGGCGTCCAAATCATCGATTGGGTATTTTGGGAATGGTTGTCTAAGAGAATATCACTTTTCACACCTGCGATAGATGGATGATTGCGGTGATGGGCCTAAGAGCAAGGCACATCTATCATTTCGCTGACTACATGTCGAGAGTCGTGCAGGGGGTATGAGGGTGAGCTTTGGCCCCTCATCTACACTACATTCCACACAGGTTTTCGTATCACGGTTGTGTAGTGTTTATACAAGTTTGTGCCAACCAATCACAGGGTGTAGCAGTCCCTCTACTTTTTACAGTAGCGATCATGGATGTGCTACTGTTCGGCTAGCGAGAAGCTGCACTCTAACTTTAAAAACAACAAATCTTCATTCTGCACCGAGGGTGCCCACTATTTGTTCTGACAATCTCAAGTAACATTTTTTTCTTCTAATTATACCAATTCATTAAATTGGGAAACCGATCCCTGTTTGGGCCCCTAACTAAGCCTTTATATTCTGTCTCAGCCTGCACAGAATATTTCTCAAAGAGTGAAATGTAGCCCATATTGTAATCACGGATATCTAATTCCCATCATTGCAATTCTTCATTCAATTAGTTTGCCTTTTTTTCACTGGGCATTATTTCCTATTCGCACTCGGGAAAGACAGATTGACCAATCTCAATCTGCATTTCCCGGGCATGATTGTGTATTTAACAGCCGTGCCGTAAAAAAAAAAAAAATTCAAGAAATGGCTGCCGCCATTAAACTAGGAAAAGGACTAGCTCTCTTTTGGATGACAGTGGCCATTTTGGAGCATGTTTTCCATGGCTGTTGTCATGCAAGCCCAAGCTGAGGGCCTGGTTTCACTTGGGCCTACCAAAGCTCGGGCTGGTAGGCCGTTAAACCCCATGTCCGCCCCCCAGCCGGGGTGTGAACGCTATAATAACCACATAGGTAACATTTCATGTGTGTCTCATTATTGGGCTACTATGATGATTATGCCCATTGCCCACAGGTATTGGTTCATTGGGACAAATGCTTGAGTAATGTGACACAGCATACCCTCTGGGGTACAGCGGGTGGACATTTTGGAATCTAGTTCAACTGCATTTCTTTCGGCTTCTTAATTATCTTGTTGTGTAGACATTTATTTCTTAATGTCTTTGATTTTCTGCACTCGAGGCAACAGTTAATACAAATTGTCAAATTGTTAGTGCATCAAGGATGACAAATCGAATTGGATTTTGTACTGAAGATCTGCTCGCTCCCACTATTTGCATGCCCCATTTGGCAGTGCCTCACACTTTGATGGCATCTATACGCAGACCCGGGAACAGACCCAAATAATACATAGCAGCACACTCCAATGAAGCCGTCCCATACATGCCTCCTTCCAGTAAACTCAAGTTCTGCTCATCTAGAAAAGGCTGTTTTTTGCTTGTGCCTTGATAAGTGTCTGTGTCTTTATAATGTTTCTGAACATTTTGCAGTTCCTTTTCTATATTTTGCTGCACAATGTTCACGTCACGTGCAAGCAGGATACACCATAGCCGAGCCAGTCCTCTGACCATGAGTACGGGACACACCTTCATCCGAGGGTGGCTTTGCCTGCTCGCAGAAGCTCATGTGTACCAATGCTGACATATCACCAGGGTTAATCATCAGTAACACCACAAAGTGCCCTCGCCACCTCGGTACCAAACCGTTCTTTCATTGGTGGCTTTTGATGAATGCAAAATGGGTTCCGTAGAAAAGACTGGAAAATAATCCCATAATGACGATCAAGGGGAGCAGGGGTTGTGATGGTGTCCCCCGCACTCCCTCTTGAGTGTCATTATGGGACTTCGGGGGTTACGGTGGTGGCCTCCGCTTCCATAACAAGGAATGCAGGGACAAAGTTTGAAAAATAAAAAAGCAAAGGACCCTGCAGTGCCTGTTTTCTTTTGCATTAGAGAAGCGAACCGGCATTGCAGAGAGGTGAACCGATGTGGGAATGGGCAGCACACAACACAGGTATGTAGGGGGGTGGGTGGTGTAAGGAAGGCATGGTGTTAAACAGTGAAACAGTGAAGACAGACACAACTGATCATAATTCAAGGGTGTTTACTGAACTTCAATGGGTTGGTTGAACACATATCTACCGAAATCTAAGGATGGGAGCAAGCTACGACCATCAAATAATAACAACGCAGTCCTAGTCAAGTCTCTGTCAAAATAAAAGGGCCTATACTAATAAACCTACTGCCAAACCGTACTTCTAAATACAAAAGTGTGTGGGACCATTGTGTATGCAGAAAGAAAATTGTTCAAGAAACAATATGTCACAATGTAGTTGACTCCCCTTCCCCACGTTTTCGGCATGGGGCAAGGTGGCACATTCGAGCTTCACACACACACTCTGGCTTCTCTGCTACAAGGATGCAGTTCAAAGCAAAAACATGAAGGCCTTCTGGCAAAGTCTCTTTTCCAATAACAGTCTCTTACTGTAGAGGGCCTGTCATAAAAAAGATCATGAGCTTCACATGCACAAGTTCTCGCTTCTAGTATTCATCCTGGGTATCCCTCCATCAGGCTTGGACCCCCTTTTTACAACAATGTTTACACATTGTCTCCCTCATTCGGGCTCGGACCATGAATCTGCGTAGTTCGGGCTGGGATCCCTTTTCAATAATATTGAAATTTGGTCTCCCCCGTTCGTGCTCGGACCATGTAGTCTCACTTTCTACAGTTTTCACTTGAAATCAAAATTGAAGAATTTTGAATGTGCAATGCGTTTTGCTTAAACCGTTGCAGGACCACTTTGATTCACTTTGTACAATGTTCTGATCAATGTTCTACTTTTGTTTCTACCACTTCTTGGCGGCATACCTTATAGAGACCTTCGATTGATGACATTCACGGTGCCGGACCTCTCTGTGAACGATATTGTATCTTTCCTTCTCAAGTACAAACATTCATCAGTCGTTTAGCTTTACTCGCAACTTTCAGCACACGCGTTTACCAATGTTTGTTCCATCACTCGTCATACAATGTTGCTTCTAGCAACCTTGACTTCAACACAGACGAGTCTTGCATTGGTCTCCCTAACTCACCGGCTGTGTTGATCTCTTTGGCACTTCTTTGTTCTTGTAGCCAAGGATGATACAACGGCAGCTGCTGCTCCTCCCTGCCTTGGTCGGATACTCGGGAGGGCCTCCGGTATCTCTGACACAAAATGCAGGATTCTTCAGTCTGGTTTCTTGTCTTTACACTTTCTGACTCAAAGGTTTCTTGAAAGTAATGGTTTCTTGCCAAAAAGGCCAAGGGTATTTCTCTCCTTGCAAACCCTTCTTGGTTTGTCATCTTTCTCCCCTCGTTCAGCTGCCAACTTGAAACTAATGTTCCTTTGCATGCTTTGCCTTGCTCAGAGTGTGCACTCGTGCTCTAACTTTTATTCGTGTGGGGAAGTTTAGTGGAAGTCAGGTGTGAGTGATTGTCAGTAATGGCCTGAATATAGTAGCGGACATGTCAGGTATACTGCTTGGGTGTGAGTTTGTTTTCTCCCAGAGAGGGCTGTCCACGTGGAAGTGTTTGTGAAGCCATCCAGCATCCCACTCCCACAAGACCCCATACCAGGTGAACCTCCTTGGTCCACCCCAAGGGTCTGAATCCAAAGGCGATGGTTGTGCCCTGGCCACCTGAGAGAGAGATCCACAGGGACTAGTGGGTGAGACATCTTCTGGTTTTTCACAGTGGATGGGGGGGTGAAGATTTGACCAAGGAGTCGATTTTGAATTTGTTATTGCCATATTCAGCCATTTATAATTCTAAATGTTTACACCGCACTCGGTCAAATCACGGATATCCATGCAAAATGCCTGGGTTTCAGCTGATTGCAAAGCGCCTCTGGTTCTTCTAGCAATGCTTGCTGAACCTGACTCCTTGTACAAGGGTTTCACAAGGATGCAGCACTGCACCATCTAATAATTGCTCCTTTGCTTTTGTCAGCGGAACAGGAGATGATTTAGGTAAATGCATTAGTCTGACAGTGAGAAATTCTTGAGTACTTAAGCCTGTTTTCCTTCTTACACTGCTCCACATGCTCATCAATGCATGCAGGAGCATATTTGGTCATTTCAGGTCAGTATTCAACCAGATGTTGGCAATTTGTTCTTTGGTCCCCATTTTATCTTTCAACTGCTCCTTCTCATTTTGGGTGATATGGGCAATGAAGGCTCCTTTGAATCTCCAGTACTTTGCAGAGTAAAGCAGGTTTTGCAATCACTATTTACACACACTGGAACTCTGCAGTGAGACACAGAATGTCTAATTAGTGCTTTAACCACTCTCTCCATGTTGCATGTTGGTAGCAATATGCTCCTATCCTGTTAGAAAATATGTCAACTAGGACTACCTCATATTCCAACCCAGCAACCTGTTATTATTTGTGTGGAATCACACTGAATATGTTTGAAGGCTGCTCACAGTGGCGGGTGAGCCTTGCAGCAAAGCAGAAGAAGGAGTAAGGAGGACATTTTAAGGTTGTTTAACTAAAAAAGGAAAAGGCCTATCGCTAAGAGGGATTTGCCTACCAGTAAACTACACTAAGGGTGCTTGTCATCTGTCAGGAAAATCAAAATCAGTCCTCGGTTCAAAACCTATCCACTATCTGGCCATTACACTTTAGAAAGAAAACCAACATAAAGCTCAACCAGAACAGTACCCTTCTAGCTCAGGCTTTGTCCGGCCAATGCGGTTGGGATTTCTCTCAAAATTCTGTTCGTGAGACAACTGAGTGTTCTTCATAGTTACTCAAATCAAAGTTCTCTGACTTTTTTTACTCAGACTTCTCGAAACAAAATGTGTAAATCCTTATACAAAAATAGTCTCAGGTTCGTAAAAGGGGAGTGATGATTCCCTTAGTCAGCTTCCAGAATATAACTTATTTCTCTAGGGCTTTCTTGACCTCTGTGGCCACCTGCCTGCCTTGCTTAACCGAGGAGGCTATCCCTTGTCCTCTGTCAGTGTCCAACACTCCAATTTGACAGAGTAGTGGAACCTTCCAAGTTCCCTTCTTATCACAGGTTGAAAACTATCACTTGTTGGTGGCAATATTGTTCTTATCTCATGAGGGCTCTCTAGACCCCTTTGGTGCTTTGACTTTTTTGGTTATTGGGGCTGTCCCTTGGCTTCTAGCAATATTCAATACTCAGGTTTCTAGGGCTCCTGTGACCCTTTTGAATATTCTCCCTTTGGGGCCAGGTGACCCGATTGAACTCACCAGGTTTCCTTCTTCTCGCAGGCTGCAAAATGTCACTTATTCTATCTCAGGAGGCTGTCTCTTGGCCACTGCCAATCTCCACTCTTCGGGCTTATAGGGCTCCTGTAGGTCAGCTTGATACTGTCGCTCTAGGGTCCTGGTTGACCCTTGTGTGATGTTATTGCACTTGTTCCCCAACTTCTTTTCTTGATTCATATCCTTCCTCTCACTCCACCCTGGGCCACCCTGATACCTTTGATGTTTTACTCCAGCGGAGTGGCGTTTCAGCAGCGACACTGCCGTACATCCCACTCCTTGGTGTCTCTGTATCGTAAGTGTTTGCTTTCCTTTGTCTGCACATTTCCACAAGGCAGGATGGTCTTTCTTCCATCTCCAGCTTAGTGATTACACATTCATTGTGGTGCACCTGTGGTGTGTCCCTCTCACTTCCTTGTCTCTCCACACTACTGCTGACTCCACAGTGTAGTGCGCCTCTGCTCCTCCAGGACGTTCTCCTGTCATCGGCTCACCTATGGACAGGATTTCTTTCCTCACAAGGTAGGATCTTGGTCCTTTTGTCTTTGTCTACAATAGGAAGCCTCCTTCCCACTCTACTCTCATTTCAGAGATGAAGATCCAAGGGGGTGCAGCAAACAGATGTTTGAGTATGAGGTGTCACGTCAGAGAAGGTTCAAAAGTGGCTTTAATAAAAAAAACAGGCTTTAACAAATTTAACATGCACCTTCTTATGAGAGTTTGGGTTTGAGGAGAGTTCATCAGTGATGTTGGTAAAACAACAAGATCTTAATGTATTTCTATCTTTTGTGGTCCTCATATATGTGGAGAGTACAGGTTTTTATAGGGGTCTCATTTTATCCCGGGAGTACTTGTCCCCAAAGGGGGAGGAATACTTCCCATTGAGGTACCGCTTGCCCACACCTCAAGAGAGGATCCTGCAGAGCGGGCTCACTTCCCTGGTCTCAAAGGGGGTGGCTCCCACTTGGGGATAAGGGACGAATAACCTGGATTTGTCACAGCCCCCACACTCACTTTACCACTCTTACTAATATTAAACTGATGACAGCCCATGCAGTGCTTACTGTCAGTGCACTGGCTCATCTGTTGAGTGGAGTGATCCGGGTACAGAGTAGCCGAAGTTCTAAGACATTGTTTTGGGGTTTCTCCTGCAAGACTAGTTCTTCTTGGTGTCTTGACTTAGTGTCTCAAAGACAGGGATGGTCCTCACTAGATGTCACCCTGCCCGCTAATAGTGACATTGGACTGTGTGACAGGCAGAGTGAACCTCCACGTAGAGGTAAATCCCCCAAAGGGGGAAAACCTCTGAGATAGCAGTTGAGAGATGGATGCCAGAAAATTGCCAGCATGCTGGTACAATGCAACAAGAGGGTTCCAAGAAGTAGGCCAAGGGGAATATCAGGCAAATGGGGGAAGGAAGCAGAGCACGATCAAAGAAGGAAGGGGCAATGAGGACAGAAGCAAAGAGTAGTAGCGAGAAATAAGGATTTGTAACAGTTTGGTGATTAGCTGTTGTTGTGAAGCAAAGCTGCTGAAGACTGCTGGCTAGTTATTGATCGCGGTGGCAAAGCAGGAATGAGCATTGCCATCTCAGATGTGCCACATAGCATGCGCAGCCAGCGGGTTACAGGCTCTATCTTGATGGGGGCCAATGTGGCTTGGAACTTCCATTGTCGCCATTACAGCCATGTGTGTCCTCCAGGATGTGCTTTGCGGTGATGCCGAGCAAATAACATGTATACTGTTATTGAGCCTCCATGGGGAACTCTGCCACAAACCACAAATGCCAAATTACAACCACCACACTGCCATTTTACGATGTGTGCAGCCACATGGTGCCCGAAAGAAATAATCAGCAAGAGCATTCCCCTTGGCCGTGTCATCCTTCGGCACCTGATATGCAGCATATCTCACTACTACATTTAATTGGTATGCCTTCTTTTGTCAGATTCACCTCTCTGACCACATATGGCCATAATCATGGACAGCACCAAAGACATAGCAAGAGACAGTGTAAACAGTGACACTTTTACCCATGTACTGATTACAAGCTTCAATTAATGCTATACAAGGACATAATAAAAATAATACAAATATCTGGGATCAGTACACGATTCCACGGCGGTTTAGAATGATTGTACTAAAATAAAATGGTCACAACAACCAAAAGTTCTTAAAATGCTACCACCAAAGGTTCCAACACCAAAGGTTTGAACCTTTGGTGGTAGCATTGTAAAAAAAAAACAGGGGCTGCGGGGGTGTCCTCCGCATCGCCCCGCTCACTACACTTCATGGTATAGTGAGCTGGGGTTGCGGGGGACAACCCTGCAACCTTCCGTTTTAAAAAAAAAGAAACGGGGGCTGCGGGGTTGTCCCCCGCATCGCCCCACTGACTATACTTTATGGTATTAGTGAGTGGGGGCTGCGGGGAACACCCTGCAGCCTTCTGTTTAAAAAAAAAAAGAAACAGGGGCTGCGGGGGTGTCCCCCGCATCGTCCCGCTCACTATACTTTATGGTATAGTGATAAGGGGCTTCGGGGGGAAGAAAAGGACCCTGCAGCGCTGGTTCCTGATCACGGAAGTGAAAGGGAACTGGTGCTGCAGGAACCCAGCATGAAGATGAAGGTAAGTGGGGTTTGTTTATGTTGGGGTTGTGGGTGGGGGGTGTTATGGGTGTGTTGTTTGTGTGGGTGCGTGAATGTATGTGTGTTTGCATGAGAAAGGTGCGAACTTTTGGTAGTTCACACCTTTCTCATGCAAATGTTTTGCCCGCAGTAGTTTCAGCCACGGGCAAATCACTTAGATTTGTACACAGCCACTACAACCCCTGTTTTTTTCCTTCATCAAAAAAGAGGCATCCACAAAATAAATACAATTTGCATTCTGGAGCAGTACATAATGATGACCTTTTTGAAGGATCGTTAAGGAAGTAGCTACGGCAATGCAGTCATGCTTCTCTTACAGTGGAGCTTGGCACAAGTGATTCTAGTTTCAACAGCCACAGACATCGAGTCAATATAATATTAGCAGAAAGCAACAGAATCAGCTCATATTTCTTGACAGGAGTAGTGGTCAAATATTTCATCTTGCCTTTTAATAACAGCTGTCACTGCATGTGGTACTGCTACATCAGGGGTGACACAATGACCAGGTTTTCACAAGATTGTACTGGTAGTGTGGCAGGCATGACAGACCACAACCAAGGAGGTAATCCTGCGGCAACCAAGTCCAGTGCTGTGCTGCAACAAGCTGTAGGGAGGTGTTTACAACCATGGTTATGTGTAGGTATGGCTTGAGCATACCCATATAATGTATGCTTGAATAAAGTAAAAGGTTTTGTGTGTTTTGGAAGACCCAGTGTAAGAGAGCTGGTAAGTGCATATTTTATACTGACAAAGGCCTGCTCCACTTTTGGAGGCCAGCGCTTACCATAGTTGCATTTCCCCGAATCCAGTGATGAAATATCTCATTATACCTAGAAAAAATCTCATTTGTGTAATGGTGCTCAGTTTGGCTAATTTCATAATTTCTTCTATTCTGGAATCTGTTAAGTGACTGTCACCTACAGAAAAGTGAGTATGATATGATATGATATTTTATTTGTATTGTGCCCATACACAAGTGCTTCAGAGCACGGCGAGGCAAGGGAGGGGGAAACAAAGGAGGACAAAACAACAATCTTACTAGGCCCATTGACACTGAGAATGTGCAAGTACACAACTGTGACCTAGTTGTGCACAGGTGTCATTTCTGTGTTCATTTTTAACTAATGTGGTAAGAAGAACAAAACATGTCTTGTTTACATGTTAGTGTGGACAGCTTCTACATACTGGGCTATACCAGATTCACCTGGAAATGTGACATCTTCTGTACCCATTTTCAGAATTTGTAAAAAGGGTGTTGGGCTCTCAGTGTACCCAGGTGGTAGCCTTGTTGTAAACCAGAACATGTAAAAGCAAAGAAATACTGACTGTCAGCGTATATTGAGATAAAGAGTAAAGCAGAACACAAATTAATAACAGTAAAATATGTTGCAGTGGTTGGAATGCAGGAAATAATAGCTGCAGGATTTGGTACCACTGGAAACATAGGTAACTCCACTGAATTTACAACTCAAACGTCATGCACAAAGTGATATGTATCCCTGCTGGGAGAATTACAAGTGGATGTGTGAGTGGGCACTGCAAGGTTACCTAATGAAAGTAGATCTATTTGCACAATTGTATTACTTGTTTAGTGCGGCGCAAATTCTCCAAAGGTGCCTCCGGACCTGACACCTAAACTGAACACTGAAAGACCTAGGCCACCAGGCCTGCAGTGAGGACTGCACCCCTTAGCACATATAGTGGTGAAACGTTACTGAATGTTCTATACACAAGAGTAAATCATAAAATGGACACATCATATTCATTTATCTTCCAATTTAAGAAAAGTGATCAATTTAATTTGTTGATCGTGGACAGATGCCTATGGCCTTCATCTGGGCAAAATCTACCCATCCAACACTCCAAACACGTAAGGGATATCCTCGTACTGGCAATATTTACTCATGGTCTCGTGTGAAAATCAGCAATGTTGGATACTGAATAGTAAAAGGTGCTGAGGTTACTTAATGTAATTAACCTATCAGAGTGCTGCGAACGCTAATAACAAAAGTAGTTCTACCTCTATCAGGGTCACGTTACTTTCCAACTTCCGTGGATGCCGTACAAAACAGACCGTCAAAGATCTGTGAAAAAGAATTCTACCGGGAGAATTAGCCTGCTGTAGGGAATTGTAATAGGACCAATTCGCACCTGGAGAAGGGCCATTAGTCAATCAGGTGGCCAGAACAGTGGGTGAGAATATACATTCTCTGCCCACTGTGCTACCCACCCAAAGCCCTTCTCAGGTGGCACCATTTTGTTTATGTGTGGACGCCACAGGGAGCCTCTCGAAATCTCTGCAATGGGCCAATGAGCGATCCTTCAGCTAATGATATCCAGAAGGTCCTGCCGTTTCCTCGTTTGAACTATTGATATGATATGATTGTTTATTTATAATGCACTTAATACCCAGAGGTTTCTAAGCGCAGACCCGGGGATCGGATCTGTGTTGCTCCACGTCGTCTTGCTTCCAAGGCGAGCACGTTGCCCCTGAGCTATCCTCCCGAGACACTTCTGATATGATTGTTTAAACTTCTGATATATTGTATTGAACTTCATAACTATGAATGTAGCGATAGAACCTCAAACATCTCAGGGGTCAAAATCAATCAGCGATGATGTGGTTGAATCTTACAAAGTCTGATCCAATTGTGCCAGCCTTGAAAGGGCTCTGCTCGCTTCCAGTGCATTAAGGATGTCAATTACTAATCCTGTGCATCATCTTTAGAGCATTATTTAGAGGATCAGGAGGCCTGTAACTCCCAGAACCAATCACCAGTTGCATTCTGACGACAACCACTAATCAGGCGATAGGGAAACATGATCATCCCGTCTCAATTCAGTTGTACGGGACACGGAGAGAGGTTCATCAAGGACGTCAGCCCACAACTGCGGAACACGGTTGCACCTAACCTTCAAGCATCCAGTAAAGCCCTTCCTTTTCTAAGCAGCTTTTGATAACCTTCCGTCCGCAGGTCTCAAACGTTGATGTTCAGGTAGCCGTAATTTTTTTCTGACCTAGAAAAACCGATCTAGTTACACAAATAATGTCGCTTACAAGATTACATTCAATAATAATTTAGGATGTTACAAGACATTACTGATATGAATTTCTAGTGCAGCTAAGTAGCCTATTGTGACCATTGACTACTTTCCAAAATACATATATAAATTCATTTATACAACCACCTACTGTGACTACTGAATCAGAGATCCCAAATGGATCAAAACTTAACTCTGTGATGATTGGATGAACTGTGACCAGAAAGGGGTAAGGTTCAGGGTCACAACCATTGGTTATATAACGTAGGTTATATTGCCTCTACCCCGTTGCTCCTCTCCTTACTCACAGTGGTAACTAAATATGGCATAGGAAACCGTACTGTGTCCCAACCAATCCTCCATCTAGAACACACACAATACTACATGACCTGACATTAATTTAAACATAAATGTCAATGTTGTATAGGAAGGGGAACCCTTGTGCCAACATTCATACCATGAGAGTCAATCACGTGAACTCTATAATGACAGAGACGTGTTTGGTGCAGCTACCCGCACATCCCTGTAAAATCGTCTCTGTCAGTGATGAAGCGAGACCCTTGTTTGATATTATATGAAGGATAATAAGAGGAATCAGGCCATGTGAATACACTTAGGTAAGTACAACCCTAAGCAGTCTTAAGGGGGGGGGGCTGATGAAAGTGTAATAGCTACCCTACTGGAACCAAAAGAGTTTCACATTTATCCCTTTTGCCTTGAATTAGCACACCTAAAGAGCTAAATGTAGACTGTCCTAGAAATATCCAAGTGTTCCATCAATTCCTCCTATTAAAGATGCCGGTCAGGGAAGAAAACCGGCAGCCTGACTATCTGGTTCATATGGAAAGATGAGAATATCTTGGAAACAAAACCAGGTCCTGTGCACAAAAGGTCTTTCCACAATAGGCGCATCCAATCCAGCAAAGAGCTTCCAGCACATGCTTCCTGTTGCCCGAGCAAATATATTTTGCCTACTCGATGCAGGGAAGACTGTAGGCAATATCCTCAATGTGTAAGGCCCTGGTCTGGTCAGGCAAAGGAAAGATATGCAGAAAAACAATAGTGTATCGTCTCCCAATTGATGAGCTCCATGATATCAATCACCTAAGAGTGTGTGCCAAGAACAAACCCATTTAAAGATAAAAAAGGCTACTTGCCCACCTCAAAAAGTAAAAATGTTATCTATCCAGTATTGCATCTGTGATGACTGACAGAATAGGCATTCTTCTGCAGGGTATGCAGATGTCTAGGGCCTTCTGATTAGAAGAGGACAGTGAAAGCCCCACAAAGCTTGTGTATTAAATTTGAACTGGGGGTAAATTACCCACAACTTTTTTCTTGAAACGTATGACCCCAAAACTATTACTAATTTAAGACAAGCCACTTTGGCACTTGCCCACAAGGCCACGCAGTTAAGCCACAGAGCAGTGTTTGTGTCTGCACAGCCAGCACTTTAACATAGGCCTGGCAGTTCCTTCTGTAGCACATGTCCTTGTTATCAGCAGCACTTTTGATATGTGTGAATGTTTAGGCATGTGAGGCAATGATGGGTCATTTCCAGCTGAAGGGCTCCACACAGCTGCATTTTCCCCCAACATCTGAACTGCTTCCAAAATAATTAAAGTGAGTCACAGGCATTTATTTTTTACTGAAAAGGGACACATTTTAGAGTGAAAGAGTTACCAGAATGGGCGGAAAGAGGTTAGACTCCCTAACACCACTCTGCGTCATGAATGCACAGTACATGAAAGCGAGTTACGAAATAAAGCTACGAATATATCCATGATGTCTGGTAGTTTGGCTTGTTTCACCTGCAAAAAAAGCTTTTTCTTTCTGGGAATTGTAGTCTTCAATTGAAGTTTTTGGAAAAGCTACAATGCTGCTAAAACTTTAATATTTGTACTAACTAGAGTGCAGAAGGCATGAGGTCAAGTGCCTAAACTGCAGAGTGAGTTAACATCCCAGGCTAACTGCTTAGGCAAAGTGTGCGCTCCTGCGCAAATAATGTGATCGAACTCTGACTTAACTGCAGAATTTGGAGCCTTAAGAAGTGATTCAGTTCACACTATACAAAAAAAAATCCTTGCACAAGGGCAGATTTAGGCATAAAGTGCTGTCCCTTCGATGTGCTCTGTTTGTGACCCCTGAGGCCATCACTTTGAATTGCATTTGTGTTCTCCTGTGCTTTCCTGAGTCCTATATCACTGATTTCACAGGGTTATAAATATCACAGGGCCTGTTGTAGCAACCCTGTAGTTATAGTTAAGTTGTACAACTCATAGAAAGAGCACTTTTTCGGTGGCTTATAACTGTGCCGCTGTTTGACTAATCCTCACCAAACTTTGCAATACAAGTATATGGCCACCTCAGAACGATTTTGCGAAGTCTGGCGCAGTCACGTCTAGGGGGGCAAAGTTATAGGGGCGATCCAACATTTTTGAAATCCTCATAGACACAATGGAAGAAATGGTTTGCTCGTGCCTATATCCCTAACCGCTGGACGGATTTTCAGCAAACGTGCGCGAAGAGCGGCGACATAGTCCCAAAAGCGTGCTGTGGCAAATTTGGTGTAAATCCATCCAGTAGTTTTTTAATAAATGGTCAAAATGTAGGTAACAAAAAAAAATGAGTGCTATTTGGGTCTGGTCTGGGTACTCATTTCCTGATTTGAAGCCTGTGGACAGCCCTGGGCCAATCAGGAGGTGGCTTGGTGTCCACTTATGTCAAAGACGCATGCTGATTGGATGTTAAAAAAAAAACGTGAGGTGCATCAGACTTTTTTAAATGGTCGCCATATTGAATCATCTAACCACGGCCGCACTTGGCTGACTGCATGGTGAGAAAAAAGTCTGGACAATGCATGTGGGGTTATTTTGTAGCAGAACCAGGGCTTGGAAAAGGCAGGGGGAGTGGAGAAAAGTTGATATGGAGTTATTTTTATTTGTGAAAAAAAGCTGTGCAGCTGCCTCCGAGTCCACGATCAATTAACACTTTTTGTGTGGCTTATAACTTTGCCCCTGCTAGACGAATCCTCACCTCACCCTTTGGGGGGAAAGTATATGGCCACCTCTGAATCATTTTGCAAATTTTGGCTGGTTTTATCCCTGGGGCGGACAAAGTTATAGGTGGGTCTCAAAAGATTTGAAATCCTCCTAGACACAAAGGGCCTGATTCATGGAACGTTTTCCTATGGGATTGCGCCATTCTAAAACACTTCCATGAATCAGGCCCAAAATGTTGCTCGCACCAACAGCTGTAAACCGCGGTATGGATTTTCCCCAACCTAGTGCGAGGATTGGCGGCTTTGGTCCTGAAAGCATGCTTTTGCAAATTTGGTGTAAATCTGTTCAGTAGTTTTAAAAAGTTTTTTAAATGGCCAAAAAGCAGGTTAAAGAAAATGAGTGATAACTGGGTCCGGTCCGCATCATTTCCTGATTCGGAGTACGGAGACACCTCTGGGCACATCAGGCAGTGGCTTGGTGTCAATGGACATCAAAGACTCACGCTGATTGAATGTTCAAAAACACAAGGTGCGTCAGAATTTTTGAAACGTTTGTGATATTGGATCTGCTGACCACTGCTGTTGTTTGTGGACAGCACAGTGAGAAAAAAAGTCTGGACAATGCATTTGGGATTATTTTGTGGCTGAAAGTGTGTCCAGAAAGGATGGGGGAGTGGAAAAAGTTAAGATGGAGCTGTTTTGGTAGGTGAAAAAAAGCTGTGCAAGTGCTGCATGGTCCGCGGTCAATTTTACACTGTTTGGACATTAGCATATGTCTGCTGATGTATTCTAATTGGCAGTGTTCTAGTTGAGTCTTATTATTTGAAGGTGTATTGTGCATACTTGTTATATGGTTTAATTTGGCTTTGAAATAATAAGACTCAGCCAGAACCTCCCCAATCCCAATGACGTTGGTGGTCAATTTTACACTCTGCGGTTACAAACATATGTTTGCGGACGTCATTGGGATTGGGAGGGTTCAGGGTGAGCCTTAGGATTTGAAGGTGTATTGCACGTACTTGCCATATGTTTTAATTCTATTGTGGTGGTTGTGGCCAGTTGCCAGATTGTTGGGGACATGGCTGTAGGCACTTCCCACAACCAGTATAATAATGATAGGTACTGTAGGGGGAGTATGCAGCCTTTGTAATATGGTCGGATGAGATAATTGAAGTGTATATGGTATTCATGATTGCAGTAGAGATGAGGATATTGCTGATGGAATTTGTAGGTGAAGAAAGAAAAGAATGATAATACTGAGTATGTGTTTCAGAGCGCGACGAGGCAAGGGAAAGGAACAAGGGAGGACAAAAACAACGATCTTACTAGGCCCAGTGACATTGAGAACATGCAAGTGCAGTGGCGACGGAAGCGGAATAGTGCAAGGGAGAAGGGAGGGTGGAAAGTCTGAGCAAGGGATAATCAATTGCTGGTAGTGCAGCTAGCAGGGTGGCAAGTGCGAGGTTTAAAGCGCAGACAAAGGGTGTCCGGTAAGTGCTTTTAAGGGGACTGTAGGGTTACATATACAGAGCCTAGTGCAAGGGGTTGCCAGGAGGCAGGGCGGGTGTTGGCTGGGTGGACAGGGACCTGGGCCCGAAATCAGAGGGTAGCCAGCACAGAGCCAAAGCAGACAGATCAGCAGGGGAGAGGCAGAAGCAAAGAGGAAGGTCTTGAGGAGATGACGGAACCAGAGATGGTTCTACTCAAGTTGCATATGGAAATAAAGCTGGAATATTTGGTTCTTTTTAAGTGTAAATAAAACAGTATAATTTGTTAAACAAGATAGTTTAAAACCTTTAAGTGCATACAATTGGATATACAGATGTACGTTTTTGAGCGTCATACATTGTATGCAATATGTTTGGTACAACAGTAGTGTGTGTTACACTGTTGGAGTATTAATGTGAAATAATCATTGGGTATTTGGGAGAAAAAGAAATCCATAGTCGATTAAAGAAAATGTACTGTAATAACATACAGTTTTTGGCATTTACATAATTTTAAAGAATGTACATGTTACAGAATACATTTGTGCGGTATTATGGATATATTATGTGAGTGTAAGTGTGATAGGAAGTTTGTTTGAAGTGTGTTGTAATTAAGTCTATGTTTTAAGTAGTTAGATACCCGTTGGCGAATTATAACTATATTGAAGTTTACAAGACGTTTTGCAGTAACAATAACTGTGATGGCATATTTGAAGTGTATTACAATAAAAGCTATTTTTAAAGTAGTTACATAACCATTGGCACATTGTAACTGTCTTGGATTTTACAACTACTATTGTAGTACATATGCAGTATAGTGGCCTGACGTGGTTGTGGCACCAGTGTGGTAGATTATGCCTACTGTTGTGAAGGTTTTCTTGCCAAGAGATGATTGGCTGTGTGTGAAGCTAGTACGCTAATAGTTATTTTTGGAACCATGTGCATTGTACTTTAGGAGCATTGATATTGTGAGTTTAGTTGTGTGTGTGATTTGTTGGGCCTGCAGCTGTTCCTTGAGAAGAGAGTTGTGTGGTTGTACTAATAGACATTTGTTTCTTTGTCTTCTGATGGACGTGCAGTTGTTTTTCGAGTAGAGAGTTTTGTGGTTGTGTTATTTGATGGATCAGCAGTTGTTCTTTGTTTTGTTTCACTGGTGTTGCTGGGAGATCTGTGATAGGTTCTGTATGTATTTAATTTGTTTTTGAAGGTTTTCTTTTTTGGGGTACAGGGTACATATCTAGATGGGGTGTACAGTGCATGCAGCCTGTTGTATTGTGGGATGCAAGGAATGTCAGTGTTCACTTTGATTGCATGAAAGTTAACTAGAAATAGACCATTAGGTGTACAGAGACATGTAAATGCTTTGTAATAGATACTTTATTTTAAGACTGTGCTGCCAATGTCAATAAATGCATGATGTAGGGTTAGACTTTGTAATTTGTGAATAGTGACAGCTTATGCAAGGGATAGAGAGAATTGTTCTCTGTGTACATACATGTCTTTGAAAAGAAGGACATTTGCTTTTTATTTGGCTTATTGTTTTAACCCCCCCCCCCCCCCGCGAACATGTTGGCACCATTGTCCGTCTCCACTTATCTGTGTGCCATCACGGTGCCTTTGGCTGTCACAGGAGCTTTGCAGCTTCTATGGCCACTATGGAAAGGGAAGAGGGGCTACGTACAGTGCCCTGTGTTCCCTTTTCATGGCAGTTATCTTAAGAGAGTATTTTCACTCATTGAATGGGACGGGTGAGGGGTAATGTTGAATGACTGAAAATATATTTTTTATGCACCCCGGGTTACCATGTTGGTGGCCCGCGGTGCTGATGGCTTTAAGCCCCTGTTCCAGTGCTGGAACCAGAGGTAACTGCCCTTGCTTTGCTCGGGCTGTTAACTTGAGCTACTGGGCTCTTACCCCCCCCCCCATTCCAGCTCTTGGAACAGGGGCTTAATGGCACATTGTATCCTAGAGAAAACTATTTGGGACATAAGATTGTTTCTCTTATTTTTTATTTTTCTCTGGTATACAATTATCCATTATATCTGTAGTATAGTACAACAAGCTAATGGAAGTGCTGGAGGATATTATAGAGTCTAATTACTTTATTGAAAAATTTAAAGCCGATAGATGGCAACTTCGAAAGCACTTCGAAACTGCTCCCCCCTGCAGAGTATTGTGTTGCAGTATATACACAGTACTGTTGTCTTGGAAAGATATGGATCAACTGTGCCTTTGATGGCTTGCAAGGCAGCTGCTGGGATCCTCTGTCCTACAGGAGTAGCCTCTATGGTGGTAGGAGTGGTTGAGGAAGATGAGGTAGAGAAAGATACCTTAGTACTTCCTGAGAAAGGAATAGCCTTTCTCAGAGCACCTGGGTCGTTTGAGCAGGTGTGGCGGCACATGGAGGTGGTACCAAAAGAGGAGTGCCCATGTTGTCCGCGATTGAGTATGATTCCACACTCAATGCATTCAACATGGGCCGCCCGAGCCTTTGGTACCCCTTGTATGGTTTTAAAGAACTGCCCCCCCATGATTCTCTTTGAGTAATGGAGATACGTATTTCCTCGGTGTCATTTTCTTGGTCCTGTCGGTTCATAGATTGCCTGAAAATGCAGTTTCAAAAAGTCAGCAAAGCACAGGACCCGTTTGCGAACCCTCACGCTGCAGGCACACTGTCACGTGATGCTGTCCACAATGACACGATGACGTCCGCAGACCTTGGCAGCGGAAGACGCAGGGTGCATGTGTTTGGGCGTCCGCACAGCATTGGACAGGGCTCTACGTCAGCCAACGTCATCCATTGCTACATCAGACCCCGAAAATTCCTATAGTTCATGGACTTTGAATTGGTTTAAAAAAATGACATGAAACAATGATATACGAGATATTTATAGTATAATAAATACTTTTATTTATGATATGATAGGTTATTTACAACGCACTTAATACCCAGAGGTTTCTAAGCGCGGACCCGGGGATCGAACTTGTGTTGCTCCGCGTCGTCTTGTTTCCAAGGAAAGCACTTTGCTGCTGAGCTGTCCTCTTGAGGCTTACGAAAAGGGATGGGTATTGCAATGGGAAACATAAATGGGAAACATTTGAATTTTATAAAGTGATGATTGGGGGAGGGAGAGAGAAAATGTTTTGTGTATTTAATGGGGGTGAATGTTGGGGGAAGTGGGACAGTGATAATGAACATTTCTAATAATATGATTTTTAACATCATTATAGAAATTCTTTTAAGTGTACTGGCAAAAAAGCTATGAAATTCACTGAAAAAACATTGTTTACGGGACGTTATGGTTACAAGTAAAATCGAAAAAACGAAGGAAGTCGCCAGCTAAGGTAAGCTATGCAACCATAACTTGCACCAACACCATGCAGTGCTAAGAGTAACACCCAGGACATCACAGATGTCATTGATGACATCACTGATGACATCACATACAACATTTATTTTGATGAAAAGTCCCTACAAGGGGGTTGTGTTTACAATGTTGTTAGCAAGATGCCAGGGGTGATCAAGAGACTTCTTATGAACTAATTCATGTGTTAAAAAATGTACTCATGATTAAAAAACATTGTATTGGAGTGGTGTTGTTAATACAGGAACCTAATAATACATACACATAGGCAATGGCTGCAGCATGCACCATAGAAGTACAGTACTTTTAATCTGGTCATATTGGCCAGTAAAAAAATAAATGCAAACCTATTAGAATATTGAGTAATGTTAAACTTCGAAATTCATAGGCAGTTGTACAAGACTTACTACAAATTTGTGTTAGTACAAACAATACATATGCAGAGTCACAATGCATAGAAATCTGAGGCACATACAAGGAAACTCCACTAAGGAGGAAAGAAACAACATCAAAAGCAGAAAATGACAACAACATTAGAGTTCATAATCGTGTACACAAATGAATTGTGTGGTTGAGGCCTGCATATTACCCCATGTATGTGCACCATAAGAAGAGCATATGGGGAAGGTTAACGTCTAAATTAATAGCACATTTTCATTTTTCAAAACGTGTACTGCCAGAGAAAAAAAGCAACCAGCCTTGATATGTGATGCCATCACATCAATGACATTTGTGATGTCATCTTTGATGTCCTGGGTGTTAGTGTTAGCAGTACATGGTGGTGGCCCAAGTTATGGTTGCTTATTTTACCATAACTGGTGAATTTCTGGAGGTTTTTCAATTTTGCTTGTAACCATAACGTCCCTTTAACAACGTTTTTTCACTATATATATATATTTTCTCACTAGCCACTCACTACAGCAGAACCAACATTAATGTTGGTAAGATAGCTCAGTGGGTTGAGCGCTCACCTCTGCAATCTATGTGCGATCTGCAGGTTGCAAGTTTGAATCTCAGCAAGGCCAACTCAGCCTTTCTTCCTTCCCAGGTCGATTAGCGAGTAGCAACCTCGGTTGGGATGACCATGATGCATGCAAAAATGTTCTCTGGACAGCGCTTAGGCGTAAGCGCCATATGAATAATAGACAAATAAATAAATAATTTTCCCCCCTGTTGCTTGTGCTAGCCAGAGCCCACAGTAGAATGAATGAAGCTCTGCTATGCCCTGTTATGCTCGTTTATTGATTCTTGTATAGCACAACCTCTGTCATTCCCATGGCTTCTTGGCGCTTCAGGCTGTTTTAGAGGAGGGTTAGAGGAGCAGAGGGAATAGGGCAAAGTTGATTTGTTGCAGATCTGGAAACGTAGGGCTCTCGTTGGTGTTTGTGATTTGGATATTTCATTTGTTTTCTGGAGCAGTGGTTATTGTGCGCTCCAGGTTGCTAATGTAAAATGGTTGTGTGTTTGTATGTGTTATCTGGCAGAGTGTGTTTAAGGCTATCATGGAGCATTGCCTTAAAGTGCTTGTATGGCATTTAGGAAAATGTGCTGTAAACGCGTGCTTTTATGGGTGGTGTGCATGCCATTGTCTTAACCGGTGTGATTTTGGGTTTATTATGTCGTGTCAGGCTAAATCGTGGTGTTATGTCAGGAATCGTAATGCTCTGGCTCAATTCCAGGGCCCTTACTTTGTCGTCAGATTGCCGGCGACTGCCTTTCCCACTGCCCACAGACACTTTATTTATTTACTTCTTTATTTGGATTTGTAAAGCGCACTAACAGCCCAAAGGCATCGAGGCGCTATTGCAGGAATTTGTCTTAGTTACAGGAGGGTTATTTGCCCATGGTTACAGTGAGCTTGCAGTAAAACCATCTTGGTATAACATGTTGCTACTTGAAGGATCCGCAAACCATAGCGCTGCTCTGGATTAAGTGGTTTTATGGTACAATGCATCGGGGACACGTGATCGTAAACTCAAAGCAGCTGACAAAGCCAAACCCACCACACCTCGCCAGCACAGCAATAAACTAACTGTCCCACAGCAACCGGCAAGTACCAAAAGAAATGTGCATTTTGTCCTTAAATTCAATCCTGTTTGTGGGTAAAGTCAGTTGCTGATTGTGCTTCGAATTACACCATTGGCTGCTAACTTGGTACTAGTTCCCACAAACATTCCTTGGGAGGGAACGGCCACGCTACGTTTGATGCGTCCAAACAGAAACTCTGCACCATTTGACGCTTATTCCCAGAACATGTATTTCTCACTATGATTATAAAGCGCTCATTTGCTTCCCGAAGCTATCTCCGCGCTCAATAACTACCCTATTTATAATAATGAGTGTCGGATCGTTAAGCAGGGCTATGCAGCCCGCCCACATCGTTGTGTGGGCAGACCGCCGTTGCGGTCTCAGTTCCCGGATAGGGAAGTGACGTTGGGCTAGGGAGGGGGCGGGACAGAAAAGGGCAGTTGGGGTTGAAGTAGAGAATAAAAAGGTCGCACGAATCCCCGGCTCCCGCGTGCCTTATTACGCGGTTCGGGGACCCGCGTAAAACCCCACAACTGGCGACGAGGATCTCACGAACCCGCAGGAGAGCGGGTGAGGCGCATCGGCGCAACGCCATAGAAGCTCCACGGAGGTCCGCAGTCGAGCAGCGTGGCGCGTCGGCGCACCTCCCATTGCCAGCTGCGAGGCCGCAGGCACGGGCGGCCGCAGCATTAGGAGCCGCGAGGGAGCGGGTGCGGAGGCGCCTGCAAAAGCACGCGCAGGCCCGGAGGCAAGTCGCCAGGGTCCCGCCCCCCCTCCCCCACTTCCACACGCGATCGGCGGGAGGCCCAGAGGGGGGCCTCAAGAAAAAAAAAAGAAAAAAAAAAAACAAAACATTTTTTTTCTTCTGAACTCGACACCAACAAGGCCGGCACACGCACCAGCCACGCCAGAGCCGGCAAAGAGGCTACCCATCGCCACAAGGCACCGCCGGCACGCACCAGCCCGTGAGGATCACAAGGGCAAGCTACAGCCAGAAAAGAGGCGGCACATTGCCACACGGCGCGACCGTCACAGCGACCATGTCAGGCCCAGCAAGCCCCGTAGCCTCCTCGTCAGATGGTTCGGGAGCAGCGAACGATGGAAATCAACAGGCACCGACTTCAGGTACGGCTGCCCATAACCTACCACTACCGGGCCCATTTGATGTGCGAGACACTTCTAACCTAGGACCCAGATGGGTCATATGGCTCAGGGATGGGTCATATGGCTCAGGGATTTCAAATTCTACACGGGGGCAATAGGGCTGACAGACAACGCAATGCTGAAAAACACCCTCTTCATGACAGTAGGCCCCGCTGTCAGGGACATCGCAGGCGAACTGATGAACGTAGACACCGTCACCTATGCGGAACTACATAGAAAATTATCGGAATACTTCACGCCCCATACAAACATTGACTACGAGCGCCACGTCTTTCACACCACGCGACAGGAGAAAGGGGAATCCCTCGACAATTTCGTGATGCGCCTACGCATCAAGCTAAAGTACTGTGAGTTCCACAAGTACTCTAATGATGAGGCGTTAAGATCTCAAGTTATAGCAGGCTGCATCTCACAGCCATTCAGGAAACAGCTTCTCCAGAAACAAAGGTCCCTGGAGGAAATCCTTGCACTTGCCAGGATGGAAGCAGCAGTGGAGTCGCAACTCGACAGTCTAGGCAAGGTCACTATTCAACACCCGCCACCGACCGCTGAGTCCATCAATAAACTATACACGGCCCCCCCACAGAGTGGGAAAGGAACGGACGCCACGTGCTACAGATGCGGATTCGAGTATCCGCACGCGGGAGACTGCCCTGCACTTGGACAAAAGTG
Source organism: Ambystoma mexicanum (assembly GCF_040938575.1). Taxonomy (NCBI): domain Eukaryota; kingdom Metazoa; phylum Chordata; class Amphibia; order Caudata; family Ambystomatidae; genus Ambystoma; species Ambystoma mexicanum. The sequence continues at coordinate 39,909,450 of NC_090936.1, read as the reverse complement.
CGCCGCATGTGGCGGAATGGACCACTACAGAGCCGTATGCAAGAATCCACCGGGGCAGGGACCCAGCAAAACGAGACACCTAGAGAGAAGGAGAAGCTCGTGACACAGCCCACCAGCAGGCAGAGGTGAGGAAGACCAGCCAGGACCCAGGAGAGAAGAAAAACCACGAAGGAGCGCATACACCAGAGACGACAGAAGGCCCCCGGACGGATCGAGGCGATCGCAAAGAAGACGGTTCGTCCGGTACATCGAGATGAGATCCCCATCAGGCAGTGAATCCCAATCATCAGAGGATGATCAACGGAAAAAAGGATATGTGTGGGCTCTCAACAACGCCACAGCCACCCAGCACAGCCCAACGCTCCAGCTTCAAGTAAACAACACACCGTTAGAATTCCTCATAGACACGGGGGCAACTGTTAATATCATAAGTGAACAGGCGTACAACTCGCTCCCCAGCCCCCCAAAAATCCGAAAGGCGACAGTGGACATATACCCCTACGGTGCCACGACCCCGCTGCCATGCAAAGGAACCATATCAGCATGGTGCGTGCACAAATCGCACGCCGCAAAAATCACGCTACACATCTTGAAGACGGAAGCCAATAGCGGGTGCATTCTCAGTTTCAAGACTGCCGTTGAGATGGGTTTAGTGCATATCCTATATCAGTTAATGGCCCATAAATACTTTGCCAGACCGGATGCCATCGAGCAAACATTCCCCAACCTATTCAAAGGCCTAGGAAAACTAAAGCATCGCAAGGTACAGTTGCACATAAACCCGAAGATACCGCCCGTAGCCCAACACTACAGGGGCATTCCGATAAACATACAACACCAGGTCGAGGAGGAGCTGGACAAACTGATTAAACTCAACGTTATTGAACCTGTCTCAGGACCCACTCCATGGGTATCCCCCATCGTCCCCGTCCCCAAGAAATCACCGGACGGATCCATACGCCTGTGTGTCGACATGAGGAGGGCCAACGTGGCCATCGAAAGGGAAAGACACCAGGCGCCCAGAATTACGGACATGATACACCTGCTCCACGGGGCTCAGGTCTTCTCGAAACTAGACCTCACCAAAGGCTATCATCAGATAGAGATCGAGCCCGAATCCAGGTACATCACGACATTTGTTACACACCTGGGTTTATTTCAATATAAGAGACTTAGCTTCGGGATATCCTCCGCCGCAGAAATATTCCAGGAGGAAATACACAGAGTCATCAGGCACGTGCCCAACTGCCTGAACTACTCCGACGACGTCCTCGTTTTTGGAAAGACACAGGAAGAGCACGACACTGCTCTCCACAGAGTGTGCGCTGCACTGCAAGAGGCAGGACTAACGCTCAACAAAACCAAATGCGAGTTCGGGAAAGGCTCTCTACGATTTTTCGGCCACATATTTTCCGACAAAGGGATGCGATCAGACCCGGAGAAAGTGGCGGCACTCAACTCATCTACTCCGCCAACGAACACGACGGAACTTCGATCTTTCTTAGGACTGGCCAGCTACTGCTCCAGATACCTAAAGGACTACGCAACCATCAGTAACCCGCTGCGCCTCCTAACGCGCAAGGATCAACCATACACCTGGTCCACGGACTGTCAAAAGGCATTCGAGGCGATCCGTGATGCCATCTCCAAAGCCGAGGACATGGCGTACTACGACGCCAAAAGACACACAGAAGTGATAGTGGACGCCAGCCCCGTGGGTCTGGGCGCCATACTAACGCAAGTTGACCCGCTGGAACCGACAAACATATTCGTGGTCGCATACGCCAGTAGGAGCTTAACCCCGACAGAACAAGCCTACTCACAAGCGGAAAAGGAGAGCCTAGCGGTGGTATGGGCATGCGAGTATTTTCATCTGTTCGTATATGGCAAGGAGTTCACCATCATCACCGACCACCAGGCACTGATCACAATATATGGAGACCCCAAATCACAGATGCCGCCCAGAATAGCCAGATGGGGCCTAAGACTGCAGGATTACAAATTCGTTATCAAGCACAGGCCGGGAAAAGAAGACAATCCCGCGGACTATCTATCACGTCACCCGATCGGCCCGGCCACACCACGCCCATCCATCGCTGACGAATATCTCAATTATGTAGTGCATCATCTACAACCACTACCAGTCAGTTGGGCAGACATCATTGCACACTCGGAACAAGATCCGGCTCTACGCATCGTGCGACACTGCATACAAGCAGACAGAAGGGCGCACATGCGTCAACAGGCGCAGCACGAGTCGGAAGAGGTCCGAGCAGACGTCAAACTAATAGACCATGTCCGGGACGAACTTTCCATCGTCGACGATCAAGTAATACTCAAAGGGTGCAAAGTACTCCTTCCGAAATCGCTACGCACCAGAACGATCCAAGTAGCACACGAAAGCCACCGGGGAGTGGTGGCCACCAAGAGACTACTGAGGGAAAAAGTGTGGTTCCCCAAACTGGACTCGATGGTTGAGGAAATCATAGGTCAATGCACAACGTGCGCACAGGTAGCACCGCCCCCGCACCCAAACCCACTCCACATGTCGCCACTACCGAAAAAGGTATGGGAAGAACTGGCGGTGGACTTCTTTGGACCCCTAAGAAATGGCACATATGTGTTAGTGCTAATAGATGAACACTCACGATTCCCGGACGCACAGATCGTTGATAGCACAGCAGCAACTAGCGTCATCCCGGCACTAGATCGCATGCTGTCCACATATGGAATACCCAGGATCATCAAATCTGACAACGGAGCGCCATTCATGAGCACAGACTTCGAAAACTTCGCGAAGTATATGGGCTTCCACCATAGGAAGATAACCCCACGATGGCCTCAGGCCAATGGAATGGTTGAGAGGTTCATGGCCAACATCAAGAGAACTCTGCAAATAGCGACCATCCTCCACAAACCTTTTGAACAAGCACTGTATCAGTTTCTCAGGGACTATCGCCACACCCCCCACAGTACAACGGGCGTCTGCCCCGCTGACCTGATGTTCCGCAGACCAGTACAGACACGACTGCCAGAGGATGCCCGCGCAGCCGAAGCCACGCCCCTGGAAACAGAGGCCAGAAACAAGGATGACACCGCCAAAGCCAAAATGAAGGACATGGCGGATCACAAAAGAAAAGCACAGGAGTCGAATGTGGAATTGGGAGACCAAGTGTGGCTACGGCAACCAAAACAGCGCAAGGAGGACGCCACGTTTGCACCGGAACCGCTGACGGTCACGCAAAAGAAAGGTACAATGATCACGGCCCAGAGGACCGACCAGTCCTCCGTTACCAGAAACATATCGTATTTCAAACCCAAGAGGCGCCACACGGATAATACCGTACATCAAGAAGCTGACAGCGAAGATGACATCGCCCTTGACAGGTATTACGTGGAGGAGAGTGAGTCCTCAGAAGGTGAGGACAGGTCACCACCCCCGGGTCAGGATGAGCACACACCGGGCAGCAGAGGTCGCCCTCAGAGAAGTCGCTTCAAGCCCCAGAGACTCATAGAAGAAATGGAGTAAGTTACAAAGAGACATGTGGTTGTTTAAAAAGGGGGGAGATGTCGGATCGTTAAGCAGGGCTATGCAGCCCGCCCACATCGTTGTGTGGGCAGACCGCCGTTGCGGTCTCAGTTCCCGGATAGGGAAGTGACGTTGGGCTAGGGAGGGGGCGGGACAGAAAAGGGCAGTTGGGGTTGAAGTAGAGAATAAAAAGGTCGCACGAATCCCCGGCTCCCGCGTGCCTTATTACGCGGTTCGGGGACCCGCGTAAAACCCCACAATGAGGATAAGCTTTAATCGCCCCTGATGTGTGTCTGTTTGCGCCCCAGATTTGCAGCACATGTAACCATCTGTTTAGCTCCCCCCCTCTCACTCCCCCCACTACCACCCACCCGGCCTTATTGTTTAGTGCCCCAAAGTGGAACTTTGCTGCCTTTGGCACCTTACAAGGCGCCAAAATAAATAAATAAATGAACTAGTCCTCCAGCAGTGTGGGACTACAACTCCCATAAGCCCTTGTTAGCGTAGTGAATCGTTAGTGATCATGGGAGTCGCATGCCAAAATGTAATGGAGAGCCTCAGCGTGAGAAGCCCTAACCTGGAGAGCACGTCATTCACGCGCTCTATCACTATTTCACAAGTTAATAGCAAGCACGCACATGCCAATTGCCTTCAAACACTGTCAGAAATTGCAAATAAATGGTCAACGGGCGAGCAAAAGCGGGAGGAAATAGAACAGGAACGTTTAGGGTTGTGATATGTGCTATTTAAATTGCTTCTGTTTGATGTTTGCAGACACGTGTTGTGGTAGTCTTTTAAAATCAGTAACCAAAAATAAAGCAAGAGGCAGACGATTGGAGGCAAATCTAAAGAAATAGCTCCTGCATTTATTGCAAGAGGCCAGCAGCTGGGGATACACGTCATTTTGGACTCTACTCTTTAAAGAGCTGGATAGGATGTAGATTAAATATCCATAGGGAATTCACAGCGCGGCCACTAGATGGCAGTGTTCTCCTGCGTAAATGCAGCTGCAAGAGTTTCTTTTTTTGACATCAGCTGGCAACCTTCCCGCCCGGTCGTTGTTGTCATTTAAAGTACCCAAAGCGAGGCTCCAAAAGGCACACGGTCCAGATGGGCGCCCTGCATTCATGCCCATCACATCCCATTACGATACATTGACCTGGCACCTCCCATAAGGTCAGCACCACCCCCATTGCATAAATGATGGCCTGTTTCACAATGAACTGCTTGGCCTGTTTTATTTATTTATTTATTGTATTCATTCATTTTTACATTTCTGGAGCGCGCTAAGCCCTGGGTCATCAAGGCGCTGTTATGATAGTACAAGCATTATGTAACATACAGTGTGAATGCGGGCGCCCGGGCTGTCAGTTTCTCAGCACCCCCGGGCGGAAGAAGTAGCTGACGGTTGATATGAGGAGAACAGCAATGTTTTTGGGGCTCTTGGGAATGTCCAATAAGAAGGTTCTGCTCGCAAGGTAGGCGGGAGAAGGTTCCAGTGTTTGGCTGCAATAGCCGGGAAGCTGTATACGAATGTAAATGGAGTACATAGTTCATCAGACGTTTTCTCACACCTTTTAACTAACAATAATCGGTGGTCAAAGTGTAAAAGAAAAAGTTGTGGAACCGTTGTGGAACCGTGTTCCCGCTGCCCCGCCCCTTTTCTGCGTGCTCCCCCGTGCTCACCGTCACCCCCCTCATTCAAACCCCATGCCTGGGACCTTCCTTTTCCTCGCTTTCCTCCGCTCCGCCCCTGCAACATTGTGTTCTAGTAAGACTGAAAGAAACGCCATCAAAGAAAATGGATTGAAACGGTCACCATGAGTGTGTCATTGTCCCACTCAGCATGCACTTTCATGCAGCCCCCCCTTCACCACCCTCTGTAAGAACATGGCCAGCCCCACCCCTCCCATTGCCTACTGACCAGTCTGAGCCTACAGCCATGGATGCATAGGCAGATCGCAAGCAAGCGGGGCATTTTGCCTGCTTGGGAATGGGGTTTATAGCCCAAGCAGTCTATTGAAATAAACAATCCCCTTCCAGCACCTGAGAGATGGGTAGTGCAATGTTGCACTGGCTTGCTATCAGCAGTGCCCAGGTTCGAGTCCCCAGTGGGGATGACATTTGAAAAAAAGTATTTTCAAAAAAGTTGCTGTCCTGGATGGGATTCTGCGTCACACAAAGTAAGGGAACGATGATGGGTTGCCCCGAATAGTAAGGGAACGCCGTACCGTACCCTTTGGTCCCCTCCCACTTTGACCCCTGACAGTAATCTAGAACTAAGATGCTTATTCCTGCGAACTCAGACTAACCCCGTTAAGCGACTCATGGCCCCACCTCTCACAACCTTACTCTGCGGAAACAAGTCTAACACATGGCAGCCATCGAGCTGCCTGCAAACATAGGACTCTAACAGAGGCACACCACTGCTCAGTCGCCCCTCCGTACCCCCACTGTCTCACAGTGCACTTTCAACAGTCTTGCGCTCTCCTCCCTCTGGATGAAACACTCCCCCATCTGTCTCCGCCGCTAGCTAGCTCGTTTCACACGGACACACACGACACGGGTATTCCCAGACTGCCACGCATCCGTTCTACCGGCTTCACGCCTGCCTTACCCGCTACCCTCCTAACTGCCAAACCGCGCCACTGCTTTTCTTCCAGGGCCAGCCGAGGTGCTAGGATTGTCTAACAAGTGGGGCCTGAAGCTAATGTAGTTGGGCCCAACGCGGTGCCATTAACATACAGATTCGGGGTGAGCCTTGCCTGGTCTGGCCCGGCACTGTCTACGCCTCTCTCCAGGACCCACATCAATCCCAAAACGACACAGGTGCGCTATTGCAAGACCACTTTCCATTACAACAGCCGGCCTAAAATGGCTCCCAACTTCCCAAGGCCTCAAGTGAGCAAAGGACAACCAAATGGGGAATTCACTGCATTGAGAATCTTTCCTTCATTTCGCAGACAGCATTGTGGGCCATGCACTGTCGCTTGTAATAGTGGCTCGCCCAGTGTAATGGCGGCATCTCTCTGCGAGACAAACTCGCGTTCCAAGCCTCTATTCCCGCGAGAGTTGAACAAACCCCGTTCTATCACATGCATGCCACTCATTTCTCTTGCTGCTTCCTGTATAAGTGTATGGTAGTGTATGTCAATATGTTAGGTGTTGCCCTTTCGGAGAAACAGCCCCTGTATCCCGGGGGTGCCTCTGCTATTTGCTGAAGACCCTGCGCCTGTTTACCTTTGTCAGGAATCAAGTATTGAGGTTGCGGGAGGGCAACCCGGTTAGCACCCCCCTCATCCTCCCTGCCATCCGTTATTCACCTCCTGCATCCCACACGCCGCGGTTGCCATGGCAACCCAACTGATTGGTGTGAGCTCATTATGGAGAGGGGACTGGCTCACAGTTATTGTGAATTAGGATGCAGAGAATGGCGACAGCCCTTTTAGGGAAGTTAGTGCAATCTCCACCCACTCTTTTTTGGCTCACTTGCTTCAGTCTGAATCAGTGCGCGACCCGCCATTTTTTGTGACGGCCCTTTTAATTGATTTCTGCGTTCGTGAAACTGTCTCCACTCATATGGAAAGGAGGAAAAAGGTTTAGCACCGATCCTTACTATATACAAATTGTTTTCACCTATGGAAAATGAAGCAGACTTGTTGTTAGCATGTGCAGCGAAACTAAAGAAATGTACTAAGCACATGGAGGGCACGCAGTACAACATTTTTGGGCCAGCAAAAAACCTTTAGATGATATGGATTGTGACAAAACCTCTTTGCTCCAGTCCGTAGTATCGATTGCTTCATTTTTAGCTCTGGAGCCTAGATGCCTCTGGGCTGGGGCGCTATACAAATTGCAAAATAAATAAATAAATGGTGGATGATCTGGTCCGTGGAGTGCTTGTAAGATTGCGATGGTGGTTTTAAGGTAATAGCTTCGTCTTGACGGGTACCGACATGCCATCGTATGTAATAGTCATTTTGGTGCAAGCAAGGCACCTGAGTCTATGGCTCACGGGGGGGGGGGGCACATATTAGAGGAAAGGGCGGCATAAGGACGTGGCAGCTGCCATCCGTCTGTTCCTCCATGGTCGAAGAAGACAAGATCAATTCACTGCAGGAAATATTAACGGCTTCCTGTTCTCAACGCTGGTCGGGGAGCGGCGGAAGCCCGTGTCAGACAGACCCCGTCTTCCAAAAACAGCACTGAGATGTTTCAAGTGGGGGGAGAGAAAAAAGGGGGCAGATATTTTTAGATAAAGGAATGCAATTTATGGTATTTTGTCACCCCCCCCCCTAAGTTTGGGAGAGGGGGAGGACGGGGTTGATGTTGCACGCCTGATCACTATGCAATTTAGAGGAGCACTGCAGTGATGTCTTACTCCTGGAAGCCTCAGGCAGGTGCAGGCAACCCGTACTAAAGTTAACTCTTTAATTCTTAAGTGCTGGGCAGAAAGACTTATGTGTAAGACCCATCGCTGCTGCACCACCCTGGCAACTGCCCGAACTGCCCCAGGTGGACCCCCAGAGTAGCAACGTTGTACTAAATCATGAATTCCAAATGCGACACCACACAAGTGACAACACTCAATCCAGGATCACAGAAATATAGACACGGATGGGATAAAATGCACCACGCTGCACATCCGTTTGAAACAGGCAACATCTCAGGGAACAAGAGGGAAAGGTCAACACAACACCAGACACAAGAAACCCCACGCACCTGATACGGCAGATACCACCGCAGAGGTTGAAACTGACTTTATCTTGGCAGTTCTGGTATTCATTGATTCCCATCTTGGTAAAGTCAAGGACACCATCTTGGTAAAGTAAGGCGGCACACAGCACAATAAGAGAAACCAAGAGAAATTACTTCACCAAATCACACAGACAGGGCAGGAAGAGAATGTGTCATGCGTCATCAAGGTGAGACCCCTTTGTCTCCTGTAGGGGCAAAGCATTCTCTTGCGCCCCGCTCACATACAGTGCTGATGCGGGGAATAGACGGGTGGAGCATGACCGGCATCTGGTACCATGGCCAGGAGGGATGTATCCAGGGGGCTCAACAGTGGCCAGAGAAGGCACTCCAGCACAAGCTCAATACTTCTGACAAAAGAAGCGCCCACATGTGGTTGAGCCGACCACCCTAGCACAGCCACCATGTTCCAGGGCAACAATCTACCGGCCACCCTCACACGGCCCCCATGTTCCAGGGCACCAATCTACCAACCACCCTAGCACGGCCACCATGTTCCAGGGCAACAATCTACTGACCACCCTAACACGGCCCCCATGTTCCAGGGCAACAATCTACCGACCACCCTAGCACAGCCCCCATGTTCCAGGGCACCAATCTATCGACCATCCTAGCACGGCCCCCATGTTCCAGGGCAACAATCTACTTGCCTTCCCTTTTGCAGACATGATGGCCCAGGCCTATTTGTGCCGCTACATATCTAACGCAAAATGGCGCTGTTGTGCAGCTATTTCCACTGCATCGCCCCAATGTGATGTAATTGCAGGGCATTATGAAAGTCTTAATCAACCACTGTGACATCACAGGAGGTGCACTTTGTATTTTCTACGCTGGGTACTTTTAGGCATTTTCAGGGTGCAGTGTGGTGACGGGTGAGGTGCTCTCGGGCCGCATTGCAAGTTTGGTGATTTTTCCTTTGCTCTCCTTGTCTATCAGATGTCATTCAGAACCAGTCAGTGGAATGTATCCCTGTAGCGCTGCTACCCGTACATAAATCTGTAGGCAGCCTTAGTTTGATCCCGAACTGCAAAGGGTTAATGTGAACCTAAGAACCTGAGAATGCAGCTCTAGCACAACAAGAAAAAGGTGGGGTACAGCCAGGACGAGCTGCAGTTGTTTGTAAAAGCAAAATACACGCCAGGTGCAGAAAAGTCACGCACATGGCCATGGTCTGATTTTTCCACTGAGGAGCCACCATCATATAGTGCATTGAGATCCAAGAGACGGGAGTTCAGAGTTATAAGTTACCCACCTAAATGTCCTCACACCAGTGAGGTAAGTTTGATCCTTGGTCCTGGCTCTGTGAGGAAGACCTAAGACCCAGAACTCAGAGATTGAGAGTGAGAGAACTACGTGACCTTTGCTGAAAGGTGGAGTGACCAGATGTCCTGGTTTTCCTGGGAACAGTCCCGGGAAATCGGCCTCCCTCCCGGGAGTTTTTAAATGTTATAAACCCCGTCCCAGGATTGGAAGGGTGAGTGGCTACGGTCCTGGTTTTTGATGGGACCTGTTTTTGAAACCCTGAAATCGGGCCCAGAGCGACTCTTCCTGCGTGAATGGGGCTGTAAATGCTTTTCACGCCCCTGTTTCCTCCCCCTTCCCCTCCCTGGCCGCTCTTCTCCAATGAGAGGAGTGTGTCTGTGAGCACCCCCCCCAAACAGGCCAGCGACATTGAAGTAGAACTGCAGTTTTATTTGTGTCTACTTTAGTCCTACATCTATGTCTATGCCATGTCCCGGTATTATTTTTTTTTTATCTGGTCACCCTATTAAAGGAATACATTCTCAGGGGGTATGAGAAAAAGTGCCTGTAACAGATGCCAGCCACATGTGGCACTCCAGGCATTTTGGACTACGACTTCCATGATCCATTACATCACTGCAACAAACGTCTTCATCCGATGCCTTTTTGGACCAGGGCAATCATTGCCCTAATGCTAATAGGCCACGGATTTAGCACAAAGGAAAATATTGCTCTGGTGCAAACATTCACTGAAAAAATACATGGATTGCATTAGGACAAATCAGGCCGAGGTCTAATACAATGAACCATTGCTCATGCACAGGTGCAAGCTTTCTGTAATGAGGCTCTAGAGTCAGGGTTGTCCAACTACAGGCCTCAAGGGCTGGATCCATGTCAGGTTTTCAGGATACCCCTCATTAATATTCATGATATACATTTGCATACCATTATTCTAAATGCATGCACATTTTCATCATGAATATCAAGAGGGATATCCTGAAAACCCGTCAGGATCCCGGCCCTCTTGGCCTGGAGTTGCACAACCCTGGGTAGATGAACTGGCTCCGTGCATCACAAGTGGCGTTTCCCCCATTCACTGGTACCCATGAAATCAGGAACTCCCCCAGAGCTGGATGGCACAGGCTGATGCCAGCATAGCTTGCTGGTCACATGCAATACCGGAGGGCAGGTCCATGTCTACATCTGCTCGGACTGACCTCAGCAGATGCGATGCATCACCCCCCCCCCCCCCATTGAAGGAAAGATATCTGAAGACTCCTCGCCCACTTCTGGATTCAGGCATCTGTGGGCAGTCGCGCACTTCACTCCTCAGAAGATGAAACTCAGTCCTGCCGGTGTGGCCTGGGGAAAGAGCCAGGCCGATACTCGAAGCAGTCGATCGAGCTGTTTCTCGGCGGGCAGAAAGACCGCGAGTCGTCCGCGAACTGCGGCGATCTCCACTCAATGCACTGGCGCCGCCATTGCTGTCACCGCCCCTGCATGCGCACCAGGCAGTTGCACGGACTGCGCCTGGTTTTAGCTCGGGCCATAAAAATGCGGCATAACCCATGCGCTTCCAGGATGGGGGACAGAGAGGTTTTATCGTGGGAGAATCCATTCAATTCGTTTTCAGCTCATTTTTTTGATTGAATTTGTCCCCAAATATATGTGGTGGGTGGCTTTAGGGTACTAACTAATGTGGGGAGTTTATAGTGGGGCTACATGCATATATTAGCGGCTAAAGCGACAAAAATAAAAAGAAATGGATGAAAATGGATTCGATGAATTGTTTTCAGCCAAGCGATATAGAACCCGGAAATGGCATTCCATTCTGATAGGAGGGCCGCTTGCCATGCTGGCGCCTGAGCGCTTTGAAACACTATTTCTGTGTATAGGCGCTATATAAATACACAATACAATAGCCTATGCCAGTCCAAATATCATATTCAGATGTAAAATGGGGCCTGCTCTTGCCTGTTTTTTCCAGCTTTTTGGGCGCTTTGAAACACAATTTCTTGATGTAGAGGCGCCGTACAAATGCACAGTAAATAAATAAATAACAGCAGGCTTTTTGGGAGGATATGTGCAGACCAGTAGTGGGCGCTCTTCCCATTCAGAGGAAAGCGCAGTTCGCGTTTTTTTATCAGGCCCGAGTGCTGCGTGTCTCTGACATGTAAACGGTTTAAGTTGAACTACTGCTGCACATATGTTGCTGATGGCATGTGGCATGTTCTGTCGGCTTGTATGGAGCAATACAGTCACTAGTATCACATTGTATGCAGTGATAATGGGTTTTATAATGGTACTCGGAAGCATGAAGCACTACTTTCGGCCTGCCTGGGCTACAACCTATGCATGCAACCCACACACAACTATCCAAACGCAAGCTCTTCACACGCTGAGCTGTCTTCCTCGCCACGAAGGTGTGCTGTATGATGTTATTGGATCTGGCATGGTCCATTGTCATTTTGAGTCCTGCAAGAGGGGTGATTTGAGGGTGTAGCAGGGAGAGAGTTCTTGCTGGCGCAATGCCAGCGAAACCCCACTCTCCTGCGGTGATGTGTGTGCTGAACAGTGGGAGCCCAGAGGAGTCTGGTTGCTTCCTGCGGTTGGTACCAATCCCAGCTTGCAGGACACTGGTGTGCGGTGTCAGTGTGCTGGCTGACGGTCAGGGAAAGAGGGTGAGGGTGTTGTGTGTGTGTGGATACCATCTAAGATACAGGGTCTCATTCATGCACTGCAAAATACACTTAGCACGGTTCCATGAATCAGGGTTCGTGTCGGCAGTGCAAAGTCGCTTTTCAGCAGTGCAAAGTCACTTTGAACCGGGCAAATATTCCATGGAAGGGGCCAATAGACTCGAGCCAACAGCGATAGAATTCTGTTGAGCCCATCCATCTGATACAGGCTATGATATGATATGATATTTTATTTATATCGCACCCATGCAGGAGTGTTTCGGCTCGTTCCCTCCTTCCTCGGACCTGAAGCCTTGATTAGAAACCACACTGGGTCCCCCTGGCTAGAAGAACCGGGAACTCTCTGTCGGATGTGAGTGATGCACGCTGCCGGCAGAAGGGACCTCAATGACTTTGAATGCATGAAATACACTGGGCCGCGGCGCATGAAATGTCGCCCCTTTAGCGGGCGCCATAAAACCCTTGCCTGCGAGGTGAGGCTATTAGCCTGCACATGATTGCCTTCACCAGGGCTGTTGACTCAACAATGAGTACAAATGTGCAGCTGTTTGGCTGCGCCGCGGCTCCCAATAAACAATGCCCATGGCGCCCTCAACCAGGCGCGCAGTCAGCCCGACAAAGGGCGTAAATTGATATTACGGCAAGTTGCTTTCTGACACCCATATTAGCCTTATATTTTAGATTTCAGCGCGCTTAATCATGCTTGCCGTTTTATAGGGCCGCGCAAAGTGTTTTTTTCCTGTCTGCAGCTGCTTCTCTGATGGGGGTAGAAAAAGACGACAAAAGCAATGAGGCCCGGGGGCTGATGAACAATTACAAGAACATCATCGTCATTTAATTAAAATCTGCACGCGGGGAGACATGAGGAGGCCCTTAGCTTCCCGCCTCATTAGGGGGGGCTCATGCCATTAAAAGGTTTGCTTGCATTCAGTTGGCACGTGCCCATGGTATATGCTCCCGGGTCTTAAAAACTGCTCAGTCAGCAGCACTGACCGGCCGCTAAGACCGGGGGCAGCACCACCATTGCCTGCACCCAGGGACGACGTAGAAATCGCAGGCCTTGGCAGCAAAACTGTATTGTAAAGGAGACAAACATTAAGGTGACCAGATTAAAAAACAAAACAAAAACGGGACAGGCAATAGACATAGCAGTAGGACTAAAGTAAACACAAATAAGACTGTAGTCCTGCTTCTATGTTGTTGGCCTGTTGTCGGGGGACAGAGGGGTGCTCACAGGCACACTCCTCTCATTGGAGGAGAGCGCCAGGATGGGGAAGGGGTAGGAAATGGGGGCGTGAAAAGCATTAATGCCTCCATTCACGCGCAGGAAAAGTCATGCCTGGCCCGATTTCGGGAATTGGAAACCGGGTCCCGGCAAAAACCGGGTCCGTAGCCACCCACCCTTCCAATCTTGGGACGGGGTTTATAAAATAAAAAAAAACTCTTGGGACCCCGGGACTAACAAACATGATTTGTGCCACTTCAGAGACCCCACTTCTTGATCTGCGGATTCCCGAATCTGCGTAAAACGTGTGCCAAACTGGGCCCCTCTGTGCAATTTCCATGTGCACTACCTGGAGTAAAAAAGGAAAAATAGCCTTTACACTTCTTTGTGCACTTGATCATTCCCATAGTGTAAATGCCGCCTGACACTTACGCACTGCACGCAGCATTTTAAAAGAAGTGTAGTAGAATCTGCCGGCTTTTAGCTTGTTTAAGAAGAGAGCAGAGTGCAAAGGAAACCAGTGTCCCGCCGGCGGCAGGATAAGAATCAGATGCTGGGTTTGGATTTGTAGGGCGGAGCGGATGGGGGTGGCGGAAGGGCTCATTCTGCTCCATGCCTGTTTTATGCCTCAATCTCCATGCACGCGAGGACGACAGACCACGTCGTGTATCAAACTCTCTTTATTCTTAACTTCCGGTCTCTTCCTCCCTGAGGCCCCTGCTCTTTAGGGTGACCAGATGACCCGGTTTCCCCAGGACAGTCCGGGGAAATCACCCGCCGTCCTGGGGTCCCGGGAGTTTTTTTTGTTTTATAAACCCCATCCAGGGTTTTCAAATGTGTGTGGCTACGGTCCGGGATCACGATTTCGAAATTCCGAAACCGGGTCCCGGTGCAACTCTTCCTGCGCAAATATGGGCGTGAAATGCTTTTCACGCCCCCATTTCCTTCCACTTCCCGGCGCTCTCCTCCAATGAGAGGAGTGCACCTGTGAGCACAACCCCTCCCCGCTCACCGCAACAGGCCAGCGACATAGAAGTAGGACTACAGTTGCATGTGTATTTACTGTCATCCAACTCCTCTTCCTCCTCCATTGTCTCTCCCTCTTAACCCCTTCAGTTGCCCACCCTCCGTCCATCCAAATCCATAAACATAGGGAGGGTGTAACAAGCATGCACGCATGTTTTATGCACGGCTTTGAAGCACGCTTGTTACGCTGCTGCATAAGGTGAAGCAGCTCCACCATCACAATGGGAAACATGATAATGGTAAGCCGTATTCCTGTACCTGTGGCCCATTTTCCCAAAACCTTGGAGTGTAAAACAGTGTCATTAAAGCACGGCAGACAACAGGGACGTCTTTGCACCAAAATGCCAGGGGTAGCGGAAGTGACATCACACGACCATTGATCCCTGATGACATCACAGGAAGTGTGACCCCACCCAGAAGTGATATCGTGGGAAGCGATGGAACACAATCTTTCACCCGTTGGCAAAACAGGAAGTGGCCTCACATAGCATCGTACACTACGAAAATTATGTTTACAATAGCACTATATTATGAGGTACATTTCCTAGAAGAATGGATCCCCGTATGTATCGTTAAGATCTGTGTGTATAGGCTCATACTACCAAATGACTGTGAATGCAAGCAGACATCCACGACCAAATGATAATGATGTGTTATTATATAGCACTTACGCTTAAGCGCTTTACATAGAAGAAATATACACCAAATATCACCCAATCTGTGTTAGTACCCATTTATCGACCTCAGAAGGATGAAAGGCTGAGTTGAGGCGTTTAAGAACAGTGAGTCACCCCCTGAAGTGTGCCTGAAATAAACCTTTAATGAGTCTAGCAATTATTGTATTTTTCTTCTTTTTTTAAGGGGCCTGAAGAAAGCCAGCCACTCCAGAAGCAAAGAGCCACATAGCGCTGGCCACAGCCCAGGAGCTTGCATTACAAGGGTCGCAAGGGAATGTGTGTAAAAGTACATATCCATTGAAACGTTTCCATCAAATGGATATGCACTTTACATCAAAGGGTTACATGGAGCTGTCCAGTGCTGACATTTCGGCACTGGCCAGCTCCTTGTAACGTTTAAATGTTTTTCTGTATATTGGGGGGGTTCCTCCCCTTCCCTCTCTAACCCTTAATCTAACCCGAGCCCCAACCCTAAACACTAACCCTATCCATCAAAATTATCCATAGAAAATTATTCAATGAGTATGCTTTTCGAGGGAAAGCCAATTTAATGAATAATTTCCAATGGAAAGGTATTCGGTGGAAAGGTGTTAGATGGAAAGACCAGATACCCCCAGGCACCATTAGCCCCCCCCCACACTAGTTTGGCGCAGCCTTTCAAGGGCTCCCCCGAGCTGGCGTAATGGCAGAAGGTGCGGCAGGCGCCCTAAACAATAGGGCGCTGATGCAAAAGGATCATCACCCGATTGAGATGATTACCTCCCTGCTCCCCACGAGCAAGTTTCTTTCCATTAGAAGAGAGCGCCCCATTCCAGTGGCTAACTCCCTGCTCAGGTGCGGGAGCAGGGAGTTAAAAGAAAATTACCCCCGCCTGGCAGCATTAACCAGGGGCGCCAGGGGAGTGGGGGGGCACATTTCTCTTAAACCGGCCTGGGGTTCTGCCGCCGCTAAGTCCGGCTCTGGCCTCGAGGCATCTGTGCAGACCATGGATGACCCCTCACCATGTCCACAAATGAAACCGTGCATCTACCTGTGGCCTACACACAAATACCTTGTCCCACTCTGTGACACATGCTTAGGTTTCCCCAGACCTCCTTGGCCCGCTAAGGGCAATGGGCGCTGCCATGTCACAGGGACACACACATGGAAATGGAGGTCATGTGGCGGAAGCCAGTTCTATCCTTCACACCCTCTGAGAGGCAAGCGTTACCATGTCAACCAGCCTTTTTACACCCTGCGTGACGCGGTATAGCCCAATCAGGCTTGGCTGATGACACTGCGGCCCGATTTGTATTTGTATTTATTGTTTTATATAGCGCCTTAATCCAAGGTCGATTCAGAGAATGTGGGTATCGTGGCATATCTGAATGCCGGTGGTTAATTGGCATCACCCAACATCAGAGGTACAGTACACTACTAGTGTCTTCTCTGTTCCCACGTGGCACCGGCACCGCTGCACAGTAAAGGGAAAGGTCACGCAGCTACAGTACTGTGATGTCCACTGTACACACGGTCTCGCGAGATCTGAAGAATCAAGGCATCTCTTATTAGAATCAAAGGGATGCATACACTTCTGAGATAATGTTTTAATGAATGTGCTTTTTTGAACAAATACTATTAAACGTATATTTTGTAATATCAAGTCTTTGAATTGGCTCATTGAGTGCTATCCAATAGGTTTGAAGAGACTTTGGCCAGCTGGATGGTTCAGGGGTCAGGAGGGCTGCTCAGGAATATCCCTCACGAGGTTTAGCAGGTGCACATTATGAATAGCCCATAAATAACTAGGGTCAACTCAGTCATCACTGGTGGGAACACGTTTCTGTGTTAACCTTGCCTAGCCCAGCTCCCCTCCAGAGTCAGGGAGTGCCCTTCTGTATCTGGAACACTTCTAAGGTGCACAAAACCAACCCGTCTCCCATAGGCAGATGAAGGAGTAAACCATTTCAGTCCATGACATTGCCAGGGATTCACTTTCCATGAGATTTACAGGGATTCACTTTCCATGACAATGACAGGGATTCACTTTCCATGACATTAAGAGTCATTCACTTTCCATGACATTGACAGGGATTCACTTTCCATGACATTGAGAGGGATTCACTTTCTAAGACATTGAGATGGATTCACTTTCTATGACATTGAGAGGGATTCACTTTCCATGACATTGAGAGGCATTCACTTTCCATGACATTGAGAGGGATTCACTTTCCATGACATTGAGAGGGATTCACTTTCTATGACATTGAGAGGGATTCACTTTCCATGACATTGAGAGGCATTCACTTTCCATGACATTGACAGGCATTCCGTTTCCATGACATTGACAGGCATTCAGTTTCCATGACATTGACAGGCATTCACTTTCCATGACAATGACAGGGATTCACTTTCCATGACATTGAGAGGCATTCAGTTCCATTGCTTAGAGGGCATGGGCGTGGCATATCTGCGGTGTAAGAGGGGCGAACCTACAGTAGTGTTGTGTACAGTACCACGCTGCCTTATGCATCACCGGGTAAGGCATGCCACCAACCTTCAACATACCATCTCACCATAAAGCCATGTGCACCTTACCAGGCACCTGAGTCATACTTAATAATAGAACTTGTCCCACTCCCAGCACTTACCACTTACCAGGTCACAGAAGAAGGAGGACAGCACAGTGCAAAGCAGTCGGTAGAACTCGAGTGCTGTTAGTGAGCCTGGAAAAAGTGTGCAGTGCTGTGCACTGCTATGCAACAAGGTAATTGTTTAAAATGTGCGCCTGGCTTTGCCCGGACACATGGTAACTCTGCTGCTTTCAAGTGGCCTTGTGCCAAAGGGGTAACCGTATCCTGGATGTGGTGATTATTCTACTGGGTATGGGAGCTGCCCGCGCACAATGCATGAGATGCCTAACTCACCGCTGTGCATAAACACCCTACACCACACACTTTAACAATCCCCCATTGAAAGGGTGCAAATCCGCACCTTTGAAAGAAACAAAAGGCCGGAGGGCACCAGACCTCACACGCCAGGAGCTTAGGAGGAGCCTAACACGTGGCGCGACATCAGCCTGGCACCACAAGCCTGTCGCTTGCGTGTAAATAACAGCACTAGTGGTGAAGGGAATGAGAACCCGGGCACTTTGATCAATCAAAGGGCTACACCTGTCTGTCAAGTGAGAGTACATACATCCTGGACTACATGCCAAACTGCAAGGCTAATTGCTGCCCCAGGCATACATACGCTTCAACCACACATTGTGTATATCTTTGGGTACTGCTGCATTTGTCAACGGGCAAAGTAAATGAACAAAACAAAATATTAGCACCCGGTTCGGGGCAGCAACCAATCAGGTTGCTCGGAACGTGGGCTAAAACATCCAATCTAAACCTCTGCTCCGAGTAAGCTGACGGCTGTGTCCCCTGCCCGCCATCTTCCCTTCACCTTTTAATCTGACCTCTGCGGCAGCGGCCCCTGCTGACGCTGCTGCTACCTCCTCCCGTTGTCCGTGAGGCTGCCATGGGATCGTCCAGCTCTCTGGCGGCCATCTTGTTAAAGAATTTTGTTTGAATGAACGGGAGGCAGCGAGGTGTCCCGTTCTTTCAAACTAAATACAATGCTCTCAGCACCCCGGGTTACAGGATTGGCAACCTGGGGTGCTAATACCGTTTACACGCTCTGCGGCATTCTGATCGGGTGTTATTGTTTCAGAGACCCTCGTTAAAAGCACTCACTATGCGCGGGCCTTTAACTCGGGGCCGCAGGCAGATAACACCTGATCCGACCCACCGGATCAGGGATGAATGCTTAATTCAAGGAGGCTTGGTTATCTTGAGGGAGATTTGCTAAAGCAGGGAAGTCATTGAAAGTCAGGAAACCCCTCTCATGGGCAGCGTGGTCCCGTCTAGCGCCCCTCTGTGGAGAGGCAACATAAACATTTCTTAAGTCCTCTCCACAGTGGCAAATACGTAATCAGCTCGTCATCACTCGCTGAGGCCCAGCGTCCTGTGTCAGGGGAAAGGGCACATCACAATGATAAGTACTGTGCAGGCCTCACTGTCAGAGGAAACATAGGACAGTCTTGTGAAATAGGCATGGCAGCCATACTGACAACATTAGCTTCATGTGTAGCATGATTTAGAATGTATTCTGACTTGCCCCAGGAAGCCAGCCATTCCCCATAAAGTCATACCTAACAGGGATAGCACTACACATTTGGCACAGTTCCTCTAGTGAAGTAGCAGTGCAGCCTTTTCTGTACATGAGATCCTTCCTTCCTTCCTTCCTTCCTTCCTTCCTTCCTTCCTTCCTTCCTTCCTTCCTTCCTTCCTTCCTTCCTTCCTTCCTTCCTTCCTTCCTTCCTTCCTTCCTTCCTTCCTTCCTTCCTTCCTTCCTTCCTTCCTTCCTTCCTTCCTTCCTTCCTTCCTTCCTTCCTTCCTTCCTTCCTTCCTCCCTCCCTCCCTCCCTCCCTCCCTCCCTCCCTCCCCTCCCCTCCCCTCCCCTCCCCTTCCCTTCCCTTCCCTTCCCTTCCCTTCCCTTCTCTCGCCTCCCCTCCCCTTCTCTCCCCTTCCCTTCCCTTCCCTTCCCTCCCCTCTCCTCTCCTCCCCTCTCCTCTCCTCCCCTCTCCTCCCCTCCCCTCCCCTTCCCTTCCCTTCCCTTGAAGAACTGGTGTCGGGAGAGGGTTGACAGTGATTGTTGTGGGGATGTTAAGTATAAAACTGCACCCTTGTTAACCAGTTATGGAATGCAAGACAGCTCTGTGCTCCTGCCTCCCTCGGGACATATGTATGCCATATTTTACCTTCTCAGCTAATTTAGTTCACCAGACAACATCCTTGCCAGTACTCTAGATACCCCAACTCTTTCAGGGGACATTGCTTTTCATGTTGACCCCAGTGCATCCCAATTAGCTAAACAATTAAACACAGTCTTGGACACCCTTCAGCTGCATGCCAACTTAGGGTGCAACACAACCAAGGGGCATGTGTTAGATATTTATTATGATTAGTTCATTCCTCCCATGTCCTTGACCTTGACCCCGACCCCCAAAGATGTCTCCCTAACCTGAGAGAGAGGCAAATCCCACAACTGGTCACTGGCACTCAAGTAGCAAACTAGCTCCATGCTGGCTGAGAAAGACTTACGGGCCTATACACAGCAATGAAAGCCACAGAGGAGAAGGGCTACTATCCAGAGCAGATAGCATTCTGCAGTTCCCACACAAGGACCTTTGTGGATTAATTAATGCCCCAAGAAGCCGCTCGGTCACTAATGAAGTGATAGCACCTCAGAATTTGCGAGAGGAGATTCCATCCTTCCTTGTGGATAAAATCAGGAACACCTTTGAAAACATGTTGTAAAAAAACAGCGCTATCTAAATATTTCTTCAATAGGGCTACCAACCGTGCACATTTGGGTAGCCTGAAGCCCAAATGCAATCATTTCAGCTTACTAAATCTGGAGTCATTTCAAACCCTTATTAAAACCAATCAATGTTCAGGTTCTTCCAGTAATCCATGTCTATCTAATAGTTTTCTATAGCACTGGCTCTTGTGCACCAGGCTCTTGGCCTTCAGGAGATCATAGGCCTTCTAGTAGCAACGGGCCCTATCCTGCGGGAATTCAAGATGGCTTTGGCCGCCTCTCTTCTGAAGAAGCCGTTACCCAACCTTGACAACTATAAACCTATTTCCAACTTGCCAATCCCCACCAGACTTCTGAAGAGTGTGGTGACACAACGGCCGCAGAAGTTCAAGGACCACTAGCAGCTACTGGAAGAAAACCAAGCTGTATCCTGACCTTTGTATAGGATCGAATGAGCCATTACAGCCATACTTAGCGATAGTAGACAGAAGGCCATCTTAACCATGGCCGGGTGCTATCCGCAGCCTTTGATATCCCTGATCATGCTATCTTACTTGCCCGACTCTCTGACCTAGAAGTCTAAGACACATACATGCTCACTCTATCTAACACCAGTAAATGCACAACTCTATAGTGCCTTTTGTGTTTTTATTTTCTTTATATACAGGGAGGAACAATGCTCTTTTGATCACAAAAGATCTTATCTAAACAGATTTGACAGGAAGCAGTGAGCTTCTTACAATGGGGCGAGTTTGAGGGACGTTCTGACCAGGTTGTGGAGGGGAGTAAATGGAACAGTCACGGGGAGACAATACATAAGTGGCCATACATAGATTTACGACAATAAATATTGCACTTGTATCTTGGACTCCCAAGGCATGGCACACAGTGCAGCAGTGCACTTGTGTCTGTGAGTATGAAGTGTGACGAGTCAGAAGGACGCAGAGTCTCCGAGGGAATTTTGCAAGATATTTTATTTAAGTAAAAGTCTGAGGCTTGTCTTTCCCATCACTATGGGTGGTCTCTGGGCATTCACGCATTGGCTGAAAAGCACCTTAGTTAGTAATATAGGCAAAGAAATGAGTCCACTGCCCAGAGCTAACCCCACTGACCCCACCACCATAAAACTAACTTAAACCAGGGGAATGACTCCCTTCTCCCGGGGATGCTTCTAGTAACAGTCTGTTCAGTTTTGGATTAATACAAAATCCTTAATTAGTCTCTCCTGAGTCCTTGGATTCATTCCTGTAACCCTGTAAGTGCATTCTTGCCTTTTTCCTTCTCTTCCGGAAGCTCGTTTGGGATCTGACACAATATCTATTTTCCGGGTGACTGGTTCCCGTGTGTCTTTGGGAAATACTGTTCCTCTGGTAGTCTCCCCCTCTTAGGGATTTATTGTTCCACTTGTTCTGGGGATTTATTGTTCCACTAGTTCTGGGGATTTATTGTTCCACTTGTTCAGGGGATTTATCGTTCCACTTCTTCTGGGGATTTATTGTTCCACTTGTTCTGGGGATTTATAGTTCCACTTGTTCTGGGGATTTATTGTTCACTAGTTCTGGGGATTTATTGTTCCACTTGTTCAGCGGATTTATCGTTCCACTTGTTCTGGGGATTTATTGTTCCACTTGTTCTGGGGATTTATCGTTCCACTAGTTCTGGGGATTTATTGTTCCACTTGTTCAGGGGATTTATCGTTCCACTTGTTCTGGGGATTTATTGTTCCACTTGTTCTGGGGATTTATCGTTCCACTTATAATGGGGATTTATCGTTCCACTTGTTCTGGGGATTTATTGTTCCACTTGTTCTGGTCTACTCGATTCTGTGGTTACTTCCTTTGAAGTTTAGCTCAATGTTCTCTCTCTTCTCTATTGTGTGCTTCTTGCACTGAATGTCGAGTTCTTTCCCTATTTCCCAGGGTATTGTTATCTGCCGTTCATCTCTCTATATGTTCAACTCTTGAGTAGTCCTTTCTCTTGTATCATAACACTTTCCGTTCCTCAGCTCCAGATTGAGCTCTGTTTCATTATTTTCACTGAGACGAGTGATTTGTGCTGCATTATGATTCCCTCAAGCCCTCTTCTTATTCCTGTTCTCCCTGTTACCTTCACGTGTGAAGTGGATCGTCCTCGGGAGCCTGGTAGCTCTGTGACCGTCTCTCTGGTTTCGCTCTGCCATCGGCTTGTCTTCACCGGCTTCCTCTCGCTGGGCTTTCCTTTTCTCTTCTCTGTGTCTCTGAGTTTCATGGGCTGACCGGGCACCATTTTATGAGATACCTGTGGTGATAGCGGTGATGATTTGTGGACCTCTGGTCCACCACGAATCCTTCATGGTCTTGCCACCACCCTCTTTCGGGTTCCTCTCTTTCTGGCTTCTCTCGGCCTGGACTCACCGTAGCTCAGGCGTCCCGCTCTCCAGTGTTGGGCGAGTTTGAATCTTGCGGGCTTCCTCTCTTGTGCTCATTCCGCTTCCTGCCGTTGTCATGCGGCTTGCATTCTTCCCTTGCTGCCGCAAGCATTCCTCTCTCTCTGTCCATGTTACGCAGATCGGCCTCCCCTCACCCGTGTGTACACTCTTGTCTCTCTGGCTTCTCTCTGTATCTCGCCAAGTACACGTCATTTAACATACTCGTCCTGGTGAATTGAATATATTGATTTAATGTGACATGTTCTTTTCATATGTGGTAATGATGTCTATTACGTGTTTCCTCATCCCAGTTTTGGTGTTTAACAGTTTCTGCAATTGTGGAGAATCTCATGTAGGCCATGGTTTGGGCCACTTTAGGGAGTTCCTCACAGGAAAGGGAGTCCTTGTCCCCTAAGGGGGAGTCTTTCCCCGTAAGGTCCCCCTTGCCTCGGCCTCTAGGTAGGGTCTTGCAGAGCAGGCTAACCATCCTAACCTCAAAGAGGCTGGCTCCCCTGTGGGGAGAAGGGAGAAATTCCCCGCTTCGTTATAGAAGCTACAAACATATCACGTTTTCTCTGCAATTTCTCCACTAGCTGCCAGAAGCAGCCCAAGTTTAATTCTAATAAACCTGCAAGGTCCATAGAGCTTTTTTATAAACCAGGACCTGAATTCCTGACGGAGCCATGTGTGCCTTATATTCAGGGTCACAACTGTGCCAGGCAGATAGAGGATCACTGCCCAATCCCTGCATCAATTGGCCAGGAATTGGAGGCAGGGCTTTCTCCTTTCTGGCAGCAAAGCTCTGGAATGATTGTCTGCCAGAAATCAAGCACCGTAGCCATCATCGTACTAACAGACAGTCATTCAAATCCTACCTCTTCATTGTAAGACAATTACCCGTACCCACCTCTGTTTTTCTAGAAGGGGTTTAGGGTAGTGTAATGGCACCAATATGGCACTTTCGTGGTTTCTGTGCGCTTTACAAGGGCACTGCTGTTGCTTTGGGGGGTACAGAGGAGTTTGTGACTCCCATCACACCACTGATCTCCTGCCCTTGCCAAAACTCTTAGTACAGCCAGTATCTTCCTCATAGACAATGTTTTCCAAATTAAAACACTCAAAATATCTCCGAACACAACACACCACAATCTTTTTATTGTTGTAAATCAAAGTCAGTCCTACTGGCTTTGCAATGGCTTCTTTTCTTTGCATGCCTGGGTTTTTAGTTTAGTTTTTCAATTATAAATCCAGACCCAAACTTCCGCCTCAGAACGCCAAGAAGGAATTGGACTGAATGAGAATCTCATTTATGCAATTTGTTGCGCTTGCTTTATCC
Source organism: Ambystoma mexicanum (assembly GCF_040938575.1). Taxonomy (NCBI): domain Eukaryota; kingdom Metazoa; phylum Chordata; class Amphibia; order Caudata; family Ambystomatidae; genus Ambystoma; species Ambystoma mexicanum. The sequence goes on along the minus strand of NC_090936.1, from coordinate 39,885,202 downwards.
CCCTGAGGGATGTCCGGTGGCAACCAGCCCACAGCTGGTCATTGCCCCCCCACCCCGAGTGTCACATGTGGGAAGGCTCTAAAAAAGAGGTTCTCTGCTGGGGGGCAGCCTCTTCCTACAATGGCCATCATTCTAGGAATGGCCCAATCTCGGGAGGATAGCTCAAGGGCAAAGTGCTCGCCTTGGAAGCAAGACGACGTGGAACAACACAGGTTCGATCCCCGGGTCCGTGCTTGGAAACCTCTGCTCGTTATAAATAACCAATTATAATTATATAATCATAATTGAAGTGAGAGCCCCGCTCTTACCCACAGCCCCCCTCTGTACAATGATACTTATTGCATGTTGTTGGGGGGGGGCACATTTCTTGGGGTAGTGTCTAGGACAGGACAGGCATTTGCATCCTTAGTTCTTCAGCCTAATGTTTGGGCTTCGGTCATTGCGTTTCTGGCCGAGGCTCTGGGGAGGGGCGGCCGATGGGGTCGTTTTCATAGGATATTCAAGTGTTCATTAGATTCAAGGTCTAAATCAGTGGTCTTCAAACTGTGGGGCTGCCCCTCCCTCCCCATAGTAGGGCCGGCAGGAAGTCCAGGGGGGCAGGAGGCAGCTTAGAAAGGGATTATGGGGACTGCTTTCAATATGATATGATATGATAGTCTATTTATATAGCGCCTACACACAATGTGTTTCAAAGCGCCAGCAGGTGTAGCATGTGTGGGGACTTGGAAACAAAATATTTTGTGAAGGGAGGCACAGTATGAAAACATATCAATTCCGCCAGTGTAAAGCATAGTGATTAAAAAGACACAGGCACCCATATGTGGGGCATGGCCAGCCTTTATAAACATTGGTGAGGTGGCAGATAAGACTAGTAATTGTAATTGTTCTTTTATAATGCGCTTAATACCAGAGAGCATTTTCTAAGCGCAAGACCGGGATTCGAACTTGTGTTGTCCTGCTTCTATGACAAACGCTTTGCCCCTGAGCTATCCTCCCTGGCCGGGACAGGACAGATTTAAAGCCCCTGTTCTATCGCTGCCCTGCTGACGTATTGTAAAGTGCCCTCCTCTTCCTTAAAGACTTGTGCAGCGCTCTGTTGCTCCCGAGCTAGGCTTGTGCTATCAAAAACACAAGTACAAAGCGGAGAAACGACAAGGTCAGAGCCCGGGTGGTAGCAGTGCACGGTATAAATCAACATACCATTTGTGGGGATCTTTACAGGCCCAGCTGAGGATGTGTTGGGGGCCATTTCAACATGATGGTTGCCCCCACCGCCCCTTCGAGCACAAAGCAGTCTGAGGCACCTGTGGGGGGGATACATTATAATCGAGATAAAGAGAAGGATAACAGCCAGCAATTATCATGAGACGGCGAGCCATAAGGGAGCTGAAACACTGAATTCCCACTGAATAGCTATGAATCCTTTGTAAGCAAGTGGCTGATGTGGAGGAACCAGTGTTGAAACGCAAAGAGGTGCTAACACTTCTGTTTTTCCGCAATGGATGTGGCGGCCAGACGGGCTCCAGCAAACGCAGCTTGCAGGAGGTTCAAAAAGAAGCCACTGGCAGAGCTATTCATAGAATTAAAAAAAAGACTAAAACAAGTCAGTTTGACCCTATGTCAAAAGTGCAAATCCACAAGGGAGGGTGGGCAGGAATACCTACCCGTCTGGTCATGACGCTGGGCCATTATCCTTTCACAAAGGCCCTAATACTAAGTAAGGCCGGTCGCTACGTGCATTTGTTTGCCAGAGTTGAACCGCCTCCTCTTTTCCGTTCCCAGGCCTCTGCCGTTTTAGTGTAAGACGGACTTGCGGTGTGTGCGTCATGGGCAGGTGTTTTATACTCTGGAGCGTTGATGCCATCCCTTACCAGCCATCATAGCCCTCCATCTTGGTAGCAAGTGCAGTTTCTCCAGGCCCTACCGAAGGTGGAAGCAGTGCGCTCTTATGCTTGTGCAAGAAGTCTTTCGCCTAGGTTTTGCTAAATCGTGTACAGCCTCATTTGTCGGACCCTGGGAAATGACTCAGAGGCACTGAAACATGCAGCGGGAAGAGCTGAGCGAGTTGTTCTGTCTTTGTGGCATTTTCATTGGATTTCCTGGATAGACAGAGCATGGACTGGGAAATTGACTACTTGCATGGAATCCACCAGTGTCTGCATTCATGTTATGTCTGGATGCGGGCAGAGAGGCTGGCGTCCCTACAGGGTCTGACCGCTGTTTTGTGTGGGATCCACAGAAACCCGACGTCATTAATGGCCGCCACAGTGGCGGCGATTTTTGATGACTGCTGTTACACAGAGTCTCCGCTCCCTCATCACAGGGTTAACATACCTCCCACCCTTCCAGTGGGAGGCCTTTATCAATGTTCCTGAAAGGCCTAGGGCATTAGGGGGAAAGGGTGGAGCCTAGACCAGAGACTACTTGTCAGCAGGCTGAAAGACCTTGTGTGAGTGAGTATGTTTACGTAAATGCAGTGCTTTAAGTGGGCTGGCGCCAGCCGGCGACAGGCCCTGGCAGTCCCCGAAAAGTGGGGCTGAGCCGGAGCCCTGCCGGGGACCCCCGCTCCCACCAAACCACAGTGGGACACATTATCCCGCCACAGCTGCAGCCGTGATGGGAGATGCGCCTGCCATTAAGTGAGCCAAGACAACGTCGCTCAAACTGTTTGAGCGACACTCTGGCTGGCTGGCACTTCTGTCAGTCACAGTAACTTCCTCTGGTGACCCCTTGCGTGATGATTTTTCATGCTAGGCTGCAAACAATCCAATATTAACAAACTAAATCCAGTCATACTCCATTGTTGCGGGGCACCGTCAAAACCGCACTCCGAATACTGCGTTTGCTTCTTTTTCTGCTTGTCGACACATTGCTGAGTGCACAGAGACAACAGGGTGGTGGTGTCATCACGTGAGTGGGTCACACAGCGGAGCAGGAGCCTCCGATATCCTTTGCAAATGTCAGATTATACCGGCTTCTCTTGCACTGCGAAAACCAGGCACAAACCTTCTTTCTTAATTGGCAAACTGGTGGTGTCAATGTTTCCAGTGGCAACCACATTACAAATAATGTGCTCTGCAATTTATGGTTTCAGTGGCCTCTGCACACGTGGAGAAGAGCTTGGAATTGTTGCCTGCATCCAGGGAAAGGGCTGCGCAATGTAATTTCCCTACTATGCTGCAAGACTAAGGAGCCTCCTCCCCACCAAACACCAGACTCGTCCCCCCTCGCGCCCCTTGCTTATACATGTCAGGAAATAACTGAAGACCCTCCCTCTTTTTCAACTGCTAGGTCTACAGTACACCATCTCTGCTCCTCACCTAACCCGAGAGTGGGCGATCGGCTCCCCCCTGTCTCTTCCCCTGGTCGGTTATAGAACTCTTGCTGCCAAATTGCTTCCCCTGACCCCCCACCCCGGCGTTGTTCACTCCCTTCTCCCTTTTGTTGATCCCTTGTGGCCTGTTTTCCTGAACAGATACTTCCCCCTATGACTTGTAAAGTCCCTTGCTTTCCAAAGCTAGGCCCGTGCTCAATAAACACCCGAATCTATATATATATATATATATATATATATATATTTGTGAAAGTGTGTTTGTATGTTCAGGGTTGGCTCCAGCCCCTTAACAGTCGGTGGGCTGAAATTCTGGCCCAAGGTCGGCATTCCAGTCTGGGATGTACTGGCGATAGTAAATCTGACCAACCCCACCCGTTCGCCCTGCACAGGGTGGCGTCCTGCCCTGTACTATCAGATTATGTGATTTGGGGAGATTGACCATTTCTCGAGCCCCAGAACAGTTGGTGGGGTGACATTTTGGCTCGAGGTCGGCATACCAGTCTGGGGTGTACTGCCGATGGTGAAATCTGACCAACCCCACCCATTCACCCTGCACAGGGGTGGAGCGGTGTCCGGCCCTCTGTTATCAGTATAGGTGATTTCAGTAGATTGTCGATTTGGTGATTTTTCAAAAATAGGAAGTTATGACAGAATAAAACATACACAAGGCTATATCAGACCCCCACATGCATGACAGCTACAGACCCGAGCAACACCGGGGTTTATGGCTAGTAATAATATTGTGTTTATTGTCCATTGTGCCTCCACTGCCAACCTGGCTGCATCCAAATTGTCCATGGTCTGCCCGAATGCCAATGACAATCTTCTGGAACTTTCTCTCACAACTTAATCACTAAAGGCAATTATTAGGGTGACAAAATGTAGCTTAACAAGGGTCCACCCTCTCTGTAGGGAAATGGTAGTTCTCCAGTTGGCCATTTTCTAAAGGAAAGCCATCGTTCGGCCATAGAACTAGCAAACACATGTAAAAAGGGTACATAAAAAGGGGGGGCATTTAGACGAAAAGGAAAAGGTACACAAAGAAGGCAGGGCTGCAGGCGGCTAGCCTCTGACGCCTCTCGCCTTCAGCCAGTTTTAGAAAGAAATGTCAATGCACATGTGCTTCAGGTTTGCTCGTTTTTCAGGGAACAAGACCAACAGATGTAAAAACGTGTTTTGGGGTAGAGTAGAAAACGTTGAAAGGGTCATAGAAAAGAGGGGGAGTGGTAAGGAGGTTTGCCCCCGTTTCTGAATAAAAATGATTCAAATGCACTGATGCAAATGCACCCGTGCATTAGTATCAATGCACAGACCCAGAAGAGACATTGCATGTACAAAGCAGCCAGCTCCTGCACCTAGAGATGTCAGACATGATCTAATCGCCCTGTCCTAAATACGCTCCAGAGCGCCTCTCTGCAACTTGCGCTTTGTAGAGATGTGTCATAAAAAATCAAATGGAACCAGTTCCTTATATTGCCTTTCCTGCTCTCCTCATCTCTATTCCGCTTTCTTTCTCTCTCTCTCTCTCGCAGTAGCTCACTTTTGGGGAAACTAAGGGGTTAATTTATTAAGAGTAATATTACAGCGATCACTAGTTTACTGCGCAGGAGAATTCGTCAAATTCAATGACTTTTCTAAATCGAATTTCGTCGAAAACATACGCGGGGGTGGGTAAGTGTAATAATTAAGGTAAGCAGTGGAAGGGGAGGGATCTGGGGGGGGTCTCCCCCGCATATAATTGCAATGAAATGGATCACAAAAAAATAATAATGATTCGATGTATTCTCCTCGATGAAGTCACGCAGAACCACATTGCATTTTCTATAAATTTGATTTATATATTAGTTGTAATTAATAACTATATGTGTCTGTCTTTAGCCCCCTCCCCTTTATATCAGGTCTTCTGTCACTCTTTTATTTTTTTTATTTCATTTTTACTGCAACTAATACCAGCAAATGGTTCCTAAGCGCGGGTTCGGGATTCGAACTTGTGTTGTGCCGCGTTGTCTTCCTTCCAAGACAACACGTTGCCCCTGAGCTATCCCCCTCACTCTGCCACTTCCGTTGCTCTCTACAGCCCCCTTTCTTTGACTCTCTTCTTGTTTCAGATGCAAATAGGCCAGACAAAACCTAGAAACCCAACAAGTACCCCCCACCCTAGGGGATGACGGATTGGAAACTCAAGTTCCTCGTCTTTGGAGCAAGGATAAACTCGCGAGAAGATGGGCTGTAGCCTACAGATTAAAGGTTGCACTTTGCAGAGTGAGTAAACACTTGGAGAGAAACAAGCTGTGTAATGAGTAATCAATATGCAGGAGTCACGTGGAAAACCTTGTTACCCGCCAATCAATGCTCTGCTGGCCAGCGTATAATGTCGCGCCGCGTCGTGCCGTTAATCGTGTTTTACTGCCAGCCATGTCTCATCTGCATTTGCATTCTGTTTTATGAGGCAGTTTCTAGTTTGATTCAATTGTCAAATGAGACCTTTTTTTGGGATTCCCTTGCATTGCAATGAAATACGACTTTGAAAGAAATGTGGAATTTCTAGGGAAAGACAGAATGCTGCCTTCTGGCCAGTTGTGGAATGTGTGCTGTGGTGGAGATCCCGCGCCTCTTTGATGGGTCCATCACAGTAGCGCAGCGACCTTGGAATCGTTTGGCTTTCACCCACACGCAGGGTTGACCAACTCAAGGCCTCGAGGGCTGGATCCATGTCTGGTTTTCAGGATACCCTTCATTAATATTCATGAGGTACATTTGCATACAATGATTCTAAATGTATGCATATGTTTCCTCTTGAATATTGATGAGGGATAACATAAAAACCTGACATGGATCCCCGGCCCTTGAGGCCTGGAGTTGGACAACCCTGACCTAGAGGGCCTGACTACAAGTTCGGTGGCACTGGTAAAACATGTGGTGTGCACTCGGCCATATGTGAAGATTCAGAAGTGAAACTCCTCTCTTCTGCCTGCTTTTGTGTGGAGGTGACTGTCTCCGCACAGAAGCATCACTGCATGTGGCATTTATCACATGCACGAATTACCATCTGTGGTAATCTGAAAGCCCCATGGAGTCCTATGGGACTCCAAATGGGAAATAACTGCTGGGTCCCGTTGACTCTGAATCATGCAGACCCTTCAAGTTACCGCATGCTGTAACACTATTACTGTCTGGTAGTATTTTCTGAGGAAATACTGCCAAACTCGTAATCACACACTAAGTTGTAAACTATTAGGAAGTAAACCATAGGTGAATAATAGAGAGAAATCTGGACAAGTATAAGTCATCAAAGTGTGTGTGTGTATATATATTCACATATATAATTATAATATATCATTATAATAATAATACTTTGCATTTATATAGCACTACGAACCCTCAGGCATCTGAGTGCTGCTTATTTTTGCCCACGCTGTGTGGTGCTCATATATATATATATATATATATATATATATATATATATATATATATATTCCAACAGGAAAGACACTCACGAAATGACCTGGACCGCACTCGTGCTCCACAAATTGCCCAAAACTCACATGGAGAATCAAAACCAATGATTTCAATGAACACAGTAAAAATGTGCAGCAGAGGCTGCCTGTAACATGTTTCGCCACCTTCTGATGGCTTGATCACACAACAGTTCTGGCGTTTGTGCACAACATATAAACATAATTCCACTGTATGGTAAGATGGGTCTTGTCCCTTTTCCATGTTCCCAGCCCACAAACCTCTTCTATGTCTGGGCACTTTATGGCGGCCATGTTGTAACATTACCCTCTAAAATAGAATTAAGGGTCTCATACCTCCCATTTAACACCTTTGTTTTTTTTCCTCCTCAAAATTATGACATAAATTTGCCACCTGCTTCATGTGCACTATAAACGCTAGTACGTACTAATCAAAGACTATTAGATGTCAAAAGTGACTGTGTGTTGTGCTAAATTGCCAATTAAACACACGTTTGGTCACCTCAGTGCAAAATTGCTTAATGTGCAAATGAACCAACAACTCAATTATTCAAAGTGACCAGTGCCTGGCTTAAATGCCTTAAAAGCACAATTCGAAACACAAGTTGTTAAAATAATTGATTGGGGTCCTCCCCGGATGTTCCTAAAATTAAAGATGGATTCAAATGCATTCAGTGCCCGTGTCTGCCTACTGGCAAAACAGTATTCCTAACAACTGGATTTGTATAAGGTGACTATGTGCCGTGCAAAAATAGCATTGCATCAGCTTACAATGAGTGCAAGCTAGCACTACAAGTGTACACATACAGTAGTGGATTCAGTTATAATTGTAACCGGGTCATGTGCAAAAATGCATGTAAACAACTCCATTCATAGATGTGCCCCATGTCTGGCAATACACCATCCACGTCATACATAGACCAGTGTGTTAAAACATATTGCAATGAGAACCCAACGCAAGATTGGCAACCCGAGATATTTCCATATACAAAACCCAAACATTGGACATTACTGAATATAAAGTGTTCCAAGTACAGAACATCTAATACCAGAAATGTCCACTCAAAAAGGAAAAGAGGCAGAGGGCTGACGAAGAAGCATTACTATATGTGACCATTGAGAGAAAAGAAACACAATACATGTACAGTAGGAAATGCATGTAAAATAAACAAGGCTTTTGTGGGATAAATGGAGTTCACATACATCTATAATGACTAAGGGACAGAGAGAAATGAAAGGGAAAAGAACACAGGGTATAAGTGTTAATTATTCAGGTATCCTATGAATTATGTTCCTAGAAAGTTATACAGCTCTTCAATATTATGACCTTTCGGATATTGTGTTTTGAAATCTATGATACAATTTATCTCCCATTGTCTTAGCAGCAACTGTCTGTCACCTCCCCTTGGGGATAACTCTATACTTTTTACTCCAAAGAATTTTAGACCCTCGACTTCATGCTTCTCTTGGTATTGTTTCGCCATGGGGTACACTTGGCCATTGTATTTAATTGCTCTGACATGTTTTAAAATACAGATCTTGAGTTTACAGATCATGCTTCCATTATGCCATTTCATACATGGGCATATAAGAGCGTATACTACAAATTGGGTGTTACACATTATTTTCGATGTTATCCTTCGTTTGTGTCCCAAAATGGGATGGGTATGCGAGGTGGTGTCTTGTGTATATTTGCAAACTTTGCATTTTGTGCACTTATGAAAGCCCATATCAGATGTTTCTACCCATTTACTGCCTTCCATTTCTGCATCTCAGCTCATGTAGCTGGAAACAAGCTTATCTTTAATGGATACCGATCTACAGTAACTAATGTTTGCTTGTCTCCCCATGAGGGATTTGATAATTTGGTCCAGCATTAAGATGTGCCAATGTTTTCATAAAATCTCTTTCACATCTTTGGCCACTCTGTCAACACCAATTATACATCTAATTTCTTTATTCTCTTCCCCATCTTTGGGTAAATGATTCTTAGAGGATAATAAGCTGTCTCTGCTCATTTCACGTACCTTGAGATATGCCCTTGCCACCACTTTTTAGGAAAGTCCTCGTAGCAAATACCCCATGCTATGATTTTACTCTCTCCTCTTTGTCATACCCATCCAGACATGAACAATTTCTTCTAATGCGAATGAATTCACCATATGGAATGCTCGGTTATAGGTTAAAGGTTTGAAATACAAAGGATCGAATGCCATTTTTTTGAGTCAAAAGGATTGGAAAAAAATGGTCTAATGTAAGTCTTTTAACTATATTAAATACAAAATAAAAAATGTAAAAAATGCAATCCAAGTAAATTGTTTTTCGATCCTTTTGACTCTAACTTTTTGTCATTCGATCCTTTGTATTGGATCAAATGACTGGGCACCGGAATGCTCCAGACGAGGCTCTTTAAATGACAACTACTCACATGTAAGGGAATGTTTGATCCTGTAACTTTTCTATGCAGGGATGTGCTATGGCGCCCATCATTAACTTTTATGACAGCATCCAAAAATACCATGGATTGTCTGCTGTGGGATTCAGTAAGCCGTAGATTGTATGCATTATCATTAAGTTTATCAACAAAATATTGCCACTCTGCATCGCTGCTCTGCTATATTACAAACAAAGGATCTATGAACCTTAGCCAGAGCACCACTCTTTCTGAATGTTAGACATTCTCATCTGACCAGACTGTGGATTGCTCCCACTAAACCATGGTCAAGTTTGCATAAGATGGAGCAAAGCTGGCGCCCATGGCCGTACCTTGTAACTGTCTAAAAAAGGGTCATCAAATAAAAGACATTATTGGTCAAACATAGTTCTATCATTTCTAAAATCAACTGCATATGGCTCAGGTAGTTCAGAGAATGTGAGTTCAGAAAATGTACACAGGATTTCATACCAAACTTGTGGCCAATTGACATATAAAGGGAATCCACATCAAAGGTAGCCATCATGTATTCCGATTCCCATGGTATTTCATCCTTTTTTTGTAGGAAGTCCTTGGTGTCCTTTAAGTATGAGGGCAGGCTTGATATGAATGGGTGTAGGCCCTCATGAATGTATTTTGACATATTCTCCAAAAGAGCAGCTATTAATGTTACAATAGATCTCCCCGGTGGGTTTTTCAAGTTCTTATGAACCTTAGGGAGAAAGTGTATGGTAGGTATTATTGTTCTTATGGGAGACAGACATTTCCCATCATCATCATCCAAAATGCCCTTGCTCGTCCATTTCTCCACAAAAGCATCAACCTGACTCTACATACTCTCCAGTGGGTTTTTCTCCAATTTCTCATAACAGACAGGGTCATTGAGTTTGTAGTAAGCTTCTTTAATGTAATCCATTTTGTTCATAATGACTATGTTCCATCCTTTATCAGATGGTTTAATGGCATAATCTTTCATGTACAGTATACCTTTGAGAATTTTACGATCCTTCTTGGTAAGATATCTTTGGGTTTCCTTCTTTCATTTCTTTTTTACGTCACTTATTACCAATTCTTCAAAAATATCGATGGTACTACCCGGCAATGAAGGAGGATTACACCTCGATTTTAATTTGAGTCCTCATTTTTGTACCAATCCACATTGATGTAATATTCCTCCCAATTAATGCTGTCAATTACTTCATCAGCATTGTATGCCAGACCCAAGTGGATTAAGTCTGCAACCACATCTTTATCCTGAATTGCAATTAATGTTCTTCCCTCTTGGGGTGCATGTTGGGATTCTTTTGGTGGATTTACATGAAATATTTTTTTCAGACATATTTCCCTCATATAACTGTCAAAATCGATGCAAGTGTTTTCATAATCAAATTGTGATGTTGGACAAAAGTTGAGGCCCAGTCTTACAACCTTGAGCTGACTCTCCATCAGTTTCAAATTAGACAAATTAAGAACTAGATTTTGTTTTTCCATATTAGTTACATTTACATCCATCTTCCAGAGCGTATTGATCTCTCCCCCAGATCTGTTGTTATTCCTTTGGCCCCTCCTTCCTCGCCTTGCTTTTTTTTCTTCCTCTGGAGCCGTGTCTGCGACCTCACACTCTTCCCCTTGGCTTTTGTTGTTGTTTGTTCTTCCATCTTGGCACAATAGTCTCATTTCCGTTTTACTCGAGGTTCTTCAGTTTCAATGCTTCGTGCATCAAATTCTGAGGTACTGGCTTGGTCGTCCCTTGTAGAAGTATTACTTGTTGGGGGACCTGTTCGGTCAGATTGTTTTGTGAGATTATCAAAGCGTCTGGCAAAAGTGTGTACTCGGCCCATTTCATAGTCCTCTTTGTCTCTCAATCATTTTCTCTGTTTGCTCTGTTTTATTTCATCCTCATAATTCCTAATGTGGACGTCATATTGGTTCTCAAGTTTTGTCTTCTTCTGTGGGTGGCACTGTTTGTAATTTAAGCTTCATTTCAGCTCATTAAAACCGTGCTTTATTTCGATCCAGCCGTGCATATTTGATGAGGATATTGAGAAGTCTCACTGAACAGCCACTGGTGCCCTCACCCCACTCCTCTAGCATCTTGGGGTCCTGTTCTTCAAACGAGGGAGTGGTTAGTATTCTTAAGCCTCATGGAATCCTCTCCATTTCAATGTAATTCTGAAGAGAATGGATTTGCCATCACTTGTTTATTTCCCTTTTCTGATATTTCTCATGTTCCTTCAGCAATATTATTTCATCATTGTCTTTAGTTTTACAGACTGCAGTCTGTTTCTTACCCACTGGTAAAACCTCACTGAAGAGAGCGAGGGCTTGTTCCTTCCTTGCAGCCTCCTTATCTGCTAATGTGTTCATAATAATCCTGTTTGAACCTTTACAGCATCATCTATGCAATGTTTTATGCAAATAAAAATCCACAAATGAGTTAGGAGAAAACGGCAGCGCCCACAACCTGAAGGGAAGATTCCAGTCACTGGAGTGCTCGGGAGAGAGAACTGAACGTATTGTATTGTATTGCAGTCATCATTTACCGTTACTAAAGTCTCAACATGCTTGTTGTGGGATCCCCCTCGGGGACCGCAGTCCAGAGTATGGGAAATGCTCTTAAAGGCTTAAAATGCGTGCATGCATATTGGCCAAGATAAGGAATTAGGTGGGCTGGATGGGCTCCTGTAAGCAACCCAACAGGTCAGGCATGTGGGTGGGTACTGAGGGAGGTCCCAAGTGTGAGCGGGTGCAAGAGACACGTTATGTGTCCAGCTGGACCAAATTCTGTTGTAGGTTGTTGCTGTATCCTAGTGGCAGAGGTGTTGAGGCAAGTCTGGTGTAAGTAGGCTTAACAACCTTAAGTGTCCAGCTAGACCAAATTTCTGTCCTATGTTGTAGCTGCGCTGTAATGTTTGTGGATGCATAGCTATGCTTGCGGCAGATGTCCACTGACGTGGTACGTTTATATGTTCCTAGAGTTCAGATGGCACTTATCTTTGATGTCACTGTGTCATCAGACCATCTGTGGGGAAAAATAAGCTACCCTCGTAGATGTTTCTAGGCACTATGGGGAGACTACCCTCAAGCCTTCTAAGTGCACAAGACTGACTGTCCTAGTACATCGTCTAGGTGTGACAGACAGGCTACCATAGGATCTAGGATAGTGGGATTCTCTAAGTGCCATACACAGGCTACTTTTATGGTCGTACTAAATATCTTCCCATTCTATGAACGCTACCAACAGCCATCTACTAACTACGATACCTGAATATCTGCTCATTACTTCTGTGCATTACAATGGCTAACTTAGGATCTTTAGGTGCAATGGAAAGGTAGCCATGTTGTCCTGTGGCCTTCTTCCTGCCCTGTCAGGAAAATTCTTTTATGGTCATGCATTGCTAAGAAAGCCTTGTTTTTTGTGGGCTTGCGCAAGGCGATGTGTGTGTTCCCAGAAGTGGGTTGGGACTGTCTGGTCCCAATTCACAAACTGGATTCTGCATGTCTAGGGAGAATGCATGCGTTTCACCATGAGTGGTTCTGATCGGATCACTGCTGGGGTGTGTGTGAGGGGCAGACCTTCCATTGGTTGGGCTGAGTCTCTGTCTTGCCTGAGTTTCTGGATAAGAAAAGGAGTCCTGCAGCCATGCCTCAGAGATCCTGGTGAAATCCTGCAAGGAGCCAAGTATCCTCCCCGCTGTGAAGACCGTGGAAGACCTGTGCACCCGTTCTAAGAAGGCCTGGCAACCAACGTTTGCTGATAAGAAAAGGTGAAATAACATTTGGACTAAAGGTATTAGCATGATGAAGTTTGTCAACGCTGGGCCTCACTGGACATTCAGGCTACGCGCTGTATTCTCTGACTCCAGATTTCAAGTGTTCTGGAGATTGGGGTAACTAATGCTGTTGTCTGTCCCCTCTTTCGATTTGTACCCTCAAAGTTTTTCTGCATTCACCTACCAAGTGATGTCTTCATTCTACCCCCTAACTAATCCTCAATCGCCGCTTCCCCTAAGACTCCGAAGACGGTCCATATACTGGCCCCTCACTAACCTGTTCTCTGCATTTTGCAGCACACTCAAATTAACTTTCGGATTTCTAAAGAGGGGCCCATTATATAGCCTCTGAGTTACACACATTTTGGGTTCTCAGGGGTTAACAATTGCATACATGACCTTTCAGTCTGCCGCTCCACTAGGGGTGGGCAAAGTTTCTGCGGGCGGAGCAGAAATCTGGACTGCACCATATTTTTTCTGCTTCCACGGAAAATGCAACCACTGCATATTACTGTTCTCTTTGCGCACCTTTTACTGGCTCGTCGCCAAATTCCGTACACAAATTTGCTACCGCGCCACGAAACTCGCGCACACAGAGATTTGGCACACATTGCAGGGGGAAAGGGGCAAAAATCCCAGTAGAATTATACTTTTGGGCAAAAAAAATAGAATTTATGTGTCCGCGGACAGTATCTCCACAGAAGGTGGAAAAGTGGATTGCGCTGTAGAATATGTCCGCAGAGGGGGAATAAGGAATTCCACCCGTGCTTAGTCTCAAGCATATGATGGCAAAGAGTGTGGCAGCCTTCTTTTCTGCATGTCGTGGTTGATGAAAGGGGGCGCCTTTGCATTCCATTTTGATGCAGATAATATTGAACTAATGAAAGGTACATCTTCCTGCACTAATGAGCTCCTTTGCCTTATGAAGGGCGACACGGTGTGTTGCAAATTTTTCTTCCATAGCTTCCCTTCCTTGACAAAGTTTCTCAGGAGGATAGCTCAGGGACAACGTGCTCGCCTTGGAAGCAAGACGACACGGAGCACCACAGGTTTGAACCCCGGGTCTGCAATTAGAAACCTCTGGGTATGTAGCGTGTTATAAATAACCCATCATATCTATATCACGAATAGTGTTTTGCTTTATGTTACATTTATTTCTTGTCACTTCTGACTGTCACATATTTTCTTTGCTTCTTTCCCATACATAATATTGTATATAAAAGAGAGGGGGGTCTGGGAAACTCTCTACCAGCACGAACACAGCCCATTGACTTGTTCTTAGGTGGATGGCCCCTGGGAGAGTCTCAACCAGGTCTTTAGCTCACTGTTCTTTTCACAGAGAAGAAATTTCCCCGCATATCAGTCTTTGTCCTGCCCAGGCGCAGTCCAGCACCAAAATGCTAGGCAATTCTCCTCTGAACAAGAGTACCACAGCAACCCCATACACGTGTTTCAGCCTAGTTGGGCATCATCAGTGAGGTAAAGCTGTGCCTCTCTAAGAGCAGTGAGCAAGGGGTCCACATCTGGATTCCCCTGGTAACTTAGGGTCAGACCCAAAGTTACTTGGTATGCAAAACAGAGGGCGGTCTGGGAAACTCTCTACCAGCACAAATACAGCCCATTGACTTGTTCTTGGGTGGATGGCCCCTGGGAGAGTCTCAACCAAGTCTTTAGCTCACTGTTCTTTTCACAGAGAAGAAATGTCCCCACATATCAGTCTTTGTCCTGCCCAGGGGCAGTCCAGCACCGAAATGCTAGGCAATTCTCCTCTGAACAAGAGTACCAACAGCATCCCCAGACACGTGTTTCAGCCTTGTTGGGCATCATCAGTGAGGTGGAGCTGTGCCTCTCTAAGAACAGTGAGCACGGGGTCCACATCTGGATTCCCCTGGTACCTTAGGGTGAGACCCAAAGTTACTTGGTATGCAAAACAGAGGGGGATATGGGAAACTCCCTACCAGCACGAACACAGCCCATTGACTTGTTCTTGGGTGGATGGCCCCTGGCAGAGTCTCATTGTATATTGCTTCGTTGAGCTGGGTTTGTGTATTTCATATCACCTGGGGGGTAGGTGGTGGGTTGGAGTCGGACAATACAGAAAGGGGAGCTGGTGTAGGAGTTAGGGAGAGGTGCGGGTAAAGAAAATTGCAGTTAAAAAGGATCCAAGAAGTAGTAATTCGGCCAAAACACATAGATCCTGTGACGCCAACATGACTTGTTGGAGGATGTAGAGAATGAGAGTGTAGTCTTTTTCTCTACTTCTACAAAGTCTTTTTTCTCTTTCCTCAATAATGGGAGCTGACGAAATGACAACAGAATGCGGATAACGCTTCATTGGGATATTTCATCTTCCTGATCCCGTGCTGTGACAAGTTGTTCACATTGTTTCTGTGAGAAGAAGAAGGAGGAGGAGGACTGGTTACATGGCCTTTTATGTCCTTATACTGATGGTAATTGGTTCCCTTGGGGTCATGCCCCTTGCTCATTAGGAGCCTGCTCCTTCAAAACTCTTAATGTTACCCATACAAATATGTTTTCGCATTGTATTTGTCCTTGCTGCTGGATGACTAGATAAAGAAAATAGCACATAACACTCTTCTCTGTGTGTCTAATAGAATCTAATCTCCTCTCCAGTTAGTCCGAAGTATTTGCCAATACTAGTAAGCTATTCATTATTGAACGGTTGTTAAACATTGGTTGCATATTAATAGCTATCACCAAAAAAGTGCTGGGTGGGAGGTTTCGAATAAATGCAAACCACTGGCACTGCTCTGTGCAACCTTCCACACCACCGTTTTCTAGCCTGACTGTGCCATTGCAAAAAGAGTCCAGCCACATGCAAATGAGTCAGGTGCTGCCACCAACAGGAGCAGCCCTCCTTGAACTGCAAGGCCAGGTCCCCTCTGCACAGAAACACAAGCAACCAGAGACATATTTCGGCCTTGTTGGGCCTGCTCAGTGAGTTGCAGCTTGGTTCCCTGTGGCACAGTGAGCAAGGCACCCACGTCTGGGCATCCTCTCTCTCACATAGTGAGACAAACTATAAACACAAAAGAGCTGGGTGGGAGGTTTTGAATAAATGCAAACCACTGGCACTGCTCTGGGCAACCTTCCACACCACCGTTTTCTAGCCTGTCTGTGCCATTGCAAAAAGGGTCTAGCCATATGCAAATGAGTCAGGTGCTGCCACCAATGGGAGCAGTCCAGCCCGAACTGCTAGGCCAGGTCCCCTCTGCACAGAAACACAAGCAACCCCAGACATGTTTCGGCCTAGCTGGGCCTCCTCAGTGAGGTGTAGCTTGGTTCCCTATGGCGCAGCGAGCAAGGGACCCACGTCTGGGCATCCCCTCTCTCACATAGTGAGACAAACTGTGACCAAATAGTCTTGTGATCGCCTGTAGAAGGGGTGTGACCTAGCAGTTCGGGCTGGACTGAGGGTCTGAGGGTTGCCCAGAGCTGTGGCAGAGGCTAAGAATCATTCAAAAACTGTATATATTAATACCACATTTGCTACGGTATTGTTACTGCACCTTATTGTAAAATGAAACCAGTAATTTTGGCAAGGCAGTAGCTCAGTATATATTTAATTTGATTTCTAAAAACAATAGAATGACTTCTTACTGCAAAAAAATTGCTGAAGCACTGGCAGTGTGCATACATGCCTACAGTGTCCAGTCCAGCGGTCCAGTTCTGGGTGTACCTAGGCATTCTGGAACTTGTAGTCCTGGGTTTATAATGGGGACATCTAGGACTACAAGTCGCAGAGCACAAAGTGAAAACCGGGACTGTAGTGTTTTTGTCCAAAGTGGAATGGATAGTATGGCCTTGATGGAGCACATGCAGAATAGAATGCACGTGGAAAGCGCGTGCACACGCATGGCCTCTCCGTGGCGTCTGGGAGCAAGGACACGCTGGCACCCTGCGTGCCACACGCATGGCACAAGTACCCTCGGGCGGTTGCCTACGTGGAGAATGCCCCCCAGCCCCCTCCGCTGGCCGCAGAGTGTGATGAGCAGGTCCAGGTGTGGGGGCTGGGTGCAGGGGCTCAGCCCGTCCGAAAGGTCACAGCAGCAGTTGTCAGGCTCGTGTTCCTGTCACTTAGTGCCTTCTGATGCTTGCTGTGCCCGTCAACTCCTGCACAAACCGTACACTTTGCACGAGCCCTTCACCCTCTGGCCAGGCCGAAGGGCTCTGCCATTAAACTGGAGATTGGCTTCACTGATGGCAACTTCGATTTGCAATATTTAGCTCAGCTTTGGGGGGGGCGGGTATTTCCTGTCGCGAGTGATCTTACGCGCAGGAAGGGTGGGGAGTAATAGGTCATACTCAAGCTGGCCGCAGGACATGCTCCTCATTCCAGCAATCCCGTCCCCCCCCCCACCCCTGTCCCCCCACCTCGTGTTATCTTAGGGCCACTTACATCATCCACCGTAACATCAAAGCGCGAGGCGGCGCCCTGAGTCAGAGAGCGGCCAGCAAGCGCTACAGACGGGCACCGGCACAATGACTGCGCTCTGCCCATGATTTCATCATGCGCACGCGCACTTTCACCTTATTTAAGCATGAATGTTAAGTTTCGTCATCAGGGCATCTGACGTCAACTCAGAGGAAGTGTGCGGTAAGGTATATAGCCAGTGGAAAAATTGGAAAAAGGCGGGACTGGTGCGGCGCCTACTGCATGAAAAAAGAATGGAGCGGGGTGGCGGGACAGGTGGGAGATGCGATACTTGGGGATGGGGCAGTGCTTAATTTGTGGGGGTGTTTGCCAGGGCTCAGCCCTTGCACTTATTTTTGAGCCCCGGCACTTATTGTATCAGACGCACTTTAGTTATGAAGTGGCGATAGTCCGTGCATCCATCCGCCGCAATGAGCAGGGGGGAGCTGCAGTGTAACCCCAAACATGTCGACTCTGTGGGGAGCACCAGTGGTGGGGATCTGCACACCCACAGTGGCGCAGGAGTGCTAGAAAACAATGTACTCATAATTAGTACCCGGCGAGAGACAATCAGATTGTTACACGCAATCTGATTGGCCCTCGCCAGGACTTTACCTGACGCAGAATCCCTCGAATCTTAAACTTCCTTCATATCCCCGGCGGAGGGGCAAGAAGGGGGGTGGCAGCCCCTCAGCCAATGAGGAGGCTCGGAACGGGGTAATCCCCGCTCCAAGCCACCACACGGCTGGAGGCTTCCATCCTCCCTAGCCGGGGGTTCAGGTAAGTGTTTTCTCCCTCCTCCCCCTCCAAACAATCCTCTCCCCCCTCCTCCCAACCCCACTTCCCTTCTTTTTTGTCTTTTTTCGAGAGCAAACGTGCTGAGAACATTTATGTCCCCAGCGCGTCCACTCACGATGGACATCATGGAAAAGGAAAACAGACTTCTTGACTTTTTTTTTTTCTGATCCGAAGCGCTGCAGTATTTTGGAACAGAAAAACAATGCTATTAGTACCCTGGTGTTGCGGGCTGGGGTACTAATAGCAATAAGCCCTGAGCTGCGCGGGCATTACCGAGCCAGGTAATGCCCCGGGGCCTTCGTTAAGACCCTCGCTTTGCTTGGGCCTGTAATTTATGGGCCCCTCGGCATTACCTTAGTCGGTAATGCCCCCGTGGCTGTGGACTTATTGTTTAAATAGAAACCTTTGCTTCAACTGTGCATGCAACTTAAAGAAGATGCTATTGGACACATGTCTCATTAGAGCAGCTTTATTAATGTTATCTGTGAATCATCGTATGCACGAAAACAATTACAAATATACTTTAAACACATTTTGTTTGGCAGCACAATGTGAACTGTGTAGGGCTCTACATATTGCCAGTAGGTACACATGTAATTTTTTCTACATGAATAGTGCAGGAAGTCAATCAGTTAAAGACAGGTGACAGTTTAATGTTCCTTTTGCATTACTGTATCTTTTCTCTTAATGAAAACTTTTATTTGTAAGCAAGAATAATTGAGCAAAAAAGAAATTAAGTACTTCGAACAAGCCCAAACCTGTTAGTTAAACTCAATGCACTTTGTAGTTGGCAGTAATCGTCCGGCTGCGGTCACTTCAATTGAATCCAACCATTGACAAAGACAACAGACTTGGCTTTTGTGTAGGCATGGGATAGGCATTTGCCAGGCACTGCCATAATGGTACTACCTGACCGTAAGAGGTAACAGCTTGAACATGGAGTAGTTATCTAGGCACACAAGTGTCTGGCATATGCCTTTCTAATACCCATACCCAAGACAAAATGTTTGTTTAGGCAGGGCCTCAGTGCAAGGAACATTCATAAATCAAGTGGTTGAAAGCACTCTTGTTTAATACACCTGTTTTAAATCTGTTGCACTTTTGCAGCTGCAATTAAGCCATTAACTCTTAACTCTCAGCGGACTACTTAGAAATAGAACTGACAGGCCAACATTTGATGTTATTGATTGATAGCGGTAGCTCAAAGACATCCCAGGAGGATGTGTTTTGGGCGGGAATGGAGGAGCCGGTAGTGGGTGGGAATGGCTTTAGGGATCAACATGGCCATGGGCAGTGTTGGGATGCTATTATATGCCTGCAGAAATGAACGCGTGCAAATGTGGAAGGGGGTGTGGGGGTGCAATATGCAAAGTTGAGGTAATGCATGGGGCCATTGGGTAGCAAGGGGTGGAGTCTTAAGTAGGGTAAGTGTGTGTGTGTTCGTAGGATATAAGTATGACGATACAATGTAGAATTAGATAATAGTTAGCCTTAGTCCCCGCTGCGGGAAATACTGAAGTATTGCCATATTGCACTGCGCTCTAGCAGTCCACAGTTTTATTGTAGGGCCAAGAAGTGGGAGGAGCCTACTCTATATGAGACCATAATGTTATTATTATCATCATCTGTCAAGTTAAGTACAAAGGACTTTTACTTCCTATTGCTTTAGTTATTACAAGCATTTTAACATTTAATGTGCGGGTGAAAATGTTAGACTGTTGCTAGGACATGGGTATACCGCAAATACGACCGCGTTCCGAAAATCCTGGCTGTAAATTAGGAAGGGGGTAGACTGGGAGTATACTCATGACTTGTTTCCTTGGAATGCTCCTGCATTTCCCATTTATGTTAAACTTGATTTATATCCCACAAGCAAAGTCATAGTTGTTGTTTTTAAGCATTTGAGTAAAAGAAACCTGGGGGCAAAGTCAAGCAGGCACACCTCCAAGTGAAAACCCAACACAAGCTGAGTGTGTTCTCCCTGTTCTGCGGGCGTTTCAGAATCGGGGGCTATTTCTGTGCACTAAAGCAATTTATGCCACCAAATTGCACTTGCACCTATGCAAAGTTTCTGTATTAGTACCTTTTATGTTTTTGTGACCTCTTGCCTGCCTCTGGGACAGTATTTTCCAAAGTAAAGGGCAAGAAATGATTCTGAAGCCTGCCTGCCCACTCTTGTGCACACTTGGCCACCCATTTTCCCACAGCCCCCACTGTGCCACCCTCTCTGGCAGCAGATGGACCCTGGCACTGCGCTATGGCAGGGAGAAAATAACTAATGCACCGCCTGACAGGCTATTTTAGAACCCCATTGAATGCCATGGAGACGACACACAGGCTCAGCAACACATCTACTTATATACTTTATTTCAGAGCCCACCCTAATTGAATGTGATTTGCAACAGCAATGATGTCACTCGCAAAAAGATTTTGGGGATGCTTTTATTGATCCTGGATAAACATGAATATGCGTTTCCTAGCAACCATCTGGGTAAACATAACACCGCGAAGTACAGTAAAACACAAGGCACAACAGCGGTGTGTAGTCGTTCAAACAGCAGACCGTGCGAGAGGGAGCGAGAGAGGGGGGAAAAATAAAGAAAGGGGGGAGGGTGAGAGGAAAAGAGAGAATGCCACAGAGTGAATATGAGGGAGAACAAGAGAGAAAGTGAGAGGAGGATGCAGAAATACAAAGCGTTGCAGTATGGTGGGGGTGAGAGAAGGAGGGGAAGAGGTAGAGGACGACCGTCAGACAGAGGGATGAATAAACAGAGATAAGAGGAGAGAAGGACAGATATAGATAACTAGATAGATGGATACAAAAAAGAAAGAGCAAGACATTGCCTGAAAAGGGCACAGGATTGGAGGGAGAGCGATAGAGAGAGAGAGACTGGGAGACAGTATGTAATGTCAAAATAAATTCCCCTACAAGTTTGTATACATTTTTTTGTGGGAACACTACAATTATGTTCATATTCTCTTTTTTCCTTTCATGTAAAGGAAGATATCTCGTACTAACATTTCACGGGTACAATACTACTTCATTTAAGATTGATTTCAATGCTTTTACAAGAACAGCATCACCAGTGAGGACCAACCCTCATCCGTGCTATTCATTTTCTCTGTTGAGGCCTCTTCTAGTGGGACTCGGCCACAGAATCCATCTTGCACAAGTCTAACATTTTCCATATGATACACATATATATTTGCTGTAATACATTGCACACATGCAATACCTCATTCAGCCGCTCTGGTGTGCAGTGATCCCCTCCATTGAGATACTTTTATCAAGCAAGCCTGAGCTTAGTTCTTTTGGGCTGACGTGGAGGCCTGAAGTACAATTTTGAAAAGAGTTTAGGCCAGCAGCATTGTTCAATAGTCATGATGTGTAACAGTGAAAAACCCTATAGTGAGGCAGTGTTAAGGGAGTGAAACTGATGATGGTTACATGTCAATTCCTGAATTCAAAGGTATTCTGCAAACATGGCACAAATGTCCGGCGGACATCATGTTTTTTGGTGTCAATATATGTGTAATTGGGTAGCATCTTGCTTTAAGAAATACTTATATAAATTTACAAACACAACATTAGAACTGAAAACACGGAAATGTGGTTATCTGATTAATTACTAATGGTTGCATCCAGAACTTTTATTATTTGACTAGACAGCAAAAGCAACCACTGAGGAAACATTGCGTAATACAGACAGTCATTATAATGCCATTCTCCGTAATACTAGCTAAAACAGAAAAACCTTTTTACAAAGAAAAATGCTGATACCAGTAAATACCCACAGTTAAGCTTTACTGGAACAAATGCTGGTCAGAAGAAAAAAATAACACACTGACATGCTGAGAGATATGTTGTGAATCTGTGTGATTGTTTTTTTTCAATACCTGTTAAAGAGTAATGATTGTAAATAACATCAAACAGAGATGTTTGACAGTGCATCATCGCCAAACTGTTTCACGTCCTTTGTGGAATTGTTGTTACTGTTGTAAGGGAACACACTTCATAGTCATCTGGTTTTCAGGCTGTCTTTAGAATCAAAAGCAGGTTTTCCAAGCTTGTGAATGTAGCGTCTGCACCCTGGGTCTCAAAGTCTAAGTGAATCTGTGATGTTGATGTTGGAGTAAGTGAAACTGTTAAAATGACCCTCTTAGTCGCCGATCAGAGAAAATGGAATGTAGCAATCCGCTCCGTTCTATCTGCCTGCACATTAAGTCCTTTGCTCACCGGATGGCTGGGCTGAGAATGAGTTGCCACCACCTAGTTACAATTAAGATATGTGTCATGCAGAAGGAGCCCACAACCAAAACCTCACTATCAGTTGCAAAAAATAGAAACTAAATAGATCCGTAGTGAGGCTTAAGGTTTACAGATACGTCTACGCACGCAAAGATGCACAGTTGCATTGACGCAAGAAATTGATGGATTTCCCTGAAAAAAGGTGTCAAGGAAACGTGACTTTTGAGACACGCTGAAAGAAAGGCACTTGAATGAGTGAGAGGGCCCTAGAAGAGTCCACAGTATGCCTTGCATGGACCTAGAGCAAATATGTCTGCAGAACTAACAGATGATATATCGTCATCCTTTTTAATGTCGGTAAAGCAACGAGAGATAAATGGAAGAAGGACAGAGGTGAAAGGTTTGAAGGTTTCCATTATAGAAGGCAGTTTTGAAATGTGATAGTAACAAATATAAGCTCTTTAGAATGCACTTGGACCTTGATTAAAAGACATGTGGACTTCATTGCAAATTTTCAAAAAACACTTTCTTTCATTTCCCAATTTTTTTCCCCATTCAAACCCTAATTTTCTATGTGCCAGAGTTTCACTCGGCCCAGGGAATTTACAGATGTAGATTCCATGAAAGATTTACTTTCTTTAAATCCCCTTTCTGATCCCTATTCGATTGACTTGAATGTCTGACTCGATGTCTTCTTGGGTGACCTATCTATTGGAAATTCAAGCTCCAGATACCTAACTAAATAAGCCAAAAAAGGTGTCTGCAGCTTCTCCACAGGCTATGAACATTATACTGGTTGTGAATGGGGCTCTTGTTGTTTTGGTAAATCTCAACAGTTGTACGTCTGGCATCACTGGTGGGTGCAAACTAAGATTTGACTACTATTGTAGGATTCTGGTCGCACAGCAAATCTAAGTGAATTAAAACAAATACCATTGATTCAAAAATAAGTTTTGGGATAAAGAATACACAGTGAGAATGAGGTCACAACTTACAATTCACCCAGTGTCTTTATCCCACACTCTCGCCAGAGATAAATTCTATATGATAAATGTGGTAGGAAATTGGCAAATTTTCTCGAAATAATGCAAAAATAAATTCAAATGTTTAAAAAAAACTCTTGAAAAACATTTAAGGAGATATTTACAGTTTATTACCATCGTACCTTATTTAACATAATTTAACATTGACAAGCAATTTGAAGGTTTATTGCCTAAAACTCCTTAATAAATTGCACATTAACAAAATGTAATAAATATTATAAATATTATTCCACCTGATAAGTGTGCTAATAAATTAAGAGAATGAAAGTTAGTAACCACCAGTTTACAACACTGATTTAACATAACATTATTTATATTTTCCATATGCTCCATGTGGTAACTTTCTTTGTCGGTCTATATCTTGTCACAAACCCTGAGTTGTATGGCGGCATGAAGTCAGTGTGTTTCATGTCCACACTGGACTCCTCTTCAGAACTAGATAGTCTGACTACCTATCATTTTGAAAATAGATTCAAATTGTATTAATTGTAACAACCACAGTTATGCCTCACCTCCTAATTACCATATGGTAATGTTACTGCAAATACATTTTTCCTTTTTAACAAACAACTATTTAATGTAAAATAATGGCAGTTCAACATTCAAAAAACGTCGATGACAGATCTCTGGCCCGAAAAAACACATACAAATCTATGTAAATTCTCTAAAGGTTTTTAACAGATTCAACTCCATATTAAATAAATGCCCAAAGTTAACTAAATTCCATTATATTTTTTTTCTTTTTTTTTTTAATTGTAATTTTATAGTTTGATTTACAAACCTTTTAAACAATATCTCTCTCATCACAGTTTCTAGGTTTTGCTTTTTCTCAGACGTCATTTTCGGTGTCATCCTTCAGGATTGCGTCTAAATAGTCAATTATTCGACAAGTCAACGTCACATTTTTCCCTCCGAGAATTTGGAACCACCAATCTTCCATGTTTGAATTCATTGGGGCGTATTTTCCTAGGTGGAATGTTCTTTGGCTCTTTATTTCCACACATTTGATTAATAGATGTTTACTGGATTCCACTTCGCTCTTACAGACTCTACATAAATTGTCAAACGTGTCTTTGGCATGTATCCTATACAATTGATCTTTTGTCCTCAAGGCATTTAGACGTAGTTTCATGAATCTGTCACGATGATGCCTCGATGGAAACTGTTTTAAATACACTCGGAGCAAATCAAAAATCAAGACTATTTGCAACTGGGCCCAGATATAGCGCAGATGCCAGGTTGTTGTATCGTTCTAAATTTAGGATCCATTGCCATTGTTTTATTTTTCTTTTTGCAGTTTGCGGCCAATTTATCAGCATCTCCAAAGTAATGTCTGCGTGGGACAGTGTAACTTTGAGTGTTTCTTTGCAGTTGTTTATCAGAGAGCTCGGGTGCTCTTTGTCACAATTTTCAAAAATGTCATATGCCGGTTCCGGGGGACTTAGATTCATTTTCCTTAGGAGTGACATTGATTTCCATAAAACTGTTCCTTGCAGAGAGTCTAGTGCGAGTTCATTTCTAATTTTAATAAATGAGATGTAATTGGGTAGCCTCAGGACCTTTCTCCAAAATTGACCTTCTAAATATGGCCATATTCTATGGTGTAAGTTCCAGGCAGCTTCGACACCGTAGGTTAGTGCTGGTGTTACCTTCAATTGGTGAAATTCACATACAGGTGACATCTTAAATTTTCCATAAAGTCTATGCAGTTTTGTAGCTTGTAGTGCGAAAGTCATAGTCCGATGAATTAGGTCCTTTGACCACGCCCATTCTCTTATGGAAGCGTTGAAGAGGATACCCAGGTATCGTATTTCTTTTATTTTTTCTATCTTTTCCGCTGTAATTGACCACGTGAAATTTTTGTTCCTTTTTCCTATTGTCGACCCAATTGACATGTCTTTGGTCTTTGCTACGTTAATAAACAATTTGTTTTTAATCATGTAGTTGTCTAGGGCTGTTAGAAGCCTTTGAAGGCCAATCCAAGTTTGGTCAGATAATATTATGTCATCAGCATATGTAACACCTCTTACTTGGTGACCGTTGACTTTTGGTGGAAAACAGTTGACTTGGTTTAATGTGATTGGGATGTCGGCGATAAACAGCTTGTTTCACTCCTGTATTTGTCTCAATGGGGGTTGTTAAGTCTCCTTGTTGGTTCAAACGTATCCTGATCGAGGTGTTTACATGGAGGGCAATTATGGGCTGTAGGATTTCTTCGGGACAAGCCCAGCTCCTCAATTTCTTCCAGAGTAGGTCTCGGTTTATTAAATCAAAAGCTTGACACATGTCGACAAAAGCTAGCTGTAAGTTTCTTTTTTGTTTTAGTGCTTCAAGCTTTAATAAGTTCAGGATTACTAGGTTTACTTCAGTCCCCACGCCTTTGGTGAATCCAGTTTGTCGATTAATTTTGAAATTTTAGTGTTAATGTCTTCGACTGATTCAATCATGTCCCAAATCCACTTGTGCAACATGGTTGTCCTTTAAGGTACATTCGTCTTTAATGAAGAATAGCTTGGCAAAATGTTTTACCCAAGTAGCCTCGGCTACTCCATTTGCTAGCTTTACCTTTTGGGAGGGAGCCTCATTGTTCAGGACTGACCACATTTCTCTTGAGTTTTGGGTCACAATTAATTTTAACATCGAAGCCCCTCATTCCTGATCTCTCATTGAGGCGAAGGATTTTTTCCAATTTCGATATTTTTGTTTTCTTTTTTTTATCAGTAAGGATGTTAATGCACTACAGTTTTTCTTCAGTTATCTTATGTCTTTCCATAATTTCTTTTTTTCTGTGCAAATCGTTGTACTTCACATATGTTTTTGTTGTGCATTATTACTTGTTTGCCCACCTTGAGGGAATCGGAATTGCATCAACAAGGGAGTATAGTTTACCAATGGCTCTACGTCGGTGTTTTTTGCTCGTATTAAGTTGGTCATGTTCATGATCTGTTTTTTGTTTATTCTCAGGTGGTTTCCTGCTTGATTTATTTCTATATTGCTTTCGTGCATCCTGTCAGCATTATTTTGTTCTGTTAGCCAAAGAAGCACTAAGGCGTCATGATTGCTTCTTGTCATTGGTTTTATTGATAGTTCTAGGACTTGGTCCCAGAGATTTAGAGACACCCAGATGTAATCCAATGTTTTGTGTAAGCCCATGTTGTGCCACGTGGAATGAGGTGGAAAGTCACCCGTTACATTTCCATTCGTCATGACACAATTTCGCATTTCCATAGCTTGAATCCAGCTTTTGCATCTAGTTGAAGCAGTTTGACCTGTAGTAGGGCTTGCGTTTAGTTGAAGTGGTGTATCGATTAGATCTGCAAGATTTAAATCACCACATATTATAATCTTTAGGTCTGTGTATTCTAGTTGTCCTTGGTCCATTATTGATGTTATTGAGTTAATGAAGTGTTTAGTAGAGATCTTTACTGGATTCCAGTATACGTTGATTACCAGCATATATTTCAGTTTTCGCACTGCATGAAGTTTTAGTTGTAACAGTGTGCCTTGTACAAAGGGGTTTGGATTCTTTGATTCTATAACTTCCCAGCCTTTCCCTTGTTTGACAATCGTAATTAACCCTGAATAGGGTCTCCCCATTATATTGCAAAGAAAAGTTGTCTCTATTCTTAATTTCTCCACTCTAGGACTTTCATTGGTAATGAATGTTGTGTGGATAAAGGAATTGCGTCAGTTAAACCAAGATAAGCTTAATCACCCCACTTGACGGTGTAAATATATTACATGGATATATCAGCTGTATCCTTCATTGAAGTTAGTTACAAAAATGCTTTCCCTTTCATGCCACGACATAAGAAAAACATGTATTTAGTATTGCTCATGTCCTTATGTAGAGCCGGTCCTTTTCCTTCATTGAAACAAGATCCCAAAATATACTGTGCTTTTTCATAGGGCAGCATTCAATTGAACATAGTAACAGAACAATTTGGAAGTGACTTATGCACGTAAAGTGCATAACATCATCTGCTTCTCACTATAATACCATCATTCAAGACTCCTTTTGGCAGCAGCCTTGTTTGAATATCTCCACCCTACGACGAGCTGTGACCACTCGTCCTTCCAGTTAAAAAATAAAAAAAAACTCCTCAGCCTCACGTAAACAGCTGTTGAGGTAGATTTGCTCTGGGAAGACATCCTTCAAGGCTATGGGAGTTCAAGAGGTCACTTATTCCAGAAAATAACTGTTAAAAATGATACAATAATTGGAAGAACTGCTTCTCAAGAATAGTGCCTGGGACCTTCATCTTCTGTCTCTGCTGGAATGGGTTAATGTACATATGTATCCGCGATAGAGCCACAACACACAACTCCAATCCTCCACTCTTTCTAGGTGACTGCTCCTTCCCTTCACCCCCCCTTTACAAACTATCTGCCTTTTCTCTGTGCCCGAACTTCTCGATTCCACAATCTGAACAGCTTTTGGAAATGTTAACATGTTTAGGCGCACTGTGTCTATCCTCTGTCAATTTTAAAGCTGTGTCTAGTCAACTTCCTCCAGTATCTCTGACCACATGATCTCTCTAGACTGCCAGAAAACATCGCCTTTAAAAGATGTTTCAGTCAATCCTTAACTTAAAAATCCATCCCAGAAGCCATTTTTTAAAGATATGACCGTTTCAGTAAAGCTTAAAGAACGAGCTGCAACTACTTAGTTTCAATATTTCATTTGGGGAAATGTCCTCGTTGACCCCCATTTAAGTGGTTTCTGGTTTGTCCAGGACTAGATCAATCCGCATTTTGCAAATGGACAATATTAGGAGAAAAATCACTTCGGAATCCTCTTAGGATTTCATTGTGTTTGACTTGTTTGGGGTCGTCCTTATAGCTAACGATTCCATCCCGAACAATGGTTTCAGAAATCGGCATTCTAAATCAGTCCATGACATGGCTGGTAGCTTATTCAAAGATTGATCTTTGGTTCTTTTGTTTTCATCATTTAGGTTCATCTTTTAAATTCATACCTGCAGACTCCCTCACACTGCCTTCCTTCTTGAATCATGCTTAATATACAACTGTCCGCCTTGGTCCAACTTATCAGATGTATTGATTTCGAACATTAAAACAGCACAATTAACTTATGCGTTGTATTCCAACATCATATGATGTCCGTAGACATTTCCACTCTTTTCAAAAACTGTTCAATGGCCCAGCAGGATGTGCCAGAAAAAGATGGACCTCAGTCCATCTAAAATAGACATTTTGATCATTAGCCTTCATTTTAAATGTTAGGTAACTGTCAGCCTGCTAAAGGGGTCTTCTCTAATTTCTGCTAGTGAATGATCTATAGGTCATTAGCAACACTTCCCTGCATTTGCCTACTTTTATCACAGCTATAATTAGATCTCGATTCTAGCACGTGTCCCTTTTCTGATCATATTTTCTCTACTTTGCTTTTTCAAAGCTGCATACAGCCAGCTGTATATTTGGCTAAATTTTATTTTGACTACGTGCACATGGTGGACCCCGAACTTCCTGGTTAAATTCTGAGGTGCTTTCAATGCTCCCTAAAATTGTATGTTTTCTAACTGTCACACTACACAGAATTAAAACACAGATGACAAATGTTCTAGATCACTTCATTGGCTCTCTCCCAATCCTGATTTATTTTGTACTTATGGCAGAAGGATCTGGAGGCCTTACAAAGTTTCCTGTTCAATTTTCTAGCCAATTTTATAGTCCAATATTTGCTCATAGGAAACCTTTTGCCAATAGATTTCTGACCTATAACTGTGATGAAGATGTTCTGTAAAGAGCTTCAGAACTGGACCTCACCTTTATAAAGCTGCCTATGTCATGTGTATCAGTCAGTTATGTAGAGCCAAAAGGCAATTAAACTGGTGTATGTGTGCTGTGTGAGACAGGCATGGGATCAAAAGATGACACAGACAAGTGAAACACAGTTTTAAAGCATTTATTCTCAATGGTCAGGATGATGTAATGCCTAACCTGCCCCAACTCTAAGGTGTGCATGTTCCATATCGGAAAGCAAAACTAAGGGAAAGTTTAAGTTTGTCAGTCCAAAACAAAATACTGTCTATGTCAAAACCTATGCCTAGTCCCCACTTCTACAGAATAATAGGGTTTAAGGGATTTGGTCAACTCAGTTGTGTTCAAAATAAAGTTAATGTGACAATGGAGCCTTTCTGTAGCTCCCTTCTCCAAGTGTAAGGCACTTAGGATTATAAAGTTCCAGAAGTCTCCCAGGTTTCACTTGGCAAACAAAAGTTCACTTGGCACAATAGTCACATGGCAAAATGTACACTTGGCAAAAGAAGTTCACTGTACCTTTTCCTGGTAAGGTCTTTAGGTTTCTCCCGGTCTCCTTTCCATGAACTCAGAAGCCCCTTAGATCATGCAGTTACTTGCTTTCATTTGGGCTCCCCTGGTCATGGCGCACTTGTCAGACTGCACGGTCCACCCATTACAGGTCGCACAACCAGGTGCCTTACTTTTAATACAGTTCTCTTTTCCTTACACTGGGCCAACCCGGATCTATCCCCTGCCTGGTGGCCAACCCAATGCTTTTCCAACACTCTTTGCTTCTTCTGAGGCAGTCTCTGCGGCCAGCTTGGATCAATCTCCCACCTTATGGCCACACAATGCTTATTCTGGGGTCTCTGCGGCCAGCTTGGATCAATCTCCCACCTCGTAGCTACCTAATGCTTATTCTTGGGTCTCTGCGGCCAACCTGGATTAATCTCCCACCTGGTGGCCACCCCAATGCTTTTCCAACAAACTTTGATTGTTGTCAACACTTTCTATCAATTTTTTGTTGTTGCTCCCACTTAATTTTTCGCACAGCTCCCCCTTTTTAGGATCTCTATTTCGCTTACTTTTCATGTCCGCGCAGAACTCTTTGCAGACACTTCTTTTCTTTACACAGAGTCATTAGAGAATGCGTATGTAATTCCATTTGTCGATTTCACCCGACGTGTCTCCAGTCTTATGCGTTTGGGCAGCAACACCAGTGTAACAAGGGATTAGCACGCCGCTCGGCTCCCATCTTTGGACTTCTCTTCTTTCCTGGAAATAGCGGTCTTTGGTCATGCTTCTCCCAGGTGCTTCCTCACACAGACCCTCACCGTCTCAGCGTCCCTCTTTTTTCAGCTCATCCTGGGCAGCCACGGCTCCTCAGCTCTCTTCCCAACTCATGTTCCTTTTACACTCCCTGAAGACTTGATCGGCTGCAGGTGGGCATGGTTGATTGGAATTGCCTGACCCCGCCTGGCCTTGTTAGTGGGACATGGCCTATGAAGATGTTGATGTGCCTCTATCTGCATCTTCTTTGTCCCAGTAGAATAGTGGTGTTTCTCATTGGAAATCTGTACTCCTCCTCTTGATTTCCTCTTCTTCATCACAGTACTTGAGTGATACTTGTAAAAAAGAAGATTGTGTCTCTTAATATATTCTATGAAGGCTGAGGGGAAGTTGGGTAAGTCACTGTCAAAGAAGGGGGATGCCATGTCTCTGGTCTAGGGGTGTTCTTAGGGTAGAAAATTGGTATTAATTATTTCACTCTGGTACCCTCAGTAAATGAGGTTAACAAGGAAGGAAAACATTGGTTCTCACAGTAGTTTATATTGGAGGGACAGGAGGATAAGTCTGGGTTATAGTTAGAAAAAGGTGTTTTGCATTCTATGGCTTTTCTCTGAGTTTGAGTGTTTGACGGAAGATCTTGGGGTAGGGTAGGACATACGTGATCATATACTATGACAGTAGGAGGAGGTAGGATAGATCAGGATTAGGAAAAGGGAGATGCCAAATCTTATCTTCAGGGACCCCAATTCCGGTCTTCAAAGACCCTCCATCCCATTAGCACCCCTGAACAGACTCAGCCCCGGGGTCGGGATCTGTCAACTTTGCCTTTGCCTTGGTTACCTGAGGGAGGTTTTAAGGGGACAAAATGTGAGAACGCCCTCAGATTTCTCACAGCTTCATAAAAGTAACTACAGCTACGAGGACATGCACAACATGGCACAATAATCTACACTTGAGTATTGCACACCCAATTCTTCATGGTAGTCCCAAGAGAAAACCACTGTGCTGGTTTCTGCCTAATGGATTGCCTCTTGCATGCTGCTAGTTGCCTACAAACTGTGGCTCAGCAGAATAACAGATGAATCAGTTGCAGAGAGACAGACAGGGGCTTAGCTGCTTCACCACACCACGCAGATGCGAGAATGACGGTTCTTAATTTAAGAACCTGCCCGGCACTTAGCCTCAGAAAAACTCTGCCTGTGGCGAGGCAAATAAATAATGAAATGTTAGGGGTACGTTCATTCAAGGCAACTCAAGTATTCCCAGAGGCGATTAAGATTGATATTAATTGTGGCCTTCAGTATTGCTGCTTATCTGAAGAATTCAACATTTGCAATATTGTATTTCCTCTTAAGCAAGCCAAGGATGCCAACAAATGCTCACACTGTCATGCGATGGAACTCTAACAAGCCACACAGGGAATTGGGCCAGCAGACTGAGTCTTGTATTGAAATACATCATTCCCAAAAGTAAGAATGGTTTCGTAAAGCACCAATGTTGTAGTAAGGACACAGCGCAGCTACCAAAATATGTGATGGCACCTTGGGTCAATGTGAATGCCGAAACGACATTTGACCGCATTGAATGGTAATTTCTCCAAGACATAGCCACCACGATTAACTGTGCTAGATTCTTGCGACTCAGTAGCCACTTTGTACTCGGCCTGTAAGGCCTCTGCTTTAAGTAAGGTGTCTTAACAGGATATTGTGATCACCAAAAAGGGACAGAGCAAATCTTGGAGTTCTCTCGGCAATCATTTAATTGAGTGCAGGCTCAGCTCACGATATGAAAGGCTTCTGATGGTGCAGTGTTGGATGCAGATCCCTTCCTTATGTGGATGGCGTGGGGCTCTTCATTCACAACCCATCATGCACCATTTCCTTTCTTCCTTTATCCACTGGTGAATTTTAAAAAGGTGTTGGGTTACAGAATAAGTTAGGCTCAATTGAACGATACATGCCACAATAGCCACATTTTCAAGAATCACTTTGAGAGCTGGGAGTTTCAATAGAAATAGTTTAAATATAGATCCCTCATATTCTAGAGAAATATTTAAAATAATCTATACAAATTATCTGGAGCCCTCTGAAGGCTCAAAATAAAGAAATGAAGGAAGGTCTTTACAGAGGGGGTAACCTGCATCTTAGATCTGGTGTAGGGTGACTTGATCAAGACGGTGTGATTGCCCAACTTTCGTTACATCTAAAAAAAAAAGTCATATAAAGTCCCGGAATCCCCGTTTACCTCCACTGAAGACTTTTCATGTGGTCTGCAAACAAGGCTCGCCTTTCCCTCGATCAGTTTAGTGTGCTCTTAACAACTGGTAGCTTTGGTTAACCAGATCTTGGATCTCACTCAGCATGAGGTCTACGTCAGAGAATGCTCTAGTTCCAAACTGAGACTGATGGACCTGTGCTATAGTGGACTAGAGCATCCATCACAGGGGCTTGCGGAGATTCTTATCACAGCAGATTCACTCAGCACTTCCTCCTTTCGAGGTCGAGTCTCCGGAGCAAAGCTCAGGGGCAACACACTCATCTTGGAAGGAAGGCAACCCAGAGCAACACAGGTTCGATCCCCGGGTCCAGTCCACGTTAGAAACCTCTGGGTATTAAGCGTGTTATAAATAACCAATTATAATTATAAATAATGATAAATTGGGTAACAATAAACATCTCTTATCTCTCTATTGCAGCAACAGAGACTCTGGGGCAAACAAATTCACTTTGTATGTTGTGTTAAGAAATTCTGAAGTGGTAACGCCCCCCCCCCACTCCCTGCTCGGGGCCTATTGCTTAATTGGTACCTGGTCCATCTCCCCAATATCAAAAAGTGGCAAGAGGAACGTGCCCAAATTGTCATAAAAGATTCCAGGAAACAGCTCTTGGTTGAATGGTTTGCCTTAATTGGTGCATATAAGAAACATCTATTATGAGCATTGATTGGACGACGAACAACCAATGTATGATGTCGCTTCAGAAAGATGCTCCCGGCCAGTTTACCTGGTCTCGAATCCTTTACATCCATGCAAAGGTCAATGCCCCTTCACTCAAGAGTTACCTTCTATAACTGATGTGGGAATAGGCTTAATGTGCGAGTTACTATCTGACAAAGGGGCTGGGCAAAGGTTCATCAAATGTGCAATGGGTATTAAGTGAACAAGGCTGCCATCTTGGCATCGGTCCACATCTTTTCCAAAGCATGGGCGTGGTCCCTTTTCGGTGAGTGCCCTACCTCAGAGGGCAAGTTTCTGCCAGAGCCGAGTGAGTGAACAGATTTCTGAAGGCAAGTCTGCGGAAGCTTATCTTGCACATTACGGATCCTTTTTCTTCGCGGCAGGTTCCACAAAAATCTAGTTTCTGTTCACAAAGTCTCACCCTAACGAGCAATTCTACACAATGAATCTGCAGCTGTCAAAAGCAGATCTGTGTAGATTCCCCAGTCAAGACAACAGTGCGAGTTGCCTAGCTGCTTGGAAAGGCTCAAATAACCATAGACCTCCAAACACTCAAAGGCCTTAGAAATGTTATCCTCTGGCGGACCCCAACAGATACAATATAGAATGGCTAATGAAGATCTTGGGGGTCTAAGTACAGGTTTGACAGTTCTGTAGAATCCATGTTCCTTACAGAATAACACAATTATTCTGTTTGGGCTTCATCCCACTGTGCCATATATAGAACTCTGTGTTGACGAAAACCTGTGCATTGACCCTGGGATTTGGTGACACCGAGCCACTACACACTTGTCTTGTGTTGAACTACGTTCTAGCTCCTGGATGCCATATATTTCCAGGATTTACCTCACGAAGACATTTAGTAGAGCAGTGATGGTGGGCGAGTGGAGGAAGGGCTCCGTAAACAAGGCAAAAGTATGAAGAGAAGGGAGATAGAATGTTAGGAGTCGTGGTTGCGCTCGCTCTGATCGGCGTCACTGGCGGTTGCCATGGAGACTCTTGAAATGCCGAAACCTACAGTATATAGTGGCAAGGTGCCATACTATGGAAGGAATACGTGATGTGCCCATCCATAGGGACGGATGATGTTGGCCACCCCTCCACAGCAGTCATCGGCATATTTCAGGAAATAAATGCCGTCCACAGAATTCTACTGGTTCTTCCTCTTGAAGTAAGTGCTCTGAATTTGAGTTCCGGCCTATTCCTCACGACCTGTTGTTGGATCTCTCGTTACTGAATCTTGCTTACCTTCCTCCGACTACTCTACGGATTACCCTGTATCTGACTTCTTCCCTTCGGATTGCTTCCTGGTTAACAAACATTTGGCCACTCGTATTCTGACCAGCCTCTGGACTCCCCTGTATTTTTGACGCTCGGTCCCTCCTACATGTCTGTATTTTCTAACCTCTTTCTGACTATCTGCTGACTTCCGTGGAATCCCACATTCCTTCTACGTCCTTCAGGATTATTTCTCCACCTACCTGGTATCGTATGATTGACTTTCTCCTGGATTCTCGGACGGTTCTCCTTTTAGTCACGCACTTGTGCCGTTCGGATTCAGGTCCTACTAACATTAATAACCCATTCCCTTTCCCTCTCCTGTCGAAATACTCGGACATCATCACTCCTGCCTCCCTTGGATAGCTTGGAACATGGAGTATTGCCTAGACTTCCTTTTCATTTTCTCCGGTGTATCTGGCTAGTGTCGATCAGTTCTCAACAGTCTTATGTGAGTGTCACTCCACTCTCTTACGTTCATTGACGATATTTCCTAGATCTCAGCTCGTACCCGTGCGTTCATCGTCGAGCCTAAAGAACAGAGTGACGTTCAACCTGCGATGCTTGGAGGCATTCCTGAGTAGCGCCGGTCCTCTACACATAGCGCTTAGGTGGGTGTCTTTATTTTTATGCAGTAAGTACCATAGTTTCTTACAGTCTTCTCTGATTTTCTGAAAGCTTGAAGGAACTCAGGGGATTCCTATCGCCTTTTCGCTTGAGCCAGGTATTCCCATTGGTTCCATTCGTACTGGGAAGAGGAAGATCACCCTCTATAGAGGAGACCCTTTTCTGGGTCGCTTGCTGGTTCCAGGGACGCCCGCGCATTCTGACATGGATAATCCCCTATAACCGATATATGGAAGATTCCAAACAGGCCCCGTTGCATTTGCCTTTGAAATAATGTAACCGGTGTATTCGTGGAGCCCACTTTCTCCCGGCGAGGAGTATTTTGTCTCTATTGACAGTTGACCGATGTGCTTTGTTACCCAACTCAATGGTAGTCATTTCATAAATCTCGGAAGGAAGAAGGGCTGAGGGGACCTGCCGGGATTTAATCCTGTGACCACAGGGTCAACCTCTAATCGAAGAGGGGGGTGGATTAGCCACTGAGGCACAGACACAGTTAGGACGGAGCCTGGGCAGCAAACAGGATGTGCTGCATTCACCGGCAGTTTACAAGACCAGGGGCGCCACCAAGCGATGGGCAAGCGCAAGCCACAGCCACCCTTATAAAAATGCTGCCCTCCACCACTGGCGACACCTGACGGTTATGTGTTTGTTTTGGTGTGCCACCCAGTGACCTCACCAGGCCACCCCTATGATAAATGTCTGGGGGTGCCACTGTACCAGACTACTGGAGTTGGCCAAAACCAAACTTTCTCTGACCTTGTAGGGCACAAAAGCTGAAGGTGTAGTTCAATAATTAGCAACAATCCCTCTGTGCACAATAAAGTTTTATTGGAAGACGTGCCATGATGACACTTTTGTCCAGAGGCCGGTGGTAAGTCCTGGGCGTTGGGCTTATGAGGCGTGAAGGTTAAAGGCTGGCTTCTAATTTGCCGCTTTGGCTCTAGGAATGGTGGCCCTAGAATAGAGGCTTGACGATCTGAAAAACATTGCTGAGACAAAGATGGTTTCTACTCAAGAAAGAGGTTTCTGGGGCTGCGCCATCGGCTTACACTCATCTCATCGGTGGGAAGGAAACAATATTGAGGGGACAAATCCCCAATTTCACAAAGTCTTGCCGTTTATCATAAAGTAATATCAAAACCTGTACACATCTTCTAAAAGGCTGCATAATTAATTAGGTTGGTCCAATAGCGTAGCGAGTAGAGCGTTCACTTTGACATTGGTGCAGAGCCTGCTGACGCAGGTTCGAATCCCAGCAGGACCAAACTCAGCCTTTCATCCTTCCGAGGTTGATAAATGAGCACCACACACCGTGGGTAATAATAAGCAGAGCTTAGATACCTGAGGGTTCGTAGCACTATATAAATGTTAAATTGCTATTATTATAGACCAAAAGAACTGCTGGAATCCTGGTGGGCACACGTCCCAGATCTATTATGGCTCAAAAAGTTCCCATGCTGACTTAATGATTCCAGACCCTAAATAATGGACAGGGAAGGCTTCTCATCTACAATGAACTACAGTCAGTGTGATTGATACTTCATGTATGTATGTGTCGATTTGGTTCTGTTTGGAAGCAGTGCACTGTATGACTAGCGAGACCGTGAGAATTGCTAGTAGCCAGCTGAGCTTTGCCATGCACTGCAGTGAAAAGAATATTGCTATAATCACCACAATGTGGGACTCTAGTATCTTTGAGCTTCTAACTATACATCTTAGCGAGAAATATTGTGTCCAAACCTAGGGATTTAAAGTGCAACCTTTGGAAATTGAATTCTCGATCACCACACAGTGAACTGGAGTGTAAGCCTTTATGCAAGTGCTCTTGTGTAAAGCGGTGTATTACTTTGGCACTATGCACAATGTCTTGACCTGCACAGAATCTGGCACATGAAGGAAGTGAGGTGCCCTGGAGGTGTTAAGGCTTGACCCCATATTTTCCTGTTTCAAAGTTAGACTCTTCTATGGGAACTGTGACGAATCCAGCAGCATGGTCACAGATTCTCTGGAGGGAAGCTTCTCTTACGTTGCCAGGGAAAGGCAGATGCTGGCAGG
Source organism: Ambystoma mexicanum (assembly GCF_040938575.1). Lineage (NCBI taxonomy): Eukaryota > Metazoa > Chordata > Amphibia > Caudata > Ambystomatidae > Ambystoma > Ambystoma mexicanum. The sequence goes on along the minus strand of NC_090936.1, from coordinate 39,847,685 downwards.
CTCTGACCTTGGGGGTGGCTATCTGCTGGAGGGCCATGTAGGGGAGAACAAACTCCAGAGAGGCAGGAAAACACTGAATCAAAATAAACCTTCAGATGCTACTCTTAATGACACACATGTGCCCCTGCAACATGACTGTATGGCTTATTGGGATGCAGATAAAGCATTCCCAAGATTCCTTGACCTACAACCTTGTTTACCCCCCCCCCTTTTTCTAGTACTTAGACGAGGAAGAAGGATAGAACAATGAGGATGACCATAAGCGGTAAGAAAATGCATTCTAGTCTTTGAAAAGTGCTAACCAATGCCAGGAAGTGTAAAACACACAGAGCTGAACAAAATACGAGTGAGATGCAGAAACTGCAGCAGAACGCAGCTTGTGTTGACGCAGGTTGAAATGCTGAAGGCAAGCACACTGTGGAAAGCTGCACGTAGGCTGATGAGAATGACATGAAGAGAGGCCGGGCCAAGAGAAGTTCACTGCTTTATTGCTATAGGCAACTGGAGCCGCAGAAGAAAAGGAAGTTAAAGCAGAAGCTAAAAAGCTAAAGGAGAAGAAGGATGCGAGGAACACCAGAGCTGAGCGGTAATTCTAGAGAAAGTGAGTGGGCTACCAGAGCGCTCGAGAACGAGTGTTGCATATCATTAACAGCATGAGAAAGCTCAATTAATGCTATTGGAGGAACTGATACAAATATTTGGAAAGAGGAGTTGATACCAATAAGGACGTTGCTGGAAAAGGGTTGCTGACCAATACTGGAAAAACATTATTTTTTGGATGAAAGAAAGAGTGAGCAGAGAACACAAAAGCCCTGGCAGGATAGTGAACCAGGCAATGAGTGAGTCTGGGACTCATACCCATTAAAGGATATAAATCTCTGGCAGGAGAGTAAACAGGACACAGTGTGAGTCTGGGTCCACACCCAAGAAACAGAAATGTGATATCCTGGCAGGAGAGTAAACCAGGAGTGAGAAGAGAAATGAACCTGAAACCATGGAAAAGAGTACACTGGGTTAAAAAGAGGAACAGTCAAAGGAAAGGGGAATAACTATACCCCTTTATGGTTAATTTAGATACAGAGTGGGATAAACTGAATATTTCATAGAACTGTGTATTTAAAGGAGACTCAAGGAAAGAGTTTTCCTCCTTGAATTGTGATAAAGTGACATTCGAACTACTAGAAGAAACCTAGGGGAAGGGAAGACACCTTTCCTGGTGGAACGTTATTCCTTTGTTTTCAACACCATAGAACTTTATGTTTTGAACTCCGAGAGAAAGCTACAAGTATCTAGCTTATAGAAATCCCCTTTTTATACTTTATATGGAGTTAGGATTTTTGTCAACCTCTACTTCCATGGCTTTTTTTTTTCCGAAATATGGTCTATCGTCCGATGAAGTTACCTTCCCGCGGAATGATATTGACAGGGTTGGTGGTGGAATCACACATAAGCGGGAACGAAACAAGGTAAGAACGCAATAGGGCGCAGCTCACCGTTCTGTTCACCGTCTGAAGTAGCGTGTGGTCCGCTAAATTGGAAGCAGAAACGATGTCATGTTGGAATGGGCACTGTGTCTGCTACCATCTTGCAATGGGAAAGGAATGTGACCAGCGCCGAATCAGATGAAGACCCCGAAAGGGCTGGAAACGCCAGCCTCTGCTGCGCAGACTAAGGTAAGGCATGACGGTTTTCGACACAGGACGGAGGATGTTCCTTTGATTAACATCCTGACACAGACATTCTTTAGTTTCATTGAGTCAGGGAAGCCCGTCTAAGGGTTAGGGATAGATAGGATTTGTCCTAAGCCCCTTATTATTTAGTGATAAATAAAGGTTTAAAATGGCGCTGTGTCCGAGTGGACTGTGTAGATAGCACTGTCTGTGGATTGTCAATGCACTGATTACCATTTGCCCATCATGCATATGTATTATAATAAAAGGCAGAGTTTATCTGTTTGGTAACATAGGAATAACAAATGTAGCTATGAAGTCAATTGGCGGTCAAAAGAAGAGAGTGCTCCGTGTAACAAGGAAATGTTCTACTGGCCATCAGCTGCACGGCTTGCCTCTCACTGAGAAATGAAGGAATGATGCTGAGTGAGATCGTCTCTTGTTTTGGGCGCCTCTGCGCTAACTAGCCAGGATGCCAACTGAGTCGAAGCCAAAGCTGGCCCTGTGGAGTTGCATCAGACGTGACCTTTCAGACTTGATAACCCTGGAGTTCTGATCTGCTGCCACAGTCACCCTGTCTCTTTTGCAGCAGTCCCCCAGTCCATTTCTCACACTCAGGCACTGATCACACCAGGTTTTCAGGGTAACCACTGACTATTGAGATAACCTCCATTTAGAGTCACGCGGTCACCTTTTTTCTTTGGTTGGATATGGTGAAAATATGGAGTGGATTTGGCTCTTGAGAACCGGAATTGGATAGCCCTGCTGTGTTTTGTGTTTTCAGATGTGCTAAAAGCCTACAGATCCACCTGTCAACTGCCTAAACACATGTCAGATGAAGCAAGTGCTTCTGTCCTGCCTCTATACACATTTCAAAAGCATATGAAGGTTGCCTCAGCTTGCTATGCAACCTCAGATGCTCCCAAAAAGTGAGTGACTTTTTTCCGACTTAGTCTAATGGTCACCTTTGTCAGGGGAGCAAACATCTTGTCAAGCAAAGTATATCAGAATACATTGTGGGCCTATGTGTGGAGTTATAAGACTAAAGAAGAATAAAGGCATTCTGCCTTCTTGTCGTCGGTCGCTACATTTAGAACCAATACATTGATTAATAGTAGCAAATATCTTTACAATCCTAAGATGCAGGAGGAATCTGGGATGAAGTGTATCAAAAACTCTGATGTTATTATTATTATTATTACTATTAAATTACTTCAATTGCTGATGTGTCTTTTCACTTGTTCACTTTTCTTTCTTACACACAATCTACTATTATTGTTAGATTTCAGTGCAGAGTGAAAACAAATTCAATTTGTGTCTCGGAAGTAGAGTATCTGTGTTTGAGAAGATTGAACACCTTGCAAACATGTAGGCTATGATTCACAAGCCCCAATTCACTCAAGACAACTTTCTAGTAGGTAGAAATTCAGTCCTTGACAAACAATATTTGAAAAAGCTATACATGTGTTTCTCTTTGAACTCTGGGATCCGGTTATCAGAAAAATTTAAATAAATATGATTTGAAACTCCAGCATCAGACAGGAAGGGTACACATGAAAAGCATGATTTATTTTATTTCCAAGCTTGAGTTGGATCAAATGGAAGTTTTTTGTTGTTGTGTCCAAATATTAGTCCATAAGCTTTTAACTCTATGGGTACAGTCTATTGCGACTTGACATTAGGGGCACATTTGGGTTTTCAGTCAATCAAGTCCACGGTGTGGTCATCCAGAGTTTGCGAACAGAAGTTGTTTCCAGTGCTGCAGAGACACAGCCTGGAAAACATTCTTCAGGCAGAAACCACTTGCCAAAAAAGTTCCTATTCACAAAGTGACGAGTAATGCATTTAATGATAGTGGTAGTATATGGCTGTCATGCTAAACTAAACCTTTTTTTTTTTTGGTGAAGCAAAAGAAACATCTTGCAGTTACTCCTTTTTGACAGGCTCTTTGCGTGCACCCCTCTCCCAGAACAACAAGTACAATGAGACAAAGTAGAGAACAAAGCAAATCGTCAGATCGTACTGGTGAATTATGACCGCAAACACGACGAAAACCAGAAAGTAGAATACTTTGTAGCTGACGCGTTTCAAAATCAGTGATTCGCTAGCTGCGACGCTTTCATCGCTTTTAGGCTGAGACGTAGCATCGGAATGCAAATCTCTGTGGCATTCTTGTTGTTCATCCCCTTGCAATTGGAACATTGTCTTTGGCGCCATTTCCTTATCCCTTTCAGAAACTCCCTTGCGCCTTTCGCTAGTAGCTTCACTAATGAAAACCTCGGGGCTCTGTGATTTTTTCAGTGTGGTGTCTGGATGCTGAACATACCTGTCTTTGCCTGTTTCCTCCATGTCAAAAGAGTAAGCTGGTGGATAGCTATCTGGTTCTTTGAAGCTAACATTGGTTTGTATGATGCTCAGTGTGTCTCGGTCTTCACATAATGCTGTAAGACTGTAGCTCGACCCAACACAAGTATTTGCGTCGGAGATTGTTGAGGATGCAGAGGGGGAGCTGGAATGATCTTCCCAATCAGCACCTGTTGGGTCAGATCCTCCAACCAAAGCTGTCGAAAAGTCATGGGAAGGTGGTTTCATGTCACTTTCAATGCTTACACTGTAATTGACCTCACTTGGTAGAGGTTCGCCAACCATGTCTGGCTCTCCAGGAGCTTCTTCTATGTACAACTCTTCCTGAAACATGACTTGCTCTGTATCGACTGGCCATGCTCTATCCTGTATGGGTGGAATACTTCTTATATAACATTCTGTTGGTTCCTGTGGTACCCTATCACCAGATAATGAGTCTCTTTGCAATGTTCCTCCAATGGATGCTTCTATTCTCTCCTGAATTTCCTCAATCGTTCCACGTCTCATGCTTGGTTTATCGTTTCGGGTGTCTAAAGACCTTCCTATGTTTGCTTCTTGATCTTCACTGGAAATTACTTCTTCTTCTGTGGTCCCTTCCTTTTTCGCTTCCTCATTCATATCCTCAAAAATAATGGTACTTTCACCGACAGGTGGAGTTTCCAGAATGTCTTCAACTGGCGTTTCAATTAAGAGGGCCTCTTCTTCCATGCTATAATCTGAAAGAATATACCCATGGGAAGAAATGATTTCTTGTGAAATAAGCAACTCTTCCGTAGGATCAACAAGCAAACAACTTGGGTTTTCTACCCACATTCCAAGACTTTCAGTGTCCTCCGTCCCAGTGTCCATTTCATTTCTAACATGTTCTCTCTCGGTCGACTGCATTTTAGGAATATATGCAGTCGGATCCTCCAGTAAATCACTGTTCGACTCATCCCACATCACATAGTGGGATTCCTCACTTTCAAATTGAAAGGGATACAATTCGGATTGTAACTTGCTCTCCTCCCCTTCATGTGGACTTTCCCTGTGTTCAGGAGCTGACGTTCCAATATTCTTCCGACTGTCTTCCTCTGTGAAAGTTTTATTCTCTGCCATACTTTCATCTTGGCTTCCAAGGTGTTCAAGAGCTGTGGTTTCAAGACTGGTCTGGTTGCCTTCCTTTACCACTGGTACGCTCTCTACCATAACATCACATTGGCCTTCTGCGTGAACAGGTGCTGAAGTTTCAATAGTCCATGGAAGGGCTTCTGGGCTACTAGCTATCATCTCTGACATACATTTATGTTGACCTTCTGTGTATTCAGGAGCTAAGGTTTCAAATGTCTCCTGAATGTCTTCTTTGACGAAAGACAGATTTTCTGAGAGAATCTCTTTTTGACTTTCCAGGTATTCAGAAACTGATGTTTCAGGTGCCTTTTGACTGTACATTTCTGCAAAATACAGACTTACTTTTGCACCTTCATTGTGGCCTTCGATTTGTTCAGGAGCTGAGGTTGCAATATTGTTCAGACTGTCTTCCTCTATGAAAGTTTTATTCTCTGCCATACTTTCATCTTGACTTCCAAGGTGTTCAAGAGCTGTGGTTTCACGACTGGTCTGATAGCCTTCCTTTGCCAAAGATACATTCTGTCCTATAGCATCACATTGGCCTTCCGCGGGAACAGGTGCTGAAGTTTCAATATTCCATGGAAGGGCTTCCGGGCTAGTAGCTATCATCTCCGACATACATTCATTTTGACCTTCTGTGTATTCAGGAGCTAAGGTTTCAAATGTCTCCTGAATTTCTTCTTTGACGAAAGACAGATTTTCTGAGAGAATCTCTTTTTGACTTTCCAGGTATTCAGAAACTGATGTTTCAGGTGCCTTCTGACTGTACATTTCTGCAGAATACACATTTTCATTTGCACCTTCATTGTGGCCTTCGATTTGTTCAGGAGCCGAGGTTCCAATATTGTTCAGACTGTCTTCCTCTATGAAAGTTTTATTCTCTGCCATACTTTCATCTTGGCTTCCAAGGTGTTCAAGAGCTGTGGTTTCAAGACTGGTCTGATAGCCTTCCTTTGCCAAAGATACATTCTGTCCTATAGCATCACATTGGCCTTCCGCAGGAACAGGTTCCGAAGTTTCAATATTCCATGGAAGGGCTTCCGGGCTACTAGCTATCATCTCCGACATACATTCATTTTGACCTTCTGTGTATTCAGGAGCTAAGGTTTCAAATGTCTCCTGAATTTCTTCTTTAGCAAAAGATGGATTTTCTTCGAGAATATCTTTTTGACTTTCCAGGTATTCAGAAACTGATGTTTCAGGTGCCTTCTGACTGTACATTTCTGCAAAAAACACACTTGCTTTTGGACCTTCATAGTGGCCTTCGACTTGTTCAGGAGCCGAAGTTGAAATATTCTGAATACCTTCCTCGACAAAAGACAAATTCTCTGCCACACCTTCGTCTCGGCGTTCAATGTGTTTGGAAGCTGATAATTCTATGGCACTCTGAGTGTCTTCTTTGCCAAAACCTATATTTGTTACCACACACACATTGTGACTTTCTCTGTCTTTGGGTTCAGCGGTCCACTGTCCTTCATCCTGGACAGAAAAGGCAGTCATTTCTGCCACACCTTCAATCTGACTTCCTGTGTGTTCAGAATCTGAGGTTTCAATGGACCACTGACTGTCTGCTTTGGTGAAAGATGCATTGTACACCATTGTTTCATTTGTACTTTCGGTATGTGTCGAGGCTTTAAGGCTCTCCTGATCATCTTCCTTATCAAAGTGCAAATTTTCAGATGAAGCTCCATTTTGGCACTGTAGGGGTCCACTAGTTTCCAATCCAGAAGCCGCCTGATCTTCTGCCTTCTGCAGAATGGAGATTGATGAAAAAGCGTCACCGACTGTCACAACAGAGTCGTGATAACCTAGTGGATGATCAGTCACTGTGCTGCTAAAGGGACATGGGTCCATTCTATTATCTTCCCCCCAAAAATCACTTAATTCACTTTGCCCTCCGTTCCATGGTGATAGTGTGTCAGAACTTGCAGTTTCCTGCCCACTTTCATATGCCTCAGGCATGCTGGTGGGCATTGATGTATAAGACTCGTTGGCGAGTGTTTCATCTGCCCCACAGGTATTCATCAGGTTCTCTTCTGTTTTGGGAAGTGTGTTTACTGTGCTAAGATCTTGTTGGCCATTTATTAGGAATGACTGCGCGTGTGCGCGTTCTTCTTTGTCCTGTTCCTGGAGCTCTGAATGTACATTTGAGTAATATGTGTCGGATTGGCAGGTGCACTCCTCTTCCCTAATTGCGCATACCAGAGGAACGTCTGACACGCTTTGCCCCCATTTTATATTGTCATTGCCCAAGACATCCCCCGCCTTTTCCACCATTTCGTGTTCAAGAGTTTCTACTGAATCTCTACAGCTGCTCACGCTCTGCGGCACAACTGCACCTAAACCAGTCACTGCGATCAGTGCCTTACCCATATCCAGTGACTCCCCATCCGTTTGGTCCAGACTGGCTCCTTGTAGGGAATCCCTTTTTATGACGGCGTTCTCCGTCTCCAGGTGATGCAGTGGGTTGGCGTTGCCATCAAGGCCTTCTGCAATTGGCTCTGATGCACCGCGGCCTGAAGAGATGGCCTCTTGTCTAACTCTGTAAGGTTCCTCCGAGATGGTCACGATGTCCACAAGTCTGGATTCACTTTCTGCCCTGCCCTTTGTTATATCGACAAGGGTAATTCCTTGTAGGTTTGTGAGGTCCTCCGTAACATACATGGTTTGGATATTGTCAGTTTCAGACATGTCTTCTCCTGGTCGGACCACTGCATGTTGCAAGTAAGGACTGATGTTGCTTGCAGGATCTGTTGTTTCTTCCTCTTTTGATGGCCGGCTTGCAAAATTCTCAGGTGATTGGTTGTCGTTGAATGGCAGCTGGCCTTCCTGTTCCGAGCTGTCCTTTGAAAAAGTGCCATGAGGGCAAGATAGTGTGTGCAGCGCTGTACTTGTTTCTTCGTGGGTTAACTCTTCCTCGTCCCTTTGTTCATCGCGTGAAAAGTTGCTGTGTCCTGATGCATTTAAGCTGCGTTGGTCTGCAGGGGTGTCTCGAATCCTTATCAGTTGCTGGCTGAGCTGTAAAGACAGAATCAGAAACACAACAATTAAAAGGCAACCTGAACACAACTGAGCAGCGTGCATTGTCTGCGCGGAATGCTTACTTGTTCGTCTCACAAAGTAGTGTCATGTGATCCTCTACATCAGTGCCTACGTTTGTGGTGAGCATTTGATACAGCATGTAAACAGCCTTTGTGTGCTACTGCAGTGGGTAGGGGGGAGAGTACACTGTGTTATCTTGTCCATGAGGGCAGTCAATTGGGAAGGGGCTGATCTAAAGCAAAGCCACTTACAGAGGAGCAAAGAACCTGCCCACCTATACCTGCAGCCCATTCACTTTTACAACTTTTATAGACAGATCAATTTCTGCAGGCAACATATATATGCCTTAATTAAAAAAAATATATATTTACATTCAGAATCAGCCTTGCAAACACTACCTGCTCATGGAAAGAACGTTTTTTTCTGGTCCAACCAAAATAGACCTGAGATGTCAGAGTGTAAGAAAGAGAGACATTTAGTGCTGCTTTCCTGTGCAGAATTGTCATTACCACAGCTCGGGCTCATTCTTGTCTAAGTTCAGGGAGCACCTACCCCAGCCGCAACTGCCCTTGGTAGCCCAGGCCTGCCTTTATCATTAAGTCTTCTCTTTAAATAAACCTTGGGCAAACTTTTAATAGCAAATTGTCACTCAAAGACAAGCGAGGGACTTAATGTCTCTGCCAGTTCTGTTTTAATGACCCTCTGCCAACTGGCACGCAAGTGTGTTTGAGCGCGTCAGGGTTGGCAACTGTCAGGGCTTAGCAGTGAGATGCCTGTGTTTTATTTCTTTCCACTGCTGACATTTGCATGATCCTGGTAATTATATGGAAATATAACAATTTTGCCTTCTTCCCGCGCACTGTAAGGCTCATGTTACCTGTCAGCCACACTGCACACTTGCCACCCTATGCCTGAGGGTTTCAAAGATACGAAATGTTTATACTCCCATATCTGATACAGCTAGAGGCTTAGGTTCGCCAACGGAGGGCATATGACAAATTAGGATCCCCGGGTCTGTCCGCCAGTGTTACCGATCTCAAGGTATGCCATTGTGTACATACTAACGAAGAAAAAAAATCATAATTGAGTCACGATAGCCAAGAATCCCCATCAAGGCCGATTAGATTTGCACTTGAGTAAAGAGATTAGGATACATGCTTGCAATCCAACTGCGCCAAGAGGCTTGCGGTGTGCTTGCGCATTTGCGCGGCCCCGCGCTACAGTCATCGACCTGTAATATGATTATGGATCTTCGTGCCCATAAGCAGAACGCCCTAACAGGAGGCAAAAATCACCAAGCACAACACAATTATCACGGGGACTAAAATGCACTTTAACAAACAAATTAACATTAAGACCTGATAGCCTTCTTATTCTATATATCTACAGGCCTCCTGCGTTGTTACTGGATATGTGCTCTTCTTTGCAGAACCCTCTGTCGGAGAATCTGAAAGAATATCAATATTTAATCCACAATTCACCCACGCAGCCCCCTGGCAAAGATAACCTTTCAAAATGTATTGTTTTGCCACCTCAGCATATTAACAATATTCTCTAACTATTTGCGCAAATATATACTAAGTCTGTTATCACCCGCCACTCTCCGCTCAATACCCTTGATGGGTAAATACATCCAAATATTACAATTGGTTCTTGTTATGCTTCGAGTTAACTTCATAACAGCCAAGGAAAAACCACCAATCCCGTTCACCGATTCCACCACCGGAAATTGAGCTAAATCCACCCCATTACGAGTGGCAGAATGGCAGCATTTATCCCCATTCTTGGAGTTGTCTGCGTGGGAAGAAGGAGGCGGACACTCGGAAGACAACATGCAGGTGTTTAAAGAAATTATAAGGAGAAGGCCTAACTTTCCATATCACTAAAGGAAATACCCAACCAAGGTGCTCGTCCGTTGTCAAAAGTCAAAAGAAATATTTCCTGCGCCCAGACTACCCTTATCTGGCCCGGCCACTAATGTTACTAACATAAATAAACTACGGGAATGATTTGTCTCTGCCTGGGATCCCATCAGGCCATTCAATAGGCTTGAATGATGCCCCCTCCCGGTAGAACAGATATTCTCCGCATTCAACTCTTGTAGCTCTCTTCTAGAGCACTTTTCTTTCTCCTACTTTCTTTCGTCGCCTTTTCCAAATGTCTTTTGCAATAACCCTTCTTGCTATTCAGATAGTCTGTAACCTCTTTCCAGGCTTTTTCCTCGGGGGCACTCTATGGCGATATCCTCTGCCCTTTGCTACACTTCTGTTATCATCTCGACGCAGTCTTTGAGTGTCCCTTTACTGGTTATCCCCCAGCTGTATTGATGCAGTCCCTCTCTTCTAAGCTTTACACCTCTGGTTTGGGTGCCTCTTTACTGGGTATCCCTTGCTGTATTGATGCAGTCCCTCTCTTCTAAGCTTTACACCTCTAGTTTGGGTGCCTCTTTACTGGTTATCCCCCAGCTGTATTGATGCAGTCCCTCTCTTCTAAGCTTTACACCTCTGGTTTGGGTGCCTCTTTACTGGGTATCCCCCTGCTGTATTGATGCAGTCCCTCTCTTCTAAGCTTTGCACCTCTGGTTTGGGTGCCTCTTTACTGGTTATCCCCCAGCTGTATTGATGCAGTCCCTCTCTTCTAAGCTTTGCACCTCTGGTTTGGGTGCCTCTTTACTGGGTATCCCCCTGCTGTATTGATGCAGTCCCTCTCTTCTAAGCTTTGCACCTCTCGGTTGAGTGTCTCTTTACTGGGTATCCCCCAGCTGTATTGATGCAGTCCCTCTCTTCTAAGCTTTTCACCTCTGGTTTGGGTGCCTCTTTACTGGGTATACCCCAGCTGTATTGATGCAGTCCCTCTCTTCTAAGCTTTGCACCTCTCGGTTGAGTGTCTCTTTACTGGGTATCCCCCAGCTGTATTGATGCAGTCCCTCTCTTCTAAGCTTTGCACCTCTGGTTTGGGTGCCTCTTTACTGGGTATCCCCCTGCTGTATTGATGCAGTCCCTCTCTTCTAAGCTTTGCACCTCTGGTTTGGGTGCCTCTTTACTGGTTATCCCCCAGCTGTATTGATGCAGTTCCCCTCTTCTAAGCTTTGCACCTCTGGTTTGAGTGTCTCTTTACTGGATCTTCCAGCTGTATTGATGCAGTCCCTCTCTTCTAAGCTTTGCACCTCTGGCTTGGGTGCCTCTTTACTGGGTATCCCCCAGCTGTATTGATGCAGTCCCTCTCTTCTAAGCTTTGCACCTCTGGTTTGGGTGCCTCTTTACTGGGTATCCCCCAGCTGTATTGATGCAGTCCCTCTCTTCTAAGCTTTGCACCACTGGTTTGGGTGCCTCTTTACTGGATATCCCCCAGCTGTATTGATGCAGTCCCTCTCTTCTAAGCTTTGCACCTCTCGGTTGAGTGTCTCTTTACTGGGTATCCCCCAGCTGTATTGATGCAGTCCCTCTCTTCTAAGCTTTACACCTCTGGTTTGGGTGCCTCTTTACTGGATATCCCCCAACTGTATTGATGCAGTCCCTCTCTTCTAAGCTTTGCACCACTGGTTTGGGTGTCTCTTTACTGGATATCCCCCAGCTGTATTGATGCAGTCCCTCTCTTCTAAGCTTTGCACCTCTCGGTTGAGTGTCTCTTTACTGGGTATCCCCCAGCTGTATTGATGCAGTCCCTCTCTTCTAAGCTTTTCACCTCTGGTTTGGGCGTCTCTTTACTGGGTATCCCCCAGCTGTATTGATGCAGTCCCTCTCTTCTAAGCTTTGCACCTCTGGTTTGGGCGCCTCTTTACTGGGTATCCCCCAGCTGTATTGATGCAGTCCCTCTCTTCTAAGCTTCGCACCTCTGGTTTGGGTGCCTCTTTACTGGGTATCCCCCAGCTGTATTGATGCAGTCCCTCTCTTCTAAGCTTCGCACCTCTGGTTTGGGTGCCTCTTTACTGGGTATCCCCCAGCTGTATTGATGCAGTCCCGCTCTTCTAAGCTTCGCACCTCTCGGTTGAGTGTCTCTTTACTGGGTATCCCCCAGCTGTATTGATGCAGTCCCTCTCTTCTAAGCTTTACACCTCTGGTTTGGGTGCCTCTTTACTGGATATCCCCCAACTGTATTGATGCAGTCCCTCTCTTCTAAGCTTTGCACCACTGGTTTGGGTGTCTCTTTACTGGGTATCCCCCAGCTGAATTGATGCAGTCCCTCTCTTCTAAGCTTTGCACCTCTCGGTTGAGTGTCTCTTTACTGGGTATCCCCCAGCTGTATTGATGCAGTCCCTCTCTTCTAAGCTTTTCACCTCTGGTTTGGGCGTCTCTTTACTGGGTATCCCCCAGCTGTATTGATGCAGTCCCTCTCTTCTAAGCTTTGCACCTCTGGTTTGGGTGCCTCTTTACTGGGTATCCCCCAGCTGTATTGATGCAGTCCCTCTCTTCTAAGCTTCGCACCTCTGGTTTGGGTGCCTCTTTACTGGGTATCCCCCAGCTGTATTGATGCAGTCCCTCTCTTCTAAGCTTCGCACCTCTGGTTTGGGTGCCTCTTTACTGGGTATCCCCCAGCTGTATTGATGCAGTCCCTCTCTTCTAAGCTTCGCACCTCTGGTTTGGGTGCCTCTTTACTGGGTATCCCCCAGCTGTATTGATGCAGTCCCTCTCTTCTAAACTTTGCACCTCTCGGTTGAGTGTCTTTTTACTGGATATCCCCCAGCTGTATTGATGCAGTCCCTCTCTTCTAAGCTTTGCACCTCTGGTTTGGGTGACTCTTTACTGGTTATCCCCCAGCTGTATTGATGCAGGCCCTCTCTTCTAAGCTTTGCACCTCTGGTTTGGGTGCCTCTTTACTGGTTATCCCCCAGCTGTATTGATGCAGGCCCTCTCTTCTAAGCTTTGCACCACTGGTTTGGGTGTCTCTATACTGGATATCCCCCAGCTGTATTGATGCAGTCCCTCTCTTCTAAGCTTTACACCTCTGGTTTGGGTGCCTCTTTACTGGTTATCCCCCAGCTGTATTGATGCAGTCCTTCTCTTCTAAGCTTTGCACCTCTGGTTTGGGTGCCTCTTTACTGGGTATACCCCAGCTGTATTGATGCAGTCCCTCTCTTCTAAGCTTTGCACCTCTGGTTTGGGTGCCTCTTTACTGGTTATCCCCCAGCTGTATTGATGCAGTCCTTCTCTTCTAAGCTTTGCACCTCTGGTTTGGGTGCCTCTTTACTGGGTATACCCCAGCTGTATTGATGCAGTCCCTCTCTTCTAAGCTTTGCACCTCTGGTTTGGGTGCCTCTTTACTGGGTATCCCCCTGCTGTATTGATGCAGTCCCTCTCTTCTAAGCTTTGCACCTGTCGGTTGAGTGTCTCTTTACTGGGTATCCCCCAGCTGTATTGATGCAGTCCCTCTCTTCTAAGCTTTTCACCTCTGGTTTGGGTGTCTCTCCGCTTATTGCTCATAGAAGAACTGTGTGTGTTCAGCCCCTCTTGCTCGGCCTTTCGGTTAGAGTCTCTTTTCCTACTGGTAATACCCATGTTATATGGATATTGCACCTCACTTCTAGGCTTTTCACCTCTGGTTTGAGTATCTTTCTTCTTATTGGTCATATACCAACAGGGTGTACTCAGCCACTCTCTTCTAGGCGTTTTGCTTCTTAACTGAGATTGTTCTGTATTTGATAACTTGTCCTTTGTACTGGGACAAGGTGACAACTTCACATAATAGGTCTCTTCCCTTTCTCGGTCACTCACTATGTGTCTCAAACTCCCATCACATAACTTAAGCCATTATTTCTCGTTCTTGTGACTGGGGAGAGTTTCCTCTGATAGATAACAATATGCTGCAGGCCTCTTGCTTCTCCTAGTCCTCCAAGTACCTCTTACTTAGTAGGGGCCAGTGGTTGGGCCCGGCTCCCCCTTGAGACTGCTCTCTCTCTCTCTCTAATGCTCAGCTTCTCATTTTCGGGTCCGCGTTGGACTCCTACTTGGCACTATTGCTGCTGATGTGAAGCGACCCTTGCTTCCTGTAAGGGTGGTATCAGCGTTGGTCGTGCGGCGTCCTGCCCACCACATCCAGCCTGTGATCACACCACCAGAGGGTTACTTGCTCATCTCTAGTTAGATGCACGAGTCTTCTCGCCTCTGCATGCGCCGGTTCTCCAGTGACTTCCCCTCGTGTTCAGCGACTAACGTCTGTACCACTTCCAGCCGGAGTAATGATGTTAGAGGGCTTCCCCTGCACATTAGGCTTTTCCTCCTCGTTCTTCTTCCTCGGCGCAGTTATATATGTGTCTCACATTAAAGAGACATCTTCCTTTTCTGGTGCCATTAGGTTTCGTCTTGCGTCCCCTTCAGCCAAAGATAAGGATGCCATATTCTTAGGCTTATCGAGTAGTCCCGTGTCTGCAATTACGTTTGTTGGTGTAGGGAATTCCTCACAGGAACGGGAGTTCTTGTCCCCAAAAGGGGAGTTTCTCACGGTGAGCCCCCAATTGCCTTGACCCTTAGGGAGGGTTTTGCAGAGCAAGATCACCTCCCTAGCCTCACAGGTGGGTGGGAGTTCCCCATTGGGGAGAAGGAGCAAATACTTGCGATTCATCACAGAGTCCTTAGGAATCCCTGGGCAATACGGAAGCATTATCACGGGTCATAAATCGGCCGAAGATAATTCCTCCATTTGTCCGTGATAAAGTGGAGGCGAGATCCCCAGCCATAGGTGGAAGGTTTCGCCTTCACTTGACCACCAACGTTGGTATTTGGTGGTAAGGAAAGTGGTGATAAAATGTGTACTTTAGCAGCACTTTTAACCACACGACCTAGGTCATAATGCAGCCCGTGGTCTTGCTGGTATCCCCACCCTGGGCTTTACGTATCCGGGCACAACGCGTATAGCTTTCTTAAGGCGGAGCTGGCAGGAGACTATCCCCACTACACAGTGCCATACGTAGGATTCCTCTAGCAAGGACTATTGTTCACACTTTGAGGGCCTCATTGCAAGTTTTGCGGTAGCAGTGTAACACACAGCATTTCTCAATACCGCTTTATGGCCGCCACATGCCAATATGGGTTGAGAAACCAATTTTTGAAAAATCCCCCTGCTTTTGGGTGGAGGTAATTTCTTCCACACAAAAGCACTTTTTCGGATACGATATTACCCTTGCAATAATAATGCGTTTCCCCAATGAATTCCCACTAGACTGTGAACTGGGGAAGCACTAAGGGGTCTGCACGCACATCATGTGTACCCTTCCTCTTACAATATGTTTACCGCATGCAATAATGGTATTTCAGTTTGGCGGTATTTCCAAAAGAAGGCCTTTAATCTATTAAACTCTAAGCTTCACATCTACAGAGTCGAAGAATGCCCTGCCATTGGCTCTTTAACGAGCTGTACGTGCACATTTCCTTGAACAGACTCCCTTACATGCTGTCCTCTTTCTATGCCAGTCGTACTATTCCTTTCACAGGCTTCTTCACTTTACTAACAGCAAGACAAGTTCTCCCTGACCCATTTATTGGCCTTCCCTACCAACATCAATTTCAGTGGCTAAGCACATGACTAAACTTGTGATCATTTCCTTTTGATGGTAAGAAGAAATATTTATCTATGTGATTTTAACGAACCAAAAAATAAAGAACGAAATTTTAACGAACCCAAAATAAAAAACCCTGGGATGGGAACTATTGATTGACATTTTATTTCTATTGTGCTCATACACAAGTGTTTCAGAGCGCGACAAGGCAAGGGAAGGGGAACAGAGGAGAAACAAAAAAAAAACATCTTACTAGGCCCAGTGACATTTTGAACGCGCAAGTGTATGGTAGAGGGGGAGGGGGAGAAGTGCATGGAAGGGGGAACAAAAGGAGAGTGCGGAGCGAGAAGGAAATAAACCATAAATAATAATTAATTAATAAATAAAAAAGGCAACAAACATGGGAGTGCAGCCAGCAAGTGGCAAGTGCTGGGTTTAAGGCAGCAGGCCGGGTAGGTCTGATAAGTGCAGGAAGAAAAAAAAGGGGCTGTATGGGTACAGATACAGACCCCAGTGCAAGGGGTGGCTTGGAGGCAGTGCGTGCGGGTGGCAAGAGGAGCAGGTACCTGGGCCCGGAGGAAAAGAGGGTGGCCAGGTGCATGGTGCCGAGGGAGAGTGGAATCAGCAGGAAGAGTGGGGGCGAAGGCAGAAGCATAGAGGAAGGTCTTGGGGTGCTTCCAGAACCGCAGATGGTTCTCCTCAACTTTTAGAGTGGCAGGGAGGCTGTTTCAGAGGGAGGCCCCAGCCGAAGACAGAGATCTACCCCCAGATCGTTTCTTTGAGAAACAGCTGACCTTGAGGGAGTTAGAGGTAGAGGAGCGGACTGCTCAAAATGGGAGGTATTTGCGGAGGGATAGCTGAAGGTATGTTGGACCCAGGCCCCAGAAGGCCTTGTGGACAATGCAGAGGATTTATTTTGAGTTTAATCCCTGCATCCACAGGGAGCCAATGGAGGGATTTCAATGCTGGAGAGATTCAATCCCAGGGCTTAAGGCCAAGGACAAGTCTCGCAGTCCTGTTCTGGATAAGTTGCAAAGGGCGGAGAGTAGAAGTAGGTAGATTAAGAAAGAGGCTGTTGAGAGAACCAGAGCTTGGTAGACAGTGAGCTTCTGGGGGAATGAGAGGAAAGGAGGAGTACCTCTGAGGAGGTGCAGTAGGAAGTTTGACTTTTTTGATACATCAGCGATGTGGGCAGAGAAGGAGAGTGTGGAATCAAAGGTGAGAGCAAGGTTCTTGGCCTCGCAGGTGGGGATAGGAGGAGGGCCAAGGGAGGCCGGCCAGAGAGTGAGGGGAAAGGAAGGTGATGGTGTCCCGATGAGGAGGATCTCTGTCTTGCTGGTATTCAGACAAAGATCGTTGGCGGCACACCAATCTTGAATGGCAGTTAGGCAATCAGTGATGAGAGAGGTGGAGGAGGTGGCTGAGGGCAACCTGAAAATGAGTTGAGTTTCGTCCGCATAGCACTGGAAGTTTGAGACGAAAATGGCAATACAGTGGGCGAGAGTTGTCAGGTAGTGGTTGAAAAGCCAGGGCGAGAGGTTAGACCCCTGGGGAACACACAGTTGGGGAGGAAGATAGATGATAGGAAGGAGCCAAGTTGGACCTGGCAGGGTCAATCAGAGAGGAAAGAGGTCAGCCAGGCCAGAGCCTGATCGGTGATATCTAGGTTATCACAGAGACGGTTGAACAGAATGGTATGGTTGACCGTGTTGAAGGCAAAGGAGAGATCAAGTAGGATGAGGACAGAGGGAATGCTAGAGTCAGGGTTGGAGAGCAGATCTTCACGGATGTTCAGGAGAGCAGTTTCCATCGTTCTGCCGGATCTTAAGCCAGACTGATGGTCATGGAGACAGCCATCAGAATTATGCTTCCAGTAATTCAAATTATTGAATTACTGGCAGCATAATTTGCTATGCCGGTGACTCAGTCAATTTTCTGCTGTTGGGGGCCTGATCTACTGGCAGGTCAGGCCTGCTAGGAGATCCGGGCCCCCCCACAGCAGACAAGTACTTTGCTGGGCCAGAAAAAATGCTGGTGCTGAAACTACTGGCATTTTTCCCGGCATTTTTTCTTGACCGGCAAAGTTGTAATGAGGACCATAGTCTCAAGTCTAAAAGTAAAAAAAAAAAATTTGAAACCTTTTAGGTTTCAAAATAATTATTTTCCATAAATTAAGTTTTCTAGGTGTTATCGATTGTCTCATGAAATAAAGGAGGCCTGTCAATTTTGGCCTGTTGCGGCTATCCGGACATGTTGTACGTGGAAGCGAGTATAAAGGTTTGGCATACCGAACCCACAGCACCAGGCCAGAGATTATTTTCAGACATATGTGGACCACCAGTGACTCAGCCGTACCGTTCTGTTAATCCGGTGGATCGCCGAGCTTGAACCTGCAGTAGGGGCAGTGGTCGCAACGCGAGCGAAGCAGTTTATACGAATAACAAGAATATATTCTTAAAGAAATCTCTGGTCAAAATAAAGCTCTTCCTTTCCAAGTGGCCCAAAACACAAAGAACATCCCAATTCCAAATAAGCATTGAAGCCACGAAAAAAGAATTGTGACCAAGCAGCCGTCACTTCTTTGGGGAAAAAGGTGACGTAAGCCTCTAGCACAGTCCTGGAACTGAGCGGATGAGGATGGCATCAAGCCATCATCATCATGCCATCAAACTGTAGATGTTCTCTGATGAAAAAGGTGACCTAAGCCTCTAGGACAGTCCTGGAACTGGGCGGGATGAGGATGGCATCATGCCATCAAACTGTAGATGTTCTCTGATGAAAAAGGTGACCTAAGCCTCTAGGACAGTCCTGGAACTGGGCGGGAGGAGGATGGCATCATGCCATCATCATCATGCCATCAAACTGTAGATGTTCTCTGATGAAAAAGGTGACCTAAGACTCTAGGACAGTCCTGGAACTGAGCGGGATGAGGATGGCAACATGCCATCAAACTGTAGATGTTCTCTGATGAAAAAGGTGATGTAAGCCTCTAGGACAGTCCTGGAACTGAGCGGGATGTGGATGGCATCATGCCATCATCATCATGCCACCAAACTGTAGATGTTCTCTGATGAAAAAGGTGATGTAAGCCTCTAGGATAGTCCTGGAACTGAGCGGGATGAGGATGGCATCAAGCCATCGTGTCAGAAATCCACGGCAATTACTTGACCACGTAGTGTAGCCGGAGATTTCTTCCCAAAAATGTCACTGACTAATAACAGACAGTCTGTGGCATACTTTGAAAGATGGAAATCCACAACCACCAGGAGGATCCCAGAAGACGCCCAGAGGATCAATCACAAGGTGATGCCAGCAACTCCAGGACCCTATGAAAAACACCCTGATTAAGTAACAGCACAATGCAATATATTCGTAGAGTACTATAAGTAGCAGAACCAACCTCTAATGGTCTTAAGGGATTTGTCAATATATTCCTTAAGGATCAGATCCTCCTTCTGGGTCAAGGAATAAATTCTACCCGTGGGAATCTTGGCTCCTGGAATCAGATCGATAGGGCAATCATAGGGCCTGTGAGGGGGCAGCGTCTCCGCACCCTTCACATCAAAGACGTCCCTGTAGGATTCATATTCTGGGGGTAAAAGAGAAGGCGTGACTGCTCCAATTGCCGATGTATTAAGCAACAAGTGTCGGCAAGGACTGTTCTCTGTACTAGAGAATCCCAAACATGTTTTTTCACAATGGTCCGAGACAAATTCAATGGTGCCCAACTTCCAGTCCAAAATAGGATTATGTCCCACCAACCAAGGTAGACCTAAGATCATTAAATATTGGGGCGTGGCTATCAAATCAAAATGAATGTCTCGGAATGTTTGTTATTAGTGATCATACACAAGTCCACCGTCCGTTCGGTCACTAGTCCGGAGGCTAGTGTGGAACCATCAACAGTATTAACCGTTTCAGGATGGGACTTAGGAACAACAGGGATAACCATGGCCTTGGCATATTCAGCATCAATATAATTACCAGTGGCACCTGAATCAAGAACAGCCGTAATATCCCATTCCAAACCGGAAGATATGGAGCATTTTGTGGATACCAAAAAAGGAGCTGTGATACTTGGGCCCAAAAAACCACTGCTCGGGAGTCGGACCCCTTCTACTGCCGAGCTTTGGTGTTTCCCGATTTCTTCGGTTTCTTAGTACAGGATTTCAGAATGTGATCGGGAGAGCCACAATAAAAACAGAGGTTATTTCTTCTTCTGTTTTCCCTTTCTTCTTGTGATAATGGGCCCCTGACAGCCCCGATTTGCATAGGCTCACTGTCAGTGACAGAGGAAGCAGAAGTGGACATAGAAGGGGGTAACAGAGTTCTCCATTCCCCCTTACGTTCACTCTTCTGGCATCGATCTGAAGGACTAAATCTAAGAGCTCTGGAAAGGCAACCGGCACAGTGGCAAGAACATCCTTCAGCGAATCAGATAGACCCTTCTTTTCCTCTGGCCATCCTCTCTCGGCCACTAACTGATTGAATTTAGCTAGGTAAGACAAGAGAGGTAAGGAACCCTGTTGCAACCCCATTAATTCTAGATCCGTGGCCTGGGTCTTGTACCTCGTGTCAAACACCTTGCTCATAGCTTGGATAAGGGCGTCGCAATCAAACAAGAGTGGGCTTCCTGATTTTAATAACGGATTGGCCCAAGATGCTGCCGTTCCACCAAGATGAGAGAGGTGGAACGCAGCTATAGTTGTAGAATCCGGAAAGGACGTGGGTCGGCACAAAAAGTGTAATCGACATTGATTTAGGAAAGACCTGAATGTCTTCGGATCTCCTGTAAACCTTTCCGGAGGAGCTAGCGGGAATTGCGTGGTCATGATAACGGGGCCTGAGCTCTGTGGTTGCAACCCAGAAGCAGGGGCTTGGTCAGACCCCGAAGGCATAGCGGCAGGAGGTTGCAACCCTGCTTGCAAGGCGTTAATACGAAGTTACGTATTAGCTTGAGCCGTATCCATATCATTGCGTAAATCCGCAACCAGCTGCATGATTTGTGCTAGGGTGTCCTGGATTTCCATTAGGGCTTCTGATTATGTCAGAAATCCATGGCAATTACTTGACCACATAGTGTAGCCGGAGATTTCTTCCCAACAATGCCACTGACTGGCCGCCTAATAACAGACAGTCTGTAGCATTCTTTGAAAGATGGAAATCCACGAACCGCCAGGAGGATCCCAGAAGACGCCCAGAGGATCAATCACATGGTGATGCCAGCAACTCCAGGACCCTATGAAAAACACCCTGATTAAGTAACAGTACAATGCAATATATTCTTAGAGTACTATAAGTAGCATAACCAACCCCTAATGGGAGGAAGGCAGGAGCCGGTAAGAAGTGCAGGGAAAACTATCCTCCTGAATTATGTAACAGAGCAAACAAAAGACAATTGAATAAGTGGTGGAAGTTCTAAACGTTCGAGAAATATGTGCAATGTGAATTATGTACCTTGCCGTGGACCCAACGAAGGTCAGCATGGAAGAACAAGGAGTAAATGCCGTATCAAGGTAGCAACAGCCCAACTGTGCCCGACGATACGAGGACGCCTTCGAAGAGTCTCTAGTCCCAAATGGGAGGACCCGACGAAACGAGGATGAACAGAAGCACACCAAGCAGGCAGTCACTAGTCCAAGGTGTACGACTGGAGGGAAACGGAATAAGGGCTGAAGTTACACTGGGATACAAGCACTTCAATTGGAAGGTCGTAGTGAAGGTTAAGTCAAACAGGTCGGTACACCGTGGTTCGTGAGAAGCACAAGAGACGCTGCATAGAAATGAACAGCACATGAAGCAGACAAGGGAGCAGCAAGACAATCCAAAGGAAACGTTCCAGGGTCGAAATACCAAAGTTCCAATAAGATCCAGGCAGACAAGGAGTAGGCAGGAGACCGATCCAAAAACAAAGTCTGAGGTCGAGGCAGCAGAAATCCAGAAAGTTCAAAAAACAGGAAACAAAGCACACTTCCGTGTAATCAGAAGCGCGGGACCCATGGCAATCGAGCACTAAGTAATGCAAAGTCACATGACATGGATGCGAACGTGATGACGAAACAATCACGGGCGCCATAGTTTCCATGCCAACCACCAGGAACGACCGGAACGTCCCGTAGACTGAGCCCTTTGGGAAATGTAGTGCAAATCATGACTTGGTGTAAAACGGCGAACGTTCTTATGCAGAACGAGTCGCTTAGCCGTCAACTGAGGTCTGGGTGAGATGAGTGTGTGTTTACTCATAGTTTGTGAAGTATCATGTAAACTAGCAGAGCCCGTGAGACCTTGTGTGCGTGACTGGAGTCTAGTGATAGGTGGATACCTAACACATCGTCACCATACCATCAAACTGTAGATGGTCTCTGATGAAACAGGTTCCGTTTTCTCTTAATTTATGTTTAATCAATTCTGGTGCAGGGGTTCTGAGATGAGCATTTGCAGTAAAGACGAAAGATCTCTTGATTGGCTCTGCAAAGGGTCCCCATCAACTTTGGGGTAAAGCGCTGAAGTTACCCGAGCTGGAGCTAAACCTTATGGGATCCAGAAAAGATGCTATAAGATCTGTTCGGTTCTCTATCACCTTTAACTTTTCTGATATTTTTCTGGATGTGTCTTGAGCTGTGTGGTGCAGGGTTACCCCTGCTTCAGGTCCAGCAAGTTCCTCAATATAAAATCACTGCCTATAGGTCCCTCAGGGCTCTTGTGTTTCTGATCAGCCGTAGATCAAATATTGATGTCAGTTGAAAAAGTCCAGGACTGGAATGCACATTGAGTAAAGAAGAGTTTTCTTCTGGGCTCCCTCAATCGACACAGTTGCAGTGCTCTTATTAACAGTGCTCTTCTGGCTTGTGGGGGAAAGAGGAAGGGGCCTCCATAGATAACCACTGACACCCGGCTTGATGCAATGTTCTTCTCCTCATGGAACCGGGGCTGCCGCCAAAGGGGATTCCACCCACGTTCCCTTAAACAAGAGGTTAGACGCAAGATTCAAGAGAAGCTGCCTCGTCTTGTACTGGAATGTGGTCTCCAATGTGGTAGAGTTTGTGCAACTAATTGTTGCCGAACCCAGAAAGCCCCCAGTAATATTGAGAAGTTCAAGCTCTAATGCTAACCTGTGAAAAACCACTATGGATAAGATTCCATCCACTGGTTCCTGAAACTGTCATAGCCGCTTCTTCCAGAATTTGGGGCTTGGCAAAACCCATTTTAGGAACCTCTGTCCTCAATTGACTTAGGGCAGAAGAGTTTTCCTTACTGTGCAAGGAGAAGCCGTGATCCACATGTTAAGAGCAGATGCATAGTTGCTGGTAACCCTACCACCTACAGAAGCAGCAAGCACAGTTGAAGTCTGGTCGCTGAACATGAATTGTATTCTTCCAGCCCCCAGCTGGTAAAACCTCTTCCATCGAAGAAAGAACATTGTGCACATCCCTTCATCACTTACCGCGAAGCCACTTTCAATGCACGGAATCTCAGCACAAAAAAATCCTGCTTAAGTACAGCTTAGTGATGTGCACTTGTCATAGGAACTGCAACTCTACGTCTAGGGCCTCTGAGCTATTAGTGCAAAGCATCTAGCCTTTGAATTTTTGATTTTATTTATTTATTTATTGGATTTTTTTAAGACACCTAAACAACAAATGGCCTTCCAAAGTGCCACAAGACAAAAAAGGGGGGAACAAGGGAGAAAGATAACAATAACGTTCCTAGTAGACCTTGTGACATTCAGATTGTGCAAGTGCAGTAACAAGAAGTGCGAGGGAGGGAGGGGGTGCCGGCCTGTGTGAAATGCAAAGTGCTAAGGTGGGCTGGGAAGTGCAACCTAAAGAGAGAGTGCACGTGAAAAACGAGGGGTGGCAGGGCACAAGGGCTAGGCAAGTGCTAAGGGGAGGACAGGAGGGCAAGTGTCAGGGATTGCATGAGGTGCAGGGGTTGAGCGTCCACATGCTAAGTGCAAGGAGACGAGTAGAACTCGGAGATAACCAGGCTGCCAGTCACAGTGGCAGACAGGGGTGTTAGCAGGGGAGTCTGAGAGGGAAGGAAGAAGAAAAAAGGAGGGTCTTGAGGAGCTTCCGGGAACTTAAGGAGATTCGATGCAAGCCTGAGAGGGGCAGGGAGACCATTCCAGAGGGAGGCTCCTGTGGAAGAGAGAGATTTACCCCACTTTCTGCTTGGAGAAGCGTCTGTTCTACAGAGAGTTGGAGCTAAAAGACGGAAAGGCGCTGGCAGAGAGGTATTAGGAAGTGACATTTGGATGTTGCAGGGGCACAGGCCCCAGAAAGCCTTGTGGATGATGCAGAGGGTCTTGAACTTGATTCTAGCAGCAACCGGAAGCCAATGGAAAGATTTTAGGGCCTGAGAGATGAGGATCCTGGTTATGAGACCAAGGATAAGTCGTGCAGTCCTATTCTGGATTAGTTGAAGGAGGCGAAGGGAGGATAAAGGAAGATTGAGGAAGTGGCTGTTGCAGTAGTCCAGTATGGAAAGAACAAGAGCTCTGGAGACATTGAGTTTCTGGGGGAAGGTGAGGAAAGGGAGAATGCCTCTGAGGAGGAACAGCTGATAGTGGGCCTTCATGCAAGGTCCACGATGTGAGGAGAGAGCAGAGTCAAAGATGACACCAAGGTTTTTTGCCTCACAAGAGGGTGAGGGGATTGGATCCCTAGAGATTGGCCAGAGGTTAGGAGGGAACTGGGGTCTGAATGAGAAGGATTTCAGTCTTACTGGCATTAAGGCATAGATCATTGGTGGCACACCATGCCTGAATAGAAGTCAGAGAGTAAGGGATGAGATAGGAGGAAAAGGAGGCAGTAGAGGGAAACTCGAAAGAGAGATGCGTGTCATCTGCATAACACTGGAAGTGAGGAGAGAAGGAGGAGATCAGGTGGGCCTGAGGGGTGAAGTAGATGTTGAAGAGCCACAGCGAGATGATAGAGCCTTGAGGGATGCCTCAGACGGAGAGTGTGATAGGAGAGAGAAAAGGGCCCAGTTGGGAAGGTCAGAAGGAGGGGAATGAGGTCAACCAGTCCAGTGTCAGGTCCGTGATGCCAAGGGTGTCACAGAGCCGAATTGTCTGGGTGGCATGATTGACCGTGTTGAAGGTAGAGAAAAGATCCAGAAGGATAAGAACGGATGGAGATTTGGAATCTAGATTTGGGAGCAAGTCATCACAGGTGTTCAGTAGAGCAGTTTCCATGCCTCTGGCTGCTCTGAAGCTAGACTGGTGGTCGTGGAGGGAGACAACCAACAGATTCAGTGTGTTGGATCCTTTGGGAGATGACCAGCTACTCCAGGAGTTTGCCCTGGAAGGGGGTAATGGACATAGGGCCGTAGTTAGCCAGGCAGGAGGGGTTGGCAGAGGGATTTCTGAGGTGATGATGCACAAGGGAGTGCTTGAGGGGTAGCAGGAAGGAGCTAGTGGCAAGGGAGTGTTTGCAGAAATCAGCCACGGCTGGAGCAAGGGAGGCAATGTTGTCCTTGATAGTTCTGGAGGAGCAGGAGTGCACCTGTTTGGAGAAGACGTTCATAGAGAGGACTTGTCTAGAGACCTCATCGGGTGGTATGGGTGAGAAAGAGGAGAATAGAAGGGAAGGTGAGAGGGGGGCCAAGGGAGGCCTGAGAGCTGGTGCGGTAGGAGGGAGGGGAGTAGAGGTGTTACTCACCGGTAAGATGAGTGCGTAGAACCGGGGAGTATCCAAAACCCAGGAAGTTGCTTGAAGAGCTTTGGGTAGGGCCTCTACCCAAGCCTCCTCTCTGTGAGGGAATAAGACCTTCAAAATGATATGACCACTTGCTGTAATTAACCAGACAAGGGACTGATCACCCAGAAGGGCGGGGAGAAAGCGCACCGCCACAAACCAGGCTGTGAAGGAAAGAACAACAAGTAATACGAAGGTAACAGTTGTCCCCTGTAAGCCTTACTAATTGATGGAATACCTGAGCTTTTCCCCCCCCCGTAGTGTTCAAGAGGTGGACAGGATCTTACCAGTGGAGAAGGACTGAAGGATTTGAGTAGTTTAGAACAGAACGACAGGGATAAAATAAGAAAAAGGTAAATGTTAGTAGGATACTAATACCCGGGCGGCACGAGGGTCGCACTGGATTCGGGATGGTGCACAGCTGCAGAGCGTCCTTGAGTGCACGGAAAGAAACAGGTTCAATCCAAACGTTCCGTTCGTGAAGCGAAAAGTCTTACCACTGATGAACGAAGAATGATGATAACAACCAGTCGGGATGGTAGTTCCAGGTAAGGTAAGTTGAAGGTAGGTAAGGTCTCGCACGATGAAGAACAACCAGTCGGGATGGCATTTCCTGAGATAGGTAAGTCGAAGGCAGTCAAGGTCTGGTACACTAGCGGACAGGGACTATGGCAAAAGCGTGTAGAAGAGAAGTCCGGAAGAAAACAGGGTTTCGATACACTTGCAGGCAATAACAACGACAAAAACTTTTTCTAGCGGGGTCCGTGGAAGCAAAAACTGGTTCGGTACACAGGAAGGCAGTTCTATAAGGGTATTCCAAAATAGCGGGTCCAGTAAACAGTGCGAGTCGAATCCGTAAGAAACAAAGAGATTTGGCAATCGAAGAAGGAACTTCTAAATGCCGGGAGTAGCTGTAAACAGAAGCGGCGCCCTGGGTGCCTCCACGGACTACATCAGTGAGAGAGGCGGGGCAAGCCAACGCGAGGCTCTACCGGCAAACTACCGCACGGAGCCAGGTTTTCTGGGGAGTGTAGTTTCCGGGTTGCTAACTTCCACGGCAGCTGCCATCGTGCATAGAATGGGGCAGCATGATGCCGAATCCTTTTGGGGAGCGCTACAAACCTCCTAATCTTTCTGGTAGTTGCACTGGGAAACCGAAGTGCTAGGGATGCAGGTGGCCGGGTTTTGCACACAGGAGGAGGTGAACGTCGACCCATAACAGCATCCGCCCTCAAAGGCGGCGGCAACCCCTTGCGGGCATGGAAACGACGTAGGAGTACAGGTGAGTGAATATTACACAAGGGCTCCCAAGACCTATCCTCAGGACCGTACCCCTTCCAATCGACCAGATAAAAGGGCCGACCCCTGCGGAGTTGAAAGTCCAGAATATCAGCAACCTCATATTCTTCTTCGCCATCCACGCGAATAGCGCAAGGTCGCGTAGGTAGACGCGTGGAAGGAAGGCAAGGCTTGATGAGACTTACGTGGAACACAGGATGCAGTTTCCATGAAGTTGGCAAAGAAAGACGCATTGCCACAGGATTCAAAACATCCGTAATGGGAAAAGGACCCACAAACTTCGGTAGCAGCATACGTTTGCCAGGAATGCGTAGATTACGTGTAGGCAGCCAAACTTTCATGCCCACTTTGTATTCCGGAGCTGCAGTCCTATGCCGGTCAGCGTATCTTTTCACTCTCTCCTGGGCAAGCAGAAGGTGGGATCGAACTCCCCTACGGACTGAGTCCAATTCTCTTACACAAGCCTGAGCGGCCGGGTTGTCAATGGGGAGTGCTGGATCCAAGGGCAAAGAGCGTGGATGGAATCCATACAAGGCAAAAAACGGTGATACACCTGAGGCACAGTGTACCGAATTATTGTAGGCGAATTCGGCAGGGGCGAGCGTCTCTAACCAGGTAGACTGAAATTGGAGACACAGGCATCGGAGGAATTGCTCCAGAGTGGCATTAGCCCTCTCAGTCTGTCCATCGGTTTGTGGATGGTATGCAGAGCTGAAACGATCGTCAATGTGAAGCGAAGAAGTCAACGCCCTCCAAAAGCGAGAAGTAAACTGAGGGCCGCGGTCTGAAACAATGATAGAGGGAAGTCCAAAGAAACGAAAGACATGCTTGAGAAACAAAGAAGCCAAGACGGGGGCCGAAGGCAAACCCGAGCAGGGAACAAACAGAGCCATCTTGGAGAAGTAGTCGATGACAACCCAGACGGTATCATAACCGCTTAGAGGAGGCAGGTCCACAATGAAATCCATGGAGACCATATACCATGGTTTATGTGGCACCGGAAGGGGGCGCAAAAGACCCACAGGTTTGGATCTAGAGACTTTGCATTGAGCACACACTGAGCAAGAGGCCACGTAATCGATGACATCCCTGGGCATTGATGACCACCAAGCCCAGCGGCGCAATGCCTCCAACGTCTTTTGCTGCCCCGGATGGGCTGCCATCAAGGAATCGTGTGACCAGGCTAAAGCTCGAAGACGTGCTTCTCCAGGAGGTATAAAGAGACGACCTTGGATATAAGGCAAGCCCTGTACAATGTCGAGATTCAATGATTCACATTCCTCCTTATTTGAGGTCACCCAAGATGATATAAGGGCACGGAGCGAAGGCTGAGGAGTGCAGGCACAAACCACCCTTTCAGGTAACAGCAGGGGACGATCAGCCTTAGAAACACAAGAACTGTGGGATAACCTTGAAAGAGCGTCAGCACAGACATTGAGACGAGCCGGTCGATATGTGATGACAAAATTAAACTGGGAAAAGAAAAGATGCCAACGAGCTTGTCGGGCCGTAAGGCACTTCATTGATTTAAAAGCAAGGAGGCTACGGTGGTCCGAATAAACAGTAACTTGATGACGGGCAACCAACAGATGATGACGCCATTCCGCAAAGGCGTCTCTGATGGCTAATAACTCGCGCTCTGTGATAGGATAATTTCGTTCATACGGGGTCATTTTTCTGGAAAAATATGCCACTGGATGGATTTCCCCTGAATCAGGACATTCCTGTGACAACACTGCCCCAATAGCCGAACCGGAGGCGTCTGCCTCCACTAGGAAAGGGAGGAGAGGGTCCGGGTGTTGTAAGACCGGTGCCGTCGAGAAGGCGGTCTTCAGGATTTCAAAGGCCCGTTGTGCCTCCGGGTTCCATGCATATGGTTTCTTGGAGCTGGTCAGTGCCGTTAAAGGAGAAGAGATCGACGAGAATGAATGGATGAAACGCCGATAAAAAGTGGAGAACCCCAAGAAGGACTGCAATGATTTGACAGAGGTAGGAACGGGCCATTCCAGAATCGCTCTAACCTTAGAGTGACTCATACGAATGCCATGACTGGTCAAGTCATAGCCAAGAAATTCCACCTCGGTGGAATTAAATACACACTTCTCTGCCTTGACGTACAGGTGATTCTCCCTCAACCTCTGTAACACAAGACGCACATGTACGTAGTGATCTTTTATAGAGGATGAGTAGATAAGGATATCATCTAGATAAACTACAACAAATTGGTCCAGATAGTCATGGAAGATGTCATTCATGAAGGCCTGGAAGGTGGCCGGGGCATTACAGAGTCCAAACGGCATCACTAAGTATTCGAACAAGCCATAACGTGTCTTAAAGGCAGTTTTCCACTCGTCCCCTGCTCTAATCCGAACGAGATTATAGGCACCCCTGAGATCAAGTTTAGTGAACACCACTGACGAACCAAGTTGATCCAAAAGCACTGATATCAACGGAAGAGGGTACTGATTTTTTACCGTAGTAGCATTCAATGCCCTGTAGTCTATACAAGGGCGCAAGTCCCCCTCCTTCTTAGGGACGAAAAATAGTGGAGATGCCGCCGGGGATTTTGAAGGTCTAATAAAGCCTGTGGCCAAGGCTTTATCTATGTATTCTTTCAGAATCTTGTCTTTTGGTAAGGTGAGGGAATAGACTCTGCCGGCTGGTATCTTGGCCCCTGGTAACAGGTCTATCGGACAATCATAGGGCCTATGAGGCGGCAATCGATCTGCCCTGCCCTTATCGAACACATCCCGAAAGGATTCGTATTCAGGAGGGATGTCTTTACTAGCGTCACGAACGATGGCACCTATGACAGACAAGGAAGCCACCAGAGCTTGACAAGAAGACTCCGGGCATACATACGTGTCATGAAAACAGTGTACATTACACTCCAAAGAAGGGAAGCGAACACTCTTCTTTACCCAATCAATAGCAGGGTTGTGATGTTGCAACCATGGAAAACCCAATATGACCTGATATTGAGGAGCCTTGATTAGATCGAATGAAATCGATTCAACATGTCCGTCTTCGGTCTTCATGCTGACAAGGGAAGTATTCTGTGTAACCAAACCGGATACCAAAGTTGTACCATCCACAGTATGGACCCTCTCGGGTTGAGCCTTTGGTAGAATGGACACATTGTTTTTTGCAGCATAGTCAAAGTCCATATAGTTCCCCGTAGCTCCTGAATCTATAATAGCCAAGGAGGAGAACGTAGCGTCTTCGGCCGTGGTGAATAACACAGGAAGACTGACAGGAGCAGACAAAAAACCCTGTGAGTCCAAAGAAGACACTCCCGGCGTAGGGACTCTATCTATCGCCGGGATTTGGCGTTTCCCGCCTTTTTGACCGGTCTTTTGGGACAGTCTTTCAGTTGGTGTTCTGAAGACCCACAATACATGCACAAATTATGTGAACGTCGATATTCACGTTGTGCCGGAGTCAAAGGGCCCCTCACCGCCCCTATCTGCATGGGTTCTGGAGTCGGAGCAGGAGGAGTAACTACATCTGCTGGAGAGGGGGTAAGGACCGGTGTTTTACGTTCCCCTCTTCTTTCAGACCTTCGGGCATCGATTTGCAACACCAAGTCTAACAATTCACTGAAGGAGGTCGGAACGACCGGTACTGTGGCTAGGATATCTTTTAATTCTTCAGACAACCCCTGGTAGAATACGGCTGATTTCTTCTCTTCGGGCCAGTCTGTCTCAGCAGCTAGCTGATTGAATCTGGTGAGATAAGAAAAAAGAGAAGAAGCGCCTTGTCGTAGACTCAGCAACTCCAGGTCCGATGCTTGAGATTTGTAGCGGTTATCAAAAACCTTATTCATGGCCAAAATGAGTTCGTCACAGTCATAGAGGACGTAGCTGTTGGACTCAAGCAAAGGGTTGGCCCACGCAGCCGCTGTACCCCCGAGATGGGAAAGAATAAAGGCTGCCTTGGTGGTGGAGTTTGGAAAGGCGGTGGGCCGACACAAGAAATGTAGTTTGCATTGATTTATGAAGGTCCGATATTGTTTTGGATCTCCAGTGAAGCGTTCCGGAGGGGCCAACGGGAATTGTGTGGCCATCAGAACCGGGGTCGCAGAAAACCCAGAAGCGGAAGCTGAAGATAAACCAGAACCTGAGGCGGCCGCACCTGCCATGTCTACCCCCAGTGTCGGGGGAGTTTGAATACTCCGTAAGCTGTCAATCCTTTGATGCATGGCGTCATGAGCTATTGTCATGTCAGACCGTAACTCAGACACTAAACGAAACAAGGCAGCCAAAGGATCGGCTTCATCCATGGCTTCTGTTTTTGTTACTCACCGGTGAGATGAGTGCGTAGAACCGGGGAGTATCCAAAACCCAGGAAGTTGCTTGAAGAGCTTTGGGTAGGGCCTCTACCCAAGCC
Source organism: Ambystoma mexicanum (assembly GCF_040938575.1). NCBI lineage: Eukaryota > Metazoa > Chordata > Amphibia > Caudata > Ambystomatidae > Ambystoma > Ambystoma mexicanum. Next base: position 39,816,621 of record NC_090936.1, on the reverse strand, counting down.
TCCTCTCTGTGAGGGAATAAGACCTTCAAAATGATATGACCACTTGCTGTAATTAACCAGACAAGGGACTGATCACCCAGAAGGGCGGGGAGAAAGCGCACCGCCACAAACCAGGCTGTGAAGGAAAGAACAACAAGTAATACGAAGGTAACAGTTGTCCCCTGTAAGCCTTACTAATTGATGGAATACCTGAGCTTTTTCCCCCCCCGTAGTGTTCAAGAGGTGGACAGGATCTTACCAGTGGAGAAGGACTGAAGGATTTGAGTAGTTTAGAACACAACGACAGGGATAAAATAAGAAAAAGGTAAATGTTAGTAGGATACTAATACCCGGGCGGCACGAGGGTCGCACTGGATTCGGGATGGTGCACAGCTGCAGAGCGTCCTTGAGTGCACGGAAAGAAACAGGTTCAATCCAAACGTTCCGTTCGTGAAGCGAAAAGTCTTACCACTGATGAACGAAGAATGATGATAACAACCAGTCGGGATGGTAGTTCCAGGTAAGGTAAGTTGAAGGCAGGTAAGGTCTGGCACGATGAAGAACAACCAGTCGGGATGGCTTTTCCTGAGATAGGTAAGTCGAAGGCAGTCAAGGTCTGGTACACTAGCGGACAGGGACTATGGCAAAAGCGTGTAGAAGAGAAGTCCGGAAGAAAACAGGGTTTCGATACACTTGCAGGCAATAACAACGACAAAAACTTTTTCTAGCGGGGTCCGTGGAAGCAAAAACAGGTTCGGTACACAGGAAGGCAGTTCTATAAGGGTATTCCAAAATAGCGGGTCCAGTAAACAGTGCGAGTCGAATCCGTAAGAAACAAAGAGATTTGGCAATCGAAGAAGGAACTTCTAAATGCCGGGAGTAGCTGTAAAAAGAAGCGGCGTCCTGGGTGCCTCCACGGACTACATCAGTGAGAGAGGCGGGGCAAGCCAACGCGAGGCTCTACCGGCAAACTACCGCACGGAGACAGGTTTTCTGGGGAGTGTAGTTTCCGGGTCGCTAACTTCCACGGCAGCTGCCATCGTGCATAGAATGGGGCAGCATGATGCCGAATCCTTTTGGGGAGCGCTACAAACCTCCTAACCTTTCTGGTAGTTGCACTGGGAAACCGAAGTGCTAGGGATGCAGGTGGCCGGGTTTTGCACACAGGAGGAGGTGAACGTCGACCCATAACAAGAGGAGAGTGAAGACAGGATGTCCTGAGAATCCTGAAGGTGTTTCACATGCTATTCCCCAGGGATCTGTCAAGCATGTGGCCAGGAAATGGCCATTGCTTTTGGATCCAGTTCCTGGGGGTGGACCAATGCGGGAGGTCACCTGGGTGAGGGGTCTTCGAGGAATGGAAGTGGGACACCGGATGGTGAGATGCTGTATTCCCTGCCATGTAACACCTTTACCCATCCTACCAGGTAGAATACTTGGGAACTAAACCCCTCCACCCCCCTTTTCAAATACAAACACTTTCTCACAGACAGCTCACTGAGAGAGAAAATGGACTAACACACAAGCCGTATACATGACATGTCCCAATACGATGGTCAGGCAGTGTCAGGCAATTAGTGATCATTACACACACCTGACTTCCTTCACAATTCCCCACACGGATAAAAGGCAGAGCATGAAAGCACAATCTTAGCGAGGCAAAGCACACAAGGAAGCAGCAGTTCCAAGATGGCGGTTTAATACAAGGCGAAAGACAGCAATACCAAAGAGGATTGCAAGGAGGAAAGTGCCCTTGACCTTTTCATCGAAAGACCATTACTTTCATGAATCTTCGATAATAGGAAACGTAAGACTTGGAATCAAGGCTGAAGAATCCTGCATTGTGTGTCAGAGTTACCCGGGGCTCTCCTGTGTCGATAGTCAAGGGGGGAGAATCCTTTGCCGGTGTGGTTCTGTCCTTGGCTCCCACAACAAAGCAGTGCTAGTGAAGTCATGACAACCGGTTAGTTGGGGAGACTGATACCAGACCAGTCTGTGTTGAAGCCAAGGTTGCAAGCGGCAACATTGTATAGTGAAAACTGAAGAGAACAGTGTATGAAGTGTATGTGGCAAGGGCTGCGAATTAAACAGCAGAGGAGTGATTGAACTTTGAAGCCAAGATACAATGCCGTAGAAAGAGTGGTCCAGTACCACGTGGGTGCTCATTCGAAGGTCTCTGTTAGGTATCCAGCTAAAAGGTGGCAATTGTAAAAGTGATTATGAAATCGAAGGGGTCCTGCAGTGGGTCAGGCAAAACCCTTTGCACATCCAAAAGTCTTTGATAATTGATGGAAAGTAAATGAAGTTGGTCTGAGCCCGGCTGAGGGAGATCAGCTAAAAGCTTTTGGTTAAATCATGTTTGTGTTAAGAGTAACATTTGAAATTGAAATTGGTCCAAGCCTATACACTATTTGTATTTAGAGGTAAGGATTGGCAATAGGGTTATTATTATTCGCCATTTTATTTTGACAAGACACCACTAGGACTGTGTTATTATTATTTGATGGCTGTAGCTTGTTCCTGTCTGTAGTTTTTGGATTAGATAGGCGTTTTTCAAACCCTTTTTAAGTTCAATAAACACCCTTGAACTCTGGTCACTTGTGTCTGTATTTCTGTTGTACCATGCCTTCCTTACAGAGGCCAATGAAGTACAGAGGGTCAGGGATGGCAGGGGAGATGAGGAGAATGCGTAGGATTAGTAGATGGAGAGTCTGTATTGCCTTTGGAGCAGGCAGCAAGCCAGTCTGCCAGAGGATGTGCCTGATGCCCGCCACTTCCGCTCAGCAACTCTGCACTTGTGTTTCAGAGAGGCTAGGTCAGAATTATACCAGGTGTTGTGCTTGGAGACAGGCTTCATTCAGATCCTCATGACAGGGGCAAGGACGTCCAGGGTGTTGGTGATAGAGAGGTGAAGATTAGCAAGGCCAGAGTCAGTGTGGGAGTCTGTGACAGGGGAATGAAAGTGGCAGCAAAAGCAGCAACTGACACTCACTTCATCGGCCGAATGACAGAGAAGGAGACTGGCAGTGTGGGCAGAGGCTTATCCAGGGGACTTAGGAGATTCAGGTGAGAGGACAGGAGAGCATGTCTGACCAGGAGAGAGGTGTAGTGAGGGCGTTGGAGATGGGGATGTCTGCTGAGATGAGAGCATCCAAGGTATGTCCAGCTGAGTGTGTCGGACCAGAGGGATGAATGGTGAGGGGAAGAAAGTCACAGAGGCTGCCGAAGAGTCCAGTGGCCGAGTCAGGAGAGTCAAGGTGAACATTGAAGTCTCCGAGGAGGAGAAGCTTGGAGGTGGAGGTAGGAAGAGAAGAGGTGAGGCCAGAGCACTTGGAGAGGAAGAGAGAGACCGGACCAGGAGTTCCATAGAAAGTGGTGAGAGTCAAAGAGAGGGTTTGTAGAGGAGTAGATGTACACAGCCGCAGGAGATCCTACCCTCCTACATCCCCTGTATTGGAGACATGAGACCGTGCACTGTATTGTACCAATACTGCAGCACGTATTAGGAAGACGGTATCCATTAAGGCAACCATATCGAGTGTACCCTCGAGTTAATGACAGCTTGCAGGAGGAGATTCCTGAAGGAATATGAGAAAGAGCTAAGAAAATGGACTGATTATATCATAGGAATGTGTGAATCCTAGAGGAGAAATGACAAAGTAAAGAGTAGAGTCAACTTTAAAAGTGTAAAAGAAGATGATTACATGGTAAAAAGTGCTGCAGAAATTAGAAGTATAATGACTGTACATACGCTGAAATGCATGATAGATCAAGCCATCGTATAGGCTAGCTACAAGGAGTGAACAGAATGCAGGCGCAGCCGCCATTGTACAGAAACTGGACATTGGTCACATGAAATAATTAAGCCAAAAAATCATGAAGGGAAAATGAAAGGCTGTGTCGCATTAGAAAAGCAGGTTATTTGAGCTGCGTTGGGAAGATGTCTGGCCTGAAGTCAAGAACTGAGAAGTCGAGGTCAGCTCTCTACGCTGAAGAGGAACGTGTGTGTGGAGGATGATTCCTCTCACATTAAGGTACAAGAAAGAACACAGAACATGACAAGTCTTTATTCATTAAAACATTTAAAAGCTTGCAGAATGAACAGAATCGTGGTCTCTTGTCACATGAGGCGAGGCTGAAAATAGGTGTTGAACTTGGAGTTCCAGACACGATAGCGAGTGCCCTCACCTCCGTTGCATTCCTAGGACAAGAATACTCTGCAAGGCCAATTACAAAGAGAATTTCAATGCAGAAGGCATGGGTGATGAGAGATGTTGGGCTAATTGGGTGGTGAGGTAGCTTCATATCCTATCTCCCTGGACCTGGGTCTTGGCTTACGTGCTGCTAATTGAACCGAATGTTCCAGACATGGCACAAGCATGCCAAACCAATTGTATTAGTCCATATACCGAAGGACCTTATAGCTTGAGAAACCAATGAAACACTCTGCAACTGATTTTTCTAAAATGACTCGTATGAAGAGGTAGTCGTAAATTATCCACCTGATATCTGACAGCCAAGAACAAACCTAGCTCCCATAGGATTGTATATCTAGATGTGTCCCTTAACCAATCCCAACCCTTGATAGGTTTTTCACTATTGCCACATAGCATGATGTCATTCTGATGCATAAAGAAGTATATAATTGTATTTCATGTGGAAATCGCTGAGAATGAGTGTACGTATGTTGATGTTGGTTGTAAACTCCCTGTTTTAAATAATTGCTCATAAAACAGCAACTTGCCATCTTCTTGAGTTTGTCTGGTTATTTGGACTCAGAATTATTCTGCTGTAATCCCATCCAGTAACAGATGCACATTTCCAAGGGCCATTAGTTCATGTGGTATCGATGTGGATGGTTTCGATCTAAACTAGTTTGACTGCAGAGTTTCTGATGATCGCGCATCCTCTGCCATTAGCTGGAAGATCGTGGAGTTTCATTTGGAGAGCGGCCGATAGAAATAAACTTGCAAGAAAAACTAAGACGGTGGGCAGGTCCTTCTTTGAAGAAATCCCTGCTCGGTTACCACGGGTGCTCTGCAGATGGAAGGAAACGTGGTCAGATTGCAGGAGGAGTCGATAATTTTGTATAAATAAAGGAACGCCTAGGTAATCCTAGTTCAAGGGAGATAGAAGAAGACATCTCAAATTTCAGTCAGAATATTAAGAGAGAATACCGATGGTCAGGATTATGGAAGATGACGTCTTAAACTCTGTACGGGGTAAAATAATTGGAGGCGTTGGAAGAATACCTCTTACTATAAATGTTGTAGGGAAAAGAGAAGGTGATCACATTTTTATTTAATGTGTACTGTGTTATTATTGTGAATATTATTTGATGTATGAGGTTCTGAAAAGTGATACAATCTGAAATTTGGAATTGAAGTTGCTTTGAGTTAAGTGTAGTAAACATTAGCACCAGTCAGAAGACAGACAAGTTGTTAAGACAAAAGAGGATTGAGTGGCAATTGTTGGTGCTTGATCATATTTATAGTTTTTGAGATTAAAAGTGGTGAGCAATAAGCTTTGAGATAAGTAGAGATGTATTAAATATAACAAGGTAACAATCTGGTAAGTTCGACAGTTGATTGTGACCTGTCATTACGGAGGACACTCCTCTTATGCACCTTTGTAGAACATTACCACGGCATGCGCCCAAGCTCAAACAGTACAGTGCAGAATGGGTAAAGGGCTCAGCTAATAAAATGTTCATGCCATGGCCACAAGGGGCATCATTGTCAAAGGCAGTATTCCAACACATGACCACATATGTGCACGCTGCATAGATGGGAAAGAAATGAGAGAAAAGACTGGCAGTTTTAGAAATTTGGAAAATGAATCAAGAGGAGAAAGAGGACCCGCCACTGGAGGAGTGGATGCTTAATCAGCATAAAGGGGAGGGCATTGAGCCCTCGGTTCTGACTCTGCCTGAAACTAAGAATGTAGATGCAGAAGAGGCAAGGTTTTATCCTTTAAAAGAATTAAAAGCAGCTGCGGGTATATTAATCCAGTATATGCACCCCCCACTTATGGTAGTGAGGACAGTTCAGAAGAGAGTAAAATGAAAAATACGCGTGTATGTTCATAAGAGATGAAGAGGAACGAGGTAAGAGATCAAATATATCAACAGATATAGACAAGGAAATTAAGAGATGGAAAGGAGAAAAATATAGAGATGATGAGGTAACGCTTGTACAGAACGAATGGTTGGGAGAACAGTTATTTATAAAGTTAGATGGGAAAAGCATCGAGGAGGTCAGGCAAAAGGAAGACAAAGGTGAGCAAGAAAAGAAGGGTAGGGAACGAGAGAAGCGGTTTAGGAAGGATGAGCAAGGAAGGAAAAACAGGGAACGATGGCAAAAGATATACAGAGAAGAACAAGAGAAAGTCTAAAAGTGGGCAGAGGAACAAAGGAAGTATGAAAGTTGGAAGAAAGGAGAGAAAGAAAGAGAGAGGAAAAAGAGGCACAATGAGTGAAGGAAAAAAGATTACAGAGAAGAATAAAAGAAGAACAACGAAGAGAAGAAATAAGAAGGGAAGCATGAAAGCAAGAAGAAAATACGGTAAGAAAGGATGCAAGACAATAAATGGAGGTGGAACAAGGAATAAAACGGAATAGAAGGCAGCGAGATCTTGACACCAGTCTCGTTCTTAAAGAATGAATAAGACCGAGCGACGAAATACAGGGGCGATGGGAAACAATAAGAGAAACTTTCCTGATGAAAGAAGTAGCTCAAGAAATACCTAAAGTATCACAAGAAGAGGAAAGATATGATGCAGAAGGTATTGGAGGGCGGATCAATGATATATCAGCAAATAAGGCAGATAAGCGAATATGGGAATCAGGGGAGTGGCAGACAATCCCCGGTATGAAAAACACCGGATGAGGAAGAAAACAAATTAATTGATGAATGCAGAGCATTGCCTTTGAGTAGATTAGATTTAGATAGGGAAGAGGAGGATGATTATCACACCAGTTGGCGTTTAGCAATGTCAGACGACGAAAGGGAGTCAGGTCGTAAGATAGAAAGGGAGGGTGTATGCACCCCATTGAGAACTCAAAGTCTGGACAAAGAGGTAAGATGGTCAGATCTGGAACACCCTGAGGAAAGAACACCAGATCCTATACCATATCCCAAACTTTCGCAAAGACGATTGTGTAGTGTGAGAGGAGAATCCCTACCCTATGTGAGTAGGTTAAGGTCGTAACCGGCACGAAGACAATCAGGGGTGATTACCCCTGCATTGAATAACTGAATAATGGGGTCAGTTATGTAATGCAATGGGGTTCATATTTGGAAATGAGCGGGATATGCAAGTGTGACAGTACAAAACTCAGCGCATGATGGAGAGCCATTTAAGAATTGTAGGGCAGATGTTTGGAGGTCTCTCTGGGCACAGTATCCTGACACATAATATATGGGTGCAGTTATCACACATAAAATTAAAGAATATGAAGACCCTATTGCTTATATTCAGGATATTCAAGAGAGATGGCAGCGTGTGACACGTTAGCATTGGGAAGAAGCAGTGGCATTATTCTATCATATTTTGTGTCAGGAATTGCCAGAAAAAGTACAGAAACAAATAAAAAACAAGTAGGAATGGAAGCGTAGCTCTGGGTTGAGATACAGTTGACTATCGTGCATCATTGCCGATTGTTACAAGAGAATAGAAAGAAAGATGAGAACAGAAAGGTTGAGGATGCCCAGTTCAGAAAAAAATGGTCCAAATTTGCTATAGAGAGGGCAGCATATATGAGTGGAGAAGAAACAATGTGCACATCACAGGTGAATGATGTACACCCAGTGGATCCAAGTGGGTATGGCGTTTGGCCATGAGAAAGAGGTGGAGGATTTAGATGAAAAGGAGATGGATTTCAGAACACCCAAGGTGGATTTTAGAACACCCAAGATGGATTTCAAAACGCCCAGGGTGGGAGTCAGAACACTCAGGGAGGATAGAATGGTGGGTTTGCCAGAAGGCCACCCCCATTGTGTTGGAATTGTTGGACAGTAGGGTATGTTGCATGTGTATGGAGAAGCCGAGGAAACATGCAACAGAATGGGCAAAATTCAAGACTGGGGACAGGTCACCCACCGCCATACAGCACACACACACAAGAAGGCTGTGCCCCGGATCACACATCCTATCAGACACAGGCACCACAAGCACAAGCACAAATGCACCCACCGCAAGGGCAATCGCAACAAGCACCTATGCAGACACTACAGAATGTGAACACAGGCAAACACTAGCACCTAGGATAAGGGGTGTCACTGTGGTAGGAGGGAAACCTTTTTACGGGGACAGGGATGAATTTGTACCCTCAAGAGGACAGCTCACAGGCTGACATGATGTGTTCAGTACTATCAGTAACACCACACGCAGATTATTCCTATAGAATTAAAAGCAGATAGTACAAGGGGAAATAGCAATGCTTGATGGAGTAGATGACGAAGGCAGAGCATGGAGAACAGTGATAGCTCTTGAAGAGGGATACAGATTGACGGATATAACAGATGAAGATATGTTCCGAGATGAACGTATAGATGAGGTAGTGTTTTTTATAAGCATTACATATTGGATAAAGATTGTGAAAAGGCAAGTCCCACAGCGAATGGCGTTGATGCAGCAAAGACCAGCGTTCTTTCAGGAAGACATAGAAAAGGTGGCAAGTGTCCTTTGGAACTACGGGTCCATATGATGTTGACCTATTGAAGGGAATTGTGGAGGTTAAAATAAAACTCAAGCCAGGAGCAATTTTACCCCGAGCAAAATAGTACCCATGTCTCAAGAAGCTGATACAGGCATATTTAAGACTATTTCAGCTTTGATGAAACAGGGAATCTTAGTGCCCTTGGATTCCTCATGCAATACTGCAGTGTATCCAATTAAAAAATCAAAAGGGCGGTCATGGAGATTTATCCAAGACTTGCGCCCTCTTAATCAGATTGTAGAAGTGGAATTTCTAATAGTTCTGAGCCCTGTGACAATATGGTGTAGGTTTCTAGTTGAAGCTAAGTACTTCACGGTGATTGGGCCTCATTACGAGTCCGGCGGTAAGCGAGGCAGTAAAACCACCTGGTTACTGCCGAACTCGTATTACCATTCCGCCTCCGTGATTCTCGGAATTACCGGGGCATTACAACCCAGGTTTCCCGGGAATCACGGAGGCGGAATGGTGTTAATCCCCATTCCCATTGAGTCCTTTGGGACTCAATGGGAATGGGGATCATGGAAACACCGGCAGCATCTCATAATGCTGCCGGTGTTTCCTCGTCCGCCTGCAGGCGGGCGGTGTTAAACCCGCCAGGTCAGACCTGGCGGGAACATCACCTCCCGCCTGCAGGAGTCGGGATCAGGCGGTCCGGAAACAACGGTGGCGGCGGGTTTACCGCCAGCGTTATTTCCGGACCGCCTGATTTGTAATGAGGCCCATTGATTTGAAAAATTCGCTTTTCTTGATCCCGTTGCACAAAGACTCACAAGACCCTACTTCCTTTACATTCTGACAAAAAAGACTAAAACATACTCATTTGCCTCAGGGGTACTGTGAGTCCCAGTTGATTTTTTTAATAGGATCCTACAGATGGATTTAGGTAATATTGAACTCAAAAGTGTGGTAATTCAGTATGTAGATGACATATTAATCTGCAGTGAAACAGAGGAGGAATGTAGGCAGGACTTTGTTAAGTTAATGACTGTATTGGCAGACAAGGGATTCACAGTAGATAGGGAGAAATTACAGTATTGCCAGGAAGAGGTGCTGTACATAGGCCAGTTAATATCACATGAAGGAAAGAAAGTGACACCTGAGAGAGCTGAGGTTATCATGAAAACATCAAAGCCAAATACAGTGAGGCAAATACAGCCATCACTGGTCTCATGCAATTATTGTAGGGCCTGGGTGTTTGACTACAGCACATACTCAATACTACTTTTGCAAGCACTTAAGAAAGCACAAGTTGGTAAGTTAAATATAGAATGCACTGAAGAAATGGAGGAAGGAATTGAGGAATTAAAAAGAACAATTTGTACAGCTAGGTATCCCCAACTATAGTGAGGAGTTTTATTTGTTTTCACACACCAATGGATCCGTAATGGCAGCAGTACTCGCACAAAGAACAACCCTAGGGTCTAAACCTCTGGCGTATTACAGTGGGATCTTTGGCTGCTGCTTCATTTGCGATTGCGCAGTCCACAAGTAAGAACCTGATAGTGGACCGGGCTGTGGTAGTCTCAAGGTTGCCGTGGCAACATTAAGAAGATTGATAGACAGAGGTCTTTTTGTGAAAGAACTTGGTACCAGAGATAGAGTGGTCTGGCACCACGTGAGTGCTCATTCAAAGGTCTCTAGCTGGTACCCCTGTCCTGAACAAAGAGAATGTGGAATTACAAAAGGTATTGAAACTACAAGTACCAAGAGGCCACAGGGAAGGCTGGCATGAGGTGTCAAGGTGGTCATACAAGGGTCAAGCCAAACCCCTTGTACAATCGAAGGTTCTTGATACATTGCAGAGGTTTTGACGATTGTGAAATTGTGAACTCGACTAAGGGAATTGTGAAACAAGTGTTTGTGCCCGGCTGAGGGGAACACTATGCAAACTGTGATTTTGTGAAGCCAGCACTTGCCATAGGCTAACAGAGGGACCCAGCAAGATGAGCTTGCCCTTCGGAAGTCTGTTTAAATTGGCAAGTGCTTTGGGAGGCTGATGCTGAAAGAAGGATCGGAGCCCAGCTGAGGGGGAACGTAGGGTGCAGAATAAACGCCTGATGTGAAGATTAGCAGAAGGAACATTTGTTTTGTTGTTTTTGGCATATCAGGCCCTCTGAAGCAAGAGACTTTGCATGCTAAGAGACTTGGGCACAGAAGGCCCTGATATAGAGGAAAGGAACTGTAACCTTGTGTTGGAGAAGCCCAGGAATGTGCTGTGCTCAAGAGTCCTGCCTTGTCTAATGCTAAAAACATGGGGAAGGGAGACCCAGGCCATAACATCCTGACTTATCATTTTGTGAACACTTCTTTCTTTTCTTGTGAACATTATACCACACTATTTTGTAGCACAGCAGTAAGGATTGGCAATATGTCTTTTAGTATAGGCCCTTTTTATTTGACTAGACTCCACTAGGAACGTATTATTATTATTTGATGGCCGTAGCTTGCTCCCATGTTAGATTTAGGCTTAGATTAGGTGTTTATCTCACTCATTTTACAGTTTAATAAATACCCTTGAACTGTGATCACTTGTGACTGTCTTGCTTTGATACAATGCCTTACACTGGATGCTGGGAGCGCTCACAGCTGTTAATCTATGGGCGAGTTATTACGACTAAAGGATGGGAAGATGGGATGCTATCCTATGCAGCTCATCTACTGAGGAAGGAAGTAGTGCAAGAGGTACAGAAAGTGAATGATGAGTTCCTAAAGTCATGGGTCAAGAACTCTAAACTGCTGACATGGGTGGATGATGAATCAGGACCAGTGGCTGTGTCCCATTGATTAATGCAACAATGTGCTTTCGAAGCAAAGGTAAAGTCCAAGTTGGAGAGAATAAAGGGTGCAAGAACGTAATTGACATCCAAGGAATGAGGAGTGGGAATGCTGTCCTAATGGATTGAGATTGAGGCTGTGGATCCAGAGTATATATGAAGGTGCCCAGGAACTGGGCAGGGGTGTGTTCTATTGTACTCATCCATGTTCCATCCTTGGTGATTCCCCAGAGTGACCTGAATATCAAGCGATTTCCAAAAGTGAATGAGCACCTGAGAAAAAGAAGGTCACTTGCACTCCAGTGGATGAAGAGAGAGAATTATTTCTCAGCTTAGTCAATGGAATCTTACAATGAGATTACGGATAAGCACAAGTTGTTCAGCAAGACTGCTATAATAATGATATCTATATTTATGCCTAGACTCCAAGCAGTATTGAATCCCAAATGGTTGCACATCACCAGGTGGGAGCTGTTACAGACAATCAATACCACTATAAAAGGATGTAATGCCATAAAGGACGAGTTGAGGGCCATATGAACCTCCAGAACAGGTATGTTCTCAACATGATTACAGAAACGGAAGGAGGTGTTTGCGCCAAGGTCGGGCCTTCTTGCTGTACTTTCATACCATCCTATGACGGTGAGAACGGGACTCTGATGGATGCTATAACTATGTTGACAGAACTGCACACGAAAATGAAGGAGGAGACAGAGGCTATTGGAAATGACGATTGGTTCTCATTTCTGTTTGCATGGGTTCTCGATTGGATGGCGATGGTGTTCAAGTTCCTTGGAACAATATTGGTGATGATAATATTCTGATTCTGTGTTATAAGGATAATAATTGGACAATGCCAGAAAACAGCAAAGAAAGCAGTAGGAAGGAAGATCATGATCGATGTAAAGGATGAAACAGAAAACAATGCGCAGAAAGTACCATGAAAGACCATATAAAAGCAAGTATTGTGGCACCTGAAGGAACAAAATTCCTGTACCCAAGTGATCATAATAATTGAGCAGACGTACACATCCGTAGGAGATCCTACCCCTTTCCTCCCCCTTTCCTCCCCTGTACTGGAGACATGAGACTGTGCCCTGTCAAACAACAGCTTTTGTACCAATACCGCAGCGAGTGTTGGGAAGATGGTATCCATTAAGACAACCATAATGAATGTACCCCTGAGTTGATGACAGCCTGCAGGAGGAGATTCCTGAAGGAATATGAGAAAGAGCTAAGAAAACGGACTGATGACATCATAAGAAAGTGTGTACAATGTCCTGAAATAATGAATGAATACAATGTATGAATCCTAGAGGAGAAATGACGAAGTAAATAATCACGTGAACCTTAAAAGTGTAAAAGAAGAAGATTACACAGTAAAATGTGCTGCAGAAATCAGAAGTATAATGCATGTACATACTCTGAAACGCAATATAGATCAAGTCATTGTATAGGCTAGCTACAAGTAGTGTACAGAATGCAAGTGGAGCCGCCATTGTACAGAAACTGGACATTGGTCACATGAAATAATCAAGCCAAAGAATCATGGAGAGAAAATTAAAGGCTGTGTTGCAGTAGAATAGCAGGTTGTTGGAGCTGCGTTGGGAGGCTGTCTGGCCTGAAGTCAAGAACTGAGAAGTCGAGGTCAGCTCTCTACGCTGGAGAGGAACGTGTGTGCAGAGGATGAATCCTCTCACGTTAAGGTCCAAGAAAGAACACAGAAAATGCCAAGACTTAATTCATTAAAATATTTAAAAGCTTGTCACGTGAATTGAGGCTGAAAATAGGGCTTGAACTTGGAATTCCAGACACGATAGCGTGTGCCCTCACTCTGGTTGCATTCCTAGGACAAGAATACTCTGCAAGGCCAAGTACAAAGAGAATTTCATGGCAGGAGGCATGGGTGATGAGAGATGTTGGGCTATTTGAGTGGTAGGGCAGCTTCATGACCTATCTACTTACACCTGGGTCTTGGCTTATGTGCTGCTAATTGAACCGAATGTTCCAGACATGGCACAAGCGTGCCAAACTTATTGCATTAATACATATAATGAAGGACCTTATAGCTTGAGAAACCAATGAAACACTGTGTTACTGGTTTTTCTTAAATGACACGTATGAAGAGGTAGTCATAAGTTATCCACCTGATATCTGACAGCCAATAACAAACCTAGCTCCCATATGATTGTATATCTAGATGTGTCCCTTAACCAATCCCAACCCTTGATAGGTTTTTCACTATAGCCACATAGCATGATGTCATTCTGATGCATAAAGAAGTATATACTTGTATTTCATGTGGAAACCGCTGAGAATGAGCGTACGTCCATTGATGTTCGTTGTAAACTCCCTGTTTTAGATTATTGCTAATAAAACAGAAAGTTTCCATCTTCTTGAGTTTGTCCGGTAATTTATTCTGGTGTAATCCCATCCAGTAACAGATGCATGTTTCCAAGGGCCACTAGCTCAGGTTGGAGTGACACCAAGGCTGCGGACAAAGCATTTCGAAGGAAGAGTAGATCTTAGTGGGAATGATAATAGCAGGGACCCATTCAGAAAAAAAAAAAGGCCACTCACATACAGACCAGGTAGGCCTGGGCTTGGAGAGGATTGTGTAGCCCTCAGGGATGAGTGTGTCAAAAGCAGTGACAGAGCTGGCAGTGAACCATGTCTCGGTGAGTGCGAGAAGGTCAAAGTCTTCAAGAAGGACACATACATCAGACAAGTGTTTAATAGCAAAGCGCGAGTTGAGGGTAGCTCGGTGAAGTTGGTTGACACCTTTGAAGGTCTTCCGAGGAGGGGTACAGGGATGTGGTACACCTGTGTGGCAGGAGAGGGGAGGAAGTTGAAGAGAGACGCAAGACACCTATCAAGAAGGTGGAGTTTGGGCTGAGAGCCCAGGGCCATGACTGTGCCATTCTGATAAACAGTAATGATGCACCTAGAGGATGAGAAGCATGCCAGAGTACTTCCCATCTGGTGCTACCATTAAGGGGCGACGAAGAGAAAGGGGGAGAGGACAGAGACCATGTGGGGAGTCGATAGGTCCGGAGAGGGAACGACAAAGAGAATGTCTGTGACAGTCTGCCTGGAAGAAACATTGAGGTAGGTGTCAGTGATGGGTAGGCCTGGATTGGAACACAGGAGATCTTTTTTGAAAGTTTTCCTGCCAGGCATCGAGAAAGAGGTAGGGTAGGTGATACAGTAGCAGTTAGAATCGATAGGGGAGATGGAGAGCACCATGGAGGGAGAGGGCAGAGAGATGGGGGAGAGAGAAGAGACAAAGAAACTGCACAATGCATGGTGAACTCACCAGGCGGCCTAGCAGCAAGACAGGTGCAGACGACTAAGGTATATGTAGAGGTCTACTGGAGTAGTAAGGCTACAGCATTCCAAGCAGCATTTCTCGCCACACGGGACACCTGGCAACTGAAACTCCTTGTTGGGTGTTGCCTCTCCCTTGTGTTGTGAATCACACTGCCTCCAATGTTATTGCCGGGTCGCACACCTTGATCAGCACTGGACGAGCCTCTCAATGAACCAACCGGACCTCGTGATGATAGTCAAATACTGTATGCCCAGGAAGCTCCCCGTATTCCCTTATAAACCTGCGCTGGGTGCCCAGACACTGCCCACTTGTTTCCAGCTGGCGCTTTGTCTTCACCCTAAGTTATTTTGTAATGGGCCCATTTGTAAAGCTTACCAACCCTAGGGAGTGATTCTCAGACAAGTTGACAAAAATCCTTTAACACAATAGCCCCGTTGCGACCTTAAATAGAAGTCTCAACAGAATGATTGAGCAAAAGGCCAGAGAGGGTGCACAGCACCTTCTAACATGAGCTGAAAAGATACAAAGGACACAATTAGCACACAATCAGCTAATACGAGCCCAGTACCCCCCAAGGTGTTATGGTGTACCTTAATCAGTTCCAGTAGGGGTCTTGAAAGATACATGAAGGACTGGAACATGGGGCCTGTCCCGAACAGCATGAGGGCCGCCTAAGGGACTTGTGACATCCAAAACAAGATGATATGATATGATACTTTATTTATATAGCACCTATACACAATGTGTTTCAAAGCGCTTCATGGCAAGGGAGGGAACAAGGGAAAATACAATTATATTCTTACAGGCCATGAACAACAAGAATGTGAAATTAACTATCATACTCGGACTGACAACATTTCAGATAGTGCAAGAGCTAAAACATAGTTAGGAAATGGGAAACAGCCAGGCGACTACCGTACTAGGCCTGACAACATTTCTGGGAGTGCCGGAGATTAACAAGAGGTGAGGGGGGGTGGCGAGAAAGGAGGGAGAGGAACAAAACAAGCGATTATCGTACTAGGCCTGACGACATTTCAGATAGTGCTGGGGGATGCGGGGGGGGGGGGCAAACACAATCCAGAAAAAGCCAAGTAAGCATCATAATCCAGGCAGGTCAAAAAAATCGATCAAAGAGGTGAAAATGGGTTGTTTATGCAGGCAAACAAATCCAAATCCAAATCCAGCAGCAAGGTAAAAAATAAATCCAAAAGGTCAGAACAGGAAGTTCAAGATAAACAGGCAGAAGGTATCCAGCAGCTGTGATGCACCAGAAAAAGTTCACGGTAGCTCTTTGTAGTCAAGAGACTGCAGCAGGTCATTTCCTTAGGGCGACACATGCCATGATAGAATGTACGTGAGAACGTACGATGGGAGGTGGTGCATGGCGTGCTAAGGTTTCAGGGGACTGTAGTCCTCTATGGGCTGGTCGCTGCTGTAATAAGCGCCAGGGCAATTTACAATTCCCCGGTGCGGCGGCATTCCTTGTGACTCCACATCAGAGTGTTTTAAAAAATTAATTCTCTTCTGGGTTGCAATGACAGGGACAGGTAACTGAACCTCCTCTGCCTTCTGTGCCTCTGGGTACAGTCCCGCTCCTCGCAGCCACAAGCCTGGTATCACACAACAGTGGGGTTAGATCATTTGCCTGCACTTACGTATGGCAGCATTCACCACAAAACAAAGCCAGAGGTCACCTCAAGCTAGACATGAATCCAACTGCTGTCAATCCTCTGAGGCATATGTCAATACTGCCAAAAGTATGGAAGCACCCTCCCCTTATGGCCAGTAGATGCACTGTAATGACTACTGCAGTATGGAAGAGACCTCTTCCAAGATGGCCACTGCTTTAGCCCATATGTTTTAGTACGTCTCACCAGTCCAAGCCTTCCAAATTCCTATCGGCCGACAGATGCACATAGATCCGAACTCCTACAGAAAACTCCCGGCCGCCAGCTGCATCAGATAACAGGTGAGATTAGCACCTTTCATCTGCTTTGCAGGCGTGGGTTCTGGTGGTGCAACAGCGCTCAATAGATGGTCAATGAGAAATGCTATGTTTCCTTGCAAATTCCCTATCCACAGACCTTCTGGGGCTTAGTGACGGTGATGGCATTTCTTAATGCAATATTGACATGCCTGATCATGTGTACATCGTGATTTTAAAACTGAAAGGCAGTTCCGTGAGCCATAGTGGCGCTTTCCTCAAGAAGTGTATTGTGACGAGTCATGGGATCTCATCACATGTCCCCAGAGGGGAGCCCTTCCCTTTGAGGCTAGGGAGGTGAGCCTGCTATGCAACATTCCCTTTAGCGGTGGCATTCGCAAGGACCTCATAAGGAGATACTCCCATCTTGGGGACAATGACTCTTGTTATATGAAATGATATGATAGTTTATTTATTTCGCGCCCATACACAAGTGTTTCCTTCTGTGAAGGAACTCCATAGCCCACTTTCCTATGAACCCCCTCTGGCCATCACTGCCTCAGAAGATGTAACCTGAACAGACCACTGTGTGCTATTGTGACACAGAAACCAATATTATAGCCCAA
The DNA here is from genome assembly GCF_040938575.1 of Ambystoma mexicanum. NCBI lineage: Eukaryota > Metazoa > Chordata > Amphibia > Caudata > Ambystomatidae > Ambystoma > Ambystoma mexicanum. Next base: position 39,799,268 of record NC_090936.1, on the reverse strand, counting down.
CACAAATCCACTGAGAAGAAGACTGGAGGAGTAATGCTGATCGCTCTTCTATGGCAAGTAGGCGATACTGTGAAGAGTGGGAACTATGGCGTAAGGAAGAATACCCCAGAGAAAGAGAAGAAGGACAACAATCCTCCATTGGGGAGGACCCAGCTAAGATGCATGAACACCAAAGAAGGACTTGCATTAGAGAGTCTTATTCACTGAGAAGGTGAATCTCGGGAAGTTTGCACCTAAGGAAGAGAAGCCAGGGCATTCTGGGAGGTCCTCAATTGAGAGGATGTGGAGAACAAAGAAGGAAAGCGGTGCAGGAGCAGGCATGGAACTGACTTGTATCTGTGGCAAGCATTGCCAGGTGGTGGTATGACCTCAAGGAGGTGAATTGCGTGGTTTGACAATGTCGAGACCATGCAGGAAGATACTCTGCAGAGCCGTGGAGACCAAAGCAGAGAAGGAAAGGAAGATGCTGGAAGCATTTCTCAAGACCGCATGATCCCGACCCCACGGGAAGAACCGGTTGCGCCAACCCGATGAACTAGAAGTAACGGGAATGGCAGGAGATCAGGGAGACGCCACGGGAAGACACTAAACAGCAGAGAGTATTAAAAAAACCTAAAGATTCATCATACTTTTCCCAGTATATGTAATAGCAGTAAAAGAGTATAACCAATACCGAGAGACTCATCGTACTCGTCTCAGTATCGGTAAAAGCAGCAAAGAGAATAACGATAAGTGATCCTAAGAACAGAAGGAAAAGGTAAGAGTGGGATCCTATCAAACATATGGAAAGATAAATGGTGCCAGTACCTCGACCAGATCGAGTCAAATATAACAGGGTTAATTGAGAATCCTCAAAAAGTAAAACTCAAATTAAAAAGATATGATTGGATAAAAACAATAGAAAAGAAATCTGAATCCTATCTCTGAATAACGTAGAAAACATGCAAAGAAAAAGAGGTACATTACCAGATTATCTAATAAAATGTCCGAGTCAATTTCATAGAGGAAAGCTCTTATCTATAAGAATGGACACATATCCAACAAACAGTTTCCTACATAACAGAGGACGACGAGGCTTGAACGGAGGAATATGCAGATTTTCGAACGACAAAGATAGACAAGAAACAGTTAAGCATAGACTGCTGGAATGTACTGCAGTAAACAAAGACAGAGGTCAAGTCCTCAGTAAATATCTCAGACAGTATACGACAAGGACAAAAGAAGACTGGTGGTGTGCATTTTTTACCGGGAAGTACATTAGACAGACCTGTGCAGAAATAAACCTTCTTGAAAAGTAATGGCCACACTATAAAAGGAAACCTGAAAGTGTAATTTATAAGTTACATTTTTCTTTCGAAACGTATGATAAAAGACATTGTATTTAAGGACAATGGAACATGGAAATGTGTAAAAGGTTTTATTGTATTAAACTAATTCACAATAAAAAAGAAATAAAAGAAAATACAGAGAGCCTCATCATCCTCTTCTCAGTAATGATAAAAGCAGCAACGAGAATAACGAATATCAAGGGACTCATCATACTCGTCCCAGTAACTGTGAATGTTGCAGAACATATATCGAATCCCATGGGATTCATCATACTCGTCCTAGTAAGTGGGAAAACAGTGGAGTATATATCGAATCCAGAGGGACTCATCACATTCGTCCCAGTGATTACAGAAGCAGTCAAGATAGGGTAGAAAGTCAAAAGACTGGTGATCCTTGTCTGAGTGTTTGGGAAGACCAAGCCAATAGCAAAGAGGAACAGAAGAACCTACATGGCGGTTCCCAGAAAGGGAAGTACTTGGAAGCCAACTAAGTGGTAAACGAAATCAGGGAAACTGGTTTCTGGAGAGTGAGAGACTGTGAAGCAAGTGCAAGAGAGAGATATTGGTCTAGAGGAAATCCAGAGGAATACAAGTCAAGAACCTGAATAGGGAAACAAGGAACTGTAAATAAGTCAAGATAGAGGATGTCTGAGAGAAGTGGAAGGTGGAGAATACCCTTGTGGAATCAAAGTAATAGATTTACTATGTTACAAGGAATTATCTCAAGATAGACTATTAAGGCTGAGAAGGCCTGTCTAGGAGAAGGAGGCCATTCTCCTTGAACTGGAACCCTGTCTTTGTTTTGTTAGTTGATAATGAGTGTTAGGTCCAGAGTAGGGTTCTTTTTGTACGGAGGACGGACTGCTTTGATTTGAATGACCTTACTGACCACAAACACTCTGGTTAAATATGTTAGGTAGGGAAACCCCTGTTTGGTAGGGATAGATAGGTTTTTTGATTGTTATTTGAATACAAATTAAGGTAGAAATGCCACCTCTTTGTTCGCCTCCTTCTTCTGATCTATCACAGTATGCATTGCCCTTTCCAACACCACACCTTCACAAGATACACATTTCAGTTCAGCCTTTTCTGCGTTAAATGAACCTCACTGTCCTGTCTCCATAGCTGTCTTTCCCCAGCATGTCGCTGTCAGTCCATAGGACAATCAGAGAAAAAAAAGGACACCTCTTGATTGCATCTAAAGTACAGACTACAATGCACCCCAACTACCAGCAGGATGACTAAAAAGGAACATGAATGCTGTGACAAATCGCAGGATTTTGTTCACTTCTCCGCAGGGAGGAGCCTTTCCTTGTGAGGCTAGGGAGGGGAGCCCGCTACGCAAATCCCCCTAGGGTTGGCAGTAAGCGGGACCTCACATTGAGAGACTCCCCCCTGAAGCATGAGGACTCCCATTCCGTGGAGGAACTCCCTAAAGCCCCTTTTCTAACAACACGACAAGACCACCAAGTCAGACCTCTGTGCGTTATTGTCAAACAGAATTCAGGTTTCCTCTTGAAAAACAACCCATCACGAGTACTATGAGGAAGAGGAGTGGTGGAAGAGTAACATGATTACTGCCAATACTGTGACGAAGAAGAGTGAACTCATCAGATAGAGAGGAGAGACTACAACTCTCTGCTGGGGAGGATCCAGCAACCTGACTAAAAACTGAGGAAGGACTCCCCTTAGAATCACACTAAACCAGGGTACCCGGTCTAGTCTTGATCATCCGGGCTATCACAACATTTCCATATGAACAGAGATCAAGACCTATAGTAACAGACAGAACTAACCATAATCTAATTTAAGTCATATACCTCAAATTTAAGAAAATATAGTATTTATTTATTCAATTACAATATATAGAATTCATTACACAAATTCCCCAAAATAATAGTAAAAACACCTCTTTACACTCAAATGAATACATGCATATCATAGTAATGATACACATTAATTCACTATCACACAGAGAAAGAACATCACATCTAATCCCTTCTATGTACCAGGGATATGGACTAACAGCATATATCTAACACTTTAATGCACATAAGACTAATAACAAAGTGTGTGATTTTGCAAGTCAAGAAACATAATGTGGAAACTGCCACAGAACACAACATCACAAAGAATTCAGAATGTTTGCTTCCTCCCTTTTACAGAGCGCTGCATGCAATTGGACAGAAGAGGCATCCCCCATCTTTTGGTTGGCAGTCCATCAGATAATCAAGCAATACCAAGGACCCACCCTTGCATTGGTCCACAATTACAGACCGCTGTGCAAACTGTATTCCAGCGGGCAAAGTGAGCATAAATGGTGACGGGATTCAATTGACCAGAGTTCACATCCCCCATATTGCGGTTGGCAGGCAACTGTACAATCCAGAGCAAGCTGTACAATCCAGTGCAAACTGTTTACCAATGGGCAAACAGAGGATACATTCGGACAGGATTCAATTGACCAGAGTTTGTATACCTCATCTTGTGGTTGGCAGTGTGGAGAACCCTGACACAAGGGTGACAGGGTTAATCAAGGCTGGAAGAGTGGCAGTACAGCTTTGGGGTAACTACTGGAAACAGAGATGTGTATCTAACCCCGGGGAAGGGAGCTGGGGTTCTTGTGAAGAGAACTAATCAAGAATCTGACAAGTTGAGACTGGTGAAGCAGAAAGAAGCAGTCCAGAAGCTCAGACAGACTTTTGTGGTAGCTGTAAGACAGAGAGGAGAGGCAAAGAGGCTGCTCTTTCTCATGATGCAGGAAAGAAGAGTGCATTGCCTACCCAATGTCGAAGGTCGAAGAGTCTTGTCCAAGTTGCCTAATATATTTTTTAAGCATGTTGCAACAGAAGCAGTAGAACTGTGGTTCTCCATAACTTTGTCAGAACATTTTCATTTGAATGTGCTTGAAGCAGTAGGAGACTGTGAGGGAAAGGAGCCTGCTTTCAAGGTATCATCTGTGCAAGGGGGTTACCCAGGAAAAGCTACCCCCCCTTAGAAGAAGCATCCTGACAAATTGTATTAACGACGCTGCCGAAGTTACAAGAGAGGAATTATTATTCAAGCTGAAGTGGTACTTTTGTTTTGACTTCTATCCATTCTTTCCTGGAAGGAGACTATCCAGGATTGCCATTGGTGCTGTGTTCTTTGTGGAACTTGGAAAGGGAACATTTTCAGCAAACAAAGAAGGACGTGTTACCAGTGGATTTTTGTTTGCGTGAACTTTTGTTTCTTAGGAACGTTTCACAAACTGATTTAGCACTTTATTTTTGCTTGGGAGAAATTGACTTTGGACATTCCTGGGGGAGCGGATCTACCCGGGACAAGTAGAAGTCATCCTAGAAATTGGTTATTTGGTCATCTTTTATTTATGTTGTTTAAACTTTGTTTTGATTGGTCTTTTGTTTAGAATGAGGGCCAGTTTTGTGTATGCTAGGAGAATTTCCCTTAGATCCTAGACAAGGTAATCCCCTGGTAGAGTAGTGTTAGTTAGCTTTTATTTGCACTTTTTCTTTGAATTAAAATGCCAAATGCTGTGAAACCTACAAGCAGTTGTCTGCCTCACATTACTGCCCCTCACAGCAGTCCACTGTGCAATCCACAAATACCAAGGAACCACCTTTGCATTGGTTCAAAATTACAGACCGCAGTTCAAACTATCTTCCAGCAAGCACACTGAGAGGCTAAATGGCAACAAGGCAAGTTTCCCCATGGTTCTGCATCAACATGCCAGAAGAGGGGACAATGCACTGTGCAGTGAAATTGGACTCGAGCAGGTGGACACACGTGCCATGCATGTGGGACAGGAGCAGAGGGTTCATGGAAATTCACAGAACTAGAGGAATGCAACTGAAATGCCCATGCCCAAGCAAGACACTGTTTGCCTGAAAATACAGTGTGCACCGTTACAGTCACGCCACATGCAGAGACAAAGAGACATGTTGCATACAAATATGGCTGGTGTTACAAAGGGGATTTGGTTTCACCTCTCTAGGATTCCTCCATAAGCACCTGCCCAACAGGAAATTGTGACCGCAACAGCCCGCTCCACGGATTGGGCAGCCACAGGTGCAGTGCTATAGTAGTGTGGGGCTAGATTGGCACGTTGGAGAAGACAGTATCACCGGAGAGAAATGGCAAACGTATTGGGTGGCCGATGTAAGAGGGGGCAATTGTGGACAATGAATCACTGGATATATACATTATCAATGTAAATAACAGGTTCTGGGAGTACTCTAGAACCCTGTTTTAGACGTATTAGCAGTATTATTGATTAAAAAGAAATTGAACTGGGAAACAGCAAATGACGATAAAGTTAGAGCTGTTATTTGTCTCTGTAAGTAGTCAAACGATTTCAGCAATATATCATATTTACCAAACTTTAAGTTTGAGAACCTGTGTTAATGAAAGCAATAATAGAATTCTTAGTGAACCAGGCCTTGTTCCAAAAGACTCACATGATAATAGCATTTGCCAGAAAACAAAGATGCAGTCCACCATGAATAGGGGGGTTGTACTAGGACAATAAAAACATATCTTTTGACAAGATTATAGAGTATACATGAAAACTATGCATCATAGAACTCACATCATTTAACCAAATTATTGCACTTACTGTTCCCTTTCATTTAGCTACTTAAAGCAGTAGAGTTGTCTGGTCAATGTACCACTTGACCTGCTAAACCTGTGTGGGAGCATGCTTACTCCAAATCCCATCACGCAGTTGACTTGCTTTGGTCATGCCATGCTCAAAGGTCTTCTGTGGATTGGCCTGGTGGGTTTCTCCTCAGTTGGCTGTGCTGTGACAGAGCAATTGGCTGCCTTCACACTACCTGGAGGTACCAGGTGGCAGGTGGTTGCTCACTTAGCAGCACCAGCTCCTCAAGATGCGCCTCGACATCAGATACCGCCTGCTGTAGGTTAATACAGGTTACTTCTGTCTACATTGTCTTACTTCAGGCTAGTTCTGACTTTAGATGCAGCCTATATATCAGGCAAGACATGTATCTTTTCTTGTTGACCATGAAAATATGTTGTACTGTGCAAATATTCTGTTAAAGTATTTAGATGATGCAATTGGCTACTACCTTCCACCTTTGACCTATTCCCAAGAGTGCATTTGTGTAAGTACTCACAAGTAGTTCAAGTTCCCTTTCGTTATGTCTTCCAAGTTGCATGGCTTTTGGGTCAATGGTTTCATCAATCTCTTCTGCGTCGTCGTCTTCTGGTGGATACACAATTTCAGGTATCGCTGTATCTGAAATGCAATAATGAACGTATGGTTATGCGCTACCAGCTCGTGAGTATCTGTTTTCCCCCAGATGCCCACAGCCCCTTGATTTAGGTGTTACCTGGAGGGTTGGAATGAGTCCATGTTTCTGCTTCATTGATCTTCAGCGGGTTATCTTCTTTGCTGGTAAATAAATCAGAAACATAATACTTCAATTCCAATAATATGTGAAATCCAAGAGATGCTGGCTCTGCCTATTTCAGGATTTGCATGTGAAAAAAATCATCATCTACATTTATTTGCAAATGCAATTTGAAATATTCATACACAAGATAAATGAAAAGTGTAAAACAGAGAATATGTTTTGAAAATAGCATTGTACATTTTGTAATGGTGTTAAACAAGATGAAGGACAAATTAAGGTTTAGCACTGTATATCCCCCAACTGCAACCCCATAGTTTTTCCAACGCACCCATTTAGCATCAAAATCTAGTACCTTAATTTGGATCTCTTTAGAGAAATATTAGTCATTTCCAAAGACACATTTTCCTTGAAATAACTTGATGAAGCACTCATCCTCTTCACAGAAAATCCCCCTCTCCCAAAACACAGATCTGTATAAGTACCTTCAAGCCAGTCAGACCTGGGAATAAGCAATGCTCCTAAAACTTTCAGTCCATGACCATAAAAACATCAACCCTTCTTATGCTAACATTGTGCTTCCATCAAACTCAACAATCCAGGACCTACACCCTAAATACTCTAATGGGTACTGCTAAAACCTGTCCAGTCAACCTTGCTTGAGTTTCCTACAACCTACACCAACAACAAATCGCTCTCGCTTCCATGGTCCACCATGTGGAAATCCAAATTCAGCACCAACAAATACTACGTCAACCAAGCCCAAAGTAGAGCATTGACTTCTATGGAAGAAAAGAGGATTTTGTGCCATCAAAGTCTATGCTGCATTCTTTCAAGGCATTCAGCACCTATTCAAACTCACTTAAATTGAAAGCCCCAACACTTGGTCACAAGGCATATGCACAATCTACAAATCTTTTTGCCACCAAATTTTTCATCACCCAAAAATCGCGAACCTCAAAATTCGCAATGATCACAGTCACCATTATGCTCTGAATTCTTAGACCAGTTCCCATCACCTTTTCACTTATACCTCAACAGCCTGTCACTGATAGAAGCTCTGCACAAGCTGGGACCCTGCTACATCCTATACCTCCCTGCCAGACCACTTTGCTCGTCTAGCTCCAACTCTCTGCAGATCAGACGTGTTTCCAAGCAGAGAGTTGAGGTAGATCTCTCTCTTCCATAGGTGCCTCCCTCTGGAATGGCCTCCCTGTCCCTCACAGACTAGAGCCAGATATCCTTAAGTTCCGGGAGCTTCTCTTCTTTGTTCCCCCGCCTCCTCCCCTGCTAATTTCCCCTCTGCTGAGACTGGTGGCCTGGTTCCTTCAGAGTCCTACAGGGTGCCAGCCCTCCCCTGCCCAGTCTACCTCTGCACTTACTCTCCTGCCCCCTCCCCAGCTTTATCCTGCAATTGCCCTCACAGGCCTCCCACCTACACTTAGCGGGTCGTCTTGCACCCCTTGTAGCCCTCCGGTCCCTTTTTCTGCACTTCTAATTTCTGGGAGACATGGCGGTAAACGGGACAACACAACCCAGTGGAGATTTGTTGTTGGTGTTTAATAGTAGTCCAATAATAGAAGGGGACCTGTGATGGGATAAGGGGGCCAAGGACCAACCATAGTAACAGGGGAGCAGGGGGGGAGCCCGGGACAGGATGGTGGTACATAGAACCAATCTGTGGAGGAGGGAGGGAGGGGAGGAAGTAGGGGACCCAGGATCAAGCAGGTGAGGTGGGCTTGTTAGGATCAAGACCACCTTGGGGCACAGGGTTGGACCCCAGATCATTCAGGGTCAGAGGATGAATGAGAGCACCTAGGACCAGCAAGGGGAGGTGAGGAGACCCAGAATCAGCCAGGTGACTCATCCTGTGGGCTGTGGGGGGATACCAACCACCATTGAGGGCACGAGCGAGGAGGACAGAGCCAGGGCATGAAAGAGTCATCTAGAGAGGTGCTAGGGTCATCTAGCAGCATGGCCGATCTTGCTAAAAGTTGTGATGATGGGAGAGGAGGGTGAGCCTGACACGTAGGATAACAGGGAGGACCATTTCTTTGTGCCCTTCACCAGGCTGTCCAGGTGAGGGACGGACAATTCTTTCAGGATATGTTTAATTGAGGATTGCTTGGTCTGGCAATAGGCCCAATTAGGGCCTCAGGAGACTTTTTGGATAACCTGGAGGAGGTTGCAGGCAGTGGTGCGGCCTGATAGATGGCATGGACAAGCTCCAGCTCACTGGCCAAGTACTGAAAAAAAGGGACAAAGTGGAGAAGGTCCTTGGGCATAATCCCCAGTCCTCTTTCTGATCAGGCCCAATCAGGCATGGAGAAACTTTAAGGTGGGACGAGAGAAGGTTGAAGGCTGCATTACGGGTGGCTCAAAGAGTACAAGATGTGGTGGAATGGCAGATGGCTCAGACCGCGCTGAAATTGCTATGTAAGTTCAGGAGAAAAAGGGAGGGTCAGTGAGGGCATTGGGGTATGAACCCCAAAAGAATATTCTAATTTTAAGAGCCATTTGAAAGATAGTATCCAGAAGAAAGTCTTCTCATCTTTTTTAATTTGAACATCATTTTCTTCTGTCCTCGCGCTCCTCTTCCTCTCCCTCTACCTTTCTCGGCCCCCCTCCGGAACTCTTCCCCTTCCTCTTCCTTTCTCCTCTTCCTCTCTGATAACACCTGACAATGTTTCTAGACAAGTCTGATATATGAAAGTGTAGTCCAAACAGGTTGCATCCCTGCTCCTCCAGAACCATCAAAGACCATATTGACACCCTCGCGCCAGCCTTGGCCTATTTCTGCAATCACTCTTTTGCCGCTGGTGCTTTCCCCTCTCTCCTCAAGCACTCCCTTGTGCACCCCCTCCTTAAAAGCCTTCTGCCGATCCTACCGGTCCAGCTAAGTATTGCCCAATCTCTATCACTCCTTTCCTGTGCAGACTTCTGGAAAAGCTGTCCATCTACTAGCTCAACTCTCCACACTGAAACTGTTGACTGTCTCCATGACCACCAATCTGGCTTCAGAGCAGCCAGAGGAACAGAAACTGCTCTCCTGAACACCTGTGAATATCTGCTCTCCAATCTCGACACCAGCACCTCTTCTGTTCTCATACTCCTTGACCTTTCCTCTGCTTTCAACACAGTCAATCACACCATCCTGATTAACCGACTCTGTGAGAACCTGGGCATCGCAGATCAGGCCCTGGAGTGGCTGACTTCCTTCCTCCTGGACGACTCTCCCAGCTCTAATTTGGGTCCTTTCTCTCCACATGTGGTGTTCCCCACAACTCTAACCTCTCACCCTGGCTCTTCAATCTTTATGTGGAACCTCTGGCCCAACAAATCTCCACCTTCTGCTGTAACATTCAGTGTTATGCGGATGACACGCAGCTCTTTTTCCGGCTCCCTACAGCCGCCTCTCCACTCTCGCACATTCCAGACTGTCTATCTGTGATTCAGCATTGTGCACCTTCAACGATCTCTGCCTTAATGCCAGTAACAAAGAGATCCTTCTCATCGGGACCCCTGCTCCCACCTTCCTTCTCTCACTCTGGCGGCCCTCCATGGACCCTCTTCCTTCGCCTTCCTGTGAGACAAAAAACCTTGGTGTTATCTTCGACTCCACTCTCTCCTTCTCTCTTCACATCACGGACCTTTCCAAGAAGGCCCACAACCAGCTGCACAACCACAGAGGTACTCTTCCTTTTCCACTTTCCCCTCAGAAGCTCATTGTCTCCAGAGCCCTGGTTCTCTCTAGGCTGAACCACTGTAACAGCCTCTTTCTCAATCTGCCTGCCTCTACTCTCCACCTTCTTCAACTAATCCAGAACAGGACCCCAAGACTTATCCTTGGCCTCAAGCCCAGGGACCATATCTCTCCAGCCCTGAAATCTGTCCACTGGCTCCCGGTGGCTGCAAGGATCAAGTACAAGACCCTCTGCATCGCCCACAAGGCTTTCTGGGGACGGGACCTGCACTACATTCAACACTCTCTGCCTAAATACCTTCCTCCTCAAGCCCTTCTCTCTGCTGCCTTCAACTCTCTGAGGGTCAGATGTGCCTCCAGGCAGAGTGTAGGGGGGAGATCACTTTCCTCTGCAGGTGCCTCCTCTGGAACGTCCTACCTGCCCCTCTCAAACTTGAACCTGACCACTGAAGTTCCGGAAGCAGCTCAACACCTTCCTTTTCTCCTCTGCTTTCTCTCCCTCCCCTGCTGACCTACCTGTCAGCTGAGCCAACTGATTGCTTGGTTACCCTCACAGTCTTACTGGGTTCCTGGATCCTCTTGACCGGTCCTCCCCACACTGCCTCCGGACCAGTCACACACTAGTGGCTGTTACTGTAACCTCTACCATCCCCTGCCTCCTTGCACTTACCCAGAGCCACGCTGTCCTGGCTGTATTTACTCAGAGCAATGCTGTCCTGATTGCACTTTCCCCTTACCCTCCAGCCTTGCACTTCCCCGTCTCTTTCCCCTGCACTTTGTGTTACCGCACTTGCACGATCTGAATGACACAAGGCCTAGTAAGATCGTTCTCTTGTCCTCCCTGCGTACCCTCCCTTGTCTTGCTGCGCCTAGCAATACATGTGTACAGGAGCGTTATAAATGACATATATCATATCATCATTGTTCCTTAATAGAATTGTAGCATTCATCATTACCTCTTTACTTCTCTCACAATCAACCCATGATCCATCCTATGATGCCTCGGGAGGATAGCTCAGGGGCAACGTGCTCACCTTGGAAGCAAGACGACACGGAGCACAACAGGTTCGATCTCCAGGTCTGCGCTTAGAAACCTCTGGGTATTAAGCGAATAACCAATTATATCATATCATATCATATCATATGATTTTATTCGAGTTTTCAGCTGTCCGCACATTGATTAGCTGGACGTGTCAGCCAAGGAGTTAATTAATGACAATTGATGTACCCTATGAATGATGGCAATGCTAGCAATTCAATAGAGCTCTTCTGAAGCATGATGAATGTGTCATGTGTTTCCATAATGAAAGTAATGTCTTTTGTACACATAGCACTGGATCCCCATATCACACGACTGTATGGGAGATCCTAAAACTCCCATACAGTATATGAGGTCACATACTGTGGTGTTTATTAAGACATTAATATTCTAAAGAGATTCTAATTGACGATAAAACAAATGATTGTTGGCTTTAGGTATCAAAAATGCTTGACAGGTTAACACACATATAGCCAATCTGCTCAAAGCACATTTAATGTGCTTGAATAGTCAATGGGATGTGTGAGAAACATGAGGGTGTTCTCACAAGTAGGCCCAGGGGATCCATTGCTCAGGTGGCCAGCGAAGGGCCATCGCTCTTGGATCCCAACTCTGGGGGCGGACCAGTGAGGCAGGATCACATGGGCAGGGGGTCTTTGGGGACTGCGGGAAGGGCGTCCAAAAGCGAGACATGGTATCCCCCTGTTCCTTGCCCCAATCCATTCTACCCACCCTCGTTGTTCATGGGATATTGTCACCCGAGTCCCATCCTACCCTTGACCTTCCCTCACGAAAAGGGAAGATAATATATCCTGGACGACTAGGGAGAACAAACCCTTTAGAAACCCTTGACCCTAACAGTGCCTTTCCTTCCTCAAAACCCATTATTCAGGATGAAAGTCATAGGAGGAAAAGAGTTAAGTACATGAGATCGTGTCAGAAGAAAGATCAAGCACAACAGAGACAGGACCGTGATATTAATATACATTCATCTGTTCCCCATCTAGACCACAGGGAATACTATCAAGACCCATGCCTGTATAATACAACATCAGAGAGATGGAATACTCTCCCACAAGAGGAAGTTATCCCGTTAAATTAAAACAAGGCTAGAGGATGGTTCTATCTCCGCTGTCGATCTCCCACTAGTATTATAGTAAATAGACGTAACCATCAATGTCATCTCCAATTCTATTTCACTTTACAGTCCTCTCCAACAGCTTCCATGGGGCATATTCAATCCCAGTACATCTCCCCCTCCCCAGTTCCTCCAAATACTGGGACGAGGAAGAGGCAACTGGGAGCAGTGAAGATTTCCCATAGGAATAACACGGGGAGTGTAAGGGAAACCAGCTGTAGAAAGAACCTAAGTTGTCCCATTGATAGAGTCAGGTATTCACTAAGTATCACTCACACCTGACTCCACTTGACTGCTTTTCCAACTATAAAAGGTGTAGTTCTGCCCAGCTCAGTGAGTGAGCTGAGGACGTTGTTTATACCAGAGAAGCCAAGTAACACAGAGCAGCAGAATCAATGGTTCAGGGGAGAACAGCGTGCTGAGACGCTGGCCCGGTGTTTCTCAGGGACAGCAGCATGGCTAGGGAGCCGTGTCGCCAGAGAGCAGAGCGAAGCATCTTGCAGCCTGCTGTTGGTGGTTGGAACATGGCTCATTACCTTGGGACCTGTGCTGGCCCCAAGGGTGTCTGAGAAGCAGGTGATGAGACCCTGACCTCTGGCCCACGTAACCAGGAGGGAGCGCTTTGCACTGTGCTGCTGCCCGCGCGAGACTCATGAAGTAAGAAAGAAAGACTCTGGAGCATTCAACTGACTGAGGTGGAGCAGGCGAAAGGATAGTCATAAAAGCTGCACGGAGCGGAAAAGAGGAAAGAAAAGGAAACTAGTAAAGAAACAGATTGAAAGAAAAGTGACGAGGTTGAGAGAAAGTAAGAGAAAGTCAGAAAGCATAGTGTGCAAGGACACGAAGGAATAAGATTAAAGTAAAGGGGGTGCGAGTGACCCGAAATGAGAGAGAAGGATGCAAGCGACCCGGCAGAGTGGAAAAGTAAAGAAAGTGCAAGTGTACGGGAAAGCAAGGAGGAAGGTGCCAGTGGGTACGGAAAAGTAAACAAAGTGCAAGTGTACGGGAAAGCAAGGAGGAAGGTGCCAGTGGGCACGGAAAAGTAAAGAAAGTGCAAGTGTACGGGAAAGCAAGGAGGAAGGTGCCAGTGGGCACGGGAAAGTAAAGAAAGTGCAAGTGTACGGGAAAGCAAGGAGGAAGGTGCCAGTGGGCACGGGAAAGTAAAGAAAGTGCAAGTGTACGGGAAAGCAAGGAGGAAGGTGCCAGTGGGCACGGGAAAGTAAAGAAAGTGCAAGTGTACGGGAAAGCAAGGAGGAAGGTGCCAGTGGGCACGGGAAAGTAAAGAAAGTGCAAGTGTACGGGAAAGCAAGGAGGAAGGTGCCAGTGGGCACGGGAAAGTAAAGAAAGTGCAAGTGTACGGGAAAGCAAGGAGGAAGGTGCCAGTGGGCACGGAAAAGTAAAGAAAGTGCAAGTGTACGGGAAAGCAAGGAGGAAGGTGCCAGTGGGCACGGGAAGGTAAAGAAAGTGCAAGTGTACGGGAAAGCAAGGAGGAAGGTGCCAGTGGGCACGGAAAAGTAAAGAAAGTGCAAGTGTACAGGAAAGCAAGGAGGAAGGTGCCAGTGGGTATGGGAAGGTAAAGAAAGTGCAAGTGTGCAGGGGAAGGAAAAAAGGTGCCAGTGGACACAAGAAAGAAGGTGAAGAAACAGAGGGGAAAAAGAAGGGGTGCATAAAGCCCCCAAAGGAAAAGGTTAAGAGCAGGAAATAAAACAGAGGGGTTGAAGCTCAGAGTGGTCACGCTTAGGAGGTGAAAATAATCTAACGTTTTCGAAAGTCTCTTATGCTACCCCTTTGAAAGAACTGTTACAGAATAAAATTAAAACATCATTCAACAATAAAAAAAAATTGAAAATGCTAGTATAAATTGGACTCGTGCTACTGACTCCAATCAATAAAATTAGCAAATATATTTTAAGCATTAAGAAATAATTGTAGGAGAAGAAATGGCATGAACGCTTGTTTCCACACATAATATGCCGCTGCAGAGGAAATAATAGTTTCGGCTCCATACTTCATACTCCAAAATTGTTCACCTTCAATAGATCTGATATCAGAAACAAGCCCACTGTATACTCTGATATAACAGTCCATAAGAAGGGGACATGAGGTAAGTTAATGTCAGGCAGTTTCAAGCTCCATTTCACAAAGACGGCATATCCTATCGTCCCGTGCCAATTTGATCCATCACCCAGTGTGTTCCCTGGACGGAAGAATGTTGAAAAGCAACGATGTAATAAATCTACAGATATTATACAAGCACAATACAGTTAAATAATTTGGTAGGTGGTTGCGGCGAAAGCTCTGAGTGCTGTAGGTTTCATAGATTACCATGTTGTTTATATAGGAAATGTTCGATATTAAATCACTAACGTTCTACTTTAAAACATTACATACATTAGGCATTAAAATGAATTAATCGAGCATCTACATCAGTCTTGTAGAAGTGATTAATAGCTGTTGCTCTTAATTGGGTTAAAAATGGATTAGTAGCAGTCTGTCGATAACATCTTGCGAGGTAACTAAAAATGTTGTTCACACTAGGGGGGACATAAATATCTCAGAAAAGACAGAACACCAAGCTCACAACGTAATGCCTCCACCGGGACCAATGCGGGTACTCAAGAGAATAGAGCGCAGAATTTTACCCTCAAATGTTTCTACCCACCTTGGCATGGGCTCATGGAGAACTGCCAGACCATAAATGATTCCCGGTAAAATACTAGTACAGTAAATGACTAGCCCCTCAATGATATCCCTAAAAAATATATATATTATATCCGCCCCTGTTGTTGATAAAGCGTCTTAGAACCAACTATTTTTTCCATATTTTTGTCTTCACAATATCAACATAAAAATTCTGAGTCGGTTTATTAGTGATCAGGTCACTGAAGTAGATATAGCTATCAACAATCTGAAGGGCAGAGTCATTAGTGGTCTAAACAAATTTCTTCTTTTTTTAAAAACTCTTGGCAAATACCATAATTTTGGTTTTAGAACTATTGATTTTAAGAGAGTTGGCTTCAGAATGTATTGCTAATGAATCCAATGACCGATGTAATCCAATTGGGGTTCTGTCAAGTAAAATAGTATCATCTGCATACCCCAACCAAGGAACCGGGACTCGGTTGATGAGGGGAGGGAAATTATGTGTAGATTCAATGGTCGAGTCCATATGACAAACATATAAATAAGAAAGCAATGGGGCATGAGCACATCCTTGTTTGAGCCCAATATTCATGGTTATATTGTCTGTTAGTTCGCCTGCCAGATTCACTCGCACCAATACTAACATATCAGAATAAAGAGAAATCAAAAAATACAACAGAGCGGGATCAATTCCACAGTTGCCCAATATGGACCAAAGCCGAGGACGTGATACAGTATCAAAGGCTTTGGTGAAATCCACAAAACAAATATATAGGTTGCCTCTAGTAGCCCCTGAAGAAGAAAGTTAAGAGCAGGAAACTAAAGAGAGGAGTTAAAGCTCGGAGTGGTCACGCTTAGGAGGTGCAAATAACCTGGCATTTTTTAAAGCCTCTGATGCTACCACTTTGAGAGAACTGTTTATAAAGAAGAACGTACATCCTGACAAACTGAATTCATGTTTTCTTTTTAGCTCAAGCGGGGCCTGAGCTTGGGGGAAGGGTACTATGAGAGGCCTGCCAGCTGAACTTGTGTTTGAACTTGAAAGAGGCCTGAGCTTGGGGAAGGGAACCGTACGAGGCCTATAAAAGTGGAATCTTGATTATTTTGTGTTACTGAAGGAACTGAAGCTTCGGTAAGGGAACCCCAAGGCATTAAAGACATTGACATTGTTTGAACTATGGAGAGGGTCCTATAAACAGTCCCTTTTGATTGAACTCATTCTTTTGAAGCTAATCAATCAACATTTGGTGAGAAGACCACCTGAAAACAGTCCTGGTTTTGTATTTTTGCTGAACTACCACTTTTGCTTTTCAAAGACTTCCTAAAACATTTTTCTCAAAGAGTGAGGGCAAGCATCGGTTTAGACACAGACAGATTTTTATTGTGGACTTCTAGACTTCGACGGCCCTTAGAAACATCAGTTACGGGAACCATCCCTTTAGAGTTAGGGCCAATTAGACGCTACCCCAAACCAGGAACTTTTAGAAAGAAAGGTTTTGAAAACGTATATCTTTGAGTCTGTGTCTCTCTTGATAGCACGCCTGTCTCACAGATGTTAACATAGCTGCTGCTCTACACAATAAGGAGGAAGAGTTTTATAAGTATAGCAAAGAAATGAGGAAAGATGCTAGCCTTATTTAGTGAAGAGAGAGAGACGGCAAATTGAATTCGAGTTATATGAAAGGCAGCCGACGTACTGCAAATTTAGACGATGAACCTAGAGTCAGTGATGCAGAAAAGTCCCTAGCTCACAATGCCCCTCCTATATTGGCGCCAGGGCGGAAGAAGGGGTTGGTGAAATGTTGAACTTGACAAGAAGGCAGCAAATGGTGAATGTGCCTGTGGAACTGGTAGGAATAGAAGAAAGGACCTAAAACAGTGCGAGTTCTGCATCAGGAATGATAACATTACAGATCTTTACATAGATTCCATCGACGAATCAGGAATGTGTCTGCCTGGCCATGCGGCTGCACCGAGAAGGCCAAACAGCGCATACATTCATCTTATGCCCAGACCCCCCCTCATTACGGGACTGTGCCTTTTCAAAAATATTTTCAATATCCTCTCACAGCAGATCTCGCCTGACACCCACACTACCTCACTGTAAACATTTAGTGAATTGGACTCAACTTGATCTTCCTTTCAATGCTGCTGGGCCTCATGCCTGTTGCATTTTTTTAAATGAAGTTCTGCTCAATAACACACTTGAGGATCACAACACCTCCAATAGAAGTGAACCATACTTATCATGAGGTGTAAAACGCTGCATGAAGCTGTGCTACTGCGATGCTTCAGAACAGATTGTGGAGTGTGCACTGGGGAAACTGCTTGCCCTCTGAGGTCCTCCATTTCAAGGCTGCTCGGCCAACCTATTTCACTTTGGTGGGTAACTCTTTTTTTTAGCAGGGGGTGTAAACACAATCCATGTATCTACATTGAGCTGAATTCAAACAGGTCTTAGGCTTCTGCATGTCTTCGCGTTCATCTTAGACCAAAATAGTGCATAGAGAAAAATGAGTGACCTGAAGTACTCAGGGATAATTTAAAGGTTATTTCAGAATCCGGTAAAGGGATGCTATTCCCTCTACATAAAAGAAAATACAATCAAAGAATACTTTGATAATGCATGGAAAGGAATGATGCTGTGCACGCCATTATAATATTTGAACAGTGGAATATGTTTAATGAAAAGTAACAGAGAAATAACTACCAGTACAAAACACAAAGAGCGGACTTACGTGAAATAGTCGTTGTTTGGCGGGTACTGGGAATGTATGCTGGCTCATCTGGCCACCTGTTGGCAATCATAGAGAAGGAAGTTGGGACCGTCTGGGCAGCTATGGAGTCCAGACTCAAGTAAGTGTCACTGTGGGCACCGTTGCCAGCTAGAGTTGTTTATATGAAGAAATTGGATGAAGCGAATTCAGCACAAATATATTTTATTTTTGTATTAATAGTGTTATGGTGTTTATTGAGCGTGAGCCTAGCTTCGAGAAACAACGGAGCCCTTTACAGAGATATACAACAGTACAGATGCATAACGGAGCACATTACAGAGGTACACAACAATACAGATGATATGATATGATATGGCATTTGTAACGCGCCTATACACAAGTGTTTCAAGGTGCGACGAGGCAGGGAGGGAGGGACAAGGGAGACAGACAACGATCCTACTAGGCCAGGTGTCATTCAGATCGCGCAAGTGCAAGGTTAAGGGGACGGGAAAAAGTGCAGGGGGGAAAGAGAGAGGGGAAAGTGCAGTACACGGTTGGTAACGGACAAGATAAATAATAAGGGCCAGCTAGTGGCAAGTGCAAGATAAGTGCAGACAAGTGCTGGGAAGAGGGGCTGTAGGGATACAGAGACAGTCCCGCAGTGCAGGGGTTGCCGGGAAGGCAGTGCAGGGGAGAGTGGCTGGGCCAAGGACCGAGATTAGTGAGTGGCCCAGTTGCTGATTTAGTACAATTTCAGTGATTTAGCAGGGGAGAGAGGGAGAGAAAGCAGAAGCAAAGAGGAGGGTTTTGAGGAGCTTCCAGAACCGGAGATGGTTCTCCTCAAGTTTTAGGGAGGCAGGAAGGCTGTTCCAGGGGGAGGCCCCTGCAGCAGAGAGAGATCTCCCACCAACTCGTTGCTTAGAGAAGCGGCTGACCCTGAGGGAGTTGGAGGCGGATGAGTGAAGTGCACGAGAAGGAAGATATTTAGGAAGATACATAACAGAGCACTTTACAGAGGTATACAACAGTACAGATACATAATGGAGCCCTTTACAGAGGTATACAACAGTACAGATACATAACAGAGCACTTTACAGAGGTATACAGCAGTACAGATACATAACGGAGCGCTCTACAGAGGTATACAACAGTACAGATACATAACAGAGCACTTTACAGAGATATACAACAGTACATATGCATAACGGAGTGCTCTACAGAGGTATACAACAGAACAGATACATAACAGAGCACTATACAGAGGTATACAACAGTAGAGATACATTACAGAGAACTTTACAGAGGTATACAACAGTACAGATACATAACAGAGCGCTCTACAGAGGTATACAACAGTGCAGATACATAACAGAGCACTTTACAGAGATATACAATAGTACAGATGCATAACGGAGCGCTCTACAGAGGTATACAACAGTACAGATACATAACAGAGCACTATACAGAGGTATACGACAGTAGAGATACATTACAGAGCACTTTACAGAGGTATACAACAGTTCAGATGCATAACGGAGCGCTCTACAGAGGTATACAACAGTACAGATACATAACAGAGCACTTTACAGAGATATACAACAGTACAGATGCATAACGGAGCGCTCTACAGAGGTATACAACAGTACAGATACATAACAGAGCACTATACAGAGGTATACAACAGTAGAGATACATTACAGAGCACTTTACAGAGGTATACAACAGTACAGATACATAACAGAGCACTTTACAGAGGTATACAACAGTACAGATGCATAACAGAATGCTTTACAGAGGTATACAACAGTACAGATGTATATCGGTGCACTTTACAGAGGTATACAACAGTACAGATGCATAGCAGAGCACTTTACAGAGGTATACAACAGTACACATGCATAACAGAGCGCTTTTCAGAGGTTACGACGGAACAGATACATAACAGAGCACTTTACAGAGCTATACAACAGTACAGATACATAACAGAGCGCTCTACAGAGGTATACAAGAGTACAGATACATAACATAGCACTTTACAGAGATATACAATAGTACAGATGCATAACAGAGCGCTCTACAGAGGTATACAACAGTACAGATACATAACAGAGCACTATACAGAGGTATACGACAGTAGAGATACATTACAGAGCACTTTACAGAGGTATACAACAGTACAGATGCATAACGGAGCGCTCTACAGAGGTAAACAACATTACAGATACATAACAGAGCACTTTACAGAGATATACAACAGTACAGATGCATAACGGAGCGCTCTACAGAGGTATACAACAGTACAGATACATAACAGAGCACTATACAGAGGTATACAACAGTAGAGATACATTACAGAGCACTTTACAGAGGTATACAACAGTACAGATACATAACAGAGCACTTCACAGAGGTATACAACAGTACAGATGCATAACAGAATGCTTTACAGAGGTATACAACAGTACAGATGCATAACGGTGCACTTTACAAAGGTATACAACAGTACACATGCATAACAGAGCGCTTTTCAGAGGTTACGACGGAACAGATATACAGCGGGGGTAGGATACAAAAGGGTACAGAGGAGGTGTACAGCTGTACCGGGTCGCATTAAATCACTTTGTATACAGGATTATATCATAATGGTTGGCCATATGTAGTAGTAGTCGTCATTCATATAGCACCTTTTTGCCATTATTATGGTCTCAACACACTTGTGGTGGGAACGCCCTTGGGGACCGAAGTCTAGGTACGGTAAAATTCTCAAAAGGCTTAGAATGCGTGTGTGCATTTGGGCAAGATTAGGAATTAGGTGGGCTGGTCAGGATCCAGAAAGCAACCCATGAGGTCAGGCATGTGGGTAGGTGCTGAGGGAGGTCACAAGTGTGAGCGGGTGCAAGAGACTTGTTTTGTGTCCAGCTTGACCGGATTTTCTTCGTAGGTTGTCGCTGTATCCCAATGGCAGAGATGTTGAGGCAAGTATGGTGTAAATGGGCTTAAAAACGTTAAGTGTCCAGCTAGACTGCATTTTGTCCTAGGTCGTAGCTGCATTCTAATGTGCATGGATGGACATGCCTGCAGCAGATGTCCACCAAAGTGGTGCGTTTATATGTACCTAGAGCTCGGATGGAGCTTATCTTTGATGTCGCGGTGGCATCAGATTATCTGTGGGGGAAAAACAGATACCCTTTTAGACATTTCTATGCACTATGGAGAGGCTACAGTGATGAACCAGTGGTGACCATGGGGGTGGTGTTCTGCGGGGGGGATCAGGTCGGAGGGGACCCAGGGCCGAAGAATTGGGAGAACCCGCTAACCAACTTCCCTAATGATCCCACGGTTTTAATAAAATTGAAGCCTTTAATGTAAAAGGGAACAAGTACATTACGGACTTCAAGTCCCATAAGGCTCTAGGTACTGGGACGAGGAAGAGGGGCTCAGAGGTGCAGACGAGGAAGAGGGGCTCAGAGGTGCAGAACTGTGATGTTGAAGTCTAGTGTTTCTAATGGCCGACACCTGAGCAGGACACGTAAAAATGTAAATCCCCTTCCGGTGCAGACCGTTAGAAGTAGACTGCAGCAGAGCAGAAAGAAGAAGACGCCAGAGCCACTGATGTGTTTGCATCGTGACGCAGTGCAGAGAGAGTCATAGAAGTTGGAACTCTGAAGTGCAGCGTACGCACAGCGGAAAGTGATGCTGTTACTGGATGTCCCGCAGCAGAGAGAAGATTTCCTGCTCTGGCATCCTACTCCTGTGATTGCCTTTCACCAGAGTATGCGAGGAGCAAGATAGGCTCCTTTTATGGAAGGCACAGGGTGCGGGAGCGTGACTGGAGCTGTCAGAGGCCCAGGACCCGAGGGGTGAAGAAGAAGACAAAGCAGCAGCGGGTCGAACGGACGCACAGGGAAAGACCGGTGAGTTGGCCTTCATTAGGTAACCATGGGGTGCTCCACAATAGGGCGTTGGCTGCCAGTAATCCTTTTGAATACCTAACTGATGAATTAAAGCAATTGTGGTGTAACACACATATTGAGCGAGAGCGAGTGAAGAAATATTGTAACCACCATTCCCAAAGTTAAAAGGGGCAATATTTGAACAAGATTAATGTAATCTATAAAAAGGGAGATTGCCTGAAAGGGAAAATTACAACCAGCATTGCCTAAGCCAAAGAAGGGCAATTGTAGATAAAAGGGGATACAGCTTTCCTAAAGGGGAAACCTGAACAAGAGACATCACCAACAACTAGCTGGTGTTCTATAAGGAACCCAAAGGTGGCAGGAAAGAAGCCCTCCTTGTAGAAATCATCCAGGGGAGAGGAAGATAACCTTCATTACTTGTGTCAAACGAATCAGTGGAACAAAGAGTGCCAATGTGTAATGTACTCTTATGGAAGAAGTTGTGAACCCCAATGTTGATGTTGAAAGTTAAATACTTTTCCAAGAAACAGTTTTCTTGAACTTTCTACATTGAGGATATAAGTGTGGAAAGTCTGAAGCTGTGAAAACCTCCCAACAAAGTACTTGTAGTAGTGGTAGGAGTTTTATCCTGGCAGGCGTGTATACCAGAAAAGAGACTACTAGTGGGTAGTCCTGGCAGCGAGTGACCCAGGAAGAAAACAATTAAAGTACTGCAGTGTGGTAGAAACTTCTGGTGGAAAGAAAGTGACAAGTCCACTAATGTGTTATGATGAACTGTGGTAACACCATGCTGACATAATATTATTCATGAAAAAGAACTATGAAAGTGTTTGTTCTTCAAAGAAGATAAGTTAAATTGAATACTGACTAGAATTGTGAAGACAAAGGGCCTCATTCCAACTCTGCCGGTCTGGAAACAATGGTGCCAGTAAGCCTACCAGCACAACGTTGTTTCCAGACTGGCACAGTACAACTCTGCGGGTGGGTGCCATCCCGCCCGCAAGGTTTGATCCCGCCGGGCGGGACGGCACCCGCTCGCAGAGTTCTCACAGGAGCACCGACACTGTTGCTAATGGTGCCGGTGCTCCCGTGTCCCCATTCCCATGGATTGGGGACTAACAAAATTACCAGTGGCTGACTTCCCAGCCACCAAACTCAGAATAGCCCGGTAGCACCGTGAAGTCAGGTGGCGGTAATTGATTACAGGTCCATCGCCAGACTTGTAATAAGGCCCAAAGTCTTGTTGGTTTATTAAGAAAAAGCTTTTAGAAACTGTGGACAATAATTTATTGAAGAGTGATCCATCTTTAACAATACCACAATCCAAGTGCCAAGTGAAAGACTTAAGAAGTGCAAAGAACTTTGTGTTGCATTTGGAGCAGAACTTGGCTATTGAAAAGAACTTTCTTGATTGGAACTTTGGTTTGGAAAATTCTACATTAATCCTGGGGAACGGGATACGACCCTGGTTATAAGGATACATGTTTGCAAAGTTTATGTTTGAATCTAACTGTTATTTTATTGAGTTGAAACGGCCATATAATACATGTATAATTGTGTTGTGTGCATAAGTGTGAGGGACAGATACCCTTTGATATTAGACCTTTAGTCTTAGTTGGACAGATAGGGAATTCCTCATTAGGTTAGGAGAAAGCGAGGCATTTATCTCACCCTTATTAAATAATAAAATGGCTACTTGTGGGAACACTCTATCCACTTGTCCCGCTCGCATTTCTGACCCCTCACACTACCCTCGGGTCTTCTAAGCGCAATAGTCTGGCTAACCTAGTACATCATCTAGGCATGACAGGCAGAGATTTAGGATATTAGGATTCTCTAAGCGCAATAGACAGGCTACCTCTATAGTCTTACTAAATATATTTCAAGTACTATTGAGGCTACCATCAGCCATCTACTAACTGCGATATCAGGAACCCTGCATGTAACATCTCTGCGTTACAATGGCTAACTTAGGGTCCCGAATTGCAATGGTTGGGTCACTACCATATCTCTTCGAGCGTGATGGGCGGGCTGACATCATAAGGCGCAACACAAGATGTCCACTTCCAGATCCATCTAAATGCAACACACTGCCCACCCTCTGATCCGTCGAACAAATACAGTTCTTGTAGGTGCAATACAAGTGCCTTCACAGTTCTTCAAGTGAAATATGTGTGCTACATCTACACCGTTTCCTCTAAATGCAGTGCATGGGCTGAACTTGACCATTTATCAAGAGCAGTACAAGTGTTAGCCTTCGCAGTTCTTCATGTGCAATGTGTATACCAATCTACCCAATGCAGGTGCTAACCCACACAGTTACTTCTAGGTGCAACCTAATTGCTAGCCTTCACAGTTTTCCTGGGGATTTCTCTCAAGCAATGCGCATATAAAAGACCTTAGAAAGTTTCCAAAGTAATGATAAAGCTGAGAGGTGGCCTGGCATGTTAGTATGTGTTAATGGGATTTATAGCAAAGCGTGCATTGCAACATCTACTTGGAGTTCACTCAAGAGAAGCCTTATTTTTGTGATGGGATCCTGAAATAGGAAAGGGCAGGTGTGCCTTTCTAAATAAAGCCAATACATGGTAGATGTTTCAAAGCCCATCATATCTCTTGCAATGCAGGCTCTCCCTGGCAGTGTTGGCTCCCTTCTGAGCCATTTCTTGGACATCAAGCACTTACCCCATTTTTCCTTCATGTTGTTCCAACATGCTTCCTTGCATTGGCCCGAGCTCCAGGCAGCTCCATTTAGCCAAAAAAGGGATGGGTGGAAGGTTTTGAATTAATGTGAACCACTGGCATTGCTCTGGGCAACCTTCCACACTGCCGATTTTTAGCCCGTCTGCGTCATTGCAAAAGGGGTCCAGCCATATGCAAATGAGTCAGGTGCTGCCACCAAGGGGAGCAGGCCAGCCTGAACTGCTAGGCCAGGTCCCCTCTGCATGGAAACACAAGCAACCCCAGACATGTTTCGACCATGATGGGCCTCATTGGTGAGGTGCAGCTTGGATCCCTATGGCGCAGCAAGCAAGGGACCCACGTCTTGGCATACCCTCTCTCACATAGGGAGACAAACTACAACCAAAAAAGGGATGGGTGGAAGGTTTCGAATTCATCTGAACCACTGGCATTGCTCTGGGACACCATCCATTTCACTGCTTTTTAGCCCGTCTGTGTCATTGCAAAAGGGGTCCAGCCATATGCAAATCAGTCAGGTACTGCCACCATATTTGCATATGGTCTTTCCCCTTTTGTGATGGCCTGGCAGGCAAAGAACGATGGTCTGGAGGGTTGCCCAGAGCAATGCCAGAGGTTAAGATTAATTCTAAACTTTCCATCTATCACCTCTTTTGTTTTGCTGTTGCTCCACATATCGGCCTCCATTTCCCTCGCCGCTCCATCTGCATGCATTGGCCATAGGAATGGAAAGCTGACTCCGACTTTTCAGATGTAACGCCTACTTCTGTGGCAACCATGTCTGGATGAGTTACTTCACATGTGTTGTTTATGTGGCACATTCTGAGCTCATGCAGCTTTCTCATTATGGCAATGCCAACATCTGGCATCTTGTCAGGACGCTAATAGCTTTGTAGACCAAAATACTGGGCTACAATGGCCGTTAAGGACACAGGCGACTGCACTGAATGCTTCCCGTTTGCTCAGGCTTTCTGCATAGTCTCCATCCTTAACCGCTGGCGTTAGCAAGCATTGTCAGGCTCTAAGGGTAACAATCTCCCATAAGACTTAGTATTAAGTAGGAATTCAGGATGCAAGAATTTTCTTGATGACGTCACACGAGTTTATGAATGCCAAAACTGGTTTACTGACTTCTTCGGAGATGGCTCCAATTCAAGAGCTCATCCATTTTGCCAATATGCGCTCACTATCTCGGGAGGATAGCTAAGGGGCAACGCGCTCGCCTTGGAAGTAAGACAACGCAGAGCAACACAGTTTCGAACTCTGTGTTCATGCTTAGAAACCTCTGGGGATTAGGCGCGTTATAATTAACCAATTATAATTATAAAACTATGGGATTGCAGGTTCGTTGGTATTACGGTACAACACGGACCACATTTTCATCTGGGTGAATAGGTTGGTGTAATAAGCTGTAATGACACCCCCCCCCACCCACCACTGTTTGGTGGCAGCCTGTTATCAATTTCGGGGAGCACAGCATTGCTGTGTCGCAGACACGGATCTTCCAGCAGGTTTAAAAATCGGGCTACAGCAAGACCTTCTTCCTATGATGTATGTGTGTGAGACATGGATGCGAGCTGATATTATCATGGCATGTGCAAACATGTACAGTCTCTTTGGTACTTAGCTGAAAGATGGCCAGAATTCTTGTGGCCACTACACAAGGATGAATAAGCTTGTGATCTCCTTTGATCTGTAATATTATCGTCTACAATTAGATGCATTTTTTTCTTCAGTTGTAAGGGGTCATTATTGAATGCCATTTGAAGTTTTAGTTTAGTTTTAGTTAGTTTATTTGCTTATATAGCGCGCTGAACCCAAAGGTAACTAGGCACTTGCTTATTGAAGGCATGTTACAGACATGGTATAAAGATACAGAGTAAGTACACATTATGTGAACAGTACCAAACACAAAATTACATAGTTTACATATACGGTTGTAGCGATATACAACATATACAGAATGTACCTATGTGTAAGCAATAATTTACAGGTGTGCTAAGTCTATACAAGCAGGGTGGTGACCACAGTATGGTAAAGGAGATCAAGATGGAATGAGTGAAAATAGCCAAGATTTGACTTTGAAGCGGAAGGCCGGAGCGGACGGTTCATCCCAGAGCGTATGGGGCAGTGCGTTCCAAGTTTTTGACACCAGGACAGAGAAGCTTGAGCCACCTGAGTTTTGCAGTCTGAACTTGGGAATGCTGAGGCAGTGGGTATAGTTAGATCTGGTAGGTCTAGTGGAGATCTTTCTGGAGAATTTATCAGCAAGGTATTTGGGAGCCGTGTTATTGAGACATTTATGAGTGATCATAAGTGTTCGGAAGGTGATTCTGTCTTATATGGGGAGCCATTTGACATTTCGTCTGGCATGGGAGATATGATTAGAGCGAGGAATATTTAGGGCTGCGCCGAGGGCATTGTTTTGCAGTATTTGAAGTTTGTGAAGGTTTTGTTTACTAGTGCCCAGGTAGAGGGTATTACAATAATCCAGTTTGGAGAGTATTAGGGCTCTGGCTAGAGTGATACAATTCTGTGTGGATAAGAATGGTCCGTAGGCATTTATATGTTTGGTGGGGTAGGCTGAGGAGGAGGCTGTGGCATTAACCTGTCGTGATAGTGAGAGGGTTGAGTCGAGGTAGACTCACAGTGTTTTGGCATTTTTGGACACATTGATGAGGTTTCCATCGATGTTGAAAGATTTGTATTGCGGAATAAGTTAGTTAAGGCGTTGCCTGGAGCCGATGAGCAAAACCTCGGTTTTGTCATCATTTAGACAAAGACCATGCTTCGCCATTCAATCTTGGAATTTGCTGTATATATCATTGAAACGGGCAGCGTCCTTCACGTAGGAGCCTGCGAGAGTGATAAGAATTTCTGTATCGTCCTCGTAGTTGGTGTAGGGGACTTTCATGTCATCTAGGAGGTTGTATAGCATCTTAGTAAAGATGTTATACAGTGTTGGGGAAACACACACACGTCTTGAGGGACTCAACAGGTGATGGGGGATGGCTCAGCGGAAGCAGTGGCGGAGAAGACCCTCATAGATCTGTCAGAGAGGAAAGATTGGATCCATTTGGCTGCATTGGTACAGAAGGAGGCTGAAGTGGTTAGGTCGAGGTCAGGATGCTGTGGTCCACCAAATCGAAAGCTGCTGACAGGTCAAGTAATAGGAGTAGGGATGGGTGACCCTTATCTTTGGCCTCGTCTATCTGGATTTTCAGATCTAGAAGGGCCGTCTCTAGGCCTGAATCCAGATTGACGGAGACCTAGCAGGTTATTGATTTAGAGATGGTTCTGAATTTGGATGTATGCTGCTTTGTCTCAGATTTGTAGCAGGAACAGTACAGTTGTGATTGGCCGGTAGTTTGTAGGGATATTTGGGTCTAGGGTGGGCTTATTGATAAGGGGCTTGACGCAAGCGTCTCTGATATTCTTGGGCACCGAGAAGGAAGCGAAGCAGGAGTTAATGAATGCAGTGATGAAAGGTGCAAATTCTTTTGCTCCTTCTTTAATGATGGAGGCTGGGCAAATGTCCCCTTGGCATTTGGAAGGTTTAAGTCCGGATATTATGGTCTCAACCTGTTTTGAGGTGACGGGTGAAAAATCAAAAAGATTGTCATTCTTCGGCAAGGGTGTGAGGTGTTGGTTAGAAATGATTATGCCTTTAGAGCCGAGGATGAGTCTTTGGGTTTCTATTTTATTTTGTAATAATGCTATTTTATCTAATAATGCCTTCTGGATGTTAGCACACCATAGGGCATCATTATTGCAGACTGTCAGTGGTGGAGTGGCACCTATTTAATATTAAATACATTTTCCGAATTTGTCTAGGTTTTTGGTCGTTTTTTTTTATCTGACTGCAAAACAAACAAAATAATAGTTTATGGATTTCTGTTTTCTCTTCAAACCAATGATTTTATTTTCATGGGAACATCACCTTAATTCTTCAAGAAAGTGCCTTTCGATAACCATCAGCGGCATTCATTAGTAGCTCCATCATGGCAGTGTTTGGAGACCTGGGCATTTTGTTTTCATTATTAGGGCCCAGGATTACAAGATGTTTGATCACCAATTTTGCATGTGACCCAGGATGCACCTATCGGAGGGTTGGAATGATGAATCTTGAAATTGTCGATGATCACCTTCTCGGTAATGTTTGGTTAAATTCTGTGATTATTGAAAGTGCCTTATCTGGTATGTTAAGGGGTGATGCGTAGCTAATGCATTGCCTTTATTTATGACGGAGTGAAGCCCGTGGAACTGCAGGAGAGAAGTTGCAATAGGTTTGGCGACCCTTGGCAATGTTCCTCTATGGAAGTGAACTGCATTGTTGAGCTCTCCAGAGGTTTTGGACTTCAACTCCCTTCAGCCGTTTCCGGAGTCGTGGTTGAGAACATCTGGAGAGCCACAGGCTGGTTGATGGCATCTACAGTAATAGTCTCATGACTGCCCAGTGAGTAAACTCTTGGTACGGGAGATGTATCTTATTTTTCTTCAATTGAAATCATTTAGCTGCTCTCTTTCTCTCTTTCAAGGGCAGTGCCAAATCACTTTAAAGTGTCTGGGCCCTTTGATTTATGTTAGACCATGGTGAGATGCGTATTCAATATGATCATCACTGTTTAGTCTGAGGATATAGTGCTTCTCTCTTCTTACAGAGTGTTGTTTAATTAGGTGTATGCACTTTAAATGTCCGGTTTCCAAGTGTGTGTGTTGATGTTATTCTTTCTCGGTCTAAGACAGTATTGGTAGGCACATTGCGCCCAGTTACCCCAGGGTTAGGTGCACTTTACAAATAAATGAACTAAACTAAACTAAACACTTAAACACCAGAGGTTTTTTGGTTCTGTTGATTTGAGGGATCTGCGGAGGTTTGTTACATAGTTCTTTCATTAAAGAAGTGAATATTTTTTTTATTTTTTATTTTATTTACTTGTGTATAGTCAAACGAAATTGACTTTTACAAGAAGAAGACATATTGATACAAATGTTCAAATGTTCAAATGATCGACTATCATTGTGGAATACCGACAGTCATTGGTAGTTTATTTTTTTGACGCAGAGCTCTAGGAAAGCAAGTCCTGAATTTGGTGTTGTTTTGTATACAATTTTAGTATGGTTTCAGTGGAGTTTATCTTTGGGAATGCTACTTCTAGTAGTTTAGCAGTGGCCAATGACCATATTGCTTTCTCCCCTGAAATCAAGCGGCACCACCATGTATCCTCTTCCACCAGTACTGAGTTGGCCTAAAGTGGCGACAAGAAGGCCGTGCTTTCTGCGATTAAGATTGGACAATTGAGCAGCAAGTGTCGGACTGTTTCCTGGTTATCTGGATTTTTACACAGTCTACAGGTCGTGTGATTGGTTTGTCCTCATACTGCTAGGATCTCTCTAGTGTGTAGTAAGTTTTCGCCAAGCTTTTAGGAAGGTTTTTTGGAGTTTCTTATCAGGAAATTTGATACAATAAGTCAGGGGGCTTTTCACTTTATTGAATGTAGGCGGGAGGTGTTTCAGAAGTTTGCTCATCACTGCCCTTTCTCCTGTAGTAATCCAGTCTTCGTTTTTGAGTTTATAAATCACTCTTTGTGGATTGTCTATCAGGTCGTCTGGGGTACACGCCAAGTTGTCCAGTTTAGTTTTTTGTTGGACGACCCAGTTTTTCAGGGCTTGGCATTTGCTTGTTCTGAGCTGTTTGTCGATGAGTTTAAATATAGGGAGACCATCCTGTATCAAGGTCTTCCCGAAGAGTGAGATTGAAGACACACTGACAGTTGCTTCCAGTGACAGCAGTCCCAGCTCTCTTCTCACGGCTGATATCGGTACCGAGTTTGGAAGACCAAGTACCGATTTCCAAAGATAGCCTTCCAGTTTCGGCCAGATTGAGTTTGGCATGGTGATTGTTGCTTCCATACCATACGTTAAGGCCGGTACTACCTTGCCTTTATAAAAATTGATCGCTGGTAGTAGCGAAAATTTACCGAACATCCTGTCGATCAGTCTCATTTGTGATGCCAGATTTTTTGCTTTGTCCCATAGATATTGTTGCATTGTGGTTTCTTGCGATGACCCATCGATGATAACTCCAAGGTCATTTTGGACAACTTCAATTTGTGTTTTATTCAGAAACCAAGTTGTGTTTGTTTTGCGGTTCTGGTGATGTTTAGAAAGGATCATGATTTTTGTCTTGCTATTGTTTATTGTGAGGTTGTTGGCTGTCATATATTTAGCCAGATTGTCCAGCTGCCGTTTGAGGCCTATCGGCGTCTGATCGAGCAGTATCATGTCGTCTGCGTATAGGATTCGGGACACCTCGATGTTACTTATTTTCGGTGGAAAACAGCGGACAATTACTTCGGACTCTTTGTAGTCCCCTAAGAATGCCACAAACAGGGCCGAAGCCAAAGGGCATCCCTGCTTGACCCCTCTTTCTGATGGTATTTCTTTAGAGAGCGCACCTTGTCTGTTCAGTCAGACACGTAAGGATGTCTGGGTGTGAAGCGCTATTATTGGATCTAGAACATCTTCAGGACAGTTCCAAGTTTTTAGTTTGTTCCATAAGATGGTTCTGTCCACTTTGTCAAGCGCCTGTGATAGGCCAATAAAGGCTGCTAAGACAGGTGGATCCCCTTGTTTTATTTTTGACTTGAGTATATTTAGAACAAATATGTTCACAGAGGTACTGCCGTTCTTTTTGAAACCCATCTGGAATTGGTCAGCGCAAGGGGACATTTTTGCCCATCTTTGGAAATGCTGTAAGAAGAGAGTTGCAAACAGTTTTCCAATGATATCTAGTAGTGCTATTGGGCGGTAATTCACCGGATCGTCCCTACTTCCTTTCTTGAAAAATCGGGACAACCGTGGCTTTGGTACATGACACAGGAATCAGTCTGGTTTCTCTGCGGTGATTGAACAGGAGGCTGATGAAGTCTGTCCATTCATTTATGTGTTTTTTTAAATCAATATTGGTAAGCCCATCAGGACCCGGCGCTCTTGATGTTTTAAGCTTTTGAATGGCTACACTTATGTCTTCTTTTGTCGAGAGGTCAATCCAGGGTGACAATTTGGTCTCAGCGGCTGTGCTCTCAGTGTTCTTTGGTGTTGCAAAGAGATCAGTAAAGTATTTTGCCCATGCTGATTCTGAGACTTAGTTTGCCAGGTGGTTCCCCGAGTTTCATTTTTGCATTTTTTAATTTAATGTGATTTAGTATAAAACTTACACATTTACAATATAAGAACTATAT
The DNA here is from genome assembly GCF_040938575.1 of Ambystoma mexicanum. Lineage (NCBI taxonomy): Eukaryota > Metazoa > Chordata > Amphibia > Caudata > Ambystomatidae > Ambystoma > Ambystoma mexicanum. The sequence continues at coordinate 39,767,467 of NC_090936.1, read as the reverse complement.
ATCTTTAAATTCATGTTACAAATATTTCAACATTTAAATACAACATTGAATCAATACTTCTTACGTGATACACTAATCAGACCATAACGGTTCAAATCAAATCATTAAAATAAAAACTTTCATTTCATCGGCGTGGCCAATGATCCCTATACATGCCTTATGATCAGTTAACCTCTCATGTGGCTCATGTAGACCCTTCATACACCTGTCCGAGCTCTTATAATGGCCAAAGTATGCTATATTTAGACACTCACATTTCTCCTAGTCCCATACAATGTACCCATAACCACACGCCATACTCTGTGCAGGTCTAACTGGAATTTGCTACTTTGTGTATTACAGCATTGTCGCCAAAAACCGTCAGATTCAATTGCAAAAAAACATTGAACATGATCACCTAGCTATTTTATGTATGTATCATTCATTGTCGGGCATTCAGTCAGTAAATGTTTTTGTGTCTGAAGAGCTTGAGGATTTTTATACATCGGACATACTCTCCCAGTTTTCAACCTCTGCAGAGTTCGTCCCGTCACAAATAAGACTGGGAAGCGATTCAAGCATAATAGAAGAATAAAACGGTGAAAGTGCTTTGATGGGCAGATAATTAAATATCGTTGAGGCTTTTTAAAGGTAAAGAGTCTTTTGACACAAATCCATAACTAGTTGGCAGAGAGAGGTGGGAGAAATTTCCCCCCCAATCCCATAACTCAATTTTCTTGTAAACTTCACTTTTCGACTCATGCAAAGTTAATTGCCAATCGGGAACCCAACCTACTGAAGCAAATGATTCAACGATATTCGATTCATAAGTCGAGCTACCTTTACCTTTAGCTGTGGCCCGACCAACGTTAGACAAGTAATGAGATTTAGCGCAGGTCGTTGAATGCAAGTACAACAAGACCCGTTTTTTCAAGACCATCGCTTTTAACGAAAGCAGCCCAAGCTCCAGTCGAATGATGGCCATAGGGAGACATGTGGGCAAACCCAACATCTTTTTCCAGAAACTTCCCTCAATACGCTGCAGCCATTCAAAATCGAACAAGGACAAACTTTCCATACCATAGATAATTGCCGGAACAAAGCATTGTACATAAAGGCTTATTACTCCTTGTAGTGTACCCACCTGTTCTCTACATAAACAGATACATCATTGACGTCAATTGGGCTGCCTTTCTGATTCATGCATTCTTGCAACTTTTGTATCCCCTTCTAATTTCCAGCTCAACTCCCAAGTAGCAATACTCCAATACAGACTCAATTATCACATGCTTCATCTGCAAAACGGGTCGTGGTACTTTTCTGGATGTAAATAGTAATATCTTCATTTTAGTTCCATTAATAATCTGGTAGTTCAATGTCGCGTGGGCCCATGAAGCTTCTGCAGCCTACTTTAACCCTGCAAAAGTGTGATCTATTGCAACAAGATCATCTGCGTAAGCTAATGCTTGGCAGTATACTCTGTCTATTTTAGGCGGACAAGAAGCTAACTGAGCCAAGATACCAGGACGATCAGCCAGATATATACTAAAGAGCAGGGGAGCGAGTACACAGCCTTGCTTTAGACCTGTGCTTATACATATGGGCACTGTCGTAGTTCCCTCTGAATCCAATTTTATCCGACTGTCGTACTAGCATGGAATATTTTCACAAAATATAACATTGTAGACGGACATCCCAACTGAGCCATCTTCTCCAAGAGCTTTTCCCTGTCTACCAAATCGAATGCAGACTTAAAGTCTACAAAAATAGCATGAAGACCAGGCGAATCCTTCTCCCACGTTGTCTCCGTCAAATAATCCACTATTCTGAGATCATGAACTGTGGAGTAGCCATGTCGAAAACCTCCTTGAAATCTATCTAAGAGGCCTGAGTCGTGTCAGAAGGGGCCTGAGGGTAGAGGCGTGCCCACTATGCCAAAGGGAGAAAGGCACACAAGAAGCTGGATTAGAAGGAGTTCTGCAGACAAGCAAGGATAAGCAACAGAGGCTGTGAACAAAATGGGGCAGGGAATACAAAGATACAAACACGCTGGGTTCCCTCTTGGGGTGTATGCAGAATGGGGAAAGAGTGTTCCACGGAACTTGGGAAACTCCAGCCTTCTGCACAGATTTCTATTACAGGGGCCCACTCTGAGTGCTCATGGCTAGGAGCAACAGCAGTGGGTGTCTGTATCTGAACCCTAAGGCATGAACAAGGTAACAGTACTCAGAAGAATGAAGCCTGTACAGGTCCAGCAGGAACCGAACAATGACTGATTCCTGAAACAGGAACCAGTACACTGTAAACAATGACAGGAAGTACAACACTGAAAGGCGACAAGGGAAGGGGCAGAGATTGCCTGCTGGAAATCCAGCAGTCAAACTCTGTACATAGGAATTACATAAAACACAAGTGAAGACAAGAACAGAAATATCCAGGGAAAAGGAAGTCACAGAGAGCAAGGTTCTGGACAGAGACCCGGAAGAAAGGAAGGGCAGAAACCTAGCATCTAAATGCAGGGAATGGCGACCGGAAACAAGAACAATAACTCAGGGTTGGAAAGACAAAAGAAAGCTAGCATAGTGAAATTAAGGAAACATTATAACTGAAGTGGATAACCAAAGGGGAGGACTGAAGACTCAAGGAAGTCAAGGACAGAAATCAAGAACAGAGAGCTGCAGGCAAGGACGAGAGCAAAGGAGCCGTAGCCAGGAAACAGGGGGCTTTAAACAAGGAAGAGAGCAAGGGGGCTGTAGCCAGGGAACAGAGGGCTGCAAACAAGGAAGCAGGGCTGCAGTATGGAAGGCACAGAGGTGCAGGCAAAATCCAGGGAAGAGAAGGCTGAGAAGCCGGGCTGCAAGGCAGGAAGCACAGGGCTCAGGAACAAGAGAAGGAACTGGAAACCACAGGACACAGCAATTTTCCAAGGAATAAGGCAGCAAAGGGCTGGTAGAAGGCTCAATGCAAGAGGCCTGTGCTCCTGCAGGCAGCTGCTTAAATACTGAGCTTCCCTGTGCTGAAGTAGGCTAATTAGCAGCACCTGGAGCAGCACACCTGAATGTAATTGGCCTCCGCCCTCTCTAGTCCTGCGAAAGAGAAAACCGCACTGTTCTCTAGGGCTTCTGGGGATTGTAGTGCTAGAACTGCTGTATAGTAATAGCCAGGAAATGGGAACTGCCATAAGGTGCATTATGGTACATGTAGTTTGTAAAAGTAAATAAGAAAGTTCCAAAGACTTGCAAACGGAAAGTAAAGACATTAATATGAATAGGTGGTGTCCAGGGTGTATTACGGAAACAAATGAGTCCAAAATAATCCACGATGGGTGCCAATTGGTGCGCCAGTGGCACAATTGTGACAAGCCATCCATCAATTTTTGCAGTTCAGATAGTAAATATGCCGAGAACAATTTTCCCATACTATCGAGCATCGAGAATAAACGATAGTTCTCGGAGACATGCGGGGAACGCTCATTCAAAACTGGGATCATGATAGAAGATTGCCAGGATATGGGCATCTTTCCCTCCCTGGCAATTCTATCAAACATTATCTTTAGAAGGGCCACCCAAAAGTCTGGGTCTTGTTTAAGGACAACACCTGCTAGTCCATAAGGGCCAGGCACCCTAGAAGATTTCATTTTACCAATTTTAAACTTGATATCATTGACTTCAAATTCAAGAAGAGGACTCGTTATCGCAGCATAATGGCAACCCATGGGTAACTGACTTTCAGTATTACCTCGAGCACTTAGGTGTTGGACCCAGATTGGCTCATTTATAGGATTAATCTCCTTCTTTCCCCTATTACCTTTCGCTTCGTCCAGCATTGAACAGATAGATATGGAGTTACCACTTGCTAGAACCTGCACCGAGATATCCGCCACCAGTGAACCCAGGTCCGATATATGTTTTTTGCTACTTTCATCGGCGACTGTTTTTCCTTAATTGCCTGGGAGCTACGTTTCAGTCTTCGCAATTCCTGTCTGAGGAGTCGCTTTCTGTTATGAATTACCTTATCATAACAGACAAATGTCTTCTCCATACAAAAGTTTCGCGGTTGACTTATTTTAGGAAAACGGTTAGAAAAATGTGTTATGCAAGCTTTATACTCTTCAATATCTTTATCACGAAATATCGAGAGCCAGGCCACATCATAGTTGGCTGTTGCTTCCTTCACACGCAAACTATTTTGCTGCAACCAACTAATACGATTGCTCCAGTGGTTTACTTCGATTGCACCAATCGTGTTTCTATTCACTATTGGACCACAATTGAATAAACATTTTAGCATCGCATGATCACTCCAATTATTTCACTCCACAGACAATCGCTCTGTCTGAGGGAGGGCAGGCAAACTACCCAAAACATTATTGACAGTGGCCCTCTTCTGCCCTTGTCTCCAAGTGAAGTCACCCGGATGATCACTTCCGACTCGACCATTTAACATTTTTAAGTCCCACATATCCATGAACCCCCTCCATGTTTGACCTGCGCTTTTAGGCTTAGCTTACTCAACTTGCTTTGCGCATAAATACCACTCGAACCTTTCAACACCTTGTCACATACACAATATGCATTCAAATCCCCCCAACTCAACCTTCCACCCCCCCCCCGTATAATCACATCCTCCCCATCTCCCTGGGTCCAAGTAATACAAAGTGCCTGTAAAGATACTTGCAGGTGATCACTCAAATGTTTACCAGGGGATCATAAATGTTAACATTCAGAAAGGGCTGATTAAACACATCCATCGGAAAAACCACCTCCACCGCTAGGATATTGTGCTCATTCTTGCTTACAATTCGATGGGATTTTAGGCCATGTTTAACTCCCACCATCATACCCCATGTGGTCTTCCCTGTTCACCACGTTTTGACCTCGTCTGATACATTGGAAGCCCATCAATATACATTTTAGACATTAGCCAAAGCTCCTGAATAAATGATAGGTATTAGGACAAATGCACCTAATCCTTTTATTAACTATTGACTGGCAAATGGGCCACAGCCGTGTCTTTCAGCCTAATTGTGGCAATGTGAATAGTGGCCATGGCCAAAAGCTGTGGTGGTCATGGCCATGGGATATGCTTAATAGTAACAATGTGGACGGCCATGGCACAGTGTTTTGTACTAGTTGTTGCAGAGTGGAAAGTAGCCATGGCCTTGACCTGTGGCTTCCGGCTGTGATGAGGGAGTCATGAAGAAGACAACATTACAAATAATTTGAAATTTGGTGAAAACAGGTTCGTTAATTTGAATCAAATTATTGCAATAAACTTATGAAATTTGGTTGATTTGGGGAGTGACAACAATCTTACCTCCTTATGGAATGCCTGTGAGCACATACATCAGTTCTAAAGAGTGACCAACAATGAGATACAAATGACATCCTGGGTGATATTTACAGGGTTGACTTTGAGTCAAGGTTGTTGACACTTTCCACACATGCCAAATTTCATACGTTTTTTTTGCGATCATTTGGTTAATCTTAACTCTCACCTAACTAAAGTTTTTTCACTGAATATATATATATATATATATATATATATAGAGCAATAGCTTTATTTGAGAAATATGTCCTAAATCATGAGTTCTTAGGTTTTTTGTCTATGGCCAATTGTCATGCATTTGTGAGTTCCGCGCTCCTGGCATTCGCTCTGGTTCCATCACTGTGTATTCGGTACAAGCGTGTAGCGCTCTAGTTGTTTTTGACGCATGGGTCACGTCAGAGAGCAATGTCACTTTCACTTTGTTATCCTTCCTGGTTGCCTGCAGCTCGGCATGTCGCAACCTCTACCGTTGCCTTAGCGCTAGTTCCTTGTTCTGTTTCCCCTTGCTCAGCTTTCAGTCTTCTCGTTTCCTTCTATTCCCCCATTGCTCTGTATCCTATTGTCTGCATTCACTTCTATTCCATTTCCTATTTACTGTTGTTTCCCGGCGTGGCTTACCTGCATTGGACCCTGTTGACTGCCGAGTTGCTGCAGATTCCATTTCGCTGTCTACGAGGGTTTTTATTTATCCCCCAAGAGGGTTTTTCCCTCATTTGGCTCTGTTCAGGGAGAGGCCTTGACTAAAACCATGTGTCATATTTGTGGAATCAGACAGGCCTCCTCCAGAGCTAGACCCTATCTTCACGATACCCGAAGTCGTCACAAGTCAGAGGTAAGGCATTGCAAGGTGCGTGAACGTGATGGCCAGGAAGGCCTCTGTATGTTTTAGAGCCTGAATGCTTTTTCTCTGACTGAGTTGGACTGACCACCATTTTGTGGTCCTTCATGCAAGGAATCAGCAATTGATGAAATCTGCAGAACATGATTCCCTATAATGTAACCATATATAATGTAACCATATATCTCTGTTTTGTATTTGGCAAGTGTATGTACATGTATTTATTTTTCGGGGTTTCCATTGAGTGCAAAACCTGCAACCAAGGCAGCTTGGGAGGGGGTGGGTCACAAATGTGGATTTCACGTTCACTGCACCCTGTGATTTGAGAATTAATTTAATAGGGGCTCTCGAAGACGCAGAAACGAATGTGCGTTCCTCTGATATCCCATGCCGGCAGGGCACACCATTGGGATGACCATACCTTTTGAATGTATTTGTACATTTAATTCTGTTTCTTATTTTTAGTTCTTATTATGTTTCTTTTCAGCTAGGATTCTACATAGGTCACCCACTTGTGTACACTGCCCCACATGATAACAAGGAATGCATGTATTGTCTAACTGTGACATTTCTTTTATCAGTGCCTGGTTAACGTTCCAGCATTAAAAACATTTAAAATAACTAAAGAATGTCTTGGTAGACGTATGTATATACTATTGTTACCCCGGCAAGAGACAATCAGAATGCAGCAAGCATTCTGATTGGCTCTCGCCAGGTCCCTACCCGGCCGGGAATCCCTCCGTCGGGATTCCACGGCCTTTGTCCCCGGCGGGGGGCGTGGCAGCCGGGGACTAGGGTAAGTCTTCTTTTTTATTTTTTTTTATTTTTCCCTTCCCTCCTCTGCCTCCCACCCGCCCCCCCAACTTACCTTCTTGATCCTGCGTCCCCGGCGGGGGATGAGGGAAGCCTCCAGCCGTGTGGAGACTCGGAGCTGGGCCATTCCCGCTCTGCGCCTCCACACGGCTGGGGGCTTCCCTCGCCCCCCGCCGGGGACGCAGGTACTTTTTTTTTTTTATCCTTTTTTGGGAAGCGGAGGCGCTGGGAACACTTGTGTTCCCAGCGTGTCTGCTCCCGATGGCCGCCATGGAAAGGGAAAATGGACTCCGTTTTCCCTTTCCATGGCGGCGGCCATTTTCTTGGTCGTTTTTTTTTCTGTCCCAAAACGCTGCAGCGTTGAAACATCGCGGCGTTTCGGGACAGAAAAAAATTGCTTTTAGTACCCCGGTCACGCAAATTTTGCGGGCCGGGATATTAATAGCAATAGAACCCCCGCGGCGGGGGCATTACCGACTCTAGTAATGCCCCGCTGCTCGGGTTCTATTGCTTAAAAAATGTTATGTGCATGGCAAACATTTGACATTTACATCAACTTAGATTCCTTGCACTCCCAAGTTTGAGAAGACCAGGGTCAACTCCAGCCCGAACCCCCAGAATTATGAGACACGAACACAGGTGATCTGGATACTCACAAATTAGAAAAATAGTGCAGCTCAAGACTTATCCAAATTGATGTCCCTATAGAGGTCTGCGTCAACTCACACCCTTCACTGCAAACCCATATTCCACATTGGACGGGCTAAATAGAAACGACACAAAGCCTGCTCCTTGCTTCTGAGAGGAACTACACCCTTAAAGGGAAGCCTTAAAAGAAGTGCAGAAAACCCCCTCAATTCTTCATGCACGCTGCCAGAAACAGCAACATGAGCAAAGCTAAGGCCATATATCCTAAAGTGCACATTAAAACAGTAGAGAAATTGGTGCAAGAATTTCGAGAACAAAGCCAACCCTCTCCCTCCAAACCTTCTCAGGCAATCCTTACTCAGAAAATTAGAAACCAGAATCCCTGCTGGTGGGAGGTTTTATTTATCTCCCTGTCAACCCTCAGAAACACCTCTGAAGTGTTCAAAGTATGCAGCTACCTACATTAGCAGGTGCCATTTTAGCTCAGCATGCAAATTCCGCCTTCAAAGGCATCTGCCCATGCAGGGCATGAATCAAAAACACCTCTTTATGTTAGAGGAGGTGCCCCAATTGTCCGGCAGCGGGGCAGGTTATAATAGTTCCACAAAAAAAACTTGGATGACAGCGCAGACTTCAAAAAAGACTGTCCGTGGCCTAGCCTTCCCTTCCAGGCCGTGACCCTGCAGAGCTGTGTTGATGAGCAGTTCCTATAATGCTTAGCTAGATTAAACATCCTTCTGGGCCAGGTCCAATGAGGAGTTAGACAAGGCCCTTGTGTTACACATCAACTCTGCCAAAAACCTGACAAAGAAATTAACCATGCCCATTGTTCCTCGCATAGTCACAGTCAGAACAATTCTCTGCATTGAGTCCCCAATCTCGAGAGACTACATACCCTGCAAACATCTTTCCCAGAACTGCTCTCTATGCCCACGTAAACATCAACCCCTTCACGTAATGACATCTCGAAAACATCAACCCCATCTCGTAATGACATCTCGTAAACATCAACTCCTTCACGTAATGACATCTTGTAAACATCAACCCTATCTCTAATGACATCTCGTAAACATCAACCCCATCTCGTAATGACATCTCGTAAACATCAACCCCTTCACGTAATGACATCTTGTAAACATCAACCCCATCTCTAATGACATCTCTTAAACATCACCCCCTTCACGTAATGACATCTTGTAAATATCAACCCCATCTCTAATGACATCTCTTAAACATCAACCCCTTCACGTAATGGCATCTTGTAAACATCAACCCCTTCACATAATGACATCTCGTAAACATCAACCCCATCTCTAATGACATCTCTTAAACATCAACCCCTTCACGTAATGACATCTCGTAAACATCAACCCCATCTCCTAATGACATCTTGTAAGCATCAACCTCTTCACGTAATGACATCTTGTAAACATCAACCCCATCTCGTAATGACATCTCGTAAACATCAACTCCTTCACGTAATGTGTTGCAGACTCAAGCTTGCGTCACCACACTGCGCCCTCTTCTCAAGCGGGGCAGACCACCTCCGTGGCCTCCTAGGCACCCTGCAGCCTCACTTATGCTGAACTCTTCTCTCTCAGAACGTTGCCATGCCAACGCCCCAAATGCCATTGTCGCCTGTTACTTTCCTTCATAGCTCGGGCCTGTCCCACTCTCCCACCTATTGTATCCGCTGCTGGCACACTTGTCGGGTTCAGTGTCTCCTTATTAACCCTGGGAACACACTCAGCAAGGCCCCACCCACTCTTTTACCAAGCACCCACTCAACTCCCATAGGCATCCATAGGGCTGAGTTGCCCACTCCACATTTCAATGATCCCTTTTCTCAAGGAGGGTCTTACCCAGTCTCGCGAGTGTGACCCGGTCTTGCGACTCAGCCCACCTCCAATTGGAACCCACCCTTTTTTGCCAAGGACAACATCTGTCGGTTATATGTGATATTACCGAAGCAAATTTCAGAGTGGTACGTTTGATTGCAACCAAAATATTGAAAAAAAACTGAATGTTCTTTTTTTAAATTTGGGCCCCCAAGTCCCCTATATGTTTGGTGGAACAAAAAACCGACGCGCGTTTCGACCGTAGTCTTTGTCAAGGCAGATAATTAAAAGTCACTGTAATGCTGGTTGGGAAGTCTGCGGTCATCCCGTTAGGGTGTCGGCCGCTTGCTGGGTAGCCGATCTTAGGTCTCCTGTTGAACGGCTGGATAGCGTGGCGTTATATATTCATATTTATTTAATATTTTTGGTATTATGCTTGCATTGACATGTACCACTTGGACATTTGCTTTGGGAAATTGACTGGGTACCCACCGTGTCCATAGTCCAGTGGGCGCGTCCATATATCGAAAGGCACAGCAACCTTTTTTATTTGAAAACAAAATGTATGACATGTAATATTTGAAACTGAACTTTCCCGCGAAAAATAATAAGCCGCTGCAGTCCTGGATTAAAGATTTGTGCACACATCCGAATAAATAAATCAATAAAGTCCTCTCCGCACTGACAAGTCATGCAAAATGCATATAGGATGTACGAGAAAGCAGAACAGGATCTCCCTTAAAAGTCTGCGTTAGAGGATTTTCGAAGGCGTTCTGGTGAAGTGTTTTTTCTTGAGCAACACGGGGGTCAAGTCGCTGCGGCATAATGCGTGCATTGGTATGCGCGCGCATTACTCGCCATATTTGTCTTGGAGATTTCTCTTGAGCAAACAGTCTGTAAACACGCATCCTTTGGCCAAATGCTCTGAGAAGTCCACATCTGCGAGCAGGCAGTGTCGGCGAGGGAACTTCCGCTTTGAGTGACCTTTGGCAACACACACGGGTGGATAGCAACAGCTGCCCACGCCCGACAGTTACATGCACTCGCATTGCTGCATGCATAAGCCTGCAGTGTGCCTCTGTGGGCTCTCTTATTTCACGCAGATAAGGTTTGAACATGTCTGCACTTCCACCATGCAAGGGTCCAAAGGCACACGGAAGTCCTAAAGCTTAAGCACCTTCCACAACGCATAACTGAGCAACCTTAGAAGTGGGTGGCCAGAGAGTCTGGGAGTCTGCGAGGCGTTGCTAGAGTGGGGGGGTTCTATCCCCTGGTCTTTTAGTTGTAGCCCTGGATAGAAGCTCAGAGGTTACAAGCAAAAAGGCTAGCTAGCTCCCAGTCCCGACAATCCCAAAATTAGCATAGCCCCAGATCTTTTCCAGAACTTCAACACTATTACTCACACTAAACCCCGCCCCTAATCCATGCACACATTTTTTGGCATGTGAGGGAAGCCTGTTCTACCCATTCTTTTCTGAAAACCAGTAACAGTCTTGGAGACAGACAATCAGGTTTTAAACAGCGCCAAGAGGCTGCCAAAATGGACGAGGGCACTCTCTACAAGACCCCTTTACATTACATCTACTGAAACCCCCTTTTTAGATGTCTGCTGAAGCTATGTCTATATAAGCACTAGGCCCAGAGCTGCAGGGTATTACTGTCTGGTTAGGGCCCCGCTCCATCGTTAGCAGGCAGTAATGCCACCCACTGAGGGGGTTATAGATATTAGTACCCCAAGCACACGTGCTGATGGGTGTCTCTACCTGAGTACTAGTAGCTTTAACCTGCGACGGATTTGTGGATGTGGGTGGTGGGAGGCTTTCACCGGGGAGGGGGCGGGACCAGAACTAAAGTATAAGCTTTGGCAGCTGACACTAGAAAGTTGGCACTGCTAATGGGTAGGATTGGAGTCTGCGGGTGCGCAGAGAATCGGGGAACGCGCCAGACAAAGTATTCCTGATCAATACTAATAGCGTAGATTACACTAAGGTAATGAATGCAAGAAGTCTGTTTGGTAACGTCACGTGATGTTTACAAAATGACTAATTGTGGAAAGATTCAACTAGTTTCAGCTTTGGGGTAACTCCCTGTAATAACTGTGCACTCTTGGGCTCATTCGGGTATGACCATTTAATAGTATGGGTTAAAATGGCGTCCAGTCGTGCCGCCACATGTACAGCAATCCAGAACCCACCCCAGAAGAATTCTTCCCATGACCACGGCCCTAAAATACACATGAATGCCGGGAAATGTGTCAGTAGGAAGCTTATATTCTACCGTGGGTGTTGCTGGGTCTGGCAAAGATCCGCGGCTACGCTAATGTCGAGACTCAGGGCTAGCTAGCCCTTTGGTTGTACCGCCTGAGCTTCTATCTGGGGTTACAACCAAAACACCCGGGATATAGCCACCGCCTGCGACGCCTCTGCATTCTAATGCAGCTGTCCCATTAAGACACTGTACACACCCCAAAGCAATTATACATTGATACATTGACATACATTTGTTTCCTCCCAACATTGATCACTGAGAGCAAGGAGGAGCGTGGCACACCTCACCAGCTCGGACATGCATCGCTAGTACAATTCACTTGACTTGCCTCATTTTCAACATCTTCATTAAGACGCTAACCTGCTTACCGCTGGTGCATGGCCACGAAACCACAACCCACGCACATGATATATTGCAAATTGGATGATCCGTGAGGCGCTACTGACCTTTTCTTCGTGTGTTGACCCTAATATGGATATCAGACACAAAAAAGTCAAAACCAACTTTAGTATGCTCAATGTTGGATGGTCAGGGCTCAGATGGTCATCACAACCACAGAGTCCTGGGAGGATCCAAGAGGATCCCTATTCACGTCAAGGTCAAGTTAATGTTGACCAGCTCCTCTCACCGGCTCTATTGGCCATCCTTTCTAGTGTGCGTGCCACACACCGCAATGAATGGAACGACTGCAGAACATTGCCCATCATTTCTGTCTCACTCTGTCTCTGCACGTCCATGGTGAAGCCCTGCTCCAGGCCCAGAGCCAGCATTAAGGGGTTTCCCCAGAAGTGCCGGGGTAAGGACATGGTGCGTGGCAGGAGTGGGGCACAAGGGATCTTCCAGGTCTTTCTCCAACCCCTTGTTCTCACCCATCGCGATCACCTGCGGATTTGTGATTTGCGTTGTTCAGGTACCTTCAGAGGTTGCGTGAAGTTTTCAGAAAATGTCCTCGTAATGGGGATACGTGTCAATCAGCTAGTCGGTGCTTCGTCGATCATAGTCAAATAGTATGGGTTCCCAAGCAGCCGTACAGGTAAGGGGTGTATAGGGCACTTCATTTTACACATAGTCTCATAAGAAAAAAAAATCCTATTTTCAACATAAATAACCTCAATCCTAATATACATTTGCAAGTGGAGTCTTAAACATCATCAGCACCCTGGGAGGCGCCCTTAGCCAATGAAAATGCCTGGAGCACGGGCTGTATTCACAAAGGAAAGCCTCAGTTCCGAACAGTTTCATTAGTATGGGTGCTTCCCTTACCCGCTCCTCCTTCCGATTAGCAACGATGTAGCTCCCTCCATGGGTGCTAACGGTCCTCCCCCCTTTTTTTCTCACAAAATAAAAGCACTTAGCTTTATGCTGTGGCTGGTCAATGCTGCGCTGTCATCAAGGCAGTCCCTCTTCAATGTTGATGATGTCAGTCATCAGCATTGGAAACAGAGTTCCTAGATAAAAGCATGGTGCAGCAGCGAGAGAGAGGTACGTTTTCTTTCTTTTAAAAAAAAAAAATATATTAGCACCCGTGTAGGGATCTACATGTGTGCTAATGGCCATATGCCCCTCAGTGGCTGGGCCCACCCTGTAGGTAACGGCCCGCCGCCCAAGTTAAGGGCCCTAGTGTTAAACAAAGTAAAAACTTATTCGCAAAGACATACCATATAATACATTCGATTAAATTAATTCCCACTTAAAAATTCATCCAATAATTCTTGCAGATTACAATTTCTAATCTTATTCGAATACTGCAGTAAAAACCGATACCTTTGTTTGGTCAAACTCTCACATTCTACCGCTATACGCTTAATAGTTTCAAGAGTTAGTTCTCCACAAAGTCTACAATACCGTTCTGTTCTTGGAATTTTCCTCCTGGCCCCCACAATTTCTATTGTGTGTACATCATTAAATTTGATGACCATATTTGTACGGATTGTAGCACTTTGTGGGTATGCTTTAATATAGGTCGGTTCTCGTCAACAAAGGCTATAAGAGTTTAAGACCATTCCACTATTTACCAATGATGCAAGTTTAACTATATTCTGCTCCCAAACATGATTTTTAAGGTCCGACACTAAGGGTACACTTACACCACAATTGTCATACAAATTCTCCAGTTGGCCTAACCAATATTTATGTTTTTGACTCTCCAACAAATTGTACACATTACAGACTTGTTGTAATAGCTAACCTTGCTCCAACCCTCTTAGTTTTTTAAACCAACACAAGCATTTTTGCACCACCATTCTGTTTCAGCGAATCATCTCAAACTCTACTGTCAAATATATTGAATTGGTAAGGATCTTTTCATTTTCAGAACCCTCCTAAGCATTTTTTGACTCTAGAATATTCATGTGCTTTTGGTAAGGCCAGCCCAAGATCTCTGCACCATAAATTATTATCGCTAACTTTTTTGCCCTGTATATTGCTATTAATATTTGTACAGAGTGTCCGTCCTGTATTCCTGCAAATGTTCATATAACTACAACTACCTGTTCTACCTTCTTGTTGAGTACTTTCCAATGCCCGTCCATCTCAACCGTTCATCAATTATCAGCCTAAAATATCTGTATGTCTTTACACGTTCCACAAATTGTTGCTCTGTCAACCATTTAGATTTATTTATCTGCAACCCCACCGGTATAGACACCATTATTTTCCTTTTTTCTATATTAATAGTGAGTCCATTTAACTAGAGCATCAATCTTCTAATCCATTAAGAGGAGGTCGTCAGCATAACCTAAGCAGGACAATGCCACTTTACTGAACTTAAGTCCCATCCACATCAATTGCCATCTGTAAATCCGCCAGGTACATGTTAAAATGACATGGCACCAGGATACACCCTTGTTTGCCACCTGACCTTGTGGTTATTCAATTTATTTGTAACTTTTCCAGTCTGATCGAATCGTACTCTGACATGGGTATTACTATATAGCATGTGAATCATATGCAACAGACCCCTCAGTATATTCCACCCCACAGGTTTGCTCCCTAGCCTGTCTCTTCACACAGGGTCAAAGACTGAGTACATGTCTACGAAGGCGACATACACAGGCAACTTTCGTCTATACCAAGAATTCCACCAACGTCAATAAATTAGACAGGCTACTTGATGCTTTCCTAAATCTAGCCTGATTGAATGGTATGACTTTATAGCTGTCACTCCACTCAGCTGGTTCAATGAACAACACTCTTGCGAAAACCGTCGCCGGTATACTCGGCATAGACAACATTCTCTAGTTTCGAGGGTCGTTTCTACAATCTTTTATATATACTGGGAATTTCATACCATCCTTCCAAGATAAAGGGACTCTGTCAGTGTAGCTGAAGACATTAAACAAGCTATGCAAAGCTATGGCCCAAATCATCCGCTCCGATCTTAGTAGAGCATTACAAGTCCCATCAGGCCCCCAGGCTCGTTATGAGGTTAGTTTTTCAATTATCCCTGCGAATGCCTCAATAGTGATGTTACAGTCCCATTTATCCTTAGGATTTTTGAACTCTTGCTCAGAGTCCAGACCCTTACCTAGAGTAGTGTTTATGTAGGTCTCCCATTCGGCTCCTGCCACTCCATTCAACAAAGTAGTCGGGCAATTTATTTTATTGATGGCCTTCCAGAAACCTCTATCATCCCTGGTCCATCTACTCATTCCTCATTTGTTCCTTAAAATATTGATTTAGACATTTTTTATAGATTGTTTTCCGTACTCTAATAGCGGTACCCAAATCACCTTTAATCTCTGCTGCTCCATACTTCTGCACCATATTTTTTATGTCATTCCTTAAGATTTCCTTTTCTTTCTGTATTCTGTGATCAAACCGGTGCCTCCTTTTATTCCCAATAATAAATTGATTTGAGTAACTACCCTTTTTCCCACCACCCTGAGCTACCTTCTTATTGATCAACATTACTTCCCCACACTTATCAATAATACCAAGCTCAGAACCATTCTGATCTTCTTTAGTTCCTGTACCAAATTCATCTTATTCAGTATTTACTACCTCCTCTGCCTTTTGCAGATTAGACGGGTTCCACCTGATCCCGATCCTTCCTATATTCATGTGTCGCACATCACCAAGCTCCCTCTCAAATTGCTCCTTTTTAAGCTCTACAAGTGTCATGCGCCGCTTTACCTGGCGCCTTTGGCCCCGTAGGCTACGGCATAGCCGATGATTGCCCTTCCTCTTCCTGGTTTGGGTGTGGGTCTAGTCTTTCTTTCCCGGTTCCCTCTTAACCCCTCCCCTCCCCCCTCTCTGTGCGTTGCAACTCACTGTGCTCCTCTCCGTGAGTTATACGTTAGTTTCTGGGCTCTTCCCCGTTTCTCCCTCTCTGGTTTCCCCCCGGGTCCCTCCTTTTTTTCCTTGCCTCCTAGTTCTTTTGCCTTCTGTCCTGGCGGGTTTCCTGCTCCGCCGCTTCTCTCGCTGCAGCCGAGGTCTCCTCCGGGTTTCCCTCGGCTCGTGTCTTCCATCGGGCTGCCCCCGGCTGCTGCTCCCGGGTGTGCTCCTACTTTTCACGGAGTTCCACGTGATCCTCATCTGCTATAGAAGCTTTCCGGACCATTACCCACACGGGTAGGAATCGCCGACCTCCCCTGTTGCATTCTGGGACCTGTAGTTCGAGTACCTACCTTTCCGGATCTGCTACCATCAAGAGGTTTTTTTCTGCATTGGGCTTTTTTCCTCTTGAGAACCGGACTTCTTCGGAAGGAAGCCCCTCCTGCTTGCCAACTACAAAAGGGCATCAGGGTGGCTTCCGACCGAGGAAGACCATTCCTCTTCGACCAGAGACATCCAAAGCCAAAGAAAGAAAGGCGAAGAAAGGACAGCTCCATAACTTCAGGTGAGGAGGAGGAAGAGGAGGGAAAGGGCAAGAAGAGCAGAGTTTCGGAACAGTATACTTGCACAGTCCCCGAAAGCAGACCTGTTTATCCGCCTAGTATTGAGAGAATTGCAACGCCCCAACAAAAACATTGTGATGGCTACAGCCGAACAGTTGCAGGAAGTTGTCAATGCCGTACAGGCTTTGACCCAAGAAGTGCAGACTCTAAAGAATGAGAACGCTACTCTTAGACAAACCAAGAATGGAAGACTAGAAGTACTAGCACTAGTGGACTGCGGGGCCGCTGGCTGTTTTATGGACATATCCTGGGCCAAACGGAAGGGCATCGAGACACAAGAGAAGGAAGAGAATCAGAAGGTGGAGGGAGTTGATGGCAAGCCACTTTGTTCCGGTCTCATAACTCATTCCACGGTTCCCTTGACTATGTCGGTCATGCACCACGAAGAGACCATCCAATTCGACCTAATAAAGGCAGCACATTTTCCAGTCATACTGGGCATAACTTGGCTCCGGAAACATAATCCGGTCATAGATTGGATGAAGAACCAGATGGCTTTTTCTTCTGACTACTGTAATCAAACTTGCCTCCTGGAGAATAACTTCGCCAAAATAGACATGGTCCCAGCAGAATCTATGGCTATAACAGCTGCAGAAATCATTCCTATTCCAGCCTTCTTGACAGACCTCAAGGGGGTGTTCGACTGCGAAGGTCCTCAAGCACTACCCCCACACAGGCCAGAGGATTGCTCTATTGATTTAGTTCCGGATGCGATTGTACCATTCGGTAGGATGTTCTCCTTGTCCCTCAAAGAAAAGGAAGTGCTGCGGAAGTACCTAGATGAGAACCTTCAGAACGGTCTGATCCAACCCTCCCGTTCTCCTGCTGGGGCCTCACTATTCTTTGTCCCAAAGAAAGATTCTCAAGAGCTCCGCCCCTGCATAGACTATCGTGGTCACAATAGTGTCACTGTTCGAGACCGGTACCCCATGCCCCTGATAAAGGATGTATTGGAAGCCGTACAGGGGGCAACGATATTTTCTAAACTGGATCTCCGACAAGCCTACCATCTCTTAAGGGTCTGAGCGGGAGACGAATGGAAGATGGCTTTCCGGACCCCGTTCGGCCTCTTTGAGTATCGTGTCATGCCATTTGGCCTTGTTAATGCCCCTGCGGCATTTCAAAGGTTCATGGACCGAATTTTTCAGACCTCCTTTTTCTCAACACCATTGTTTATTTAGACGATATCCTTGTCTACTTGACATCGCAGACTGAACACCAAATTCATCTACGTCAGGTCATTCTAAGGCTCCAAGAACACAAGCTGTTAATAAACCTTACCAAATGCCTTTTTCAAGTATCCACTATTCCCTACTTAGGATTTCTCTTATCCCGAGAAGGAGTCCGGATGGATCCCAAAAAGGTCACCGCCATCCTAGATTGGCCAACACCAAATTCAGTAAAAGATGTTCAAAGATTCTTGGGTTTGAGCAACTTTTATCGGAAATTCATCTCTGGATTCTCTAAGACAGTATTACCCATAACGGCCCTTCTCAAAAAGGGGACCCATCCTTTCAAGTGGACTGAGGAGGCCAATCAAGCTTTTAACCAACTCAAGATCGCCTTCTGCTCGGCACCCGTTCTACATCAACCCGACCAAACCCTACCGTTCATCGTTGAGACAGATGCCTCAGCGGCTGCCTTAGGGGCAGTCCTTTTGCAGGAACATGAGGGTTTAGAACATCCCATAGCCTACCTTTCGAAGACGTTGACACCCAGCCAGACAAATTATTCAGTCCTTGAAAAGGAGTTATTGGTGATGAAGACAGCGTGTGAAGAATGGCGTCACTTACTCCAAGGCTCGGCTCATCCCTTCATCATAAGAACGGACCATAAGAACTTAAGGGTATTGCAACAAATGGAGTGTGTGAATTCCAGGCAGGCCAGATGGGCACATTTTTTTTCCCAGTACGAGTTCAGCATAACGTACCTACCTGGAACTAAAAATGTCCTAGCAGATGCCTTTTCACGTCAACCTATGCCAGGCAGGGTTGTTTATAGTATATGTTCCATCCAAAAAGGATCATCAATGCGGTATCCTCTTTTCTCCAAAAGGTGAGAAGGGCCACAATTTCTTATTCTCCCTTACCTCTAGATGTGGCTCACAGAGAAGGTCTGTGCTTTCGTAACCAAAGGTTGTTTCTGCCTGATCCTGAGACCAGACGCCAGGCACTTGAATGGTGTCATGGAAGTCCGGTAGCAGGACAGAGAGGGGTCACTAATACCATCGAGTTACTGCAATGGCAGTTTTGGTGGCCTGGGTTACGGAGAGACACTCAAAGCTATGTGCAGACCTGTCCCACATGTTGCATGTCAAAATATGATACCAGAAGGCCCTTGGGTTTGTTACATCACAACCCTATCCCTGAAAGACCTTGGTGTACCATAACCACAGATTTCATAGTTGAACTACCGCAATCAGAAGGATGCACATGTATTATGGTTACAGTTGACACTTTTACCAAGATGGCACATTTCACTCCCCTACCTTGGGTGCCTACTGCTACCGAGATGACTGCGGTGTTTATCCGAGACATATTCCGTCTACATGGTCTTCCAATTAAGATCATATCTGACCTTGGAAGTCAGTATACTTCTCAATTTTGGAAGACTTTCTGTGCCAAGTTAGGTGTACAAAGAGCTTTCTCGTCAGGTTTCCAACCACAAACCAACGGTCAGACCAAGAGACTGAACGCCTCACTGGAGCAATACCTCCGGTGTTTTATAAATCATCAGCAAGATAATTGGGTGGCACTACTTCCCTTGGCAGAGTTTTCGTACAACAATAGTAAACACAGTTCTACATCTCTCAGTCCATTCTTTTGTTCCAACGGAATCCACCCTCAAGCTATATTACCGGGGATCTGCAGGCTACATCCATTCCTTCGGTTGATAACTTGCTCACAAACATCGCGGAAGCCCACAAGATAGCCAAAAGGAGTCTGTTAGACACCCGCCAACGTTACTGCGATCAAGCCAACCCTCATCGACTGCCGTCCCCCTCCTGGCAGGAAGGAACCAAGGTATGGCTCTCTACAAGATACTTACCTCGTTGGTTGAAAATATCAAAACTTTCTCCTCGCTATGTGGGCCCATTCACCATCTCCAAACGGATCAACCCAGTAGCCTATAAACTACACCTACCTGATCACATGAAACAGATCCATCCGGTGTTCCACTCCTCTCTGCTCAAGGAATATCGATCAGATCCCTTTGAGAGGTCTTCCCCTACCATAAGACCTACCTTAGGAGTCGACCCAGAGGAATACGAGGTAGCTTCCATACAGGATTCCAGGTACCGGAAGGGAAGACTGGAATATCTCGTTCACTGGAAGGGATATCCTCATACGGGGAATTCCTGGGAGCCGAGATCACATGTCCATGCTCCCTTGTTGGTGTGCCGATTCCATCGATCCCACCCGGGGAAACCGGGTGGCATCTCTTCGGGGGGGGTCATACTGTCATGCGCCACTTTACCTGGCGCCTTTGGCCCCGTAGGCTACGGCATAGCCGATGATTGCCCTTCCTCTTCCTGGTTTGGGTGTGGGTCTAGTCTTTCTTTCCCGGTTCCCTCTTAACCCCTCCCCTCCCCCCTATCTGTGCGTTGAAACTCACTGTGCTCCTCTCCGTGAGTTATACGTTCGTTTCTGGGCTCTTCCCCGTTTCTCCCTCTCTGCTTTCCCCCCGGTTCCCTCCTTTTTTTCCTTGCCTCCTAGTTCTTTTGCCTTCTGTCCTGGCGGGTTTCCTGCTCCGCCGCTTCTCTCGCTGCAGCCGAGGTCTCCTCCGGGTTTCCCTCGGCTCGTGTCTTCCATCGGGCTGCCCCCGGCTGCTGCTCCCGGGTGTGCTCCTACTTTTCACGGAGTTCCACGTGATCCTCATCTGCTATAGAAGCTTTCCGGACCATTACCCACACGGGTAGGAATCGCCGACCTCCCCTGTTGCATTCTGGGACCCGTAGTTCGAGTACCTACCTTTCCGGATCTGCTACCATCAAGAGGTTTTTTTCTGCATTGGGCTTTTTTCCTCTTGAGAACCGGACTTCTTCGGAAGGAAGCCCCTCCTGCTTGCCAACTACAAAAGGGCATCAGGGTGGCATCCGACCGATGAAGACCATTCCTCTTCGACCGGAGACATCCAAAGCCAAAGAAAGAAAGGCGAAGAAAGGACAGCTCCATAACTTCAGGTGAGGAGGAGGAGGAGGAGGGAAAGGGCAGGACAAGCAGAGTTTCGGAACAGTATACTTGCACAGTCCCCGAAAGCAGACCTGTTTATCCGCCTAGTATTGAGAACAAGAGCATACGATGGCATGTGATCACTCTCAATACGGGTACCAATACCCATGTCAATTGTTATATTGGTGTCTTCTCCATGTTATGGAATGTGTCCTAGTCATGGAACCTTTGGGTGGAACACTGTCTTATATTCCAGGTTACAGTGTTGCGGAGAGGAAAGTGTCAGTTGGAGATGGAAGAGTTGTCTACCACTTGTGATGGGGTTTGTTGTGCTGTAGGATCTTAAGAAAGATCTCTGATGACCCATCCACACGTGTTAAGGACTTTATTTCATCAATAATTAAAGGTAGTGCAGCACTATTCGCAAACATATAATCTATAGTGGTCACATTTTTCCTTCCTTTTTGGGTATTTCCACCATGTGGGTCTCCCGGATAGGAACCATTTACCATTGTCAATCCATAATATTTAAAAAGGGGAGCCCATGCCAATCCCCTTTTATCATATGTTTTATTTTCACTTGGCGAAGAATTTTGCTCAAGTATGTCTAGTCCCAGATCCAATGGGATCTTTGCAATGAGGTCACCACCTAACAATACTGGGTCTAGAAGAACTAACTCATCCAGCACCCTCTCCACAGTACGTTTGTTTGTTAGATGCTGCTCCCGGGCAGGCGGATCATATATATTAATAACCATGAACCCTGCAGTTTCAATTTTAATTTGTTCCACCTTGCCCACCAAGACGTAATCAGTGCTCATATAATTTTTCACAATGGTCCAATCCTTTTCCACTGAAGTATGTAAACCCCCCCTGGGACGTCTTTCCTTGCCTTTTCTTTTGCATTAGCCCTGAGTGACTTCCTGCCATCAAACACCAATGGTTCAACCATCCAAGATTCGTGTAGCATTATCATTGTGAAAAGATGGCAATTTTCACTCAATCCATCTTCACCCCATATATGCGCAAACCCTCTAGTGCTCCAAGAGCAGACTATTGTGATATCATCAGGATATCTGTCTAAAGTGGGATTTAAATGCCACTGGAAACCATTGCCAATAGCCATCAGTCGGCCCGCTGTCCTTGCGGTTGTCAATATCATGCTTATGTTTATCCTGCCTGTTGTCACTCTTTCTATCCAGCCCTAATGGTCTTTTCGGTGTGCTTTCACCTCCTACTCTCTGCTTCTAATGTTTCGATATTATTACCCTTCGACATTCATACCCTCTATTAAACAGTTCTTCCTCATACTCCATCACATAATCCAGCAATTTTCCCGTTTCAAACACCACTTGGGAGGTTGGTTGTCCTAACGCGTGATCTACTAACCGGATATCAATCTCCGAGATAACCCGTAGCAGTATTATGCTTCTTGTGATTTGCATTAAAATATTCAGGATTATAACCAGATGTAGACTTTTCTTTGACACACAATTCCCCTTAACGCCTCACACCCCTCTGGGTCCAAGTTTTATTCTATGTTTGTCATAGTTACAACGTTAATCAGACTTTTTCATATTATCCTTATTTAGTTGCCCCTCTCATTGCATCCATTGTATTCCTTTATAGCAAGATTAATCCCCTCCTGTGTGAATCAAAACTTTAATCCTTCAGAGAGGTAGATATCCACCTCATCCCACGGCAGCTTCTTCTTCTGCTTTATTTAATTGCAAATGATTGTAGTCTTTTCCTTGATCACTAGATATGACCTAATATCTTTTATATTGTACCGGGTCCGCCATCATCATTTTTCTCCATCATAGGGGCCCTCACCCCTTTTTGCATAGCCCCATTCCTCTCTAGATCCACTTCCACTGCCTCGTAATCTGCCTCATAATCTTGCTACATTTACCCTTATGCACTTCGTTGGCTATCATAGTTTCTTCTTCAAAACATCCCCTTTTATTTTCGATCAATGACGCCATACTAGGAAACATGGACACTTAGTATTTTTATACATAATTGCTTGATGGATAACTCTGCGCTTAGATTCTTAATATGTTTTTTCTAACCTCTTGTTATTCATTTACTGAGTGTTCCGTGAAGTCTTACCCAACTCCTCCACTTTGCCAATCATATCGTTAGCTCATTACCCACATTCACACTCGACCCATTGAATAAGATCACTCTGCGTTTACCATCCTTCCAGTTATCTTTTGATTCTGGTTGCCCAATTCCTTGATGAACATCATTATACATTCCAGATAAGTCCTTATTCTTTAAGCAATCAATTTTTATCTCATTCATTAAGGATCTATGTCCCTCCAATTTCGATTCAATCGTGCCAACGCTATTGATAATCACACCAATTGTGTTACTTTGATTTGTTTCCAGCACCTGACCTTTTACAACATCAATCAGTAATTCTGAGTGCCACTCTAGCTTTGATTCTATCAATTCACATTTCGATATTAAAACTGTTAGGAGCCACTCCAAAGCCTGATACTGGGTAATAGACGTATCACTCTCACGCTCCTTAGATAAATCAATATGTCTAGCACCTCCTCTAGTCCCGTTCGCCACACTATTGTGAGAAACCTGAAGGTGTCTCACCGCTAGTCCGCGAGGATCTGCCATCCAGGTGGCCAGGACACGGCCATCACTTTTGGATCCAGTTCCTGGGTTTGGACCAGTGCAGGAGGATCACATGGATGGGGGTCTTCTGAGAGTGGAAGTGGAACACCGAAGGGTGAGACGCGATATCCCCTTCCTTATGATACCTTTTGCCTATCCAACCTCTAGGATATCTAGAAACGTAACCCCCCCCCCCTTTTTTGACACAAATACTTTCTCACATGCAGTTCACCATGAGTGACAACAGACTAACACCAGCGCCGTATTACTGTCCCAACACAAGGGTGAGGCAGAGTCAGTCAATTACTGATAACTACACACGTCATCACACTTCCCCACATGGATAAAAGGCAGAGCACAAAAGCACACTCTGAGCAAGGCCAAATGCACGAGGCAGCAGCTATTCCAGGATGCTATTTTAAACAGAGGAGAAAGGCGGCAAGACCAGAGAGGATGGCAAGGAGGGAGTTACTTTTTCCCTTTTCAAGAAAGGATCGCGTTTTTCAAGAAGCCTCAAGGAAAAGAAACATAAGACCAGGAATTATATCTGGTGAGTGGTATAGCGTGTGTCAAAGGTACACATGGACCTCCTGCATTGATAGCAAAGGCGGGGAGAATCGATTGTCACTGTGGTACTGTTTTTGTCTCCTACAGCAAAGCAACGCCAACAAGTTCAGCACAGCTGGTGAGTAGGGAGAAACTGGTAGCAGACCGGACTGTGTTATGCTCGGGGTTGCAAGCGGAAACATAGTATAAACAAAGAACTTGTGTGCAATTGAACTTTATGAAACCAAAATACGATCCAGACACAGAGTGGTCCGACGCCATGTGGGGGCTTACTCAAAGGTCTCTGTTTAGTACCCCCAGAAGGTGTAAAAGATTATTGAACAGTGAATTCGAAATTCCTTGATTGCCTGCGAACTGAAATATGTCTGAGCCCGGAAGAGGGGAAAAAGGAGATCTGAGGCTGCAGAGGCGGATCAGGGGTGAACAGTAAAACTCTCCCGTGAAGATATTGTTGAACCCAACTGAGGGATGCCTCCAACTTAAAGTTGGTCCGAACCCAACTGAGGGAGGCTAATTGTGAAAGAAGGATCTGAGCCCGGCTGAGGGGGGTCCCGGGCAAAGAGTCAACTGGCCGATTTGAATATTTGGAAAGGAACTTTCCTTTGCTGTTTCTGTATATCAGGGTCTCTGAAGCAAAAGACTTTGAACAAAACAAACTTGGTCACAGAAATCCCTGATGTTGGTAAAAGGAACTGTGACCTTGTGCTGAAGAAGCCTAAGAGTGTGCTGTGCTCGAGTGACCCGCTGTGTCCTGTGCTAACAACATGGGGAAGGGAGGCTAGCAGCTTAAACATCCAGAATTATCATTTTGTGAACACCTCTTTCTTCTTGTGAACATTTTCCCACACTATTTATAGCATAGTGGTAAGGATTGGCAATAGTTCTTTTTAGTGTAAGCCCTTCTTATTTGACTAGACTCCACTAGGACTGTATTATTATTATTTGATGGTCGCAGCTTGCTTCCATCTGTGGATTTAGGTTTAGATAGGTGTTTATCTCACCATGGAGAAAGTTCAATAAACACCCTTGAACTGTGATCACTTGTGTATGTCTTACATTGATACCATCCCTTCATTACACTATTATTTAGATTGTGACTATTTAACCAATTCAAGTGTTCTTGCATGAGTGCCCGGGTGCTGTTCCGCAAGCGTTTTGTGGCCTCATCCCCTGTGGGTCTATGCACATCAATCTTGCCCATTGTTGTACATTCAGGTGGCCGTTCATTTCCCCCAAAGTTGACTTCGATATTATTTAACATGTCTTCTAATTGAGCCTCCCCTTTATCAATTGTTTCTGGAGTGATCTAATTCATGCTCATTCCTGCTGATCGCAATATCTCTCTGTACGCACAGACTGTACTTTTTTCAGCCCCTATCGTACTTATCAAAGGCCATTGTTGCGACGTAGGTTCAACTAGCCCAGAATACCTTTCCCCATCTAAGAAGCCCTCCTTACTCTGCAATGGTAGAGTCACACGTTTGATTATACTGTCAGTCATTCTTGTGCCAAGACAAGCTAGGGACAAAGAAATATCCAATGGAAGTGAGTCAGAAGGATTTACTGTATTTTTTTCTCCAGAAGGAAGAGGTTTGTGATCTTACTAGATGATTTATTTAAATCCTGTTTCCCTTATGTGTGGCCTGGGTCTTTAATAATTTTTGCTGGACACACCCTGTGCTTCCGCGTTCATTTCCAACCCTCCTTGTGAGTAGGTCTGCACGCATATTCCCTTTTCATATCCTGAATCACCTGAAAGTATGACAGCGTTGCGCTTTGAATGTTTTGTGCGCGTTGCGCGCGCCGCTGTCGCACGGCTTCAGTGTGCACTCTCATTCAATGCGGGCGGGTCAAAGGAATTCAATCTTGCAGTGGGCGCTCTGCCTCAAGGAAGCTGTAGCCCCACCAGTCACTGGTAAGCACAGAAGACAAATAAAACAAAAGCACTACTTAAGTGTGTGCTCTCCTTTAATGCAGGCTGGTCAAAGGAATTCAATCCTGCAGTTTGCCGCTATGCCTCCTGGAAGCTGTAGATCCACCAGTCACCGGTAAGCACCAGAAGCCACATTTTACAAAAACATTTTCGTTTTCCAGTTACAACAGATTATTCTCACCTATAAAATACTTCCATTGAGAATTGAACTTAAATTTGTACTCCCTAAAAATCATTTTACTCCCAACTTTAAAAAATAGGGAGTAAAATAATCCCACATCCAAATTTTATCTGGACCACTGTCCCTAATTCAATCCTGAGGGCAGTCATTTCAGTTCTTATTGTTTCCAGGATTAATTCTTGCCACTGTTTGTCTGTTCTGCTCTTCTTCGATTCATCTTATCTTCTAAAGAAGGAATTTACTGTTTATTTCAAATACTTTTTAGGCGACGTTAAATATATTTTTATCGTCTTTCGTGCGGCTTTGTACAAATCAAGCGGGGCACACAAAGGGTTTTCTTTCTTCATTTAAGATGAAGGGCCCCGTTCTCAAAGAGTAGTCAGTGGCTGGACTGTGAATAGTCAGTGCTTGGTGCAGTGGGTGCCTGATAACATGAAAAGAATGCTCACATGCCATTACCAACCAAGGTTGGCATTTTAGCCAATATTTGTAAACTTTCCATTTGTAAACTCTGGCCAGTGTCGGATTATCACATTCTCTGGCCTCCTCGCACCTTGACATTGGGGGCCTTTTTTCTTATACATTCCATTCTGTAAACACAAAATCACACAAAAAATAGTTTTTGTTTAAATATTACTTTCTTCATAGAAAACTATATTTTCTGTTGTCATTTTATATTCATGTTGTTTTCAGTGTTCACAAATAATCCGAAATTAGATCTATTGCGTATTTTGCCAGTCAAAGTAATCAATTGTATCTTTTTCTTTAGGATGCCTTTGTGCTAACAGTGTCCGGCCTTTTCTGTTACAATTGTAATCATGTGTTACCATGGTTGCTGTTTCTTTACATTGTTGCAGTAGCATAGAAATTGGCACCAACTCTCATGTACAATCAAGGAGCAGACTGCTGAAAGTGTTCCTGCAACAATGTAACACTACAAATCGGTGGGATAGGCTGTACCTGACAAGGCCCCCTAACATTGGGACGCCCTAGGCAGCAGCCTAGTCTGTCTAGTAGATAATCTGGCCCTGACTCCAGTTTCTTGTGGAGACTGTGGGTCATATGGTCACACCTTCCAATATAAGAGACACACATTTCAGCACTTTACTTGAACAGAGGACAGGTATATGGAAGTGTAGCAGGTGGTTTGTCTATTAATTTGATCACAGTCATACTCCACTGTGGCTTCAGTCTGCATTGCATTTGATAAATCTGCACCCTTCAAAATGGCTGCCCCTCTCATGCGCACTGTGTACTGAAATGGATACTAGCTGATGAAGTTCATAGAAAGGGCGCTTGTCTTCGGGGGGGGGGGTGGCTCAGGCAGCATGTGATCTGTGCACTTAGCGCGCTCTAAAGCCTTACACTTGATAGCCGTGAATCCAGGGAAGTGGAGCCCCATGCTGTGTGTGGGAGACACGCCCCATTCATATAGGGAGTGGCGATGCGCTATGCACAGAGGATGCCCGCAAGCTAATGTGCATGCCATGTTTCATGTTCTGTATCTAGGGAGATGAGTCTGTTTTTCTGACATGAGAGCCAGGAAAATTGGCATAATTACATTAGCCTTTCACCTGGCCAAAATGTGAGCAAAATAATGTTTACACATGTTCTGTTGCTCGTGTAATGTGGAATGGAGGAACAGGTGGTGCTACAATCCATGTGACATGATGCATAATGCACTGGATATAAATGGGGCAGTCTGCTCTTTGCTCTATGTTTGCGGTGTAAAGTAACATGTAAAGAAACAGATTTTGCCACATAGTGCCATCGTTCACACTGGAAAACTGGAGCAACATATTTTTGTTTATTACAGATTAGCAGATGGAATTTCTTACTGAATGACCTCCTCTCAGCCAATCGGAATGTTAGGAATGCAGTCAATAACTAATGTTATTGACTGAATTTTTCACAGCAAAAAGCATTGCTATGCTTTCAAGAAACAGCAATGCAATTTCCCAGCAAGATGCCTTTGAACAGGACACTCCTACTTCACACGGAAAAGTGAAAGATAAAACATGGGCCAGTGCTCTTGCGTTCATGTAGGGAAGTCATTCACTTTTACATTACACCCAGTGCGCACTTATGGTAAAACCACTCAGGGTAAATCTAGTGTACCACTAACATGCTTGCCCTATAACAACAAGCATATTACTTAAATATCACACAATACACCCTATTATTACATGTGTTGTTTACTTACTTTACTCACTGTTTAAATAATGGTTTTATTTCACCAGAACTATACTTCTATTAACACTTTTTGCTAATATCTTGATAAACCTGGGCTGGGGTGATAACCTATGCCCGCTGGCTGCGCCTCAGGTCGTAAGATGGCGGTGGACCATTATGCGATGAGAAAGACCCTTCCCATGGTCTATATGGCTACTTGAAATATCAGCTTGGTTCATAATATTTGTGCTAGAAGGTTTTCAGAACCACTACTCGTGTATGTGTCTAACCAACCTTAGTGGACATGCAAAGGTTTCACAGACGAGTCTGAATTAAACTCTCTGCTGCTAATGACGATACGCAGTTAGGCTGAGACCTAGAAGATGAAGCATTTGGTTTACAGTGCCATTAACAAACACAAATACATACTTATTTAGCAACTATGTTGAATCTGAGGATGTCGTCCCTTCTCCCCTTGGGGAGACCTTTCCCATGGGGGCAGGGCAGTGCATCCACAGTACAAAAGACCCCCTTCGTGGTGTGCACTGGGGGAGGATCACATTGGGAAGGAATCCCCTAAGGGATTGGGGACCACCATCGCCAGAGAATGCGGTATCACCCTGCTTTACCATACTCAACCTCCTCTCCAACTCTAAATCCTCCTACCCCTTATCTGGGTAGAACTCATATACTCTGCTGTCAAGTCAATCAACCCAACCTATATGACCGCACCGAAAATCCAGATAATGCAAAGCATCCTGCATATAGCTTTAATGCTGGTACTGTGACGAAGAAGATGGCTGGGAGTACAATGATCACTCGCGAGGAACCAAGCATGCAGTCTAGTTTCCAAAGACCAGTGATTGGCCCAAAACAATCATTCAACGATACGCAGGAGTTCAAATGAAGTCCAGGTTCAGGCTCAAGCTCAATCAGAAGTGCAGGAGAGACGCAAGGGAGAAAAAGCTGTCACCCAAAGAGGAATAGCGGGCGCCATGCATGAAAGCAGCAGATTCAAGACGAAGCGTGGAAGGGACAGAACGCACAAGGCATCAGCCCAAAGAGCCGCTGCAGACCCACTGGACGCCCAAATGCTGCCGGAGCTTCAAGAAGGGAAACAGCTGACAGGGAACCGTCAGTACCTCGAAGAAAAAGCTTTGAGAGGTCTGGGGGAGCATCAGGGTGAGCTCAGGATCTGGAAGGAAATGGTCTGGGACGCTGAAATGAATGAGAGACAGTTGTATACTTGGCAGGAGAGTGAACCAAGCGGCTACAATACAACAGTGCGAGTCTGGGAGTCGCACCCATGAGAAAGAGGGTCTGGGAACCTGTTGAAAAGAGAGGGTCTCAGACTCTGAAGAAAATGAGAGAGAGTTGCATACTTGGTAGGAGAATTAACCAAACAGATACAACACAACAATGCGAGTCTGGGACCCGACCCATATGAGAAACCACAGTCTAAAGCAAGGAGGGTCTGGGACCCTGTGAGAAGAAAAGAGACAGCTCAATAGAGATTGCTTGCTTGGCAGGAGAGTGAACCAAGCGGTGTAAAGTAATGTGAGTCTGGAACTCACACCCATAGGAGATGCTGAGGAAAAGAATGTCAAGCTTCCTAGGATTGATACAAGGCATACTACGCTTAGTAGCGGAGCGCGCCAAGCTGAGAGGATATAAGAACTGTGAAGCTAAGGAACAGTTCCTCAGGAATTATCCAGCACCTCAGGATGAGAAGACGTCTAGGGGAAGGAGCACAACTCTAGCATTGAATCTTTCATTTTGGAACATTCACTTGCATCACTTTTTACCAGCAAAACTGTGAACTTTACTGTTGACTGAAAACACCAAGAACACTTTATACTTCAGGAAGAGATGCGCCTTGCACAATTATTTTAGATCATTCGTGTTAGGGACTGGAGAAGTGTTTTGGGACACACCAGTGACAGACATTTTAGTTTTGGAATTCCTGACAATTTCGCTAGTTTCCTTTGAGTTAGGGAAATCACTCTTAGCGTTGGGGAGAGAGAGGCATGTTTCCAACCCTCTTTTTATTAATAAAATCCTATATCCAAAAACATGCCGCCCGTGTGTCCGAGCCTTACGTCTGTACCCTTACACAACCATGATGCAAAAAGTACAAGATACTAAAATGTAACTAAAACAGTATTTACACGTATGCAAACCACAGCTTGGTGTCCAAACTGAAACACACAGCACACATTAGAATTCACAAAGTTTAAAGAGTAACACTGTAACAGTTACCTAAAGTGGTAAAGTGGGGGCAAAGATGTTACACAATTTCAGGTTGGCCTTGTAATGCTTTAAATCAACACCAACAGTCCAGTTCTAATCTTAGTTAATCCCAGCCTAAGCCTAGAGACATTATTCGACAATGTTCAGGTAAGTGCTCTTGCCAGGATACATAAAAGGATGCTTTGGGGTTACGCGGAGTTCTCACACAATGTCAAGGTAGTACTCCAGCTTCTAATCCGCATTCTAAAGAAGACCCCCGTACTCATCTGACGCAGGCGCTAAATTCCATCAATATAAAAAGTCAGAAGGAAAACCGTCACTCATACATTCATAGTCAATATCGCCCCTCCCGCCCCCCCCCTCCCCATTCTTTTGGGACCTAACAAGAGGGACACTCCTTGATGTGACTGTATGAATTAATCATTCTTGATGTATGCGCAAGTGCATATGTTTTCATATACAAATCATAAAACAACAATAAGATCCCCTTAAGGAAAGTGGGGGATTCACCCACTAAAGGGAGATATATAAATCCTCAGGGATTCCCATGTTACAACCCCTCACTAAAAAGCATTATCAGACTGTGATCATTATCAAAAAAATGCACATTTCTACCTATGAAACTCTCACACGCAATATGTGTGGGGATGCACAATTACACTTCCCGAACCGGATTCTAGACAGACTAAAGGATATGTTATATTGTATTACAAGTATTGTTTTTTTTATATTTGTTTTAAAAAAATATAAAATATTGATAAAAATATATATTGTAGAACGAATTAAGAATAACTGATTGATGAAATAACATCAGCTGTAGCACCCTAGTCAGTCACTATATTTGTAGTATAACAATAGTGTGTTTTCCAGGTTGGGAGGGGGCACTACCTGACCAGGGAACCCCAAACAGAACGCACAGGCTCAAGTTCCACCTCCAAAAGCCAAACCCAGGTAGATTCAGCGTCAGACTTTAATCCCATTGGAATAAATGGGAAAGAGGGCTACTTCAAAAAAGGTATGCATCCAGCCCTTAACAACTCCTCCAGGGAAGCCAGAGCCATTGGGTGCAACTATTCACACCTTTGGACCTTCAGCAGCATAACCAGAGCGCTCTTAGGTTGACAGATTTGATGATTCAGCAGGTCTAGTCTCCAGCAGCAACCTTTCAGCAATGGATCACCGACTGGCTCGACTGAGTTGATGACGCGATGTGCTTTTGAGGGCCAGATAGCTGTTAGGCTGGGTATTTAACGTCCCTCGACGAGTGACTGGTATTCGTTCTGCTGCTGGTAGGGTTTCAAGCCTTGCCTGTGTGTCAATCCCTTTCCTAAGCCTGTAAGAATGGTGATGAAATGATTGGGACCTTTCCTTATCTTAGTGGCCTCTACTCATGTTGGGGTGCTTGTTTGGAGTGAGCAACTCTGCCGGTGTTTTCAGGGGTTCACAGCTGTATTTGCTTCACATAAGCAAAGCTGTGGCGCATGTGGCCAAAGTGGTTGTGGCCTGTCCTAAGATAAAAAGTCCTGCCCCCTTTTCTGTCCAAGTCAGAAACTTTAATAGGCCTCCTCCAGGTCACCCTAGAACCTACACATTGGCGCCCCTTATGTATCTTATATCTGTGATGTCCTTCCTTATTTCTGCCCATCAATCCATCCCATGTCTTACTTTTGCCAATGTAGCAGAACATATGGGAACCAATTTACTTCTGCAGTGGAGCCCACGGTGATGTGCTTCCTTGGTGAATATTTACTCTTGATTATAAATACAAAGTATTGAAATTTGAAATAAGCAAATATCGTTAGACGTGTGGTATCCTCGAGTGAAACACTGACAAATTAGCTAGGAGGAAAGAAGAGAGAGTGTGCAGATCAGGAATACGTTCAACAGGAAGTGAGTTTGTAAGAAATCTTGAGAACTCCAGCAAGTTTCCTTCAGCCGAAGACTTAGCGATAAGTCATTCCATATCTCCGGCACCTGGACTTCCATCCCACAGCCTCCAGATGTGAGTTTTCTGAAGGTGCGTGCTTTGAGAATTCAGGATTTCAGAATCGAGGCTGCGATTCATATCTTTCTGTTATGTTAGGGTACTGGGAGTTTTACTGCGCACCACTAGGTTGTGGGTAATCACAAGGATTTTGAACGTGTTGCGAGAGGCAATTGTAAGGCAATGGAGCAGCTTGATGGTGGGGTGACATAAGAGTATGGTTCAAGGTGAAATGTAAGCCTGGAAGATTTACTTTGGATCCTTAGGAGGTCATCCGTAAGCCACTTGGAAAGGTCAAGGTGCGGGGAGTGAGCACAGATGTCTG
Source organism: Ambystoma mexicanum (assembly GCF_040938575.1). Lineage (NCBI taxonomy): Eukaryota > Metazoa > Chordata > Amphibia > Caudata > Ambystomatidae > Ambystoma > Ambystoma mexicanum. The sequence goes on along the minus strand of NC_090936.1, from coordinate 39,734,639 downwards.
GATGGATATTGAGTCCTGCGGAAGATGCTCAGTGGGGTTTTGGTGAGTATGGTTGGATGTTTTATGCAAGCCTCTGGTGGTAATGGAAGCTTTTGGTCACCATATGACCCAGAATGGCTGGCAAGAGCTTTTGTTTGACGATGAACCTTTCCAACTCTGAAGGACATGGTGTAGATTCTAATCACCGGCCCAGAGAAAATGCTCTGATGTGGAAATTTGATGGTCTTACAGTACTTGCTAAAGTCAATTCTAATCTTGGCCGAAATGTGTTGTACCAAATACAATACTACAATACTCTGCATCTCGGCAGAACACAAACACACGTGTATTTTCTTCCCCGTTGTCGATAAACATAAAAGAAAACTACTGCACCTCTCCCCACTGTGGCACTAGATGCAGACCAGCCTGATTGTGCACAAGGTTTATCCATAAATCACATGTCACATTATAAACTGCACTGAATTCCATTCCCAATATGGCACCGCAGCTTTAGAGAATGGGATCAGTCTTGTGAAATGGGTTTCAACCTCTCCACCAGCTCCCCACTTTCTATCTTTTTTTAACTTAAACTGCTGCAACCTAAAACACACATATCTTAGGACCATTTTCTTTTTTTGGTACACAAACTCATAAGCTACTTAATCCTGCTGTTTTGTGTCCAATGTTCTGATACTGCACAATGCCTACAATGATTGGGTCAGAGATGACTGGCAAGCTGAAGGAGCTTTTTGGCACTGAGACTACCTTTAAAACATTCCAGAAATAGCTCTTAACTCTCATAATTTCCCTCACACAGTCTGCTGTCAAGATACTGGCAACAAAGTGCACCCAAAGAAGAGGATTATTAAGCAGCAAGACGAGTAAGTGTTGCAGGGTGTGCTATACGGGATAGAGGGCGTGCAGAACTGTGTATGAGAAACCTAATGTCTTGCCTGGTTCTGAAGAACGATCTTCCCTTTCACAGTGTAGTCATGTACATTTAGACACCTGATTGATATCTTTTCAGAATAGAGTTTTGTTCAAAGTGAATTTGGAGTTACTTAATTACCATAGCATTCTTCTGTCATTTAAGCTTGGACATTAGTCGATAGTCCTCTGGCATTGATAGATACATTGTCCCCATTATTCAAGTAATGGTGGTGAGTTTAAGGTCAGGAGGACCCATCCTTCTTCGAAAGATATATTGATTATTAGGAAATAGTCTGGGAAGAAGGCCGCTGCTAGATCGGTAGTGATCTGCCAGGGACAAGGATTGTGCGGGGACCTGGAAAGACTTGCATCCTTGCTTTGATATCTGCTGAAGAAGGAGCACCAAGGCCTGTAAGAGTTAGGGAGAAGGAAGGAGTGGGAGGAAATACAGGAATGGGGGAAATGCAGTACTGGCATGTGTTATGCACTTGAGATTTCGTTTGTAATATTTGAGATTTTGAAGAAGAATTCAGAATGTGATATGATATATATGTCATTTATAACGCGCCTGTACACAAGTGTTTCTAGGGAAGACAGAGGGAGCACAAGACAAATGATCTTACTAGGCCTTGTGTCATTCAGATCATGCAAGTGCGACAGTGCAACATGTAGGGGGATGGGCGAGGCAGAAGTGCCAGGGAGAGGGAAGGAGGAAGTGCACTCAGGACAGAAATGCTCTGAGTAAGTGCAGCCAGGGCAGCACAGCTAAAATAATCGCAAGGAGGCTCGGGACTGTAGAGCTTATAGTTTAATCCCCTAAGTGCACGGTAGGCCCGGAGGCAGTGCAGGGAAGACTGATCAGGGAGGAGCATGGTACCCAAGTGAGACTCTGAGGGTAACCAAGCAATCAGTGGGCGCAGCAGACAGGTAGGTCAGCAGGGGAGGGAGAGAGAGAAAGCAGAGGAGAAAAGGAAGGTATTGACCTGCTAGGTAAAATACATGTGTAGAAGTCAATTGGTTAGGAAGGCATCAGGGTTCAAAGTTTATCCCTTGTGAGGCTCGTGTTTACCAGTTTCACTCAACCCGTGCATGCATAGTTGGAGTACTAAAGTAAAGAGAGGTTTCCAATGAAGTGTAAAAGTACTGAGATTTATCCTGGATACTGCTCTGTTGCTCCACCTGTGTAAATCAATATTTGCCATTCCCAGGGCAGACACGTTTCCGTGTTTTCTGTCGCATTGTTTTGCTGAGTTTGTTCCTCAGCAATACTTCTGCTCTATTGCTGATTCAGCGCTCCTTTTCATGATCATCTTGACGGATGCAGTTCCATAATTAATCAGGATGAACACCCAGTGCTCCAGATAAGATTTTGAGGTGGGAGTATTTTACTCCCTATTTTTAAAGTTTGAGCGTAAATGTGATTTCAAGAGAGTAAAAATGACTTTTCTCCTTTGCAAGAGAGTAAAATGTATGTGACATCCAGCCGACGTATGGAAATGATTACTATGCGGCAGCCTTCTGCATTGTGACAGAATACCCCTTTCCTTATTTCTCTAATGTTTGGCCATTTGATCTCTCCTGTATATATTTCAATGTTGAAAGCGTTCTGGCTTCTGTCAAGTAACCTGACCTTTGCACTGCCTTCTGCTCTAAACTTGTGTGTAAATGTACACAGGAAATTAATAAAGCTGTCGTATTTACAAGATTTTCATGCGTAAAAAGGCCTAGTACGCACCTTATCTGGAGGCCTGTGAACACCTCTTTGCAAAGATCTTGGAGGGAAAATTAGCTAAGGGTCTTAGATCACCAGGTTTTTGCTGAATTTGTTTGGCTGAAATAACTCACTGATTTTATTTATTTGAGGGGGTTAACCCCCCCAAGTATTTCTTCCCCATTATCTAGTCCCTATTCCCCACACCCCGACCCCTTATATCCCCTTAACCACCACCCCATATCAATACGTTTTTTCAGCCAAAAATGTACAGCGAAATAAACTGGGAAAAAACCCTGGCAAAGTAACAATGTCGTACCAGCAATGGTCAATACTTATGTAAGACATTCCGGCCAGTGCTGGTTCCAATGAGAACTCTATGCGACAGACGGATGCTTTACATACCTTGTTATACATACTTGATAAGGCGTAAGTTTAAACTTTGCCGGGCCAGTAGCGGGTCGTCATGCAGAGAAAGAGTTCAAGAAGGTTTCATAGGGTTTTCCTGAAGCAAGGCGTGCCTTGGCTGTGTAATGGCACATAGATTTAAGATACACATGTGCATTAATAGTATGACATTCCCTTACGTCATGTTGGAGGTAGGACCCTGGTAAAGATTCCCACAATCTCTATTTTCTTCTATATCATTCAGGCTTGGAAACGCTTAACCGATCGTTTCCATTGTGACGCGTTACATCCATTGCCAATGACCCGCTTCAAGACGTATTTGAGGTTCCGGAGAATTCCACGATACGATGAAAAAGGCGACGTATGTCTACAGTGGTATGAGACAAAGGGACTGTTCTTGCATCGGTGAAAAGTTATATTTTAAAACTATTGTTTTTATAAAAAAACTCTGAAAAAATAAGTAGATGAAAGGAAAGGGGGATAGACACAAAGAGAAAAGGGGCTTGGTGGATTCCCTGCTATTATTCTCAACAAAATCCTAAAGCGAAAGTAAAAAAATGCTACTGTTACACTGATGCTAGATCACCTTTGGTCTTTATAATAATGAAAGGATGGATTCCACTGCTTCCATGCAACCCCACATCAGGGTTCTGCAACCTTTGGTTCTCCAGATGTTTTGGTCTACAACTCCCAGGCTCCCTCAGCATTTACTGTGTTGGCTAGGACTGAGCCAAAGATTGCAGACTCCTGCCTTAGGTGAATTAGGTCTTTTGCATAATTAGTAGGTAAATCTTGAATTAATATTTTATGACGCGCTTAATACAAGAGACCAGCCTCTGAGCACGGGGACCAGGATTCGAACCTGTGTTGCTCCAAGTTGTTTGCTTCCAAGACAATCTCATTGCCCCTGAGTCATCCTCTGTGCCTGCGGGTAGGTTGGAATGTGTGTGTAAAGCAATTGGCATACTCACATTGCAAAAAAGGATGGATATATTAGATTGGATGATTATAATTTAAAGAAAAAGTACATAAATGCACCACAACATTAAAAGTTTAAAGATATGTATTTAATGCCAAGATGAGTTTAATTCCACAACTGAGTGTCAAGGGCATAGCTTGAAGGCCGAACCTGGGGGGTCATTTGGAGATTATCTTTAGTGGAGCAATCGAGCAGGGTGGCGGCGTCAGCCTATCAGCAAGAAAGGAGGGGCATAGTTTGTTGATGGGCACCAAGAAACCATGCAGGTGGCAACAGTGTGCGGTACGAGAACCTTTAACATAACATACATCGGGCATAAGGCAGAGGACTTTACATATGATTGTGGGTCGGACCCGTGCATTGTAAAGAGCAGCTAAGCGGCAAGCAACCAGTGGCAAGAGGAAAACACAGCGTAACCTTAGCAGAGGTACTAGCCCTGAAGGGTATCGGGTAATAATGTCCCCATACATAATCTCACTGGGAGAAGCCATTGGCATCATTATATATGGTGGAATTATGTATGAGGACGGGTTGCAGGGATGTCTCCTGCTCCACTTTTTAAAAAAACAAAATAATTCAGAGGTTGTGGGGTTGTCCCCCGTATGTTCAATGTAATAATGTCTCTGCAAAAAACAGCGACTTTTTTTGTCAGGAGTCATTTTTGGGGGGACATTATTGCATGGAACCCCCTGAGGACGTGCCCTCTGTGACAGGTACTAGTCCACAGAACCCGATCTAGCGTCACAGCAAATAAGGACGCTCCTCATTTCATCCGCACTTTCAGCGGTTGCCACTTGAAATGTCGAATAGGTCTTGAACTCTTGACATATGTTGCTTTGTTTATAGAACGTGGGCTCGGTTGCACTCACTGTCATTGCCATCCTTCCACCTCTTCTTTTACAGTTCAATAAAGCTTTCATGTTCAAACAATGGCAAAAAAGCCTGGTGCAGGTCCACAGAATGTGTTCAGCTGAAGACAGAAACGGGTAGCCAACCTTCTAGCATTGTTTCAAGACAATTAAAAACCCTTACTGTTATTTCCTGGGGAATTTGTTTAGTGCTAAAAAGACCATACATTGACAGAAACGTTGTTAATATTTCAGTGGACGTTCGTTTACAAGCACTCTAAATATTGTGTTGCCAGGAGAAGAAACCTCTTTAAAGATGGCTGCCGCAGTTTCCTATTACAGCAGGAAATTGATTTCTCAGCAGTAGAAATACTGTGGATTCCAGCAGGTAAGCGTTTTTAAGAGGGAAGGGAATGCGGCCCAAGTTCTTGCTCGGCCTTGATGTGTGTATGCCGCACTCATCCAGTCATCATTGGATGTTGTATCCTTGGTCCGCACAGCTGATCGGCCAAAGCTGCACCATCAATACTGAATGGATGAATGTGTTACCAGAAGGAAACGCCACGCCACAGCGCTGCCGCCTTACATGCATGAACAGACTTCACCTACAATAATAATTTGTCCCCCAAGGTGGCTTGATACACTTCTAGCAAAAAAATAAAAAGAGTGCTTTCCTTACAATAAAATGCCAAGATTGACGTAGGTACCATTATGTAAATAATCTTCGCTATAAATGACCCAACAATGATCAGCCTGGCATCAAAGTGATAGAAAAGGTTACCATAGACACGTTTCAGGAGCATCTCTACTTTCAGGATCAATGCCAACACTCTAGTGTGCTTTTCAATCATGACGTGGGCAATAGCCTATTGGTATAGATATAAGGGCATCAACGCCGGTGCAGCTTCAGAAAAATCCCCAGATTATACGCAGTGACTGTACGGTAAGCGCTGTGTTGTAACTTTGTTGCTGAGACACTTGTGTGTGTTCTCTCTAGTTCTGGATTTCCCTTGCTACCTTCCTTTTTCAGCTTTTTTCTCTTGAACCCTGATACGTGTTCGCCTGTTTCCAGTGTCCCTTCTTTGGGTCTTTGCTACCTGTAGTCTTCTCCTGGATCTTCTCGACTCCTTTCTACTGGTGGATGCTCAAGGTTTTTTCCTGAATTGAGGTTTGTCATTACTGGATCTGAAAACTTTAAGAGAGTGCCTGACCGTTGTACCAATCCAGGAGGAGAGGTGGCTGCCTGCAGTGGGCAGCCTTAGCTCTTCACGTCAAAGAATCACCAACGTCCAGCGGTAAAACCACTTGCTGATAATGAGTGACTTCTTAGATTAGGTAAAAGAATAAACAACCATTCAGTGTCAGGTGCTTGTTCATCAGAAGCTTTAAACTCCATAAAGACTAGCTCAACTATGTCTCCAGTGGTCTAAGGAGGTAACAACACCCACATTAATATGAGCTACCATTATTTTTGCTCATGTGCTGATGACTGCCAAGTGTCCAAGATTGGGATAACCACTGCCAAATAATCACAACTCTTGAAATTGTGCCGTTTGTAACTGTTGCCGTAGCCAATTATGAGTTATTATGATTATGCCTTTTTTTACGTTTATCAGTTTGGTGGTGGTCCGAGGTGGGGCCATCAGATAATCTTAACCAATGAAGGAAGTAGAACCTATATACGTGCCATGTGTAGAGAATTCCACTAACCAATCCCAGATCTCCGTAGGTTTTTGGAACCAAGATTGCACTATAACATCACTGGTGACGTGTTTTTGTCTTATAAACGATTGTGTTGTATGGTAGAGGTCAGAGAGCTCAGAGACTTGTGTGTTTTTTGCTGTCACTGTTTTACGTGGATTATTAATAAAACAGCATTTGCCATTTACCTTGACTATTTTCGTTACTGTGCGCGGGACTTCCCGGTGTGTCTGTTCCGCTGGCACTGGGACTTTCCAGTACCCCAACACAAGGCCATACGCTTGGCCTTCATCTGGACTCTGCTTTCAACCGGCAGCCAGTGAAATTGTATCAAAGCAGGGGGACCGTGCTCTGGGCATTAAACCCTGTGAGGCAATGGGTCAAACCATTCTGTACCCTCTGAATGTGGTTAAGGAGATATTTAGGATCCCCATGGTAGCTGATATTGGAGCAGGCCAGATGGGATATGACCAAACCTGACTTTACCTGTACTCTACCAGCATATGTCATTTGGCTGCTTCCGCTCGAAGGGAACACAGAATCTTTCTTTTTCCTGGAGAACACCCCCATGCCAATAGCTGCCCCCAAAGTCAGCGTCCAGGTATTGCAGCATACAGACAAAAACCATGCAAATACGCCATGGGTTTGATACCCCGGCCAGCAGCCACCGCCCCCACCCTCCAAAGCTGATCAATTGAGTCCCAAAAGGGCACCACCTCCACCGGCCGATAAATCAAGTGTCATGAGTGGGTAATGACTGTGACACTAATTATTACAGTGCTTAGAAGCTGGAGGAACCCACCGTTAAGAGTTATATAAATCGCCAAATTATTTATTTTTAAAGCGCTTATACAGCCCGGGGGCATTGAGGCGCTGTTACAGAATTATAATATATATATATTTTTTGTTTTAGGTGCATATTTATAACGCGCTTAAATACCCAGCGGATTCTAAGCGCAGACCCGGGGATCGAACCTGTGTTGCTTCGTGTCGTTTTGCTTCTAAGGCGAACACATTGCCACTGAGCTATCCTCCCGGATTAGTATTACCAATTCTAAAACTGAATGTGAACGCAAGGTGCCCTGTGTGTACCATTTGGCATCGAAAAGCTGATTTCTACGTTGAAACCGGAGGAAGTCGGCCACAATCGATAGAAACATCTAGAAGTGTCCCGGACATCAGCACCTGGATCAAGGCCATTATCAACTTTGATTTCATGTTTAAAGCTTTATTCGGCCACAGCTGCCTTATGACATGATAGTGTTGCAGTTTTTATATCAGAACTGAGCAGAATTCCTTTGGACGACGCTTTTGGGGAATGCGGTAATGCAGGCATCTGCAAACCTTGGACCTCCAGATGTTTTGGACTACAACTCCCATCATGCCTGGCCAGCAGAATCCATGGTGAGGAGTCATGGTCCAAAGCCTCTGAAATGGTAACCAATCTGAATGCACGTTATTTTGCACGAAAGGCATTTTGCATAGGTAATCATTGTAAAGATGTATTTATTTATTTATTTTTTAACATTTATAAAGCGCGCAACAGCCCGAAGGCATTGTGACGCTGTTACAAGAAGCATACTTATTTAGTTGTCCGGGGTCATCGACGGACCCTGTGTGAAAAGTAGGTTCCTTGATTCTGGGTATTGATATTTTATTTGTATCGCACTCATACACCAGTGTTTCAGGTTAGCTGTCCTATGAGCCTGAATGACAGGTCCTTTTTCACAATAATTAGCTAAACATAGCGTTTCACGTTCCAATCAGGAGCTCTCTCTCTCATACACACACACTCACACACACCATATCAATCCTCTCTCGCTCTCTTTCTATGTACGTATGTGCTTCGCAGTCAATTGCACGTTTGCTAGTGCCACCCCAGCCGTTGCTGACAGCTGCATGACAAGGGGTAAGAAAACAGATGCCTTGGGCGGGAGGGCTGTGTTATTTTGTACAAGTAACTATAAAAAGGGCACTTATTTACTCAGATTAACATTGTACACTGGCTCTTCTTAAAAGTGTAATGTTTATTTCCAATGCTCGCTTGCAGCATATATTGTAGTTACAATGAGAATGTTCCATGTTTCATTATCAAAACCTACAATACCCATACAGAATACTTTGTGATGGAAGGTTATGTTTCCAAGATGGATAGCTTTCCATCCTCTTATTGTATACTCTTTCCAAAAAAGCCCTGCGAGAACGGAACAAATAGCACCAGTGAGGATTCCAGCCTGCTTTGCATAAAATCAAAAAGCTTTTTGAAAACATAAGAATGGCAACAGATCTTAGTATTTCACAAACATGTCTGTGGTAGAAGGGCTGTATGCTTGAATTACTATAATGTCCTTAGGCAACACACCCATTTCATTTATAACATCAATATTCCTAACATTCAAATGTGTGTGACATTCAAGCATATTTACTGATTTTGAGTCATTGGGATTTGGATGTGAGGCTAAAGTGGCTGAGGCACCACTCACATATTGGGATTCTGAGCTGTATTGCCTTTCCTTGCTCTGAATTTTATCCAGATCTCAGGGTAAGGATGCCTCTGCACTGGCTTCCTGTATATATATGTGTATATATGTATATATATATATATATATATATATATATATGATAATACATCTGCTCCTTATTGTGTTTGAGTCACTACATGCCCTGTACTGTGGCTTCTGGAAGCAGTAATGATTGCTGTAACTAGCGCTTAACCCATCAGCTATCTTACCGCTATACTCCCACATCACTTGAGTGATTTTTTTTTTGTTGCAATGGTGTGACGTTACAGTTTAAAATAAATGTATCGGATGAAGGACCTTTCCAACACGAAACATTATATCTAAAAAATACGCAGCTGTTCCTGAGAGTGAGGCATCATTGCAGGGCTTGAATGGGAAGAAAGGTCAAGTGTAATACTGACAGCTTTGCCAAAACAGAGCCCCCTGCCTGCACGTGCCCTCCATAGCACCCTCCCAGTGTGCTGGCATTGAAAGGGCGCGTGGGCACAAGTCCCAATGCCCGCCTCGCATCCCATTGTTCTCTCTTCACTGCAAAAAAAACAATCAGAAAGTGTCGGCAGCAGAAAAGTAAAAACATAAGTTTCCCATCGATCTCTCCTGGATTTGCTGGGCGGGGCCTACATGGGTCCATCGGCCACCAGAGGCTCCCTCCCGTCTGCCTGCACTCACCGGAAGTCAAGGAGGATTAGGAGATGGGAGGTCTGGAACAGGAGGAGTTTCAAGATGGAGTAACTCTGGCTTCTCAGATATGGCGTACACTGGGGAAATCAAAGAGAGGCACAGGTGATATACACCATGCGCGTGTATGAGAACAGGGGAGCCTTATAGATGGAGCGAGAAGTCATTATTCCACGATAATGACCCAGGAACAAGTTATCACCTGAGGCAAAGTGGAACTGACCCCACCCGAGGTGTACAAGGCTATTAGCACATACTAGTAATAGCGATATAAGTCCTGGTGAAGTAAAAACATTAGTTTAAAAGTGACTAGAATAAATGCACATGAGATGTCACCATATTAAATGTAGTTTTATTTTGTATCATTTTAATAACAGAAGGTGGGAAAACAGCTGAGTGAATCTCTGCCATTGGGCTGTTCCTGGGGGATTGGCACAGAAGAGTCAGGAAAAACGTGGAGGAGGTGCTTATTTTATTTACGTTTTTCCTTTGTCTGTTTCTTAAGATCAGAATGTTTAGAATGCAGTCAATATCCATAGTTAATGACTGCATTCAGAACATTGTGATTGGCTAAGAGGGGCCAATCAAGGTGGCCATCTGCCAATCCATGTTATTGACTGATTGAGAGCACGAGAGCACAGAATGCTTTCTATTTAGCTTTGCAACGCCACAGTTGCACAGCTGTTACTGCGTTGTGTATATGTGTGCAGAGTAGCGAAGTGAGGAGATAATGAAATTAATAGGGATATACGTCATTCCTCACATTTCGCCGTCCTTATATGCTGGGGGAGATCCCATACCCCATTTACATTATGTATTACCCTAGCCAACCCCCCACATATAAATGCATTGAAATATGTATTTCGAAATGCATCATTTTCAGCTGCGGGATTTTCGGCTGCAAAATAATGAAGCGATCGATACCCATTAATATAGCATGAGCGTCCTAGGAAGATTTTTGTATTTGAGGAAAGCACGTGGCAGTATGCAGCCATTTTGGATTTTATCAGCTTTTAGGGTGCTGGATTGTATAGAGGAGGGGCACCCTGGTACTGTCCGCACACATGTCTGCAATGATGAGCAGAAGTCATAGTTTCCTGATTCTGTCTTGGTGACTTGTTAGTCGCTTTCAATGGTGAAAAAATAAATAAATAAATACACATTTTAATTTCAGAGCCCATTGTTGACAAGTGCGATTATGAAAGGTTTGCATAGAAACAGACAGGGCCCTTGTCAGGGTTGCACAGGCGGTTGGCACCAGTATAGTTCCCCTGGCACAGACTGACAGTTTCATCTCAGGGTTACAGGCCCTTTCTTTCTAGCACCACCAGGACAGTTAATAAATGTGCCTCGTGTGTTCTGAAAAAATAATATGAAGCACAATAATATACAGAAGGCGCCGCTTAATGAATCCCCCAGCAGTTCGAAATTATTATCACTGCAAAGACGCAGGTGAAATAATGAAAGTGCGTCTATGCAAACAGTGCAAGTTTCCCGGCCTAGGAGATGAAACGTGCACTTTAATTGAAAACAAATGCCGGGGTGCAGCTGTAATAGAAAAACTCATTAATTATTCCGCGATATCACAAACTGACAATAAATTCAACCTTTGGCAGAATTGCTCACAGGGAGAGAGGATTGTCAATAGGCTTGGAAAGGAGGCCTGTAATTTGATTTGCAGAGTGAGGTTTTAGAATATATTCATTTAAGGGACATTGCCTGGCGTGGCTTTGGAAATGGCGCCAGAAGAATATTGTATTGGAAACACTTCTTTCATGCTACTCTTTCACAGCAATGCATTTTAACTACTCACAGTGCCATTAACTACCCACTTATACTTCTAAACCCTTGACAAAAATGAACTATTAAACATGCCAACAAGAAAAGACCCCCCTTAGTCTGGTTAACTTTTCAGTTTCGGCTCTAGGGTGGTGCTTTAGCGCCACCTCTAAGCCGAAACTAATGCATTGGCGTGCAGCTAGGGAGAAGCTGGTATGAGGAGGGACACACTGTTTGTAGGTGTTGTTTGGTTATTTACCCACCCATTGACTGGCCATGGCCGTGCTAATCCTTTGGCCATTCCCAACCAATTCCTACCCCATCCCTGCCCAAAACACACCCTAAAGCTACTTTTATCAAGTATGAAAACAAACTTTGCCCTCGAAGTGCCTGCTAGGGTTTTTTAAAAGCAGTCTTCGGAGAGCTAATGGCTTCATTGGTGCTGTAAGCAAAAATGTCTCAACCAGGTCTGCCTTTAGCCACTTGATTTATAAGCAGTGTGTATGTCCGGCATGGAGGTCCTGATAAAGCTAAGATTACCAAAGCCAACAGTTTTGGCTTAAGTATAGGTATTAGGCAAGCATTTGCCAGGCACTGCTATCATATGGCCAGGTGCATGCACCATTTTCACACTGCGGTCATTAATGGCCAGTTAGTACCATTATGGCAAAGCCTGGCAAATGCCTTTCCCATAGCTACACAAAAGCCCACATTCATGACGTTGACTTTATATGTAAAAAATGCAAGATTTGTACATGTCTTTATGAATTGACATTATATGTTCTGATCAATCCCATATTCAAGCATTGGTCTAATTGTAAGCACTGCAGTGAAGGTAAACGCAAGCAGTGTTTTATATACTATTCTTTTTTAAATTAAACGTCCCAATGGTGGGGTACAAAATATGGGTTATTTACCCCATGATGTGTGTTGTGTGCACCCTGTTCATTAAATATTAGTTGTGATCCCAACAGGGACGTCATTTCACCAAAATGTCAGGGGCAGCGGAAGTGACATCACATGACCCTTGACGACATCACCGGAAGTGATGTCATTTCACCCCCACCCAAAAGTGACGTTGCAGGAAGCGATGGAATACTACCTTTCACGCCTTGGCAAAACAGGAGGTGGCATCACATAGTATTGTTCCTATGTACACTACGAATAATATATGGTTACGATTTCGCCATAATGTGATATACATTTCATACAAGAATGGATGGCCATATGTATCATTAAGATCAGTATGTATAGGCCCATATTACCAAATTACTGTCAATGCAAGCAGATGCCCATGGCCAAATGATAATGTGTTATTATATAGCACTTACGCTTAAGCACTTTATACAGAAAAAAATACACACAATATCACACAACCTGTGTTGGTAGTCATTTATCGACCTCAGAAGGATGAAAGGCTGAGTTGAGGTGTTTAAGAACAGACTAAATCAGTGACTTATCCCTTGAAGTGTGCCCGAAATAAACCTTTAATAAGTCTAGAAATTACTGTATAGAATTCCAGAAAGACATTATTTGTTATTCCTATTCTTTCTTATTTAGGGTCACTGCTGAAAGTGTTAGACTTGTGGAAACCCTGATCTTTTTCATTTAAGAGGCCTGAACAAGAAAGCCAGCCACTCCAGAAGCAAAAGAGCCACATGGTGCTGGCCACAGCCCAGGAACTTGCATCAAAAAAAGCTCAAAAAAGAAACTTTTTTTTTTTTTTTTTAGGGATAGCAAGGGGGACCACAGGGGTAGCAATGGATAATGCCTAAATGACGTCCCTGGATCCCAAATGAAACTTAAGAGGGGATTTTAAAAACCTTTTTTTTTTCATTCCTCATGTTTTTACATCCCCATAGTGGTCAGTAGTAAAAACCATAATTTGCCTCTCTTTTTGAAGTGTTTCCAGAGAACTGCATTGACAGTGTAGACAGTGGCTACACAGGAAGGAATTGAAAACACAGTTGTCTTTCTCGACCGATGTGGTTCTGATGTCACAGTACGTCAAGATGTGGCACTGCTGCCTAGAATTACATGAGCCCACAAGGAATGCACCACAGTGGGACATTCTTCAAACACAAGGCATTGACCCATGGCAAGACAACACAAATAACGACTTCATCATCCCCGAAACAGACGCGACAGCTACTGTACGTGACAGGGTATGAGGTACCTTTGAAGTAAGAGAAGGTACTGCAGGTGTGGGAAGTGCATGGAGCTTCACATACGGACACTTGCGGGCCTCAAGTCGAGGGTACACGCGGGTGGACGGAGTCCCCCCATTTTTTTCAGGAGTCCCCTACTTTTTGTAGAGGGCACCATGATATGCTAATTTCAGGTGACTCCACATTCAATTGGTATGTTAATGAGCCCCCACCCCACTTTTCTTTTTTTAGGACTTGACCCCTGGGCACTTGTTTAAGGCACGCAATGAGAGCGCCAGCGGGTAGGCACTCTGCATGGGCAGCGACGGTCTGTCGGTGCAGCCTGCTCCGCGCATTCACATCCCTGTGGCTGATGGGGCTCGGCGGCGGTGGAGGAAGAACTTCCTCGGGGCATGCTCCACGGTCTTGCTTCTGCTTGACAATCTAGGAGGAGCAAGGGCCAGGGGTCCTGTTTTGGCTCCTCTGCCAATGTGCAGCCCATCCCAAGTACAGATATCAAAGCTTAAACCAGCTCGTGCCAATTGGTTTCTAAGCCCAAATGTAGATAACAAAACATCCATCCATTCCACATGCCCACCACACCATGTACAGGGTGCACCGCGAGTGCTTGCGCATCTTTACACAAATTCCACCACCATGCTTGACTGACCAAGCCACTATTTTGGATTCCACTTGGCTCCATCTGAACCAGAAAATCATACTCAAGGAAGTTAAATCACTTTACATTTTGGGGAGTCCTTTCCATATTTTGATTTCTGCTGTCCAGGTTACTTATCTGTTCCTGTGACTGGTGCATTCCTAAAGCAACGGGTATGACTGTCAGGAAATCAGGTACTGGGTGCTCCTCCACGAAGGGCTTCTGCCCAACAAAACGTGTTTCCTCTCATTTACGTACCCCTCTGGCGTTTCCCGACTCTATTACCACCTTTTCACCTAAGCCGGGGGTTGTCATGGAAACTATACCTACCTGCTAGGTTACGTTGCTTTCTATAAAGCACCGCCCATGACAACAGGACGCTGCTTATGAATGTTTGTTTTGGAGCTTCATGCATTACGGACCTTGCTGTTTATGTGCCTTGACCCCTTTATTGCTGACCACGGATTGTCTCTGTTTTGATCCTTGGCTTTGTTGAACTGATTGGTACCGCTCGTAAATTTTGACCACGGAAACGCCACAACCACGCCTCTTATGCTCTACGCCTTGCTGTTTACTTGACCGGAACGTTGCCGAATTGTGGACCGCTACACACTTTGCTTCCGAAATCCTCGTTGCCTGACTCATTGTTAATCACAGAACTTTGTAAAACCACGTCTTGCATCAAGAACATTGCTGCGCTGTTTTGGAACTGGAACTTGGGATAATTTTGATGAACGCTGAACTTTGGTTTGTGGACTAGAGACTGCCTTACACACATTAGGCGTCCGCATGCCGGCGGGGGTAGGTTTCTGTTGTTTCTGTTGTTGTCTTCAGTTTTGGACTTCCTCGTTACGGGGAACTGGTCATCTTCAGGTTTCACGTCACCGCCTGCTTTCATGATATTTTGGGTAAGATCTTGGTGAACACCGTTTGAATATATTTACATTCCCTACATTGCCCTTATCTAAGATTCCTTCTGTGGTTGTTTTGCTACAGGATTACGCCCCGACTTATACTTGAAATACAGTGGCATAGAAGGCTTCTCATTATGTGAGTTTCTAGGGAATTGCTTCTTGTCAAGTTGTTCCACTTGTGTAATTGAAACCTGACACTGTGTTCTTTTTGTGCAGCCAGCTGTATCCCGGGGCGTTTTCTTTCTTCCAAACAATTCCCCTTCCAAACAGTCCATCAGTATTTTTGGAAGTTGCATTGTAGGGAAGAATTCTACGGCTACACTACGCGCTCAACTGGCAACAGGCTTGTAACATTTAGTATCATTGTGAAATTCCTTACAATGACACTGAATTGATACAAGCCCCCAGGAATAGAGGATGCTGTCTATTCCTGGCATGGTAGGTTAATGCAAGCATCAGGCAACTTCTATGCATTCTCATGAACTCATGGGTTGGGGTGAGCATCTGTTTTGGGTGCAGCATTTGTCCTCATTAGTCCTTGGGGAAGCTGAGTCTGCCATTGTTTATACCGCAAGTCCAGGCAACCAATGAGGATTGGACGAGAGCTCCATTGCAAATGAGATGGAAAACAGACCAAATGAATAAACCATGAAAAGGAAAACAACATGCTAGGAAGACTATGAAGGAAATAACACACATCTTTCATGAATATTCAATGGAGCTTAAAAGAGATCCTGGGAGATAGCCATTTCTGGCTAGTTGTGAATTTCAAAACATGGTTATGCTTCCCATTTAAAGAGAGATTTAACATTTAACCTAGGGAAGACATGGTTAATGATCGTTAATGCCAAAAAACTAAAAAATAAAATGTTGCCCGCTATGGCGGCAT